>NC_140520.1:31598114-33043114 GCF_964339955.1 Pipistrellus hanaki
CTGCGGAGATGTGGGCACTGCTGGGAAGCTGGCGGCCAGTGGCTCTGGAGGTTTCCCTGCAGAAGCCGTGTGGGCAGCTGGGGGAGGGGCGCTCCCAGGAAGGGCATCCTCCCAGGGGCAGGGGAACTCCACAGAGGGCACTGCAGGGGAGGAGGGCCCCCCCCCGCCCTCCCAGGATCACCAGCCTCTAATCCCCCACCCCTCCCCCGGGGATCCGGGCCAGGCCTTCGTTTGGGCGAAAACCACGCCTCTGCACTGTGCCCAGGCCCTGCTCTGGCTGGCTCACTGCAGGGAGCAAGGCTCCCCGGGCAGAAGGGACTTTCCACCGCCCTGCAGCTCCGGAGGGAGGGCCGGGAGCCTGTCCCTGTCCTGGTCCCCTCCCCGCACGGAGCAAGGCCAGGAGACTCAGGAAGATCCGCGGGAGCACTTCCCTCCGAAAACCCCAGCGCAGGTGCTTCCCGGCCCTCTCCCTGCACCGGATCCAGTCCGTGCCTCCCCAGTCCCCTCCTCTCCTCCCGCCCCAGTCCCTTCAGCTGCCATCTCACCTCCGACTGTTGGGTCAAGAGCCTAGTAAAGAAGGCTGTCCAAGCTCTTGGGTGGAGATAAGCACCCTCAGCCTTTTCTGGAATAAGGAACCCTAAAAATATCTTCCCCCACTTCCTGGCTCTCCTGCTGGCCCCACGCCAAGCCCGTCCTCAGATTTCCTCCTTGGACCCGAACCTGAGCGTTGCTGGCTGGCTCTGCGGAGGGGAGAGCTCTTGTGTGGAGAAGTCCGGGGGGGGGGGGGGGGGGGGGAGGGGGCAACCAAGAGGTGAGAGCAATTTTCTGCTTCAAGGGCCTCCGGCCAGGGCCCTGCCTTCCTGCCTGGGTTTCTGAAACGCTGCTCATTCAACCGGTCTTATCTTACCGCCACCAACCCTGGCTCCTTCCTGGCATCCCCGGAGAGGCGCCCCTCCCGCGGGCGCGGGGAGGGTGTGCGGATCCCACGTGGCTCCCCACCTTTCCCGCTCCTAAGCTCTCCCCAAGGGAGCCCATCAGGATCCAGAGCCCCGGGCCCCATCCTCAAAAGTCCTGATTGTGAGTGTCAGGGCTGGGCCCCACACACTTATTTTTGTTTTGTTTTGTTTTGCTCCTCATCTGAGGATATTTTTCCATTGATTTTCAGAGAGAGGGGACGGGAGGAGGAGAGACAGAGACACATCGTGTACCAATTGGTTGCCTCTCGCACAGCCCCACCAGGGCTGGGTGTTGAGCCTGCAACCGAGGTATGTGCCCTTGACCGGAATTGAACCCGGATCCTTCTATCCGAGGGCTGATACTCTAGCCTAGGGGTGTCGAACTCAATCAGAGAAGGGGCCAAAATCTAAAATCCAGCCTAAATCGCGGGCCGAATGGTTTACTGAACAGTCATAAACTGACAATGTCATAAACTGACAGTGGAGTGCAGTGATGACAGCGCGGTGCGGGCCACATTGCAAGGCCTGGCGGGCTGGATTTGGCCCGCGGGCCTTGTGTTTGATACATGTGCTCTAGCCACTGAGCAAACCCGGCTAGGGCCCAACCAGCTTGTTTTTAACAAGTCCGGTGGATGCTGATGGTCCTGAGCTCTGCTCCAGTGGAGACGGGGCAGGAAGGCCCAGAAAACAGGAGACATGGCCCTGCTTGGCCGGCGGCTGCTGCAGGTGGCCACAGGGCACCTGAAGGGCAGGTGCCTGGTTTGTGATGAGCCTGGTTGCTGGGTGGGGGTCTAAGCGAAGGGCCCTCAGTCACCCGTAAGGCTGGCCAGTTGTCCCTCTCGTGTCTGCCTCTTCCTCTGAGGAGTCATTCTGCCCCTGGCGCTGAGCTCAGCTCAAGGACCCTGAATATCCACCTCACCCCGGTTCCTCCCCCTCCCCTTCTCTCTATTGCAAGATGAGCAGCAAGCACCCCTCAGTGCCCTTCACCCGCCCGGCCCTGGGACCCAGCACAGCCCTGCAGTCCTGACCTGGGATTCAATCAGGGCCTGAGGGGGCTTGTGGCCCACTGACCCCACCCCCACCCCCACCCCCCGGAGGGAGGTCTGGGCAGCCTTACAGGGACCTAGGGTCGGAGGGAATTCCGAGGATCTGGGCCTCCTTCTGAGGAGCAGTGGGGGCTGCAGCGGGCTCCTGACATTCCTGCGCCTGGCTCCGTGTTTATAGAGTGGGGCCGGCCATCCCCACCTCCCAGAAGACCCAGGGGGCTCCCATAAGATCAACAAGCACAGGTGCCCAGCATGACAGCCCGCGACTCAGTCCCTGGGGAGCCGGTCCATGGCCAGGTGTGCCAGAGGCCTGAGCTCCCCGGGTTTCACAGGGCAGGAGCCAGAGTGGGAGGGAGTGGGAGCTGGGAGGGAACTTTACTTCATAAATTCTCACCATCACAACAGCCTGAGGTGACACAGCCGCAGTAAACTGGTGGCAGCTCCTGGAACCAGGCAGGAAGGAGATATGTCCTCCTTCGGGGCGGCTGCCTCTCGGTAGCTCTGCATCGGAAAGTCCCGCGGTGGAGACATCTGCAGGGACCTGGGACTTACTCATTCCCGCACTTTCTTATCCAACAAACACCTACGTGCTGCGCCAGGCTGTGTGCCCTCGCGCACAGAGGATACTGAGGTGAATAGTGCAGCCTCCCAGAGCCAGAGGAGACTGGGCTCCTCGCGGGGCTGGGGTCCAGCTGGTCCTCGCCCCTTGGCCTTTCACCTAGTGGGGGAGGCAGACACATCAACAAGGAATTGATCCCTCCTCCTGCGGGGCCTCAAGGAGCTGCGGGAGGAGCACCTGGTTCGGGCTGGAGGATGCTGGGAGGAGGAAGTGGGCTGAGTTCACCAGAACGTGTAGAAGTCAAACCAGCAAAAGGAAAGAGAGGGGAGACCAGGAAGCAGGGGGAGACGGCATGAGCAAAGGAAACAGAGAGCCTGGCAGATACGAGCTGTGTGCACATGCTTAGAGAAAGATCTGGAAGGGTGTGTGCTCCTCCACAGTGGTCGTAATCTCAGGAAAATCTGAGGATGGAGGCTTTGTTTTGTTTGTTTTTTTAAAAATATATTTTATTGATTTTTTACAGAGAGGAAGAGAGAGGGATAGAAAGCCAGAAACATCGATGAGAGAGAATCATCAGTCAGCTGCTTCCTGCATACCCCTTATTGGGGATGTGCCCGCAACCAAGGTACATGCCCTTGACCGGAATGGAACCTGGGACCTTTCAGTCCGCAGGCCGACGCTCTATCCACTGAGCCAAACTGGTTTCGGCAAGGCTTTTGTTTTCTTATTTGCATATAATAAGAATTTTGCTTGAAATTCTTACTATGAGCAAGAGTTACTTTTACAAGCAGAAAAAGAAATAACAATAACACAAGAAAGCATGTTCTGTGTGTGATGGCATTTGAAGAAGCATGGGATCTGAGGAGCGCACATGGGATCTGAGGAGCGCACATTGGAGAGGGTGCGGCAGTGGCAGAGGGGAGAATCCGGGGAGCTGCCAAAAGCCCCCAGGTCTGGCGAAGCCGTGGGTCTGCCTCTGGCCCTCGGCGGTGTCTGGGGTGCTCATTAGTGGGCCAGTCCCTGCCTGGGAGGCCTCAGGGCAGCCAGGAGGAGTGCCCATCAGCTGGAGCTAATGTATTCCAGCCAGATCTGCAGGGAGGGAGCCAGTCCCTAGGGCCAGGTGCCCTCCAGAAACACTCTTTCCTTCAGGCGGGGAGCCTTGCAAAGGTGAGGCTGAGGGGGCTCCCCAGCTCTGGGAACTCAGCCTGTTACTCCTGTCCCCCACCCCCACTCTGTTCCACCACCTCACTCCCCAGCCTGGGCCTGGGTGAGATCAGTGAAGGGCAAAATGCCTGAAGCTCTTTGAACAAGGTCATTTGCAAAAACAATGTATTTGACCTTATTGGACTTCCAAATGAGTTTTCTATAGACGCCAATCTTTTTATTTTAGCACCCTCGGTGTTAGCAGGATCTTCCTCTGTCCTTTGCCAGAGAAGGAGGAAGTACCTTGCAAGATGTAACTGAGGTGAGTCATTCCAACGCACACACGCTTACAGTTTGTGCACCCGTTCAGTCATGTCTGTAGGAAGTGGCACAGAGAAGTCCCCAGTCCAGAATTACCTCTCTTTCACTGATGTTGGAATTTTATCCTGGAGTTAGGAACCGCTCGTCTTCTTCCTACAGCTTTCTTTCTTTCACTAGCTCTCTTCATTTCTTTCTTTCTTTCTTCCTTTCTCCTACTACAGTGGTCAGCAAACTCATCAGTCAACAGAGCCAAATATCAACAGTACAACGATTGAAATTTCTTTTGAGAGCCAGATTTTTTTAAACTTAAGCTATATATGTAGGTACATTGTTATTAACTTAATTAGGGTACGTGGTATTTTGTGGAAGAGCCACACTCAAGGTGCCAAAGAGCCGCATGTGGCTCGCGAGCCACAGTTTGCCCACCACTGTCCTGCTAGGAATGCCTTAGAAAGGTTAAGAGAAGTTACAGCCCAAAAATTCATTTCGTGTTTTTGATGCATATTTCCCTCTGTGGAGATCACAGACCAAGATAGTATTATCAGTTCCATGGCTTAACTAGCTCAGAAGGGGGATGAGGTGCTTGGGATAGGCTGAGGTATTGGTTGGTGTTGTCAATGTAAGAAACCTATAGAGAATTTTTATAAGCCTTATTTGAGACCAGCCGGTGTGGCTCAGTGGATTGGGCATCTTACCATCCATCAAGAGGTCACCAGTTTGACTCCGGCTCAGGGCACATGCCTGGGTTGAGGGCTCAGTCCCCAGTAGGGGGCATGCAGGAGGCAGCCAATCAATATTTTTCACATCAATGTTTCTATGTCTCTCTTCCTCTCCCTTCTTCTGTCTCTAGAATCAACTTTTTAAAAAAGAGTAATTTGAGCCAAAACTGACAACTATTGCCAGGAAGCAAGATCTCAAATGCCTCAGAGAGTAAGTTTTGCACTTTCTTTTATGCATTTGAAATCGAGGATGGGGACACAAGGAAGACTTCATGCAGGTGGGAGAAAGCAAGGCAGGGACTGGATTATAGGATAGGTAAGATTCTGCGCAGTCTTGGGGGTGGTTACACATCTGACAGGCATTACTTGCTCCAGGACAATGGGCAAGACTGGCTTAAAATTCTTTCACTAAAGAAGTTACAGGCCTGGGGTCTGACTGCTCACCATACATAACCTACCCAGACAGGAATTCATGGTCAGATCTGCCAATGCAGTCACTTTCTGTAGAACCCCTTTTTCATCCACAGTGTGTATTACCCTACCCCGCCTCTCTTTGGGGACTGAGGAAAGAATATAAAAAAAAAAAAAAAAAAAAAGGAGGAAGCCAGTTGTTCAAATAAGACCTTGATTTGGGGCTGAGACCAGAGTCCCACAAGGGCCAATATTGATGTTTCTACCACTCTTTACCTCTCCCTCTCTGAAATCAATAAAAAAATATTTTTTAAAAATTAATAATTTAAAAGAAAAAGATGACATGCTCTCTTGAGGATGGTTATGGCTTGTTTCAAAGATGCGTTACCCTAAACCAGGGGTGGGGAACCTTTCTCTGCCAAGGGCCATTTGGATTTTATAACATCATTCGTGGACCATACAAAACTATCACCTTAAAAATTAGCCTGCTATATTTAGTCAAACATTTCATTAACTCACCTCTAATGCCGTGGCAGGGCCAGACCGAATTATTTCACTGGCCTTATACAGACAATGGCTGGAGTTCCCCACCCCTGCCCTAGATGCACAGAAACAAAGGACAGGGGCCCTAGCAGGTTTAGCTCAGTGGATAGAGCGACGGCCCTAGGACCAAAGGGTCCTGGGTTTGATTCCGGTCAAGGACATATAGCTTGGTTGCAGGTTCCCTGGCCCTGGTCAGTGTACATGCAAGAGGCAACCAGTCAATGTGTCTCTCACATTGTTTTCTGTCTCTCCCTCTCCCTTCCACTTTCTCTAAAAATATCAATGGAAAACTATCCTCGGGTCAGGATTAACCAAAAAAAAAAAAAAGAAAGGACTGGGCTAGCTTAAGGCAAAGGTAAACCTTCTAGTAAAAAGTTTTATGCTGGGGGTGTGACTACCCAGCATGACCTGCCCTGTTAGGAATTTATGATCAGATTCCCCTATGAGGTTACTTTCCATAGAACTCCCTTTTCTTAATCCACAGAGGAAAGGATTGAGGGGGGCTGTCAGAGGCGTCTGGTTCCATTGGTGGTGGCCTCCTGATGCTGGGAGCGCCCTTTGGGGAAGAACCGGACTTGATGGTTCAGAAGGAAAGTTCCCACTGCTCTGCAGCAGGGGCTGTGAGGAGTGGGGGTGCAGAGAGGAGTCCAGCCCACATAGCACCCCCACATAGCACAACCAGCATCCTGACCGAAGGGCCAACTTGGGATTTTCCTCCTGGGGCAGCAGAATGGACTTTGAGCAATTTTTTGGGTCCCTCAGACCCCACATACCATTTCCCATTTCCCACCTGGGGCCTACCATGCCTTGCCAAAGGCTGTGTCTCTCAACCTAGGGCATTCTGGGAGGCGGGGGGCCGTCAGAGAGTCCCAGGCCCAGGGAACCTGTTCTGGAGCCTCTTCCTCAGCGATCTGGGGGGAACGGGGGTGGGGGTGGGGGTGGGGGGCAGGGAGACACTTTCACTTCACAAATAAACCTGAACAGAGTGCGTAGTGGAGCGCCTCATTCACATATGCTTCCGAGAAAATACGCAATTCTTTTTTTTTTTTCCTGCTTTATGTATTTATTTATTTTAAATTAAATTGATTGGGGTGACATTGGTCGACATGATCATATAGATTCAGGTGTGGGTTTCCATGTGATAAGATCTGTGCATTGCACTGTGTGCCCACCACCAGAGTCAGATCTCCTCCTGTCCCCGTTTATTAGGCCCCGCTCCTTCCCCCACCCCCTCCGAGGGACGGGGGTGAAGATACACAATTCTCCAATGAAGCTTCTCCTGACACTGCCCCCGTCTCCCCTCCCACTTTCCCTCATTTTCATCATGGTGGGCCTTCTGGCAGCCGCCTTTGGATCTTTCACAAATGTGAAAGCGTCCCTGGCCAGTTTGGCTCAGAGGATAGAGCAACAGCCTGCAGACTGAAGGGTCCCAGGTTCCATTCCGGTCAAGGGCACATACCTGGGCTGTGGGCTCCATCCCCAGTGGTGGGGGCGTGCAGGAGGCAGCCGATCAATGATTCTCTCTCATCGTTGATGTTGCTATCCTTCTCTCCCTCTCCCTTCTTCTCTGAAATCAATAAAAAATATATTTTTTAAAAATGTGAAAGCTTTGTGTATCGAGATTATTTTGTGTGTGTCAACTCTACACGGTCACTATGGCCTCCCCTCTCCACCCACCATACCATTCCATCCCACCCCCACCCTCCGTGCCTGCCAGCAAAGCACCACTTTTCTATCATCCAAGCCTCTTGTATCTATGGGCTGATTCTAAGAATGACTGAAAATCTATATCTTGCCAAAGAAACGCCGTGCCGCCCAGGCCGTGTAGCTCAGTGGGTTGAGCGACGTTCCACGCACCAAGCGGTCACCTGTTGGATTCTGGGTCAGAGCACATGCCTGGGTTGCAGGCCCGAGTGAGGGGTGTGCAGGAGGCAGCCAATTGACATTCCCTCTCTCGTTGATGTTTCCATGTCTCCCTTCTTCTCGCTCTAAAATCCATAAAACCATATTAAAAAGCAAAGAAACGCCGTGTCCTTAGGGAGCCCCAGAGGCCGTCGGAGAGGCGCGGTGCTGAGGAGCCGGTCGGCCTCACTCGGCGATAAAATCGGGAACAAGGCTGTCCCGGTGGAGGCAGCACCTCAGGGGGAGGGGTCCAGTTACAGTGTAACCGGACTATCAGTTATCGCGTGTAAACGGCTGGTATCAGATCCTGGGGTCCAGGCTGAAGAGGTGGGGGAGGGTGTGAAGAAGGCAGAGCCCTTGCTGAAACCGGTTTGGCTCAGTGGACCCGTCAGCCTGCAGACTGAAGGGTCCTGGGTTCGATTCCGGTCAAAGGCATGTACCTTGGTTGCGGGCTCATCCCCAGTGGGGGATGTGCAAGAGGCAGCTGATCGATGATTCTCTCTCATCGATGTTTCTAACTCTCTATCCCTCTCTCTTCCTCACTGTAAAAATTCAATAAAATATATTTTAAAAAGAAGAAGAAGAAGGCAGAGCCCTTAGTGCCCTGAGTGGGAAGAGGAAGTCAGACGGGAGTCAGGGGGTCCCTGGAAAGGCAGTTGGCAGCAGAAGGAGAAGGCTGGGGCCGGAGAAGCCTCGCACACCTTGCAGAGCTCTCCGGCCCAGCCCTGTTTACCTTCAGCTGGTCAAGGACAAACAGAATGGGCGTGCTGAGGTGCTGATCATGCCCTTGTAGACACAGCTTCCCTGTGGTTAGTGAAGATTAGATTGGGGGACATGTATTTGGGTGGTTGAAAAAAAAAAAAAAAAAAAAAAGTTCTGACTTTCTATAACACAGGCTCTTTCCAAAGAAGGTGAAGTCATTCTGCAGGGAAAGACCTCTGAAGAGAACATATTGGCCCCCAGCCAGGGTGGCTCAGTGGTTGAGCATCAACCTATGAACCAGGGGGTCACAGTTCAACTCCTGGTCAGAGCACATGCACAAGTTGCAGACTCCATCTCTAGCAGGGGGCGTGCAGGAGGCAGCCAATCAATCATTCTCTCTTATCATTGATGTTTCTATCTCTCTCCCTTCCTCGCTGAAATCAATAAAAATATGTTTTTTAAAAAAGAACATATTATACAATCCCATTCATATGAATGAAGTTATAGAACAGGCAAAGCTCATCTGTAATAAAAAGTCAGGATACTTGGGTCGGGGTGGGGTGGGGTTTATTGGGAAGGGAGTGAGGGAACTTTCTAGAATCATCACTATGTTCTGTATCTGGGTGGGGGGCTGAATTGCACAGGTATTGACGTTTTTCAGAACTCAAACATGGTACACTTGCAATTCGTTCCATTTGCTGTATGTAAAACATGTCAAAAGAAATAAATAACTGGAAAATATTAAACTCCTGTTAAATGACACTGAAGTGTTGGCCTAGATCAGCGATCTTCAACCTGTGGGTCTCGACCCCTTTGTGGGTCGAACAACGCTTCATAGGGGTCGCCTGAGACCATCAGAAAACACAGAGATTTACATTACAATTCATAACAGTAGCAAAATCACAGTTATGAAGTAGCAACGAAAATAATTTTATGGTTGGGGGGTCACCACAACATGAGGAACTGTATTAAAGGGTTGTGGCATTAGGAAGGTTGAGAACCACTGGCCTAGATGATACCGATCTACACCTTACTTTATTTTTTTTTAATATTTTTTATTGATTTCAGAGAGGAAGAAAGAGGGAGATAGAAACATCAGTGATGAGAAAAAATCACTGATAGGCTGCCTCCTGCACACCCCACACTGAGTATTAAGCCCGCAGCCCAGACATGTGCCATGACTGGGAATTGAACCTCCTAGTTCATAGATCAACACTCAACCATTGAGCCATTCTGGTGAGGCCCAGCATCTTACTTTAAAAGGCAAACCAGGGGGGGGGGGGGGGATGTTAAAATATGTACACAGATAGTAATTTAATTTAAAAATAAATAAATAAATTTTTAAAAAAGGCAAACCAAACTAAGAGTGATTGATGGATGGAGAGAGAGATGGACAATTAGATAGACATGTGCTAAAGCACATACGTGTTAATGTAGAGTTCAGGTAGTGGATCCATGGCGCTTACCATAGAAGTCTTACAACTGCTCTGTATGTTTTAAATTTTTCATAATAAGATGTGGTAGCCAAAACCGGCTTGGCTCAGTGGATAGAGCTTCGGCCTGTGGACTGAAGGGTCCCGGGTTCGATTCCAGTCAAGGGCATGTACCTTGGTTGCAGGCACATCCCCAGCAAGGGGTGTGCAGGAGGCAGCTGAACGATGTTTCTCTCTCATTGATGTTTCTAACTTTCTATCCCTCTCCTTTCCTCTCTGTAAAAAAATCAATAAAAATATATTTTTTAAATAAGTAAGATGGGTAATAATAATAGATAGAATCATCTATCCTGCCTTCTTCATGCCCTCTCAGCCCCTCTCCCAGGGTCTTGCTTCCTTTGACGTGGCAGAGTCTGGCTCAGTGAGCAGACGGGCAGGTAACCCTTCTTTCACCCTCCCTGGCCGGGCTTCCCCTCTTGCTCTGTCCCCCGAGTTCACTTGCCCACGTAGACCTGTTGGCCATTCCAGATGCCTCTGGACACAGAGAAATACTGCATCTAGGACTCCTCACCCTTTCCCAAGAGTCCTTCTTCCATGATGGCTCACTGCCCAGCAGGCAAGTAGCCCCCTCGCTGCTATCTTCCAAGCTCAGAACTCCCTCTTGTCCCACATTCCCAGGCACAGAAATAAGTAAGGAATATAGTTCCTACGTTGCTTTTTCATTTCTTTTCCTTCTGCCTGGGCTTGAAGGCACTCACCAGGAGAGATTGTGTGCCTTCTTTATCCAGCTTCATCTGGGCAAGTCCAGGTCAAGGGTGTCCCCTCCCCCACCCTCATCCCCACAACCAGAGGGACAGGCATTTCTCTCACACTCATAGAGACTATCCTGCTTCCTTCAGAAGATTCCACACTGCCCCGTCACTGTCCAGGAAGTTCTCCTTGGTGTCTAACTTAAATCCTGCATGCTGCTCTTCCCATAGGAGTCAATGGGTCCTGGGGTCTGTAGCTCTTGACGTGCGGGTGTGCTGGACAAGCGCGCAGGGCTGTGTTTGTGTAATTGGTGGGGCAGCAAAATCAGGGGCACTGGGGTCAAATCAACCTTCCTTCTCCACTGGCCCTTTAGCCTGCACTCCACCCAAGCGCCTGGTATGGCGGAGCCACTCGAGGTAAAAGTCTCCCTGGGCTGAGGACTTCTCTCAGGGGCGGCCTCGTGTGGGTCATCCAGGCAGACCCATCTGGGTGTCTCTTCCTCCCCAGACCCCAACTTCTCTTTTCTTTCGTGTATTTTTCATTGTTGATAGTATTACAGATATCTCCAGTTTTCCACCCCTTTCCCCCTTCTTCCCAATCCCTACCTCTACCAACCCACAGGTCTTTACTACCCTATTGCCCGTGTCCATGGGCTATGGATATAATTATTAGTACGTATATAAGTTCTTTGGTTTAGGGACCCCAACTTCTTCAGACAAGTCTAGGCCTGCAGACCAGTGTACCTCACAGTCTTGGAGTAAGGGCGGGAATTGGATGGGGACAAAGTGTGTGGGAGGGATAACAAACCCCTGCTTGGTCTGGGAATGGCATGGATGTCCTCCTCCTTTTGCAGAAGAAGAAACTGAGGCCTGCGCTGGTGACGTGGTTTGCCCAAAGTCAACAACATGCCCTCTTCTCCCGGTCATCCTCAATCAAAGCATCGTTTTTCAGGCTGGCAGGGTATAGAGATAGGAGCACAGAGGCCCTGGGATCTGATGCCAACGTGGGCATTTCCCTGGATGGGTCGCTCCTCCTCACTTTCCACAGATGCAAAACCGGGGTGAAGAGCTGCTGCCCATGTCGTGTCTTGTTGTGTTGCAGGGCTGTGGCTAACGAGTCGGTGAGATGGTGCCTGTGAAAGCGCTCGATACGCCGTAGGTGCTCCACAAACACAAAGGGCTCTTGCGGCACCATGCATTTGTTTATTTTACCTTCCGTCAGTAGCACAGCTTCATCCGTCACCTGCTTCCTATTCTCACTTGGAGCCAAGCAGGAGGGCTGAGCCCTCGTCAAGGAAGCTCGCCTTCCCAGGGGCAGAAGTCAGGAGGACTCCATTAGAGACGCACAGGGCTGGCTGTGCCAGCTGACCCTGAACTGGGCTCCGGAGTCTGGTGTGTCTGATGAGCCCTCTAGAGCAGCGGTCCCCAATCGGTGGTCCGAGGACCACTGATAGTTTGTGAGGTCCGAAAGGTTGGTGACCGCTGCTCTAGACTGTAGACCTCTATTGACAAGAGGGGGAGGGCCCTGCAGGCTCTGGGACAGAGAAAGAGAGCCCAGGAAATGGACCTCGATGGTCTCTTTCTAAGACGAGCCTGGGGATTGGTCCAGCCCTTAGAGCGGGGGGTGTAGGACTTCACACAGAAGCTGAAGGAGTTGTGTTCTCAGTACACTCAGGCCCTGTGTGTGCTGACGACTAAACCCCAGTTCAGTGGTGGCACTGCCCACAGTGGCCTGCAGAATATCGGTGTTTTTCTCCCATACAACAGCCTCAAGGTGAGCGTTCCAGGCTGGTGCAGCCCTGACACCCAAATCCTACCCCCACGCCTAACCACAGAAAACTAGAGCCAGGAAGGGAATTCAGGCTCTGAGTCAGAGGGATGAGGGCGGGGGGCAAAGGAGGGGTGCAAAATCAAAAAAATGTGGGTACGTCACAATAATAGGAGCTCACTACATGGTGGGGTGGGGCTGCAACTGAAGCGCCTCTTTGGAACTCTGGACCTCTCACAAAGCATGACTGAGACCTCAATCAATGAAGGGTCTTCCGATTGCCCTGGGGCAGGACCCAGGATGGGTATGTTCAGTCAATAAGTAAGCACTCATGTTAGTATGCTTAGTACAGTTTGATGCATGAAGGACTAAACAGAAGCAAGACACCCAATTCCTATGCTCTTTCTTATAAACCACTGGAACCAAATCCCTAACAGCACGAGGTCAAGTGTCTAGCTGCAGTTATCACCCAAGTGTGGGTACAGTCAGAGCAAGCACGGCGGGCTTCATGGAGGAGGCGTGGCTTGAGCGGAATGACTTAGAGAACACAGAAGGGAAGCTGGATGGGGAGAGAGCCTAGTTGAAAGGACAATGCTGGTGAGGTAAACCGTCTAGAGAAAGTGCCAGACCCCGGTGCTGAGTGCTTTTGATGCATTACCTTGTTTCATCTTCCCAGCATCCCTTGGAGGCAGGAGGCAGCCTGCAGATGAGGAAACCGAGAGCTCAGAGAAGTTCAGTTACATGCTCATAATCACACAGCATGCTCCTTGGGAGCCCCGAGCCCAGCCCAGATGCGCTGGTTACAGAGTGTGCTCTCGGCCTCCTCGCCAAGGCCTGCAGTAGCGTCAGACCTTCCCCAGCAGACCTGTGGCTGCCCTTGGCACTCAGCCCTCATCATCACATCGGTCACATTGCAGGCTGCCGAGCCCCTGGCCGCCTCCAGCTCCCTGCTTGGTGGAGGAGTTGGTGTCCTGCCCGCAAGCCTGGCGCCCTGCCTGCCCCCTGAGATGTCTTCAGCGGGAATCACAGCCAAGTAATGTACTGGCAGGATGAGACCAGCGAAATGCTCCAGAGGCTCCCGGGGAACAATGCAGCTCTGTAAGCAGCCCAGGCCGGAGCCCGGCCCGGGAGGCCGACAGGAACTGGCCGCAGCCAACCACGACGACCCCGGGACTCCTCGGAATATGCATGCGCTCCGAGTCTGCTCTCTGCACGCTGTGGGGTAGGACATGCCCTTCTTGCTCCTTGGACCCCAGAGCCCCTCAACCAGTCTCCGTCACACCCGCCTCGGCCTGCTGAGCACGGGGACCCAGAGACCACATTCTCAGGGCACTCTGTGCGTGACCCACATCCCCCCCGACTCCCCGAGCGAGAACAGCGTTCTGGCTGGTGAGGGCTGAGGGGCCCGAGGAGCCCTGAGTGTGTCCCAGCCCAAAGCCTTGGCTTGGTCCCAGCCCCGCACCCAGAGTGGACAAGCCCCTTTTCTAGGGCTGGGAACTTAGCCCCGACCAGGCTCTCACCTCCACCTGAGCCTTTTGTGAGCAGTTCTGGGGGAGGCTGCTGGAAGGAGAGAAAGGGAGGAATCAGGCTGCTGAATGCCCTGACCTTGAAAGGTTTAAAAAAAAAAACCACAGCAATGAAGGCTTGCTTTGGGGAGGGACGCTGATACCTTCCAGGACTAGTCCCCCCCATATAGCCCCTGGTGGGGGGCAATGCAGGAGAGACACACATTCCCTTCCACACTCCCTGGAACTGAGGACAGTCCCGACTGCAGGACGTGGTTCTTGCAAACCTACTGTGGGTCTGGCCCTGGAGTCTGGTTTATCTCTCAGGCAGGTGAGCTCAGGACCTAGAGGTTAAGAGGGTTCACCCCAACCCACCAGAGGGCCAGCTGCCCCAGGGCCTGGCAGAGAACCACAGGTCGAGGGTCATGAGGAAATGGGGTGAGGAGGGAGGAAGAAGAAGGTGTTTCTGTGCCCCAAGTCCCAGTCCCCTTTAGAAAAGTCTGCCTCTCTGATCCCGCACCTCTACTATGGACACACACACACACACACACACACACACACACACACACACTCACCTCCCAAAAGCGGAGGGACAGTGGGGGTTGGGGCTCCAAGGCCCAAGTGCAGAGAATGCCAAGAAGGTTTTGCTGCTCAGAGCAGCTTGGGAGAAGATCGTCCCCGAACCCATCCCTCCAATTGGCTGCCTCCCTGGGAGACTGTGAGGGCAGGACCTACAGGTGAGATCTCAACCCTCCTGGCTCCCTGGGACCAGGGAGGGAGGGCCAGTCACTGGGCAGGGTGTGAGAGGGTGTCCGCTGGCTGCGTGTGGCTGAAGGGCTGAAGGCAGGGGGTATGAGAGATGATGGAGATAGGCCAACGGACGGACAGGACGCAGTCCCCGAGAAACACGTGTTGGTCCCGGAAGGAAAGGAACTGGCCTCACAGAAGCACCTCCTTTTTGCCATGTGTCCTCTTTAACAGATGAACAAACAAAGGCTCGAGGAGTCGAATACTTGAGCTAGGAAATACTTTCCTAGTCACGTGACTAGGTAACCCAGAGTCGGGCTTTTGGGCCTAAGTTCTGTTATTTCCCCACTATATCCCGAAGCCTCTCAAATACAGGTGACACAATCTCTGGCTTCAAGGATCTGTTAGGGACACAAAACACCTCGCCTTGGGCAGGTAGGGGAGTACAGAGAGTACAGCTGGCAGTACTCCGAGAGGCCCGTGTGGTCAAGGGGACCTGGGGGGGATGCGGGGGAGAGTTGGGTGGGCTGGTCTGGGTGATGGGTGATAGGTACCTTCCAGTTTTACTCTTCCCTTGGCGAATGTGGAATGGGAAAGGGGAAGTGAGAGAGATCATTTTCCTCTGACTTTCCCAACATCACAAAACACCTTCTGATTTAAATCTCCTGCTACCCAATCTAGACCCTGGCGACAAGGGGAGGCCCTGGAACCCTGGGTCAGTGGTTCCATGTTTCCCGTCATCTCAGGTCTCCCCGAACTGGGGATCTAGGCAGGCAGTCCCTTTGGCCTAAGGCCCCAAAGCCAGAATTGCAGCCAGGAGGCCTCTCCGACAACATTAATAGCCTGGAACTCCTCCCCTCTGTCCTCCCCACCTCCAGCCTCATTCTCAGCATTCCCAACACCCTCGCCCTGGCCACCAGTTTTGGGTTCTGAGCAGAATCGCTTCCTCTTGTCTGGAAGCCTCTGCACCAGCCCACCCGGGAGCCACATCCTGCTGGCCCCTGACACTGCAGGCCTGCCTCCCCCAAACCTTTCTTTGCACAGAGCCGGCTGGTGCTCTCTAGCCAGCACGTGCCCACCTCAGGAAAGTGCCATGCATCTGGGAGTGATACTGAGAATGGGGAGTGAGAAGGGTCCCCTGGTTACCTCCTGCCACTTCTTTGGAGGAAAAACTTAGTTTGTGCTTCAGGCTGGGGGCTTGGGGTGAGCGTGAACTCAGCTTGGCCTTTGTCTCTCTGTCCCTCCTGTCTCTGGGGCCTCAGGTTCCTCATCTGTAAAAGGAGGGAAGTGACTCCAATGAACCCTAAATCTCCTTCCTCTTCTCCCCATGGTTCCCTGACACTCCCTTTCCTCGAATCTCAAATGCTGGGGACGCCGAAACCGGTTTGGCTCAGTAGATAGAGCATCGGCTTGTGGACTGAAAGGTCCCAGGTTCAATTCCAGTCAAGGGCATGTACCTTGGTTGCAAGCACATCCCCAGTAAGGGGGTGTGCAAAAGGCAGCTGATCAATGATTCTCTCTCATCGATGTTTCTAAATCTCTATCCCTCTCTTTTCCTCTCTGTAAAAAAATCAATAAAATATATATATTTTTAAAAATGCTGGGGAGTCTTGGCCAACTCAGGTCTGACTCTCCAGATGGGTCCTGACCTCACTGTTTCCACTTCAGAATCCACCCTCAGGTGCCTCTCAATGGACCGCCCTCTCGCTCTGGGCATGTGTATTCGGGGAAGCTCCCCCTGCCTGCTCTTTCAGCCTCCTGACCTCCCAAAGCCTGGCTCTCTTGGGTCTTGTGTCCCCAGCTCCTCACCCAGTGTCAGACGCGTGGCAGGAGCACAAGTTCCCTCAGTAGACCAGGCCCAGGTTGGCATTACCCTACTAGCTTTGCCTCCCCGGTCTTCTGATTGAGCTAAGATGCTTCAGGCAAGGGCACGGAGCCCCTGGCTGCCCTGAGGTGAGAGGTGAGGACTCACCTCTTCTGGAGTCTCGCCAGGCCCCACGGACTCCTGAAACTGGCAGCCACAGGGCCAGGTCAGACCTGCCACTGCAGGGCTGGGTGGTGAAGAATTTTCTGTCTCCAGCCTTGAGGTGTTTGTTTAAGTCGCTGGACTGCTCTGCCCAAAACATGATTCTGCCCACACCCTTGGCACCGGCCCCACACAGGACGCACGTGCAAGGAGCTAGCAGGTAAGACTAGAGGCCCAAGGATGGACACAGGTGGAAGAATTAATCTCCTTCTTAGGGATCTAGCTTCAGTGTGCTCATTAGAAAACTAGCTGTCCCTTAGCTGGACCAGATCAAAGGGTATGTGTCAGGAGGGTACTTTGTGGGTGCGTTGACTTTACCTGCATAGCTCAGTAAGTCCCCCCAATCAGTTTGGTGTGAGGGAGTGAGAGTGGGAAAGTGAAATGCAGCAAAGTTGAAGAATAGAGTTGGAGGAGGAGGATGATAAGTGTTGGCTCAGAGAGGAACACCGGACTCAGGGATGGGCTTTAAAGCAGAGAAACTTGGCCGAAACCGGTTTGGCTCAGTGGATAGAGCGTCAGCCTGCAGACTGAAAGGTCCCTGTTTCGATTCTGGTCAAGGGCATGTACTTTGGTTGCGGGCACATCCCTAGTAGGGGGTGTGCAAGAGGCAGCTGATGGATGTTTCTCTCTCATTGATGTTTCTAGCTCTCTAGCCCTCTCTCTTCCTCTCTGTAAAAAAAAAAATCAATAAAATATATTTAAAAATAAAGCAGAGAAACTTGGATGGGTCCAGAAGTCAGGGGGCTAGGGAACAAGCTGGAAACACCTTCCAGGGGCATCCCCCAGCCTACTTCCTCCTGGAGTGGCCACCAGGAGTTTAGAGCTCAAGTCCCCGGGTTCTAGCTGTGCAGGGCCCCCCGTGTCCCCTCCTGGGAGAAGTGCTCCCAGGCATCCCTCCGTCCCCTCCAGGACGGAGGGGTCCCCTCCGCACTCCCACGGCACTCTGCCTTTCCATACGACAATGCTCCCTTCACTCCCTTGGGTTTCCCACCAGACTGAGGTCTTTTGGGAGTAAGGGTGTGTCTTATCGCAGTATCCCCAGGACAGGATCCTGGCACTGAGTGAGTGCATGAAAGAATGAATAACAGCTTTCAACCCTGGGAAGGTGGGGGGAGTAGGTCGCTACCAAAGGAGAGTCTATACGCCCCAGAGAGAGGAATAAGGTTGACATGTACCTGCCTTCACTGTGAAAAACAGTGATTTAACAAAAGTCAAAACTGTGAGCTGCTTTGGATGTTAATGTGTTCCTTGCTCCTCGCTCTTTGCTTCTGAGTCTGACTCCTTTTCTCTGTTTCTATTTCTGCCATCTGTCTGTCTGTCTGTTTCTCATATCTTTGTTTCCTCTCCAACAGCCCTAACTCTGTCTCGGTTCTATCCAGATACCCTCAGATGTCCTGGGCATCATCAGGGCCTCCCCACTTCCTGTCCTCTGCTTCTCCAGTCTCCAAATCCAGCTTCCTCCTTCCTGGCTTCTCACCCATAAGCAGTTCTCAGTCTCTGAGGCCCCTGTCCATCTTGCTTGGTGACTTCAGTGACACCTCTGGATTTCATCTCTCCTTATTGTCACTATTATGTATGATCTACACACCAAGAACTTGACTAAGACAGTAGGAGAAGGGCTATGGGGGAGAGCTAACAAGTTCCCAAACTTAGAACGTGTTCTGGATTCCCAGCCATCTTCCTCTGGAGAGCTATGCCTGCAAGTATCTAAAAGGTGTGGTCTTGTATCATCTTTAGCTTTTCCGGCTCAAAGATCAAAGTGATAAAATGGACACAGCATGGGGTTGGAAGCCATAATATCTAAGTTAGAATCCTGTCTCTTCCACCTCGTTCTTTTTTACCGTGGGCAAGTTATTTCACTTCCGTCAACCTCAGTTTCCTCATCTGAAGAATGAGGACAACATGCCTAAATCACAAGGTTGTTATGAAAATTAAACCAGATAACCTGTATGAAAGCCAAGTGCTACTATGGAAAGTCAGTTGGTCTTAGGGGAGACTGACTCACAGTGGCAAAATCCACACTAGATTGATTGATAGACCACAATGTTTGTGGGTCATTTAAAAGAGAGAAATGTGCCAGCAGGCAGCCCCAGGTGCTCCAGTCAGTCGGGCAATGCCTTCTCTGCTCCGAAGGAACCTAATTACAACAAAAAGTTTCCCTGACAGGCATGGTATCTCAGCAAGGGATGCAGTTGTTTGATCTTTTTGTTTCTTTTCTAGTCTATATTTTATTGATTGATTGATGTTTAATCATTTTTTATTTTCAATTACAATTGACATACATCATTATATTAGTTTCAGTGACCAAACATTACCTAATTTAATAAGTGATAACCCCAATAAACCCTATACCCATTAGATTATTATTAGATTAATAATAATAGTTATTAAATTATTATTGACTATATTCCCTATGCTGCATTTTAGATCCCTATGACTACTCTGTAACAACCAATTTGTACTTCTTAAGCCCTTCACCTTTTTTTCCCCATGCCCCCAATTCTCCTCCCATCTAACAACCAACAAAAAGTTCTCTGTATCTCTGAGTCTGTTTCTGTTCCATTTGTTCATTTTGTTTGTAGATTCAATTGTTAATAGTTATGTCATTTTATTGCTCATATTTTTATCTTCTAAAAGAAGACCTTTAACATTTTATATAATACAGGTTTGGCGGTGATGAACTCCTTCGGCATTTCTTGTCTGGAAAGCTCTTTGTATGTCCATCAATTCTAAATGATAGCTTTGCAGGACAGAGTAATCTTGGTTGTAGGTCCTTGCTTTTCATCACTGAATATTTCTTGCCATTCCTTCTGCCTTGCAAAGTTTCTGTTGAGAAATCAACTGGCAGTCTTATGGAAGCTCCCTTCTAGGTAACTAACTGCTTTTATTTTGCTGCTTTTAAGATTCTCTGGTTGTCTTTAATCTTTTTCATTTTAATTATGATGTGACTTGGTGTGGGCCTCTGTGGGTTCATCTTCTTTGGGACTTTGCACTTCCTGGACTTGTATGTCTATTTCCCTTACCAAGTTAGGGAAGTTTTCTCTCATTTTTTCAAATAGGTTTCCAATTTCTTGCTCTCTCTCTCTCTCTCTTCTCCTTCTGGCACCCCCATGAAACAAATGTTGGTACACTTGAAGTTGCCCCAAAGGCGCCTTAAACTACCCTCATTTTTTTCTTTTTTCTGTTCTGATTTGTTGGTTTTTGCTTCCTTATATTCCAAATCAATGATTTGATTCTTGGCTTTACCTACTCTACTGTTAATTCCTGTAAATTATACTTTATTTCAGTTAGTGTATCCTTCATTTCTGACTGGTTCTTTTCTGTGCTATTGAAGTCCTTGTTAAGTTCCTTGACCATCCTTCTAACCAGTGTTTTGAACTCTGCATCTAGTAGATTACTTGTCTCCATTATATTCAGTTCTTTTTCTGGAGTTTTGCTCTGTTCTTTCATTTGGGCCATGTTTCTTCATCTCCTCATTTTGGCAGCCTCCCTGTGTTTGCTTCTATGTATTTGGTAGAGCTGCTATGTTTCCTAAGCTGGGTAGTGTGGCCTAATGTATTAATAGTAGGTGTCCTGAAGGGTCCAATGGCATAGCCTCCCTGATTACCCCAGCTGGGCACTCTAGGCATACCCCCCATGTGAGCTATACACTCCTCTGTTGTAATTAAGCCTTGATCCCAATGGGAGTTATTTATCTGGGCTGGTCAACTGGAAGGGTGGCTGTGACCACTGACCACCAACCTACAGTCACCTTGGAGGTCCAGTTATGCAGGAGCCCACCACACAGAGCAGGACTTACTTCAGCAGGGCTCTGGTACCCATTGAGTGTGTCACTTGTGGAGGTTGGGTCATAGTGCTCTGAACATGGTCTGAAGCTGTCCACTAGGTACTCTGGCTCTGGGCCTCCCGGGAGGTGCAGACCAATAGATAAACTGTCTGTGTTCTTACTGAGACCACTGGGCATAAACTACAAAGAGGTCTGCAGATGGCTGCTTCTTGTGCTGGGCTTGGAGATGCCCAGGTAAGGCCAAGCTGTGAGCCAAGGCCACCTGCTGCTATTGCTGGGCCTGGGGCCACTTAGCGAGAGGTATGGGACTCACTGAGGCCAGATGCTGCTAAATCGAGAGGTTTTAGAAAAATCTGAAGCATGAGCCAAGACCCACCATTGCTATAGTAAAGCTCCGGAAACAGCTTGGGTGAGCCCAAATTTGGGTGAGGCAGAGTCTCAAGGAATCACCAGGGCAGAGCAAACAGTATGAGCCAGGTTGATGGAGTCTCAGATATGGTACCCGTCTGCTGGTTCTGTGGGGAAAGGGTGCATCAAAGGAATAATGGCTTCTGCCAGCACTTTTGCCTGAGAAAAAGCTGCCCCAAGCTCTCCCTTGGTGCCCAACAATTCAGGTCCTCCCCGTGTGTCTCTGGTGCCTTTTAAGCTGCTGCCCTGCCCTGAAGCTGAGGAAGTGAGTCCCAGTAAGTCTATGTAGGGGCCCTTTAAGAGGAACTGACTGGAGGGGGGGGGGGCAATGTTAAAATATGTACACAGGTAATAATTTAATATAAATAAATAAATAAATAAATAAATAAATAGATAGATAGATAAATAAATAAATAGATAAATAAATAAAAAAGAAGAACTGATTGGGACTCTAGCAGCTTCAGTCTCCCTCAGCCTCAATCCCCGCTGCTTTTTACAGCCAGAAGCCTTCTCTTACTGGCACAGGAGCCTGAGCTGGGGTGCCTGGTGTGGGACTGGGACCCCTTACTTCTCAGGGGTGACTTCCACAGCTGAGATATCCCTCCCAATTTGTATTTGCCACACATGGGTGTGGGACCAGCTTCTTCCTTGTCTCTGCCCCTCCTGCCAGTCTTGATGAGGCTTCTTTAATTTCATAGTTGCAGGACTTCCATTCAGCTCTATTTCAGGCAGCTCTAAAAGATGGTTGTTCTGTGTTTTAGCTGTAATTGTGATGTGTTTTTGGGAGGAGGTGAGCACCCCATTTACCTGAACCATCATCTTGACCAGAAGTCAGTTGTTTGATCTTGATGGTCACGGTAGCCTGGCCATAGGTAGAGCCTGATGCCTTCTCTGCCTTCTATAATAAGAAGTGCCTGCCTAACATTTAGAGCATGTCGAACTACCCACACCACTGGACAGTGCCGGAGACATATGAACAAATTCTCGCCTTCTGGCTCTGCTTCATTTAAAGATCCCATCCTACAGTCATTCACCCATTCCACAAATCCATACTGCGCTCCTACTAAGTGCTAGGCACCGGGGTAGGTGGTAGGGATACAGAGTGAATGAAACATACATTGTCCCACCCTCCTCTTGGAGTTCACAGTCTTTGGAGAAAGACTGACGATTGAACGCATAATAACCACCCCTTGTGAACAGTGTATTGTTACCATGGTGAAGCAGAGGGAGCTGTGGGAACATGGCAGCTAAGCCAGGGCAGGAGCCTGGGGAGGGGTTCCTGGCGGAAGGGTCGATGCACACATCCTTTCTTCCACAGGTGGCAGGGTGTGCTCGGGTGGCTGGCATCCTAGCTTTCTTCCGTCATGTCCAGGCCCCTCGCTACACCCTGACAACTCTGAGTGACCTCGGGTGTTTCCCTCGTCCACACAGCAATGCGCCGACACACTCTCCCTTGGGCTGGGCTTACAGACAATTCATTCTTTTATTCATTCCACAAATATTTATTGAGTCCCTATTATGTGCCAAAGCTAGCTCATTTCGCCTTCCCCAGGGGGACTTTGTCTTCCCTGGTGGGGCGGTGCCTTCCGGAAGCCCCGGTACTGGTTTCTGCCCACCTTGGAGCCTCTGCTCTCTTCAGGAGATATGGGGGTACAATTCAGGACTCGGGCAGGAGTGTCCCAGACGCTGCAAAGGAAGGGGCTCCTGGCATCAGGTGGGGACTCTCCCGCCCAGGAGAGATATGTCAAGAAGTACCAACTCACCTTGCTGAGGTTCTCCCACAGGGCTTGGGGGGTTAGGGATGAGCAGGCAGCTCTAACCCAGACAGCAGGCAGCAGCCTGAGCTGAGCTGTGACACAGGAAGACATTGACTCCTGGAAGTGGCAGAGGCCTGGGAATTAGAGGGTTGGGAGCCTTAAGGTCAGCTTACATATCTATTATATCATTGTTGTAAGTTCTTGAGTTCCTTCACCATATCCCAAACCCCCCTGTTCCATGTGCACCTGACCTGGGAGGTTAGGAGGGAAGGAAGTCCTTTCCTCCAAGCACTGGTGGATAGACCAAGGCACAGAGCTTACACGCAACGTAAGGTTAGGGACAGACTGGAAGCCAGGTTTCCACTGCAAGCTCCAACCACCCATGCTGAGGGCCTCCCGGACAGGGCTTGTCCCCTTCCTCAGGGGTGTTCAGAGGTCTACTGTCCCCCACAACACCCCCCTCCAGCTCTCCAACCTTCAAAGCAAGCAGCCCCACGACCCCAGCCCTCTGCTGGCCTCAATGGGTCCCATTGTCCAGGAGGCTATTTGGCTTGACCCCAGCCCCCTGAGCAGCAGGACAGCAAGCTTGGAGAGGGGTCTGCCCTGTCCCCTCCTCGGCCTGGGCCGGCCGCCTGTGGGGCAGGGACCCCGCTGAATGTGACCTATTGTCTCCGGGGTGGATTTAGGAAGTGCCAAGCTCCCATCAAACAGCCCTGCTCCTCGGGTAAAACAAAAAAAGGGCTGTTCATTTGGGACCTTTTCCCTCCCTTATCTCCTTTTCCTATCTCCCCGGGCTTAGCCCTGGTGTAGTGTTCAAAACCACTTCCCCTCGGAGCCAATCAGAAGCTGGGGCTCACCCCGCGGCCCTGAGGTAAAGCTATTTATAAACGCCTCCCTCCCTGGATTATTTGAGCAGAGCCCTTTCGCACACCTCTGGACACCTTTCAGCGGCCCGCTCCCAGACACACCTGCAGCCCTGCCCTGCGGCTCCGCTGCCCGCCGGTAAGCCCCACCCTGCCACCCCCTGGGCACGGGACCACTGGAGGAGGGATAACAGGACCCTCCTGGTCAGGGGGTGGGCTGGGTGCCAGCCTGAGCACAAGTGGGAGGCACGCTCGGCCCCTGGGTCTGAGAGCAGCCCCCGGCCCGGGACCTCGGAGGGGCCCCGTGGTCCTCACTTCCATGGGGGCACCTAGGTCCAAGGCAGGAGGCCACGGGAGCTTGTGGGATGGGGGTCTCGGTTGGAGGAGTTCTGCCAGCCCCCAAAGCAGAGTGAAGCGAGACAGCAGCTCCTTTGCAAGCGCTTTGCAAGGGAGGGACAAAAATGCTGGACCTTCTGGGGCGCCCGCCTTTGAAGCTGCTGGCTGCACCTCTCCCTTTCTTCTCCTTCTTGGAAGCAAAAAGGCTCTTCGTGCTTGGCTCCCGGGCCTGCCCCGTGGGCTGCCTCCCCTCCCTCTGCCCCCCAGATGTCCTCTGCCACTCCTTCGCTTCTCTACCAGCTCGGGCACCAGCCTGGGCGGCACCGGGCCGTTTTCGTCGCCGTTAATCCTGAGGGCTACCAGGCATCCAGCGTTTTCAGACACGCGGGGTCAGGACCAGGGGGCCCGACGCCCAAGTGGATCCGTCAGCAAGAGGGTCTGGGCTCCCAGCCTCCTGACCGCGGCTCTGGGGGGTCCCAGTCTCCCTCGGGCGTTTCCCCTGTTCCTCAAAACTAGCCCCCAGCCTGGGTCAAGTGACTCTTTCCTCATTCTAGCGTCAACACTCTGAGTGCAGGGAGGGAAACTGGCTTTCAGGGTGTGCCCCTCCGAGAGGCAGAGTCCCTCTGTTGGGCAGATCAGGAGGTTTACCCCCGGGAAGGCTTCACTCACAGAATCACCCCTCTTTCACAGTCCTCCTCCCCGCCATCCTCCTCATTCTCCCCCCTGGCCCCGGCGTCCAGAGGCTGGTGGGACCTCCCCTGGGCAGCATGGAGACCAGCCCCGCGCCTCCTCCCCCAGCAGGATGGCCCTCCCGGGCACTGCCCAGAGCCCGGCCGGCTGTCCTGATGCTCCTCCGTATGAAACCCTGGGACAGGGGTGGACCCTTACCTCCCGTGTGGAGGGCCCCTCGGGGACTGGCACCTTTGGTGGGTGTTGCTGCACTGACCCACTCAACCAGAGCTCCCTGCAGGAGCGGGGCCCAGCGCAGCACTGACCAAGCTCGGGGCTCCTCAGCTGGCCCTTCCCGGGTCTCTTTGTCCACTCACCTGCCTCTGAGTGAGCCTAGCCCTGACCTCACAGGCCTCTGGGTGTCTAGCCTTAAAGGTCCATGTCCGGGATCCTGTGACCTTGGGCAGGTGTCACTGCTGGGGAGTGCTTTTCAACACCCAGCCTCCGTCTCTTTGCTGGAGCTTTGCTTCAGCCCTGCACCGTCCCTGTCCCCCACCTTCCCTGCTCCCCTGGAGGGGGGGGGGGGAGACTTAGAGATAGGCGTGGGGACCTGAGGGGGGGTTGGGCAGTGACTCTAGGGTGCCATTCCATGGAACAGGCAGAGTGTGGGAGGCCAATTCGGAGGCATCTCAGGCACCCCCTCACAATATGAGTGAGGAGGTTAGGCTGGGGTGAGGTGGTGGGAGGAAATGTGTCCAAGAAACATGGGGACAATAGAAACAAAAGGAGTCTTGGTACATGACTTGGAGACCCACAGGCCTGTGCTCTGCACCCTCACTCCTTCTGACACGAACACGGTCCCCAGCCGAGAGCCCAGCCCTCCTAGCCCATCCCCAGCTCCCACCCCACCCACCCAGCTCTCCCTCCCGTGGCTCCCACCCTGGATGAGGCAGGGAGGAGCCAGCAGCTGGAGCAAAGGGGAAACCTCAAAGTGACCTTTCCTCGCCCCAGAACCCTGAGGAAAGGAGGGGCCGTCCAAGGCTAGGTCGCCTTTCCAGCGACAGCCCAGGTAGGAACCAGAGATAAGCGTGCCGGAGGGCAGGGGGGCCAGCCAAGCCCGCTCCTGCGCCTGGCACATGTGCACGTCAAAGGAACCCCCACGTGCACGGCGGGCAGGACTCGCAATGACAGAATCACCTCCAGACCTGCCGCACCCCACGCACGGGCTCCTCGCCTCCCTGCTCCCCGATGTCCTGCCCTCCTCTACAGAGATCTCCTGCTCTGCTTCTCACCAGTCCTGGGACATTCTGGAGGGACAACGCATGGGAAGGACAGGGGTACTGGGGGATAGGGGATGGGGAGGAGATGCAGGGGTCCTCAAACTTTTTAAAGTGGGGGCCAGATCACGGTCCCTCAGAGAGCTGGAGGGCCGGACTATATGAACTACTAATTCCTACTGTAACACCTCGGCTGCGCTCACTGCCCAAAAAACCTGGCGGGCCGGATCAGACTCCTCTGCGGGCCGCATGTGGCCCGCGGGCCGTTGTTTGAAGACCCCTGAATAGGGGATGGGAGAGGGGGGCTGGGGGTGAAGAGGTAAAGGCAGATGTAAAAAGGAAGGCCGAGAAAGGCAGTGGCCTGCCTGAGGTTGCAGGGTGAGGAAGAGTGTCCGACAATAATCGCAGAAGCAACAATAAATAGTCCGAATCTGCTGCACGCTGACCAAGGCCAGGCACCGCTCCGGGCCGCGCTGTGCATTAACGGGCACTGTGCCAAGCCCATCTCTGCCCACGATATTCTGCGGATGGAGCCAGACCTAGTCCCTGGGTGAAGATACCCGTGGGCTTTCTTTCGTAGGAGTTCAGCTCGGGGGTGGGGGGGGGAGGGGGGACTAGGGTTCTAATGGGGTCCTGGAGAAGCTCAGGAGGGGGTCTGGTCTGGCCCACGCCCTCCCCACGAAGTCCATTCCCCCTTTGCACCCCCCTCTAGCTCCCTGGCTCTGCAAAACCTGCGGATCCCCTTGCCCCCAGGTGTGACTCCACTCCCCTGCCAAGCCTTGGGATTGTCCGTACGCTCACCCCTCCTACCCTCTGCACGTCCCTCCTGCCCTCTGGGGAACAAAAGGGTGTCCCTGCCCTCTGCTTCCCCGAAGTCCCACAGCCCCCCTCCGGGTCTCTCCCGTAACTCAGGACGGCCCCTCCTTTCCTCAGAAGTGGGGAGGGGGCAGGGGCACCCTTTTGTTCCCCAGTATTGTCCCACGGCACCTGCTCTTTATCCCTGATCCGTGGGGGGATGGAGGTGCTGTTTGAAGGGAGGCAGGGCTCGGTGAGACACACCTGCCAATTGAGCACTTAACTTTCCTCAGCGATGCTAACACCATTCGGCAGGGCTCTGTGTTTGTTTAACTAGGGATCAAGTCATCACATCTTCTATACCTCTCTCCCTTTCCCGCTCCCTCTCTCCCCTTCCCGCCCCTAACCGGGCATTCAAAGAGCCCCCCCCCCCGGGGGGGGGGGGTTCCGGAGAAGTCCCAGCCTCTCTGAGAACCATCCAGGAGAGCGGGTGCCTCCCGCCTGCCTGCTGGCTCACCCTTTTCTGCCTCTCCCATCCCCCTTTCCTCCCAGGCCTGAAGGACTGGCTCCGATGAAGTAACCTCCCATCCTAAGCCCCACCCCACCCCAGCCCTGACTCTTGGAATTAGGAAGTATGACCAGGGCACCTCCTCGCCAGGAGCTGGGGCAGAGCCACTCTGCCTGTCATTGTCCTGGGCACCCAGAGGCCAGGAGAGGGCTCAGATCCCCCAGGCAGAGCCCTTGAGAAGAGAAAGATCTCTCCTGTCCGCTGAGACGGAAGGTCACTAGAGTGGTCCAAAGAGGGCACTCGGGCGGCCACCCGGAGGCCAGCCCCAGGGAGCAAGAGCAGGGTCCCCTCGGGGAGGGCTGGGCCTTTCAGCAGGGACTGGAGCCGGGGTCTGAGGCCCTGTCCAAAGTCCCACATCGCCCCCCTCTCTCTAAGACTCAGTTTCTTCAGCCACAGAATGAGAGGGCTGGGCTAGTCTAGCCCTGGAGTTCTATTCCAGACAAAACGTTCTAGGCCAGCTGGCTGCTGGGTCCCCTTTTGTGTGTGGCACACACTCGGGATTGAGAAAGTACCCGGAGCCTCTTCCTTCAACACCCTGTTCCTGGAATGAGATGGACAGAGGAATGGGGGAAGGAGACAGGCTTGCATTCCAGGCAAGCAGGGGGCTTTTCTTCCTCTGCCAGCCTGTGCCAGTGGCGTGGTGACTGCCCAATCATCAGCCCCATCTGTAGGAAGCGTGCCCACAGGGGCAGAACCAGCCCCAGCCCCCACCTGTGCTCCCAGAAGGATTTCCTCTCGCCCTTCCTGGAAGTGGCAGCCTGGAGCGGCCCAAGCCAACACCGGGTGGGCACACAGGCTGGCAAGGGCCACACAAAGGAGATCCGAGGAGAGAGAGCCCAGGGCAGAGGGTCAGGAAAGCTTCATAGAGGGCGAGGAAGCGGGAGGAGGGAGGAGGAGAGGCATGGGAGGGGAGAGAGGAACATAAGCAGGTCTTGCCGAAACCGGTCTGGCTCAGTGGATAGAGCGTCAGCCTGCGGACTGAAAGGTTCCAGGTTTGATTCCGGTCGAGGGCATGTACCTTGGTGTGGGCACATCCCCAGTAGGGGGTGTGCAAGAGGCAGCTGGTCGATGATTCTCGCTCATCAATGTTTCTAACTCTCTATCCCTCTCTCTTCCTCTCTGTAAAAAATCAATAAAATATATATATTTTTTTAAAAAGCAGGTCTTAAGGATGGGCAGGTCTATAAAGGAAGGAAGCATCAGGGTCCCTCAGGTAAGGAGAAAAGTGTGGAAAGGACACCACCACCACCCCCCGGGGGGTAAAAATGAGTCGGGCTTGTTGGGGGGACTGGACAGTGCTGGGGGACACGGCCAACAAATGTACCACGTTCACCAACACATGACCGCATAGTTAAAGGACAAACAGGCTAAAAAAAAAAAAAAAAAAAAGGAGTTTGGGTTTGACCCTCCTGGAGAGGAAGAAGCTGAGGGTGTCTGAGCAGGGGGTGTAGTCTGGAGACCAGCGATCAGTTATCAGGCGATTGCAATCATCCAGGTGTGAGATAAGACCTGCGGGGGTGGCCTGGGAGAAACCGGAAGGAAATCGTAATGGGGCTGATGAACAACTGTGCGGAGGCCAAGGCCGGGGTAAGGGAAGGGCAGGGACAAGTGGAGGGGATAGGCCTGGGTGACAGGGAGAAAGGAACCACTGAGGAAACGAGGAAACGGGGAAACAGGGCTAGCCGGTGGGGCCTGGGTTAGTAGAGGTTCAGTAAGATGGTAACAACCTCCTCCCCACAAATGCAATACTGGAACTTAGAGTCTCGGAAGCTGGAGGGGAAGGGGCTTCCGGATCACTGCAGGGAATCAAGATCCCCCATCACCCCCTCTTCCAAGGAGGTCCCCTCTTCTGGGTCAGCCCCCTTTGAAAATATTGGCTGTTCTTTGGCAAGTGGTCTTCAGTGGCCTGGAATAGACCTCCCTAAGCGAGGCTGGAGCCAGGCTAGAGCTGGGGGCTCCTCCAGAGGGTCGTGTTTCCCACTCATTGCACCCACCGGGCCTCCAGGCAAACCACCCTTCCGGCCTCCGGAGAGGGTAGGGAGCAGGAGGGTCTAGAAGCCTCTGAATAGTCTGTCCTAAGAGGAAGGAAGCCCCCCCCTGCCCGGGTCGTAATCCTGATAGTCATTCCTGTTACCTTTATGGGATGCCCTGGCAGGCCAGCCCCTTCACACACACGCTCTCCACTGTAACCATCTGGGACTGTTGCTATCCCCACTTACGGCTGCAGAAACCGAATCTTCGAACCCAGGTCATCTGGCTCTGAAACGTGTGCTGTTTTCCTTATGCCACCGGGCCTCTCCTTTCTCCCGCCGGGATGGCTCGCATGCCATGGCTCTTGCGCAGTCCTGCCAGTGTCCTCTCCAAAACACCATTGATTGATTCACTCCACAAGCATCTGTTGCATTCATACTGAGCACAGGCAAGGGGCTGGGCACAGGCGCTGTGGGCCGGTTTGACCCACTTCCCTGCCAACCAGGCACTATCCGTGGGGCTTTGCCGGATTTCCAGCTCAGCCTGATGGCTGCTGATGGACCTCGAGGTCCCACAGCCAAATGAATAGAGTGCACCAGCTCAACCTTTGTTGATGTGGGCACCATCTTATTATAATAACAACTCACCTTTGCAGCCTTGTTTGCATACCACACACCCTTTCTTGTCCGTTACCTCCTCTGAGCCTCACAACAACCCCGTGAGAGGCCTGTGACCCCCATTTCACTGACAAGGAACCTGAGGTTCAGAGAGATTACCTACCAGTAAAGCCAGACTAGAACCCAGGTTTCTAGAACCCTAGTTAGTGCATGCCCCACCTCTCCCCCCTCTTCTCTTCCACAGAAGGTATCAACCGCTCCACTCCAATAACCTCCCATGCACCCAGGTGCTCCCCTAGGAGGTCAGGGGACATCCCTAGCCCCTAGCCCTGAGTGGTTTTTCTTTTTTCTTTTTCTTTTTTTAATATATTTCATTGATTTTTTACAAAGAGGAAGGTAGAGGGATAGAGAGTTAGAAACGTCGATGAGAGAGAGACACCGATCAGCTGCCCCCTGCACACCCCTGACTGGGGATGTGCCCACAACCAAGGTACATGCCCCTGACCGGAATCGAACCCGGGACCTTTCAGTCTGAAGGCCGACGCTCTATCCACTTAGCCTAACCAGTCTTGGCTTTTGCTGAATCCGAGTGGTTTTTCACTTTGAACTTTATCTCAAATCTCTTGCCAAACTGGCCACAGCCACCCCCCGCACCGTAACCCCCCAGAATTCAACCCTCCCTCTCAGCCTGCCCCCCTGGCTTTCCATTCTCTCCTGCCTCCTCCAGGGAGGACAGGGGACAGGAGGGGAGACTGGAGGTTGCAGGAGGGAAAGGGAAGGCTCCCACAGGAACCTCTGCTGGACCTGCAGGGCCCTGCACTCAGCTCTGCCAGCCGGGCTCCTGGGACACCAGCGAGGTTGCGCAAAACTTGAGGAGGAGAGAGACAGCAGTACACAAGGGCGGGGGGGAGAAAGGTTCGGCACAGGAAGCGTGTGTGGGAGAGGCAGCAGCGCAGTCCATCCCGATTTCCCCAAGCATGCCATTGTCCTTCGTCCCCAGGGAAACCTGTTGGTGAAGTCCTAGGTGTCTCCTTCAACAAGGGGCCTCCTCGAGGTCACGGTGCCCATCCCCCTGCCTCTGGGCAGGCTGTTGTCTCTGTTCCTTCCGAGCTGTCTGGCTGGATGGTATTTTGGGGCGGGGCTTCTGGAGGCACCAGGGGCCTTGGGGTGGGGGTGGGGAGGGAGGCAAGGGGTCAAATCAATACGCCGAATCCCAGCTGGGACTCCTGCCCTCGCACTCCCACCTTCTCTCTGCGTGGTGTCCAGCGGGGGTGACGGTGATGTCACAGGTGCAGGGTGCCAGCCATGTGCCGGGCGCCAAGCAAAACAGCCAGGGCGAGTGTGTGCATCATCGGCGCCCGGGAAGGAAGGCCACCGGCAGCAGTGAGTCCGGTGGAAGGACTGGAAAGGAGGAAGGGAGGCACCTTCTGGAGGGGGGCGGGGAAGCCCGGCATAAAACATAAAACGGCTGCAGCAAGGACTAGAGAGAGAAGCCCAAGGTTGGCACTGAGGAGGCATGTCCCTCACCCTCCCTCCCCTTGTCTGCTTCTCCCAAAGCCCGCACATGCCCCAGACATGAGCCAGCCCAGGCCCCGCTACGTGGTAGACAGAGCTGCGTACTCCCTCACCCTCTTCGACCATGAGTTCCAGAAGAAGGACCGGACGTACCCACTGGGAGAGAAGCTGCGCTATGCGTTCAGGTAACATGACCCAGCGCCCAGGCTCCTCCCCTCTGCTCCCCACCGACGTCTCTCCCGCACTAGGCGTGTGGCTCTCACACCAGCATCCCTCACACGGGGCTCGGGGGAAGCCCTGGGAGGGCTGGTGTGGGACCCTGAGTGGAAGATCCCATCATTTCAACTGTCCTGAGACCCCCCTCCCCCCCAGGGAGGATGGGGAGGAGGAGCAAAGACCACTCGCAGCTTCAGCGGGACCATCCCCAACCCCCTGCATGAGGTCTTCTTGCCATAGACTCAGCCCACTCAAGTGTTTCTTGAGTTCTTAAGAGAGCGATAGACGGGCATGCTGCGGCACGGGGTGAGGGGCATCAGAGCCCTTTGCTGCAATGTCCTATCCCCTCCTTGTTAATAAACATCGGAAGCCACCATCACCCATGCTCTTTGCCCTCTTTCCCTCCTAGATTAAGGTGACCAGATCTTCCCGCTTTTGGCGGGACAGACCAGATTTTTAACAATTTTTCCCGCATCCTGCGGCATTTAAAAAAAAAAGTCCCGATCTTTTTTTTTTTTTTTTTTTTTTAAGATTGGAAAGATTCTTTCCAAAAATCAGGACTTTTTTTAAATGCAGCGGGACACAGGAAAAATAGTTAAAAATCTGGACTGTCCCACCAAAAGCGGGATGATCTGGTCACCTTGTCCTAGATGGTCCTTCCTTCTCTTGGTCCAGAGAATGCCCAAAGGCGGCCCCTGAAGGGTACCTACCAGGACGTGGTCCCTCCAGCCTCTGGGCCATTTCCGGTGTCAGGTCCCTGGAGGTGGGGTGGTGGGTGGTGAAGCCTGGCCTCAAAGGGGGTGGTCTACACCCACACTCCAGGAGCCTGAGGCCACCTCTTCGCCTTCCCCCTTCCCAGGCTTCTGGCAGACGGCGCGCGGGCCACTCCCAGGCCTCACTGTAGGCTGGCTTGCTCTTCCCCACTCCCTGATTCAGTTACCTGGATTGAGGTCACTGGCAGTGGCTGGAGTGGAGATGCAGGTGGAACTGGTTCAGACTAGGGGAATCACCCACTTCAGTTTTCACCAAAAGCCCGGGCCCAACCCTACCTCTCCTGAGAGGCTTCATCTCTGCCCGGCTACAGCCAGCGCCTGGGGTGCCTGGTGTTCAGGCTCTGCCCCCACAGCTGTGCTCCTCGGAGAGGTGGGCTCTGCCTTCCTCGGCGCCCAATGAATTCACGTTTGGATTGTTTTTGCACTGGAGGGATGAGGGTATCTGCTGTTGTCCTAAAAGTTTGGGATGATGAAAATGATGAAGGGATGTAGGGAACTAAGAATTCTCATGAGGCTGGCATGGGAGCCTTAAACAGTGCCTGGCACACCGAAGGTGCTCCAATAAATATTTGTTGAATGAATGAATGAGTGAAGGAATGAATGTCAAGAAAGCTAATCCCTCTGCCCACTTCCTTCTTGCCTTCAGAGCCTCTGTATAGGTGTTTGGCATCACTTTCTAGCTCTTCTCTCAAGTTTCAGATTGCTTTGCTCAACCTAAGGCAGGCTTGCAAGTAAGGCTGGGCAGGTAGGCTGGGCAGGAATGAACCTTCAAGTGGGTTGTTTCTCTTTCTTTAGCCAGCTCTCTATTCACGAGTCCAGTTTTCCCTGCCACAAACAAGCCTGTGAGAGTTCCTGCAGGGCTGGTTCTCTCCTGGGACAAGGCTTTAGAGATGCATTACGCTACTTACCACCAGTCTGACTCCCATTCATCATCCCAGGGATGGGAGAAGCGTCCACCTGCCCCAGAGGGGATGAGGGAGTCAGATGTGGGTGGCGGTGCTTTTCCACCGAGTGTTGGTTCGGGTAGAAAGTCTACACGGACAGTACAGGGTGCAAAGCATTTTCTGTGTGTGTTTCAGTCTTGGGTGAAATCCAGGGGACCCAGTGACAGGGAAACTATTGTTGAACCGCAGCAAAGAGCAAGAAAGGAGGCCTAATCAGAGCGGGCCAGTGAGTCATCCGCTGGGCCCTGGATATTTGAGTTCCCGCAACTGGCAAAAGCAAAGCAAATGCCTCCCACCCTCTTCCAGTCATCAATCCCCCAGCTGTCACCCTCCGGTTTGCAGGCCCTTGTTCTGACCGCTCCTGCGTTTCTATGAAAGGGCCGCGAGGTGTTCGACAAACAGGGCAGGGACCAACTCTCCCACCCCGCGCTCACCAATCAGTGAACGGCTCCCAGGCTTCCCTCCCAGAGGGCTTAGCAGGGGAACAAACTTGGCTTTGGAGTCACCGCACATGAAGGATGCTGGGTCCACGGGGCACACGCCCTGCAGCACAATGGAGCCTTCCTCTAGGAGAAGTTCTCAGAAAGATGGCAGTAGCCCCTACTCAGACTGAGTTGCTTTTGTTGTTGTTGTGTTTCTTTTTCTGTGCTGTTTGAGTTATTACAGTGAGAACACAGTCACTTTCCATAAGAGAAAGGTTTAGCAACATGCCTGTAACCTATTCCTTCTTTTTACCAAGAATACTTGGGGTGGGGAAGAGAAGGATCCCCAGTCAGACAAACAATCTGGTAACTAGAGCTGTTGGCAAGAAAATGTATGGTATTCACTCGTAGAAAGATAATGGTGAGCTTAAATCTGTAAAATGTGTTTAGCAATACAAGGTGGGGCGAAAGTGGGGTTACAGTTCTGAGTACACAAAACACAGTTTATTCTTGTATTATTTTATTATTGTATTATTGTATTATTATTTCTCCATGCAAACAACTGTAAATACTTAATCTGCCACGATAGTTTATTGTATATACCCTTGAACAGACTGAGTTTCCTTTTTTTTTTTTTTTTTTGAGTTTCCTTTTTAAAAAAAAAACACATTTTTTTATTAATTTTAGAGAGGAAGGAAGAGGGAGAGAGTGACAGAAACATCAATGAGAGAATCATTGATCAGCTGCCTCCTGTATGCCACCACACTGGGGATTGAGCCCACAACCCAGGCATGTGCCCTTGACTGGAATCGAACCTGGGATCCTTCAGTCTGCAGGCCAGCACTCTAACCACTGAGCAAAACCAGCTAGGGCATTTTTTTTCTTTCTTTTTTTTATTTCAGAGAGGAAGGGATAGGGAGAGAGAGGTAGAAACATCAATGGTGGGAAAGAATCATTGGCTGTCTCCTGAATACCCCCTGCCTGGGCATGTGTCCTGACCAGGAACTGAACCCGTGACCTAGTTCATAGGTCAACACTGGCTGAGCCAGACTGGGTTTCAATACCGGCTCATCCATTCACTTATTCACTCATTCATTTATTCAACATATATTTACAAAGCACCCCAATGTAGTGCACATGGTATACAGAAATGACAAGAGAGCCAGACTTCTCACCGTTGTGAGTTTGCTGTTTAGTGGGAGAGAGAGATGAAAAGCAAGTCATTAAACATGGGGCACTCATGGAGCTAAGAAGCCCAGACAAGGGGGCCCAGGCCTGTGTTCAATCAGCCAGAATCTCAGAGAAGCCTTTCCTGGAGATGGGCCAATTGAGATGGGCCTGGACTTGACACCTCAGAAGGTTAAGCCACCGAGAAATCCATGCCTTTAAGCCAAGTCTTACAGATTTCCCTGCAGGCAGCATTCATCAGAAGACCTCCAGCTCATGCACAGGATATGCTGGTGGTTCTCAAGAGAAAGTCCCTGCTTTTCCTTCTCAGTGTCTGGCCTACTGTCCAGTACACGTGCTCATCACATTCTGAATAAATTTTGAATGAATGATGATCAGCAACAGGATATTGTAATCCCGTCCCAACTTGGAGGTGCCCAAGCCTGGGCAGCGCTGCCTGGACATCTGCCCATTTTTCCTCCAGATGTTCCCCGGCCAAGATCAAAACCGTGGTGTTTGGGCTGCTCCCTGTGCTCTCCTGGCTCCCCAAGTACAAAATCAAAGACTACATTGTCCCCGACCTGCTTGGTGGCCTCAGCGGTGGATCCATCCAGGTGCCACAAGGTGAGGGGTCCTCTCAGCCAGGCCTGCTCCTCTCCACCCTCACCTTCTGTGGCTTCCGTGATCCCCGTGTCCCTGAGCCTTCATCCTCTCGTCCTCCGCAGGCATGGCATTTGCTCTTCTAGCCAACCTTCCGGCAGTCAACGGCCTCTACTCCTCCTTCTTCCCCCTCCTGACCTACTTCTTCCTGGGGGGTATACACCAGATGGTGCCAGGTAAGACCTCTCCCCTCCCAGCAGGCAGGAGGACGGATGGGATGAAAGGGGGTTCAGGTGATTTTTCCATCTGCCTACTCCTCTAGTTGATGCCAGTTGGTTCTCAAGGGACCATCACTGTGTCAGTCCCAGGTCCTCCGTGACCTTGGAGAAACCACTTAGCTTCTGCGAGCTCAGTCAGCATTACCTGTTCTGCCTTCCTCCCCGGAATGTGGGGGAGACTTGGTGCAACAAGATAAACCATGTGCCATAAAGTGCTCAACAGCCGTGAGAAATTACCTTCTAACCCCAGGCTGGTCCCAGCAGGCCACGGAGGGGGACATGGGGAGTTCTCTGGTGCTAAGGGAGACAGAGAAAGGACCTGGCCACAAGGCCTGCTTCTGGGTCGGGTCCTGCTTGTATTTCCAAGCACACTTCCTCAGGCGTCCAGCAAAATAATATTAACAGCTGAGGTGAAACAGTAGATCATGGTCAGATATGCATGGTGTTACGCTGGAGAGCAGCCTGGAGGCCCTGGGGCTCCATCCCCTTGGAGGTCGGGAGCGATCCTGGGCCCCTTGATGGTTTCCATGGGTTTGATCCAAACCTCTAATTTTTGCTGGCTGGGTGGGGCACCACAGGTACCTTTGCTGTTATCAGTATCCTGGTGGGTAACATCTGTCTGCAGCTGGCCCCAGAGTCAAAGTTCCAGATCTTCAACAATGCTACCAACCAGACCCATGTGGACACAGCAGCCATGGACGCCGAGAGGCTGCACGTGTCAGCAACACTAGCCTGCCTGACTGCCATCATCCAGGTGAGGAGCCGGCCAAATCCCTGCCATCAGACCACCCTGCCCCTGACTCAAAGACCCAGCTTTGATGTTAAAGCTGATTTAGGGCTCTACCTCCTCCATCTTCCCCATTCTCAGGGCCCCCAAAGACTTTAAAAAGCCAGATGTCACCCCCAGCAGGTCCTTACGGCCAGCATCCACACCTGATAAAACTGTCCTGAGTTTGGACTATCTCAACACTCGTGTCTTCTCTCCACTCCCTTTCCAGTGTCTAGCCCTCTGCCAGCACAGTCCTCCTGTTTCCTGTCTTCTCTTATCCTCCACCAGCCTCCTCTGCTCCAAGCCATGGCATCACCTACACTTCACAATTCCTTTTTTGCCACATGCAAAGGACTCTGCTGGGTTTTGTGAAGGAAAACACGGCCTGATAGAATGCAAGCACAGGAAGCAACCTCAGAGGGCACCTTTTATTCCTTCATTCATTTAGTTAATGTTTCCTAGCTATTTCACTGTGCCAGGAACTGGGCTAGGCCCTGGGGATAAAAGATAAGTAAGAAAGAGGCCACGTTTTCCAGAAGCTCTCAGCCCAGCAGAGGAAATAGCCATGTCAACAGATAAATTTGTAGGCGGTGAGATAAGCAGCATAATAGAGCTACATACAAACCGCTGTGGGAACACCGAAAAGAGTTAGGAACGGCCTCTCCTCCAAGAGAAGAGGTGACCTGGGTCTTAAAGGATGACTAGAAGTGACCAGGAAGCAAAAGAATACGGCATGGAAGGATGGTCCAGGCAGAGAAAAAGATCCCCCCAAGCAACGAGGCCTCCGAGAGGGTGAACTGACCAGGAATGGCAAGGCAAGAAGTATAGTGGGACTGGAGGGCAGGGGGCCTTTGGGGACGGGCCAGAGAAGAGGCTAGAAAGGTAGGCATGGACCAGACGATGATGTTTGAGGTCTGTCCCCTAGGCAATGGCTTCAGGTCCGATTGGCAGTTGAAGGATCATTTGGGCTACGGAGAAGATGAGGAGGTGGGAGGTGAATTAGAATTAATCCTCTTGGGGACCATACAGAGAGCCAGGCAAGAGTGCTGAGGGCTGCCAAAACTGGTTTGACTCAGTGGATAGAGTGTCGGCCTGCAGATTGAGGGGTCCCAGGTTCAATTTTGGTCAAGGGTATGTAACTTGGTTGCGGGTACATCCCCAGTGGGGGGCGGGGGGGATGCAGGAGGCAGCTGATCGATGATTCTCTCTCATCGATGTTTCTAACTCTCTATCCCTCTCTCTTCCTCTCTGTAAAAAATCAATAAAATATATATATATTTTTTTTTAAAGAGTGCTAAGGGCCTAGACCAGTGGTGGCCATGGAGAAAGCCACGGAGACGGGAGTGGACATGAGGAACATTTTGCCAGGAGCAAAATTAACTGGGCTCTGGTTACAGATGGGATGTGGGAGGTGAGGGAGGGATGACTCCCAAGGTATTGTTTGGCCAACTGGGTGGATGGCAGAGTCATCCACGAACCGAGGAAACACTGAGGGAGGGCCAGTTTCACTCACAGATGAGGAAACTGAAGACAGAGAGGTGGAGTGGCAAAGAGGCCAGTGTCCTTAAGGAACCAAAATTCTGCTGGCACATTAAAAAGGAAGACAAGGTCACAAAGGACTCATTTCCCTAGGGCTGCTGCTCCCCAGAGCTGCCCAGAACTCCAGCCCTGGGTTTGGAACAGGCAAGTGTGGGAGCTGCTGACCCTCTTGGTCATTTCCCCCTCAGATGGGCCTGGGCTTCGTGCAGTTTGGCTTTGTGGCCATTTACCTCTCCGAATCCTTCATCCGGGGCTTCATGACGGCTGCCGGCCTGCAGATCCTGATCTCGGTGCTCAAGTACATCTTTGGACTGACCATCCCTTCCTACACAGGCCCAGGGTCCATCGTCTTTGTGAGTCTAGAATAGTGCCCTGCAAATGGGGAGGGGCTCATTACAACAGCCAAGTTCACTGTTGTGAGCTTCTTATCATGGGATGCTCCTGAGCAAGGGCCGGCTGACCCGATGTTAGGAGAGGACGCTGAGGGGGTTCTCACATTGGGAGGGAGGGTCAAACACGTGACCTTGAAGGTTCAATGAGGTTCCCTGTGGTTAATCCCTGTAGAAAAGGAGAGGTAGCCTCTTACTAAGTTCCCTGTTCCACTGGCTGGGAAGTCCTTCCTTACGTCTAGTTTCTACCCTCTTTAACTTGACCTCTTTCTGGAGGAAGAGAAAGGGAATCAGCATCCCTGACCAGCATGAGCTCCTGCTGTGCCCTTTGGGAGAGGGTGGTGGGAAATAGCATTGTGTTCCTAATCAGGTTCACACCCAGATTCTGGACTCTCTACTGAGAGCCAAATTTTTTTGACTCTGAGAAGAGGCAGGAAAGGTAGACAATGATGTTTGAGGTCTGTCCCCTAGGCAATGGCTTCAGGTCCGATTGGCAGTTGAAGGATCATTTGGGCTACGGAGAAGATGAGGAGTGGGAGGTGGGTTAGAATCAATCCTGTTGATTAGAATCAATTCTAATATTTGGGTTCTGCTTGGGTGCCTCCATGAGTACTGATGAGATCCCCTCACGGGGTCAGCCATCCAGGGGTGCGGGTGGTGGGGGAAGAAGCAGTGGGAGCCCATAGGCATGATGCTCTCTCCACCAGACCTTCATTGACATTTGCAAAAACCTCCCCCACACCAACATCGCCTCGCTCATCTTCGCCCTCATTAGTGGCATCTTCCTGGTGCTGGTGAAGGAGCTCAACGCTCGCTACATGCACAAGATCCACTTCCCCATCCCTACAGAGATGATTGTGGTAAGACCTCAACCGGGGCTGGGTGTTGAGGGCCAGATCAGAGAGGCTAGGAGAAGAGACATCCAGGTCCAGCCAGGGCCAGGGCGCCCCTCCCCAGTCTCACCCCCTCCACTGTCAGCCAGTAGAGCAAGAAGTCAGAGATGAATCCCTCCCACCTCCCTGAATATGGCCCCACTCTTCCTGTTCCCTTTGAGTCTTCTCCACTCAAAGAGGCAGGCAAGTGAGATTTGGGTTCCCCAGAGAAAAGGGAGGCTTGAGAGAAACCTTTGCACTCACCCCAACTTTAAACCAATCCCCATTCTCCACTTTGGGGTTTGCAGGTGGTGGTGGCAACAGCTATCTCTGGGGGCTGTAAGATGCCCCAAAAGTATCACATGCAGATCGTGGGGGAGATCCAACATGGGTGAGTCCAGGGAGGGCTGGAAAGCCTGATGAACTCTATGAAAGTGCATCCTAAACCCTATGACACTGCCCAGCTATGGACCGCGACTATGACTTATTACGGAGAAGAGCCACACGAGGGGCCAATGCTGGCTGTTTTATGAACAGCGAGTCTTAACTGGCACACTCCCCCCGGAAGTCTCAGTCAGTGGGGCTATTAAAGCAGTGCCTCCCTGATCAGCCCTTATCTGGCTCTTCACCCTGTTCTAATGCATTGGCTCTTTTTATCCACGTGGACAGGAAGCTGTTAGGATGAATCAAATTCGTTAAGCATCCGCTCTGTGCCAGGCAGCCCGCTGGGCCCTGGGAGGGGCCGTTCAGGGCTGGGCTGCAGAACTGCAGCCGGTGGGGTGGGGGGTGCTCACAACATGGGGGGCTGGTGAGAGTAAAGAGTCCAGAATCTGGGTGTGAACCAATGAGGCCCTGCCAATTACTGGCTCTGAGACCTTGGACAAGCCCAGTCCTCTAAGCCTCGATTCCTACTTTGTCAATGGGAGTGATGGCCCTCTGGCATTGTACTGAGGACTCAGGCTGAAAGGTAACCACGTGAGACCCTGGCACACAGTGGGGCCCTGCTGCTCCCTGTGAGCTGCTGAAGGACTCAGTGCCCTCCCTCTCCTCACACCCTTGGGCCCTGCCTCCCCTCTGGCTCCTTGGCAGGTTCCCTACTCCTGTGTTGCCTGTGGTTTCACAGTGGAAGGACATGGTTGGCACAGCCTTCTCCCTGGCCATCGTGGGCTATGTCATCAACCTGGCTGTGGGTCGGACCCTGGCTAGCAAGCATGGCTATGATGTGGATCCTAACCAGGTAGGTCCTGCTACCCCCGGTAAGACTGAACAGGACAGGCCGGGGCCCACAGAGCCCAGAGAAAAGATAACTTGGGCCTCTGGACCGAGGTAAGGAAAGCTGCCTGCCAGTGGGGAGGGAGTATGACCCCAAGAGCTGACCTCTGCTTAATTGGGTGTGTATGGCTTTAGAGTAGTAGGTCATGTCTTGGGCCCAAGATCCAGCTTGCATGGCCGACTCGGTGTGGTCCACCCTGCCACCCCATGCCCACATCTCCATTGCCTAATCCCGCCCTTGTCCCACAGGAGATGATTGCCCTGGGCTGCAGCAATTTCTTTGGCTCCTTCTTTAAAATCCATGTCATTTGCTGTGCTCTCTCCGTCACTCTGGCTGTGGATGGAGCTGGAGGGAAATCCCAGGTGAGTGCTGGGCCAGGGAGGAGGATGGGGAACTGAACAGTTGCCCAGAGCTGTGGTCGGCAAACTGTGGCTCGCGAGCCACATGCGGCTCTTTGGCCCCTTGAGTGTGGCTCTTCCACAAAATACCATGGCCTGGGAGAATCTATTTTGAAGAAGTGGTATTAGAAGAAGTTTAAGTTTTAAAATTTTGGCTCTCAAAAGAAATTTCAATCATTGTGCTGTTGATAGTTGGCTCTGTTGACTAATGAGTTTGCCGACCACTGCCCCAGAGGATCCCAGAAACCTGCAAGCCGGGCCAGCTGCTTCTCCCACCTTCCTCTCCATTCCCTGGTCTCCACTCCACCAAAGGCATCTATTGGAAACCAACCGGAAGCAACACTCCCTACTCCCAACTCTTTCTCTGAATAGGTGGCAAGCCTGTGTGTGTCTCTGGTGGTGATGATCACCATGCTGGTCCTGGGGTCCTATCTATACCCTCTCCCCAAGGTAAGAGCCCAGCAGGAGAACAGAGGCCAGCAAAAGACTCCAGGAAAAGCAACTCCTAAGGGTCATGAGGCAGGTTACAAAGTGTTGTCATTGTCGTACTTTGACCTAATCACAGCCTGTGTGGTAGACAACACAGGTTTACTCTTCCCAGTTTACAGGTGAGGGAAACTGAGGCTGAGAATGTCTAAGTGATGTGCCAGTGGCGGTACAGCTCACAAGTTCAGGGCTGGTCCCAGACTCCAGCCTCCAAACCTCAGGAATGAGTCCCTAGTCTGTTGACAAGTACCCATGAGCCTCAGCATAGGAAGGCTCTAGGCATGGGCCACGGGTGTGAGAGAAGAGGGGAGGGGTGAGAGGAGGCCAGGATGGGTCCCATGGCTCTAGCTCCTTTGCTCTCCAATCCTAAGCCTGGGTGCAGAGATTTGGGGGTTCTGGGGAAGAAGTGTTCTGAGCTTCAGCTCTGCCCTGCCAGGCTCCAGGGTCAGGTGTGTTCGTAGGAAGGGCAGGGAGAAGGGGACACCCCAGTGACAGGAACAATGTTCTGCTTCCCTAGTCTGTGCTGGGAGCCCTGATAGCTGTCAACCTCAAGAACTCCCTCAAGCAACTCGCCGACCCCTACTACCTGTGGAGGAAGAGCAAGCTGGACTGTGTAGGTACCAGGTGGCCTCTGTGTACCTGTCTGAGCCCTGTCCCCTTCTCCAACCTCACAGCCCTGTCCCTTCTCCTGTGAATGATCTTTCTGGTTAGCTGCTTCAGAACTGGCATCACCAGGTGCTACGAACTCAGGTTTTAGAGAGACACCCTGTGCTCAAATCCTAACTCAGACATTCACAGGCTCAATAATCAATAGCAAGCCTCTTAACCTCTCTGCATCTCAGCTTCCTCGTCTGTGATATGGATATTTCTTGCTCTCCCCCATCCCCAGGGTTGCTTAGGAGGAAGAAATTAGACAACACAAGAAGGGAGCACATTGTCCAAACTGAATCTGTACTCAATAAAACTTAGCTATTATTATTTTTTTTGATTCATCGTTCCAAAAAAAAAAAAAAAAAAAAGCAGAAGAGATCATGTTGTTGTTTAAAAAAAAAAAAAAAAAAAAAAAGAACATAAAGCAAGCAGAGCCTTAAGCAAGTTACTAGACTTCTCTGGAGTTCTGTTTCCTCACGCATATGAAGGTGACAGTCAAGGCTGCGTCATACACTGGTTCTGAAGATTAAATGAGATCACGGTGGGAAAGCACCGTGTAACCGTAGAGCTCTACAATCTGACTTACGTGGCAGTGAGTCATGTTCTCCACTGGACAATAGGGAGGAGGCTAACATGTATTGGAGACACTGTGTTATCCCTACTTAAGCCCCACCGTAACCTATGAGAGAGGATTTCCTCATCTCCTTCTGAGATGAGGAAACCAAGGCTCAGAGAGGTTAAGTAATTCGTCAAAGGCCACAGAGGTAGTAAGTGGTGGAGTCAGGATTGGAACTCCAAGTGCTGGATACCAAACTTCTGGGCTGGGCTGTCTCCTACAGGAGCCAGAGAAGTGAATGACCCACCTGGCTCCTGGGTGAGTGAGTGAGGAAAGGAGAAGATTGATGTCCCAATTCCCAGCCCAAGGATTTGCTTTTACTCCATCCCAACACCCCCTGGCTCTGGCAATTAATCCTGAATATTCATAGTGCTCTGGGTTCCCATCTGTTCCTCACAATTCTCTATGGAAATTGAGTAGATTTATTCTCTTTTGAGCTGTTTGGGGAACTCTAAAGGAACATAGGGGCCAACAATCAACATTGAATCCAATTCTACCAGGCCCCCAGGCCATCAGGCCAGGAGGCATCTCTAAGCCCTGTTGGGCATTCCCAGCTTACTGGTAGATGGACAAAGGTACTCAAGCCTTTCAATCACCCATTGGGTGCCCATCACTAGGCTGGGACCTCTCTGTTTCTTAACTCGTTCATCCTTTCATGAAGCAGGTGGATTAGGCATCTAAGGCTCACATAGCCAGAAGTGGGAGAACGAAACTTGGAACTCAGGACTGACCCCCCAAGACTCTTGCTCTTATCATTATGCCCTCAAAGACCTGGGTGTGCTGGGCTTATCGATTAAAAACAAGACAAGACCAGGGGGCCACACTCAATCTGAGAGGAAGGGACAAATGTCACCAAAACATTAAACGGTACAAAACTGGCATGAAAGTGGAAGGGTGGGTCTGGGTTGTGCTGGCAGAGGACGATCATGGCAAATCCAGGAAGACTGCCTGAAAGAGGCAGTTTTCTTCCCAGGTCTGCTTTCATATCTCTTTCCTCACAGTGTGTCTGGGTGGTGAGCTTCCTCTCCTCCTTCTTCTTGAGCCTGCCTTACGGTGTGGCAGTGGGTGTCGCCTTCTCCATCCTCGTTGTGGTCTTCCAGACCCAGTTGTAAGTAACAGCCCCTCCCCAAAGACACAATGGGGATTGAGGGGGGGGACCCTGAGCCAGCCCACCAACCCTGCTGCCTCTGGGCCTGGCACAGGAGGTGCTGCCAAGCCTCAGGAGAGCCCAACCCAGCCAGGACTGTGGGCACAGGCTGGGCTGCCTGACTTCCCATATCCTGGGAACCCCAGAGGAAGCCATTGTGATCTTGGAGGGCCAGGGGCTAGAGAAAGGAGGGGAAGATCAGGTGGGTAAGACTCGGTGTCCTTCTAAAGGCACTGCCAGTCACCAGAACACATGGGACCCCAGCCAGGGGCATATGAGGCCAGAGGGCAGATATCGTGTCCTTCCTATAAAGAGATTCAATAGGACATTCCAGGGTGTCCAGGCCAGGGTAAGAAGGATGCTAAATGTTAGGGAAACCCTACCTTCACCTCTTGAGAACTCAAGACCAGGAAGTGACGTTAGGGCCACATAACTTGTCGCCATGTGTACCTCCATCCCTTCTCTCCCACTAAGCCCCAGTCCGGGAACTATGTCAAGGGCCTGTCATCCCTCTGGTTACAGTTCAGCCACCAGACATGCATCCCGGTGCCCAGGAATGCAGAAGGGACCCTGCCTCTGCTCCAGCCCCCAGCCCCAGCATCTCTCCAGGCCCATTGGCTGTTAGCATTCACTTACGTTTTTTCTTCTTCTTCATCCAGTCGAAATGGCTACGCTTTGGCCCAGGTCATGGACACGGACATTTATGTGAATCCCAAGACCTACAATAGGGTGTGTAATCCAAGCCTGTGAACTTCCTCTTTTGCCCTCCCTCCCACCGTCCCCAAATAAAAGGGATAGGGATTTTTAAAATAAAAAGTCAATAAAGACATTTCTGCTACTTAAACTCAGCCTCCCGGTCACAGGTCCGGGAAATCCAGGGGATTAAGATCGTCACTTACTGCTCTCCTCTCTACTTCGCCAACTCAGAGATCTTCAGGCAAAAAGTCATTGCCAAGGTAAATCTCAGCCCTTCGGTGACCATAAAGGCTGGGCAGAGAGTGACCTGAAGGTGGAAGGAAGGGGGCTGGGAGCCAAGGGCAGGCCTCCTTCAAAGAGGGCAGAGGTCACGCCTGCTGTTGACTCTTTCCCCACAGACGGGCGTGGACGCCCAGAAAGTGCTGCTGGCCAAGCAAAAATACCTCAAGAAGCAGGAGAGGGGGAGAGCGATGCCCACACAACAGAGGAAGTCTCTATTTATGAAAACCAAGGTGAGCTGAGGCCAGGGCCAGCCATGGTTTCTCCTGCCTTCTCTGATCTTGCACCCTGGGGCCCCTCCTTCTCCCAGCGCCCTTCCAGGCAAAGACAGAAGTCTCCGTGGACAATGCTTGGTGGCCATTGACCGTTCTTATCCGTGGGTGAGGGGAGACCAGCTCCCATGTCCCCCCATGCTGTGTTTAACATAGGATATGAACCATGGACTTATGAACAACCCGGGGGGTTGGGGGGAGCAGCAGTGAATTTCCTAGGGTACCCAGCCAACTCAGAACAGCGTGGTGGCGATGCATGTGGGAGAAAGAGCAGGCATGGGAAAATGCAAAAAAAAGAGCTCAGTTCTTCCCAAAGGCTCCCTCCCAGAATGAAGTAGGCAGTGGCTTTGGTGCCTCTCCTGGAGGGATCCTCCAACTTTGTCTGGGTCATGAGACACCGCGCTGCAGGCCCTGCCTAAGGAAGGGCCTTTGGGGGCTGCCTCTCCCATGAGGATTTCGGGGTTTGTATTCACCAGGATCAAGTGCAGTGATTCTCCTTCACCTGCAGGCTCCCTGGCCCTACTTGAGCTGCAGCAAAGTCTGGTTCGGTTGGCTGACCTCCCACCCCCTCCCTCCAGACTGTCTCCCTGCAGGAACTCCAGCAGGACTTTGAGAACCCCTCCCCAACCGACCCCAACAACAACCAGACGCCGGCGAACGGTGCCAGCAGCGGCGTGTCCTACATCACCTTCAGCCCCGACAGCCCCCCAGCTTCCCGCTGCGAGCCGCCGGCCCCTGCCGAGACCCCCCGGGAGCCCACTGACATGCTGGCCAGCGTCCCGCCCTTCATCACCTTCCACACCCTCATCCTCGACATGAGTGGGGTCAGCTTTGTGGACTTAATGGGCATCAAAGCCTTGGCCAAGGTGAGGCCCTTGTGCACAGGGAGCACAAGTCACCCCCATGCACACCCGCACTTCTGCTCCCCCACTCTTGCTTTGCGTTCATTCTGACAAGCTGAGGGAGGATGCATGCCAACAGGACTGAAGGGCCCGAAGGGTCCCTTTCTCCCAGATGTGGCCAGGACAAGGGGCTCTGTGCAGAGTGGGCCCAGACAGCCCAAGACAAGGAATGGGTGGCTGGAGAGGGAGACCAGAAGTCCAGGCCCCCCTGTCGCACCCCCCCCCAAAGCACCCCTCTCTAGCAGAGGCCGTCACAAGCTCCCTCGCCGGCCACAGGGACCCACCCCAGGGTCCTCTGAGCGGAGTCCAGCTTGGCCCTGGTTCATGGTCTGCTGCTCCTTCCCACACTCACCCACACACTCTAGCATCAGCCAGTCCCGGCCAGCTGAGGAGGGAAGAAATAACACCAGCGCCCCACATCCTTGGGCCAAACAGGCTGCCCACAGGGCACCTTGAATACATGTGTTCACCTGACCGCTTCTCAGCAACCCCCTCCAAGGGCTGAGTCAGCCAACCTCAGAGCTGGCTCAGGTCCAGGAGAGCATAGTATAAGGGCTGACATCACCACTGGCCAGGTACCCCAAAAGCTCGTCCCAGCTCGGAGCTCAGCCTGCTTCCCTGGCCTGGATCTGAAATTCAGGTGGGCCTTGGCTGCCACCCTCGCCTCCCCAGGTCTTGGGTCTCCCTTGCAGCTTCTGCCTGAAGCCACAATGTGGGGAAGGAGGTGGAGTCTGGGAACCTAAGCTACTGAGAGGAAAGCTCTGGCCCCATCAGAAGGGGCCGTGGTGACTTTAAGTGCCCGCCTCCTTGGCAAAGCCCCACTTCCTCCCTGCCTTTCAGAGATGCCTCGAGCCAACACTCCAGCGAGAAGTGGTGTGTGCTTTGCTGCTATTTTTATCTTCCGCTGCGGGGCTCTCAGGATTGCTTATTTGCTTGGCTTCCCCTCTGAAATGGGTTCTGCGAATCACTTTGGAGACCCACTCAGAACATTCCTTTCCTTTTGTCCTCCCTACCCCGGCGCTTCTAGCTGAGCTCCACCTATGGGAAGATCGGTGTGAAGGTCTTCTTGGTGAACATCCATGGTAAGAGAAGGCATTTATGAGGTTGAAAGACTGGCAAGCGGGTGAGGTGGGAACAAACAGGTTGGAGGGATGCTGAACAAGGAAGGGGGTGGAAATGAGAGCCCCTATATAGTCCCCCAAACTCCTGCCTGCTCAGGAAAGCTTCAGACACAAGTCAGAAGAGACTGTGGCCATATTGTATAAACACCCTAGGGATCTCAATAGCAGAGTGGGAGATGATGGAGTTAAGATAACTGGGATTCTAATTTGCCATGTATCCTTGGCCAAGTCACTTTATCTGTCTAGGGATCAATTGTCACCTGTCTAAATATATAAAAGCCTAAGTAATCAAATGTCCAGATGACCACTCAACCTGTCGCCATGATGCACACTGACCACCAGGGGGAAGACGCTCATCATAGGAGCTGCCCCCTGGTGGTCAGTGCACTCCCACAGCCAACCTTCCATGGTCCTGATGGGCCCGATTACCCCCCATGCACGAATTTGTACACCAATCCTCTGGTGTAAAATAAGGAGGTTGACTAGATGAATTTGGGGTTCTTCTCTAAATCTGAAAGTCCATGAATAATAAATGAAACATATATCATTACTACTCAGGGAATGCCGATATGCAGTTTTATATGCATGCAACCTCCACAGGACACATATACACAGCCGGAGGGCATGCCCACACAGCAGTGGATTTTCTCATCGTTAGCACACACTCCGAGTGCAGGGACATGAGCACACAGCACGTGCACACAGACACACAAGAGCATGTGAAGGGACACCTACTTGCATACCCTGCTTCCCACCAAGGGTCAGAGCCCTTCCAGGGGCGGCCTGTCCACCTTCAGAACTGGCCTGAGCATGTCCCAGCCCTGGGAGAGGGCGTCTGCGATGGCAGTGATGTGCACGGGGTATGTGCTCCAGAATCAGAGCCAGAGGCTCCTGCCCCCTCACGGACACTCCTCAGGAAATCAGCTCCGAGATCCGAGAGGGGTAGGAGCTCCGCCACACACGGACGTTGCGGGAAAGTCCTGGGTCAGCAGGAGGAAGGAAGGACCCTCAAAAGACAGAACTGGCAGCAGCCTCCTCAGGAACTACTTTCGCCTTTCCCTCTCAATGGCCACAAAGTACCGACTCCCTGAATCAAACTGCTTCCTTCTGCCCTGGGTTGGAGGCTCAGCATCCTCAGGTTCACGTTGCCCTCTGCTGTTCCAAACTGATATTGCAAGGTCAATGCCACAGCCCTCGGAGGCCAAGAGAGTGACCTCCGGGCCTCTCTTTCCTATCCTTTCACCAACGCCCCCTCCACCCCCAGGTCCAATCCACAGTGACTGTTGCGTTCTGAAGGTGGTCTTCTCCTCCCTCCAGCTCAGGTGTACAATGACATTAGCCATGGAGGCGTCTTTGAAGATGGGTGTCTAGAGCGCAACCACGTCTTTCCCAGCATTCACGACGCGGTCCTCTTTGCCCAGGCGAATGCCAGAGAAGTGGCCCCAGCACCTGACTTCCAAGGGGTAAGGTCCGGGCACCTACGGGGTCCTAGGCCCCAGGACATGGAAATAGCAGGACCAGGGGGCATGAGAACAAGCACAGGAGAAGTTTGGTGTGCCAAAACCAATTCCGAATCTGTTTCCTTGCCTGTAGAATGGACACCCAAAACTAACATTGCATGCCTCAATGCGTTTTTCTTTTCTTTTTCTTTTTCTTTCTTTCTTTCTTTTTTTTTTTTTTTTTTTTTTGCTTTAGGAATAACTGATAGCTATATCTTTTACGTCACTTGAAAGTGCTTTGTATATGGTAAAATCTTTTATTAATATTAATGTTCGGCCCTGGCCAGGTGGCTTTGCTGGTTGAGTGTTGTCCCATGAACCGGGAGGTTGCTGGTTGGATTCCTGGTCAGGGCATGTGCCCAGGTTGTAGGCTTGATCCTCAGTAGGAGTGGTGCAGGAGACAGCTGATTGGTGTTTCTCATCACTGTTTCTGTCTCTCTCTCTCTCTCTCTCTCTCTCTCTCTCTCTCTACCTCTCTACCTCTCTCTCAAAAACAAAAATTAGAATATTAATGTTCAGATAAGAACAAAAAAAGAAAGATGAAAAAAAATTAGTGTCCAGTCAGACAAACACCCAATTCAGCTATGTCCCATGTTCTGGCATTGCTCACCTCTCCTCCTCCTTCAGCTAGAAGAGATTTGGAGGGGGGGGAGGGGGTAAGCCTGCCTCTTTAAATTTAACAGAGCTTGCAGATTTTCGGCTGGTGATGAATGAAGAAACTGGATTTGAGTTTTATCTCAGTTTCTTGACATCTAATTTACTATCTCAGTAAGTGGTATGCAAATGAGCTACAAATAACACTGTAGAATTAAAAAAATAAAAAGCTGGGGAAGCAGAAAAAGCCCACCCAGGCCTTCTCTGCAACCCCCACCTCCCAGAGTCCCCTCCCAGCTCAGCCCGTCCTCGGCCACCCAATACTCTGTGTCCCAGCCCTCGATAAAACTGGGCCTTATCCATCTTGGGGTCATAGCAAAGCCTTTTCTGGCCCCAGAGCAACAATGTGCTCTTTGCTTTAAGAAACTGATGAAGGTGAAGCCATCTGTCCTAGGTACTGAAAGGCTGCCCAGCAATACACAAGACCTTGGCTCCCACCCTCGACATGTGGACAGAAACTATGCAGCGCAGTTAATGAGCCTTGTCCACACAGCAAAAGAGAAGATCTTTATCATTTGTTATAGTACAAATAATGTCCAGTTATCACAGTTTATGTCTTTAAAATAAGTTATATTATATGTTGTGCCACGCCAGCCCAGCCAAGGGAGAATCTGAGTGGCGGCGGTGAAGGATTGAGAAAAGACAGACAAGAGAATGAAGGCTGGGTTTCGGTGGGACACTGCCCTCTCTGACGGAGAGCTAGAGACAGCACCACAAACTGCAAGCTGTGTCTTAATATTAATGTTCGGCCCTGGCCAGGTGGCTTTGCTGGTTGAGTGTTGTCCCATGAACCGGGAGGTTGCTGGTTGGATTCCTGGTCAGGGCATGTGCCCAGGTTGTAGGCTTGATCCTCAGTAGGAGTGGTACAGGAGACAGCTGATTGGTGTTTCTCATCACTGTTTCTCTCTCCCTCTCTCTCTCTCTCTCTCTCTCTCTCTCTCTCTCTCTCTACCTCTCTCTCAAAAACAAAAATTAGAATATTAATGTTCAGATAAGAACAAAAAAAGAAAGATGCCACGAGGCAAAGTGAGGGCGTGGTCAAAATGTTTACAACATTCCCATGGGTTTCAATCCCACTCAATTACATGCACCTGATCAAGCTTTGTTTACTTGCAGCCTCTATCACTTAGGCACATGGGGCCACATGTTTGGACCATAGGTTCAAGCTGACAACCATAGCTGTTGGCAATACTTGTGCTGGGAGGGCTCTGCCCCCCAGGACTTGCACGTGGCCACGAGAGGACTGTGCCCTCTCATCAGTCCAAGGCTTGAGCCTGTCCAAACACTGTAGCCGCTCTCCACAATATGTAATACGTTTACGTATTACGGAATATATTCATCTCTATAAATCACACTACCCCCTTTTCAACAGCATGGTGAGTAGAAAAGCCAGCAAAGCGAGTTTGGTGAGGAAACTTCAGATTCCCTGAAGTCAGGCAGCTGGCCATTTGTCAGTGTAAGCTAAGTACACTTTCCCTGCCTTTAAAATGCCCGCAGAGGGCAGCCTCTGGTGTAGGCAGAACGGGGCTCTGTTTTGTGAGCAGGTGAGGGAGGGGAGGAAAGGGGCAGGAGAGCAGCTGTGCATCCGAACACATGGTGCCACCGAAAACCTGCCTTTCGCCGAAACCGGTTTGGCTCAGTCGGTGTGTGAACTGAAAGGTCCCGGGTTTGATTCCGGTCAAGGGCATGTAAGTTGGTTGCAGGCACATCCCTAGTGCGGGGTGTGCAGGAGGTGGCTGGTCGATGCTTCTCTCTCATCGACGTTTCTGGCTCTCTATCTCTCTCCCTTCCTCTCTGTAAAAAATTAATAAAATATATATTAAAAAAAAAAAGAAAAAGAAAAAGAAAAAGAAGAAAGAAAGAAGGAAAGCCTGCCTTTCGCACCAGGCTGCGTGGCTGTCACAGAGCTCACTCTGCACCAGGCTGTATGTGTAGTTTGGTCACAGAGCTCACCCTGTCCCAGGCTGTGTGTGTAGATCAGTCACAGAGCTCACCCTGCCCCAGGCTGTGTGTGTAGTTCAGTCACAGAGTTCACTCTGCACCAGGCTGTGTGGCTGTCACGGAGCTCACCCTGCACCAGGCTGTGTGGCTGTGTGTGTAGTTCTGTCACAGAGCTCACCCTGCACCAGGCTGTGTGGCTGTGTGTGTAGTTCGGTCACAGAGTTCACCCTGCACCAGGCTGTGTGTGTAGTTCTGTCACGGAGCTCACCCTGCACCAGGCTGTGTGGCTGTGTGTATAGTTTGGTCACAGAGTTCACCCTGCACCAGGCTATGTGTGTAGTTCGGTCACAGAGCTCACCCTGCACCAGGCTGTTTGTGTAGTTCGGTCACAGAGCTCACCCTGCACCAGGCTGTGTGGCTGTCACGGAGCTCACCCTGCACCAGGCTGTGTGGCTGTCACGGAGCTCACCCTGCACCAGGCTGTGTGGCTGTCACAGAGTTCACCCTGCACCAGGCTGTGTGGCTGTCACGGAGCTCACCCTGCACCAGGCTGTGTGGCTGTCACGGAGCTCACCCTGCACCAGGCTGTGTGGCTGTCACAGAGTCCACCCTGCACCAGGCTGTGTGGCTGTGTGTGTAGTTCAGTCACAGAGTTCACCCTGCACCAGGCTGTGTGGCTGTCACGGAGCTCACCCTGCACCAGGCTGTGTGTGTAGTTCTGTCACAGAGTTCACCCTGCACCAGGCTGTGTGTGTAGTTCGGTCACAGAGCTCACCCTGCACCAGGCTGTGTGGCTGTCACAGAGCTCACCCTGCACCAGGCTGTGTGGCTGTCACGGAGCTCACCCTGCACCAGGCTGTGTGGCTTCACAGAGTTCACCCTGCACCAGGCTGTGTGGCTGTCACAGAGTTCACTCTGCACCAGGCTGTGTGGCTGTGTGTGTAGTTCAGTCACAGAGTTCACCCTGCACCAGGCTGTGTGGCTGTCACAGAGTTCACTCTGCACCAGGCTGTGTGGCTGTCACAGAGTTCACTCTGCACCAGGCTGTGTGGCTGTCACAGAGTTCACTCTGCACCAGGCTGTGTGGCTGTGTGTGTAGTTCGGTCACAGAGTTCACCCTGCACCAGGCTGTGTGGCTGTCACAGAGTTCACCCTGCACCAGGCTGTGTGGCTGTCACAGAGTTCACTCTGCACCAGGCTGTGTGGCTGTGTGTGTAGTTCAGTCACAGAGTTCACCCTGCACCAGGCTGTGTGTGTAGTTCGGTCACAGAGTTCACCCTGCACCAGGCTGTGTGTGTAGTTCGGTCACAGAGTTCACCCTGCACCAGGCTGTGTGGCTGTCACGGAGCTCACCCTGCACCAGGCTGTGTGGTTCCGTCACGGAGCTCGTTCTGTACCACTTTTTCCCTCTAGACTTCAGTGGACCCTGAGATCTCCTTATACGATTCGGAGGAGGAGAGCCCCAGCTACTGGGACTTAGAGCAGGTGAGTGGGGGGGGGGGGGGGCAGGAGGTGGAGGGCAGGGGAAGGAAGGAGACCCTCTCACATCCAAGGTGTTCAATGGGCTCTCTCACCTCCAGGCCAGAACAGTCATCTTGAAGTCAACAAAGTGTCTTTCTCATCTTTCTTTTAATAGCAGGTCTTAATTCTTCTCACTCCCTGAAAGGCATGGGGCTGAGGGGGGCGGGGGGGGGGGGGGGAAGAGAAGAGTACTGGATCTAGTCCTAGAGAACTAATATCTATTCTTAACTCTCCAACACATCACTCACGTGGTCCTGGGCAAGCCACATAACAACACCAGGCCCCGGTTTTTATCATTACAAAGTCCCCTCCACCTCACAAGATTAGCAGGGGATTCATTTGTTCCTTCATTAACTCAACGGGTATTTGTGGAGTGCTTACTGCTTGCCTATCCAGTTTCAGGCTGGGCATACAGCTGTGAACAAAACGAAGACCCCCTGTCTTAGGAAACTTATATTCTGGTAGGGCCAATATTACCGCGTGTGGACAGGCCTTAAAAGCTAAGAGCTATGCAGGTGGGAGGGGTTATCCCCTCGGGGTCTTCTGTTCCTGATGCCCTGAATTAAAAGAAATCAGATAGAAATAGCATCTCACTTCATGCTTCTTCCCAGTCTTCACGGGCTTGAATTCCGTGGCCCTCTGAGCACACCTCTGGGAGTGTCAATGGAGTGCAGGAGACATTGAGACATACAGCCAGAGCCAGGAAGCTTTGGCAGGCTGCTTTCTAGGTCCCTTGGAATCTCCAGCATGTTCCAAACTGCTGGGCAGGACCAAAATAGTTTATCAGCCAGAAAGGACTACAGAGCTTGTCTGATCTCAGCCCTCAGCCACTCTGAACCCAACGCAGAACTCCAGAATCTAACGCAGCTCCTCTCCTCCCCTCTCCTCCCCTCTCCTCCCCTCTCCTCCCCGGCAGGAGATGTTCGGGGGCATGTTTCACACAGAGACTCTGACGGCCCTGTGAGGCCCAGCAGGTCCCAGGCTGCCTCCAGAGCGCATGGCACCTGGGACTTCATGAAGGATGAGCCTGGGATCACAGCAGATGGCGGAGAGAGGACAGCACCTCCACTAGGACGTCGGCTCCTCTCTATTCTTCTCCTCCTCCCCCTCCTCCTCCCCCCCCTCCTCCCCCTCCTCCTCCCCCCCCCCTCCTCCTCCTCCTCCTCCTCCTCCTCCTCCTCCTCCTCCTCCTCCTCCTCCTCCTCCTCCTCCTTTCTCGTCACCCTGCCTCCCTCCTGGCATCTCTAGAGCGAGCCAGTCTCAGAAGCAGGGAAAGCTGCTGCTAACCCTCGTGATCCTGGCCAGCAAGCGTCCTGTTTGCTGTCCATGGCAGCTGACCAGAGGCCCTGACTTACTGGACTGGAAGCATGAACCAAGAACAGGAGGGAACGTGTGAATGCTGACCTGGAGTGAAAGCTTCAAGAGTGTCCCTTGGCATGCATGGCTTAGTATCAAATGGTGTCATCAAGCTGTCACAGGACACAGGAACACACTTGCTTAGGACTCTGTCACTTGCCCCTTCCAGCTGCCCCCACTCTGTTCCTGGTAGCCCTGCACCTCTGGCACCTTGTACTCCCCTTAACCCAGGATCTCTGTCTTGGTGATTGTACAACCTCCTCCTCCTCATCTCCAGGCTGCTGGGACCTCCATGCTATTCAACACATCAGAGTCGAGCCTGGGGAGTAGCCAGGGCCCTCAAGGCCCACAGAACTACCTCCCAAGAGCAGTTCGCCAAGGAAGCTGCCCCGGCTTCCTGAAACATTACCATTGCTCCTGCCCTCGGGGGCTGCTCCCTTCCGCTTGATAGGAGGAATCCCCTGGCCACCTAGCAGTAGGTACCAGTTATTCTGCACGAAAGCTTTGGGGATTCCCTCTTTGTACCAGAGATGGGGGTGGAATGCTAGTGCCAACTTAGGGAAAACTGGTGGGACCTGAGGGAGCCTGGACAGTCCCCCTGACCTGACAGCCCATCAGAGAAATGCTTCCTCCACTTGGGAAATGTGTCTCGTCCTTCTTCACTTGGCAAGAGCCAATGACTTTAACTCTTTTTTGTCAGCTTGGGGCCTGAATCCTTCAGCCAAGCAAGGGAGAATGTTTCCCCCACCCCCACCCTCACCCTCCGAAAAGACCAGCTACATCCCCTACCTAGGCACAGAACATGGAGAAGGGCCGACCCAGATTGGGTCTTCCCCCACAGGGATTCCTTAACAAACTCAGGTCCCGAGGCCGCCTCCTTCTAGGAAAGATGAGGAGTTAAGTTCTCTCTGAACATAAGGAGGTAACTGTGACTTGGAAATACATAGGTTTCATGTGCAAGTGTTTGGGGAAATTTCCATGGATGTGCACACAAAAAACCTTTTGGCCTCTCTCCACTGCATCGCCCAAGCTCTTTCAACTTAATGACCCCTGCCCAACAGGTTGGGCTGGCCCAGCCTGGAAAAATGTACCAATTCCTAACTTCAACCTGACCTGTATTGTGTGTGTGTGTGTTTGTGTGTGTGTGTTGAGTGAGCCAGTCAGCTAGCAAGTCTTCTTAGAGTTAAAGGAGTGGGTACTGGCAAAGAGCCAACAGATTCTTGGCCTACAAGCACTGCTTCTGTGTGAATTATTATGCCATCTGGCTGCCAATGGAACTCAAAACTTGGAAGGCAGAAGACAATGTTATCTGGGATTCACCATGCCCAGCACCCAAAGTGCCAAATTCCAGAAAGAGAAGACCTTAGCCAATGACAACTCACCCTTCCCTACTCCACCTCCTTCAAAGTCTAGCTTAGGCGTAGGAGGTGGGAAAAGATCACAGAGTCTCAGGACATCCAAGTCAAGAGATCCCCTTTGAACCAAATGTTTCTATCCTTGGGGACTTGATTAAGTAACCATTAGCCACCAGGCCAGCCCCAGGCTTCATGGGGATTACTGACTCACAATGGCCTGGAGTTGGTCCTGAAGCATGTCCCATTGGAATTGGAAACACAGGGGTCATAGAAAGATATTATAGAAAACTTCACTTTCAGAATACTTTGGAAAGAACACAGATTCACACAGACCACTCTCTGGAAATGATCAAAGCAGGAAAGGAGGGCAAGGTGGTGAAATAATCCAGAATTTCAATACTTTCAAATATTCTTAGTGATACTGACCTGTGATGATGTGGTTCCTGGGAAAGCCAGGATTCTTGAGACATTTGTGTAATTTATTTAATTTAAATGCCTTTCACCTTTTGTTCATTTTGGTAATAAAGTGCTTTTGAAATACGAATAAATGTGTGCATTTGGGTGGTTTTCCAGAAAAGATAGACACATCACCTCCAAGAAAATCTGGCCTTGCTTTTCACTGTCCTGGGGGAGAGTTGGGAGAAAGCAATAGGAGCTAAGAATTCAACATGAGGCTCTCAGCTCCCCTCCAGGTTCTGGTTTTCCACTCCCAGCAATGAATAAACTCCACGATCCAGCTGAAGAGCAGAGGTTAGGGTAAGAAGACTGGGCTAAGAGACCCACATACTCAGGACCAGCTCCGAGCCCACTCTGTAATTTCTGTGGCTATCAGGGAGGTGAAAGTCCCATCATCTCTCTGTATACCTTCACATGCTAATTCTTCAACATTCATGAGATGCCTGTTCAAAGCCAACCCATCAATGGTTAACAAAGCTTTCAGAATCTTTGGTTTGGGGAAACACATATCTAGTCATAGCTTTTCCTCCCCAGATTGTGAGAAAATGCAAGGAGCATAAAGCTATACAAAGGACCAAACTGTGCAATGAGTTAGATTGGCTCCAAAAGTTGTTTGCTAACAATGGGAAATAAGAGGAGTCAGAAAAACAACAAAGGTGTGAAGGAGACAGAAATGAAGTGGAAAGGGGTAGACTATAGATAAATCCCAGAGCAAGTACAAGAGGGGGATTAATAAATATCAGAGTAGAAATAAATGACTAAAATAATATACAAAAGATCAATGAATGCAGGAGCAGGTTCTTTGAAAAAATAAACAAGATTGACAAACATTTAACCAGACTCATCAAGAAAAAGAGAGAGATGATAGAAATAATAAAATCAGAAATGAAATCGAGGAAGTAACAACTGACATCACAGAAAAACAAAGGACTGTTGTAGAATTCCATGAGCAACTAAATGCCAACAAATTGGACCACCTGGGCAAAATGGACAAATTTCTAGGAGTATTCAATCTTTCAAAACTATTCAGGAAAAATCAGAAAACCTGAATAGATCTATTACAACTAATAAAATTGAATCAGTAATCAAAAAAATCTCCCAGCAAGCCGAAACCGGTTCGGCTCAGTGGATAGAGCGTCGGCCTGTGAACTGAAGGGTCCTGAGTTCGATTCCTGTCAAGGGCATATACATTGGTTGCGGGCACATCCCCAGTGGGGGTGTGCAGGAGGCAGCTAATCGATGTCGATATTTCTAACTCTATCTCTCTCCCTCTCTGTGAAAAATCAATAAAATATATTTTTTTAAATAAAAATTTAAATTAAAAAAAAAATCTCCCAGCAAACAAAAGTACTGGACCAGATGGCTTTGCCGGAAGTCCATCATCCTTACCTTATAAAAGAGTAATATGCAAATTAACCATCACTCTGCTAAAGCCACACCCATCAGCCAATCAGAGCAAGTATGCAAATAAACCTAACCAAAATGGCTGCAGCCACAGAGAGCAGTTGAGAGGCTTAGGTTTCCCCGGCAACGGAAGCCAAGCTTTCCACACACCCTGGCTGTCCTAGGCCTCCACTCAAGGATACAAAGTTTCAATTATAGAAGATAAATCCAAGAAAAATGGCAGCAATCACAGAGCTGGAGAGAGCAGGGTAGGGTTGCCCCCAGTAATGGAGGAAGCAAAGTTTTCCACCTGCTCTGGCCAGCCCAGGCCCCTGCTTAAGGCTACAAAGTTTCAATTATAGGAGGTACATAAGTCCCAATAGAAATGGCTGCCAGCCACTGAGCAAGCAGGAGGCTTGGCTCCGCTCCAGGCTACAAGTTTCAATTGTAGAAGGTAAATAAATTCCAGATCAGGGTTTGGGTCACCAGGGGGCATGACTGGCCTGCAAACCACCACAGGCCCCTCACCCAGGTCGCTCCACACCCTAAGGGAACCCTCACCCTGATCTGGGATACCCTTTAGGGCAAACCAGCTGGCCCCCACCCAAGCACCAGGCCTCTATCCTATCTAATAAAAGAGTAATATGCAGATTGACCATCACTCCAAAACACAATATGGCTGCCCCCATGTGGTTAAAGATCCTGCCCCCATGTGGACACAAGATGGCTACCACAAGATGGCCAGCAGAGGAGGGCAGTTGGGAGGCACTACACCTGCAAGGGAGGGCAGTTGAGAGGGACCAGGCCTGCAAGGGAGGGAAGTTGGGGGTGACCAGCCTGGCAGAGGAGGGAAGTTGGGGGCAAACAGGCTGGCAGGAGAACAGTTAGACATCAATCAGGCTGGCAGGGCAGTGGTTAGGGGGTGATCAGGCCGGCAAGCAGAAACAGTTAGGGGCAATCAGGAACTCAGGCAAGCGTGCAGTTGGGAGCCAGCAGTCCTGGATTGTGAGAGGGATGTCCGACTGCCCATTTAGACCTGATCCCACCAGGATGGGGCCTAAATGGGCAGTCAGACATCCCTTGAGGAGTCCCAGATTAGAGAGGGTGCAGGCTGGGCTGAGGGACACCCCCAACTCCACCCCCGTGCATGAATTTTGTGCACGGGGCCTCTAGTTGTTTTTAATAGAGAACTGTGGAGAGGGAATTTGGAGGACTAGTCAACCTTAATCACTCTAGGGCAGTGTTTCCCAAACTTCTCTCATGATGAGAATCACCTGGTGGAGTTGTTAAAACACAGATTCCTGAATCCCAACTAAGAAGTGCTAAACTAGAATTTTTGAGAACATATAGGTAAAATTGCATACCTAACTTAGTGCTCTGTATATAAAATCTGTCTTAGAGCACTAGTTAAGTATACAATTTTACCTATATGTTCCCAAAAATTCTAGTTTAGCACTTCTTAGTTGGGATTCAGGAATCTGTGTTTTAACAACTCCACCAGGTGATTCTCATCATGAGAGAAGGTTGGGAAACACTGCTCTAAAGGGTCAGAGCTAATTATTAGATATTGGTAGTTGAAGAAGCCCCCACCTGTTAGTAATAAATTCACTGATTGGCTTTTATTGGAGTTTCCTATCTAGGGGATATGAGTGTATCCTATAATTTTAATCATAATAAAAGGGATGGAAAAGCCAGAGCGAGTAGTAGTTCTCCCACTGGAGTTGGACTACCGCCTGGCCCCCATTTCCCAAATTAAATCTTTTCAAAGTCTCTTTTTCATTTGTGTGCGACCTTCTCCAGAACCCAAACCCTGAACCGGAACTCTGAATCAAGTGGGATGTAACAGGGGCGTCCACATGGCTTCACAGGTGAATTTTACAAATATTCAAACTGTAGGGAGCAGCTCTAGAGTTAAGCCTTCCAGCTTAGAGGGCACAGCCCTCTTAGCATAATTAAGCTTGACCTTATGGTCGCCCCCTCGTTCTGTCCTGGGTAGCTAATGGGCTGTGGGAGGTGCAGCGAGTGCTGCCCAAAGAAGTGAAACTCACAAGACCATTGTAACTATGGTGACCACTACCTTGTTTACCCTGACTAGAAAATAAAGCCTCAACTTGCTGAGGATCCTTCTCTGTGGCCTCATCCAGGCACAGGAGATCCACGGAGCCCCAGCTATATTCTCTTTGTCTGTTTTTTCTTTAATCTTTAGCCGACCTCAACTCAGGCTCACCGAACCCTTGGCCGCACTGGCATGGCACACAAACTATTCCAAAAACTTCAAGAGGAGGGAAGACTCCCAAGTTCATTCTAGGAGTCCAGCATATCCTAATTCCAAAACCAGATAAAGACACTAAAAACAAAGAATATTATAGGCCAATGTCCCTGATGAAGATAGATGTAAAAATCCTCAACAAAATATTAGCAAACTGGATCCAGCAATACACTGAAAAAAAAATCATACACCATGATCAAGTGGGATTTATTCTGGGGATGCAAGTTTGGTACAATATTCACAAATCAATAAATGTGATAAGCAAAATGAAGGGTAAAATCACATGCAAAAAAAGAATTTGATAAAATCCAACATCCATTTATAATTTAAAAAAAAAAAAAATGGTCATACTTCACATAATAATGGCCATATATGGCCAAGACTGGTTTGGCTCAGTGGATAGAGCATTGGCCTGCGGACTGAAAGGTCCCGGGTTCGATTCCAGTCAAGGGCATGTACCTTGGTTGCCGGTACATCCCCAGTAGGGGTGTGCAGGAGGCAGCTGGTTGATGTCTCTCTCATCGATGTTTCTAACTCTCTATCTCTCTCTCTTCCTCTCTGTAAAAAATCAATAAAACATATCTTTTAAAAAATAATAATAATAATGGCCATATATGATAAACCTACAGTCAATAGCACACTCAATGGGAAAAAATTAAAAGCATTTCCCTTAAAATCAGAAACAAGACAAGGATGTCTGTTTTTCCACTCTTGTTCAACATAGTACTAGAAGTCCCAACTACAGCAATTAGACAAGAAGAAAAATTTTAAAGGCATCCAAATTGGAAAGGATTAAGTAAAACTGTTATTATTCACAGATGTCATGATATTGTACATAGAAAACCCTAAAGACTCTACCAAAAAAACTACTAGATCTAATAAATGAATTAAGTAAAATAGCAGGATACAAAATTGATATTGAAATAGGTGGCATTGTTATACACTAATAATGAACTATGACAAACTATTAGTTATACACTAATAATGAACAAAAAAATATATATAAGGTACCTAGGAATAAATTAAAACAAGGAGGTAAAAGAAAATTACTGGAAATTGAGGAAAATATAAACAAATGAAAGTATATACGATGTTCATGAATTGGAATAATTAACATCATTAAAATGCCCATATTCCCAATCCCAACACAATTCCTTTTAAAATACCAAGGGCATATTTCACAGATCTAGAACAAATATTCTAAAAATTCATATGGAACCAAAAAAGATCCTGAATAACCTCACCAACCTTGAGAAAGAAAAACTAAGTTGGAGGAATCATGATATCTGATATCAAACTATACTACAAGGCCAGTGTAATCAAAACAGCCTGGTTCTGGCATAAGAACAGGCATATAGGTCAATGCAATAGTACAGAGAACCCAGAAATAAACCCACGCCTTTATGAGCAAGTAATATTTGACAAAGGAGGCAAGAGCATACAATGGCCTAAAGGCAGTCTCCTCCAAAGAAAATGAAGCAGAAAGAGCCAGAGCTGCACCTGCTCATACTCTGCCTGGACAACGCTGGCAAAACAACTGTCCTCAAGAAGTTCAGTGGAGAAGACATCAACACCATCTCCCCAACCCTGGGGCTTCAACATCAAGACCTGGAGCACCGGGGAATCATGCTGAACATCTAGGATGTTGGCAACTAGAAGTCCCTGCAGTCCTACAGGCAGAACTATTTGAGAGCACTGACTGCCTCATCTGGGTGGTGGACAGCGCTAACTGACCACCAGCGCATGCAGGACTGCCAGCGGGAGCTCCAGAGCCTGTTGGTGCAGTAGCGCCTGGCTGGAGTCACCCTCCTCATCTTTGCCAACAAGCAGGACCTGCCTGGGGCACTATCTTCTAACGCCATTTGCGAGGCCCTGGAGCTGGACTCCATCCGAAGCCACCACTGGTGCATCCAGGGCTGCAGCGCTGCTGTCACAGGAGATAACTAGATGACATTTCCAGCCCCATCTTCACAGCCGACTGAGCCGCTCCAGATGCCTCCACCTTGCAGTATGGGCCCCCCTCCCCCTACCGCAGACCCTCACCAAGCACCACCCAGGGGAGGGTGGGAATAAGCCAGCCCAACTAACACTCCAGGCCCCCTTCATAACCTGCTGCTGCTGTCCACTGCTGCTCTCCAGCCAGCCCAGATCCCATGGCGGGTGGGCTACTGCCCTGGCTGTCACCCTGGCTCATGACCTGGCCCATATGCAGCTGCCATTCCAAGAGGCAAGGGCTGAGGCTGGGAGGGGGCTGCCTCTGCTGCTGAGACTGTGGCCTCGTCCTTGCTCAGCTGTCAGAATAAACTGTTCCTTGTCCTTGTTTCTGAAAAATAAAAATAAAAATAAAGCAGTCTCCTCAATAAATGGTGTTGGAAATATGGACAAGTATAACAAAAAAAATGAAATGGTTACTCAGCTATGTCCTCTTCTAAGTGCTTTACATATATTAACTCATTTAACCTTCCCAACAACCCTAAGAGGTACATAGTCTTATTATCCGAAGGACCTGTCAAGGTTTTGTACACTAGATCCTGAATTCTTCTAGTTTCCTCCAATATTTAGGTAGAATTCTCCAGAATTCAGGGGTCTTCAAACTACGGCCCTCGGGCTACATGCGGCCCACAGAGGAGTCTGATCCGGCCCGCCAGGTTTTTTGGGCAGTGAGCGCAGCCGAGGTGTTACAGTAGGAATTAGTAGTTCATATAGTCCGGCCCTCCAGCTCTCTGAGGGACCGTGATCTGGCCCCCACTTTAAAAAATTTGAGGACCCCTGCTCCAGATGAACATCCGATTTGCTCCTAGTCTTTTGACCTGGAATTACTAAGAAACTAAAACTGCCCTTTTTCTAAAGCCATGCAAGCTAAAACTGGACAGCTGAGTAGTAACTTTAGAGAGATCACTATCACAGCTGATATGTGGACAAGCTTTGTGTCTGTTGGTATGTGGGCCACGCAGATCATCAGAAACATTCAAACTGCAAACCAAGGAAGTCTATCAGATTGCACTGCTTGCCCTCACTCCATCTAAAGAAGTTTCAAACCCGACATCTAGAATCATCTCAACTGGCTGTACTCCAAACTCAGAAACCGAATTTATAATTTACTCAAACTATTAACCTTGGTTTTACTTTTGTTTCCACAGGAATTTTTTTCCCATTAGATTACCTGGTTCTCACAACCTATTGAGGCCTAATTTAGACGGAAGCTCACCTGCAGTCCATTTCCTGAAATAAAATATTCTTATGTTCATCCCGTCATAAGTTATCAGGAGGATATATGTTTGCTAAAATAGCATGTTGTGCCTATGTAAACAACTTTTAAAAAATTGAAACCCACTTGATTTATTTGGTTGGTTAAATCCTTGGCTATTAGTCTCCCCGTGTTCATCACATTCACTTTTCTAATATGTTATATACTCTCAAAGATTTTAAATGTCTGTCAGCAGCCACACACATGCCAAATGGTGTCTATCAGAATCAAACAATTGAATGAAATCAACAATAAACACATAAATGATGAAGGTGGTGGCTTCGTGGCTCCCTGGCCTGACTACTCAACCAATGGGAACATCAGATATATGATTTTTCAACCTGATCAGGTCAGCGGTGGTAACCAAGAGTAATGCTGCAGTGGTTGGTCATACTCTTGGCTTGCTGAGAGAATGCCCAAAAGAGGGGAATGATTAAAATCAAAACCAAACAGAAACCAGCCTTGATTTTCCCTGAGCAGATAAAACCAGTTTAGTCATCCAAACAAGCTCAATTTATCTTATGTTGTAAGACTAACTTGACGTGAGTCATTTCTTGCTCATGCCTCTGAAAATCATAAGCAAAACCTGAACTGTGTGCCACAGTTGATATGAGGAAACCACTGAAAATTCTAATATTGCAACCAATTACTGTGAAGAATAGCCACTGCTTTCCTCACTACATAAGCTGCTTTCTAACAATATAACCATGGTCCTCATTTCATGTTTTGGTTTAAATGCCCCCTGTTTTTGCAAACTGTCTTTTTGGTGTGTGCACAATAAATTTTTTTACTCGTTACTACTTTAGTGATTGCTTTTACTTCTGCCGTTTGTGAACTTTGACAAGCTTTTATTTTGCTTTCTCCCCACCACTTCTTTAATTTGATTTAGTATCCTATAGCAAGGGATTTATCAGTTCTCTCAAAGTAGATCAAGCACAGACTCGACTTGTCACACGCCTGGAGCCCTGCCTGACCTCCACTCCGCATTAGCCTGCCAGAGGGCTGAAAACCACAACTCCCAAAAGGCTTTGCGTGCCTGGGGGGCGGGCGGGGCGGTCCCTTCGATTGGTTGGCCCCAAAGCCCTGTGCCAACGATGATTGGCCTGGCCTGAGAAGGAGGTGGGGCTAAGGCCATGCGGGAATCGGAGCAATGACGGGCGAAGACCGCGGGCTGAACGTTTGGGTCCAAACTCCAGCCGCAGACTAGCAGCTGGAACTTGAGGGGAGGATGGCTCGGCCGTACGTTTGCGCGCTGACCCTGGCGGCTACGCTGCTGCTAGGGATCGCCACCGTCCCCAGGTCCAAGGGCCTGAGGGACGCCGAGCATCGGTGGGCGTCGCGAATTCCTTCTCAGTTCAGCCAAGAGGAAAGCGTCACGATGAAGGAATCGCTGAAAGGTGAGCCTGGGTCGCCTCCGCCCGTCCCTCTCCCCCAGGCCCAGCTCAGTACCCCGCTCTCCTGTCACATCCGAGTGTCCTGCACATCGCAGCCCAGCCTCGCCCCCATCCCCACCCGTCATGGTCGTGCCGGGGCTTAGGGACGCCGCCTCTCCCACAGGCCTGACTTCTGGGGTCTCCGTGTTTCCTGCCTCGTCTGGACGTTCCCAACTTCGCTTCTGTTGGCAGGGCAGCCACTCACCCTAGCCCCTGCTGGCCTTTTTATTTGTAATTTTAACCTTTAGAAGTTGTGTGTGTGTGTGTGTGTGTGTGTGTGTGTGTGAGTGTGTGTGTGTTTAAGAAACTTTTTATTGTGTTCAGGTTTTATTTTGTTGGTCAATTCATTCTGCTCATTTAGATTCCACAAATAAGTGAGATCATGTCTTTATCAGATTGGCTTATTTCACTTAGCATAATATTTTCCAGGTCCATCCATGCTGTCCCAAAGGGTAAGAGATCTCTCTTTTTTCTTTCTTTCTTTTTTTTTTTTTTTTACAGCTGCACAGTATTCCGTTAAACCTCTGTGTAATTTTAAGGTGAAATGACCTTAATCTTATCATCTACACGGAAATTGAAGGTTAGCTCACTTAAATGATCTTCCCCAGAACCCCACAGCAAGGAGTGGGCACTGGGTGACAACACCTAGCACCTATAGGACCCACTGGACACCAGATGGCTCCAGGAAGGGATGTGGAGGGTGTTCCTGGAGTGTGGCATGTGCCTAATTTCTTCTGCTAATTGAAGGTCATCTTTCCCCTAGACCTCAAACCAAGGCTTCAGTTCATCTGCCTTTTGAATCTGCATTTTTCCAGGAGAAAAACAAAAACTTCTGTTGAGTGCTAGATCCTGTGGGATAATGAGGTCCTTCTTCCCCATTGGGCTTGGCCCCTCTCCCCCTTCATTAATTAATGGATTAAAAGGAACTACCTATGCAGACATGTGCAGGCAGCGGGCAAAGGCAAAGCCCTGTAATTGAATACAAAATGTGGGGACGCTGGAGTGATAGGCCTGAGGGCAAAGCCGGGCTCTTTGAAAGCGTAGGATAAGTAGGATAAATCGTCTTCGGAAAGGCATGGGGCCGCTGCTCATCAGAATCTCTGCACAGAAGAAAGCAAAAGTAATGGTAAGAACCTAAAGTGGGTTCTAAACCTTAGATCAGCACAACTGAGAACTGAACAGGGGACAGACACAGTACCTGAGTTCACATCTTGGTCTGCCTCTCATGTAGGCAGTTTATTTCATCCTTTTGAACCGTGGCTTCCCCATCTATGTGGTGGGCTGTGATGTAGGGCTGATCCTTAGGAAAAAAACTGAGTACAGACATAAGTTTGTCTTTGAGAGGCCCTCCCTGGACTTCAGGCTTCTCCAGGTGCATTTTCCCCGGTGTGTTTTGGGGTAGCTGCCTAATCAAATATTATCATAAGTCCTGTTTCTCCTCCCAGTGGTGTTTGAATTTTGATAATGGAACTTTTTTAATTTTTTTAATGTAAATTCTTTATTGTTTAAAGTATTGCATACATCTCCTTTTTGTCCCATTGACCTCTCCCCAGCCGCTCCCACCCCCCAGCACATGCCCTCACCCCCCTATTGTTTGTGTCCATTGGTTATGCTCATATACATGCATACAAGTCTTTTGGATGATCTCTTACCGCCCCCTTCTCTCCTCCCCCACCTCCCCTGTCTTCCCTCTTAGGCTGGATGGACGATCTGTTAGATGCTTCTCTGGCTATGGCTCTATTTTTGTTCATCAGTTTATGGTGTCCATTATATTCCACAATGAATGAGGTCATGTAATATTTATCATTCTCTGACTGGCTTATTTCGCTTAGCACAATGCTCTCCAGGTCCATCCATGCTGTTGCAACTTTTTTTTTTTTTTTTAATTTTAATAATGGAACTTTCTAAGAGTGCAAACACTTCCTGGCTCAAAGGGATGAGCCTATTGGCAAGTCAGGAACTGAGACATCTGGGGAGGGCAGATGAGATTCTTTAGGATTGAAGAGCTTATTTGGGAGCCTCTAAATCTAACCCCTTCTCAGGTATGGTGAGCAAAAAATAAAAATAAAAAAATAAAGCAAAACTGCCTCCTGAGAGACCAGAGCGCGCCTCTGGTTAAGCCAGCCCATGAGTAATAAGCCTGCTCTCTGCACACAAAGCCTCATTCATGGAGGGACTCAGGACTGTGGGCTCCTGATTCATCATAGGGATGATGGTTTCAGAGGCAGCGTGAGGCCTTGGGGAGCAATTTATAGCAGCAGCTTCCCAATCAGTGCCAGGGTCCAAAATCTACTCTCCTCCCCCTCCCTACTCTTAGGTTTTATTTTCCTTTGGGAACCATATTAACCTAAACAAACCTGTGCTTAAATACTGGTCCTACTACTTCTTTCAGGACAATATGAGCAGCTCTAACCTCCCTATCCCCCCCCCCCCCCACGATAAGATAATGAATGTAAAATCTATTTTTATGCACAGAAGGTTGTGGGAAAACCAAAGGCTGTGGTCCTCTGTAATCTCCCATATCTGACTTTCCGACTCCGGCAGGTGCCATCCGGATCCCAACGGTGTCTTTCAACCCCGGGGAGTTCAACACCACAGCCCTGGCTGAGTTTGGAGAATACATGCACAGAGGTCAGCCACGCAGCGTGGGGAAAGGGTGGGGGAGTTCGGGCTGGGGACACAATGCTATAACAAGGTGATCAGTGTCAGTCAATAAAACAGAGGGTGGGGCTAGGAATTCCTTCTTTCGGTGCAAGTTTCCAGAACTGTGCCCCATGCTTCACACACACACACACACACACACACACACACACTCACATATACACACACAAATGCACTCCACCTACACAGGCCCTACTTCATTTCGAACATATTTCTGAGTTTCTAGGCAGTAAGAAACCTTGAGCTATCATATTGGTCCTCTCTCCTCACCCCCACCACCCATGAGCTGGAGAATGGGTCAAGGGGGAGAAGGAGATTTGGAACTCCCTGCTCCCCGTATGAAAAGCTCCTGGAGAGAAGTTAGGCCACCTCCCTAAATCAGATAAAAAGCAGCCCCTCCAGAGAGGTGCTGGTGTCGGGGAACGGAGCGGAGTGGGGGCGCGTGCGAGGCCGCCTCCGCGCCTGGCGACCTGTAGGGCTGAGGCCAAGGACGCCCTAGGCCTGACGAGGGCGCAGAGCCAGCGCCTGGAACACCCAGAGCCCTGGGGCGAAGGCACTGGGCCCGCCCCGCCAGAGCAGCCGTGGACACGGGGTTAGAAGGGGACGGGGAACCAGCCGGAGGCCCATCGGGTCATGCTCAGGGGCACTGGGGGTGCGCGGCCCGGCCTCGCCCCCAGGAACCCGCCGGGCGGGCACGTGGGGTGCCGGACGCTGTCTCCTGAGTCTCGTTTTTTAGAGAATTCCCACCAATAAAATGTCTCCTGAACCTCAAAAAAAAAAAAAAAAGCAGCCCCTCCAGAGTTGTCGGGGATGGGAGAAGCTGGCCTGGAGGCAGCAAGTAGACCCCTCTCTACCTGGGCCAGGTCGCTCTGGGACCAGTGCCCAGCGGCCAGGCTGAGGCCAGGCTGGACGTCTGCAGTAAATAGGAGACAAAAATACGGAACTAAATGTACAGTGACAGTCAGCTAGACAAGCTGGCTGACAAAACAAAAGCATAGTCTACTTCGGGCTTCTGCTTCCAGGTATCCCTGTTGGTATTTGTGGAGTCTTCCAACAAAGCCCGGAGGGAGAGCAAAGCTTTTCCTCCCTTGTGTCTAAGGCCACCTGTGTTAAGACTTATCTGTGACCTGAATACTAATGGGAACATTCACACCTGGGTGCGGAAGTGTGGCCTTGTGCTGGACAGAACAATCTTTTATGTCCATGTGACACAAACAGTAGGAGTACTGTTTTGTGGGGGGGTTTTGGTTTTATATATATATATATATATATATATATATATATATATATATATATTTTTTTTTTTTTTTTTAATTGATTTTTCACAGAGAGGAAGAGAAAGGGATAGAGAGATAGAAACATCAATGAGAGAGAAACATCGATTAGCTGCCTCCTACACACCCCCGACTGGGGATGTGCCCACAACCAATGTACATGCCCCTGACCGGAATCAAACCTGGGACCCACTGAGCCAAACCGGTTCTGGCAGGAGTACTGTTTTTTAAAAAGAAAATATCTTCAATTTACAGGCAAGGGTCATGTGCGGTTCCAAGTAACTTGGATACTAGGGCCTCCTCTCTTCAAAACTTAACACATCCCTCGTTTGCAGAGCCCTATCCCATGTACTTCTGACAACATGTTATATAGGGCAGACCAACATCTTGAGCTATTGACTGTCATAATGGTGGAGTCTTGACATGCACATCACTGTATAGAAATTGCCAATTGAAATATGGAAAAGACAAATTTCAGAGATTGTGCGGGCAACTCAGTAATCAGACTGGCTTTGTCCCAGAAGGCTTCCTAAAGAAGTCTACTTTTTATAAAATATATATTTTATTGATTTTTTTACAGAGAGGAAGGGAGAGGGATAGAGAGCTAGAAACATTGATGAGAGAAAAACATCGATCAGCTGCCTCCTGCACGCTCCTACTGGGGATGTGCCCACAACCAAGGTACATACCTTTGATCGGAATTGAACCTGGGACACTTGAGTCCAAAGGCCGATGTTCCATTCACTGAGCCAAACTGGTTAGGGCTACTTTTTTTTTTTTTTTTTTTTTAAGAGCAGGGCACCAAATGGTGGGAGACCAGAGGAAACTTAAATCTAACTTTCTCTCCCTGCTTTCCATCCCTTTGCTTCTAGTCTTTCCTACTGTGTTCAGAACCAGCTTTATCCGGCACGAAGTCGTGGGAGAATACAGCCACCTGTTCACTGTCCAAGGCTCAGACCCAAGCTTGCAGCCCTACATGCTGATGGCTCACATCGACGTGGTGCCTGCCCCTGACCAGGACTGGGAGGTGCCCCCGTTCTCTGGGTTAGAACGTGATGGCTTCATCTATGGCCGAGGCACACTAGACAACAAGAACTCTGTGATGGTCTGAAACGCTATATTCCCTCTGCCTTGGGGCCCTAAAGATCAACCCAGGGATTTGGGGGGCGAGGGGGGAAGGGTGGGAGGGGGTAGAGAGAGGTGCTCGGCTGACCCCTAGGAGGCAGGAGGTCATGATGGTAGAAAGAACCTTGGCTCCATGAGACCTGGTTCCAGCCATCAGTTTGTCACTTTCCTTTTCTGGGCCTTGATTTCTCAATCAGAAAAAATAAATAGGGTTCAGAGTAGATGATCCCCAGAGACCTTTTCAGCTCTGACCTTGATAAATTTATACTTTTGTCCAGATGGTGAAGGTTTTAAGCAGAGCTCTGCTTTCCTACATGCCATCCCCCCAGGACAATTTGAAATTTAAAGAGAATCTAGCCAATCCTAGTCACACTAGCGGTGGTGCAGGTAGCGGAATGTCTCATGCCCAGGTACTCCCACTAGATAATAACCCTTTCCCTCTACTGTATGCTTCTGTCCCCCAGGCCATCCTGCAGGCCTTGGAGCTCCTGCTGATCAGAAATTACATCCCCCGAAGATCTTTCTTCATCGCTCTGGGCCATGATGAGGAGGTAGAGCCTCTTCATCCTATACCTATCTCTGGGACCCCTATGGGCCGCGGGGTGGGGGTGTCCTCACCCAGACCAATTTGCTCCCCAGGTGAGGGTCTTCAGGATGTGGTGTGGTGGTTTGCCAACTTCTTGGTGTATCTGTGTGCCAGAACTATCTAAGGCCCTTGACCAAAAGGCAGATTCCTGGGCCCTGTGTCATAGATCTGAATTTGTTTTTAAAAGACTCTTTTTTTTAGAACAGTTTTAGGTTCATGACAAAATTGAGAATATAAAAAGATTTCTTATATACTCCCTACCCCCACACATTCATAGCCTCCCCCACCTATCACTTCACCGTCCCCTACCAGGGTGGTACCTTTGTTCAATTGAACCTATATTGCCACATATCACCCAAAGCTCGTAGTTGACATTACGGTTCACTCTTGGTGTTGTACATTCCATGGGTTTGGACAAATGTACAATGACTTGTGTCCATCATTATCATATCCTACAGAGTATTTTCACTGCCTCTAAATTCCTCTGTGCCTGCTTATTCATCCCTCTCTCCCTCCTTTAACCCCTCTCAACCACTGGTCTTTGTTTTAATTTCTATTGTTGAGAGTATTACAGATGGCCTCTCTTTTCCCCCATTGTCCCCCCTCCACCCAGTTCCCACCACCCTACTACAGGCTCTCGCCATCCTATCGTCTGTCCATGGGCTGTCCTTGTATGCATACAAGTTCTTTCGTCAATCTCTTCCAGTCTCCCTCCCTCATTCCCTCTGAGTTCATCATTCTGTTCCATGTTTCCATGCCACTGCTTTTATTTTGTTCATCAGTTTAGTCTGTTCATTATATTCGATATATAAGTGAGATCATGTGATATTTGTCTTTCTCCAATTGGCTTATGTCAATTGCATAATAATGTCCAGGTCTCCCCATGCTGTCTCAAAGGGTAATAATATATCCCTTTACAGCTGCATAGTATACCATTGTGTAAATGTACCACAGCCTTTTTATCCACTCATGAGCACATGGGCTGTTTCCAGATCCTATCTACTGTAAATAACGCAGCTATGAACATAGGGATCCATATATTCTTTCTGGTTGGCATTTCAGGATTCTGAGGATATATTGCTAGAAGTGAGAACACTGTGTCAAATGGCAGTTCCATTTTTAATTTTTTTTTAGGAAACTCTACACTGTTTTCCATAGTGGTTGTACCAGTCTGCATACCACTGATGTTTTCACTCTCTCCATAGTTTTGCCTTTTCCTGAGTGTCAGATAGTTGGAATCATATGGTAGTTAGCCTTTTCAGATTGGCTTCTTTCACTTAATGATACACATACGGTATATCTGAATGTCTAGCTCACTCCCTGGTAATATCTGCGACAGGCAGGTGGTCCGTCAACTAAACTTTAGGAAACATTGGTGTGATGCAACGAGAAATAACAGGGAGATCAATGAATATGTGTGATTTCCAGTGATGCTGCTTACTTTGACCCTCAGCAAATTACTTCATTCTCTGGGTCCCAGTTTCTTTATTTGTGAAATGTGGCATGTTTGGCCCTTCCAGCTCTGACATTCCAGGAATCTGTGAGGCTGTATTGTCCAGAGCCCTGCCCCCACCCCTTTTCTCCAAGGAGGAGATCGGGCAGGGAGGTATTGGAGCCCCTGGCTAAGCTGAATGGGTCTCCGTTAGCTGTCTCTGGAAGTCTGGCTGAGAAAGATTGTGGCTCCGGGTTCAATATCTGCAGGTGTCAGGGGCACATGGGGCTCAGAAGATCTCAGCCCTCCTCCAGGCGAGGGGTGTCCAGCTCGCCTTCATTGTGGATGAGGGTAGCTTCATCATGGATGGTTTCATTCCCAGCCTCAAGAAGCCCTTTGCCATGTGAGTAAAGCACCCCTCCCCTGCCCCCCTCCCCCAGGACTTTGGAAGGCATTCCCACCCATCTGCGATGACCCAGCCTACTAACTGTAAGCTATGCTGAAACAGCTATATTGTACTCCTCTTGCTTTAATTTCCCTGAGTTGTGACCAGTTCTGGACTCCCCTTCCCCCTCCTCTTCTTAAAGTGTGGATTTCTTCAAGTAGCATGAAGCTGACCCCCTCGCCCACTGTGCAGATTGGTCTGTGGGCCTGTGGGATAAGTTAAGGTGAGAAGAAGACAGGAGGGCCCTCTCTGATCCTTCCCTGCAGGGTTTCGGTCTCAGAGAAGGGTTCACTTGACCTCATGATGGAAGTAAACTCGACTCCAGGCCACTCCTCAGCTCCTCCGAAGGAGACTAGCATTGGCATCCTCGCAGCTGCTGTCAGCCGGTGAGCAACCCCTGGCCCTGCTCCCTCGGCCGGGCTCAGGATGGAAGCCCTGGCACTTGCCCACTTTGAGTTTGAGTGTCCTGTCCTGAAGTGGGGCTGAGAAGCCAGTGTGAGGGCTGCAGGAAGAACAGAGCCACCAGTACCCTGACAAGAGCTAGAGGTCAGAAGGAGACCCACCCATATGGCAAGCAAAGGCCAGCAAACAAAAGCTAGGTCAAGTATCTGGACAAGGTCCAGACCAGAAGTTAGAAATACAAGCCGGCAATGACGTCCACTGTCTAAATTCTCCACCTGCCTGAGAAGAGGACAGAGATAAATAAAGGCCTCTGGGTGTGGGCAAGGACAGGAGGCTCTGTACCAGTGTTCCCCTCTATCTGGGTGTGTGTGTGTGTTTTTTTAGCAAAGTGGAAAGAAGAACTATATTTATTGAATTAAATATTCAACTGACTATCTACCATGTTCAGGCTTTGTGCCTAGTCGCGGGCATAACAGTCATGGAAAAAACAGACAGTTTTTCCTCAAGTAACTCACAGTTAGTGGAAGAGACTAACAATTGGGCTACCGTGTGGTAGGTGATATGGGGGTTGGGGGTGCCCTAATTCAGATGTGGTAGAAAAGACTGGTGGTGAAGAGGTGGTCTTGCTTGTGTCCTGAGATCTTTGAATGGTTGATTGGTGGAGGTGAATAGGAGACCTCCTGGCCAGGCCCACATCCTGTCTCCCTCTTCCTCTTCAGACTGTGGATCTCTGCCTGGGGTTGGGTAAGAACTCCTCTTCTCTTCCAGGCTGGAGCAGACACCGATGCCGAACATGTTTGGAAGCGGGCTCTTGAAGATAACATTGCAGCAACTGGCTACGGAGGTGTGGGGAGAAGTCTCACGTGCTCCTGGGCAGCCGTGGAAGAGGAGGAAAGGGTGGCAGAGAAGTCACCTTGAGAGTAATACAAGGGCCCTACGGCGTGCCAGTGCGCTGCCCGTTCTCACCCGTTCTCAGCCAGTGGCTGAGCCAAGACACAAGGATCTGGCTTGTTCCTTGAGGTTCTTGGTGCTTAGCTGAGACCCTAAGACCTCACACACCCAGGCACCCTTTGGGAGCCGGTTCTCACTCATCCTTGAGGTTACCGCTGAAGGCCCTCAGGCAGATCCAAAGCAGGAAGAGCCCCAGGCCTCAGGTACAGAAACCCTGTTACGCTGACCTGCTTCTTCTTTCTTTCAGTTTTCCTTCCCTGTCAATGTAATCTTCAACAACCTATGGCTATTTTGGCCCATTGTGAGCAGGTAAAGTTTTATCTTTCCTTTCCTCACACACCCTTACCCCAAATCTACCCACCACCCATCCCCTCTCCTAGGCTCTATTGGGCCTAATAATGGTTCCTCAGCCACCAAACACTATACGTAATTCATAGACAGGACATCCCTCCTAGTCTTAAAGACCTCTTCAAGGTTCAGGAAAGTGGGTGGTTCTCCAGCCCATTTTCCCCCCAATGGACAATATCTGATTTTAGTCCTTTTGCTTAGATTAATGGAGAGGGACAATATATCCAATGCGCTGGTCAGGACGACTACGGCAGTCACCATGTTCAATGCAGGGATCAAGGTAACATCGCTTGGGTTCCTCCCATCTACCTTGTCCTCACTGCCTGCCACCCCTCCATTCCTTGTCTTTCTCCCCTGGCTCCTCCCTCATCTGGTTACAGTTGGAATAATAGGAAGGCCCAATGCCATCAGTTAGGTAAGCCTCAAGAGCCAGGGTTCGAGCTCCTTGTAGATGGTGAAGGCACCACCAAGGATTACCGAGGCTCACGGGGTTTTCTGTAGACCTGCTTTCATGTTCAGAGCACTTTGGAAGGTATCAATGTTTCAAAGTGCTCTGTACACATGCACACACACAAAAAGAGTTCTAGTTACATCTCATTTGTAACAGCCCAGTTCTCCTGTCCCTGGCCTGGTGCTTTTTTGCACATACCAGTTAAAAGAAAGATATGCAATTGGGGAATCTTGTTTTCTCATGGCCTCTGAAGGGGGTAAATGCCCTCCATCACTTAGCTCTCTTCTCCAGTTAGTCCTGGTTCTTCCTGGAGGCAGAGGACAGAGTCCAATTTCGCAACTGATGTGGGAAACCGCCAGCAGCAGCACCACCACAATCCCCTTAGGATCAGACCTGCCGTGATGGGCCTGTGAGGCTCCCGGCGCCCTGTCCTGTGGACGCACTAACACTAACTCTTGCAGAAAGGTCCCAGGCCCCCTGGGAAGGAGAGCAATTACAGAAGACTGCCAATGGCGCCCTCCCAGGGCCAAAGCAGAGGTGCCCAGCATCACAGAGGAAGTACTCTTGTTCTGAGCAGTGCTCTGTGGTGCCCTCCAGCCCTAAAGCAGACACACCTCTAGCTCTGAGCACAGCCACATGCCCAGGGCCCAGGGAAGACAAGGGGCTGACTGAAAAGATTAAGCCCGGTGAACACAGACAATAGTGCGGTGAAGGCCTGGGGAGAAAGGGGAGCAGGGTGGGAGGGGTCAGTGAGAGGGGCAGGGGCACCCGAAATGCTTTAACAATAAAGATAAATTATTAAAAATATTAAGCCCCTGACCTTTAAATCAAATCAGCTCCCTCTCCCTCCTCCTGGTGGCAGTTGGCATTTCCTGTGCAGGAGTCGGGTGTAGGAATTTGAGATCGGCTCAGGCCAGGCTGTGTATTTCTCCCTCTAGGTGAATGTCATCCCCCCAGTGGCCCGGGCTACAGTCAACTTCAGGATTCACCCGGCACAGACAGTCCAGGAGGTACGTACCCGATCTTCCTGAGGACTGGTCTGCCATCCCAGGGCTGGCCCAGTCTCTCATTTGTTCAACCAATATTTTTCAAAGGCTCCCGGATAGGATAGGCTATGCCAGTGGTCTGCAAACTCATTAGTCAACAGAGCCAAATATCAACAGTATAACGATTGAAATTTCTTTTGAGAGCCAAATTTTTTAAACTTAAACTTCTTCTAATGCCACTTCTTCAAAATAGACTCGCTCAGGCAGAGGTATTTTGTGGAAGAGCCACACTCAAGGGGCCAAAGAGTCGCATGTGGCTCGCGAGCTGCTGTTTGCCAACCACGGGGCTCGGAGATTCTGTGGTTTGGAGAAACTTGGAGTCTGGAGGTGGGCAATGAATACTAACAAATGATAGTAGCAAACAGAGTGGGCTTGCTCTGTGTGTGGGCCTGTCCCAAGATAGACACACACTCATTTAATCCCCACCACCACCCTATGAGGTAGGAATTGTATTATCCTCATTTAATGGGGAAACTGGGATGGGCAAGGAACATGCCCAAGATGACCCATCCAGCAGCCTGGTTCCAGACTCTGTGCTCTGTGCTTTAAGCTACCTCACTATACTATGATTATAACAGTCCGGGACAAACAAGTGAAAATAGGACCAGTTCAGAGAAGGAAACTGATGCTACCCTGTGAGGGTCAGGAACGTCTTTTCTAACCACTGGAAATCTGAGCTGGGACTTGAAGGACAAAAAGTACCCGGCTAGAAGTAAGGCATGTAGAGTAAGGCTCAAGTGAAGTAGAGCTGAAGAGTAGGATAAATGGGGGGAGGGGGCGGGGGGAGAATGACGGGAGATGGACATGGAGGCGCAGTTTGGAGATCAAGGCCTTGTATGTCATGCTGATGAGTGTGGGCTCTCATTGTGGGCAGAAGGGAACTGTCAGAGGGCTTCCAACAGGCCAGTGATCTGCTCAGATTTGCTTAGGGAGTGATGATGGCAGCAACGCAGAGGAAGTGAAGGTCTGAACCAAGGCCATGGTCATGCGGTGGAGAAGAGGGTGCCTGCAAGAGGTCTGAGAGAGAGAGAGGTAGGCGGTGAGAGAAAGGTGGGGTGGCTCTAAGGTTTTTTTCATCTGGGTAGTTGGCCCGGTGCTGATCCCTTTAACCAAAGTAGGGAAATCAAGAAAAGGGTGTTCACGGAGAAATATAATGATTCAGAAGGTTGAGAAGCTCATAATATATTAATAGATAATTACAAACACCTCAGGTCTGAAGAGAGAATGGACCAGAGATACAGACTGGAGGGCTGTTAGCATACTTGAAACCTCTGGCATCCATAAAGTCTCACAGGAAGGATATGTACAGTTAGGAGAGAAGAGGGTTGATGACAGAGCCTTGCAATGGTCTGCCACAAACATCAACTTCAAAACGATTGCAATGAGTGAGTAATGGCAGACTGCGATGAGTGTGTGACGAAAGGGACAGGTGCTCTTAGAGCATATCATGAGGAACCAGACCTTGTATGGGCACTGGCAAGGCTTCCCGGAGGAAGTAACATTTGCGCTGGAAGCTGAAGGGTGAGTAGAATTTACACAGTATTTGACATCCACGGGAAAATCTAGCTCATTTTAACATCAGGTTGAGCGAAAAAAAATTCAAAAAGTAAATCTGACCCTTCAAAAAATTATCAAAAGGGGCAACTGAACCACTATCAGGTAAATAACACATCCCCAGAGTTAGGGGAAGGCAGTGTTTCCTGGGTGTCTGATGCAGTTCATCAAGGCTCAGCCACACTTAGGTGTGCGCGGTCCTTTCTCCCCGAGTCCTTCCCCGCGGAAAGTTTTGCCGTCACACACGGTGGGAGGCATACCCCTCTCTGCGGAAGGGGTGTGGGTGGAGACAGGTTAACAGCCTGCCACTCCAGGGGGGTTGGGACTCATGTGAGCCCCGGGCGCTGTTTCTTTTCATCAGGTGCCAGCCTTTGTCCCCTCCCTGGGGGCTCGTGGGGCCAGGAAATCACCGAATTCCCCTCATTGAGCTTCTTTCCACCAGTTTTTTTCCAGCCTCATTCCCACTCCATGGCCTTTTCAAGGGCTTGTTTCCACCAGCTGGGGCTTTCATCTCCCCAGGCCCTGCCGCCCTTCCCTCCTCTCTCGTCCCCTGCCACCGTGGCTTTCCTCCCCGGTCCATCTGATGAAAGCCCTGGAATCCCCAGGCCCATCCTGCCCACCTGCCCCGTGAGGAATGGAAAGCCTCCACCATCCCCAACACGCACAGCACCCTTTGTCCCGGTCCCTCCACTCCCTCGTGCCCCAGTTCCATGCGTCAGGGACACTCCCTCCCTGCTGGTCTGAGGGCCGCAGGTACAGAGCCCGGGGCTGGTCCTGAGGAAGCACAGACAGCTCCCGGAGTCCTCTTCCTCCGCCTTTACTGCTCTTTCCCACGTTGTGGGTGTAGATAGGTCTCCGCAGTCTTCAGAAATACAATAGGCCACCGGTGGGAAGGAGGGTTTGTTCTGAATGGGCCTCGAGGGATAGAAATAAGACCATTGGGAAATGCTTCAGGGAGCCCCCCTTGAAGGAGAGTTTGGGTATATGGGTCCTGGGATGGTGATGAGCTCCTGAGAGACAGGATGTCCACTCATCTAGAGGGCAATACGGAAGATTCCTTCCTTCCCTCCTCCATCCCCCAAGTGTTTTTGAATGGCTACTAGGAGCTAGACACTGATAGGAGCACTTGGGGAAGTGGTGACAAGATTCCCATTCGAGTGGTGCACAGGCTGTCGTGGGGAAGACAGCATCCATCAAGGGATCAATGAACACAGTGGTTTTTTAAAGAGATAAGTATCACCAAGAAAGTTATAGGATGACTAGAGGCCCGGTGCATGAAATTCGTGCATGGGAGTGTGTGTCCCTCAGCCCAGCCTGCACCCTCTCCAATCTGGGATCCCTCCAGGGATGTCAAACATCCCTCTCACAATCCAGGACTGCTGGCTCCCAACTGCTCACCTGCTTGCCTTCCTGATTGCCCATAACTGCTTCTGCCTGCCAGCCTGATCACTCCCTAACCACTCCCCTGCCAGCCTGATTGATGCCTAACTGCTCCCCTGCCAACCTGATTGCCCCTAACTGCCCTCCCCTGTAGGCCTGGTCACCCTTAACCGCCCTCCCCACAGGCTAGATCACCCCCAACTGCCCTCCCTTGCAGACCTGGTCCCTCCCAACTTCCCTCCCCTGCTGGCCATCTTGTGTACACATGGGGGCAGCCATCTTTGACCACATGGGGCAGCCATCTTGTGTGTTGGAGAGAGAGTCAATTTGCCCATTGAGGAATGGAAAGCCTCCTTGTGTGTTGGAGAGACAGTCAATTACTCTTTTATTGGATAGGATGTGTCACAAAGTGATTTTGGGGGTGGGAGAGGAGCACTGAGCAGCTTTAAATACAGTGGTCAGCCCCTCATAGCGGGCATTTATGTTGAGACTGAGAAGGAGCACAGACCTGGGGAACAGATTCAGGCAGCAAGAGCACTGCCTGTAATCGCCACAGAGGTGATATTGTGCTGGGTGTTCATGATGTGTCTAGTAGTATATTCTATCCTATGAAGAACATGCAATACCAAAAAAGGGGGTGGGAGGGTTTGGCTTCCAGGAGGTCATATCTCAGTTCATTACAAGAAAGACATTCATAGCTGAGTTGCTCCAAGGTAGAATGAAATAGAGCACGTGATGGTGAGCTTTCTGCCACTGGAAGGGTTACAGCACAGGCTGGATGACAACCCGTCAAGAATGTTACAATGAGCAGCCTTACCCCAAGATGGAAGCTGGACCCACCAGTTTTTGAGTATTCATTGTCCTTGCTTTCAACTAATTTATCATCCACTTGAAAGTAAAATATATGTTCACAGAAAATAGAGAACAACATACTATTGTAGGAATGTGCTATGAGGGCCATAGGAATTTAGAGAAATGAGAGATTAATGTGCTCTAAAGTAATTTGGGGGTCCCTTAGACCATTGGGGGCGTCCCTCCTCCTAGTCCTATCCCTATGCCTCTGTTTATTGCCCAGGACAGTCCCTCTAGTCTAAACAAGCAACTAGCATCTAACAGTCACTGAGCCTTTACTATGTGTCAGGCCCTGGCCTAAGCACATTACATACATTCAGTAATGGCCACAACCACTTACCAGGTAGGCGCTACTATTACCCACATGTTAACAGATGAGCAAGCTGAAGCACAGAGAGGTGAGGGGGCTTTCCCAAGGTAATACGACACTGAGTGACTGTCTGAGGCACAAAGTTTGGTGTCATCTTCGGTTTTTGTACATACCCCTTTCCATGTTCAGACTGCTTCTTGCCTTTTCTCCATCAGTTTCATATCCCTCCTTCAAATTCTGGGTCAGGATTCATACCATTAGAGAATTCATTTTAAACTAGAGGTCCGGTGCACAAATTTGTGCATAAGTGGAGTTGGGCTGGCTAGGGGGAGGGAATGCAGGCGATTGGCCAGCCGGCCAGTCCTGCTTCGCCCCCTGGTGGATCTCCTCCTGATCGAGGGGACAATTTGAATATTAGTCTTTTATTATATAGGATGAGCCCCGCCCTTCTTGCTAGCTCTGCTTCTCCCCACTGCAATCTGGATGTACTGTGGAAGCAATTAAATGTTGTCTTTTTTACTAGGTTTAGACACCCAACCCAGTGGTACTGACTGCCTAACCCTGAATAAGCCACTTAATGAGGCAGCTCCCAGGATTAATTTTATTGGTCCACATCTTTTAAATTTCAGGTGTTCAACACTTCTTGCATGCCTTTAATGTTCTTAGTACTGGAAGTAAAGAAATGAGGTAAACTCGAGACTTGCCTTGAGTCAGGAGTGAGGTGAGCCCCAGCCTAACAGCTAGTGAGAAGACTGAACTCTGGTGGCCTCTCATTGGGAGTCCAATCTGGGTGCCCTCTTCAATTTCTGGGATCAGGGATCTAAGTAATTTGGGTCAGGGGGGACAGCAAGCACAGTCCCAACCCACCTCAAAGGGAATGACTTCAGGAAACTCCCAGTGCGTCAAGAATATGCCAAGACTATATATTTTTGTATTATTGTATTTGGGATATAAGTGCTAGAGTGAAAATAAGCCCCTAGTCAATCCTTCCTCCCGCCCCCAATCCAAAGTGGGGTTATTGGTTTGGTTCAAATGGTGGCTTTTAAGCCAGAAGTAGGAACCCTCATTTCCTTTCCAGACTCAGCTCCTAGCATGCTTCTAGGAAACACTGGCCTAAAATGGGCACTCTTGAGATAATGCCCCTGTTTAGGTGATCTCCAACTATGGAACACACCCCCCCCTCCCCAATCCAGGGCAGACAGTTCTAAAGCACCTGCTGATCCAGTGGGTTGAGACTAGTGCTGGAGCTTTCCCTGCGTGGCTGGGTGGGTTTGGGGGCCACCCTAAGGCAGCCTCTTGGTCCAGTCCCACATGGCTCCATGTGACCTAATTCTCAGGGTCTGGTCTGTATCCTGCCAGAACCTTTCCTGGATTCATCTCCAGTCATTTCAGACTGAATTTTTCTAGGAGCTTCCTCAGGTTCCTTCCTGAGGAAAGGAGGCAAAGAGAAAACTTGAACACCGGTCCCCCAACTCCTGACTTTTTGTCTGTGTTGAACTCATCTTCCTGGTCCCAGTGCCATTGATTACAAACAGGAAGCAGGGATGACCAGAGAAGGGAAAGCAAAGTGTGACCTGTTGTTCATCACCTGTCTGAGATCCCCAGCTGGTGGAAGGTTGAAGTGAGGTCAGCACATCTATTCCCCTGGAGATGGTTGAGCTTCGCATTCTGCTGACTCCTACCACCTTACTCAGCCCATGACTCATCACCCAAGGAAAAGAACCATCATTTCCTGATTTTCCAATTCCCTTCCTGCCTCCTGGCTCTGAGGCAAGTCTCCCAAACATGTAGCGTAAATTGACTATGCTGTAGATCCAGGAAGACCCGGCTCCTCTATCTCCTGTAGCCAACTGGCTGAAGTTAGGTCCCAGTGCTAACATGAGTCTCCTCTGTAACTTCAGAGCTCTGCCTTGCTCAAGAAAAACCAGGACTGTTTAAATTCCCATAGTACTTGGATAGCAGTTTAGTAAGAAAACATACTCCTTTTGTGTCCTCCCTGAAGGTCATTAAACTAGCCAAGGATATTGTGGTTGATGATCGGGTCCAGTACCATGTGTTAGAAGCTGTTGAGCCCCTGCCTGTCAGCCCCTTTGATGACCGGGCCTTGGGCTACCAGCTGATCCGCCAGACCATAGAGTCCGTCTTCCCGGAAATCAACATTGTTGTTCCAGGTAATGACTTCATCAGCTGTGGCTGGAGGGAGGTGGGGGCTAGAACTGTTTTCTATCCAATCCCCTACCCCCACCCCAGCTGTTGAGCCTAAAAACAGCTGGCTGCTTCCCCTCCTGATGGGTCTCCACCCCCCTTCCCTGGAGTGGAAGTGAGAAAGCAAACAGGAAAGGAGCAGAAACAATAAATTAGGTCATGTCAAGCCTGGGTTCTTAGCTAACCTAGACCAGAGTGAATGGAGGAGAGGATCAGCCCAGAGTCCTCCTCCCCTGGAAGAGACGTGGAGGCAGCTGAGTTTCCCCTAGTCTGGTTCTGATCCATTTTAGGATACAACTCAGCAGCAAAGCTCAGAATCAGAAGCCCAGCAACACCACCCAGCCTATACCATTGGCAATTACACCCTTCTCTCGCAGCTACAGTACCTCTATGTACCTTCACTGTGTAGACAGTGGCTCTTAAATTTAAGAGTGGAAAGGGCCAAAACCGGTTTGGCTCAGTGGATAGAGTAGGGGTGTCGAACTCAATCAGAGAAGGGGCCAAAATCTAAAATCCAGCCTAAATCGCGGGCCGAATGGTTTACTGAACAGTCATAAACTGACAATGTCATAAACTGACAGCGGAGTGCAGTGATGACAGCGCGGTGCGGGCCACATAGCAAGGCCTGGCGGGCTGGATTTGGCCCGAGGGCCTTGTGTTTGACACATGTGGGATAGAGCATCGGTCTGTGGACTAAAAGGTCCCAGGTTCGATTCCAGTCCACTGGTTGGGGGGGGAGAGGGGGCGTGGGGTGCAGGAGGTAGCTGATCGATGTTTCTCTCTCATCTATGTTTCTAGCTCTCTATCCTTCTCCTTTCCTCTCTGTAAAAAAAATCAATAAAATATATATATATATATATATTTTTTTTTAAAGAGTGGAAGAGGATCCCCCTAGGGAACTTACAAAAATGCAGATTACCTGGACCTATACCCAAAGATTTGGGTTAACCAGCTCTGGAGAGGAACCTGGAATCTGCATTTTAAGCAGATATCCCGGGGGATTTTAACACCAGCTAATGGCTGACCACAGTTGGAGAATCTGTGGTCTGTGTTGTGAAGAGAAAATGCTCTGATGTCCGGTTTCTTTATCTGGGTTTAATCATGGATCCCCTCAAACATTGTCTAAGCTCATACTTAGGACCTACCCTTCTGCTAAGCATGAGCCCTTAAAGAGCTTGCTGTGAAACTCTACATCCATAAACTCGAGCATGAGAAGAACAGCAACCTTGGTTTTTTTTTAATCAACTTAAATCTGACTGTAAGCCCCACTCCTCAGAAGACAGAGGATGAGAATAACAGGAAGTGATGTTCCATTTAAGAAAATCGCATTTTATACAGTAAAGTTCCCCCAGGGTGTTTCTTTTTGATCCAGGACAGTGGTCGGCAAACTCATTAGTCAACAGAGCCAATTATCAACAGTACAACGATTGAAATTTCTTTTGAGAGCCAAATCTTTTAAACTTAAAACTTCTTCTAACGCCACTTCTTCAAAATAGATTTGCCCAGGCCATGGTATTTTGTGGAAGAGCCACCCTCAAGGGGCCAAAGAGCCGCATGTGGCTCGCGAGCTGCAATTTGCCGACCACTGATCTAGGATGATACAGATGAAAGTGGAGGCAATACAGAAGTGATATTTCTGGATACCTGCAGGGGTTGGCAAAAGTAGGTTTACAATGCTGAGTACACGAAACACAGAGTTTATTCTTTTATTAGTATGTATTCTTATGTTATATATTTTTCTAAAAACTTATTTTTTCTCACCCCGTCGATGTCTAAGCATACCTAGCTATGGGTATGAAATAAAGGTACTGACCTCCATGGTCATCGTGGAGAGAGGACACAGCTTTGGGTCATTGAAGGGATAGCTCACTAATGCCCGAGGGAGGATCTTCCATGTTTCTGGCTGAAATGGTGTTTCAGTGAGATTCTGACCACGGGTAGGCTAAGTGGCAAATATTCACAGCCGCAGGCTCCCAGGAGGGCCCAGGTCTTGCTCTGCAGTGACCTAGGGGTCCTCATTTTTCAGCCAGCCCTCCACCAACCTCTTCCTTGGCTTGGTTACTCAGATAAAACCCGCTTCCTCTTGATCTTCCCTTTCTAGGTACTTGTATTGCTCAAACTGACAGCCGACATTATACAAACCTCACCACTGGCATCTATCGGTTCAACCCCGTCTACCTGACGCCTCAGGACTTCAGTGGGTGAGTGAGTAGAACAAGTTTGATACAACTGACCTGTCCCTTCCCCACTGCTTTCTCCTGGAAGACCACAGGATGGGAGAGGGCCAGGGTTTGCACAGACTGAAATGGAGACATTATAGAACCCAACGGGCCAGCTTTCCTCACCGCCAGTCTTGCCACTCCCCAGAATGTGTGGGAATTGGTCCCTCCCTAACCTCTTGTGTCCCTAATAATGTGGGGATGGGGGTGGCAGTGGGGATGGAAGTAGTGCTGGCTTTGAGAAAAATCTAGGTAGGGGCCCTGGCCTGAGAGAAAGAGAATGAGAAAGATCATTTCTCCTCAGAGGAGAAATTATCAAGTGAGTCCAGAACCGGAGATGATTTGAACTACCCAGGGGTTTATTAGTTACCCCCACTGTGGTTTTCCATGGGCTCCTAGGAAACCTCACTTCCTACAAATGGCCTCTCCACCTTGCCCACTTCCTACCCCAGAGGGTCAAAGGCCACTGGTTTCAGGGAGTATGGGGTGAGGAATGCTCCCCAATAATGCTTGTGCTTCAGCTATGGGCTCTCTCTTCCCCAACAGCATACATGGAATCAACGAGAGAATCTCAGTCCAAGCCTACGAGATGCAGGTGAAATTCCTCTTTGAGTTTATCCAGAATGCTGACATAGAACAGAGGCCAGTTTCTCACCTGCACGAATTGTGAGGTCCCGGAGCAGCTGGATCGGGGGTGCCTGACCCTAGGCCAGGACTAACCCAAGGGAGAAAGCCAATGTTGATGAAACTTTGGGTCAAAACCACATTGTAGCCCTGGCCGGGTAGCCCGTTGATTAGAGCATCACCCCGATTTTCAAGACAACGGGTTCAATCTCTGGTCAGGGCACATAGAGGAAACAACCAAGGAACGCATAAATAAGTCGAGCAACAATTCAGTGTTTCTCTCTCTTCCCCATCCCCCGCCACTTCCTCCCTTTCTCTGAAATTAATCAATAAAAGACAAAATAAGCAAGCACAAGCATGCACGAGCACGTGTGTGCACACACACACACACACTCACACTCACACTCACACTCACACTCACACACTGTAATACATCCCCACCTGCCTTGCTCTCAAGAACAAGGTCAGGGGACAGTCAGCAGGGGTCTAGCTTCTCCCTTCCTCTTGCTGTCTCCATTCTTCAACTGACCAGCACTTCCTGCCTTTTCGTCCCTGTCTTAGAAGATGTCTGTCATATGCTGGTTACTTAACAGCTCCGCACTCCAGGCCTGACTTACCAAATGCAGATTTGAAAAAGCTTAACCAGGTTTGAGAGTGTTTCATTTAGGGCATTCTTGCCAGGCTGCCTTCTCTGTGGCTTATCTATATTTGTTTTTGCTGTAACTCCCTCCATCCTACCCCCACACACACACTTGGGTTATTTTGCTGGCTCTATGCCCTCTCCGGCCCTGCATCTCTTCCCTTTACCCTCCAACCTATTTTGTATCCGGAGCAGAACTTAGTCAAATTGTGATACCACCGTCATCACCACAACCACCGGTCAAATCAAGTGTTCTGTGCAACATCAACGGAGCAGGGTGCTTCGGAGGAACCCCGGACCTCCTGGTTCTGGAGCCTGGGGAAGAAAGCCTCTGCTCTTGGGCTTCTGCCAAGGGCCGCCTAGGCTGTGCTCCCTCCCCTGCCCTTTCCTGCCACCTGCTGCTGCCGCCCTGCCTCAGGAAGCTCGAGAGTGCGGAAACATTTCCCTGGCACAGCCTATGGGCTGAGCTGCTCAGGAAGGGCACTCCTGGTCCAGCCTCTCAGAGAGGCCCCTGGCATCATGTCCTGGCTCAGGCTTCTCAGGGGAAGTGGAGGGCAGAGGACGGGAGGCTGGCTTGTGGGGGCATGAGACGGTGCAAGCTGCCTCCCATTAGGGGATGGCAGAGCTGTCTTCTGGAATCCAACCCTGAGCACATTTGAATCTGCTCTGTAGCTGCCGGCGGGGGTCTTGGGGGTAGCATTTCTTGCCTCAAAGCTGGGAGCTGTGCTGTGCAGATCACACAGGGGCTGGGGTCGCAGAGCGAGACACAAAGGGAGCTGGGACTTGAGAGGACAAGGACATTCCTGGGGTTTGGCAGCAGTGGGCTCCTTTTTCCTCCTCACAGCCCCTGATCTCCTCCAGCCCCCAATTCCTCACCTCCCTCCTGTGGATGCAGCTGTTTCTTGGAGCTTAAGCTTAATGGAAAGTGTTAAAAAACAGCGCTGGGATTATTGGATCTTCTTGCTACTCGCCCTGATATTCACATTCCTTCCCTCACCCTCCCTTTTTCTGGCCAGTTCAGTTCTTATTCAGCCTTTGTTAGTGACTGAGCTGAAGAACAAAAATAATCCTTCCCATTTGTCCGGAGCTGTGCAGAGAGCTTTCATACACCTTATCTCATCCGAGCCCCACAAAGTCCCGGGAGGAAGTATCATTGCCCCTTCCTAGCGAGAAGAAATTGGTTCTCAGAGAGGTCACCTATCTGGCTGGGGCTCCACATCTAACCCATGTCACCTGTCCCCAAACTCACTGTTACTCTGTGACCCTAAGTTACTGATGGAACCTGCTTCCCCTCCACGATCTTGTTTAATCCTGACAACTCTAAGGTAATATTGCTCCTCTTTCACAAAGGAGGCACCAGATGTTAAGTACTTGTCCAAGGTCATGCAGGTGTTAGGGGCGGAGTCTGTCTGAATCCAAAGGCTGTGCACTGAAAAGGAAACTGAGACTGAGAAGTCATTTGCCCAAGATCACACCATTCTTAAGAGGCAGCCCCAGAATTCAAATGCAGGTCCAAAATCCCCAAGTCCTTGTTTTATTTTTTTTCCAATTGCACCACGCTGTCTGCCCCAAGAACCTGTGGTGTGTGGCTCATTCATTCGGGTCCAGGGCGTTCTCAAGGACAAAAGCTGTTCTGCTGTTGGATTTCATTCTTAGCTCAAGCTGTCTGTGTTCCCCTGGCTGACCTCCCTCTCTCTGTGTCTGCCACCGTTTCCTGCCACCCCCTCCCCAGCTTCTGGGTTCAGCTCCTCTCCCTTCTCTGAGTTGGGGGACAGCCAGGTCTCTAATAATCCATGGGCTAACTTGGAAAAGAATGAGCAGGGGACCCTGTCCCCATCTGGTCTCACCACTCTCTTCCAGCATCAGAAAGGATAATAGTCTGAGCTCCTGGGGTGGGGAGGAAGGCCCTGGAGGGAAAACGGCTCCGATCCTGGGAGCACACAGGCATGGCTGCCCTGTGGCCCCTGAAGGCTTTTCTGAAGATAGTGGCTGAAGTGCTGGTTGGGCCAGGACAACATGCGTCCTAAGACTCAGAGTATCACAGGCAAGTAACCTGTGTCTTATGTCTGCTCCTGTCCCCATTCATCTACTACTAGCCAAATCCACCTTGGGTAGCTCTAGCAGATAATCACAGATACATCAAGGACTTAATAATCACAGGTATGTCACGCTTCTTATGCATGCTTTCTAAGATTGGAAGGAAGACAATGTATTCATAAGCAAAGACAATGAGAAAGGAAAGGAGTAAAGTTTGGTTGGAGTCCTTTCATTTTGAACCTGGGTTGCTAAAAACTTGGCCATTCTAGACATGGTATTATTTTCTTCCAGAACAGATAGTAGAAAGAGACAGAGTCCCTACTGAAGAGCTGAACCCTTCATCAATTTTTTTGAAAACTGAAATCTAATAAATATTTCATAAAACTACTTACAATTTTACTGTTCAATGTCCATGTAGTTGTGAGTAAAGAGGATAAGCATCATGTTTCATGTATGTTATAGCTAGGCCCACAAATATAAAAACATAAGAATAATATAAATTATTTAACACTACAAATGTCCCCCAGCTACCATGTACAATGTGCAAATACTGAACTAATTGGTGAGTAAATCCAGAAATGGGAACGCAAAGTAGAGTATGAAATGGGATGCCCAGGACTCCTGGGAAATACGCATCATGCAGGAATCAATTGCAGTCATGGTCATGGTATCTGGGAGGAAGGATTTGACAAGTCAGTTTTCTCTTAGCTAAGCACTTTGACAACTCAGTTCCTCCCTCCATTCCAAGACCAGGTCTGTCTGCAAGGTCACACTGACACAGCCCACAAAACTTCAGAGTGTTCAGATGTTTTGTTTTGTTTTTCTGAAAACATAGGGCAAGATATATGGAGAAGTGAAGTGCTTTGCTAGGGTAGTCTCAGGAGTATGTGCTTAGGGTGACCAGTTGTTCTGAGCCAGCACTGAGTGCTGAATCCCCAATAACAGGAACACCCCTGAGTTTTTAATAGGTTTATTCTTTTGTAATGTGTGGTACTTTCTAAAGCATGAAGCCCAGGGCAGGGGATTCTCCCACCCAGTTCTAAGAGAGATCTTATTTTATATACTCCATGGTGCCTGGTCCAGGAAGTCAGGAAGGCCACAGAAATGTATACCTGAAACTAATATAATATTGAATGTCAACTGTAATTGAAAAATAAATTTTAAAATAAAATTTAAAAATAATCAACACCAGCCAAATACAAGGCAGATAAAAATTACAATAAAAAAGACAGTGGAAAAAACACGAAATTAGAGTTTACATAGAATTGAGTAAAATGCCAATCCCAGCAGATATTTCATTTACCAAATGTGGATTATAATAATTTGAGTAGATGATAAGAATGGTTAGTGTTTTATGTAATGCCTGATATAAAGAAGGTTTTTAATAAATGACTTCTTATAATATTATAACTATGATTATTAAAATATAGAAGTTGAATATTTTCTCTGTATCTAACTTTTCCTTTAAAAGAACTTTAGTTCTTTCCTCTTACAAAGTTATGCCAAAATTAGCTACCATAATTTTTACATAGTCTTAAGTCCTATGTAGAAATACTTATGAATTGCTACTTTAATAGATTTCCCAAATACGATTTTTGTTATGCAGATTGCTTAGGATTCATTGTCTCTGTTTTACCATATCCTATCACTTTTTTTAAAATATTTGTTTTAATGATTTCAAAGAGGAAGGGATGGGGAGAGATAGAAACATCAATGATGAGAAAATTATTGATTGGCTGCCTCCTGCACACCCCACACTGGCATGTGCCCTGACTGGAAATCAAATGCAACCTCCTGGTTCATAGATCAACACTCAACCACTGAGCCACGGGCCAGGCTTCTATCACTGCTTTATTATAAGTTCTCTGACAACTTCCCTGTAGGGTGTCTTGACATAATACTGTCTATTGTTCTCTTGGCACCAATATATTGTAAACACATTTTAAAATAAATAATTTTTTTAAAAATTGAATAAGGCAAAGAGTTGGGGGAGGGAGGCTGCCAGATGAAGGGAATGAAATGTGCAGAGACAATGAGGCCAAGGAGAGTGTGATACCTTCAGGAAACTAGAAGGAGACCTATTTGGGCCTTGGTCTTAAGGACAATGGGAAAAATGATAGTTAAGAGGTTGTCTTTTCCTTCTTTCTTTCATCTTTCTGTCTCATCCTTCCTTCTTTCTAACACTCATACAGTAATTACTATATGCCAGGCACTGTTCTAAATGATATATATAACTCATATAATAAGCTCATTTAATGCTAATAATTACCCTACAAAGTAGGCTGTTGCAATGTAACAGTTGAAAAATCAAGTCAGTGGATTAGAGAAAGGTTGGTGGATTAAAATATTATTTAGGTTAGTCATGAGGGAAATACAAATCAAAACTATAAAATAACATCCATTAGGCTGGCCATGATTTTTTTTAAAGGAAAATAACAAGTGTTGGAATGTAAAATAGTGCAGTTGCAGCAGAAATAGTTTTTCCCCTCAAAAAGCTGAATGTAGAATTATCACATCACCTGGCAATTCACAATATATTCTCAGAAGAATTGAAACCAGGTAAAGTTTGTAAACAAATGCTCATAGCAGCATTATACACAGGTGGAAGCAAGGCAAATGTCCACGAGCAGATGAATGGATAAGCAAAATGTGGTGTGTACACATTCTATAGACTATTATTCAGCCATAAAAAGAAGTGAAGCCCTAATCTATGCTTCAACATGGATGAGCCTTGAAAACAGTATGCTGAGTGAAAGAAGCCAGACACAAAAGGTCACATGTTGCATGGTTCCATTTATATGAAATGTTTAGAACAGGACAATCCATAGAGACGGAAAGCAGACTAGTGGTTGCCAGGAGCTAGGGAAAAAGAGGAACGGAGAATGACAGCCTAATGGTAAGAGATTCCCTTTGGGGGTGATGACAATGCCTTACAACAAAATAGAGGTGATGGTTGCACAACATTGTGAATATACTTAATGCCAGTAGATTTTATGCTTTTAAATGGTTAATTTCATGTTGTGTGAACTTTACTTCAATAAAGAAAAATCAAAAAGTTATTTAGGAGGTGGAGTCAATGGATGAGAATTGATGGCAATTGATCATTAGTGATTGATGTACAGTGGTCTGGTGAAGAAGTAGAGGAAGGAGTCAAATATGACTCCCAGGTGGCTGACTTGAGCAAATAAGAGGTTGACTCCATTTTCTGAGATGGGGAAGACTAAAGAAGGAGCAGATAGAGAGGAGATGATGACCTCCATTTTGGATATAACAAGTTGGAAGTGCTGAGATGTTTAAGTCTGCAGTAAGAAAAAAGTGTAAGACAGACATTTGGGAGTCATCAACATAGCACCATAAATTGACACTATGATAGTGAATCAGACTCAATATCTATAGGTCTGATCAAGGAAAAAGAACTATATTTGTAAGTTTAAATTAACAATGTTAAAAAGATACATCTGGCCCACCCAAGTGGCTCAGTGGTTGAGCGTCGACCTATAAACCAGGAGGTCATGGTTCAATTCCTGGTCAGGGCACGTGCCCAAGTTGTGGGCTTGATTCCCAGTAGGGGATGTGCAGGAGGCAGCCAATCAATGATTCTCTCTCATCATTGATGTTTCTGTCTCTCCCTCTCCTTTCCTCTCTGAAATCAATAAAAAATATATATTTTTAAAGATACATCTGATAAGGGACTGTTATTAAAAACATACACAAACTCTTAAACCTTAACAATAAGAAAATAATCAAATTTTTAAATGAGACAAAGAGCCGAAACTGGTTTGGCTCAGTGGATAGAGCGTCAGCCTGCGGACTGAAAGGTCCCAGGTTCAATTCCAGTCAAGGGCATGTACCTTGGTTGCAGGCACATCCCTAGCGGGGGGTGTACAGGAGGCAGCTGATCGATGTTTCTCTCTCATCGATGTTTCTAGCTCTCTATTCCTCTCCCTTCCTCTCTGTAAAAAATCAATAAGATATATTTAAAAAAATAAAATAAAATAAATGGGAAAAAGACCTTAACAGACACCTCACCAAAAATATACAAATATACCGATGACAAATAAGCATATGAAAAGATGTTCTACATCCTATGTCATCAGGAAAATGCAAACTAAAACATAATGTGATACTCTTACACACTTATTACAACGGCCAAAATCTGAAACACTGAAAACACCAAAATATAGCAAGGATGGGCAGCAACAGGAACTCTTATACATTGCTGGTTGAAATGCATAATGGTACAGCCACTTTGGGTACTAACAACTAAACATACTCTAGAGTGCCTTAATATTTACCCAAGGGAGTTATAAACTTGCATCTACATGTGAATAGCAGCAGCCTTATTCATAATTGCCAAAACTTGGAAGCAACGAAGATATCAACGGAGATATGGCCAATAAAGTGTGGTACATCCAGGCAATGAATATTATTCAGCATTAAAAAGAAATGAACTATCAAGCCATGAAAAGACACAAAGGAGTCTTAAATGTAGATTGCTAAGTGAAAGAAGGCAATCTAAAAAGGCTACATATTATATGATTCTAACTGTATGACATTCCAGAAAAGGCCAAACCCTGGAGACAATAAAAAGATCAGTGACTGTGGGGGAGAAAGATTATGAATGGAGAAGCTCAAAGGATTTTTAGGGCGGTGAAAATACTCTGTATGATCTTATAATGATAAACATGTATATCATTATACATATGTCCAAACCCATAGAATGCACAATGTCAAGAGTGAACCCTAAGGTAAATTATGGACGTTGGGTGATTACAACATGTCAATGTTGGTTCACCCTTGGTGAAAAATGTACCACTCTGCTGAGTAATATTGACAATGGGGAGGCTATGCATATATGAGGCAGGATAAATGTGGGAAATCTCTCTATTGTCCTTTCTGTATTATCCTCTCAATTTTTAAAAAAATATATGTTTTTATTGATTTTTTAGAGAGAGAGGAAAGGAGAGGGAGAGATTGAAACATTGATGACTGAGAAACATCACCATTGATCAGCTGTCTCCTGTACACCCCTGGCTGGGGATCGAGCCTTCAATCCGGGCATGTGCCCTGACCAGAATTGAACTCGTGAAGTCCTGGATTCTAGGTTTATGCTCAACCACTGAACCACACCGGCTGGGCCATCCTCTTGATTTTATTGTAAACCTGAAACTACACTAAAAAAAAGTCTTATGTGTCAACAAATATCACAGAAATATAAGGCATTTTAAAAATTAATATACAGCCGAGACCGGTTTGGCTCAATGGATAGAGCGTCGGCTTGGGGACTGAAGGGACCGGGTTCGATTCCGGTCAAGGGCATGTACCTTAGTTGCGGGCATATCCCCAGTAGGGGGTGTGCAAGAGGCAACTGATCGATGACTCTCTCTCATCGATGTTTCTAACTCTCTATCTCTCTCACTTCCTCTCTGTACAAAATCAATAAAATATATATTTTTTTAAAAATTAATATACATTTTAAAATATGCAGTCTCTGTATTTAAGGATCTTGTAATCTTAATTGGGAAAACAAAACCAACATAAAACAATAAGCGGTCGAAATCGGTTTGGCTCAGTGAATAGAGCGTCGGCCTACAGACTGAAAGGTCCCAGCTTCGATTCCGGTCAATGGTGTATGCATTGGTTATGGGCACATCCCCACTGGGGGGTGTGCAGGAGGCAGCTGGTCGATGTTTCTCTCTCATTGATGTTTCTAACTGTCTATCCGTCTCCCTTTCTCTCTGTAAAAAAAAATATATATTTAAAAAAATCAAAAAACAATAAGCACATGCACAATATGTCTCAAGATGTGTAACATATTATATCAAAAACTACCAGTTCCCTACATGCATCCAGCCCTATGTTGAATCAGCTGCTGTTCCCTGAAAATGCCACATTCTCCCTTCTGTGCCTGCCATTTCGCTGTTTTATGGCCAACCTAATAAGTGAGAAGTGGTACCCCATTGTGATTATGATAACTAACCTAAATGACTTAATTTTGATCTGTTATATTACAACAGCCTACTTCATAGGGTACAAATTGGGATGAAATGAGTTAATATATACATCCACACAGAAAGACTCGGTGGAAGCATTCCTTTGTCATTGAAGAGTTCCAGTGCTTCCTCCTATGACAAAGGGATACATTGCCTAAAGCACCCCTGGAGGTTCCAATATGCATGCAGCCATGGTTGAGAACCACCTGGTTGGGATCCCGGAGTCATGTGGGGCACTAATTAAAACAGTGGGTTTTCTGGCCCAGCTCCAGATCTATGGAAAAAGAATTTCCAGGAGAGAGGCCTGAAAATCTATATTCTGAAACAAGTACCCACAGGTGATTCCTATGACCAAGCCAGCTTAGGAAACCCTGAGCTATAGGGCATAATCAAAGGTCAATAAACACAGGACAGTCTGAAACTCGATAATCTGGTTGCAAAACACAATTTTCTTGCAGCCTGGCTCAGGAAAGATAAGCTTACTCATTTTTGGCTGATAACCCACTGCAGGGAAGCTGCTCCTGAGACCAGCTGCCCACCTGAATCCAGGAATCCATGGTGAGGTGTGGAGACAGCCCATCGGTACCCCTGACACTCCGTGAAATCTAGACTTCGGTATGAGGCCCAGCGAGCCTGAGCTGCCCCTTCCACTAGTTGCTATTTGTGGCTCTTCCTTTTTGGTGAAATCATAATATTCCTACTAAGTGCAGGAAATGTTTCAAATGCTATTTCACCACTAATCCTCATAGCGCCTGTTGCTCAAAGACATCAGGAGCTTGTCCCAAGGTCACACACCTTATACTGGTGATGAATAAATTCTGGTATATTCACTTAATGACATAATATACAGCAATGGCTAACAAGCTTTAAAGTGATTGCAAAGCTGAGGCACCTTCCATTCTAACTTACAAAAAGTACTTCTCTACTTCCAGTTACAGTTTACCAGACTATTTTGCTTGCTGCTAAGCCTTCCTAGGCATACACAGTAATTTCAGAACTGGAGCTCCACAATACCTGGGACCATGCTGCCTAGAGCAGGGGGGTGGGGGGGACATCCGGCCTACGGGCGGTATAAGGCCCGAGAAATCATTTGGTCTGGCCGTGCCCAGGCCTTAGGGGTGAGTTAATTAAATGTTTGACCATTTAAAGCAGGTTAATTTTTAAATTGATAATTTTGTATGGCCCAAGAATGATGTTATAAATATCCAAATGGTCCTTGGCAGAAAAAAGGTTCCCCACCCATGGCCTAGAGCAGTGGTCAGCAAACTGCAGCTCGAGAGCCACATGCAGCTCTTTGGCCCCTTGAGTCTGGCTCTTCCACAAAATACCACGGCCTAGGTGAGTCTATTTAAGTGAAGTTAGAAGAAGTTTAAGTTTAAAAAATTTAGCTCTCAAAAGAAATTTCAATCGTTGTACTATTGATATTTGGCTGTTGACTAATGAATTTGCCGACCACTGGCCTGCAGTGTTTCCCAAAGTGTGGTAAGCGTACCCCCAGGGGTACGGGAAGAGTTGGTGGGGGTACGCGTTGCACCGGAGTTCGGTGGGGACATGCACTGCACCGTGCTTAGCTGCGCCTAATTCTATGTTCTCATGAGTACGAGGGGTACTCAGCGTTACGGAAATTATAGAAGGGGGACACACATGTCAAAAGTTTGGGAAACAGTGGCTTAGAGGAATCCCAGGGAGAGAATCTGGGGGCCTTTGGGAAAGGGGAGTCCCGTTAGACAGAAGCAAAGGGGATGATGACAGCAGCTAGCTCTGAGCACAGATGGCCACACTTTCCCATTCCACCCCCATCACTACTTCCTCCTGGAACTGAATGAAGCTGGAAGAGGATGTCACCTTAGCACTGGGTAGCAGGAAAGAAGTTGACCTCTGAGAGGGTGATAGCAGGGGAGGGGTTGTAGCCAGGGGAAAAATGGGAGGGGGTACCCATCCCTAGCAGGAACAAAACACAGAAAAGTTTCCAGCCATATCAGGCTAGTCTTATGACTCTACCATGCTGGCTAAGGGAGCCAGGATTTACAGGGCTCTAGAAATGTATAGTGTTTTGGGATGAGTATCCAGTCTGTCCACAGGGAAGCCATTGGTGGACAGCAGCTGTCCCTGAAGGAAGGCGATGGGGCCTGGAGGACCTCAGGTCGGAGGCTAAATGAACTGTATGTTAGGAAAAGTGCCAAGCCAAGAGTGGTCTGCCCCACGGAGGTGCTTCCCTCACAGGCTTCTCCGCAGGCCCCTTCCCCAAATCTCCCTCCTCCACCAGTAACCTCACATTCTAATCAAAAACATGGTGCCTGTACACAAAAGCCATTTTATGGCACGTCATCTAAACTGCTACCCCCAGCTCAGCCTAAATAGAAAAGTATGGAGCTACCACTAGCCTCGTTGTCTTCTGGAGGGTCTGGATAGGGATTCTGTGAGTTTCTTAGAGTGTTGCAAGGGAGAGATCTCTCTCCTATTGCAATGGGGGTCAGCCAGAGACTTCTGACCTGACATCGTACCAGCTATAGCTGAAGGAGGGGGAGAGGATAGTGACAGAAAAACACTGTAGGATGCAACGGGCCTGGGAAAAGACTTCTTGGAAAAGAAGGGGCTGGCAGTGACTAATAGTCCTCCAGCTTCGGGATGGACATTACAGACCATGTGGAAGTTAAAACCAGAGATGGTTGAAAGAAAAGAAAAGAAAAGAGAGGAGAGGAGAGGAGAGGAGAGGAGAGGAGAGGAGAGGAGAGGAGAGGAGAGGAGAGGAGAAAAGAAAAAAGAAAAGAAAAGAAAAGAGAAGAAAAGAAAAGAAAAATTTTCCCGCCGAAACCAGTTTGGTTCAGTGGATAGAGCATCGACCTGCAGACTCATGGGCCCCAGGTTCGATTCGGTCAAGGGCATATACCTTGATTGCGGGCACATCCCAAGTAGGGGGTGTGCAGGAGGCAGCTGGTCGATGTTTCTCTCTCATCGATGTTTCTAGCTCTCTATCACTCTCCCTTCCTCTCTGTAAAAAATCAATAAAATATTTTTTTAAAAGAAAAAAGAAAAAAAAATTTCCCAATGTGGAGGTAGGAACCAAATGCTTCAACTAATGTTACCACCTCTGGAGAGTGGGGGTGGGGGGGTAATTCTAAGGGGAAAAGAGCTCTTTGGCTAACAAGCTTTTAAAGAAGGCATGTCTTGAGGTAGGAGGAGGGCCTACGTGAACTTTGAAGTTATTGTCACACGAAGGTCCACTATGATGCTCACCCTCACTGTCTTCTTGACATCACAACCCCTCCACCCCAACTGAGTCTCTCCTTCTGAAGCACCTGGCTGGCTTGCTACCTGCTATTTCTGCTTCTTCAGTAGGAAGAGCTGTGTGTCTTCCCCTTCTCAAGGTCACAGCTGTCTGGGCTGGAAGGAAATCTGCTCCCTCCATCCTCTTGGTGTTTGACCCTAGAGATTAGCACAACACTTGGCAAACAACCTAGATGAGTCTCATCCATCTCATTCATTCCATGCATTTAATGAGGACTACTAAGTGTCAGAAGCTGGTAATACACTAGTGATAGCAATAAATACAAAGCATAGTCTTGTCCAAATGGCCCTGAGGCTCCAGAAGACCCCAAAACTGAGGTCCTCTGTATTTACACACTCATAGAAATATTTGCAACACCTATAACCAAGACAGGACTCATATTTTAAATATATGAAGAACTCCTACAAAGCAGTAAGACAGAAAACCTAAGAGAAAACTGACCCTAAAAATGGATAAAAAACTTGAACAGATATCCAAGTGGAAATAATAGATATATGAAAAGATGTTTAACATCATTGGTTATAAGACAAATGCGATTTAAACCACAATGAGATACCACTACACACCCACCATAATGGTTACAATTTTTTAATCTCTTTCACTTGGCAATACAAAGTGTTGATGAGGATGTGGTTACAATTTTTTAATCTTTTTCACTTGGCAATACAAAGTGTTGATGAGGATGTGGAGCAATTGGAACTCTAAGATAGTACTGGCAGGAGTGTAAATTAACATAAGCACTTTGGGAAATTATTTGGTAGATTTACTAACACTTAAACATATGCCTACTCTATCACCCAATAATTCTATTTCTAGGTATGTATCATAACAGAAATATAAGCATACATATAACAAAGGATACAAAGAAAATTGTTATAGCTGCATCCTATATAATAAAAGCCTAACATGCAAATTGTCTCCTCAGACAGTCCTTCCATCAGGAGACCCACTGGGAAACCGAGTTTGACAGCTTGCTATATCATGCACTGCCCACCAGGGGGCGGCTCTGGCAGTGGATGGCAGTGGAGGTGCTGCTGGCCCTGATGGGCCCCAATGAGAGTGGGACCAGTGGGACTGTGTTGGGATAGTGGAGCAGGTGAGGGGGTGGCTCCAGGCCAAGATGGGGTGCTAGGCGGGGCTGTGGGGCTGCGAGGCTGGGAATGCCAGCTTGGGCCTGATCTCCACAGGCCACTCCTAGGGACCCCACCCATGCATGAATTCATGCACCGGGTCTCTTGTTATTCTTCATATATTTAAAATTTGACTCCTGTGTTGGTTATAGGTGTTGCAAATATTTCTATGAGTGTGTAAATACAGAGAACCTCAGTTTTGGGGACATCCCAAATGCCATCAATAGAATAACAGATGAATAAATTCACTTAATGACATAATCTACAGCAATGAAAATGAATTAGCTAATGCTACCACAATGTTGTGCATTAGTTTTACAAACATAATACCGAGTGAGAGAAGCCAGACACAAAATAATACCAACTGAAAGGTTTCATTTATATAAAGTTCAAAATCACACAGAACTAATCTATGGTGTAGAGAGGGGTTGCCTTTGGGAAGGAGGGTGGGGTAGTGACTAGGAGGGGATATGAGGAGGGCTTCCGGGGTGCCAGTAAGATCTAATTCTTGATCTGGGAGGCAATTATATGTGTATGTTCACTGTGTCATAAGCTCTTGACCTGTACACTAAGGCTTTCTGCACTTTCCCATGCCTGGTATACTTCAGTTAATTATTTTTTAAAAGAGCCCTAACGGGTTTGGTTCAGTGGACAGAGCATCAGCCCAAGGACTGATGAGTCTCAGGTTCAATTCTGGCCAAGGGCATGTAGGCAACCAATCGATGTGTCTCTCTCACATCGACGTTTCTCTCTCTCTCTCTCTCTCTCTCTCTCTCTCTCTCTCTCTCTCTCTCTCATCCCCTCCCTTCCACTCTCTCTAAATATCAATGGTGAGGATTAACCAAAATAAATTTTAAAATTTTAAAAAAAATTTAAAGAAAGAAAACACAGGAAAGGGGCGGGAGGGGAAGAGATGGAAGGTGGGAAAGGAATATGAGGGAAATCACATAGAGGTGACTGAGCTGTGGCACTATTACAAGGGCATGAGGACTGTGGAAGAGAGAAGGACAGGAATCGTTGCTAGCAGCTGAAGGAAAAATCTCCAGGTACATCAGCCTTCGTTCCCCACCAACACTACACCCCCTATTCAAAAACAGAGCCTTTTGGGGCAAAACCCAAGTGTTTCCTACTTCTGGCTCCAGGCAGAGAGTGCCAGTGTTTGAAGCCAAACGTGCGGCTCTCAGACCAGGTCCTGTGAAGACTGCAGGCCATGGGTGCAAATGTCCTAGCTGCCAACCTAGAACAATCCCCAGCCCTGGAGTGGGCGGTGGTGTGTGTTGTTATCCTTGTCCAAAGGAATTACCTGGTTGCTGTGTTCGCTCTCACTCGCTCTCACTCCCTTTCTGAAAGGGGAAGCCAAACGCGTCATACCGGCACTGGGTTCTCCTCCCCCAGGCACACCTCTACTCCGAACCTCCATCCAGAGGTCTGAGGTCACGCTCCGGTGGCCCCTGAGCCACTTTCCGGGAGGAAAAGGACAGGAAGGAACCACTGGTCACAGGTTCCACTGACCAGAGGGGAAAACCCGAGGGTGGCGGTTCCTTTTGAGGGGGTAGGGGGGAAAGAGGCCACACCCCCCGCACAAAAACATCCCGGAGAACTCGTATTGACTCTGCGTGGGAGAGGTGGCGGTGCCCCGGGGAGGAAGTGGCCTCAGGCTGGATGGGAACGCCTCTCTTTGATCCCACGAGGTGCGTCAGGGAAAGTTGGATTTCGTTGAGCCCGGGATGGAGACATCTCTCCCCGCGCGGCCACCGGGACCGGAGGAAGCCGGGCTCCCCTCCGCCCCGGGCTCAGGTGGCGCGTGTGTGACCCCGGCCGAGAGCCCGACCTCTTTTCCCGCCCGCCCGCCCGCCCGTCCCCACCCCTTTCGAGGCCGGCACTTTATTAAGGCCGGTTCCGTCCGGGCTGAGCCACCGGCTGAGAAGGCGGGATCTGGCGGAAGCTCGCGGTGCCCAGGCGGCCGGAGAGGAGCTGTGACCGAGGACAAGGTAGGGACGGTCCCCTCCGAGGACGGAGCGCGGCAGATCCGTGGGCCTTTCCCCGGCTTCCCGGAGGCCGAAGCCGCAAGAAAGCGCTCGGGGAGTCGGAGAAATCCCTCGCCCTGCTGCGCCCGCCTTTCGGAGTTGAGGGGGCCGAGGGAGGCCCCGGGAGCGGTGGGCCGGCCCGAGGGAGGTGGCACCGCGCGGCGATCGCCGGGCAGCGGGCACCCGGGCCCGTGGCCGAGGGGCGCAGGGACCCGCGCGAGCGCCGCGCCGCGGGGACCGCCCGCTCCGGGTTCCCGTCACCCGCGCCCCGGGTTCCCCGAGGCCCCGCCTCCTCGAGGCCCCGCCTCCCGACGCCCCGCCTCTCCTCGCGCAGCGAAAGAAAAGGGCCGAGAGAGGCGGGGCCCGCCCCTCCTCCGCCCTTGATTGGCTGCAGCTGCTGTCCATCCAGAGTCTATTTTTGATGGAGTTGGGGGGGCCGCCCAGTCTGCCCCAGATCACGTTTGCCCCTAGCAGCCAACCAGTCGGGCCCGAGTCCGTGGGCCAAAAGCGATTGGGGGCGAGTGAGCTCGGCCCCACAGTCCCCCCCCGCCCGGTACGGGTGTCCCCCGCCCGAGCCCGAGCCCGAGGAGGTATATCCTGCCCCGCCGGCCACCTCCCCTCGTGGAAGCGGAGCAGCGGCCTCGCTGGAGCGCGGAGGCGAGATGTAGCGAGCCGGGGGGTCGCGGCTGGACGCTCGCCTTGGCTGGGAGTGTGGGGGGGCAGGCACGCCACCGGGGGCCGAGGAGGAGGACTGCCGAGGAGGAGGAGTGATGAGAAGAGGGGGCTCCCTGCACTCCCCGAGACCACGGGCCCTCGCTGCCTCTCGCCAGGCGCCCTCCTTCCTCCTCAGCGAGGACCAGGTCAGTCCCCTCGCGGGGTGGGGGGCGGAGGGCGGGAGCCCTGGCTCGCAGCGCATTTGCTGAGTCCGAATCCGGGAGAGGAGAGGCGAGGGAGGACAGCCGTGAGTGCCTCTCCGCCCTCCTTGGGTTTGGGAATAGTCAAACGAGGCTTTTGTGTCCCCTTCTCCTCGGGGCATCCTGGTTCCGTTTTTGCTTCTTTCATCCCAGGGCCTCCTCGGGCCTGTCGGAAGTCTCTTGACTGGAAGGAGTGGAGTTCGGGGCTGGCTGGCTTCTCTTCCTGCCAGTCTCCTTTCAGGTTAGGTGGCCTGCGTGGAAGGCAGGACGAGGAAGGAGGGCCAAGTTTTGGCAGACTCGGAAAGTTTCCTGCCGCAGGAGCCGTGGCCTCCCGCCCGCTCAGAGGTTTCCTCTCCGGCCAGGGTCTTGGAAAGGACCACAGACCAGGTCCAAGGAACCGAGTTGACAGAAAGAAAACAATCCCCATGGGCCAGTTACTGGACTTGACCCACCCTTTCCCAAGCCGGAGTTGACTAATGGTGTGGGTGGAATGCCTAAGGACCCGTTCTTCTTACCTCGGGAAATTCTCTTTAAAAATTATTATTATTATTATTATTTTTTAATTTGTAAAAGCTATTCTGGTGAAATTGAATAGGGTGGGATCAAGGCATAGGGACTCCTTTAGGCAAAAAAAAAAAAAAAGTGGGATCATTACAGCCCAAGAGACATGCACTTGGGAGCGAGTACATTTTGGTGTATGCTGCTTTTGTTTCTTGTTTTGCTTGGTTTTATTTCTTTTTTCCGTGGGTGCTTTTGTGTTTGTTTTTTAAGAACTCCGCTATGTCCAGTTCTCAGCAACCCTGGGGAACAGGGCGAACCTAGAGAAGTGAAATGTGTGCATAACAACCAGTCGTTTCACCCTCTTTCCCTTCCAACTGAGATAGCTCCCCGGTCCCTATCTGACCAGCTCACAGGGCCCAGAGCAGGGGGAGAGAAGCAGAGACAAGAGGCCTGGCTCCAGTCTGAGCTTTTTGTAACACTGTTGACTCTCAAGGGCAGGAGTGGGGAGGCCTCTGGCTCTTGGCCCCGGGCTGGCAGGCTTGCCTCATTGCCCAGAGAGTCCTCCTATTTTTTTTTTTTATTTTTTTTTTTAAACTCAGGGGCTCGGGCGCTTGGGAGTCTGGGGACCTTGCCTCAGTGATCAGATTCTCCCTGTGTAGTGGTCCTGGGTGGCTGTCTTGTGATTGTAAACAGTCATGTTCTACAGTGGGGGGGGGAGGGGGGGGCCGTGGGGCTGGGAGCCTGTGCCTGAATGCATGAGTGTCTCCACTGGGAGACCACATCTAAATAACCCCGGGTTCTCCGTGAGCCTTCAAGAAGGGATGTCCCCCTGGTTACTGAGAAGGCAATGCAAGGTCTCCTGCATAGTGTCTTCCCCGGCTGCTCGCCGCTGTGGGTGAGCCCTGGGGGGCCATGGGTTGCTGACTGGGAGGATGGCAGGGAGAGCGCCTGCTGGGCCTCCAGATGTTGCCTTGCAGGGATGGGTAGTTCTCATGGAAAGGACAAACTCTTTGACTTGCGCCTGCTTTTGTGCCTCCCGGGATAAGCTGCCCTTTGCTGTATCATAACATTCTCCTCTTCTCGTCTTCCTCCCGCAGAAGGTATTCCGCACAGTTTCTCGTGACTTGAAGGACCGGGCATTCTGGGAGGTTCGAGGTCTTCCCAGGAAGGAAGGGGATCTCGGGAAGAAAGGGGAAGGGCGGCAGGCACTGCCCTGGGACCAGCAGAACCGGAGGAGCTGTGGGAAGCTTCGGGACACCAGCCAGAGGCGTGGGAAGAAGCCCCAGCCCCGGGCCCACGCTGCCTTCTGAAAAGAACTGGACTCAAACCACTTTTCATGCAAGAAGGGCCGCCTCGGAGGTTACCCCACATTCGGCCGGGCTCTTCCACTCTGGATGTCCCCGCTCGGAGGAACCTGCTGCTGAGAACCAAAGAAGATAAGAGGCCGGATTAGTTTCCCCCCAGCCCAGCGCGGGACATCAGGAGTCAGGCATCTGCACCCCTAGTGGCTGGCCGCGGGCGCTGGTGAGGAGTTTCTGGTTCCCTCCAGCTCGCGGCTGCAGTGCTTGATGGGGCTGCCTGTTGGTCCATCAGTTTTTGCAGCACCCGGCAGGAGCGGAGAGCCGCGGGAAGAGGTCCTGCGGCACCCGAGCCTGGGCTCACCCCAAGACTAAGTTCTTTTCCTGCGTTAGAGAGGGAGAGAGAAAGCAACAAAGAAAAAGAGAAACGTTCCCCCTTCCTGCCTTCCCTTCCCGTCATGTCCTCTAAGTTGGAGCTGAAGGACGTCCACCAGCTGAACGGGACTGGCCCTGCCGCTGCTTCACCCTGCTCTCCCGATGGCCCCGGGCGAGAGCCCTTGGCCGGGACCTCCGAGTTCCTGGGGCAGGATGAGGCTGGGGTAGAGGTGGTGGTGATCGAGTCTCGGGCCAACGCCAAGGGGGTTCGGGAGGAGGACGCCCTGCTGGAGAACGGGAGCCAGAGCAATGAGAGCGACGACGTCAGCACAGACCGGGGCCCCGCACCACCCTCCCCGCTCAAGGAGACCTCCTTTTCCATCGGGCTGCAAGTGCTCTTCCCCTTCCTCCTGGCAGGCTTCGGGACCGTGGCCGCGGGCATGGTGCTGGACATCGTACAGGTAGGACCCGGGAGGGCCACCTTCCCTCCTGAGAAACTTGGCTCTTCCCCTCCACCTCCGATCGGAAGCAGCTGCCGCTTCCTAGAATACTGTTTCCCTTTGGACCGCAGCCTCAGTTTCTTCTTGGTCTGGAAGCCCAGTAGCCCCGGGGAAGTGGTCAGGGCGGTATTGCTTAACAGAAGCAGAATCGGTTCCAGAGCTCAGGCTTGGAAGAGGAGCAGTGGGATGGGGCTGTGGCCTGCCATTCCTCCTGGGCTTTCCTGCTCAGCCCAGCTCGGCAGGAGACATTTCCATGGGTCTCCACCTGACGCTTTCTTTTCCCTTCCCTTGAGGTTTCAAGGATACCCACAGGAGAAACCTCAGTTTCAAGTCTCCTTCCTTTCCATCCCCCTGCTGGGCAGGAATTTGTCTGGCTGCCAAGAGGGTCTCAAATTAAAAGGGAAGGTTCTTAAAGGCATTCTGTGTTGCTTATCTGCCCGTAACCTTGGCAGGATCTTGGGGCACGGGGTTGGGCACATGCTGTCTGTTGCATGGTTTGAGGGGGGTGGCATGATAAGACATAGAAGTGCTAATTCGGTGACATAAATGGGGGTGAAATGTAACCGGTCTTTGCTCTGGCAAAACCGTCTTTGCTCCTTACCTGTCTTCATGAACCTGCCTTGGACAAAGGACGCTCTTTTTGAGGCTACTGGGTAGAATTATGGATAAGAATTGGTAGGTCCTGGAAGAGCCAGCGATATGCTACATTAGTGTATTGTGGGTTAGGGCTTACCCAAAACCTTCAGGTCCCAGAGATAGGTGATGCCTTCTTTCTAGATAAAAGTTTCTGAAGGGCAATAAGGCACACAGAGCTTCCTGAAGATGCCACATTGAACCAAGTCAGTCACTAGCAAATATTGCTGCTGAGTACTGGGCTTTGTCCTACGTATTCAGAGAAATACCAAATACTGAGGCCGAAGAAGATCTGGCCTTTGCTTTTTATTTATTTATTTTTTTAATATGTTTTTATTTATTTCAGAGAGGAAGGGAGAGGGAAAGAGAGATAGAAACATCCATGATGAGAGAGAATCATCAATGGCTGCCTCCTGTATGCCCCTTACTAGGGATCAAGCCCTTAACGTGGGCATGACTGAAATTGAACCCAGGACCCTTCAGTCCACAGGCCGATGCTCTATCCACTGAGCATAACCAGCTAGGGTGCTCGTTAGGACCCATCGGTGTCCATAACCGTGAAATCTCAGGATGATATGGAGCTCAGCATCCCTCTCCCGTGCCAATCCAACCCTACAGATCATGCCTGTGGTGATGCAGAGTCCTGCTGATGGGTCTCACATGCTCTTCTCCCAGGAAACTGAGGGTGTTGGTTCTAGGTGGTTCCTTCTTTGACTGGAGCCCTTCAGGAGAACCCTGCACCTTCGGTTGCTAATGAGGATGTTGTTTATGTCTGCCTCCTCTCACCCCTAACCTGTTACCTTGAGAATCGTTCCTCATCCGGGTGAGGAAGCCAACTTGGAGCTGGGAAGGTCAGCTTTGGATTCCCCCAGTGGCTGCGCCTCCCCCCAGTGCAGTGAGAGTTGGGTAGCAGTTTTAGAGTTTTTGAGTTCTGATTTGGTATCTACAAAAGGGTATAAAACCAGGTTCCGGTGGTGAACTGGGAGAGGGTTGTGTTTATTTTCTGGATAGTATTGGTATGGGGAGCTTTTGCTGGGCTCCTCTGTAGCAGCCATAATCATCTCTGTTTTGTAGATAGGGATATATGGCTTAGAGCCGTGGTCGACAAACTGCGGCTTTCGAGCCACATGCGGCTCTTTGGCCCCTTGAGTGTGGCTTTTCCACAAAATACCATGGCCTGGGCGAGACTGTTTTGAAGAAGTGGCGTTAGAAGAAGTTTAAGTTTAAAAAATGTGGCTCTCAAAAGTAATTTCAATCATTGTGCTGTTGATATTTGGCTCTGTTGACTAATAAGTTTGCCGATCACTGGCTTAGAGCAATTAGGTAACTTGTCCTTGGTCACTTGACTCAGAGCCTGACCACTGACCTCTGTGGCCTTCACCATGGCCGTGATTTACCAGTTGATTTAAGCGTCTGGGAGGAGTCCACTCCCTTTGTCTTCCCCTGAAAAACAGGGTGGACTGAAATTTGGAACAACTGGAGTTGTATTCAAAAATGAGCAAGAACAAAAGTTGATCTGCAAGGTCAACTCCAGCCCTGCCTTCCCATCCCACATACTCAGAGAATTGTAAAGCTGGAAAAGGCATCTGACATCTTGCCCCCCCCCCCCCCACTAAACCCCCCCCCGCAACCTCCCCCACCGCAAGCCTGAGACATTGAGAGACCTAGGTAGGGAACCTCTGGAGCCTGCCCAACACACCCACAGAGGGCCCAATTTGTCCTTGGCGTGGCACCTAAGCCCGCTGCAGAATTAGGTCCAGTTGGTATGGATGACAATGGCTGGATTGTCCTCGTCGCCTTCCCCCAGCCTCCCTACCACAGCTGGGCTGGAGCAGGCCTGCAGGGAGCCGAAGATAGCATGGGAGAGAGTGGGTGCAAAAAGAACAGGGCATGAGGCCACGGGGAGGTTCTTAGCCCGTACCCAGGGGAGCAGGAGGGCCAGCTGACAGTCACAGATTCCGGAAGAGCAGGGTGGTGTGTAACGATTCACACCTGCCTTTTCCTTTCACAAGCTAAGTTAGCCTGCAGTGGGGCCGAGTCCGGGGGTCCCTAAAGACCGGGGCTGTGTGGGGGAGGTGGCTGTACAGTGTCCCCAGTGTCTCAGAGTCCATGTTGGTGCAGGTGTTCCCTGGTCCCAGAGCCCCCGACCTTTCACCACTGCTGGGGAAGACCCAGTCTCTTCCTGGAAGGCCCATTTCTGTCTCCTCTTACCTGCCCTCCTCTCTCCCCACTGTGTACAGCCAGCTCTGCTGTGCGATGGGCGCTGGCACCCTGGCCACAAGCAGGAAAAGGATAAAGGGACTGCGATTTCTCCAACTTCCCTCCGTGGCTGAATGTTCCTGCAGCATTTGGGAGGGAACAGGACTGGGCCCAGGGTTGGAGCTGAAGTGGATTGGGACGTGGGAACCTCCCTGCTGCACAGGCCTCGGGCCCCACCCCCTCGTTTGGTCCTGGCTGCTGGAGGGCACCTCACCCCCTTGTCTGGTTAGCCTTTTGAGGAATGGGGATGGCAGCAGGTGGTCGCACCTTCACTGTGTTAAGACAGGTGGGACTCCTAAGTCCTTATTGGAACATACTGCTCGCTCACCGAGGATCCCAAGGAAAGTAGACCCCCTCCTCCAAGCACCTCCTTCTCTGGCTTCTCTATCTGCTGTGTATGTGGGAGCGTCTACAAAGATGAGAGTGGATGGCAGGCAAGGACTTGGGCGAGTGGATTGGGAAAGAGGCATTCTCCTGTCTGGCCTGCTCCCATGGCGGTGGGCATCCCTGGGCATGACACTCGGCTCCATCTCACTTGGCCACACCTTTCTCACACTGTTGTCTCTCTATCCTGGCCTTGTCCTGAGGCCCTTCTTGGAGGACACCTGCAGAGCTGTGTGTGTCGAGGGGAGGGTGGCTCAGACAAGTGAATACTGGGCTTACTCCAACCTGATCTGCAAGGTCAACTCCAGCCCCACTTCCCACAGCCCGTGCTTAGAGTTTATCTTAACATCCTGACCCTGTGCTTCTGGGCTGTGACTTTCCTCCCCAATGCCACCCTCCCGCGGGGAAGAGGCTCAGGACAGAACACCCGAAGGCAGGCAGGGGAGGTGAGGGGTGGAAGGACAAAGGAGAGGTGCTGGCAGGGCCACTGAGGTGACTGCTCTGAAGCAGGATTAGTTCTGAGGGTGGGGTAGGCAGTCTCATCCCTCACCCCCAGAATATCAGGGACCAGTGAGCCCCACCTCCATAGGAAAGAACTGGAAAAGGAGCTGCATTTCTGAGAAGCCGTGAAATGTTTATGTTTAGACACACACACACACACACACACCCCGCAGTGGGGCCCAGCTTCCTGGAACGCACCCATCTCCATCCCCAGCAGAGCAGGAAGGCGTGGGTGAAGGTTTGGCTGAAGGCTGGGCTGACAAGGCTGACGGGTTTGAGTTCGAGGGCAGGCTCTCCCAGCCAGGATGAACAGGACGGGCCAGAATTAGGCCCTGTCTGTCCTGTCACATACTACGGGCTCTGTCTGCTTCCAGGCTGCCCCACCTCACCATCTCTTCCCAGAGCTCTGTGTGCGCGCGCCCTGAGCTGCGTCTTTGAGGGTTTTATGGGTAAAGAAAGCAGATGTGTAGGACTTGGCTGCTCTGACCCAAGGGCCATCTTGGCTGCACGGGGCTGGACTCAGGTTGCGTGAGGTTGCTGTATTCTATGCGGGTTTGGGCACTTGTGTAGGGGCTGTTATTTTTTTTTAATATATATATTTTATTAATTTTTTTTACAGAGAGGAAGGGAGAGGGATAGAGAGTTAGAAACATCGATGAGAGAGAAACATCAATCAGCTGCCTCCTGCACATCCCCTACTGGGGATGTGCCCTCAACCAAAGTACATGCTCTTGACTGGAATCGAACCTGGGACCTTTCAGTCCGCAGGCCGATGCTCTAGCCACTGAGCCAAACCAGTTAGGGTCTGAGGCTGTTATTGTGGCTGCTTTTCTCCCCGCCTGCCTGTCTCTCGTCTTAACACTGTTAAAACCCTACACCTTGGAGGTCCTTGTGTAATTTAAAGGAGAGAGGTAGGGAGAGAGAGGGTGTTGGGGGATGCTTCTAGTGGCTGCCAGTGGGCTTAGCTGAGCTTCATATATTATTTTTCTTAAATTATTATAAAGACAAACAATATTCCTTAGAAACTATTACTTGCATACGCTCGGAGCATTTCTTTCCCGGCTCTTTCACTCGGCCAGTGCATATGCATTACATTCGCCTCTTGGAGAACAGAGCTGGGCGCTGGGAGGGGGGTGAAGCTGTGCTCAGAGAGGCCTTTTGAAAGCCCAGTAGGCCACCCTCCTAAGGAGAGGGGAGCAGAAGGGAATTCTTCCCTCTGAGCTGTTGTCCAGTTTAGGTGAGGAAGGAGGAGGTGAGCAGAGCAAGGCCGGGCCTGCCGGGACCTGGAACTCCAGGTTATACACAGCATCCAAAAGTGACCGCCCCCGAGCTCCTCCCGGGCCCATGGGGCTCACTGCCCCTCTCTCAGGCCCTGGAAGTGAGAAGGGATTCGAACCCTTCCAGCATTTGGAGCAGGGGGGGGGGGGGGGGTCTTCCTGTGGGTGCCTGGAAGCTCAGCAACTGTTCTTGGGGGCAAGGGGGTGTAGGGAAGACGGTTTCCGACAGGGCTTCTCTGAAGAGAGTCCTAGGCCCTCCATCTGTGAGGGGCCAGGCTGAGAGCCCAGGTCAGGATAGACAAGCCCTAATGAGATGAGCCCTTCCCATGGTGCTGGCAAGGTCATCCCTCCCATGCCAACACACACACACACACATACACACACACACACATCCAGCCAGCATGGCTCAGTGGTTGATGTCAATCTATGAACCAAGAGGTTGGAATTCGATTCCCCATTGGGGCACCTGTCTGGGTTGTGGGCTTGATCCACACTATGTGACCTGCAGGAGGCAGCCAATTGATGATTGTCTCTCATCATTGATGTTTCTATCTCTCTCTCCCTTTACCTTCCTGTGAAATCAATTAAAATATATGTTTTAGCCCTAGCCTATTTGGCTCAGTGGATAGAGCATTCGCCTGCAGACTGAAGAGTCCCAGGTTCAATTTCGGTCATGGGCACATGGCAGGTTGCAGGCTCGATCCCAAGTAGGGATCATTGATGTTTCTATCTCTCTCTCCCTCTCCATTCCTTTCTGAAATAAATTATATATATATATATATATATATATATATATATATATATATTGATATTGATATTGATATTGATATATATAATTTATTTCAGAAAATTATAAATATATATGTTTTAAATTTTCTTTCTCTCTCTCTCTCTCTCTCTCTCTCTCTCTCTCTCTCTCTCTCTCTCGTTTGTCTGTCTTGAGGAGAGGTCCTTGCCTTATAGGATCCCCAATGTCTAGCTTCATCTGGTCTCTAGTCTTGGCCCAGCCCTCTATGATATCATTGATCATTTTTTTTGTTAATTGTGGCAGAAAACACATAGCATAAAGTTCATCATTTAACCACTTCTGAATGCACAGGACAGTGGTATTAAGTACATTCACGTTGTTATGCTACCATCACCCCATCCATCTCCAGAGCATTTTCATCTTGCAAAACTAAAACTCTGCGCCCATTAAACACCAGCTCCCCTTCTCTCCCTGCTCCCACCCACTGTACCACCATCCTACTTTCCATTTCTATGAATTTAACTTCTTTAGATACGTACAGAAGGGTTTGTCTTTTTGTGTCTGGCTTATTTTACTTAGTACAATGTCCTTAAGGTTCATCAATATTGTAACATGTGACATGATACACTTCCTTTTTAAGAACAGATAATATTCCACTGTGTGTATGGACCGGACCACATTTTATTTATCTACATACTCATCTACCAATGAGTTGTTTCCACTTTTTGGCTATTGTGACTAATACTGCTGTGAGTATGTGTGTACAGAGGTTTGTTTGAGACCCTGCTTTCAACTCTTTGGGATATATACCCAGCAGTGAGATTGCTGGGTCATGTGATAGATTCTATTCTAATTGTTATGAGGAATCGCCATACTCTATTCCATAGTGATTGTGCCATTTTACATTTCTACTAACAGTCATAAGGGTTCTAATTTCTCCACCTCCTTGATAACACTTGTTCTTTTCTGAGGTTTTGGTGTTTTGTTTGTTTAATATATTTTTATTGATTTAAGGGAGGAAGAGGGAGAGAGACATAGAAACATCAATGATGAGAGACAATCATCGATCGGCTGCCTCCTGTAAGCCCCCCATTGGGGATCGAGCCCACAACCCGGACGTGCACCCTTGACTGGAATCTAACCTGGGCCTTTCAGTTCTCAGGCCAACATTCTATCCCCTGAGCCAACTGAATAGGGCTGTGGTGTTTTTCTTTTAATAGTAGTCATCCTAATTGTTGTAGGTCTGATTTGTGATCTTACTCATCCTTAACTATAGAGTGTTGGTGCTGGAATTGCCTTTAAAGACCCTTTGATCTGGCCCCTGAATTGTACATTTTATAGTCAGTAGCTTGAGGTCCTTGTAACTTGCCTAAGGTCCTTCCCCCCTCCTCCCCCCCCACACACCCCCGCACTGGTCAATGTGGGGAGGATGTTGGAGAGACAGCGTGAGGCCCCTCCCGGGGTGTCTCGTCAGAGACCTCAGGCTGTCGGTCCCAGACATTACAGCACTTTGCCTCAACCTCTGTACTTCTTCTGCCTGGTCACCTGCCCCACTCTCCCTCCCCAAAGTTGAAGTCTTTCCATTCTCAAAACAAATAAAGGAACCCACGTCGCTGCCAAGGCCAGGGAGGGGGCCGCAATCCCAGCCCTTTTCACAAGTCTTCGGTTTCAGTTGCCGCTAAAGTAGCTTTCAGATAGCCAATCTTGGCTCCTACTTTTTCCTCTCAGCACTCATGGGTGTAGTGCTCTCTGAACCTGTTTCCTCATTTACCAAATGGGGTTAAAAATAGCCCCTGCCTCGCTAGGTTGTTGATAGGGTGAAATGGAAAATGCATGTAGGGCACTTGGCCTAGCGTGGTCTGCGTGATAGATGTTCGCTTGGAGGAACTGGGGGCAAGCCAGGCCTCACCGTGTCTCCTGACTCCCAGCTCAGTCTCCCCCTGCAGGGGTGCACTTGTGTCTCCTCGCTGAGAGATTGGGGAAAGTATGTAGGGTGATAGAGTGCAGAGGCAAAATAAAAAGCCTCTTGGAGACCAGCATGTTGAGGTTTGGGGGCCGAGGTCCTCATTCAGGCCCGGTCCAGAAGGAGAATTGCGATGGCTGAGGCCCAAAGCCCTTAGAGATAGAAACCAAACAAACCCTAATCTCCTCAGCCCCGTGGAGCCCAGCTCTCAACAGCTGAGACAACACTACCCAAGGCTGAGGCCACAGAGAAAACGGACTAAAGGCAGAGGGGTTGGGGACTGCGATTTGAGGGGGGATCTCAATGGAACTTGGGGGTGTAAGCCACCTGGGGTGACTCAGCTGTGTGACTCAGCTCTTCACCAGTCTCTTCCCCCCGACCCCGAACAGAAGGCAGAGGAAGTAGAGCCATGCGAGGGTCTCCTGACCAGAGAAGCCTCTACATCTACATCCCCCCTGTCCTGGGTGGTGGGGTAGGAGGGGGAGTTGGGGGAGACGGTGTTGTTCGGAGCACCATGGGCTTGGTTTGGTGCCAGGGCTCTTGGGAGGAAAAGTGGCTGATGTGCTCGCTCCCTGCTGATTCTACTTCCTCCTCAAGCCTCTGATTCCAGGCTCTCTGTTCGGCCTCGCAGCCAGTCCCTTGAGGCCCCGAAATTCCTGAGATCTGTTTTCACCTTGTAGCACTGGGAAGTCTTCCAGAAGGTGACGGAGGTCTTCATCCTGGTGCCCGCACTGCTGGGGCTGAAGGGGAACCTGGAAATGACCCTGGCATCGAGGCTGTCCACCGCAGTGAGTGTCCTGGCCGGGAGGGCTAGGGTGTGCAGGACTCCGGGCAGCACAGAGCCAGGATGGGAGCTCGCTACCGGCCTCCTCAACGGAGTGTGGGGCTGTGGTGGGCAGGTGTCGGGAGATCCCGGGCTGGGTGTCCTGCTCCTGGCAGGGGCTCCCTGCTCGAGTGGTTCCCAGGCTCGGTTTCTGGATGTCTCAGCCATCCCTGGACTCTTGCCCCACCCCCTGTTTTGCAACCCGCCTCGTGACTGTTTGTGCAGCTTTGACAGGCAGGCATCATGCTGGTCCCTCCACCTGCACAGATGGGGGCCGCCTCTGATCTCCAGCCCTGCTCTGCAGCTGGGCCGGAGCGGAGCCAGGCCTGCCCCGCCTCTCCCGTCCCGTTCCCTTTCCCCCGGGCTCTGGAGGAATAGACGGGGAGGGGAGCCCATCACTCCCACCTCCCACAGCCCCTTCGATCAGCCGTGACGGTTCAAAGGCTGAGCCAGATACAGGGCCCTGGGGTAGGAGGTGGAGGCAATCAGACTCAGGAGGCAGGGGGACCAGGTGACAGAGAGGTCCCCGCATGGCCACAAGCCTGGAGAAGGCAGCAGAGAGAAGTGATAGCCAGCCTAGTCTGCCCCAACTGGCCCTGCTCCTGGCCTCCTGTGCCTCCTCACTCCTTCCCAAACACACTAGCGGCCACAGTCCTGCACCAGCAGCTAATCTTTCCTTCGTTAGGACAGGGGGTCCATCAGGCCATTCTAATCCGTGCAGGAATGGGCTGTCCGGGAGAGCAGGGCAGAGGGTGGAATCTGGGGTGGGCAGGTGTAGGGAGCAGCTCTCCTGAGAGGAGGAGCCTGCCTTAGGAGCCCCCTTCCAGCCACCACTCAGCCACGGGAGCTCACGGAGCTCCTTCCCTCTCCCTCCAGCCCCCCATTCCTGCTTCACGCTCCACGGGGTCATGTTCTAGCCCCAGAGTCTTAGGGCACACGCACTGCTTCCTGAGCCAGTTGGAGGCTAATGGTCGGAGCTGCAGGCCTTTTCCAGCCTGGAGTCCCAGCCCCCTGTCCTCCCTCTCCCAGGCCAACATCGGGCACATGGACACACCCAAGGAGCTCTGGCGGATGATCACTGGGAACATGGCTCTCATTCAGGTAAGACAGCAGGAACCGGAGGGACCGGGCTGAGCGCCCTCCTTGGTCAGGATGAAAAGCTTGGGCAGCCCCAGCTGGGTCCCGAGTGAAGTTCCGAGGTCCTGCCGAGCTGGCTTCTCCGAAAGCAGCTTTAGGAGGCAACCAGGTTTCCCAGGAAACTCAGTATCTCAGGGTCCGTTCCCGACTCCCAGTGCTGCAGGGGCTCGTGTCCCCACAGCTGAGACTCCGAACACTGGAGTGCTGAAATGTCCTTGACCGCCCTTGTCTCACGCCCCCTTGAGGCCCAAGGCTTGTCTCTGGGCCGAAGTCCTAGGCGCCATTGAACCTCACCCCAGTCCCCAGAGGAACACTCATTCCACCAGTAACATGTCCCGGGCTCCTGCGGGGTGCCCTGCACAGTACTAGTGTCCGGTGTGAAGCTAAATAAACAAAGACATCATTCCCGCGTGGGAGGACTGGATAGTCCTGCCCCACCCACCTCCTGGGCTGCAGAGGGCCAGGACAAGGGCTCAGCTAAGGAGCTCTCTGCTCCCAGGGCTCTCCAGTTACCACCACCCCTCCCCCCGCTCAGGTGCAGGCCACAGTGGTGGGCTTCCTGGCGTCCATTGCAGCTGTCGTCTTTGGCTGGATCCCCGACGGCCATTTCAGTATCCCGCATGCCTTTCTGCTGTGTGCCAGCAGTGTGGCCACGGCCTTCATCGCCTCCCTGGTACTAGGTAAGGAGGGAAGGGGAGGGGGGGGGGAGGAGGGTGCAAGGGGAAGGGACCAGGGAGCGCTGCCCAGGGCTGTCAACGGTCTGGCACCTCCAGTCTCTCCTTTTTGTTGCTCCCCCCTTTACCTCTTCTGACCTCTCCTTCCTCCCAGGTATGATCATGATTGGGGTCATCATTGGCTCTCGAAAGATTGGAATCAACCCAGACAACGTGGCCACTCCCATTGCTGCCAGTCTGGGCGACCTCATTACCTTGGCACTGCTTTCAGGCATCAGCTGGGGACTCTACCTGGAGCTGGGTGAGGCTGTGGCTTCCGAGGGTGTGAGCCGGGTGGCCTCCTGGGTGGGGTTGGGAGAGATGGTTAGCGTATAGGCAGATGTGTAAGCATTTCTTCTGTGTTCTTTATTTGACTGGAATACAGCTGTGATAACTCCCATCTTAGAGAATTGAAGTTAAGTGCTTATGTCAGATTCATGCAGGCAGCAGGGGCAGGATAGGAAGTACCAGGGAAATCAGCATATCCCTGCGGGATTACTGCTTCCCTTGGAGGGGTGAGGTGTAAGGGAAAAGGAAGGGAACTGAAGCTGGAATCTGCTTGCAAAATGGAGAAGAGGGGCAGGGGGAGAGATAGTTATTTCTGGGGATCAAAGCAAGAAACCTAGAATCTGTTCTTGGCCCCTTATGAGTCCAGGGCTGGGGAAGCTTTCAACCTTGGTTTTCTCATCTACAAAAGGGAAAAGGCTGGCCCCCCCCACTGTGGCCCCATCTCCTGGACTCACAGTGAGAATCAAACGAGGTGATATGTTTCCAGGCTTTTAGCGTGGGGTCGCTGTTGATGTGTTGGGATATTGGCAGGTTCAGCCAGCGGGAGGCTGGGAAGAGGGAGCCACGGTGCTCACCTCCGTCTGATCTCTGCTTCTCAGAAAACTGGAAATACATCTACCCCCTGGTGTGTGCCTTCTTCGTGGCCCTGCTGCCTGTCTGGGTGGTGCTGGCCCGGCGGAGCCCAGCCACAAGGGAGGTGCTGTACTCGGGCTGGGAGCCTGTCATCATCGCCATGGCCATCAGCAGGTAGGCTCGGGCGGTGGGTGCGTGCCCCCGCCCGCTCCCCCTGCCACAGGCTCCCTGAAGAGAGGGAGCAGGGCACAGACCCTGGAAATGCCTTCAGTAGGGTGTCCGTCACATGTCCTTCTATTACAAATGACAGAAACCATCTGAAGAGGATTTCATTGAAAATCAGAACACATTAGCTCAGGGAACTAAAAAGGCACAGCTGGATCCAGGAGCAGAAATTATGCCATCAGGGCCCCAGTATTCGCCATCTCTTGGCTCTGTGTTTCCCTGTGTTGGCCTGCAGTTCCGGATTTATACTTTCCTACTTGTACTAATTCGGTGGTAAGAGAAATTCTTTCTCTCAACAGTTTCACAAAGTCCCGTTATAAAGTTTCATTGGGAAAAAAATAATAATAAATAAAATTTCATTGGCTCTCCTTCAGTCACATGATTATTCCTGAACCAATCGCTGTGGCCTTGGGGATGTGATGCTTTGATTGGATGAGTTTGGAGTAATGCCATGGGAACCACAGCGACGGAGTTTGAGAGAGACCATCCCTGAGGTCTGAACAGGCAGAACAGCAGAGGTTGTCCTATGGATGGCACCTCTAGCCAGCTTGGGAGGTGGGTGCCATCAGCTCGCTCAGGGGCACTGTGACAGTCCAGTGTGAGGAGCAGCAGCTGGTTCTGGCAAGAGAAGCAAGGACTGGGAGACCAGGGACTCCTGAGAGCCACATTGCTTTGCTTCCTGCCCACGGCCAGATGGGCTTGTTCCTCTCAGACCAGGGACCGGAACAGAAGCCTTTAGTGGCCTTCGTGTCATTTTGTCTTTGTATCTTTGTAGTGTGGGAGGCCTCATCTTGGACAAGACTGTCTCGGACCCCAACTTTGCAGGGATGGCTGTCTTCACACCGGTGATTAACGGTGAGGTTTGGCCTCAGCTGCCGGGGCAAAGGGGAGGGCAGAAGAGGGTTTGGAGGCTTTGCCTCAGTCAGGATTGTAGCAGGGAAGAGAATCCAGCTCAGCTAGTTCAAGACCTGAATGAAGGAGCGTCTCCCAGAAGTGAGAGCCGGTAGGACCAACAACAGATGTGGAGGCATCCAGAGATGAGCAGCAACAGGAAGCCCTGGTTCTCAAGGGGCGAGGGGAGAAAATAGTGACAGAAGCCCAGAGAGCCCTCCTCTGCCCCCAGCAGGGATCAGCCACAGCCATAAAGCAGAGAGGGAGCAGGAAAGAAATACCTGACCTCGGTCTCTCCTCCCTCCCTTTCTGATCACCTACCCGTGCCTCCTGTTGAACAAATCTAAATAGAAGCACCATCCCGAAAGGCTGGGCGATTCAGTGTAGAGACAGCCTCGCAGGGCTCAGAGCAAGGCCGAGGGGAGCAGGGAAAGGGTTGGGATGGGATGCCAAGGAGAGTAAGCACAGTTCCTGGGTACCAGATTCCAGAGCGCAGAGCTCACTGACACTTGACATTGGTTACTATTATAGAACCATTGGGTGCCTGGGTCTGCTCGGCGCTTTGCAGAGGGCCCCAGGCAAGCAGGGCCTCGTCCCCTGGGCCGTGTGCAACAGCAGGTGCGCACACTGCACGGCTGGAGAAGTCAGGCCCCCTGAGTCCACAGATCCGCCTGTGTCCCTTCCTGCACATGCATGCGTCTCCCACACCTGCAGAGCGGGGAGTATAGGAGGATTGGAAGGCTCAGGAATGGGGGTAGCGGGCTGTCTTCGTCTTTCTCCTCCATGTCTCCCTCTCCTCCTGGGGACTCGTCCCTCCCCCCATGTCTAAGGTCTTCTGTCTCCGCAGGTGTGGGGGGCAATCTGGTGGCCGTGCAGGCCAGCCGCATCTCCACCTTCCTCCACATGAACGGAATGCCCGGGGAGAACTCCGAGCAGGCCCCTCGCCGCTGCCCCAGTCCCTGCACCACCTTCTTCAGTCCTGGTAACGGCAGAGCCCCCGCCTCCTGGGTCCACCCCAGCCCCGGAGGGAAGGGTCAGCAGTCAGTGAGCTTCACTGAGGAACCAGCTGGGCCCAGATACCAGCTGTCAGAGAGGGCACAGCCCAGGCAGGAAGGCTCTCCTTTCCTGAGAACCCCTGGGGGTGGGGACCAGGGATGGAGAGGTAGAGGCAGTCAGCTTTCTGTTGCCCTGGGGTGTAGCGTGGTACCTCCTGATTTTGAAAGACCTTCGGGGCCAGGTGTCCTCCTCACCCCTCCTCTTCCCCTGTCCCAGATGTGAATTCTCGCTCGGCCCGGGTCCTCTTCCTTCTCGTGGTTCCGGGACACCTGGTCTTCCTCTACACCATCAGCTGTATGCAGGGAGGGCACACCACCCTCACACTCATCTTCATCGTCTTCTACATGACAGCCGCACTGCTCCAGGTACCGACTGGCAGGGGCCCGGGGGCCGGGCTGCCATGCAGGGGGCGAGGGTTGGCCCATCAGACACTCAGTTTCTCCGGGACTGGACGGCAGATAGACCCTGGACAGGGGCTTAGACACACAACCCCGCTGGGTCACAAACATGCTGGGTGACTTTGGCCCAGTAGCAGAATGATCTCTGAGCCCAGTGACTGATGTGTTTGTAAATTAAGAGGAATGAGCCAGAAGTGGCGGTTTTCAGCAGGTGGTTGTAGGGCGCTGAGCAGGTGCGCTCTGGCCACAGAGCCCCGAGTGGCTCTGCTTTGCATGCTGGGCTTTCTCAAGAGATTTCATATGAATAAAGGGTTTCCTGGCTTGAAACCACTGTGCTAGATCCTCTGCAGGATCCTGTCCAGCCTGGCCATTCTCTGACGTTCTCCCTTGTTTTATTACATTTTTCAACATTTTACTTAGAAATAATTATATATTCACAGGAAAGTGGGGGGGAGATGTACAGAGAAATCCCGTGTACTACCCACCAGTCTCTCCCAGGGGGACCCTCTTACATAGGTATAGTACTATGTCAAAAGCAGGAATCCACAGGGCTTATTCAGGTTGCACTTGTTTTACATGCACTCGTGTGTGTGTGTGTGTGTGTGTGTGTGTGTGTGTGATTTTGTTCAGTGTTATCACATGTGTAGCTTCATGTAACCACCACCAAGTCAAGACACAGAAGTGGTCCCTCAGCACAGGGCTCCCTCATGCTACCTCTTGGTAGCCACACCCACCCTAATTATTACATTTTAAACTTGTAGAGATTTTTTTTTTTAATAGGTTATAACAGTCACATTACAGTTCAAACATTTTAAAGGTTCATAGTGAAACCTCAGTGAAAGGTCTTCTCTGATGCCCACCCCTACCCCCAACCATCCAGTTCTCTTCCTCTCAGGCCATCCGTGTATCCATTTCTTTTTCTTTCTTTCTTTCTTTTTTTTTTTCTTTTTTAATATATTTTATTGATTTTTTTACAGAGAGGATTAGAGTTAGAAACATTGATGAGAGAGAAATATGGATCAGCTGCCTCCTGCACACCTTCCATTGGCCAGTCTGCAGGCCAATGCTCTATCCATTGAGCCAAACTGGTTAGGGCTATATACATCTCTTTTTTTCTTTTTTTTCTTTTTTTTAATATATTTTATTGATTTTTCAAGAGAGGAAGAGAGGGGGATAAAGAGTTAGAAACATCAATCAGCTTCCTCTTGCATACCCCCTATTGGGGACGTACCCACAACCAAGGTACATGCCCTTGACCGAATCAAACCTGGGACCTTTCGGTCCATAGGCCGATGCTCTATCTACTGAGCCAAACCGGTTTTGGCTGTATCCATTTCTTATATGCCCTCCGAGCTGTTTCAAATCTATTTTTCTTACTTTCCTCTTTCTTTTATACACAGGTAGCCCTGCTTTTTTCACATAACTATGTGTCTATCACAGAGATCATTCCACATCAACATGTAGAGAGAAGAGCACCCTGATATTTTACAGCTGCATTCTGTTCTGTTCTGGAGATGCACCCTAATTTCATTTAACCAGTCCCTACTGGCCATCCCTTATCCCGGCGCCCCTGACCCCCACCTTGAGAAAGGCTGTGTGTGTGTTGAGACATCTTGGCAAGGGTCGGGCAGAGAATCCACCAAATGCAGTTTCCCCGAAGCAGTCACCTAGGTCACCACATTCCCTTGCGCGTGTCTGAGGCTGGGAGTTAGCCCTTGGCCTGCATAAGCCTCAGCTCATTAGCCCTCTCTGCCCTCTTTTCCTGATCCTTTGCTGCCTCCTCAGCCATGTGTCCCGGGGCCTGTTTGGGGCTGGAATGTAGGGATAGCTGCTGCCATTCCCTTCCCGGGCACATCCTGAAGTCCTTCTGCCGAGCTCTTTATCTGGGGCTCTGCTGAAAAGGGTGTGAAGTTATTGGAGGGAAGGGGCTGGCCCTCACCCAGGGTCAGGGCCAGGGCCACAGGAGTACAAGGCAGCTGTGGAGGGGAGGGGGCTGTGAAGGGTGCTGGAACTGTAAGCACCTGCCCCCTGGAGAGAAGACAGGAGAACAATCAAATTTGCCTAAAAATAGGTATCAACTCTAGTTTCTTTTCTTTTTCTTTTATTAAAATATATTTTGTTGATTTTTTACAGAGAGGAGGAGAGAGGGATAGAGAGCTAGAAACGTCGATAAGAGAAAAACATCGACCAGGTGCTTCTTGCACACACACCCCCCCCCCACTGGGGATGTGCCCACAAGCAATGTTCATGCCCTTGACCGAAATCGATCCTGAGACCTTTCAGTCCGCAGGCTGATGCTCTACCACTGAGCCAAACCGGTTTCGGCAACTCTAGTTTCTTTACCCTGCAAGAGTCTCTGCTTCCCGCATCTGAGCCCCTTGGGGCAGGATTTACATACCACAGCATTTGCAAAGTACAGTCAAGAGTAAAACCTCCTAAATGACTGTGCTGGAGCCTTCCCGTTAGAACCCATGTCATTCTCACCCGGGTGCAGTGATTTGGGGACCCCACATGTCAGGGAGGGTGCCGAGCACAAAGATGTGGGCCTGCCCATGGCATATATTGTAAATGCATTTCCAGCTTAAACGTGCGTGTGAATCTGGTTAAAATGCAGATTCTGATTTAGGAGATGGGGGAGCGGGGGGGGGGGGGGGGGGGCCGGCTGAGACTGCTTTCGAGCAAGCTCCCAGCTGCTGTTGATGCTGCTGGTCCTGGGCCACTAGCAGGGCAGGGTTCTAATCCAGATCCTTCTTCATTGTCTGTAGTAATGGCGGGGAAAGCCAGGGCCCAGAGAAATCGCAGCAGCAGATAATCCAAAGTGTCTTTTGAATTGCTATGCACTCTCTGCTTTCTTCTTGTTCGTGATGCTGCTCTGCTAAGAGTAACATTAAATCACATTCACATGCTTTGAGCCCACCGCAGCAGAGCGGGAGGGGTCAGGAAGAAGCCAGCCCAGGATAATCAGCTGCGACTCAGATGGCTGTGCGGACAGCAGTCTCAAACACTGTTCTTATTCCACTCGGCTCCTCCGGGGAGAAGTCCCTCTGTGAAAAGCCAACTTCTGCCCCTTCCCCCTGCCAAGCTCCTCCTGGAGACGCCAGCATGGCGGGAGTTAGAGTGACCCGAGGATAGGATGACCTAGAATTAGAAGTGAGAGTTCCTGTGGCAGGACAATGTCGAGGAGAGAATCCAAGATGGCAGCATAGGTAACACCTAACTGCAGCCCCACACAACAATTTCAATAAAATACAACTAAAATACAAAATGGACATTACCCAGAACTACAGGAAAATCGACTGACTGGAAATTCTACAACGAGAAGGTAAGAGAAAACCAGAAGGAAAATCAGAGGAGCTGTAAAAGCCTAAGGTACGGAGACACGTTGCGCTCACAGAGAGAATGGCGCCGGAGAGGAGGGGGAGGCTGAGTGCCTGGCTGGCGTACCCTAGCGGGAAGGAGATAAAAGCTCCGGACTGTGCTGAACCCCAGATCCGACAGCACTGAACCCCAGTTCTAGGCCCAGACCCTGGGGACCCAGGCTCATTCAGAGGCAGCCTGGGCTGTTAGGCGGAATCTCAGGGGAGCGACGAAAGGCAGAGCCCTCAGAGGCGCGCACATTACATGCAAAGGGCTGACTGTTGACTGCTGCTAGATTGACCTAGTGGGAAGGAGACAAAAGCTCTGGACTGTGCTGAGCCCCAGTTCCGACTGCACTGAACCCCAGTTCTAGGCCAGACCCTGGGGACCCAGGCTCATACAGAGGGAGCTTGGGCTGTAAGGCAGAACCCCGGGGGAGCGGCAAAAGGAGGGAGAGAATGGACAGTTGACTGTGTCAGTGGATTGCCCTAGCGGGAAGGAGACAAAAGCTCCAGACTGCTCTGAACCCCACTTCCAACTGAACCGAACCCCAGTTCCAGGCTCATTGGGGGAGAGCCTAAACTGTTTGGTAGCAGGAGAAACTCGAGGGCATCTTTCTCTCAGAGGTGCTTGCAATGAGTACTGAAGGACCCTGAGGAATACTGAGACTCAGGAGCCTCATAGGATGTGGCTGACGGAAGCCAAAGCTGTAGGCTCCACCCTGAAACTCCGCCCCATCCAAGCTGAACACAGACTTTTAAGGCTACCAACTCAGGGAGGCTGCAAAAATGCCGAGACAAGGAAACAGATCACAAACGATAGAAATGGAGGACAAAAAGCGACTGGATGTAGAGTTCAAAACCACACTTATAAGGTTTTTCAAGAATTTCCTAGAAAAGGTTGATAGACCTATGAGGATATGAAAAGGAATCAATTAGAAATAATAAGGGATCAACAAGAAATAATATGGGATCAACAAGAAATAATAAGGGATCAACAAGAAATAAAGAATACATTGTCTGAAATAAAAATATTACACAGAGTCCTAAAAACAGAATGGAAGATCGCAAGAATCAAGTCAAAGATTTGAAACATAAAGAGCCAGAAGATACTCCTCCGCAAAAGCAAGAAGACAAGAGATTACCGGACTAAACAAGAAAGAAAAGAAAAGAAAAGACTTGATATATGGTAAATGTTCAGATTCTGTCAGCTCTTGTTATTATCTATTATTTCCCAAGCCCATGAGGGGCCCAGAACCTCTCCTGTTAGGTTATCAAGATTAAAAGACTATTCTGTTTTTCACACGTAAAAAAAAAAAAGACAAGAAAATCCAGAAAGTTGAAGATAATGTAAGAAACCTCTGGGACAACTTCAAGTGAACCAACATCAGAATTATGGGGGTCCCAGAAGAAGAGAGAGAGCAAGATACTGAAAACATACTGAAAGAAATAGTGACAGAAAACTTCCCCCACCTGGTGAAAGAATTAGACCTACAAGTCCAGGAAGTGCACAGAACCCCAAACAAGAGGAATCCAAAGAGGACCACACCAAGACACATCATAATTAAAATTCCAAGAGCAAAAGACAAAGAGCAGCAAGAGACAAAACCGGTTTGGCTCAGTGGATAGAGCGTCGGCCTGCGGACTGAAGGGTCCCGGGTTCAATTCTGGTCAAGGGCATGTACCTGGGTTGCAGGCACATCCCCGGTAGGAGGTGTGCAGGAGGCAGCTGATCGATGACTCTCTCATCGATGTTTCTAACTCTCTATCTCTCTCCCTTCCTCTCTGTAAAAAATCAATAAAATATTTAAAAATAATAAGAATAAAAGCAGCAAGAGAGAAACAGGTGGTTACCTATAAAGGAGCACCCATACGATTGTCAGCTGATTTCTCAACAGAAACCATGCAGGCCAGATGGGAATGGCAAGAAATATTCAAGGTGATGAATAGCAAGAATTTACAGCCAAAAATAATCTACCCAGCAAAGCTATCACTCAGAATCGAAGGCCAGATAAAGAGCTTCACTAATAAAACATAAAAAAATTTTTTAAAAAGCTAAAGGAGTTCATCACCGCCAAACCAAAATTATATGAATTGCTGAAGGGGGTTCTTTCGGAAGAGAAAGAAAATAAAGATAAAAATTATGAACAACAAATACATAACTATCAACAAGTGAATCTAAAAACCAAGGGAATTAGCCAAAACCGGTTTGGCTCAGTGGTAGAGCGTCGGTCTGCGGACTGAAAGGTCCCAGGTTTGATTCCGGTAAGGGCATGTACATTGGTTGCGGGCACATCCCCGGTAGGGGGTGTGCAAGAGGCAACTGGTCGATGTTTCTCTCTCATCGACGTTTCTAGCTCTCTATCCCTCTCTCCTCCTCTCTGTTAAAAAATCAATAAAATATATTTTTTTTAAAAAAGAGAGATGTAATGCTAAGAGAAGAGTCAGGAAGGAAGCGGAGATGGAATTTAAAAAATAAATAAATAAATAAAATAAAAAATAAAAACCAAGGGAATTAAAAAACCTGATAAACAATATTAACTGTTGAATATAATAGAATCAGAGGTATGGAAGAGGAGTGGACTGACGATTCTCAGGGAAAAGGAGTGGGGGGTGCGGGAAGAGACTGAACATAAACTGTGCACCTATGGATGAGGACAGTGGGGGGTGGGGAAAGGGCAGAGGGTGGGGTGGGAACCTAGTGGAGGGGGGAAAAATGGGGAACCTTTGTAATAATATGGACAATAAATGTTTATTTAAAAAAAAAAAAAAAAAAAGTGTTCCTGTGGCAGGTGGGATTTCAGTCAGGGAGCAGAATGGAATGTCAATGTGGGTGACCCGCAGAACAAAGCATCTTTCTTTCTAAAGGGTCACATTGTGCCTGTCATCTGTTCAAGGGGGTAACTGTGGGGCAGGGAACAGAGAGGTCACCGTGTGGAGAGATGAACTGTCCCAGCGTCAGGACTGTGGAGAGCCAAGCCTTGTGATGCAACGCATGGGTCCGATCCAGTGGCCTTGGGCTCCCCCTGGAGAGAGAGGGAGGCCCTAGACCGAACTCTTCTGTCTCCCCAGGTGCTGATTCTCCTGTACATCGCTGACTGGATGGTGCACTGGATGTGGGGCCGGGGCCTGGACCCTGACAACTTCTCCATCCCGTACTTGACAGCTCTGGGGGACCTGCTCGGCACCGGGCTCCTCGCACTCAGCTTCCATGTCCTCTGGCTCATTGGGGACCGAGACACGGACGTCGGGGACTAGCCTGGTCACTCAACCTTCTCCCCGCCCTCTGCACTTTCTTCGTGTCCCTCTCCCCGCACCCTACTCCACACTCCCACCTCTTTCTAGGACTTCACTTTGATACCGAATTCTCATTATTTTCAATGGGAATTTTTATACATTGAGCCAAGTTTGTACAGCAAAAATTTTCAGGCAGGAGAGAGGGACTGAGGCAAGCAGTACCAATAGATTTTTGAGACCATCACCAAGTGCAATTTCATGGTGGGTGCCTCCAGGTGAGCTGGATAGGGGCAGGGTTCTCACCTGGGATCTGGGAGCATGTTTTGGCAAACTTAGCTTTGGCCCTAGTGAGAAACCCTTGGCGAGTTGGCTCTGGTGTTTTCCTTTCTCTTTCTCTCTCTTTTTTTTTTTTGGTCGAACAGAGGGATAAATATCGCCCCCCCCCCCCCCCCACACCCAACACCTTCCCCTCACCCACACATACACACTTTTTCTAGAAATGGACCAACTTCAAAGCAGGAGACAACTGCTCTTGGCTCCATGTAATCCTAGCTCTGTTCTCTGTTCTCTGTCCTCTCTCAGAGAGACTAAGGTGGACTGACTATTCAGATTGTGCACGTGCCCCTGATCCAAAGGCTGGTAAGCACCAGTGACCTTTTTGCAATCGATCGTCACGTTTAGGAAGAAATGAGCGGTGGTCTGGTTTCCTTGTTGACTCCTATTCACCCATAGGTTTGCCAAGATCTGTGTTTTCTCTGGGCCCAGAGGACCAATCCTTTCTCTCTGTTCAACCTCCACCTCTAATTGCCTCTAAGCACTAACTTCTCCCAGAGTTGACCAGATTGGGTTCCAAGATTAGGGACAGGGATGGGTACGTGGAGAATGGTTGGGAGGTGGAGGGCCACAGGGATGTCTCCCCGCCGCTGTTTCTCCTGAGGGCACATGGTCACGCAGCCACCTTAAGACTGTCCCTTCATAAAATCCCTCATTCTGTCACGTCATGGCAATCAGTTGTCCTTTGCCCACATTCGCCATTCATTCATTTATTCCTTCAACAAGTACACAGCCTCCCCACAAGGAGTGCTGCTGCTGGCATGGTCTGAAACATCCATTGAGCAATACTGATTGAGTGCCAACCGCGTGTCAGGTGCTGTGCCAGGCACTGACCAGCCAGTGGGAAGGGAAGGACAGCTCCAACCTCACCTCATTCCCCAGGTGAAGGCCACAGGCGCTCTCATTTCCGAGCTTTGTTTGCATCTGTATCACCACGCCAGGTTCTGCCTCTGGGTCTCCCTCCCAGGTGCCACCTGTATAAAATGCTGACCCCCAGCTACAGGCTCCACCAGTGTTCGTTTCTCACCTTTCCTGCCCTCCACCTGTCTTCCCCAACCACCCAGAAAAGGATTCAGAACTAGTAGACTAGACATCAACTAGCTGCCTCTACTTTTCTCTGCCTAGCCCAAGGTCAGGAGAACACCGGAGTCTTTATCTTACCCACATGTGACTGAACAGATCGGAAGTCTGTACCAATCTGGGCATTTTGGATGCAGGTTTTTTCTAGCCTCCCTATCCACAGCCTTCCCAGAAACCCTCCCCTCTTCACCTAAAGGACCCACCTCCGGGGAAAGGCGAAGGAATGACCCTGTCTCTTACCAGCACCATGCCTTATCCAGGCACTGGCCCTGTACCTCCAGACTCTGTCTTCTCTCTCCCTCCATTCCCACCCTGGCCACCTAGTGGAGCTAGAACCTTAGAGTTGGAAGGAATCTTAGAGGTTGTCCAGTTGGAATGGCGTCCAGCAGAGTTCATTAACACCAGCCTGGGCTTGTCTCTGCTCCTCAGGCCTTGCATCTTGTCGTCTCCCCTTCATCACCCCCCGCCACCCCCCATCTCCAAACACATTTGCACACACTCCTGTATAGACACCAAAACCAACTCCCCCGCCCCCGAAGCTGTGCCCCAGGGGCCCCTGCCCAGTCACTCACCCCTTCCTCATCTAAGACCCTGGAGCTTGTTCCTTTGCTGAAGAGTCAGGGAGGTAGGCGCACCCCCAGTCCTGAGTGTGTGAGCAGAGGGAGGACTGTGGGGTGAGACGGCACGAAAATGAAGTTGACTTTCATGGAAGATTCCTTTCTTTTCTCTGACTGCACAAACCGCATGTACTTTTGGCCTGGCTGCAAGGAGCGACATTGGTTTACTCTTGTACCCTTAAAAAGTTACAGAACTGTGTCTTAAGAGAATTATTTATAGTTACTATAACTGATTTGACAGATGTCAACATAACTGATAAATTATATTTGGTAAATAAAGAGGACGTTTATTTAGGTGGTTGGTTCCTGTGTGTCTCGTCCAGAAGCAGCTTCAAAAGAAAAGACAAATAAAATCAGCTTCAGCTATTGTTTTTGGGCCCCTCTGTTGTCCCACCTCCCTCAGACGTGGAAAAGGGGCCAACGTGTGACAAGAAATGGAGCATCTCGCCCTGGCTGGTGCTGCTCAGGGGTTAGAGCATTGGCCCACTCACCAAAGAGTCTTGGCTTCAATTCCTGGTCAAGGGCTTGTACATGGGTTGCAGATTCCATCCCCAGCCCTGGTTGGGATGCAGGGGGGAGGGAGGCAACCAACCGAAATCTCTCACGTGGATGTTTCTCCTCCTCCCTCTTCCCCTCTCTTCCATTCTTCCTAAAAATCAATGGGAAAATATCCTCAGGTGAGGATTAACAGAAGAAACATCTCTGAAATACAGAGCTCTGTGATAGAAAACATACATCAGTCATTGATTGAGAAGCCATCGGTGCAGTGGCCCAGGGTTGCTGTATTGTGCCGACGGGTTCAGGTTCCTTCCTGCAGAGGTACCCTTTGGTTGGGTCAAAATAATAATTGTTACTTGTTGAATATTTACTATATGCCTTCCCTGTAAGCCTGTAGGAAATTTACGATGGACTGCAAAAAAGGGTTCGGAGTCAGGCCTTAGTTCAAATCCCAGCTCTTCTGTTTGTGTTGGTGTGAGCTTGACCAAGGTATTTGCCCTCTCTGAACTTCAGTGTCCTCATCTGTACTAAAACCTATTTCCTCGGATTATTGGGAAACTTCATTGAGATAATACACATACAATACTAAAAATGCCCAGCACAGCCCTGACCCGTTTGGCTCAGTGGATAGAGCTTCAGCCTGTGAGCTGAAAGGTCCCGGTTCGATTCCAGTCAAGGGCATGTACCTTGGTTGCAGGCACATCCCCAGTTGGGGGTGTGCAGGAGGCAGTTGATTGATGTTTCTCACTATTCTCCTCTGTAAAAAAAAAAATCAATAAAATATATTTTTTTAAAAAAAGAATGCCCAGCACATAGTAAACAAAAAAATACTAGTCAATGTTAAGGAGGGGAGCATTTAAGAAATTGGCATTTTATGACAAGCCTGAGCTCTAGTACTAACTCTTCAAAGCAGCAATATTAATATGCTATTAAGGGTTAATGGAAAGAGGACAATTGCATGTTGGTTACTATTCATATATTTTTATGCATATAATGCAGGGGTCTTCAAACTACGGCCCGCGGGCCACATGCAGCCCCCAGGGGAGTCTGATCCTGCCCACCAGGTTTTTTGGGCAGTGAGCGCAGCCAAGGTGTTACAGTAGGGATTAGTAGTTCATATAGTCCGGCCCTCCAGCTCTCTGAGGGACCGTGATCTGGCCCCCACTTTAAAAAGTTTGAGGACCCCTGATATAATGTTTTAATATACAGTATAGTATACTGTACAGTATCTGTCATAATAAAATCATAATATGCTAATTAGACTGGACAACCTTCCAGATGAAGCCACAGCGGCAGGGGGCCAAGTCCTTTGCACTAATTTCATGCATCAGGCCGCTAGTACTTTTATTATTTTATTTTTATTTTTATTTTTTAATATATTTTACTGATTTTTTACAGAGAGGAAGAGAGAGTTAGAAACATCGGTAAGAGAGAATCATCGATCAGCTGCCTCTTGCATACTCCCTACTGGGGATGTGCCCGCAACCAAGGTACATCATGCCTTGTCCAGAATAGAACCTGGGACCTTTCAGTCCACGGGCCGACGCTCTATCCACTGAGCCAAACCGGTTTCAGCTAGTAATTTTAAAAATAGCCTCATTTACAATTTCAAAAGTATCTCTAATAATTACAAGGCAGATATTATCGCCATTTTATGAGGGAGATACTGGGGCTCAGAGGAGTTAAATGTCTTGCCCCAGGACCTGTATTCACACCCAGGTCTCTCTCAGCCTGGGGCCCTCCTCTATGCATCCAGCCCAATGAACCAGGGGACCCAGTAGCCTTGTGTAGGGAACACAAAGACACTCCTGAAATGATCAGAGATATGGTGCCTCTTAGCTTTGTTCCCGAGACCCCTTGAAATGTTCTTTGTCTACCGACACCGTGTCTTCCAGGGGGCGTTTGAAAACATGCCTCTCCCATGCCCGCCTCTCTCAGGATATTTTTACAACATAATTACAGGCAACACTGCCAGTCCTGCCATCAGCCAGCTAACAGAATCCTCAAGTTTGCTCTCTTCTCCCGCTAAAATTCAGAAGCTGAATAAAGCACAGTATAGTACTGTTTCCTGCACGAAACTGTATTTTATTACACTAATTAAATATAAGCACCCAGGAAAATGTCTGCCTTGGAAAATCTAAAAATTAAAAAAAACAAGCAAACAAAACCCACCTAAAACTAGGAAACAGAAATTCCAAAAAAGTGAGGATAGCTTGGCCAGTCTGAAAAGAAATTTTAAACACCATTTAAAGAAAGACTTTCTGCTGAGACCGGTTTGGCTCAGTGGATAGAGCATCGGCCTGCGGACTGAAAGGTCCCAGGTTCGATTCCAGTCAAGGGCATGTGCCTCGGTTGCGGGCACATCCCCGGTAGGGGGTGTGCAAGAGGCAGCTGATCGATGATTCTCTCTCATCGATGTTTCTGATTCTATCCTCTCTCTTCCTCTCTGTGAAAAATCAATAAAATATATTTTAAAAATAAATAAATAAATAAATAAAGACTTTCTGGCTATATTCATGCTTAGTTTAGCTAATACCACCTCGCTATTGCTGATTTTTTAAGCTAAATGAAAAATAATGCTAAAATACATTTCAATGTTATGTCAGTCGGTGTGTGGTGTAGATGCCTTATTTTGAACATACTAGAACAAATTCCTTATTTGGATCATTATGGAAATTATTTTCTCTCTGTCCCTATTAAAGAAATGTTGACAAGTAGATAGAGAACATTGCTTTAAAGGAGCTCCAAACGGTGGCCCGCCTGGGACATCCACCTGTTTATCTGCCCTTGACTACCACAGACGGTCACCTGTGTGACTTGCATGTACAGACCTAAGGTGTTGAGTCCCTCAGTTACTCAGAAACGAAGTCTTTGGTATTCAGGCATTAGAAATCTATGGTAAGGGAAACTAAAGCTTTCTGAGAATAAATAACCTATCAGAATTGTCAAATATGGAATGTTAACTAAGATCTGATTGCCAGGCAAAAAAAAAAAAATCCTTCCACACAGGTTCAGGAAGGTAGGGGAAGATGTTACTATTGCCTGAGGTATTTAGGGAAACCACTCCCAAACCAGGGGGTGCAGCTACTGATCCTTCTCCCTTATAACTGCCATGCTGTGGAGGACAGACAGTGTGTCACTTTCGTGCCTCCAGCCTCCTCCCACCACCGCCACACACACACACACACATACACACACACACACTATGTTCTCTCTTGCTTTGCTTAGCATCTAGGTTAGTTTTTTCCTGTATCAGAGTCAAAGCTGGCAGTCAAAGCTGAAATCTCTGGGCCCCCCAGGGCCTTGCTAGAATTCTCCTACTCCAACCAGACACAACTGCCAGGCTGCCTTCTCCAATCAAGATTATTTTGTTGTTGTTTTTTTAAATCAGTAAATAAAAATCCTATTGTCCACTTTTGGAATGTGGGAACACAGAAAACACACTGAGGATGCTATACTCTCCTTCTCAGAAGCCTCCCTAGTCTCCTCATGCCGCTTAGTTTTTAAAATAACAAGCACAAGCTTTAGAGGTGGACAGACATAGATTTGAATCCCAGCTCCCTCAGCTGGCGGCCGTAATTAGTCTCTTCTGATCCCCAATTGTCCCATCTGTAGAATGCGATAATAATGAGATAAAAATAAAATTTTTCTCTCTTCTTCCCCACCCCTCTTTTTCTCTCTTTCTCTCTATCTCTCTCTCTCCTCCCTCCTGGTATGTGCCCTGACCAGGAATCAAAACGTGACCTCCTGGTTCATAGGTCAACACTTAACCACTGAGCCATGCCAGCCAAGTTACACTCCGTTTTTTAAACCAAAATTTCCCCTCCAGCTTCCACCCTTTTCCTATCTTGTTGCCCTGGTCCTTCTTAGGGTGGAAAGGAGGGCATCCATGGAAGGAGACAAATGTGGCAACAAAAGCAGTAAAAACTAGTTTGATGCTTTCCCTATCAGGGGTGGGGAACCTTTTTTTCTACCAAGGACCATTTGGGTATTTATAACATCCTTCGAGGGCCATACAAAATGATCAACTTAAAAATTAGCCGGCTATCTCTGGGCAAACATGTAATGAATTCACCCCTTCTGCCTTGGCAGGGCCGACCAAATGATGTTGGGTCCTTACACTGTGGGCGGGAGATTCCCCACCCCACACTGTGGCTGCAGACGGCCCCAGGCTCAGAGCTAGTCCACTCTCCGTCTCTGGAGCGTTTCTTAGGGCACCTTGCTGCTGAGCCTTCTAACCGAGTGCTTAGCCGGGTCACCAGCTTCTCACCAAGCGGCTTCCTGTGCCCAAAACAATCACCAGAAAGTTGAGATCATTTAAATGAGCCCGGAGTTTGGGGCTGAGAGACAGCTGGAGCCCCATGGCCCCCCGCCCCCCTCCCACCCCCCCCCCCCCTTCTCTGGGTTCATCCATCTCCAGGCTGCCAGGCCACTTCCTGTGTCACTTCAATCTCATTTCATGTGACAAAGCATTTTCTGCTGGGTTAGCGGACAGGGGAGGACCCTCTGCAAATCATAGACGCTCTTTCTCTTCTATTTGAGGTCAAGCTCCCAAGTCCTTAGAAGATTGCTGGTGCTGGGTCACTCCTTTACTCCTTTAGGAAGTATTTATTGAATTCATACTGTAGGCACCTCAACAGCACAATTATGGGTTGTGGGTTCAACCCCCAGCCCTGGTCAGGGCATGTTAGGGAGGCAACCAATAGATGTGTCTCTTTCTCTCTCTCTCTCTCCCTCTCTCTCTCTCTCTCTCCCCTACTTATCTCTCCCTCCCACTCTCTCTAAAAATCAATGGGAAAAATATCCTCAGGTGAGGATTAAAAAAATTTATCCTACCCTCAAGCCCTACCCTCTCAGTAGCAGTCGGATGCCTTTCTATTAGGGTTGAACATAGAATATTGGGGACTAGCTATGGTTATGGGAAATAGTAACCATGCTCAGTTAACCATGATTGCCTTGTGTTGGTTATATTCTGACCTGGCTAGGAGTTGTATGCCCCAGGACCTGGGACTCAACCTTGAAACCATTCTCATTTAAGAACTGCCTATTATCATGGAAAGATGAACAACCTTGTTGCCCAAATACCCCAGTCTCCTACTTCCCCATGTAATCCTTGACCTACTCTATATAAGCAGCTGGCTTATGGGGGCTGCAGAGCAGATGTTTGTGGATGACCTGCTTCTCTCCCATGTGGTCGGCAATATTGGAATAAAGGCTCACATATGATTCAACCCTGTCTCTGCTTAATTGGCTCAAGTATTGACAGGCAGCCTGGACCCACTGATTGTCCCATGACATTTTCCACCCCCTGTTTTCTCCCCCAGAAGAATCACCTCTGCCTCTCTCCTAAGCGCCAAAGGCCCTTCTGTGCCTCTGTAACTTGTTTCCTTAGCCCATCTCTTCTATGGCTCACTTTTACTACCTCTGTAACTTTCTAAATAAACTTTCTCTTAAAAACATTCAAACAAGTAAAGAATTTTTGTGAGTTTATTTGAGCCAAACTGTGGACAATTGTGGGGAAGCAGAATCTCAACGGGTTGGGATAATGCTCCAGAGAATGGTGGTTTTTCATCTATTTTTATACATTGCAATCAAATGGAGGGGATGTTGTCTGGCCAAAGTGGTTCGGTAGCTGAATGTTGAACTATGATCTAGGAGATTATGGTTCGATTCCTTGTCAGGGCACATGCCCCTGTTGGGGGCTGGATCCCCAGTGTGAGGCATGCAGGAGGCAGGGAATAGATGATTCTCTCACATCATTAATGTTTCTATCTCTCTCCCTCTCTAAAATCAATTTTTAAAAAATCTTTTTTTTTTTTTTTTTTTTTTTTTTAAAGGAGGGGATGCAGGTGATAGATTAGAGAGGCAGGAGAAAACCAAGTGGGGAAATCTCTGGTTTTGGATAAAGAGTAAAATGATAAACACATATCAGTCAACAATTAACAAGATAACAATAACAGGCACATTAGGTTGTGCCCCAAGGGGTTTGAAAAAAGGGAAGTTACAAGTTAACCAGACATTTCAAGGATGTGTTATCACAGATGCAAAAAGACAGTAAAGGTAAAGGCCGACCTTGTCAGGAAAGATACCAGCCTAAGAGGTGAAGTCCCATTATAACTGCTTTTATTTTTTTATTTTATTTTTTAAAATATATTTTATTAATTTTTTTACAGAGAGGAAGGGAGAAAAAGAGGGACAGAGAGCTAGAAACATCGACCAGCTGCCTCCTGCACACCCCCTACAGGGGATGTGCCCGCAACAAATGTACAAGCCCTTGACCGGAATCGAACCTGGCTCTATCCACTGAACCAAACCGGTTTCGGCCATTATAACTGCTTTTAGTGAAAGTTTCATTTCAGACCATCCTTTGTAGTGACTTTAGGTCTCTGAGTTTGCAAGTTCTCCATGCAGGCCTTCCCTGAGCTTGTCAGGTTAACATGTGGCCCCTTTCGTCCACATTTGAAACAAATAAAATAATAGAATAGTCAAATTTATAGAATCAAAGAGTGGAAGAGTGGTTAAGAGATTGGAGGGGGGGGGGCGGGGGCGGGGAGAAATAGGGAGTTCCTAACCAAGAGGCATAAGTTCCTTTTTTTTTTTTTTTTTTTAAATATATTTTATTGATTTTTCACAGAGAGGAAGAGAGAGGGATAGAGAGTCAGAAACATCGATGAGAGAGAATCATTGATCAGCAAGAGGCATAAGTTTCAGTTAAGCAAGATGAATAAAGTCTGGAGAACTGTTGTACAACATTGTACTCATATTGCACATTTTAAAATTTGCATTTTTCTGTATTATATCACACACTTTAAAATGTATTAGAATGTAGATCTTATGTTAAGTGTCTCCTACAATAAAATAATTTTTAAAAAATGCTTGAGGTCTGAAGTCTGAGTAGAGGAAAGAAATAATGAGAACAGAAATACGGAAGCTGAGAAAAGGAGCTGTTTTTGTGGTGATGTAGTGAGAGGGAGGACTTCTCAGTGGATGTACCTTATGGCAGGTGACCATAATTGATTGGCAATAAAGATATAAATAAAGTCAAGACTCTGAGAGATATTTGAGGCCAACCGCAACTTACTAAATAAAGAGTTTACAGGACAATCAGCTCAGGGACATAGAATTAAGCCTAAGGAAAACATAGTTAGGGGGTGATGGGATGAAAAGAAACCATGAAGGAAAAAAAGATGATTAGAAAAATAGAGACAGCCAAAACCGGTTTGGCTCAGTGGATAGAGCCTCGGCCTGTGGACTGAAGGGTCCCAGGTTCGATTCCGATCAAGGGCATATACCTTGGTTGTGGGCACATCCCAAGTAGGGATGATTCTTGATGATTCTCTCTCATTGATGTTTCTAACTCTCTATCCCTCTCTTCCTCTCTGTAAAAAATCAATAAAATATATAAAAAAAAAAAAAGAAAAGAAAAATATAGACAAATGAGAAAGAACTGTCTCAGGAAGCCATGTGAAAAACAGATTTAAAAGAGTGGGCACCCAGCCAGTGTGGCTCAGTGGTTGAGCATTGACCAGGAACCAGGAGGTTATGGCTTGATTCAGGTCAAAGCACATGCCCAGGTTTCATTTCAGACCATCCTTTGGAGGTGTGCAAGAGGCAGCTGGTTGATCATTCTCTCTCATAATTGATGTTTCTGTCTCTCTCTCTCTTCCTTTCACTCAACTATATGTTTCAATAAAAACATACTTAAAAAAAAACAAACATATTTAAATAAAAACATATTTAAAAAAAAGAAATTGGGCCAGGACCCGTTTGGCTCAGTGGTAGAGCGTCGGCCTGCAAACTGAAAGGTCCCGGGTTCGATTCAGGTCAAGGGCATGTACCATGGTTGCGGGCATATCCCCAGTAGGGGGTGTGCAAGAGGCAGCTAATCGATGATTCTCTCTCATTAATGTTTCTAACTCTCTATCCCTCTCTCCTCCTCTCTGAAAAACCAATAAAATATATTAAAAAAAAAAAAAAAAAAGAAGAAAGAAAAGAAATTGGGCCTTAACCGGTTTGGCTCAGTAGATAGAGCGTCGGCCTACAGACTCAAGGGTCCCAGGTTCAATTCCAGTCAAGGGCATGTGCCTTGGTTGCGGGCACATCCTCAGTAGGAGGTGTGCAGGAGGCAACTGATGGATGTTTCTTTCTCATCAATGTTTCTAACTCTCTATCCCTCTCTCTTCCTCTCTGTACAAAGTCAATAAAATATATTTTAAAAATAAATAAACAAATTGGTCAACTATGTAAAAGCCAATGACAATTGAGAAAAGACCATTTATGAGGTCTGAGATATCCTGAAATATGAATAGTCCAGTCTGACCTCCCCTACCTAGGTAACAAACATTTTGGGCGAAAGAAGTTGTGAACTACACTGATGTTCCTTCTTCATAGACCAGGTGGCCTCTGTGTCAGGAAACCTGGGCAGGGCTATTTTCCCATGGCCCTGATTTTTTGTTTGTTTGTTTGTTTGTTTTGTTTAAATATTTTTTATTGATTTTTTACAGAGAGGAAGGGAGAGAGAGAGTTAGAAACATTGATGAGAGAGAGACATGGATCAGCTGCCTCTTGCACACCCCTATTGGGGATGTGCCCGCAACCAAGGTACATGCCTTGACAGAAGGAGTCGAACCCGGGACCCTTCAGCCTGCAGGCCGATGCTCTATCCACTGAGCCAAACCAACTAGGACCATAGTTTACTAATTATTATTCATGAGCAACAGAGGCAACAAAAGGAGGACTCAAATTGTACTCCAATTAGCTTCCAGCTCAAAGGATATATGAATAGTGTAGCTAGACTAGGGATTGTGGAAGTGAGAATAATGAACTGCCTCTTTATATATATATATAATTGATTTTTTACAGAGAGGAAGGGAAAGGGATAGAGAGTTAGAAACATCGATGAGAGAGAAACACTGATCAGTTGCCTCCTGCACACCCCATACTGGGAATGTGCCTTTGACTGGAATCGAACTTGGGATCCTTCAGTCCACTCTATCCACTGAGCCAAACCGGTTAGGGCGAGGTTTCTCTCTGTCTTTACTGTTCTGACTAATTAGATGTTCATAACTTACACTAACAGCATGGGTTTTTGTAAGGGTCAGTCTCTTGATCAAGTGTTCCTGAACTTGACCGGTATGATATGGGGATCCTGAGGGAAATGTAGGAGTTGGCTTTTATCATGTTCACAAGATCCTGGGTTTGTCTACCTAAGTGAAAGAACAGGAAATGGGATTTCCACTTGAGGTTTTATTAGTGGAAAATTTTATGAACTCTGTGGAATAATTCTTAATCTTTGCTGCGTAAAACCACCGAAGATAAGGAGAAACCTATCTGAGGACTGACTCAGGCAGATGAGATCACGTCGACCAAGTCCCTCTTAAGCATCTTTCCTATTCCAGAATGATGTTTAAAATAGCATTCAGAAAGTTGAAGGAAGGAGTTCGCCAGCCTTGAAACGGTGTAAGTTAAAAAAAAAAAAAAAAATACCGCGTAAACTACACTTCCCAGGAGGCCTCGCGGGCGTGTCTCCGCACTCCACTATTATTTTCAGGGCGAGGTATGCTGGGAAATGTAGTTCTCCAAACACCCAGCACGTGACGCGCGCCAAGTAGACCAGAGGGACAGCGCCTGCAGAGTCCCGGGCGGAGAGGCGTGAGCCGCTCAGGCCTCAGAGTTCGGTTTGTGCAGTGGAGGGAGGGCTCCCATCTTCTGGCCCAACCCGGGAAGTGAGGTGGCCCGGTTCAGTCGCTCCCCAGAGCCCCTCCGGGGAAGTCCCTGCGGGTGCGGCACCGCCTCGCTTGATTCCGTTTCTCGGCAGCGGGGCGGGCAGGGGGAGAGGGTGCGATCAGCCGGGGGCTCGGAGGACGCGCCCCGCGCCCCGCGCTCCACCCAGGCTGCGGCCGCGCGGGGAGGAAGCGCGCAAAGGTTGAGTGTAGTTTCCCGTTTTGCTTTCTCGGCAGCGCAACCCCAACAGGCAGGCGGTGGGCGGAATGCCGAGCCTCAGTAGGGAGGGGGTCGGGAGCCACAGAGGTTAAAACCGGCGATCTCCCCCCGCGCTTCCCGCCTCCCCAAAACCGTCCACCGCGCTCGCCATGGGCAGCCGCGACCACCTGTTCAAAGTGCTGGTGGTGGGGGACGCCGCGGTGGGCAAGACGTCCCTGGTGCAGAGGTACTCCCAGGACAGCTTCAGCAAACACTACAAGTCCACCGTGGGAGGTAAGCCGGCCAGCGGGGCGGGGTGGACCTGGGGCCCGGATCCCGGACTCCATCCAGCAGGGGCCTCCCGGAGGGTGGGCAGCTGGGGATCTCGTGTCCTTGGGTCCTTCCTCGGTCAGGAAGTAGGAGTCTGGCATCCTAGAGGGAGTAACTGCTGGGTGTTTGAGTTGCATGCCTGTTCGGGGTTTCCCCGGTCAGGTTTTCCCAACCTGAGCTGACTGCCTGGAAAGCAATGGGGCGAAGGTGTGGGGAGGGGAGGGAGGGAGAGAAAAGGAGCAATTGCTGCGTCCGCCAGGGAACTCTGAGCTCAGGTCTCTTCCTGCGGGGCAGCCGTCCCAGCGGTCACGGGCAGCAGAGGCAGCGGGGACCCCGTGGAGGGCCTGCGAGGGGCCCGCTGGGCTGCTGTCCTGCCTCTCCGGGAGGTGCAGGCAGCTATTGAAGGAGCAGAAAGGCACTCACCCTGACCTCGCCGCGGAAAACCTTTAGAGAGGATGAAAAACCTATCTGAGCACTGATTCAGGCAGATAGCGGGATGCCTGCGGGGGCGAGGCTGGAGGCCACAATCTCCTTTATCCGGGCAGATGGGCTATGTGTTTGTTGTCCATTGATTGCTTAAAGAAAGGGATTCTCCAAGGATCGGAACTATACCACCTCTTTGGCCTATTTTCCCACCCCTTTTTCTCTTAAACTGGGTTAGGGAGGAAGGAAGAGAACACCTTAAGAGTTAAATCAGCCCTAACCGGTTTGGCTCAGTGGATAGAGCGTCGGCCTATGGACTGAAGGGTCCCAGGTTCGATTCCGGTGTAGGGCATGTACCTTGGTTGCGGGCACATCCCCTGTAGCTGGTGTGCAGGAGGCAGCTGATCGATGTTTCTAACTAACTCTCTCTCTCTTCCTCTCTGTAAAAGAAATCAATAAAATTTATTTTAAAAAAGAGTTAAATCATTTCTTTTTCTTTTTCCATTTCTTTCTAGGTGTGATCTTTGGACTGTTTTTCAGGAGTAGAAATTTTTGTTACATAGGAGGTTCTTAGCTGGGCAGAGCTGGTGAAGTGGGAGAGTAACAAACATTTATTTATCTCCATTAAAAAAAAATACACTTTTTTTTAATACACACGTGTTTTTTTTGTTTGTTTTTTAAAAAAATATATTTTATTGATTTTACACAGAGAGGAATTGAGAGGGACAGAGAGTTAGAAACGTCGATGAGAGAGAAACATCGACCAGCTGCCTCTTGCACCCCCCCAACTGGGGATGTGCCCGCAGCCAAGGTACATGCCCTTGACCGGAATCGAACCCGGGATCCTTCAGTCCGCAGGCTGACGCTCTATCCACTGAGCCAAACCGGTCCCGGCTAATACACACGTTTTTAAAAAATATATATTTTATTGATTTTTTACAGAGAGGAAGAGAGAGGGATAGAGAGTTAGAAACATCCATGAGAGAAAATCATCAATCAGCTGCCTCTTGCACACCCCCTACTAGGGATGTGCCCGCAACCATGGTACGTGCCCTTGACCGGAATCGAACCTGGGACCCTTAAGTCCGCAGTCTGACGCTCTATCCACTGAGCCAAACCGGTTTCAGCAATATACACGTTTTTAACACACACCTCTCCTCCTCCCCCCGCTCCTCTACTCCTCCTGCTCCTCCTCCCGCTCCTCTACTCCTCCCGCACCGCGCCCTCATCCCCTCCTCCACACGCCCGATTCCACCCACCCGCGCTCCCCTCCCCCTGCACATCTGTGGGAGGAGGATGCGAAGGGATCGGGGGAAACACTGCCCCCTCCCCACCCACACCCGCACCCAGCGCCTCCTCGGGAGGCCTGGGAAATGATTGAAGGGTGTGAATTTTCTTTTTCTTTTCTTTTCTTTTCTTTTTTTTAAAATATATTTTATTGATTTTTTACAGAGAGGAAGGGAGAGAGATAGAGAGCTAGAAACTTCATGAGAGAGAAACGTCGATGAGAGAGAAACATTGACCAGCTGCCTCTTGCACACCCCCTACTGGGGATGCGCCCGCAACAACGTACATGCTCCTGACGGGAATCGAACCTGGGACCTTTCAGTCTGAGCCAAACCGGTTTCAGCAAGGGTGTGAATTTTCTCTCAAGTGGGTTAGCGACCTAGATCTTGGGTTGGAAAGGGTTCCCAGAAAAGAGGGAGCAGGAGGAAAAAAAACCCACGGTTTTTAAAGGGAAAAAAAAAAAGTACACCAATGTAAATTTTGCAATGTGTGCTGGTATTCATTACGAAGTTTTAAAACGTTAACAAGCATTTACAATCATTTAAATATGTTTTATTGATTTCAGAGAGTGGAGGATAGAACCATCAATGATGAGACAGAATTAGAAATTATCTTGGGCAGGAATGGGATAGAGTGACAAGGTCCCAGAAGATTACTAGAAAGCACATGATTGCAGTGAGAGAGAATCATTGATGGGCTGCCTCCTGCATGTCCCCTACTGGGGATCAAGCTGGAAACCCAGGCCTGTGCCCTGACCTCCTGGTTAATGGATGGACCCTCAACCACTGAGCCACACCTTCGGGGCTATGCATTGTCTTCTTTCTAGGAATCCTCTGGGACTTTGTCACTCTATCCCATTCCTGCCCAAGATAATTCCTACAGCCTTACGGAAGATGTAGAATTCCCCAGAGTGCGTTTTTATCATAATACCATTTGATTAGGAACCAAGAGTGAAATTGAATGTGAAAGTGGCAAAAGCCACCACACTTACTTAATTTCCCCTTTGCCCCCTATCATCCCTTCTCTGAGAAAACTCCCTAAGTCTCCCAGAAACTGTTTAACCTTTAACAAAGGTTATATGCTGCGAGGTCAGGGTGAGCACTTGTTTTCTTAAATATCCCCACCCTCCTAATTCCAGCCTTGGAGACAAATAGTATCAAATAAGTTGGTTTGACAAGAGGGTAAAAGCTAACGACTCCCTTCTGTAATACCTGAGTGTGGGCTCATCTCAGCTTACCGAGGGCTGCCGAAACCGGTTTGGCTCAGTGGATAGCACGTCGGTCTGCGGACTGAAATGTCGCAGGTTCGATTCCGGTCAAGGGCATGTACCTTGGTTGCGGGCACATCCCCAGTAGGGGGTGTGCAAGAGGCAGCTGATCAATGATTCTCTCCCATCGATGTTTCTAACTCTCTATCCCTCTCTCTTCCTCTCTGTAAAAATTCAATAAAATATATATATTTCAGCTTACCGAGGGCTTAAAAATTGAATGAATGAATGGAGTTGTGTGTCCCTAGTGTTGAAACTGCAGATTTGACCTGAGGTTTTCTGTGGATTGTTTAAAGGTAAAATTTAATCAGCTACATTATACATATATTTTCAGTGGATTTCGCTCTGAAGGTTCTCCAGTGGTCTGACTCCGAGATGGTGAGGCTGCAGCTGTGGGATATTGCAGGTAGGCTGGGAAGACTGAGTAGGAACACAGGGAGACGAGTTTGGGTAACCAGCCAGCTGCCAGAGAAAAAGTGGGGCAGGAAAACCAGGAGTGTGCTCCCGAAGCTGGGATGATTGAGCTGCGCTGAGGATGCGGGAGCTGACCAGACACAGAACTGTTGGAGATGTTTCTGCAGATGTGTTGCCCTGTAAATGCAAAGCAGTCTGTGTGGAGGGGCTGGCAGGGTGGTGGATTGTCCAGGCTACAGGTGGGTGCCCCCACTGCAGGGAGAGGGTGCTTTTTCCAGCTGATCTTGATAAGAAACAAGATACTCGGGAAATAGAGACAATAATGATAGCTAACCCTTATTATGTGTCAAGCACTTTTTAAAAAATATATATATTTTATTGATTTTTTACAGAGAGGAAGGGAGAGAGATAGAGAGCCAGAAACATCGATGAGAGAGAAACATTGACTAGCCGCCTCCTGCACACCCCCTACCGGGGATGTGCCTGCAACCAAGGTACATGCCCTTGACCGGAATCGAACCTGGGACCTTTCAGTCCGCAGACCGATGCTCTACCACTGAGCCAAACCGGTTTCGGCTCAAACACTTTTCTAAACATTTTTTTATTTTTTATATTCACTGACTCATTAATCCTGACCATGACCCTATGATAAAGCTACTGCTCTGCTTCTGTGTCCACTTTCCTGATGGGAAATATTTAGCCTTGAAAGCTTGACTTGTCCAAAGTCACACAGATAGTAAATGACAGAGCAGGGACTTGGACTGGGATGACCTGGGTAAAGAATCTGGACTCAACCGCCAAGCATACTGCCTTCTCTCCCACAACGAAGGCAGAAAGGACAGGATGTAAGAGGGAGTTCTGGGGCTGGTTCTCAGGATCACCCTCTAGGGACCTCTCCTGTCCTTCCAGGCCAGGAGCGCTTCACATCTATGACACGCCTGTACTATCGAGACGCCTCTGCCTGTGTTATTATGTTTGATGTTACCAATGCCACTACCTTCAGCAACAGCCAGAGATGGAAACAGGACCTGGACAGCAAGCTCACTCTGCCCAATGGAGAGCCTGTGCCCTGCCTGCTCTTGGCCAATAAGGTACATGGTCAATCTAGGAAAATGGTTTCTGGCTTCAATCAGCGGTGAGAGGGCAAGCTATCTAAAATGCTCTTCCAGTCCTAGCTGGTTTTGCTCAGTGAATAGAGCGTCGGCCTGAAGACCGAAGGGTCCAGGGTTCGATTCTGGTCAAGGGCACATGTCAGGGTTGTGAGCCTGGTCCCCAATGGGGGCATGCAGGAGGCAGCCAATCAATGACTCTCATCATTGATGTTTCTGTCTCTTCCCTCTTCCTTCAACTCTGAAATCAATAAAAGTATTTAAAAAAAAATAGAGTAGCCAAAACCGGTTTGGCTCAGTGAATAGAGCCTCGGCCTGTGGACTGAAAGGTCCCAGGTTTGATTCCGGTCAAGGGCATGTACCTTGGTTGCAGGCACATCCCCAGTAGGGGGTGTGCAAGAGGCAGCTGGTCGAGGATTCTCTCTCATCGATGTTTCTAGCTCTCTATCCCTCTCTCTTCCTCTCCGTATCTCTGTAAAAAATTAATAAAATATATTTTTTTAAGAAGAATAAAGTAAAATGCTCTCTTATTCTTGTGATCCACTTTCTCTTCTCAACTTGGTAAAATCATCTCTCCCTCCTTTCAAGGGATATTGAGGCTTTCTTGGGGAGGAATTTTGAATGTAGATTTTATTTTTTTGAATATAGATTTTAGAGGCTGCTGTGTTCTTCGCCATTGATAGAAAGGTTTTTAATCCAGAGGTATCTGAACTGTGTTCCTAATCCCAGGAAGTTTATGGTGTTGCCTTTTATTCATTCTCTTTGCCAGTGCGACCTGTCCCCTTGGGCAGTGAGCCGAGACCAGGTTGACCGTTTCAGTAAGGAGAATGGTTTCACGGGTTGGACAGAAACATCAGTCAAGGAGAACAAAAATGTTAATGAGGCCATGAGGTGAGTAGCTATGGGCACACAGATCTTCCACTGTAGCTCGTTGTACCTTCTTTTTTTTTTTTTTTTTTTTTTAAATCAGGACCATATTCTTGATTTATACTTTCAGAACCTTGAACAGTGCTTGACAAATAGCACATCTTAATAAATGTTTCTTGAACTGAATTCTATTTTTTGACAGCAAAGGTAATTCTGGGTTCATCTCCTGAAATACCAAATTGTAGATCTTACTCCATCTTTTGACCACTGAACCTCTGCCAGGTATTTAGAAATGAGGTTTTATGTTCCAGAAACCTCAAGTACAAATCAACTAGACACTGAAATAACACAGATCAGGATTCAGCTTGCTTCTGTGCTCCAAACAAAAGATAAGCTTTTCCTTTTCAGACAAAAAAACCACATTAAATTGATTCTGTTATGGTATCAATAACGAATAGCAAGTGGATGGCCAACAAGAAACATGTAACTCTTGTTTATTTAATCTACCCACTTTGCACAGATTTCTGATAAAATTAAATAGATTTAATAGATGTACCCATCTTCCACTGCAGCCCATTGTACCTTTTTTCTTGTTTCTGAGTAAATCAGAACAGACTGGGCCCCTTGAATGCCAGCTTCTGAAGGTCAGAGATGCTGTCCTCTCTCCTGAGATAACGGGACAAACCTGGCGGCTTTACTGAATGCCATCTGGCGTTAAGACAATGTCTGCTGTTTCTCCCTTTCCTCAATTCAGCTTTTCAGGCTTATTTTTTATTTGTTTTTTAGAGTCCTCATTGAAAAGATGATGAGCAATTCCAAAGAAGACACGTTTTTGTCCACCCAAGGGGACTACATCAACCTCCAAGCCAAGCCTTCCTATAGTTGGGGATGCTGCTAGTCGTGTTTCGCCTGCTTTCCCTCCAGGTTCCAGTTCCTTCCCTTCAGCTGCCCACCCAGCAGTTGTATTAAGTGCATCTGAACTGTCTCCTGCTGACTGTCCAGTAAGGAGGGCCGTCATCACTAAGAAAAGACACCTGGGACCCATGTGCTTTTCTGCATCTCCTGAAACTTGGTTCTCACTTGCTGCTGACCCATGTGGTCCGGTCAATGCCTTCCTGCTCATCCCCTTTTTATCGGACTTATTGGGGTGACACTGGTTAACAAAATAGGTATCATGTGCTCAGTTCTACAAGACATCATCTGTACAGCTGGTGCCTTTTGTATAAGAAAGGTCATCGCATCACTCCATTTGTGATCTGGGGTTTTGTGGGTAGGACTAGAAATCAGTGTCTGTGTTTTAAGGATCACAATTCTCAGCTGCTTTTGAGTTTGTTTTTCCATCTGATACATATTGAGATATCAATCTGATATGACTTCAGATTGAGAAGAAAATGAAATCAAAGGTCATTTCCCTTATAGGTCATGATACTTTCTGTCTTGGACTTTCAATGTAAAGATCTGATTCTGAACTGCAGTAAGAGTGGGGCTTGGTATCTTTGGGTTTGGGGCTCCTGGAGGTGACCCAAAAGTCACTGTTATTTTTTAAAAAAAATATATTTTTATTGATTTTGTACAGAGAGGAAGGGAGAGAGATAGAGAGTTAGAATCATCGATGAGAGAGAGTCATCGATCAGTTGCCTCTTGCACACCCCCTACTGGGGATATGCCCGCAGCCAAGGTACATGCCCTTGACCGGAATAGAACCCGGGACCTTCCAGTCCCCAAGCCGATGCTCTATCCATTGAGCCAAACCGGTTTCGGCTAGTCACTGTTATTTTTGAAGCTTCTAAAGTCATAATTAGCTTTCTCTTGTCTTGGCTTCAAGAATAATCAAGCTTGCCCTGACCAGTGTGGCTCAGTTGGTTAGAGTATCATCTCCTGCATGGAAAGGTCGCAGGTTCCATTCCAGGTCAGGGCACATGCCTAGGTTGTGAGTTCAGTTCCTGCTCAGGGAAGAAACAGGAGGCAACCAATTAATGTGATGTGTCTCTCCCATGTAGATGTCTCTCTCTCTCTCCTTCCCTCCCTCCCTTAAAAAAAAGGTCAAGCTTTCAAATTGTCTATCTTGTGTGATGCCAGCATTTCTTTCTGAAAAGAAATTAGGGTGGTCTAATTGTCTCTCTACCAGTAGGGTAAGGGAGGGGTTTGCCGTTTCTGCAAGTTTCTGGGTTGATGTTTTGATGCATAATGCTTCATGTGGTGCCCAGTTGTCTGATCCTCGAAGCTCTGGGGATCTGAATGGAAGAAAAAGGAGAGGTTAATAGAACAAAACCCTGTGAGCAACTTGCTTCTGAGCAATCTGAGTGGCTAGCACTTAGCAGCCACAGGAAACAAGTATTATGTACAGACCTTTGCCTGGGGGTGGGAGTAGACAGGCAGGAAATCATTAGCTAATTTAAGTGCTAAATCAGGGAGAGTTTTTAGTATCAAGTCGCTTCTAAGCAGTATAATTTGTTAAATTCTCACAGGATAGTGATTTATAACTACCCAGAATTATGAATATTCTAAGTGGGCCCTGTGGCCTACAGTTCTTTGAGACACCCTTGTCTAAATGTATCCTAAGTCAGTGGTTCCCAAGTCTGACTGGTGAGATCTAACGTATATGTAGAATCGAATGAACAAAATAAACTGGCCAACAAAATAGATCCAGAGATATGGAACAGACTGACAGACCTCAGTCTGTTTGTTTTTAATACCAATTATAACTTTTGCACAATGTTTGGAGATATTGAAGATCTCTTTTGTATTACCCTTTTCAGGTAGGGTTTTTATTACAATGATTCTGAAGGTAATAGTGGGTTAACATTCTTTTTATTTGAGAAGAACATTGATTTGTATGCACTGGTTTCAATCCCAGCAATAAGTGGGAAATAAATCTTGTATTCATAATAGTTATTGGCCTTTAATGTGAGTTTGTTAAAATGTTAGTCTATCCCACCCTAGCCTGTTTGGCTCAATGGATTCTGCCAGGGTTTGATTCTGGTCAAGGGCATGTACATGTGCAGGAAGCAACCAATCAATGTATCTCTCTCACATGGATGTATCTCTCTGTCTCTCCCACTCCCTTCTACTATCTCTAAAAGTCAATGGAAAAACACCCTCCGATAATCCTCCAGTAAGGATTAACAAAACAAAACAAAAAGTTAGCCTATGCTGATTACTCAAGAGTATTGTGGACATAGAGACTTTATTTTTTAAATGCCTTCTATAAAAACGAAGGTAAATGTTTTTCTGTTTACCTGTTAATTTATTGGTACCAGTCGCCTAATACCAATTCAGTACTTGATGTAACATCCCAAATACTGCTCAGAGATGTGACCATTTTAAAATATATATTTTATTGATTTTTCACAGAGAGGAAGAGAGAGGGATAGAGAGTCAGAAACAACGATGAGAGAGAATCATCGATCAGCCGCCTCTTGCACACCCCCCACCGGGGATGTGCCCGCAACCAAGGTACATGGCCTTGACCGGAATCGAACCCGGGACCCTTCAGTCCGCAGGCCGACGCTCCATCCACAGAGCCAAACCGGTCCCGGTGAGATGTGACCATTTTAAAAAATAGAATATCCTTTCTTTTCCCATTTGCTGACTCAAGATCTACCTGCCTTTTCAAGCATTGCTAGAAGCTGGCCTGCCAGCCCTTATGGATTTTTCTCTCCTAATTGCTGAAAATTATAGGCCTAAAATTAATTGAAGAAGAAATTGAAATATAACTAATTTCTCTCCATATCCCTACCCATAAAGAAAAGGGAAAACAATCAAGGAAGAAGAAAATATTTACGTGACTTGAAATATGATTATGCTAAAAATAATTAGATCTTATCATTTGGATGCCACCTCTCAGGTAAAATTGGATGGAACGTGGACACTGTTGTAGCCCTTCCCTAGAGTTGTTTCCGTGTTTGAGACGAGATGTCCCTCCACCCACAGCTGCTCTATGGCTCAAAAGAAAACAAGCATTCCCTACAGTATGTTCTAGGCCAGTGGTCGGCAAACTCATTAGCCCACAGAGCCAAATATCAACGGTACAACGATTGAGATTTCTTTTGAGAGAGAAATTTTTTTAAACTTAAACTCCTTCTAACGCCACTTCTTCAAAAATAGACTCGCCCAGGCCGTGGTATTTTGTGGAAGAGCCACACACAAGGGGCCAAAGAGCCACATGTGGCTCGCAAGCCGCAGTTTGCCGACCACGGTTCTAGGAGACCCAAGGAAGGACTGAAAATTGCGCTGTGGGATTGTGACTGCCATGGCTTTCAACTCTGGGCAAGAGAGCTAAGCGACCAACTTAAGCAGAGAATAAGAGACCACAGGTCAAGCAAGGCCTCTCAGCAGGAAGTGCGGTTTGCTCTTTTGTTACTAATAGTGAGCCAAAATTACTCCCAGAGGTTTCCCCAATTCCCTTTCCTTAGCTATTGCCAAAGTATGTTGGGGTTCCTCATTATTTCCAAATTTAACTCTTTCTTTCTTTTTTTTTTTTTAAAAAAAACATTTTATTGATTTTTTACAGAGAGGAAGGGAGAGAGGGAGAGAGAGTCAGAAACATCGATAAGAGAGAAACATCCGCCGAAACCGGTTTGGCTCAGTGGATAGAGCGTCGGTCTGAGGACTGAAGGGTCCCGGGTTCGATTCCGGTCAGGGGCATGTGCATTGGTTGCAGGCACATCTCCAGTAGGGGGTGTGCAAGAGGTGGCTGATTGATGATTCTCTCTCATCGATGTTTCTAACTCTCTATCCCTCTCCCTTTCTCTCTGTAAAAAATCAATAAAATATAAAAATAAAAGAGAGAGAGAGAAACATCCATCAGCTGCCTCCTGCACACCCCCTACTGGGGATGTGCCCGCAACCAAGGTACATGCCCTTGACCAAAATCGAACCTGGGACCCTTGAGTCCGCAGGCTGACACTCTATCCAGTTAGGGCTAACTCTTCTTTATGTGGTCTGTCTTCTGTCCTCAAGACAGTGCCCCATCTTCCAGGAGGCTTTCCTGCCCTTGGTTGTCCTTCTGTAGGCAGTGGCTTGCTTTTGACGTAATCTAAGTCCATGGTTAAAAGATGTAAAATCTCCAAGGTATTCGATAAACTCCACTGACCAGATTGTCCAAAGATGTTTCCCTTCTACCCGCTTTAGTTCACTGTGTGTAGGAAGAGTCCTCAGCTGTATAAGTGACTCATTTATTACAGCCAAACAATCCCCAAAGCTGCAAGTTGGATTAGGTAGGAAACCCTAGGAAGAGATGTGTTCTAAAGAACTACACATGTATTTTTATTTTTTTAAAATATATTTTATTGATTTTTTACAGAGGGGAAGAGAGAGGGGTAGGGTTAGAAACATCGATGAGAGAGAATCATGGATCAGCTGCCTCTTGCACACCCCCTACTGGGGATGTGCCCGCAACCAATGTACATGGTCTTGACCGGAATAGAACCTGGGACCTTTCAGTCCGCAGGCTGACGCTCTATTAACTGAGCCAAACCGGTTTCGGCCCAAATGGCCAGATTATTATGCATTCAATCTGCAGGCTGATGCTCTATCCACTGACCCAAACCGGTTTCGGCTATATATGTATTTTTAATTCCACCATAAATACCAAAGACTTAAAAATATATCCACCTTATGATTTTCATGGTTATTAGAAAAATCCTACCTTCTCTTTGGCTTTCAAGCATAATTTGAATTCTGTCAAATTTTATCTACAGAGTTTCAGTATAATAATAGTATTGCTCTATATCAGAGAAAGAGACTAATAGGAGAATATACACTGAGTGGCCAGATTATTATGATCTCTGAAGGCATAATAACCTGACCACTCAGTGTACTTAAGAATAAGGGAAAGCTTGCCAATCTTGATATGTCAAGGGACCAGGAGATAGTGGCTAGTAAGTCCTCTGCTTCTTTCTAACTACCCACAATGCAGTTCTCAAACACGGAAAAACCTTATTTTAAAATTGCAACTCTGTGGTCAGTCTACACTGAGTGGCCAGATTATTATTATTTTTTAAAATGTATTTTTTAAAATATATTTTTATTGATTTTTCACAGAGAGGAAGGGAGAGGGATAGAGAGCTAGAAACATCGATTAGAGAGATACATCGACCAGCTGCCTCCTGCACACCCCTCACTGGGGACGTGCCCACAACCAATGTACATGCTCTTGATCGGAATCGAACCTGGGACCTTTCAGTCTGCAGGCCGACGCTCTATCCACTGAGCCAAACCGGTTTCGGCCCAAATGGCTAGATTATTATGCATTCAAAGATCATAGTAATCTGGCCACTCAGTGTATATTTTAAGTAATTTACTATTCCAATGGCTTATGCAATTATGGAGGCTAACAGATCCAAAAATCTTCAAGTCCTGTCATCCCAGTTCATTGATACTTCAGTGAGAACGCCATTAGGCAGAATTCTTGCTTACTCAGCAGAAAGTCAACCTTTGCTTCTATTTTAGGCCTTCAACTGATTGGATGAGACCCACCCATACTGGGGAGAGCAACCTGCTTTACTCAGACTACTGATTTAAGTGTTAAATTTCATCAAAAACACTGTCACGGAAACACCCAGAATGATATTTGATCAAATATCTGGGTACCCCAGGGTCTAGTTAAGTTGATACATAAAATTAACCACCACATGCACTAACATCGGAATGTTGCCATAAATCAAGTAGTCTGAGCACTTCACATAGATCATTTTTACAAAGACCCTATGATATATATATAAATAAGAAAACTGAGGCACAAAAAAACCAAGACTGCTCAAGGTTAGATAGCTAGCAAGTGGCAAAACTGATTTTTTAAGCTTAAGTAGTGTGACTTCAGAAACTGGGCCCTTTACACTGCCTCCCCTTTTATATGTGTGTGTTTTGGTGGTGGCATCCTTGAAGTTTTTCCATACAGTGATTTTTCAGTATAGTGGAAACAGAAGAGTAATTTATTAAATGGACATCCAGGTATGCTAATACCTTTATAATGAAAACTTAAATCTACTTATTTTTTTTAAAATATATTTTTATTGATTTTTTTCACAGAGAGGGATAGAGAGTTAGAAACATTGATGAGAGAGAAACATCAATCAGCTGCCTCCTGCACACCTCCCACTGGGGATGTGCCCGCAACCAAGGTACATGCCCTTGACCGGAATCGAACCTGGGACCCCTCAGTCCGCATGCCGACGCTCTATCCACTGAGCCAAACCTGTTTCGGCTAAATCTACTTATTAAGGGAAATTGAGGGGGGGGGGGAAACCCAAACCACCCTTAATTTACATTTTGATAAGTTTGTTTCTCATTAATTTGTTAAAACAAAGATTTCCCCCCCCCACACATAATTGTATAATCACTTTTGATTACATACATTTTATGTGTCTAGTTTTATCAGAGGAGTTAGGGGGGATATAAAGATCTGTGCCATAGATATTCAAAGAAGAAAGAGATTAAGAAAAACTTAAAGGAAATTAGGACTTGGATACAAATCAAGAAAGAGGTGGGGAGAAAGGGAGTTTAGCATTTCAGGTTGGGAAGAAACGGAGTTTAGAATTCTTACACAAGTTTGAGAAGTGGCCAGTAGACCAGAAGGTAGGCTAGGGGTTGTCAGGGGCTGGGAAAAGAGGGAATGGGGAATTAGTGCTTCTGCTGGATTTTATGAAAAAGTCCTGGAGATGGTTGGTGGTGATGGTTGCATCACAATGTGAATGCACTTACTAGTGATGCCACTGAACTATGCGTTTAAAATGGTGAATTTTGTGTTATGAACCTTTATACAACAACAACAACAAAAGAAACATTCAAGGGAGTAAGTGGAGTGGCGTGGAAAAGGCAGAAGATAACTTTAATGCTTCACTAGGTCACTGTGCTGGTCTTTTCCCTTAGAACTGTACCAGAGTTCACCAAGGACACTTTAGGGGGCAGGCATGGTGGGTTTGTTTGATATGGCATATATCTTCAGTTGCTTACCAACAGGCTGCCTGTGTCAGGGATTCAAGTCTACAATGATGGGGTAAACCTCATTGCTGTTCCCATAGGGATCCTGAGCTCTGCCTCTGAGAGTTAAGGCATCCAACAAATGTTCATGGATTTTAATGGGTGATCGGATTTTAATGGTAACCCTAAGTTATCAGTCCCACCTATCTCTACCTAGGGATCAGGTCACCTTTTAAAAACTGAACTTAACAAGTTTAAGCACTTATATAATGTTTACTAGTGTTCCAGAGACTCTTCTAAACTTTTTCCATATATCAAGTTATTGAATCCGAATAACCCTATAAGATATTGTTTCCCACTTCACACACAAGAAAACTGAGGCACATAGTTATATAGCTAATTAAGATGTGGACCTTTAAACCAAAACACCTTTGGCCCCAGAGTCCATACTCCTCCTATTCATGAGGCCCCCAAAGTAATAATGTCCAAGATTGGGGCTTTAGTGACCCTGAAGTGTATCTCAAGTTCCAGAATGGAAATTGGGGGTCAAGTTTTTCCTTCATCATGACCCTGCCTTTCTGCTCCAGCAGCGGGATTGGACCCCTGAGGGCTAAATGCTAAAACCAGGGGAAGAGGTTTACGGGTTTAAAATAAAAAAATTTTGAACATATGGAATTTCCCTCCAATTCTGAAATAGCGCTCTAGTGACGAATCAGCAGCCTGTCCCATAGGTTTTGTTGTTCGTGTGGTTTCAGTTGATCAAGCAGGCGAAATAAAAGATAGTTAAACTAAAACTAAATGGCATTATCTCCTACATAAATCTTTTTTTCTCGTCCTTCCGAGGTGCGACCCAAGACGAATCTGCAAGTCCGGAGTGGAAACCAGGGGGCGGGCTGCGCCGCGACCATTTTTGTTTTGCAGCCGTGCGCGCTCAGAGCATCTTGACTAACAGGACCCAGTGGGGGAGGCGGGGCCTATGAGAACGCGGGGCGGGGCCTAAGGGGGACGTGATGATTCAAATAGACCAATGATCTCGGCGCAGCTGGCAAAAGCCACCAATGGCCGGGCGTTTGGGGGCGGCGCCCACGAGCCCTAGCGCGTTCGGTTGCACGGCGGCTTTGGCGCATTTTCGGGTGGTTTGATTCATCCATTTTGAGGAGACGGGGGAACGGGGGCTCCGTCTGGTTACGGGCCTCTGAGCCGAGGAGCGGCGTTATTGGAGAAGCCGGCAGCAGCTCGGGGCTCGGCGGTACCGGCCCCCTCGGCCAAAGTTGGGGGGGGTGGGGCGCCGAGCGCGCGGGGTTGGGGGGGGTCCTGGTCTTTGGCTTCTCAACTCGGCCCTGATTCGGCAGCGAACATGTCTCGGCCTGTCAGGTCAGTGCGGAGTCCGAGGCCTGGGGCGGGTTGGCGAGGTGGGGGGGTGGTGGTGAGCGGCGACGGAGGGGGGGGGGGGGGAACCACAGACCCGGGGTCTGCCCTCCCCCCTTTGGGGCCCGCGCGCGCCCGCCCTTGAGCGCGGGGGGCCCCGCTGGCGCGCGGCGCCGCGTGGGGGGTGGCGGCCGTGCGCCCATGCGCGCTCCTCCCCTCCTCCCCGCGCCGCTGCAGGGCTCCGGGCGGCTCGGCTGCCTCCCCCACCCGCCGCCCTGGAGCGCGCGGGCGGGGTGTTCCCTGAACCGCCCGCGGCCGGAGGGGGAGGGGTGTGAAGTCAGTGCCCCCACCCAGGCCCCACCTCCTCGGGGGCCGGCCCCTGGGAGCCCGCCGCCCCGGGGAGACTGCGGCGGACCCGGGCTTGGGGGGGGGTCCCCGCCTCCACCCCCAACCTTAAGCGAGGAGGAGCGCTGACACCCCCGTCTTGCCCCTTGCCCGCCTCCGCTCGCGTTGGGGGCTGGGGAGCACCGCACTTTTTTCCAGCGGCCCCGAGCGTTCCACCCCGGGGAGGAGCACCGGGGAGGAGGCCGCGCTGCCCTGGGCCCCGCCTCCGGGATCGGGCGTGGGCGGGGCCCGTCCCGTCCCCCTCCGGCCCGTGTGAGCTCCGAGCCGGTCGCTGGGCAATGACTGCTGCCTCTCCCCCCCCCCCGCCCTCCCCCCCCCAACTCGGGGAGTTGTGAGCGGGTGGAAGCCCCCGAGGCCGCCCTTCCCCTCGGGCTGGCCGTGTCCTTCCGCGGGGAAATGCCCTTCCTCCGGGAGGTGCGGGCGAACCGCACGACCCAGATCCCGGGCGGGTCTGGTTCCCGCTATCGCGCTCCGCTCTCCCCGGCGCTCACGTCGCGAGGTCTTTGTAACCCTCTCTTTACCCGGTAACTTTAACAATAAAGGGCTTCCATTCAGTGCACCGTGAGACTTTACCCTGAGAATCTCAACAAGTTTGCCGTCCCCCCCCCCCCAACCCCCGCGGCCGGTGGAATCGCCCGGTGCCGGCCTCCTGGCTATGGTATGGAATGTGCCATTTGCGGAGGGGTGTGGCTCCGTTCGGTCTAAAAGGGGAGCTGTTGCAAATACTACTTTTCATGTCATGTCCGCGACGCTTGCGATGTAAGGAATTGGCTACTTTGCATAGTGTTTGCTGCATCAGTTCGTAAAGGTAATGGTTGTTAAATGTTTTTAAGAGTTGCTTCCCCCTCTTCCAAGTTTTGTGGGGAACGGAAGTACTTGGACCTGGACCTGTAAAGGGGTTTGGAGCCCCCCGGAAAGAGTTTTGTTCTCCGCTGTTCGGTCTCCTGACTAGACCGTCTGTGTCCCCTGCGCCCGTGATGGGCAGGAGGCGAGTTCTAACCACCTGGCTTGCCTTCCTACCTTCTCATTTCAACCCACGTCTCTGGTCTCTGATAACTCACCACCACCACAGGGAAGAGTTTAGCCAACTTTTTGCAAGGCGTCGTATTCCAGGTTACAGCATGCATACTTTTTTGGCATAAAATTTACCTGTGTGTATCCCATCCACTTGGATTGGACCTTCTGTTTTCCTCAAAGTAAATTACTGTCTGGTAAAATTGTACTGTTATTTTCTTCTCTGCTTTTTAACTTAAGTTCACTAGGCTTTGATGATGGCTTTAATGTGACTTTATCTGCCTGAATTTGTTTCCAGATTTAAATACTGGAACACAAAATAACTTTATTTTACTTGAAAACTGGATTTTTAAAAAAATAAATATTGATTTTTTACAGAGAGGAAGAGAGAGAGGGATAGAGAGTTAGAAACATCGATGAGAGAATCATCGATCAGCTGTCTCTTGCACACCCCCTACTGGGGATGTGCCCGCAACCAAGGTACATGCTCTTGACAGGAATCGAACCTGGGACCTTTCAGTCCGTAGGCCAACGCTCTATCCACTGAGCCAAACCGGTTTCGGCTGAAAACTGGATATTTAATCTCACCAGGTGGAGACAAATATATTAAGTATGCTCTATAAGTTTTTTGGGGGGGGGGCATTGGGATTTCTGCACAACTTTTTTTCTTGCTCAGTATGTTGTTAAAAGTAATTTTAACTTTCTATTTGCTTCTAAATGACAAATGAGGTTAATATATTGTGGGCTTTCCCGGGACCGGTTTGGCTCAGTGGATAGAGCGTCGGCCTGCGGACTGAAAGGTCCCGGGTTCGATTCCGGGCAAGGGCATGTACCTTGGTTGCGGGCACATCCCCAGTAGGGGGTGTGCAAGAGGCAGCTGATCGATGATTCTCTCTCATCGATGTTTCTAGCTCTCTATCCCTCTCTCTTCCTCTCTGTGAAAAATCAATAAAATATATTTAAATATATATATATATATTGTGGGCTTTTTGGGGATCACTTTCAAATTATTTCAAAGCAACTTGGTTTTTTATTACATATTTTAGTGATTAAAGTCTATTTGTAACTATTTTTTGAAGCCTTTATATACTTATACCGATAATAAAGCAGAAGTAATTAAACTTGAGGTTGGTGGTTTGTTAAATTTGCAATTTAAAAAGTCCTCTTAGGGAAGTGCTTTTGCTTCAAGGTGTAATTGAAGATCTATGTACCTGAGGGCATTTAATAAAAAAATTAATAGTTGACATTGATTCAGAATAATCAGCCTTGTTTTAAAAAAAATCATTTTGGAAAATGATAGTATCAGCGCATCTTCTTTTGGAGTAGGTTTCTTCTCTTAGGTCTGTATGTAATTTTGAGGTTTTTCTGGTTTTCAGAATACTGTAAATATTCATTTTCATTTTAATAATAATCTAAGCATTTAAAGATTTATTAATAGCTGCTTTCACTAGTTTTCAAATGGGAGTAAGCTACTGCAAGGTTTTTTACAGATGTGTGTAACATACCGTATTATTATTCTTACCTTTTACAGTATCTGACTCATTTTATATATATATAAATGTGTGTGTGTGTGTGTGTGTGTGTGTATATATATATATATATATATATATATATATATACACACACACACACACACACATATACATATACATACATATGAGTGCAAGTGTTTTAGGCCTTGGATTCAAATTTACAGCATAAAATTGCAGTCTTGGAGTTAGCAAAAATTTAGGCAGGTTTATTTTTCAAGGGACTTAATGGGAACCTGAACAAATGAAGTGCCTTGTATCACACACTAGTGGGTGCCAGATTGGGTCTAGAACCTAGATTTCTCATTCAGTGTTACTTATCCTTCCCCTCCCCCTTTCTGTACAGTAATCACTACTTAAATTTTCCTCTAAGATGTAAACTCTTCTATAAACTTCACCTTCAAAAATATCTCACATAATCGATAAAGCCTGAATAATAGGGGGAATTAATTTTATAACAACACTTAAGTGTTCAACATTTTAGAGTAGTTTACTAAAAATAGTCACTTTGCTAGAGGCTTTCACTTTAACTTGTTTTATCCTTATTACAACCCTTTAAGGTAGGATTTTTTTTTTTTAATTCCTGCATAACAGATGATGACAAGCTTAATGAATGTTATTAGTAATCTCTTCGGTGGCAAGTATTTTCTGTCTGCATACTAGGGTTTTTTTAAAATTTATTTAAAGAAAATGTTTTATAGAAAATGTGCCCATGTTGTGTTTTTGTTTTTCATTTTTAGAGAGAGAAAGGGAGAAACAATGTGAGAGTGAAATATTAATGGACTACCTCCTGCATGCCCCCTACCGGGGATCAAGCAAGCAACCAGGCATGTGCCCTAACTGGAATCGAACTCATGACCTTTTGGTGCAGGGAATAACCTACTGAGCCACACTGACCAGGGCCCAAATGTTTTAAATAGGAATTTGTTCCAACTAATTTAAAATAATTTTCAGAGATACTTTTTTTAAAGTATATTTTATTGATTTTTTACAGAGAGGAAGGGAGAGAGATAGAGAGCCAGAAACATCGATGAGAGAGAAACATAGATCAGCTGCCTCCTACACATCCAGAACGAAACAAATGGTAATCGGAAGGGGCAATATCAGGAGAATATGCAGGTTGAGGGAGAACTTCCCATTCCAACTGGCGCAGTTTTTCAGCAGTGATTCTTGCAGTATGCGGTCGTGCGTTATCGTGGTGAAGAATTACGCCCTTCCGATTAATCAGCGCGGGTTCTTTTTCTCTTAAAGCTTGGGCTAACCTTTCCAATTGGGCACTATACACTGCACTTATAATGGTTTGGTTGATGGTAAAAGTTCATAATGAAGAATTCCTTTAAAATTTCACCAAACACACAACATCACTTTTTTCGCATGCAAGTCAGGTTTTGGCGTGGGCTGCGGAGCCTCATTTTTGTCCAACCATTGAGGCCGCCTTTTCAAATTAACATACAGCACCCATTCTTCATCTCCGGTAACAATTTGCTCTAAAAACGGCAAACGGTTTTGACGAGAGAAGAGCGAACTGCAAATTGTGACTCTTTGATTACGGTTGTTGTTGGTCAACTCATGAGGAACCCATTTTCCAAACTTTTGGACTTTGCCAAGTGCACGCAATTGATTGGAAATTGTTTTTTGTGAACAATTTAAAGTTGTCGCAAGCTCTTGTTGGGTAATTTGAGGATTTTGCACCAAAAGAGCTTGAAGAGCTTCTTGACACACGGCCTCGACCACTCTTGTCATCTAACGAAAAATTTCCCTCGCGAAATTTCTCAAACCAACGCTGGCATTTTCTGGCTCTAACTGCATCTTGACCAAGAGCACTACAGATGTATTTTGCAGCCTCACTTGCTTTTCTTCCTAATTGGAACTCGTAAAGCATACAGTGCCGAATATGCTCTTCATCCGCCATCTTCTTAGCCCTAGTTCTACAACAAAAACCAAACCAAACACAAATTTTTTCAAGCAAAACTTGTTAATTGCACTTCACACGTTCTGTAGAAACCACGTGTTTGAAGGTTATGTCAATACAAGTCAACGCCAAGCAAAATTTTAAATGAATGTTTAAAAACGACATTAATTATTACTAGACCCGATACATGCATGCCCCTGACTGGAATCGAACCTGGGACCCTTCAGTCTGCAGGCCTGTCCACTGAGCCAAACCAGCTTTGGCCAGAGGTACTTTTTAATTAAAAAACTTTCTAAGCTATAAAACTTCAGAAATTAAATCCAGTTCCTTCAGTTGACTATTGATAACTGAAGCCAAAGGAATGAAAGTGTAGACATAATAGCAAAGCTGGATTTAGACTGCATGAGTTTTAGCTGTCCTCCTTTCTACTAGATTACATTTACTGATGAATGACTCCATATAGAATGTGTTATAGGTAAACAATTCCTCATTTGAAACCATTGGGGCTGTATGTATTTGGAAGTTCATATTTCTGCAAAAATTTAAAAGTGACAGCATGTCTGTACTGTATTAATGTACCATCACCAGTGAGTCTGGGGTGGTGCTCCTATCTAATGCATTACTCTCATAAAACTTGGAAATTTTCACACATATGTGCTCATTGTTTAAGTTAAATCAGGTTTACCACCACAAAAGTTATGAAAAAGTAGGTTTTGAGAACTTCTTGAATTTTTAAATTGAGCAGTAGAGATGTTGGGCCTTTAGCAGAAGTCCCTTTCTCAACCTTCAGTTTTAGAAAAAAATAAAATGTTGCCCTAGCTGGTTTGGCTCAGTAGATAGAGTGTCCACCTGCGGACTGAAGGGTTCCGGGCTTGATTCCAGTCAAGGGTACATTCCTGGTTGCAGGCTCAATCCCCAGTTGGGGGTGTGTAAGAGGCAGCCAATCAATGATTCTCATCATTGATGTGTCTATCTCCCTCTCCCTTCTCTCTGAAATCAATAAAAATATATTTAAAATGTTGAAACTTAGTGGAGCTATCACTAAGCAATTGTTTGTACCAAAATACCCTGCCAGGTACATTAACATGTTTCAAAATCTTGAAATAACTCCTAAGGCAAGATATATTGATATATTGTCTCCATTTCATATGTGAGGTAGCTGAGGGCTGATGAAATTAAGTGACAGGTCCAGTTCACCTAACTATTAAGTGAAGGAGGAGCAGAAACTGGTTTGGCTCAGTGGATAGAGCGTCGGCTTGTGGACTGAAAGGTCCCGGGTTCGATTCCGGTCAAGGGCATGTACCTTGGTTGTGGGTACATCCCCAGTAGGGGGTGTGCAAGAGGCAACTGATCGATGATTCTCTCTCATTGATGTTTCTAACTCTCTATCCCTCTCTCTTCCTATCTGTAAAGAATAAACAATAATTATATATATATATATATATATATATATATATAGAGAGAGAGAGAGAGAGAGAGAGAGAGAGAGAGAGAGAGAGACAGACAGACAGACAGAAGTGAAGGAGGAATTCAATAACTGTCTTTCCTGGGAGATACTGCCATGAAGCGTTACTCTTCATGGTAGTAGTGTACTTTGCTGTCTCTGGAGGGGGTTATAGTTCATAATAGGACTTTCGTTGGGAAGACCAACTTTAAAGTGAACTGGGGGCAAGGGGGGCTGTGTGCTTAGTGGTTGAGTGTCAACCCATGCACCAAGAGGCTTCTGGTTTGATTCCCAGACAGGGCGCATGTCTAGGTTGTGGGCTTAATCCCATTGGGAGGTGTGCAGGAGGCAGCCAATCAATGTTTCTCTCTCTCTAGAAATCAATAACTATATTTTAAAAATATAAAATGAGTTTGGGAGAAGGGAGGGTGGTGGAGGAAAAAAAATGGTTTTTGGAAGGAATGGAAGAATATGTGAAGGGATTAAAGATACTTGAATATAGAGGGAAATGGGAAGTGTAGTATGAGCTTTTGCAGGAAGAAATGTGAATGTTAAGTAAGTGGTATTGCTATAGTAAGTTTATACATTTTATAATACAAGAACATTTCCTCGTGACTAAAAGAAGTGAATAGATTCCAAACCTACCTAAAGAATATGCTAAGAAAATTTATGGGTTAATTTTATGTATAAGTATAGATGCAAAAATATAAAACAGAATTATTAGCTGAATACAATGTGTATTAAAATATATATGATTAATTTGTCCCATGAATAAAACTTAAAATTTATCACTGATTCATCATAAAAAAATGACTAAAAGAGAAAATCCATGGCATTTGAAAAGATTTAACACCTAAAATACTCATTAGTACATTATAATTAGAAGAAAAATAAGATTAAAAATTGAGTTGTTTGAGCTTGAAAAAAGTTACAAGTATGGTAAGTTGTTGCATTTTTTAGTGTTTTAAATCAATTAGCAGTGGAACTGTTGTGGGAAAGGAACATGGTACACCAAAAGAAACCCAACTTCTGCTTAGGTTTATATAATGGAAATGCATTTACAAAGCATTTTATAATCTTTAAACTTTGTCTCATTGGTTTCTTTCAGGTCTAAAAACTAGTATGAATGAGAAAGTAATTTTGAATGGAGATTGGTTTTATTTATTTCCAGAAATATAAAACAAGGGTGCCATATTGTGTATCTCCGGGACATCATCCATATTGCATCTACATTATAGTCCATGTGAATGGTGCCCCTCTGGAGTTAATAAAATTTAGAGTCTGCATGTCCAGATGGGTTGCATTGCAAAATTGGTTGCTTGAACTTAATAACAAAGAAGTTATTGAGCATGCTGTGAAGTGTTCTATTTGTATTTTAAGTCTTAACTATAAATAAATAAGTAAATGTGACTCATTACTCTAGATGAAGAAGTATCTTCTTGAATTGTTGAGACTAGAGAGAGAATCTTAATTTAGGTGACTGCTGTGTTGTACACAATAGAAGAAAACATTTACCACAGGACTACTTTGGTGAAACTGAAGCATCCCTTTATTTTGTCTTTAAAAATGTATTACTATCTAGACTCTAGAAAGTGGAACTAACTGTTTAAAAGATTGCATTACATGCTTTTAAATAACTACTACACAAATAGCTATAATTATAGGCCTTTGGAATATTTAGGTGAAGAGATTACAGGTTGCCAAAAGTGTTTCAACTGGGTATAACATTTTCAGATTCTTTTTAGTGCATATCTATTTTTCAAATTGTGCACTTGTTCAGTTACCTGCTAAACAAGGGTTTCACCTCTCAAGACAACATGACTCAGAAGATCAACTGCTTGAGAAACTAAAAATTAGCTTGAGTGAGAAGTAAAAATCCACCTGCTTTTCATTGGGTCAGGATAATTAATAGACACAGCTCTCTGAATTCCAGACATGCTGCATCTATATAGTGATTCTCTAAAACTAGACTATCAAACTTGTCTGATTGAAATTAGATCAATAAGAATGAAACATCCTGGAGGACTAAGAAGGCTGAGTCTGATGAAGCAAGACTCTGCTGATACAATCCTCCTAAAAAAAAAAAGGGTTGGAGAGAGCAGCCTATACTGGAGAATATCATAGGGCTGACTGCACTACCCAACATTCTAAAAAAAAGAATGCATCACACATTTGTCAGAGCAAAGTCCTTTGGACATGGAGAACCAGCCACCATTTACAACCTCAGAGCTTCAGAGGAGGAGCTGCTGGACACAAATACCACATCTGCCTTAACTTCGCTAACAAGTATGATGAGTGGTCCACTTTGCAGTCCAGATTTAATGTTAACCCCTTTACACACAGTCCTATTTTCCTATTGAGCCTATCAAGACACTGCTTCATTTAAATTTCACCTAAATTCTACCTTTCCCCAAATCCTGTTATTTTTCCTGTTTGCTGAGATGCTCCACACTTCTGAGGTCTTCGCTTTCATTGTATAAGTCAGTAAACCTGACTTTGTAGAGCTACAGATTTGTCCCTGGGGATAGGGTTAATGCAATAGGGAATATTCCACTGGGGTTTCAGACACCCTCTGAACTACAGACAGGACTCTGGTTGGTAATGTGCCCATCTGATACCCATTAAGTTTCATTTGCATGAGGTTTCTCTGTTCCTAATTGTATATGGTTTGCACTAAACTTCTGTTGGTAAAAATCTAGCCCACTTTACTTAGGTAATAATTGATATTATACTCACTGAAATTTGTATGACTTAAAACATTTTCCTGCCAGGCCCATGTGGTTTAGTGGTTGAGTGTGGACCTATGAACCAGTAGGTTTGATTCCCTGTCAGGGCACATGCCCAGGTTTTGGGCACAGTCCCCAATAGAAGGCAGCCAATCAGTGATTCTCTCACATCACTGATGTTTCTTTTCTTTCTTTCTTTTTTTTTTTACAGAGAGGAAGGGAGAGGGAGAGAGAGTTAGAAATGTCGAAGAGAGAGAAACATCGATCAGCTGCCTCTTGCACACCCCCTACTGGGGATGTGCCGGCAACCAATGTATTGTACATGCCCTTGACCAGAATTGAACCTGGGAACCTGGAACCTTTCAGTCCGCAGACCGACGCTCTACCACTGAGCCAAACCGGTTTCAGCACATCACTGATGTTTCTATCTCTTCCTCCCTTTCTCTCTGAAATAAAAAATATATATATATTTTTTTCTTATATGGAGAGAATTTGACTATTTTGGGAATAAGGGATGCCATACAAGAGTTAATATTTATTCATCTGAATGAAGACATTATGTTGATTTAAAAAAAAAAAAAGGTTTAGTAGGGATTTTGACAATTATCTAATAAACGGATGTGCCTAGTATATCATTCAGAACTTCATTCTGTATCCTTTTCTGCAGAAAATAGAAACTTGCTTTTTCCATTTGAAAACTTTTAGGAGCTCTTTGATATATATATATATATATATATATATATATTTGGGTTTTTTTGCTTACATGTTTTACTTTTTGCCTTATATCCTGTGACTTTTTAAAAAAATATATTTTATTGATTTTTTACAGAGAGGAAGAGAGAGAGAGAGTTAGAAACATCAATAAGAGAATCATCGATCAGCTGCCTCTTGCACACCCCCTACTGGGGATGTGCCCGCAACCAAGGTACATGCCCTTGACCGGAATGGAACCCAGGACCCTTGAGTCCCCAGGCTGACGCTCTATCCACTGAGCCAAACCGGTTTTGGCTATCCTGTGACTTTTTAAATTTTATGTTTAATAACAATTGATATGCATTGAGAACAATGTATCTTTTTAAAAATATATGTATTTCTATTTATTTCAGAGAGGAAGAAAGAGGGAGAGAGAGAGAGAGAGAGAAACATCCATGATGAGAGAGAATTATGAATCAGGATAATTAATAGACAAGTCCACACTGGGGATCGAGCCCACACCCGGGATGTGTCCTTGACCAGAATCAAACCTGGGACCTTTCAGTTTGCAGGTTGATGCTCCATCCACTGAGCCAAACCAGCCAGGGTGAGAACAATATATCTTAGCCAAAAGGAATTTAAAGCTCAAAATAAATGAAGCATTTGTAAAAAAAAACCAAAACAAACAAACAAACAAAAAAACTACCCTGAATTCAGTTCAAGTATCCTGGCTTCTATTAACTAATATTCTTACATTCTGAGAATATTTGGCATATGAAAAATCTTTGATGGGTAGAAGAATGGAGAAAGATACCTTTCAGTCTGCAGGCCGACACTCTGTCCACTGAGCCAAACCGGTCCCGGCCAAATTTTATTTTTACAACATAGGTAATTTAGTATGTTTCTTTAATGAAAGTATTTCAAAGCTTGAACATATTTAAGAAGGTTATAATATCCAAATTGATCTGACCAGAAAACCTTTAGAAAACCTATCTTTACAGAACACAAGTTGGAAAATTTAAATAAGATAAATTTATGTTCTCAAAATTATTATTTTAATTAGCTGTGTTTAATTTTTGTGCTTCCTGGAAATACTTTGAACAAAAAAGGTTTATTTCTAAAATATTTTAACTATATATTGCCGAAACTGGTTTGGCTCAATGGATAGAGCGTCGGCTTGGGGACTAAAGGGTCCCTGGTTCGATTCCGGTCAAGGGCATGTACCTTGGTTGCGGGCATATCCCCAGTAGGGGGTGTGCAAGAGGCAGCTGATCGATGACTCTCTCTCATCGATGTTTCTAACTCTCTATCTCTCTCCCTTCCTCTCTGCACAAAATCAATAAAATATATTTAAAAAAAATAAAATATTTTAACTATATTAAACAACCTCATTTGTTTTTTAAAAATTTTATTAGACACCTTAGCCAATGGATAGAGCATGAGCCTGTGGACAGAAGGGTCCTGGTTTCTATTTGGGTCAAGGGTACATGCCCAGGTTGCCGGCTTGATCCCCAGTAGGGGCTGTGCAGGAGCAGCTGATCAATGACTTTCATCATTGATGTTTCTATTTCTCCCTATCCCTTCCTCTCTGAAATCAATAAAAAAAATACATTAAAAAATTTTAATGTAAAAGAATATTCTTAAAAATGAGTTTCTCTTGCCGAAGCAGGTTTGGCTCAGTGGTAGAGCGTCGGTCTGCGGACTGAAAGGTCCCGGGTTCGATTCCGGTCAGGGGCATGTACATTGGTTGCGGGCACATCCCCGGCAGGGGGGGTGTGCAGGAGGCAGCTGGCCGATGTTTCTCTCTCATCGACGTTTCTAGCTCTCAAGCTCTCTCCCTTCCTCCTCTCTGTAAAATATCAATAAATAAATTTTAAAAAAATGAGTTTCTCTTTCAACAGGAATTTTGACAGAGCTTCACATGAGGTCCTTGTGGGGAAAATGAAGAAATGTGGGCAGAATGATAGTTTTCTGTGATGGACTTGGGCCTCAGTAGCCTTACTCAGAGAAGGCTGATTAACAGATTGATATCAACCTGGAAGAATATTTCCACTGATGCCTTAAAAGGCCTGTGCTGATTAAGTTTGCAGATAATATGAATTTGAGAAAAGTAAAAAATATGTTGAAGTATCGATACACAAAAAAGTTTTAGATTTTGGGGAAAGAAGGTTTTAGTCATTTTAATTGCAATATCCAGTCCATTGTGATATAACGGTCCAAAAGGCAACTGAGATCTTGGATTGCATTAGTACAAATATAGAGTAGAATGGGAAGAGTAAGGTCATAATACTGATCTGCTCCCCCTCCTCCACACACTTTCCTGAAACCATATTATTCTGTTTAGGTTGGGGCACTAGGTCATAGACTTTAATCTGAAGTGGTGTGGAGGAAAGCAACCGGGTCATGAGGCTATTTGAAATACGTTGTAAGGAGTTAAAAGGAACTCTATTTTGTCTTGAAGGAAAAAGTAGAAACTGCCGTGTGTGTGTGTACACACACACACACACACACACATAAAGGGAGGAGGGGATAGACCATGGTAAATCTTAAAAGGTAGACAAGTTAGAATTGGTGAGAGGACTTCGGAGGCAGACTCCACCTCGAGAATTGGTTCATTATTGGAATTTTCTTAGAACAGGCAGCCTTGGGAGATTCTCAGTTACTCCCTTGGTAGGATAAGTTATGGATAAGGTTGGATTAGATTGTATCGAGTCCAATAGCCTAGTACAGCAGTCGCCAACCAATGGTCCGGACCACTGGTGGTCCGTGCGGTCTGAAAGGTTGGAGACTGCTGGCCTGTATAATACACACGGCAGCGGCAGCATATCACCCTACTACCACCGCCTCCACACACACACTGGCCACCAAACTTTGATAGATTTTGTGAGTGCTTAAGCTTGGAAAAGTGATATTTTATTTTTGTGTTTTTTAAAGAATATTGATGAGAGTATTACAGATATCTCCTCTCTCCCCCCTTCCCCCCATTGACCCCTTCTATCTGTGTCCACGGGTTACGCACATATGCAATACAGGTTCTTTGGTTGGTCACTGCTATCCCCCTCCCACCCTTCCCTCTGAGATTCCACAGTCTGTTCTGTGCTTCTATGTCTCTGGATCTATTTTGTTCACCAGTTTATTTTGTTCATTAGATTTCACACAATGAGTGAGATTACTTGATACTTGTCTTTCTCTGATGGGCTTGTTTTATTTACTTAGCATAGTACTCTCCAGGTCTCTCTTCATCCTGTCTCGAAGGGAAAGAGATCTTTCTTATTTACCGCTGCATAGTATTCCATGGTATAAATGTACCACAGCTTTTTTTCCCCCCCTTTAACCATAGCTGCTGCTGTTTCTTATTTTCTTTTTTTCTTCCTTTCTTTTTTAAACCATAGCTTCTTTATCCACTCACCTACTGATGGGCACTTGGACTGTTTCCAGATCTTAGCTATTGTAAATAATGCTGCTATGAACATAGGGATGCATATATTCTTTCTGATTGATGTTTTGGGTTTCTTAGAATATATTCCTAGAAGTGGGATCACTGACTCAAACGGCAGTTCCATGTTTAATCTTTTGAGGAAATTCCATACTGTTTTCTATAATGGTTGCACCAGTTTGCATTCCCTCTAGCAGGGTTCCCTTTCTCCACATTCTCACCAGCACTTGTCATTTGTTGATGGTAGCCATTCTGACAGATGTGACGTGATACCTCATTGTTTTAATTTGCATCTTTCTGATGATCAGTGACTATTTTTTTGTATGTCTCTTGGCCATCTGTATGTCTACTTTGGAGAAGTGTCTATTTAGATCCTTTCCTTTTGTTAAGTTGTATGAGTTTTTTGTTTTGGATAGTAACTCATTATCTTATCACATGTATCATCGCCAAATATGTTCTCCCATAATTTTTGTTTTTCTTTTAATTGAGCATTTTTTAAAATTGATTTCATAGAGGAGGGGAGATAGAGAGAAAGATAGAAATAGCAATGACAAGAGAGAATCATTGATCGGCTGTCTCTTGCACGTCCTCTCCTGGGGATCAAGCCTGCAAAAGCCCCCCTCCCCCCCATGTGTCTTGACTGGATTTGAACCTGGGACCCTTCAGTTTGCAGGCAGATGCTCTATCCATTGAGCCAAACCGTTTTGTAGACGGTTTCTTTTGTTGTGCAGAAGTTTTTTATTTTGATGTAGTTTCAATATGTATCTGTAAACATATTGCTATGAAAGATGTCTGAGATTTTGCTGCCTAAAGTTTCTTCTAGGGTTTTTATGGCTTCACAACTTACATTTAAGTCTTTTATCTATTTGAGTGTATGGTCTAAGTAGTCTAGCTTCGTTTTTTTTTTCATCTGTCCAATTTCCCCAACGTCATTTATTGAAGGACTCTGTCTTGACTCCATTGTGTGCTTTTGCTTCCTTTGTCAAATATTAATTGAGCATAATTGTTTGGGTCTATTTCTGGGGTCTCCGTTTTGTTCCGTTGATTTATATACCTATTCTTGTGCAGGTACCAGGCTGTTTAGATTACGGGGCTTTGCAGTATAACTTGACATCTGGTATTGTGATCCCTCCAACTTCATTCTTCTTTCTCAAGATTGCTGTGGGTATTCAGGGTCTTTTTGGTTCCATGTTAATTTTTGGAGTATTTGTTCTAGATCTGTGAAATATGCTGTTGGTATTTTATTAGGGATTTCATTGAATCTATAGATTGTTTTGAGTGGTATGAACATTTTAATGATGTTAATTCTCTCCATGAACATGATATATTCGTCCACTTATTTATATCTTCCTCTATTTCTTTTTCCAATGTCCTGTATTGTAATTTTCTGAGTACGGTACAAGTCTTTTACCTCCTCGGTTAAGTTTATTCCTAAGTATTTTAATTTTTTTTGTTGCAATGGTAAATGTATTAAATCTAGTAGTTTTCTAATGGGATCTTTAGGGTTTTCTATGTACAATATTATGGCATTGCAAATAATGAGAGTTTTACTTCCTCCTTTTCTATTTGGATGCCTTTTATTTATTCTTGTTTGATCGCTGTGGCTAGGACATCTGGTATTATGTTCAATAGGAGTAGTGAAAGTGCACATCCCTGTCTTATTCTTGTTCTTAGGAGAAATGGTTTTAGTTTTGCCCATTGAGTATGATGTTGGCTATCTGTCATATATGGCCTTTATTATGTTGAGGTATGCTCCCTCTATTTCCACTTTGCTGAGAATTTTTATCAAAAATGGGTGTTAGATTTTGTCAAATGCTTATTCTGCATCTATTGCTATAATCATGTGATTTTTGTAAGCTAGAGAAAGATGTTAAGAAAACTAGAGGTCCATGCACAAAATTTGTGCAAGGGGTTTGGACACGCACCCCCCCTCCGTGGCCACCTCTGCCTTGGCCCCTGCCTGCCACCGAGGCTTTATCCAGAAGGTCGTTTGGAAGGACGTCCTATTCTAATTAGCATATTATACTTTTATTATAGATAGTAAGGAAGAGAAAATACATTTACAGCACTATACTATTAATACTGTAAATTTATGTCATCTGTTTGCAAGATAAATTGTAAGTGGACCTCATGCACTTCAAACCCATGTTATTCAAGGTTAACTATAATCGAAACATATTTTTAAATTTTGTATCTTGACTCATTGAGGCAATAAATTGAGAAGGTAATTCATTGTTGGTAAAATGAAAGGCAACATTCCTTAAGAGCCTTTCTTTTTTTCTCTAAAGCCAAGGGTGTGTCTATACAGTTCAACATCACTTTATACATGTTCTCAGAATTCATTCCTACACCTATCATTTTTGCATATTATATAGTAGTTCTACCAGTCCTTGGATTCTGACCATCCTGTCTGAATTTAAGTGGTGTCTTAATCTTTATTATAAAACCCTTTGCTCAGTGTTTGTTTCTCTTAATCTTTTCAGTTCACTTGTTCAGTATCTTTAGTTACAGTGCATCTAAGGCTCTTTGAAAGCCAGGCTATCTGGACACTTCTATACAGAGTGGGACGAAAGTTGGTTTACAGTTGTTCGTATGGAAAATAGTAATACACGAACAAACTGTATATTGAGTAGTCACAACTGTAAACCTACTTTTGCCTCACCCTGTATATAAAGTAGGGAAATTCAAATTAAGGTTTGTTTGAGATAATAAGAATCTTGAATGGGTCAGGTTTTTTCTTCCCCTTCATAAGGCTTTACTGGAATCAAACCTGGGACCCCTGAATCCACAGGCCGACGCTCTAGCCACTGAGCCAAACCAATCAGGGCTTACATGGGAATTTGTTGAAAAATTTTTTTCAGAGAGTTCTAATTCTATTTTAGGAAAAAGAAATGTGTATGCTAATATCTTAGAAAGTCCTACATTTTTATTAGGATTTTTAGAATTTTAATTAGAATTTTTAAAATTCTTAATTAGAATTTTTCTTTCTACAGAAATAGGAAGGTCGTTGATTATTCACAGTTTCAGGAATCTGATGATGCTGGTAAGTTTTGTGATTTCTATAAATTATGAGTTGGATCCTACTAGTGGGAGAATCACTAGTTTATGTACTTTTTATAAGGCTTTTGGAATAATTTTTTAATTTTTCAAATTTAGACTGTTTATGTATCTAAATTACATCAAGATCTGTGTCACCCAAATAAAACTTGAACTTGCATGGATTTTAAGTTTTACTTAGTAAATTATTCATGTAGACATTGAATACATTTTTTGTTTTTGTTTTGCAGTCCAAAGTTTTAAGTGTGCAATTATTCTAATGCAGTGCTTATTAGTTAATGTATCCTATAATCACATTTTAAACTTGTACCTTTTAATAGGGAGTATTTTTGTTTTTGTGTAATAAAGTAACTAGATAAGTATTTTGTGAAACAACTTTGATTTGTGAACTGACTCATAGAATGAGTAGTGTATCTTAAGTCTTAGTCATAACAAGTTTCTATAGAATATGGTGTTCCTAATCTTACTATTTTCCAGATGCATTTACTATTTTTTTCCTTTTTTTAACTCTAATTTTACTTTATAAAGATAATATGTACTCTTTGGGAAAACTTAGAAAATGCCTAAGGAAGAGTTTTTTTTGTTTGTTTTTTTTTAAACCCACACAATCCAACCTCTCAGAGGGAATACTAACATTTACTGCTTTGTATACCATAAGTGTCTATAGATGCAAGAGAGATAAAAGTGTCTTTGGATGCGTGGCAGTTAACTGGTTATTAAATGCTTGCTAAATGTACACTTATAAATTTAATCCTCAGAACAATACTATTAAAATAGGATATATATTATTATTTCCATTTTGCAGATAACAAAACTGAAGCAAACTTATTACTCAAGACCCATTAGCCAACAAATGGCCATTTTAACCATTTATTGAAAAAGCTTTTGATTTTTTTCCCCTTAAAATGTTTTTATTGATATTTGAGAGAGGGAGAGATAGAGACATGGATGAGAGAGAAAAAAATCATCCATTGTTTGCCTCTTGCCACTAAACCATGCTTGCTGGGGTCTATCCAGCAACCCAGGCATTGTACCCTGGCCAGGAATCGAATCAGAGATCTCCTGTTGCATGGGTCTATGCTCAACCACTGAACCACACTGACCTCTTTAAAAATCTAGGTGAGGTCTTACTGTAGGATTTTTGGGTTCTCTCATCTATCATATCACCCCTACTTACTATTACCCCCCCATCCCCACTTAATATCTGCCTCCTGTTATTAGAAGTTACTTGAAAAATTCGGATTAATGGTTGTATGATATTCCATAATGGAATTTGTAATGTATCCAACCTTTTAATAATTGCTGAAGCTCTGTGTAAAATTGTGTATTGATAGTAAACACTTTTGGAAATAATCACCTTTTAAGGTGGGATAATTTTCTTTAATAGGGTTTTTGAAATTGAAGTTATTTTGCATAAGTAAGTGGAACAATAAACCGATGGTTCTCTTTCCCTCTTTTCTACTCTAAGATCAAATTTTTAAATATATTTTTATTGATTTCAGAGAGGAAGGAAAGGAGGAATAGAAACATCAATGATGAAAGAGAATCATTGATTGGCTGCCTTCTGCATGCCCCTTACTGGGGATTAAACCTGCAACCCCGGCAAGTGCCTTGATTGGGAATAGAATGTGACCTCCTGATAACATAGGTCAGCACTCTGTCACTGAGCTCTGTCAGTTGGGCTAAAATCATAATTTTTAAAAAAGAAAGTAATTGGAGGTATTTTTCTTAAGTGCCAGAGTATACTATACTTACTACTTTAATTTAAAAGTAATGTACTTGATAACAGGACTTATATTAGCATTGTAGAATCAAGGGTTCTTTACATTCTAAAATGCTTATACCTTATTACTATAATAGTTTTAAAATAAATATAAAGATGTGGAAACATGGGGAAATGTTTAATAAATTAAAAGGGTAGGATATACAAATGATGAGATATTTGGCTAAGGATATATTAAAACATACACATGAGGACTAGAGGGTAATATACAGAATGGAAATGATAAGGTGGTGAGACGAAGAAAGAAAAACTTTATTTTTAAAATGTGTGTGTTTTTTTAATTTATTTCAGAGAGGAAGGGAGAGATAGAAACATTAATGATGAGAGAGAATCATTTGTCAGCTACCTCCTTCATGCCCCACAACCAGGGTTTGGACCCACAATCTGGGCATGTGTCCTGACGGGAATTGAATGAACTTCTGGTTCATTGATCTATGCCCAACCACTGAGCCATGCTGGCTAGACTATTTTATTTTTTCATGAAAAAATAGTTATTTGAAAAATTTTGTCTCTCGTTACTTAAAGAGGATGGGAGATAATTATCTCAGAAAATACATTGGTAATTTCTACATGTACAAATCATAATATAGTTTATTGATTTTTGAAAAATGCTGTGTAGATGAAGATTACGGAAGAGATTCGGGTCCTCCAGCTAAGAAAATTCGATCATCTCCACGAGAAGCTAAAAATAAAAGGCGATCTGGGAAGAATTCACAGGAAGATAGGTAAAGAGCATTGTTTTTGGCAAGAATTGTTAATTGGTTCCTGATTACTCTGTCAACCACTCTGATAGGGTAATTTCTGATCTCTAAATTGGGAGAATCTTCATTTTGGGAAGGCACTTGCTGAGGAAACCCAAGCCTCCTACTTGCTCCCGCTCCATGGCCCCAGCTATCTTGGTTGGGTTAATTTGCATACCCTCTCCTGATTGGCTGGTGGACATGGCTTGTGGGTGTAGCAGAGGTCTGGTCAATTTGCATATTACTCTTTTATTAGATAGGATTCCCTTGGACTATATATATAATTTTTTTAAAAATTATTTTTTAAACATCTTTTAATATTTTATTGTTTTTTTACAGAGAGGAAGGAAGAGAGATAACAAAGTTAGAAACACTGATGAGAGAGAAACATCAATCAGCTGCCTCCTGCACACCCCCAACTGGGGATGTGCCCACAACCAAGGTACGTGCCCCTGACCGGAATTGAACCTGGGACCTTTCAGTCCGCAGGCTGATGCTCTGTCCACTGAGCCAAACCGGTTTCGGCTTAATGTATTTTTATTAACTTAAGAGAGGAAAGGAGAGGGAGAGATAGAAAAAAAAAAAATCAATAATGAGAGAGAATCATTGATTGGCTGCCTCCTGCATGCCCCACACTGGGGATTGAGCCACAGCTTGGGCATGTGCCCTTGACCGGAATCAAACCCTGGCCCTTCAGTCCACAGGTCAACACTCGATATCCATTGAGCACAACTGAGTAGGGCCCCTCAGACCATGTTGTGTTGATTTTTCCATTGGTCTCTATAAAAGTTTAGCTTTTACTTGACTTTGCTGTAATGTGACTGAAGGCTCAATGGTTTCTATAAACTCAATAAAAGAACTAGAGAAAAATCTAATTATTCATTGTTGTCATAGACTTGGAGATTAAATGTTTATTTTATATAAAACATATAGAACCGTCACAGGTTTTAAGAATTACAGTGTTTCTAGGGTTAGATTACTTTGTAAAGAAATATGTTTTTTCTCTTTGCTTAGGTTCTGTAGCTTGTCTTTTGAATGAGGTCTAGATTATGGGAAATATCAAGAGGTTTACAAGACTTGCTGTTTAAGAAAGAAAAGCTTATGCAGGACTTTTTTTGTTTCTTTGTGAGAATTTCTCATAGAATCATAAAGTTTTAGCATTGAAGAGTACCAAGTAATTTGCCTGAGATCATAAAACTAATTAATGACAAAGACAGGGCACTAAAAACCAGATTCCTGAGCTAAAATTTTTGAGGACATAAAATGTGCATTTTTGTGACTTTAAAATTGTTTTATAGTACTTTTCACTGAGCTTTCTCCCCCCCCTCCCCCCTACCAGATGATTTTTTTTTATTGATTTTTAGAGAGGGACAGAGAAAAAGAGTGAAACATCAAGATACATCAGTCATACTCTCCCAATTTTGGTGGGGAGGCAACCTAATTTTTGGAGGCCTTGCTTTGGCAAGGCTTGGGGGGGGGGGGGGGAGATATATACATCAGTCACTTGCCTCCCATATATGCCCCGACCAGAAATCGAACCCGAAAACTTTTGGTGAATGAGCCACCTGGCCAGGGCTCATTGAACTTTGCAATTTCTTATTTTATTTTGCAGTGATCTTGAGCTCACTTTTATTTCCTCCAGGATACAAGCAGACCCATGTGCTCATATTTCTGCTGTGTAGAAATGTCAGAGGCAAAATATATATAGTTAATATTTTGTTTTAGATAAATATTTAGGCATATTTATATAAAATTGTAGTATTTTTATAGTCTTCCTTTAATAACAGAATTTTTATTTTTCTGTTAATTCTCATCAAAGGATATTTTCCCATTGATTTTTAAGGAGAGTAGAAGAGAAAGACAGAGAAACATTAATGTAAGAGAATTACATCAATTGTTTGCCTTCTGCACGAGCCCCAACCAGGGCCCAGGCGAGGGAGCAGCCTGCAACCAATGCCCTTGATGGGAATTGAACCCAGGACCGACACTATTCACTGAGCCAAAACGGCTAGGGCACAATATTTTATTAAATATTTTTTTAGCTAGGCAGTATCTACAGGTGAGAGATTTTCAGCCTGTGTTGAGATGCCTTCCTTTTTCCCTTTGGGTTTTTTTGAAACAGTATTTTTCAAAAGATAAAAATTATGCTTATTTATCAGCATCCCTGTAAAGTAGGGAAATAATGGAAACTCCTTAATATCATTTTAATTTTATACATAAAGGTTTTCTTCAGTGTTCCTCAGTCACATACCAGAGATCTATATTCACTTAGGATTTAATCTAATAACTTAAGTGTCTTACTCCTTCCCTTTATAGTGAAGACTCAGAAGAAAAAGATGTGAAGACTAAGAAGGATGATTCTCACTCAGCAGGTAATAAACAGTATTTCTTTTTATGTACTTATTTAGTAGACATTTTAGTAAGTGGTTTTATAGTAATGCCTGGCATTGTAAATATTGGCATTACAAAGATGCCTTCGTCTTTGAAGAGCTCATAGTGATTTTCAATCCAGGTGGCGTATTACAGTCACCTGTGAAGGTTTTGGCGGGGGATGGGGGGAGTTTGATTCTTACAGCATCCTCTGCTCGCAGAATAAAACCACACTTGACCACATGCATTTATTTTTTTTTAGGCTTTGTGGTTTCTGGCAGATATTCTCCTTATCAGAGCTAGTTTGCATTGGCTTTTCCAGGTAGTTGTCAAACACAACTCTTAGATCAGTGCATCATAATTTTGATATTGCAGAGGACAGTGAGGATGAAAAGGAAGATCATAAAAATGTGCGCCAGCAACGGCAGGCAGCCTCTAAAGCAGCTTCTAAACAGAGAGAGATGCTCCTGGAAGATGTGGGCAGTGAAGAAGAACAGGAAGAAGAGGACGAGGCGCAGTTCCAGGAGAGTGCGTAACGTTGGCTTGTTGTTTGGTCATGATTGCAGTATGTGATCTTGATTATTTTGGCGTTTTGGGGGGGATGCTGGATGTTACAAACAGTCCCTTAAATTACTCACTGTTAGAGGAGATGATGGTCTTGACATTTGTTGGTTTTGTAAAGGTTCAAATTCCCATTCAAATATTTAATAAACAATTGTTAGAATAGTATTTCCATGGCAGGTGTTGTGATTAAGATTTGCATTTTGGCCTGGTGTAGAAGGGTGTAGACCTCCTCCCCTGACAAAAAGTGTTAACAGAATTGAGATGTTTCACAGGTTACTCGGATGAATAATTTTCTTACTTCATTTATTCATAATTGGATCAAACACACTTAAGTTGATTTGGTTTCATTTCTCTGGTCTCACCGATCTAAATGGGAATGATATAATTGCCAAGTTTCTGATGGCTTAAGTTTTCATTCAGATTAAGTTTTATCCCTTCCTGTTTTCTTTCTTTCTTTCTTTCTTTCTTTCTTTCTTTCTTTCTTTCTTTCTTTCTTTCTTTTTTTTTTTTTTAAATATATTTTATTGATTTCTTACAGAGAGGACGAGAGAGGGATAGAGAGTTAGAAACATCGATGAGAGAGAAACATCAATCAGCTGCCTCCTGCAACCAAGGTACATGCCCTTGACCAGAATCGAACCTGGGACCCTTGAGTCTGCAGGACGACACTCTATCCACTGAGCCAGACCGGTTTCGGCTATCCCTTCCTGTTTTCCACCTACTCTTCAAGTCCGTCATGTAACCCTCGTGTGTGCTAACCCCATTGTACAGGTGGGGCCAGTGACAACTCCAACCAAACGGGTAGAATAGCTGTAAATAGAATTCAGTAGTGTTTGACTCCCAGATCCCATCCTCCAGTCATTCTTAGCGTTCTCTCCCTTTGTTCACTTGGAAGGATATATACATTAAGTTGGACGTTGCAATTCTTCTTTCCTCTCAGAAGATTCCGGCAGCGATGAAGATTTTCTAATGGAAGACGATGATGATAGTGATTATGGCAGTTCAAAAAAGAAAAACAAAAAGGTGGTTAAGAAGTCTAAACCTGAGAGAAAAGAAAAGAAAATGCCCAAACCCAGGCTAAAGGCTACAGGTGAGGTCTGCAGAATTAAATTATTGCTTTGAGAAATTTCATGAACTAATAAACTTTCTCTACAGAAATTCCTCATTAAGGCTTGACATTGGCCACATAGTTAATTAAGAATAAATGAATTCTGAAAGCATTCTGTTTTCTAAACCTGGAAGTGTCACTTAATTATTAATAAGGACTCCAGACTATCCAAGAGCCTGGTGGCTTAGCACTGTTATATATATGAGTGTGTGTGTGTGTGTATGTGTGTGTGTGTATGTATGTATTGATTTCAGAGAGAAAGGAAGAGGGGGAGAGAGAAACATCAATGATGAGAATCATTGATCAGCTGCTTCCTGCATGCCTCCCACTGGGGACTGAGCCCACAACCTGGGCATGTGCCTTGACCGGGAACTGAACCATGACCTCCTGGTTCATAGGTCAATGCTTAACCACTAAAGCATGCCGACTGGACAAAAGCAAGATTTGGGAATGACCTACCGTGTTTCCCCGAAAATAAGACATCCTCCGAAAATAAGACCTAGCACGTGGAAAGATAAGACATCCCCTGAAAATAAGACCTAGCACAACTTGGGGAGAAAAAATTAATATAAGACACTGTCCTATTTTCGGGGAAACAGGGTATATGTGTCAGGCACAGTGTTAGAAATACTGCATCGCCGAATTTGGTTTGGCTCAGTGGATAGAGCGTCGGCCTGCGGACTGGAAGGTCCCAGGTTCGATTCCGGTCAAGGGCATGTACCTTGGTTGTGGGCACATCCCCAGTAGGGGGTGTGCAAGAGGCAGCTGGTCGATGATTCTCTAATCGATGTTTCTAACTCCGTCCCTCTCTCTTCCTCTCTGTAAAAAAATCAATAAAATATATTAAAAAAAGAAAAAAAGCAATACTGTATCAACATAGCTATCGCTGCCCTTTCCCCCACCAGTATCCCAGCTCCAGCACTTAGTAAAGACTTGAAATTGTGGAAATGTACATCTATAGTAATTCATTTAAGTTCTCTGTTTTGATCCTACATCATCCATGCTCAGAATAAAACCACACTTGACCACATATTTTCCTTGAGGCCTTGCAGTTTCTGGCAAATGTTCTAATCAGAGCTAGTTTGTCATTAAACCAGAAAGCTAAACTTCCCTTTTTTTTTAAACTTTGTTGAGAATATAAATGAGTTTTTTAAAAAATATATTTTTATTGATTTTTTTACAGAGAGGAAGAGAGAGGGATAGAGAGTTAGAAACATTGATGAGAGAGATTCATCGATCAGCTGCCTCTTGCATACCCCCACCAGGGATGTACCCGCAACCAAGGTACATGCCCTTGACCGGAATCGAACCCGGGACCTTTCAGTCCGCAGGCCGACGCTCTATCCACTGAGCCAGACCGGTCTCGGCTTGTTTTGTTTTTTTATATTACTATTTTTTAATCATCTGAGGACATGCTTAGAGAAAGGGGGAACTATGGAGGGAGAAACCCTGATTGGTTGCCTTCCACTTGTTTCCTGACCAGGAATTGAACTAGCAATCTTTCAATGCATGGGACAACATTGAACCAACTGAGCCACTCCAGCCAGGCTAGATTTACTTTTTTTTTTTTTTTTTAATTCTGGCTAATGGAACTGATGATTTTTAAACCTTTTACTCATCACTTCTTACTGTTGGGATTCGTGGAAGTGTCAAAAAAGTTATTTGATAGCTTCAGTTTCTACTTAGGTTATCATAGTCTTTCTTCTTAGCCCACTTTTTAAACATAAATATCACTTAGTTCACAAGCCACTAAGGATGATGCACAGCAAGCATGTCAAACTGAAAGGCTAACAGGCCAAATGAACAAGGTTTAAGTTTATGTGGGCCACAAAAATAAATAAATAAAAGCTTAATTTTCTTAGAAATGTAGGGTTTTTTTTTTATAGAGACATGCTGAAATAAAGGAGTAATTGTTAACATAAAATAATAGAACATTTTAATAAAAATTAATATTTTTTCTTGAACATTAACTTACCAGACACTGAATAGCTGCACAAATTAATAAGCGTCGCACAAATCTATTTTTCTTGTTCTCCGAAAGCGAAATATTTGCTATTGTGCACACCAAACAAGTCAGTCCAAGACTAATGACATTGTAGTAGGCTGCTAAAATATTTGCTGCTAGTATTAGTGGAGAGATATGGCATGTCTGTGTGTAAGGGAAATCAATGCGACATGATTATAGTAATCATTAGCGAACGTGGTAGTTCATTGTTAATAATTATGTATAACAGGATAGTGTAAAAATTAAGTTACAGAATTTTTATTAAACCATTTCTTACATAATGTTATATTGGCTGGGCTGCAAAAATATTTGTTGTGAGCCGTGAGTTTGACATGCTTGATGTACAGTATCCTGTCTATTATAAGCATTACTGCTAGCATTACATGACAGTGCAGGTAAGAGTGTTGGAAACCAGTAAGTTGGGAGGGTTGTCTTTATAGATTTTATTCTTGTAGATTGTGTTATTTCTTGCTAGTTTTTATTAAAGATGTTTTCTTCTCTTCCCAAAATTGGTCTTTTTCTTCTCAGTGACGCCAAGTCCTGTGAAAGGCAAAGGGAAAGTGGGTCGCCCCACAGCTTCAAAGGTGTCAAAGGAAAAGACTCCTTCTCCCAAAGAAGAGGACGAGGAGCCCGAGAGCCCCCCGGAGAAGAAGGCCTCCGCCAGCCCTCCGCCCGAGAAGTCCGGGGACGAAGGCTCTGAGGATGAAGCCCCGTCTGGGGAGGATTAAAAGTGATGATGGTTTGGGAGAGATTTTATTTAAAAAAAGAAAAGGAAAAAAAAAAAAAGGAAAAAAGGGGCAAAAAAAGAAACTACATAAGATAGAACATGGTTTTGGCTATGGCTTTGACTCATGGGCTTTCAGTGCTTTTTTCTCTTTTGTTGAAAATAACTTTTTTTTAAAACTTTTTTTTTTTTTTAAAGAAAATCTTTGTATGTTTAATTTACCTTTTTGTCTATTGGTCTTTTCTTTGCTACTACCCTCCTATCCCTCCCCTTTTCAATGAAAGCCATGTCAAGTTAATCACTGGATTGACTGCTTCGTCTTTTTATTTTTAAAGGATGGTATACCACAGTTGTAAAGCAATAAGATTTGAGATGAACACTATGGAAATGTTGCTTTTTGCTAAACAGTAGCAGGTTGAACAGTAATCAAAAAACATAGAAGGATTTTAGTTAAAAATGATTACTTCTTTCTCTACTTGGACTTTAAAAAAATTAATTGTCATCTAATACAGGTTTATTTTTTACCTTGTGAGGCAGGGCAGGGAGTGGGTAACCTGACCTTGTTTGAGAGAGTGGGTTTTTTTTTAAGTTTCATCACTTGTTATCTCAGAGATTCAGAGTCAGTGATCCTTTTATTCTACTACGTCTTTAAGGAATTAAAAAAGGAAATGGGAAAAAAGAGGAGCGCCAAAACTTAAATCACACTTAATTTCCTAGTTTACTCTCTGATGGTTCATGTTTTAAAATATATATGTATCCTGTTTCTTGGATAAATTTTTACCAAGGGTAAAACAAACAAACAAAAAAACAAACCCTAGAATTTAAATGGCAAGATCTATATATCATAGTGGATTTCTTCTCAAACTGACAATGTTTAGGTTATAAGCAAATAAACTACCGGTTAATGTGAAACTTGTTCACAAAGACTTGAGATTTTTTTTTTTCCTTTATGAAAACAGAGAATTGAACTTCTTTCATGCCATAATTGTGTGTGCATTCAGATTCCATGAACTGTGCTGTTTTTATTTGGGGATAGAACTTTTTGTTTTCATACACCTATCTTCCCATTTCTTCATAGAACCATGGTATGAAGGGCATCTCTCGGCTTCCTGCTACCATGTAGGATGCTCCTGCAGACCCATCCCCAGTGCCTGCCAGCCCTGCTGGAGGACATGATTTCTCCTGGCTCTGTCTTCACCTCCTTCACGTCCTGTGTTTGATGGGAGTGTGCTAAATGATGCTCCCACACGTTTAATTTGCTGTTTTTCTTTTTACTGGTGTGTCTGCTTACTGCTCCTATTGTTTGGAGTATAAGAGGTTCCGCAGGGCTAGAGAAAGGTATGCATTCAGGAGACCTACGTGCGGTTAACAGACTTGACATGCTTATGAAAGCAGTCAGGAGATAGACCATGTGCGTTCCATCCTCCACATCCTGATACCATGAGCTTCTGGAAACAAGGGTTAAGGGCCTTAGTGTGCTAAGAAGTTGAAAAATTAGTGAAATTTAACCTCTGCCTTTTTATCTAGATTTGCTTCCTCAATATTTTACTTAATGCAATTTTCTTTTAATTACAGCATATTTTACTCTGAAAACATAGCTTTCTTACAGATGTTCCTAGAACAAAAGGTTATTTAAGGAATAGTTTTACTCTGATTATTAAGACACTTTAAGAAGTATTCTTTGTGATTAAAAAAACATACAACACCTAGTGACAGTTGCATCGCTGTTGCACTATGTGTTAGTGAATTTGAAGATTTTAGTACTTGGCCAAAAATGCAAAGCTTGACTATAAGTAGCAGTTGGATCGTTATCTAAAGGTTATTCTGTTTGCTTTAGTGGGTTTGTTTAGGTACCCAATTTTAACAAGGTATGTGTTCTAGCAAGAGACCTCAGTGTTTCCACCATGCACTTCTATGTATAAGGGTTTATAACTTTGTTTTACATTCCTAGTAACATTTGGGCTTTTCTTAGATTATGTTTTGTGAAAATCAGTGGTGGGCAAGGGGGTCTTTTTAAAACTTTAGCCTCGGTATTTTATGTAACAGTCTCTTAAATATATTAATCTGCACTAACATCTATGTGATACAGGCACGTATTTTAGAGGTAATTTGTCTTCTAAGTTCTTTGTGTGTATTTGGTTGGGCTTTTTGTTTGCAATTCCTTTTTAACAAATTAATTCATGAGATTGAAAAACATTTATATTTCAAATAGACTGGACAAAAGGATCTGTGTCCCCAAGTGAGAGACAGGCTCTGAATGACCTTTGTTTTCTCCACTTTTTATTGATTTAAAACACTCTAGTCTTCCCTTCAAATCATGCATGCAAATATAATAGGAGGGTAGCTGTGGTGTCTAACTGGAAACCGGTGCTCAATAGTCAGGCTTGCTGTGATGTCAGGCTGGGTTACAAGCTGTAAGCTGATGGTGGCTGGTCATTGGCACCACCCTTGACTAATCTCCCTCTTTTTCCTGGCGTGCCTATGATGAGGTGGCAATAGCTTTCATGGCCTTGTTTGCAGAGCTCAGGAAATGGGACATTAACCTCGAAGGTGCTTGTTTGTGCTAACGGAATTCTCTGTGTTAGCTCTGTTAGGTTTACCTCTGAAACATGGGAGTTCGGCAGCTGTGCCTACTGACACTACATTCTAGTTCTTAAGATTTTTTTCTAGACTTCTCACCCCCCCCCCCCACACACACACACACACAACTTGACATGGGTAGTTTACATTTAAGTCTATCTGTACTTTGCTGCTGCTTTTAGCCCTCCTCACCTTAGATTGGAATCAATGGAGTAGACCCAAAGGATACATTTTAATTTTAGTAATGGTAGATTTGTCCTGCTTTCCACAAACCTGCCTTTCATATCTCCACTAAAGGAAAGTTAATGGGTGTGACCACCTTTGGGGAGGTAATGAGTGGAAGTCTTTCTATCTCGAAGAGTAGTTGATTTCCCATAAAGGAGGTTTAATGTCTTTTCTTTTCCATAGTAACTGTTTGCCCCAGGTTGAATCCTCATTTCAGTACTTATTCTTGATACTGGTTCAAAAAGCATTTTCTTACAGGTAACTTAACTAATCAAGAGGAACTGGAAGTTATAATCCAGTAAGGTTTTTGACACTCTTGTGAATATATGTGGTCAGCTAAGTTGAACTTGACACTTTCCCCCCAAACATTTCTTTTTTTAACCATGACCATTCAGGTAACAAGTGGATTTTTAGAGTACTGGTTGGAGAAAGGGAATCATTCCTTAGAAGATGCTTTGAGAGTGTTAGGCAAGGGCAGAAGCTGACACCAGGAGTGACGGGGAAGCTTGAGGAAAGGCCATGTGGCCGTTGTCACTGGTGAAGAAGGGGAGTTGGAATGGTCCTGCGCCCCCTTCACCTGTGGCTGCTCTGAGAAGCAGAACCAGCGTCACCTCCGGAGTTTGCAAAGGGAGAGCCTGGGCTCCGGGCTCCGTGGCCCTCAGGCATAAACACTGAGATAGAGAAAGCTAAAAATCCGGTTGCTCTTTAGATTAGAAAATTGTCCTACACTTGGCGCTGGGTTTATTTGTAAAGGAGTTAGTTTATTTGAATATTAGGACATAATTTCAATCTGCAAACCATTTTCCCTTGGTCTTGGGATAAACTTGATATAAAACGACTCTTTGAATCTCAAATCCCTAAGTCATACTTTTTTTTTTTTCTTCAAAGCCTAGTTCACAAAATTCACAGTGGTGCTGACTGTGTATTAACCACTATTGACAAAAGTCCCCTAAACCTGCCTGTTGCCATGCCAACGGAGTGACTGAACTGGTGACATCTGTTGGAGCATGCTTTGTGTGGATGGTGAAATGCCACCATTGTGCATACACTTTGTACATCAGGGTTGAAGGGGGGTTTTCTAAACTTATGGGGGGAGGGTAAAATTGTTTTTGTTTGTTTGTTTGTTTGTTTGTTTGTTTTTTGATGGGGAGTGGGGATAGTACTTAGCTTACCCCTAAATAACATGTATAAAAACCCCTGAAGTATTGTGTGGGTGTGCGTGTGAGTGTGTGTATATGTCTGGCGATTAAACCTTTGTCTTCTGGAAATTAGTGGATTCTTTTTTTCCTCCAGAAGTATTTGTTACAAGATTTGTAAATAAGAGCTCTACTTAGTTTGTTTACCATGACCGTCTTGCAGCAAACCTTAAATACCTAACTCCTGTAAGATTTAAGGAAAGACTTGAAGACTTGTCAGGTTAAGCAGCAGCCACGTTCTCAGTAATTGTTTGCCTTGATTCATCTTTCAGACTTCATTTTGCCAGCTCTAAAATGCCCAGTCTTCCTTAATTTTAGTCCTTAATCTTTTACGTTCTGAGCAGGAAGGGTAAATATGTTTAATTTTAAGTCCGTGGGCTGAGACCGGGGCATCCCTTTCTTAATACTACGATGTTGCTAGATACGTGATCAGACACCAGAGGGTTGGGCGTTCTTGCAATACCTTAACAGTGCTGAAATCTGCAGCATGGTACTAAGGAAATTCAAGTTTGAATGTAACCACTTTATTTAAAAGTTGTGTGTTTTTTTTTTTTAATTTAAATGAAATGGGGTTGAAATCAACATGATTTTGTTCATGAATTATAGATGCAACATACATTGGTAGACGTGTGATGGTCTTTTGTGATACTTAATTTTTCCATATCCCAGTCTCTGTATGTACCTGCATAGACAAAGAAAAAACAGACTCCTGCTTTCTTTATGGAAGGGTTTCCAGGACTGCGTGTCTGCTCCTGAGCTCTGTTTTAAGTATGTGTATCCTTCGCTTGTATTTTGTATTAAAAAATAAGGAAAAGAACCCTTTATTGTTGAGCATGTTGGCATTGTCCCCTTTTTCTTTCTTTTGGGGACACGAAGCAAGTTATTCTTTTTCTGTATCTTTTTTTCTTTTGTAAACTTTGTTTTGTTTAAAAATGGCTTTATAAAAGGGCTTTTATAACCCAGATATGTGCTCTGTGTACTTCTTGGAATACTTACACAAATACACTGACAGCTGATCGCCTGGGCCTGTCAGCTCCCAGTCCAGCCTGTTGGGGAAAACCTGCTTCCCGAATGAATTCTTGAGGCTCTTAACGGTGGCCATCACTCTAGTTGGTAACGAGAAAAGCGTGTCCTGTCTCAAGTCAAAAAGTTACAAAGTGTGGAGGTCAAATTCTTAATTTAGGATAATTATACTCAACAAAACAAACATTTGCATTCAATTTTAAGTACCCATAGGAACTTCATTATATTGCAATTTTAGAATAAAATACTACCTAGGTGGTGAATATGGTAGAAGGTCCTATTTAGAATTGGGCTGATATTGTAGCTATTCGGGGTTTTATTCTTTTCAGCCTTGCCCCTTAGATACATTCTTGCCTTGTCATGCAAATATTTAATTAACATGTAGACTAAGCTTAACTTTGAAATTTAATGTTTTTTTGCATGCTCTTGACCCTCGGGCTAATTTCTTATAGAGTTATTTGTCTCAGGTGAAAGTTGACTTTGGAGAATGTAACCAGACACTCATAAATATGATTAACATACCAGATTTCTGTGTCAGTACAATGCTGAAGAAATGCAATCGGGTGTAAAGGATTTCAAACCCAGGGACAAGCAGGTTTGGTAAAACACGTTTGGAGCTCCCTGGACTCTTATTCATGAGATTACTATGCAGTAACTTAAGACTGGCTGTACAGTGCTTTGTAATTCATAGAGTGCAATTTACATAATACCTCAGTCAGTTTTCCCAACGACTGAGACTGACCAGATGTTCCTCAATTTTGTTGGTTGGGGGGGAAAAACTGGTTCAGGTAGGATGTGCTTTGATGGGGCAGGTGTGGCCCAAGGGTTTGAATCCTGCCGTTCTGTGTGCTTGAAGTTGTCACAGCTCCCATTATCTTGTATAAATGGGCCCCTTGAACCTTCTTTCTAATAACCTTTTGAGCAATTTGCTGTCCTTCAGCATCTCTTGAGTGACATGTTTGAACCAGCTAATGACTTACATCAAAGACAATGGGGAAAATTCTTCTCAGTGAGATAAAAATTCTCAAATACTTAAATTTACTTGAAAATTCCTATGGTCCCTAGATTGGAAGCTTCAATTTGTTTAAAGCTTTTATTTTAGGATGTCTTAAATACACTGACTATACAGAAAAATCTTGTTTATACAGCCCTTATCCTCTGCCAGTAGAGGGCAGTGTTTGCCCTCCATATACTTAACCTAGTGAACCTGCTGCTTACCCCATCTCATTTTTAGGTACCTTCCCATGCTCAGTGCCCACTGTATCCTACTGGGCACTCTACTTGGGTTAGAGGTTCTGTGCTCAGTGTGCCCACTCAACATCCTAGTGTAGTGGTCGGCAAACTCATTAGTCAACAGAGCCAAATATCAACAGTACAACAATTGAAATTTCTTTTGAGAGCCAAATTTTTTAAATTTAAACTTCTAAGGCCACTTCTTCAAAATCGACTCACCCAAGCTGTGGTATTTTGTGGAAGAGCCACACTTAAGGGGCCTAAGAGCCGCATGTGGCTCGTGAGCCTGCAGTTTGCCGACCACTATCCTAGTGTATGCAGCAGCAATATTTTCTGGATTTTAAGTGCAAAATAGGATCTCATGGTTCATGCACATCTGTCTGCTTATGTTCTCTATACTCCCAAATCCTACATGGATAACATCCCAAAACTAAAGTACACATATGTTGAAATTTCAAAATGCAGCTGTAAATTCTTGGCCTTGGTTTGAAACAGGTGTTGCCTTTTGAAATTGCCTTCCAGCTCAAAAAGCCTTGTCTCTTGCACAAGCAGCACCGATACATGTTCACATACAGTGGATACCGAGACTTGTTCTCCAGGTAGCGTGGTAGCTTGTATTCCTCTATCTGATGGCACGCTCCCCTTTCCCTCCAGACCTTGACAGAATGGACAGGTACCCATTTGACAAGTTTTGGTTGGGCCACCACCAGGATAAATTATTTATTTGCAGGTGTACCCCGTTTCAATATTAAAGTCCTGGACAAACATTGTGAAATAAATACTGTGTTAATTCTGGGGTCAGAGAGAGAGAGGGTGCAGCCAGAATTTCCATCTTAGTAAAGCAAATAATTACTTTAAAACATGATAACAAAATGTTGGAATTAATAGTTTGCTTTGATTTAGGTCTGAGCTGGCGTCCAGAAATGAGTTGTTTAAAAATGTACAGAATAAGTAGACCAAGGAAGATTACACACGCTATTATAGGTAATGTTTTAGCTATTAAGTGGAGTATATATGTGTGTATGTACACACACATCTTTTTAGAACATATGGGACCACATCCTTGGCTAACATGGAATGTAACATATCTAATAGATATACATTTCCACTTTGGGTACAAACAATATGTACTCCGTGACTGACTACAAGAGATTAGGGTGGATGGCTTAGGTAAGGCTCTGAAGGAGGTAGAAAGTCATTTGGAACAAGAAAAACGAAACTGGTTTGGTTCAGTGGATAGAGCGTAGGCCTGCGGACTGAAAGGTCCTGGGTTCGATTCTAGTCAAGGGCATGTACCTTGGTTGCGGGCACATCCCTGAGGCAGCTGATGTCTCTCATCGATGTTTCTAACTCTCTACCCCCCTCTCTTCCTCTCTGTAAGAAATCAATTAAAAAAAAAAGAAAACGATGGCCTAAATTTAAGGATAAATACCAGTTTGGTAACTGATTGGTTATGTTCTAAGAAATGATTCTCACTGCCCCACCAGTGTAATTAGGTGGTTGAGTGTCAACCGGTGAATCAAAAAGTTACCAGTTCGGCCGAAACCGGTTTGGCTCAGTGGATAGAGTGTCTGTCTGCGGACTGAAAGGTCCCAGGTTCGATTCTGGTCAAGGGTATGTACCTTGGCTGTGGGCACATCCTCAGTGGGGGGTGTGTAGGAGGAAGCTGGTCAATGTATCTCTCTCATCGATGTTTCTAGCTATCCCTGTCTGTGAAAAATCAATTAATCAACCAGGGCACATACCCAGGTTGTGGGCTCAATCTCCAGTATGGGGCGTGCAGGAAGCAGCCAATCGATGTTTCTTTTTCATAGATGTTCCTATCTATGCCTCTCCCTTCTTTTCTCTTAAAAAAAGTCAATAAAAGCCCTATCCGGTTTGGCTCAGTGGATAGGGCGTCGGCCTGTGGACTGAAGGGTCCCAGGTTCTATTCCATGTTCCTTGGTTGCAGGCACATCCCCAGTGGGGAGAGTACAAGAGGCAGCTGATTAATATTTCTTCACCAATTTTTCTTAACTCCCTCTCCCTCTCTGTAAAAAACTAATAAAATTATTTTTAATAAAAGTTAAAAAAACACATTTTTTAAAAGATGTAAAACAACAAAGTTTAAAAAAATGATTCTCACCAACAATAAACTGAATGTATAGTCATAATTAATATAAAATAGATAGTGAAACACTTGACTTTATCCAAAAAGTGTGCAGAGACAGTGACATACACTGGATCCTCACTTGTGACGATAAATTGGTTCTCTTGTACACTGATTTAGCCTATGGATTAAAATACTAAGCATTTTTAACCCGAACTGGTTTGGCTCAATGGATAGAGCGTTGGCTCGGGGACTGAAGGGTCCCAGGTTTGATTCCAGTTAAGGGCATGTACCTTGGTTGCGGGCATATCCCCAGTAGGGGGTGTGCAAGAGGCAGCTGATCGATGACCCTCATCGATGTTTCTAACTATCTCCCTCTGTAAAAAATCAATAAAATACATTTTTAAAAAAATAAAAAATAAATATTTTAAAAATAAAATACTAAGCATTTTTAAAATACAGCTTTACTGCCTGGCTGGTGGTTCAGTGGTTGAGCATCGACCATGAACCAGAAGGTCGAGGTTCAGTTCCCAGTTAAGGCATATACCCAACTTGTGGGCTTGATCCCCAGTATGGGGTGCAGGAGACAGCCAATTGATGATTCTCTCTCATCACTGATGTTTCTATCTCCCTTCTCTGAAATCAATAAAAATAAATTAAAAAAAAATACATGGCTTCTAAAGTATGATGTTATAACGAAGCTCTTTTATAAGATACTAAGTGTCTTTAGGAGTCACAAGAACTCCTTCTATTTAGATCTTGGAACATAATCTGGGGCTTCAGTATCCTCACTTCATATCTAATGCATGCCACATCTCAGTTACTCCACGCTCCCCGTTGGGCCTTTTCCTCCTGCCTCTGACCTAATTAAACACTATCTCTATTTTCCTCCTCCTCTCTCCCTTTGTGAACAAAAGTTTCCATGAGGTTAGTGATTTTTGAGGCAAATATATTGTTCATATATGAACCAGGCAGTCCTAGACGTGGCTGGGAAACCAGCTGTCCTACAGAGAGCCACACCGTTGGCCCCAGTACAAGGTAAATAGCATTTCTTGGTAAAGTGGGAACAATGCAGGGCTTATTCCGCCGCGCCATGGTAGGGAAGGGCCGGTGTGACTTCAGGTAGACAGGATGTACACAGCGGCAGTGAAAGAGAGCGGTTGTTGTCCTGGCCCTCGCACAATGGGCCAGTCTTGGGCTATCAGCAAAGCATTCTTCCCTTCTTTCCTGCGTCTCTCTCCTTCCCTTCCCACACCCTCCAGTGAAGCAATAAAACCTCGTATTTGTCTCCCGGGTCACTAACTGGTCAAGTCCACACCAGCGAGCAGCCACTGGGAGCCGGATGCCCGCTCGGGGAGGTGTACGTGTAAGTGGGGACGCACAACTCACGCCAGACGGTGGACATGGGAGTGCCTAGCCCATGTGTTGCTTCTAGAGTTCATCTCGGAACCTGCCAGCTGTGTTTATTGACAGTGAAAATCATGGGGCCTGTGGTGCATGAAGAGTTTTGTCCTGCTCCCCAAGAGGAAAAACCGTGTAAATAGAGTGTGGATCTGAGAATATTGCCATCTCGGGGGTACTTTTATGGCTTAAGGAACTGAAGAAGGAAATATTTAAAACGGGATAATCCCGGGAAATGGATGTGACAAGTATGAGACGGTCAGCAGGTGGTTGGCCGCAGCGTTGCGCACTACAGCTGCCGCCAGTTATTCCATTGAGACCCCCCCTCGCCTCTCCTCATCGCGTGACCTGCTTCAGCCGAGCTCTGGTGGATGAAGCAGATCCGTGCCCAGGGTGGTCTTGGGCTCTGGCACCCGCCTGGCCATCTTCCCCCGCCCCCCTCCTCCTGCCCGGTTCTCCTTTTTATAGACTGGGAATACTAAGCAGCCAATGATCCCCCGCGTCAAAGGGCCAGAGGGAGTGAGGCTGCGGCACCTAACGCCCAGGAGGGAAGCTCTGCTCTCAGGGGCTGCTGGCACTGCAGGCCCCCTGCCCCCCCCCCCCCAGCCGCCTGCCCCCGGGGCAGGGTCCATGCCTGCGCGGGCACCGTTCCCGCGGAACTGAAATCCCTTTCGCTCGGTCTCTGGAGCACAAATGAGTTAGTTATTAGTCGGAGCGCTCTTGCAAAAGGGTAAACTTTAACCAGCCGCGATTTAGGGTGGCTTTCGAGTGATTCCCAGGTCCCCTGCACTAGTAAAGGGGTCTCTGAAGAGTGTAACTACACAGGACTGATGGGGGTTCGGCTGTTCAGCTTCTCATGGGGAAATTATTTTCATCCAGTGGTTACAAAGAGTATTCCTAGTTATGGGACATACGTTTCCAATGAAGGGAAACTCATTGGGACTACAGAACTGATTGGAAGTACTTGTCAGGGGCATGTTTCTTGGTATATGAAATCATTATATCTTGGGTCTTTTGAATTTAAAAGCAGATACCACCATTTGCCCACCATCCAGAACTGAAATATCATTGCTGACATGTACACATAAGGAACTGTTTGACATTGAAATTGGGTCTCAAAAGAACTGGTGGCCCAGAAAGAAGCTCACTACAGACTGATTCATATCCCTTTCAGCATAACGATTATTGCTTGTCTCATTTTTGATTCTTATATTTCCAGTAGGACATGATCTCACTCATCTAGGGGAAATGGTGGACAACATAGATTGATGAACAAGAACAGACCCAGAGATAAGGAGCCATGGGTCAGACTGTTGGACCTCAGAGGGAGGGTGGGGATAAAAGGGAGAGATCAACCGAAGGACTTGTGTGCATACATATGAGCCTAACTAGTGGTCAAGGACAACAGGGGGGTGGGGGCATGCGTGGGGGGGGGGGGTAAGGGATTGGAATGGGGGGTTGAGGACAAATATGTGATACCTTAATCAATAAAGAAATTAATTTAAAAAATAAATTTAAAAGCAGAAAGGAAGCCACGAAACTATCAATTGGAGCCCTCATCAGGGGACAGAACCCAGGGGCTCAACCGACATGTCTGGCTGGTGCCAGGCCACTGCCCGTGTTCTCTGGGCACCGGAGCTTCCCTGGACACGTGCAGGGACTCTGGTCAGGAGACCCTGTTACGAACAAATAGCATCATGGCAACTGCATCCAGGGACGAGCTGCAGATGGATGCCTCCTCCCCCGCAAATTCTCTTCAGTCTTTAGGGAAGAAAGACCAAATTTCAGCAGATAGTGAGAGGCCTTTTTTAAAAAAAAAAAAGTTTGATTTGAGTAACGGCCAGACCATCTAAATATGGAAATTCTGGTCAGGAGCCTGTTATCTCATAATCCCTCTTCCATCTGATCTTAAGAACTGGCCTTGTGCTTCTGGTAAGATAAGATAACTCCCGGCTAACGTCCCTCTTGTCACGTCATCTCCCTTGAGGAGATAAAGCTTGGTCCTGTGTCTGTAGTAAAAATTTCACTTTCTCAACCCAATTACCATCCTTTCGGTTAATGTGCATGACACACGCTTCCCCTTCATTAAACATTTCAGATAAGAGCCAGCATTTGAGGTCGTGAGAACTGGTCTTTTGTTCCCTCTTAAGAGTGTGGTATTACAAGAAAACAGCTTAAAAACGAGAGTAGTCAGAATGCTAGCTGGTTTGCACACAGGCTGGTCCTCATGCAAAAGCATCCCATGGTGAAGGGCCAACAGGAGGAAGATGATAAGGGGGCCCTTTCTCCGTTCATTTGACAGGCAGGCCATCAGTTCTGTCGTCTGTCCATCACACTTTCAAAAGAGATTGATTTGGGGTGTTTTCAATATTGAGAATAAATGTTAATTTCCAATCAATATGATAAAAGAGAGGAAAAGGCTAATAATTCAATGCAGCTGTTTTATGTATTGGAAAGCAAGAACCTGTATTAAGGTTTGTGTTTGATACACCTTGACTGGCCATAGAAGAGTGCTTTCAACCAGTGCTTCTCAAAATGTGATCCCTGGCCGAAACCGGTTGGCTCAGTGGATAGAGCGTCAGCCTGCGGACTAAAAGGTCCCAGGTTTGATTCTGGTCAAGGGCATATACCTTGGTTGTGGGCACATCCCCAGTAGGGGGTGTGCAAAAGGCAGCTGATCGATGATTCTTTCTCATCGATGTTTCTAACTCTCTGTCCCTCTCTTCCTCTCTGTAAAAAATCAATAAGATATACCTTAAGGGGGAAAAAAATGTGATCGCTGGTCCAACAGCTGGGGACTTGTTCAGAACATGCACCATTGAATGCATTCTCTTCGGCCCCTCCCAGTCCTATTGGATCAGAAACTCTGGGAGGGGGGCCCAACAGTTTGTGTGGAACAAGCCTTCTGTTTGGTTCCAATGCACACGGAGGCTGGAGAACCACTGCTAGTTTACCTCAGGCCAAAGAACCGGCTGGACCCAACGCTCACATTGGAGAAGGTAACTTGGCCTCGGCGATGTTGAGACAGCCCCGGGAGGCACCGTCTGTCTGGCACGACAGCACCAGTGGAATCCTGTTCTGGGAGCCATCCTTGCCTTTCCTGGAAATCATCTCCTTCGCGCTTGGATGCCTCGTCCCTGTGCAGGAGTCACCGGCGATAACACTGACCCCTTTCTCCTCGACGAACCCCACTGCCCTTCACCTCCCCTGACGCGTCTGCTTTTTAACCTGTGACTTTGGACAAGAATCCTGCTGCGACTGAACCTCTCACAGATTCAGGTCTCGGTTCTGAGGAGTTTTTTTTTTGTTTTCTTTTCATTCCCTTTCTGGTAAAAACAACTGGTCCCTGAAAATGTCTTTGACAAAACACAGATGTTCATGCTAAGACTGGAGCAAAGAGGTCCAGCTGGTGTGGCTCAGAGGTTGAGCATCGACCTAGGAACCAGCAGGTCATGGTTAGATTCCCGGTCAGGGCACAGGCCTCTTGTGTTCGATCTCCAGTGTGGGGTGTGCAGGAGGCAGCTGGTCGGTAATTCTTTCTCATCATTGATGTTTCTATCCCTCTCTCCCTTCCCTTTTCTCTCTGAAATCAATAAAGTATTTTTTTTTTTAAAGACTGGAATAAAGAAAACAGGCATATTGTTCCTTTAATGGCCTGCATCTCACCCTGGATAATTTGTATTTCTTCCAATGTCTTGCTAATAACAGTAGCTTCTCTCTCTCTCTCTCTCTCTCTCTCTCTCTCTCTCTTGTTTTTTTGTTAATTTTTTAAAAATATATGTTATTGATTTTTTACAGAGAGGAAGGGAGAGGGATAGAGAGCTAGAAACATTGATCAGCTGCCTCCTGCACACCTCCCACTGGGGATGTGCCTGCAACCAAGGTTACATGCCCTCGACCGGAATCGAACCTGGGACCCTTCAGTCTGCAGGCCGAGGCTCCATCCACGGAGCCAAACCAGTGAGGGCAGTAGCTTCTCTTGTTGAGTGCTCAGGAACCCGCTTGAACATTTCCCACACCTCCTGCCATTGGACCCTCCCAGCGGCTCCATGAGGCACAGGCGCCATCATGACGCCCCGTCACAGGAGAGGAAGCTGAGGCGGAGACCTTCCAACAGCGTGCTCCAGATCCCAGAGCCTGACACCGCCGCCCTCGGCCACCTTTTGATCGACACTGGCCAGTGGCCTTTTGGCTCCCTTCACTTGCTTCCCAGAACAGCCTCTAGCAGGAGCTTGGGGAGCAAGCAGTGAATTGGCCAAAAATAGATGAAAAAGAGAGATATGATGAAACAACAAAAAAGTACAAACCTCCCGACAGAAGGTCATGGGCCTGGTTCTGAGCTCTGGTTCTCACTAACCAGCCAGGCCCTTGGCAAGACACGTACCTCCCCGAGTTTTGGCTTCTCCGACGGTTCACCATGTCCGTAACACACACTGCTCGGAGCTGTGAGGACCCCCAAGTGGCACTGCCTGGCAAGAGGCCTCCCAGCCGTCATTCCCTCGGGGACGAGAAGTACTGAGGCCTCCATGGCCTCGGGGGGCGGGGGGGGGGGGCGAGCAGCTGAGCTGCGGAACCACAGGGCCTGTCACGCCCGCTGCTGAGGGAAGCTGTGTTTCTGACTGTTTGGTCTAGGATGACGGTGCCACGTCGGCGAACAAGGGGATGGGAAGGAGGGCTGGGAACCACCCCGCCACCTGGCCTCCATGCTTCCTGGCTGCCTCTTCTCTGCCCTCTCCGTGTGCCTTGCTTCAGGCACTGTCTGTTCATTTACACAGAGTGGCCAGATTATTATCATCTCTGAACACATAATAATCTGGCCACTAAAATATATGAATTCGTGCATGGGTGGAGTCCGGCCAGCCTGGCCAGGGGGAGCGGACATGGCAGTTGGCCGGCCTGCCTGCTGGTTGAACTCCTGGTCGAGGGGACAATTTGCATATTAGCCTTTTATTATATAGGATATACACTGAGTGGCCAGATTAGTATGCGTTCAGAGATCGTAATAACCTGGCCACACAGTGTATACTTTCCTGTGAATTAGCTGCCACACTATAGGCTTCTGATGCAGTGAGGGTGCTTGTGGATGGAGCCAGACATCAGGGAGGGCCCAGACCGGCCTGCCTCAGAGCAGCTCTCCTGGCTACTCACATCTCCCTGGGCAGGTGGGGGAAGGGGGTGGGGGTAGCGCTCGGTGGGAACGATAGGTAGCTAGCATCCCTCAGGAAGCATTTAATATGGGAGCATTGCCTGGGAAATAGAACGATACCATCGTGGACTGGGGAGGAGAGGGGACGAGGGTGGTGTGAACTCCCTCTTAAGGCTGCAGTGGATTCCTGTAGAGGAGGCTGGGGGAGGGGGGAGGGGGAGGAGGCCTGGAATTTACACCCACCTGGGTGGACAGACTCCAGCAGCCAGCGAGGACAGGCCTCCGGCGGCTCAGTCTCCGGGAGGGGGGACAGCTGCTGGCGAATGGAAAGTGAGTGTGAAACTTAAGTAGGGAAAAAGGGGTGACAAACTGGTTCCTCGGGGAAGTGGCTCAGGGCCAGGGGTGGTCCTGCACCTGAGTCCACAAGATTTCAATGCTATTCCATATACGGTCAGGCACCTGAAGTTTCTCTCTTACTTTTTATAGCAGGATTTTCTTTTTAATCCTCACCTGAGGATATGTTTTTTATTGAGAGAGAGAGAGAGAGAGAGAGAGAGAGAGAGAGAGAGAGAGAGAGAGAGAGAGAGAGTAGAGAGACACAGCGAAGCCGGAGAGAAACGTAAGTCGGTTGCCTTCCAAATGTGCCCTCACCAGGGATCAAACCCCCAACGGAAGTATGTGTCCCGCCCGGGAATCGAACCTGATGCTATTTGGTGTTCAGGACGATGCTCCCACCGACGGGGCCGCCTGAACGCGGCTGTGCTCGTGTGAGAGAGACAGGGCAGAGAGAGCACCGAGAGCTTGTGCGCCGTGGAGGCTGGGAGGCCGGCCGGGGTTTCTCTCCGAGCTCTGCTCATCAACGCAGCCGAAGGCTGCGTTCCCCTCGGGGTCTCCCGTTGGTCTCCCCACAACGACATGCTCTTTAGGAAAGGAAATCCTTTCTCGGCTGAGCTGGGACGCCCCAGTGCCTGGTGCCGCCCCGGTCGGTTGGTCGGTCATGGGTATCAGGGGAAGGAGAAGAAAGGAGGCAGCTGCTCCGGCTCCTGGCCTCCCCTGCCCTTCCCAGGAGTGCCGGGCCCACTCTGGAGGGAATGTGCCCTCCCCCAGCAGGAGCCTGCCAGCCTGGCGCCGGGCATGGCTGAGCACGGGTGCTGTGAGGAGCCCAAGGCCAGGCTGAGAGTAGGTGGTGGAAAGAGGCCTGTGTCCCAGGGCCCTGGGGAAGCGAGTTATTTATGCTCTGCCCCTCAGCTGCTGCCTGGGAGCCAGAGGGAGTGTGGCCGTCCCACCCTGCTGTGTCCAGCTGCTGGGACAAGGCCTGCTGCTCCAGGCTGGGCTGGAGGGGGGCTGGGACACAGTGGGGCGGAGGCGAGGGGGGGGGGGGCCTTGGCTGAGGTCCTGGGACAGGGCTGCCAAGCCTTCCTCGCCCCCAGGGCCTCCCTCCCTCCCTCCCTCCGTCAGCAGAGTCCCTGGGAGGCGGCTTTAGAAAACAGTCCCAGGAGAGGCGATAGGTGAGGGGGGCGCGGAGGGAGCGTTTATGGGGCAGGAAACAGCTGGGCTGCTGCTTCCCCAGAAAACTCACTCACGAAGCAGGTTTCAGGATGATGTGAGGGTTCTGGGCACCTTTCCTCTTTCCACTGTTGGGGGGAAGGAGGGGAAGAGACAGAGAGAGAGAGGAAGAGAGACAACACACCCGCAACGGCTCAGCAGTCTCCTCAGTCCCCACAGGGACTCGGTGCTGGGCAGCCAGGAGGGAGCGGGCCTCTCTGGTGCTTTCTCTGACCCTGTGACCTCTAAGTGCCCCCTCCCAATTCTACTTTAAAAAATGCCAGGGATGCCCCAACCGGTTTGGCTCAGTAGATAGAGCGTTGGCCTGAGGACTGAAGGGTCCCAGGTTTGATTCCGGTCAAGGGCCTGTACCTTGGTTGCGGGCACATTCCCAGTGGGAGGTGTGCAGGAGGCAGCTGGTCGATGTTTCTCTCTCATTGATGTTTCTAACTCTCTATCCCTCTCCCTTCCTCTCTAAAAAAATCAATAAAATATATATATTTTTATATGCCAGGGCAATGAGGGGATACGGACACATATCACATATGTAATACCTTAACTAATAAAGTGAAAAAAATGCCCAAGTTTGGGAGGAGATTGGGATTGGAAAAGCAGGCAGAGCTTCTGGCTCTTCACTGTCCACTCGGCAATTCCTTCCCAGGAGAACCACCTCCTCTGCTTTGGCTACTCCAGCCCGGAGTCAGGAGCAGAGGAAAGACACGGGCACTTGGAGACTCTAAGCCTCTTGAGCACAGGGGATCTGTTAAGTCTTTTTTTTCATAATTGGATTTTTTATTGAGATCATCATAAACTCACAGGCAGTTAGAATAATAATAACACAGAGAGATCCCTTGTGCCTTGCCCAGTTTTCCCCCGTAATAAACTTTTGCAAAACTACTAGTGTAGCCCTCGCTGGTTTGGCTCAGTGGATAGAGCATCAGCCTGTGGACTGAAGGGTCCCAGGTTTGATTTGGGTCAAGGGCACATGCCCGGGTTGCGGGTCCTGTCCCCGGTTGGGGGCGTGCAGGAGGCAGTCAATCCGTGATTCTCTCTCATCATTGATGTTCCTATCTCTCTATCCCTCTCCCTTCCTCTCTGAAATCAATAAAAATATATTTAAAACAAACAAACAAACAAATAAACAAAAAAAACCTACTAGTATAGTACATCACAGCCAGGGTGTTGACTCCAATACAGTCCCCAGATCTTATTCCGAATCCCCACTGTCTTTTGCGTGCGCGCTTACATGCGATGCATGTGTGTAGTCAGGTCTGTGCGATGCTGTCACCTGTGTATGCCCGCACTGTCCCATTCCCATTCTGAGCAGTTACAGCAGGCAGCGAGCAGGGACCCCTCCGGTTGCCCTTTAAGACCACAGCCTCCTCACGCGCCCCTAGCCCGTGGCTACCACTGTTCTGTGCTTCCTTCCTGAAGCTTCATTTCAAAGCCGTTCTGTGGACGGAGTCCCACGGCACACGGTTCTCTGGGTCTGGCTGTTCTCCGCATCATGCCGCCCAAGGGGCTGGCAGCTCTTCCCTCTGTGTTGGTGAGTCGGCCTCGGGGTGTGCTAGGACCAGAGCTTGTTTACTGTCCACCTGTCAGAGACACTCGGTTGTTTCCACTTTGGGGCGATTACATATACGGCCGCTATGGCCATTCACGTCTAGGTTTTATGTGATAAAGGGGTCCCTTTATCCAGTGACAGCATCCACAGGGGCCCCTCGGCCCATATTCCTCGGTAGTGACTGAGGACAATCTGCTCTGGCCGGCTCGGGGAGAAGGACGAGGAGAGAATGAATGGTGGGTGACAGTGGTTACCTTCAACCACCAACCAAGCATCAAGGCACCGTCTGAAGAAAGGATTGACCAAAAAGGATTGATCAACAGACACACGGCCATCACTGGCACTGAGCAGCCGGATGATGGGACAGCAGGTTGTAGTGGGAACAAAGGCAGGTGAGGGTTCAAAATCCAGGTGAGAGGGAAGGAGGGCGTGTGCCGTGACTCATGGGGCCTCACGGGAGAGCCTCGGGGGAGGGGGGCTCTGGAAGCCGGCCTGATTGATCCCTATCTCGCCTCCACCGCTTCTTAGCTGTGTGTTCCGGGCAAGGCACTCACATCTCCGAGTGGCCACTTCCTGATCTGTTAATGAAGATAAATCTCTTTCTCAGAAGAGTCATAGGGAATCAAGAAAACAGGATTATTATAACGTTCTTCCCACGAAGGAGCCCTCAAATAAACGCACTTCCTTCCTCCCTCCCCTCCCCGTGGGAGCGAGGCTGACCAGGAGAGGCCTGGGCGGGAGTCTGGTCTGAAGGAAGCCTCAGAGTCACGGGTGGATGTGGGTGAAGGCGGGAGGGGGGGAGGGGGGCCTCAGCAGCGGCTGGGTGAGGTGCAGGCTGCCTCTCTGCAGCTCTGGTGTCGGCTCAAAGCACAGCAGGACCAGGCAAAGGGGCCTGGGAGACCCGGGCTCCGCTCCCACTCGGCTTTTCTGCGTTCCAGGGGAGCGTGTCCTGGCTTCCTTGGAGGCCTGAGAAGGATGGTGCGCCTCCCTCTTTGTTTGTTTGTTTGTTTGTTTAATGTTTTTAAAATATATATATTTCATTGCTTTTTTACAGAGAGGAAGGGAGAGGGATAGAGAGTTAGAAACATTGATGAGAGAGAAACATCGACCAGCTGCCTCCTGCACACCCCCACTGGGATGTGCCTGCAACCAAAGTACATGCCCTTGACTGGAATCGAACCTGGGACCCTTCAGTTCCCAAGCTGATGCTCTATCCACTGAGCCAAACCGGTTATGGCTGGGCATCACTCTTTGGAATGGTCATTAGGGTGTACTGGGCAGGATGCCTTCCCCTCCAAACACCTGCAAACTGCCCACAACCCTCCCACCCCCCTTCCATTCTAAACCCCAAGCAGCCAAAGCCCGTGGTGCCTCCAGCGCCTTCCAGAAACTGCCTGGTCCCAGCGCTGCCCTCCTCCCAGCCCCGCCTGTGGTCTGACAAGGACGTTTAACCTCTGATCCTATCATGGGACTTTCTCCAGCTGTAGCCACCGGAAAAGGAGAAGTAGAGCCCCCTCTGCCCCCCCCCCCCCCCCCCGCCCCTTGTTCCCACTCTCGTTTCTTTGGAACAAGCATCGCCTCCCTTCGGGTCCCTCCTCTGGAAGAGAAGGAGGTGCAGGCTCTTGGCACCCTGTTCCCTGTTCTCATCTGCTCACCCCGCCTCCGGCGCCTCCCAGGTCCAGGCCGGGGCCAGAGCCGGGCGGGAAGAGCCCTGGCCTTGGAAGCCAGGCATTGGGAGGACAGGGGGCAGCAGGCCACCGCCTCCCAATGCTCGGCCTTCTCCCTCTGCCGGCTCGCTCTCCCGTGGCTCTCGGGGGGTCAGAGGGCTGTTTCCTCCAGCGTGGGGGTGGCTGTAGGGGAGATAAGAGAAGGAAGATGGAGACACAGCTCCCTTGCATGCGACCAATCAGAAGGAGCCCCACCCTGGTTCAGGGCCCTCCATCCCATAATAGTGGCCACAGAAAAAGCCCTGTTCTATTCTGTTCCGAACGTCTTTGTGCCCATCATCACTTTTTCACTGAATTTATTGATACCCCCCTCTGCCAGACTTACACCTCCCAAAGTGATCTCTATTTTCTTTTTCTAAATTTTATTGATATTTTACAGAGAGGAAGGGAGAAGGATAGGGAATTAGAAACACGGATGAGAGAGAAACATCGATCAGCTGCGTCCTGCACACTCCCCACTGGGGATGTGCCCGCAACCAAGGTACATGCCCTTGACCGGAATTGAACCCAGGATCCTTCTGTCTACAGGCTGACGTTCTATCCACTGAGCCAAACCAGTTAGGGCGATCTTTATTTTTTTTTTAAATTAAAATTTGTGTTTATTGATTTAGAGAGAGAAACATCCATTTGTGGCTCCAAACAACAAATTGATGCATTCTTTGATTGATTCATTCATGTGCCCTGTTCAAGGATCGAACTCACCACCTTGGCATATCGGGGCGATGTTCCAACCAACTGAGCTACCTGGCCAGGGCCAGAAATGGTCTTTAAAAACATAAATTAGCCGAAACTGGTTTGGCTCAGCGGTAGAGCGTCGGTCTGCGGACTGAAAGGTCCCAGGTTCGATTCCGGTCAAGGGCATGTACGTTGGTTGCGGGCACATCCCCGGTAGGGGGTGAGCAGGAGGCAGCTGATCGATGTTTCTCTCTCATCGACGTTTCTAGCTCTCTATCTCTCTCCCTTCCTCTCTGTAAAAAATCAATAAAATATATTTTAAAAAACAAAACAAACAAACAAACAAACAAAAAACATAAATTAGATCAGGTCACTACTCTGCTTGACTCCCTCTGTGTCTTCCTGTTGCACCAGAATAAAACTCTCACCGTCCGGTTTCTGCTTACTTATCCAACCCGGTCTCTGCCTCCTCTTCCTGCTCTGGCTTTCTTTCTGGCACTCATCTTTCTTACTGGCTGGCCCTGCCTCAGGACCTTTGCATCTGCTGTTCCATTTTCCTGTGCCTTCCCCTCAGATCTTCCTGGGGTGGGCTTCTTCATTTTCACCGTCCCAGTGTCACCTCCTCAGAGGGTCCTTTCTATCTTGACTCCCTCCCTAGCTCCGCCCACAGGCCCTCTCACTCATCGTCTCATCTTCCTTCCTTCATCCCTATCCGAAGTTATTTAGTTATGAGTGTGGTCTTCCTATTGAAATGTATACTTCAAGATGAGGGGACCTTGTCTGCCCCATTCACCAGTGTGTCCCCAGCATCTGGAAGGGGCTTACCTAATGTTGTGTTGGATGTTCATGAATCCGCCTGAGGTTGTGGTAGGGGAGGTCAGATCCACAATGAGGGCAGAATGCCTAGAAAACCAAGTAGAGGTTTGGACGTCGGTTTAACCAGGTGGTAATTGTGCAGCCTCAGGGACATGGCTTTGCCTCTGTATGATTTTCCTCAGATGACAAGGAGAAGTGCTTCCGTTGGCTTCATGAGATTGTGGGCAGAGTGAGAGAATTGTGTGTGAAAGCACAAAATGGATATGGAATAAGCGCTGGTTTGAAAAGCAAATCTAGCCTGCATGGCGAGGCTCAGTGGTCGAGCACTGACCTCTGAACCAAGAGGTCATGATTCAATTCCCAGTCAGGGCACATGCTTGGGTTGTGGGCTTAATCCCCAGTATGGGGCGTCCAGGAGGCAGCTGACCAATGATTCTCTCTCATCGTTGATGTTTCTATTTCTCTCTTTCTCTCCTTTCCTCTCTGAAATCAATACAAATACATTTAAAAAAATAAGTAAATCCACAGGGTTATCCAAAGATAGCCAAATAGAGCCTGGGTACTATTATACTCCTTTATTCAACTTTATTGTTCTTTTTATGTAAGGAGGCCGATACCCAAGGCTGCTCTGATGGAGAGACACACAGAAAACGGCTTCCACAGGACAAATCCAGGCTACCACTGGTTTCCACATGGCCCATGAGTAATCAGGGTTTTCACATTTAAAAAATATATTTTTATTGATTTCAAAGAGGAAAGGAGAGGGAGAGAGAGATAGAAACATCAATGATGAGAGAGAATTATTGGTCAGCTGCCTCCTGCATGCCCCCTCCTGGGGATTGAACCTGCAACCCAGGCATATGGCCTGACTGGAAATTGAACTGTGACCTCCTGGTTCATAGGTTGATGCTCAACCACTGAGCCACAGCGGCCAGGCAGGTCTTTCTTTCTTTCTTTCTTTCTTTTTCTTTTTTTTAAAAATATATTTTTATTGATTTCAGAGAGGAAGGGAGAGTGAGAGATAGAAACATCAGTGATGAGAGCGGATCATTGATCGGCTGCCTCCTGTACACTCCATACTGGAGATGGAGCTCACAACCCAGGCATGTGTCCTTGACTAGAATCGAACCTGGGACCCTTAGGTCTGCAGGCCGATGCTGTATCCACGGAGCCAAACCATCTTGGGCAAGAGTTTTCACGTTTTTAAGTGGTTGGGGGAAAAAAAAAATCAAAAGAAGACTATTTCATGACATGTGAAGAGTGTATGAAATTCAATTTCAGGGTCCATCCATAAAGCTTTATTGGAACACAGCCCTGCCCATTCGCATCACGTGTGCCCTGTGTCCGTGCCTGCTTTGGTGTTACAGGGCAGAGTGGAGTAGTTGCGACAGAGACACAAGCCTCGGGGGCTGGGCTTGGGCTTTCTGTGTCTGCCCCGGGAGGCCCTGTCTCACCCCTCGCCCCCTCGCAGTGCCAGCCTCCTGGACTCCAGAGAGAGACTGAGGAGCTGCACCTCCATGAAGCCTTTGGGGGAAGGGGCCCCCAAAGGGGCGTCCCACAGGAGCCCCAGGACCTGCTGCAGCTCATCCAGCCTCCCTTTCCCCTGAGTGCTTTCTAGAAGGTGGGAGGTGGGGCGGTTGCATTGGTTTAACCTCCCCCGGATATCAGCTCTCCAAGACAAAGCCAACCTGCCCAACAAAGGAGCCCGCAGACCCCTCTCCTCCCAGCGGCGCCCCCGCCTCCCCGCAGGCCCTGCAGGAGGAGAGCCTGGGCAGAGCGCTGTTAGAAGCAGACGGTGATAGGGAGCTCGCTGCTCCGGGAAGTGGGATGTCTGCTCCTAATGACAGGCCTGTCTCTGGGGAGCTTGTAATCACCTTGTCAGGCTCCCGCTTCCTGGGGCAGAGAGGCCGGCCCATGGAGCCAGGAGATCCCTAGAGGCGACTGCGTGGCCTTGGGGGTGGGGATGTGCGTGCAACAGTCTCCCGGGTGTGGAGGGAAGGAGCAACAACCAAAATGCGGATACAAAGCCAGGGTGCCGGGGATGAACGGGAAGCCGGGAGCAGGAGGGCCACGGCTGCCATCCCCAGCTCAGGGGGGGCACGGTGCACAGATGTGCCATGGCCATGCCACCTTCCTTCCCCCTGTCCTTCCTCCACCCCCTCGGGGAGGTCTGCAGGGCAAGGCTCTCCTCCCTAAACCGCCCCCCCGCCCCCATCCTGCTCCCTCGAAGGAAGAAAAGACCCTTTTCCTTCTTTCTTTTTTCTTCTTCTTTCTTTTCTTTTCTTCTTTTTTCTTTTTTTAAAAAAATATTTTATTGATTTCTTACAGAGAGGAAGGGAGAGATATAGAGAGCTAGAAACGTCAATGAGAGAAACATCGACCAGTTGCCTCCTGCACCCCCACCCCCCCCACGGGGGATGTGCCCGCAACCAAGGCACATGCCCTTGACCGGAATCAAACCCGGGACCCCCCCAGTCCACAGGCTGAGACGCTCTATCCACTGGGCCAAACTGGTTTCGGCAGAAAAGGCCCTTTTCACCACAGACTTCTCAGAGAGCAGATGCTGTCCTGCCTGCCTCCTGCTCAGCCTTCACCCAGCAGCCCCATCCCCTGGGGCCGCCTCCCGGGCAGTAGACGTGGTCAGAGGACTGGCAGTCAAGGCCAGGCTCCAACATCTAGGGCCGTGCGGCCCCAGCCAGCCAGTCACCGCCTACTTCCCTGAGTTCCCATTTCCCTCCTTCAGTAATACCTGTCTCCCCAGGCCACGGGGAGGTCGGCATGACACCCTGTTCGTGGAACCATGCTGAAACCATAAAGACCAGAAAGGGATGCTCGTGGGAGTGAGCTACCACCTTGTGTCCACGCCGTCCCGGTGGGCAGGGAGCCTGCCCTTTGCACTAACCAACGGTGAGCCCGGCCAGCAGTGAGCGAGTCTGGGATGAACCAAGCAGAGCGAGCGGGCGGGAGGCTTCTATCGCTACTATGTTATATGAAATCTAGGGGATGGGAGTGAGGGGAGGACGGGCCTGCAGGTGCCATCACTGGCTCTCTTCCCAGGCTCCCATGGTGCCCTGCTCATGCTCGGACCTCAGCCTCTCTCCGGTGGGGCCCACCTGCCTGTGCCAGCTGGCAGTCAGCGAGACAGTGGCCTGCATCCCACCAAGGTCAGTGCCACAGCCTCCCCTGGTCCGTAGCTCTCCTCTCTGCTGCTCAGGGCTGGGCTGGGCTGGGCGGGTGAGGGACAGGTTCTTTTTCTTTTCTTTTAAATATACTTCATTGATTTTTTTTTTACAGAGTGGAAGAGAGAGAGATAGAGAGTTAGAAACATCAATCAGCTGCCTCTTGCACACCCCTGACTGGGGATGTGCCCACAACTAAGGTACATGCCCTTGACCAGAATCGAACCTGGGACCTTCCAGTCGACAGACGGATGCTCTATCCACTGAGCCACACCGGTTTTGGCAAGAGCAGGTTCTTAATGGGCGAGTTTCAGCTGTCGCATGCTTCTCCCCTCTGTGATTCTTGGAAGGTGTCAGTGAAGTTCTGGAAACCCCCATGGGACGCGGGAGGGAGGGGGGGAGAGCTCAGCCCAAAGGGACTGGGCTTGGGTTCTAATCCAGCCCTGCCAGTCGGGAGCCACAAAACCCTCCGTACGTCTGACACCTTTCCTGACCGCCCCTCAGGGCCAACGGGAGGTGTCTGAGCAAGTGCTTTGCATACGGCGCTGTCTGCCTGTGAGGGACTAGTGCTTTCACAGAGCGGGTACTCAGACATGCTTCCTGTCCAGGGTGAGGGGACAGAACCGGTAATGGCCTGAGCGGCGGGGGTGGGAGGGAAGGAGCGAGGACAGTAATTATTCACTGCCCTGTCAGGCATGAGGCGAAGCCCGCTCCGATGCTCACCCGGCCCTGAGGGATGGGAACGATAATCCCCCTTCACAGAGGGCAGTCTAGGCTCAGCAGCGTTCGGTCGTTTGCCCCAAGTTTACCGCTGGTTTTAAGGGCAGCGCAGGGCAGCGAGCCGAGTCTGTGTAACCTCAGCATCCATGATCTTTGCCCACTACCACGTCTCTAAGAGCCGATTCCTGGTGAGGGCCCAGACTAAGGGGGGGTGGGGAGAGGAGGAGGAGGAGGAGGAGGAGAAGGAGGAGGAGGAGGAGGAGGCAGAGGAGAGTGGACCCAGGGGAGGACGGGACAGGAAGTGTGTCTCAGAGCCGGGCACAGTGCCTGGTCCACCCAAGGTGCCAGGGCGACTCCCAGCCCATGGAGCACTTTTATGCAAATTAAAAAGGCAGGTACAGCCAAGAGCCTTGCCTACTTGTGCTTGCAGAGTGACTAACATGTACAGCTGTGTTAGTACGTGGCAGCCCTGGGAAGCACTCCGAAATTAATTAAGAAAAGAAAAAACAAAGCTTAGGAAACAATGGAGTTGAACAATAAAGAGTAACTGGGGCCCTGACCGGTTTGGCTCAGTGGATAGAGCGTCAGTCTGCGGACTCAAGGGTCCCAGGTTCGATTCCGGTCAAGGGCATATACCTTGGTTGCTGGCACATACCCAGTAGGGGGTGTGTAGGAGGCAGCTGATCGATGTTTCTCTCTCATCAATGTTTCTAACTCTCTGTCCCTCTCCCTTCCTCTCTGTAAAAAAAAAAAAAAAAAAAAAATCAATAGAATATATTTTTTAAAATAAAGAGTAACTGGAGATGGGGAAGAAGGAAAAATGTGGGGAACAATATGCAAATGGGGAGGAGTGTCAAAGGGGCTGTCTTTGCTGAGCGGGAGGTGGAGGGGGGACGCGGCCTGCCCCTCCAGATGCAGACCCCCCGCATTGTGTGGCGTCTCCAAACAGCTGCTGTAGTAACACACCTTGCTCACAGCTGCTTCACCTGCTGGACAGGCAGGTGGTCGATGTTGTAGCGTTCTTTCTCTTCCGTTCTCATTGAACGGAGGAGGCATCTTTTGGCCAACATGGCTAGATGGTGCTCAGTCACTACCGTGCAATTAATTGTACGCAGCAGCCCTGAGAAGGACTTTGAAACGAATTAATTAAGAAAATCAAGCCTGGCCGGTGTGGCTCAGTGGTTGAGCGTAGACCTATGAACCAGGAGGTCACAGTTCAATTCCCGGTCAGGGCACATGCCCAGTGTGGGGCGTGCAGGAGGCAGCAGATCAACGATTCTTTCTTATCATTGATATTTCTATCTCTCTCTCTCCCTCCCTTCCTCTCTGAAATCAATAGAAATATGTTAAATTTTTAAAAAGAGAAATACAAGACAAAACAAAGTCTAGGCCAGTGGTCATCAAACTCATTAGTCAACAGAGCCAAATATCAACAGTACAATGATTGAAATTTCTTTTGAGAGTCACATTTTTTTAAAAACTGAAACTATATAGGTCGGTACATTGTTATTAACTTAATTTGGGTACTCCTAAGCTGGCCTTTGCTAAAAACTCAAGGGGTCAAAGAGCCGCATATGGGTCGAGAGCCACAGTTTGCCGACCACTGGTCTAGGCTATAGATTTTGTGGCTTGTTCCTCCTTTTCCTGGACTTGGAGCCCAGCAGGAGGTGGGGAGGGGGTTCCCACAAAATCCTTCTGCTCCTCTGGAGCTCCAGAGTCTGGGGCTGCCGGCCCTCCCAGGTACCCGGACGCAGACCTGTCCTCTGTCCTGCAGGCCTGGGGATGGAGCGTGCAGAAGAGGCACCTACCTACCCTGAGTCCACAGCCTAATTACTAATTACTCAGCTGCTTATTACCCTGAGCATTGCATCAGGACCGTGAGAATGGCTTTATAGGCACTTAAGTTAGCATCAGATCCCCTCACCCCAGACACACACACACACACACACACACACACACGCACACGCAGGTTCAGTAGTAAATCCTGCCAAAAGTCACTCCAGCCCCAGCCTCTCCCCCACAACTCCTGGCACACCCAGGCCATCCCTTCCAGATCAGGAAAAGCTGCCCCGCCTGCAGGATCCCCAACATCGGATCCCCAAGATGGGGTCTGCCTCAGGTCACCCCACCCATCCCTTACCCCTGGGCTGTATCGCATTGGACTCCGAGAGCTCGGGGTCGGGGGACAGCTCGGGAAAGGGGTTCGAGATTTCCCATCTTTTCTCAGGTGCCCAGGGAAGCCCTTCCTCTAGTCTGACTCCCTTTCCTTCTTGCGGCCGTGGTAGTGTTTTCCCTCTTGGGCGGCCCTCCTTGCCTCTGGGCGAGCCAATAGTGTGCGAGCGTTTGATGGCGGGCATCGCAGACCCATCCTCCTCGTATCCCTGCCTCACAGCCCAGAGTCAGCCAAACAGGAAGATGGGAGCAAGACCTTGGGGCCTCTTCCCTTGCACTCTCCTGCCCCTCGCTTGATCCCTCTAGTCGCCCCCAACTCTGAGCTCCTCTGCCTACTGATCTGGGCCCTGTCTGGGCTGCTGCTGTAGCAACACCACTGAGTGCAGCACTGATGCAGGGAGAGCTGAGCCCTGGCTTCTGCCGCCACTCCGGGACCCCAGGGCTCGGAGGGATCCCAGGGCTCCGAGCGCCTGCAGGTGCAACGGTGAGGACGAGGGGGAGGGCTTTAGCTCTGCGACCCTGGGCGAGTGACTTGACCCCAGTTTCCCCAACTGTAAAACCAGGTTGCAACTGCCTACCTTACAGGCACTGTGGGAACTGAGCCTGACCGCGTCTGTGAAAGTGCTTGGTAAGCCGTTCAGCACAAACCAGAAACAAGTAATTATTATTGTTCACGATCACCGGCACGCCGACTTGAACACTCAGTTCAAAACTTCCCCGCGCTGCCCGGCTTCCCTGGGCTGATCCCGCTGAGCTCTGATGGCTTCAGGGGTCTTCAAACTACGGCCCGCGGGCCACATGCAGCCCCCAGGGGAGTCTGATCCAGCCCGCCAGGTTTTTTGGGCAGTGAGCGCAGCCAAGGTGTTACAGTAGGAATTAGTAGTTCATATAGTCCGGCCCTCCAGCTCTCTGAGGGACCGTGATCTAGCCCCCACTTTAAAAAGTTTGAGGACTTAAGGCCTCTGGAGCTGGGTCGGGGCCCTGAGATTTTGCCGACGTGCTGCTGAGTAGTAATCTTTTTGCGCCCCTCTCATTTCCCAGAGAAGATGGAAACCTCCGTGAGGGCAGGGGATGGTCCTTGTATGTCCTTCTGCATCTCATTTAGGATTCTGTACACAAGACAGAATGAACAAACGTGCATTGAGATTCTCCTCCAAGGACATTACTTGCACAATAGCCCTCATTTTTCCCAACAAATGTATCTTTCAGCATACATTTATTTTATTTATTGCTTTGAGAGAGAGAGAGAGAGAGAGAGAGAGAGAGAGAGAGAGATTGTTCCATTTATTTATACATTTTTTAATTGGTTGCTTTTTATATGTGCCCTGAGCAGGGATTGAACCCAAAACCTTGGCTCTAACCAACTGGGATCCTGGGCCCAGCCCGCCGGCCAGAGCTCTGATTAGAAATTGAGACCCAGAAGTTAAATGACTCACTTGCAGGCGTCAAGTTACTATATTGTAGCATCGAGCCTGATTCATAATTATTACTTAATAGATGTTTATTGAATGAGAACGGAATGTCTAGATGCACAGTCAGTGGCCTTGGGTCTGTCTGGTCCCCGAGCCCACGTGTTTTCCACGAAAGCACACAGCATCTCATTGACTCCCTGCAGGACCTGCGTGGGGGTGTGGAGCTGGCAGAGCTGTCGCCTCGGGCTGTCCCTCCCCGTTGCCAACCCACCCGCAGTCAGCCCCTCAGGCACCCAGCTCCGGAGCAGAATTCCGGGTATTCCGTGAAGTAATCACCTCCTCGCTCCAGGCATTTCACGGCCCAGCCCGGCTAACGAAGTGTCTTCCCCGTTTAGAGACTGGCTTAGGAAGACTGTCTGGTGCTCGCCTGAAACCTTAAAGGGAGGGGACAGCATTAGCATCCTTGCTTCTGCTTAATGCCCTGAACGAGTCCCATCAAGCATCCAACCCCAGTCCCAATCTGCCCTGTTACTTCCGTTTCTAACACTGAGCAGGTCAGTTCCAGGCTTTGAACTAGGCTTCCTTGACGGAGCATTCTGCTTGCACGCCCCCTCCTTCTTCTGCCCCCCTCCCCCAGATGGGAGGCTGCCAGACAGAGTTCCTGCCTTTGAGAGGAGAGTGGAGGGGTCTCATTGACTCTCAGCTGGAAAGGACTATTGTGCTCATCTAGGCTCACCCCTTACTCGGTGCCTGAGCCCTGCACAGCCCCTCGCCGCTCACACGTCACCTGTTTAAAGCTGCTTCGGACCTGCCCCTCAGTGAACTCACCTATGACCTGGCTCCTCATCACTGTCTCCTCTGGTCTAGGTTGGCCCTCTGAAGCCATTGCCTTTTTAAAAAAATATTTTTAAAATTGATTTCAGAGAGGAAGGGAGAGGGAGAGAAAGATAGAAACATCAGGGATAGCCCCCTACTGGGGATCAAGCCCACAACCGTCAACCAGTCTTCTCTGATGTGAACATAGCCATAGAACCATGATCAAACCCGAGAAATGAATATTGGAGTGCCGCTTACTAACTTGCAGACCTTATTCTGTTCCCACCAGCTTTCCACCAAGATCCCTTTTCTGTTCCAAGATCCAGTTCAGGAGATCACGTTGCATTCGTATACACCTACTTTTAATTGATATTTTTTTAGAGAGGGAGGATGAGAGAGAGAAACATCAAAGGGAGAGAGATACATTGATTGTTTGCCTCCCATACATGCCCTGACCAGGGATGAAACAGGCAACCCCAGGTATGTGCCCTGACTGGAATCGAACCCACAAACTTCTGGTGCACAGGATGACACGCCAACCAACTGAGCCCCAGTAATTGTAATTACTATTTTGTAGCTGGCTGTTTTTATTGGTAAGGCTATATATTAAAACCCTAATATGCAAATACACCAAACAGTGGAACAACCGGTCGTTATGACATACACTGACCACCAGGGAGCAGAAGCTCAATGCAGGAGCTTCACCCTCCCCCCCCCCCCCCCCCCCGGTGGTCAGTGCACTCCCACAGGGGGAACACCACTCACCCAGAGCCAGGATCATGGCTGGTGAGTGCAATGGTGGTGGCAGGAGCCTCTTTTGCCTCTGTTCTAAGGACCCCTTGGGGGATGTCTGACTGCTGGCTTAGGCCTGCTCTTAAGCTGGCAGTTGGACATTCCCCGAGGGGTCCCAGACTGAGAGAGGGCACAGGCGGGGCTGAGGGACCCCCTCCCACCCAGGGCACAAATGTGCACCAGGCCTCTAGTATATTATAAACATTTCCCAGTCAATTAAAATTCTTCCTTCATCACCACTTTCAATGGAAGCATAATGTTCCATTATATGGATTTTTCATAATTTCGCTTATCCAATAGCTTATTATTCTACATTTAAATTATTTCTAATTTTTCATGATTTTAAGAATGAGATGAATATCATGCACATACTTTTTAAAATATATATTTTTCTCGCCGAAACCGGATTGGTTCAGTGGTAGAGCGTCGGTCTGCGGACTGAAAGGTCCCAGGTTCGATTCTGGTCAGAGGCATGTACGTTGGTTGCGGGCACATCCCCAGTAAGGGGTGTGCAAGAGGCAGCTGGTCGGTGTTTCTCTCTCATCGATGTTTCTCGTTCTCTCTCTCCCTTCCTCTCTGTAAAAAATAAATAAAAATGTATTTAAAAAAAATATATATATATTTCTTTATTGATTTCAGAGAGGAAGGAAAAGGGAGAGATGGAAACATCAATGGTAAGTGAGAATCACTGATTGGCTGCCTCCTGCATGCCCCCCACTGGGGATTGAGCCTGCAACCCAGGCATGTGCCCTTGGCTGGAATCAAATATGGGACCCTTCAGTCTGTAGGCCGATGCTAGGACAGCGGTTTGCCTCTCTGTTGACTAATGAGTTTGCCGACCACTGGACTAGAATAAATGTTACTGTGTATTTGGAAGCTGTGAGGATTAGGCAATTGTGGCATATTGTGTGCAAAGAGGTAAAGGGTAGTATATGCTAGGGCATCACATACTTTTTAAAAAAAAATGTTTTTATTGATTCAAGAGGTAGAGGGAGAGGGAGAGAAACATCTATGGATCAGTTGCCTCCTGCTCGGCCCCTACTGGGGATTGAGCCTGCAACCCAGACATGTGCCTAGACAGGGAATCTAACTAGTGTCCTCTTAGTACATGGGTCGACACCCAACCACTGAGCCGTATTGGCCCAGCCACATACTTTTGATGTACATATCTGATTATTTTGCCACAAAACAAAACCCCAGAAATTAAATTGTGTCCAGAGGACCTCTCCCTCCCCGTTCCAAGTCTATAGCCAGGGTTTGGCCCTGCTGGTGGCCTTTATATTTAAGCCTGCTCGCCCCTGAACTTAAAGCAGGCAGGGGAGAAGACGCAAAGAGACCTCAAAGGGGAGCATGGCCTGTGGATGGTGGAAATGGCAGAGGAGATGGGAGCATCAGGAGAGCTCCAGGTGCTCCTGGCTCCTCAGCCATCTCCCAGGGCAACCAGCCCCAGCTAGGTGGCTCGTTCTGTCGGAAGAGAATAATGCTTGCTCTGAGCCCAAGGATAATGGGGAGGGGTTGTGGGGGGCGTGGCGGGAAGCTGCTAATGCATTTTTGCCAGCATCTTTGGTTTCTCCAATATTCAGCCAGACAATTAGCAGGTCCCCAAGGATGGCCTCGCTCCTCACGTCATCCCCATTTCCTAGAAATGGGAAGTGGCTGGGGAGCAGGGTGTGTGTGTGTGTGTGTGTGTGTGTGTGTGTGGTGAGGGAGGAAGGGAGGAAGGGAAAGGGCCATAATGGTTTTCCTATCACTGACTTAGTGGGCGACTGAGACCCAAAGGAGCATCTGCTCGCCCAGAATGGGCCCGGCCTTGTGAGGAGTGGACTGGGTGCTGGGACTTGTTCTAAGGCTCTGAAGTCACTGGCCAGGCTAAGTGAGGGATGGCTGCCTCTGCCTGGTTCCTGGAGCCCAGAGACGTGTGTGTGTGTGTGTGTGTGTGTGTGTGTGTGTGTAGGGGGAGGGGAGAGGAGGAAAGGGGGATAGGAGAGAGAGGGAGAAAGGATACTGATTGGACTGAAGGATTGCCCCAGTTTATCCGAAAATACTACCCACCTCTTGAATGTCATAAGAATTAAATGAATACATGAAAAGCATTTAGAATAATGATTGGCACAATCAGTAATAGTTAGCGGCTACTATTATTATTACACGAGGAGGCTTAGCCAGCAGAAAAAGGGGGTGGCCTTTATACTTAAAAGACTGTTCACCCAGGACCCTAACTCGGACAGGGGAAGGAGCAGAGTGACCTCAAAGCGGACCCCAGCCTTTGGAGGGTGGAGATGGCGCAGGAGGGGAGCATTTTCACAGCAGCCTGTGCGGGCAGGCCCTGGACAGTGCATCCGCCTGGCTTGGCCCAGAAGAGTCACCTGCACCGGGGAGGTGTGACCTGGCACCTGACCAGGTGGACAGGCCCTGGGTGGATCCGGGATCTCACACCAGGATGTTGGCACACAAGGCCTAAGGCATGCAGGCCTCTGGCAAGACACGAGGGAGAGGAGAAGGGGACTCCTACCGCTCTGAGGCGGAAAACCTCCCTCTTGCTCCCAGGGCTCCTTCCCCAACGCCTGGAAAATACCACGTGCCGCCTCTCTGGGCTCTGTAATTTTCCAGCTGACCTGGAATTCCCCCCGACTCCTGCCCTCCTTCGCGGGGCCGTGGGGACACCCGCTCAGGGACCCAGGGGCTCCCAGTCGCTCTGTTGGCCACCAATGGGGATGCCAAAGGGTTTGGAAAGCCCCTGGGAACCTGGAGGGTCACCTGCTGGAGGGGTAAGTGCTTCCTCCTTTTCATGTTAAACTCCTTAAATGACTCAAAGATAGATTTTTTTAAAAAAAAATTTATTGATTTTTTTACAGAGAGGAAGGGAGAGAGATAGAGAGAAACATCGATTAGCTGCCTTCTGCACAACCCCCATTGGGGATGTGCCCACAACCAAGGTACATGCTCTTGACCGGAATCGAACCCGGGACCCTTCAGTCCACAGGCTGACACTCTATCCACTGAGCCAAACCGGTTTCGGCAAAGATAGATTTTTTTAAAATTGATTTTTAGAGAGAGAGGGAGGGAGAGGGAGAGAGAACCATGCCTGACCTCTATGGGGAATGAAGCCAAACCCCCGACCAGAATCCATCCTGTGAACCTTCCAAACTCTGGAAGATGCCCAACCAGCTGAGCCACACTGGCCAGGGCTCAAAAGGCAGATTCTTGATTCTTTTCTCTTCTCTGCTCCCTCTTGCACCACCGTGTGCCCAGGCCACCCGGGCTCCATAGCTTCCCTGTCTCTCCTCTCTTTCCCATTCTTCTTTGCCTCCCAGCCGGAGGCGCCCTCGGAGGGGACCTGGCCAAGCCTTCTCCGTACGGAAGCCCGGCATAAGGAAGGGACTTGCTGCCCAGCACACCTGCTTGGTGGCAGAGCCAGCGCTGGAACCCAGGGCCCCCAGTGCCCAGCCCGTGGCCACAGCTAGGTCGTCCTTTCACAGGCATCCTCCTGTGACTCTGAAGTCTTCAAGTCAACAGCCCTGGGCCATTGGCATTTATCCCTCCAGATAAGACCCCAGGGAGGAGACAAAGATACCGGCTAGCCCGGCTAGCCCGGGCCTCCAGCCCTCTGCCTCCCATCTGCATTGTTGGGACGCTTGTCCAAGGCACCTGGGAACAGGTATGTGTGGGGACCTTGTTCAACCGCTGACAAAGGGAACATTTTGCTGGCAAGCACCAACCCCTTGTCCCCACACAGACCTCAAGGACAGAGAGAGAGAGAGAGAGAGAGAGAGAGAGAGAGAGAGAGAGAGAGAGAGAGAGAGAGAGAGAGAGAGAGAGAGAGAGAGAGAAAGGAATTTGGCTTTTAACTTCAGGAAGAGGGTTTGAGCCAGGTATCAGGAAGCTCTTTCTGCCCCAGAGAAGAGCAAACAGTAGAGACGGAGGCACTCAGGGCAGAATGGGACATCTCCTTGCAAGGGCTGGTCCTGGAGGGGATGGGCGGGTGCCGCGCTGCCTGGGGACAGGGGCATGGCTCGCAGACAGAGCCCGGCCAGGTCACGGTCACAGCCTGGCTCCCTCCCGAGCGGGGGAGGCGCCCCGCGGGGCCCGGTGGCTTTTACCTAAATGTTTGGGTGGCGGCGGCGGCGAGGGGCGGGGCGCTGCCCTGGTAATGACAGGGCCGCCGGGAGCCAGCCGTGCGGGGGCTGCCCGGCGCGGTCGCGGCTGCAAAGACCTCGCGCTCCCTCGGCTGGGGGACCCCCCCAAGCCCCCGGATCTCTCCACCCCGCGGACCCCCCTCCGGGCCGCTCGCCCCGCCCCCTCCTGGCCGCCCAGCGCGCATGCTCTCTCCCCGCACCGCGGAGGAACCTGGAGATTTAAAAGCCGCCGGCCGGCGCGCGCGGGGCAGCGGGAGGCCGAGGTCGGCCGCGCCGGCCCGTGACAGCCGCTCGCCCCGGCCAGGTAGGCGCGCCCCGCTCCTCCGGGGATCGGAGTGCCGGCGCGGGGAGGGGAGGATGGGGCGCGGCGCGGCCCCGCGAGGTCCCGTGCTCCGCGCCCCGCGGGCTGGGACCGGCCGCGCGGTGGCCGTCCGGGCGCCGCCGTCCCCCCGAGCCCCGGTCCCGGTCCCAGAGGAGGCGGCGGGGTCGCGGGCTGCGGGGCGCGGGGCGCCGGCGCGGGTCCCCGCGGGGCTGTCGGTTCTCGGCGGGAGGCGGGCCGAGCCGGGCCGGGCTGGTGCCCGGGCCCCGGTCCCCGGGCGGCGGGCGGTGGGTGGGCAGTGGGCGGGCGGCGGGCGCGCGCCCCTGCGGCCCCTCCCGGGGCGCGGATTCTCTCTGGAAAGTTGTTGCGTGTTTTCTCCCGGTCTCGCGGCGCCGGAAAGGGGCAGATGAGTCACCGCGGCGCGCACCGTCCCGGGCCGGGGAGCCGGGAAAGGGGCCGGGCGCCCGCGGGCAAGGTGGCCGAGCCCCTTCGGGACGTGCGTCTTGGCGCCGGGCTCTGCCGGGCTCTGCTGGGCAGGGAGCTGAGGCTGGAGCGTGAGTGTGTGTGTGTGTGTGTGTGTGTGTGTGTAACTGTGTGTGTGTAACTGTGTGTGTGTGACTGTGTGTGTAACTGTGTGTGACTGTGTGTAACAGTGTGCGACTGTGTGTATGTAACTGTGTGTGACTGTGTGTGTGTAACTGTGTGACTGTGTGTGTGACTGTGTGTGTGTGACTGTGTGTGACTGTGTGTGTGTGTGTGTGACTGTGTGACTGTGTGTGTGACTGTGTGTGTGACTGTGTGTGTGTGACTGTGTGTGTGTGTGTGTGTGACTGTGTGACTGTGTGTGTGACTGTGTGTGTGACTGTGTGTGTGTGGCTGTGTGTGTGTGTGTGTGTGTGACTGTGTGTGTGTGACTGTGTGTGTGCAGCTCCTCTGCTCCTGCTCAGCCTGGGTGACCCCTCGGGGAGAAGGGGAGAGGGAAGCTGAGTGCCCTCCTGCCTCGCCTGCCAGGGCTGGGGAGAGGAGAGGACTGAGCCCAGCAGACGGTGTGATGAGGTGGTCCCTGGGCCCCAGGGCTCCGGGCTCAGGCTCTCCTGCTGGACAAGTCCCCGGGGACCTGCAGGGTTTCTCTAGAGTGAGGGGCAGCCCTCCCCAGGGTCTCCTGTGATTTGCTCTTGCCCTTGACCTCTGGAAACAGCTTCCCTCTTTGGTGACGGACACTGTTTTGACCTCCTCAGCTTTTCCTTCTCCCCAGGGCTTCTCCCTTGCGCTTCCTCTTTTCTCAGGAGGCCGGCGTTGGGGGCAGGGAGGGGTTTGGCATGGTGGTGGGTCCCTGGCCCAGGGCTTGCCCTTTCTGCTGGTACAGGGACCTGGCCTCAGTGGGGCAGGGACTAAGAATAGCCCCGCTGCTCTCTCGCTGCCCCGGAGCCTGCAGCTGGGCACAGCCAGTGGGCCAGGGCCCAGAGTGACCCGTGCCCGGCTCCTGGAAGCATTGCTGGGAGATGGAGGGAGGCTCCGGGGGCCTCTGGCTGCTTCTCCTGAGGCGCTTAGCAGGTCTCCCTCAGAGCCAGCCTTGGTGTGGGCGCACCTGCCCGGGCCCCGGGAACAGGCTGGCTTCTGAGGGTGAGGAAGGCAGGGGCCGGGAGGTGCAGGCTGGATGGGAAGCCTGAGGAAGCCCACAGAGCAGCTTCTCCTCGGGAGGGAGTGGGAGCATTTGTGAGGTCACAGGCCCTTTCGTTGGATGGGTCCCATTCCCTCATTCCTCCCTTATCTCCTCCCCCCAGGCCTGTCACGGAGCCAGGACTCTGTTGTTCTAAAAGGGCTCAGAAAACTGAAGCTTGAGTCAGCAGGATGAGTCTGGAGATAAAAATACAGCTGTGGATGAATGTGCAGCTGTGGGCATACAGGCCCCAATTTAGTGGGTGGGTGGGTGGGGGGTGGGGTTCCTATGGACTCTCCAAGTGTGTGGTGACCTCCCCTGGCTCTCCTGGCTCTCTGAGTTACCCTGAAAGGGGAAGAAGGAGGAGGAGCCAGACAGTGATTCTTGGTGGGCCAGTGGGTGGTGGAGGGATGATGGTGTGGATTCCCCTTTCCCAGCCTGTCCAGGCCTCTGGAGAGAAGAGGCAGGGAGGCGGGGATGGCTGAGGACTCCAGAAGTGAAATTAAAGCACTATTATCAGGACCATTATCGTCTAATAGCACAACATTATGGATAAGAACCCAGACTGTCAGAAAGACGGGGTTTATGTCTTGGCTACTCTCTCAGCTATGGAATGTTGACAAGTTACTTAACCTCTTCTAAGATGCAAAGTGAGGATGAGGAGAATAACCATAATGATGATACCTACTTGTAGCTTTATTATTTATTAGACAACAAATATAGCAAATGAAAAATATTTATAAATGTAGTTCTATATGCTATATAAAAGATATGCAAGTGTAGCTCTATGAAACCACACGGATAGAGCACTGGACTGACTGATGGGAAAGAAGGGCTTAATAAGTGTCAGCGAGGCCCTAGCAGGCTTGGCTCAGTGGGTAGAGCATCAGCCTGCAGACCAAAGGGTCCCAGGTTCGATTCTAGCCAAGGGCACATGCCTGGGTTGTGGGCTCAATCCCCAGTAGGGTGTGTGTAGGAGGCAGCTGATCAATAATTCTCATTATTGATGTTTATATCTCTCCTTCTCCCTTCCTCTCTGAAATCAATAAAGAAATATATATATTTTTCATATATTTTATTGATTTTTACAGAGAGGAAGGGAGAGGGATAGAGAGTAAGAAATACCGATGAGAGAGAAACATTGATCAGCTGCTTCCTGCATATCCCCTACTGGGGATGTGCCCACAACCAAGGTACATGCCCTTGACTGGCTGGCATCGAACCCGAGACCTTTCAGTCCAAAGGTGGATGCTCTATCCACTGAGCCAAACCAGTCAGGGCAAAAAATATATATATATTTTTAAAAGTGCCAACTAGTATTAACCACATCCAGTGTATCTGTCACTGTCACTGACTGGCTGGCAGCCCCCGGCCTGGGACTCCTTTCTTGGGTTCTGCTCTAGACCTCGTTTCTTTGGGAGTGAGGTCTCCCGAACTTCGGGGAGTCTGTATGATGAGGGAAGAGGCTGGGCTGTAGCACCCCATTGCCTGGGTTTGAATCCTATTTCCCCTTTTGAAAGTTACTCCACCTCTCCCTGCTTCCTCTTCCCCCTCTCAGACTGCGGATAAGGTACCCGCCTCGCAGTGTTGTGGGGATTAAGTGAGCGCATGCAGCTGAAGCTCGGAGCGCAGCAGCTGGAGGTGAAAAGGGCTGGCTAAGTGCCAGATCCCGCTAATCGGTGGCAATGAAGACAATGGTTGTGGCTTACAGTTTGAGACCAGAGTTTCTTAGCGAGGCAATCACACCACATAAAACCCTATGTAAACTGTGAATGACACACACTGCGGTTGAACTTGTGGTTTGGTGGATAGAACACGCCAGGACTGGATGTCCTGGCCTCTCCCTGTCAGTATCGTGTGTGACTTGTTTCTTCATCTGTCCAGTCATCCCAGTCCCCATTCCCTCCTCACGTGGTGATGGAAGTGAATCCTGAGGTGATAGATAATGCACACTGAGTGGCCAGATTATTATGGTCTCTGAACACATAACAATCTGGCCACTCAGTGTGTGTGTGTGTGTGTGTGTGTGTGTGTGTGTGTATTAGAGGCCTGGGGCATGAATTCGTGCATGGGTGGGGTCCAGCCAGCCTTGCCAGGGGCAGGGGACATGGACAGTTGGCCGGCCTGCCTGCTGGTTGAACTCCTGGTCCAGGGGACAATTTGCATATTAGCCTTTAATTATATAGGATATACACTGAGTGACCAGATTTTTATGTGTTCAGAGATCATCATAATCTAGCCCTTCAGTGTATATTCTGAAAAGTCAAGAGTTTTGCATGCAAAAAGGTCATTTGCTGCGATTTTTAGGGGAACTGTGATGGGGAGGGTTCAGCTCCTCCCTCCCCCCCAACGGGCATCCTTGCCCTGCTCTCCGGTGCCCAGCCCAGCCTCCGTGGGAACAGTCGGTGGCCCTGTTTGCTGGACAGCAGGAGTCGAGGCCGGACCAGGGGGTGCCAGGCCCGGCGTCTGGAGCGCCGATGCCACTGGACTCCCAGCGGCAGCGCAGAGTGTGGAGCTTTGTCCAGTGTGCTCAGTGCCCCTGTGTGGGGCCCGGGGCTGGTGACAGAGCCATCACGGGATGGTCCTGACATCCTGCCAGAGCTTCCTGTTGAATCCCCTTTCTCCGCTTCATGGTGTTTGCTCTTTATGGGAAGAAGTGCCGCTGGGCCCTGAATGACCTGCCGGGCCTTTCTCATTTGTTGGCTGTGGCTCTGTGTCTGTGAAATGGGGATGATGATACTCACCCTGCAAGGTCACGGCGAGGGTTAAAGGAGAGAGGCACGGTGCGCAAAGTGCTGCACAGACCAGGAGCTCCATACGTGTTTGTTTCCTTCCCGTCCTTGTTCATTCTGGACACCAGACTCTCTGGGAGCTGGGATGAGACGGCAAGAAGGGTCTCATAGCCCCACAGTCCTTCAGGCACCAAAGTTAGGCCGTTCCGAATGCCTAGCCAGGTAGGATGGCCTCAGGAGCCGCCAGCCTGTGGCCACAGCCCTCCTTCCCAGTGGGCTCTGTCGTGAGCCCTGCCTCTCTGACTGATCCTGTGTCCTTTGAGCTGACAAATAGCGTCCAAGCTGGCTGCCCGTGGCCCATTCCTAGGGATGTGACGGTAGAGCTTCCCCCTCCCGGCTCCAGCCATGAGAGCGCCGAGCACCCGGAAACCCTGCGTGGGGTCCTGCCAGGAGTCCCAGGGACGCAGGCTAAGTCACATCCGACGGGAACCCTGCTTCAGTGTCCCCTGTGAGGCCTTCTGTCAAGCACCCCTCTTCCCGGGTCTGGGCAGGGGCTGTGCGCCCTGCTTCCTTGGAGCCGAAGGGCTGGTGGGATGGGGACCTGGGGGAAGAAGGCCTCAGGGGGGCAGGGCTGCCTGGCCCTGAGGGCTCCCAGGAGGTTTGGGAGGAAAGGGGGATCCCTAACAGCGTGGGTCCCAGGCAGTGCTGCAGGAGGGGTGGGACTGAGCTGGACAGGGCTCAGGTGAGAGACCCTGCAGGGCAGTGACTGGAAGAAAAACAGGCCCAGAGCTGATCAATATCCTCTTGGACCCAGATCTGAGAGCAAAACTGGCCCCTTGATTTGGGGTCTGGTATTCTTTCTTTCTTTCTTTTTATTATTAAAAAAAAATTTTTTTTATTGATTTCAGAGAGGAAGGGAGAAGGAGAGAGAGAAACATTAATGCTGAAAGAGAATCATTGATTGGCTGCCTCCTGCATGCCCCCCACTGGGGATCAAGCCTGCAACCCTGGGCATGTACCCTTGACTGGAATCGAACCTGGGACCCTGCAGTTTACAGGCAAACGCGCTATCCACTGAGCCACACCAGCTGGGGTGGGTCTGATACTCTTTCCACCATGCCTCACTGGGGAGGGGCCAAAGGAGAAGGGGGGGGGGGGTGTGTGGAGGGCCCAGGCTTCAGGAGCTGTGCTTTGCAGATATCTACCCTTTTCTGCATCATGTTCACCTGTTTTTTTCTCCCTCTCCCTCTCCCTCTCCCTCTCCCTCTCCCTCTCCCTCTCCCTCCCCCTTCCCCTCCCCTCTCCCTCCCCTTCCCTCTCCCCCTCTCCCTCCCCCTTCCCCTCCCCCTCTCCCTCTCTCCCTGCTCATCCTTCAAGGCTCAGAAATATGGCTACCTCCACTAGGAGGTCCTAGAACTGAGCACGCCCCACTGGAGGGACTTGTGTCTTTGCACCTGTACCACCTCTGCTAGCAGGGCTGCAGTCCATTGTTCCAGCACCTTCTCAGTGGGCTAGCACACAGTGGGGCTCAGAGACTGTTGGATGGGTAGTGGGTGAGTTTCAGTGCTCTTTGGTGTTCCTTTGGGGGAGTTTAGGCTGTGCTCACTGAGGCATACCTCCTCCAAAGGTGGGCAAACTAGAGCTCTTTAATAATCACTCATATTCATACTCAATCATAATCATACTCAATCGCATCTTTTTTGGAGCCTGCTTTCAGCTTGCTCACTAGTGACTATTTTTGAGAACACATTTCCATAGGATGGAGTCTGGCCTCTCAGGATAAATGGGGCTGGTCACAGACCCGGTTATCAGGGCTGAAAGGGCCTTAGAGACCGAGATCCTAGAGGGGGCACATGGCAGAGCTGGGAGCAGCACCTTGTCTGACTCCCCGCTCCGCTCCTCTCATCTGCCGGTAGGCCTCGACCCTCCACCCCTGGCCTCATTCCTGTTCACCTTCCCTCCGGGGGAGGCCAGGCTGCAGGTAGAGGACAAGGGTCATCTATGCAGATGGGGAGAGCTGCCTGACTGGCTGACTGGCAAAGTTCAAGTTCACTCGGAGGGAGGCCAGTTCGGGTTTCACTTCACAGGGGCTTTAGGAAGAAGAGAGAACAGGGAGAGGGAACTTCCCAGTGGTTTGGCGAATGTGCCCAACTCCCCATCCTCCCACATCCGTCCTCTTTCCCCACCCTGGGCTCAGGGATTTCTTGGGGTAGGGAAGCATTGATTGTGGCCCAACCTTATAACATTGGTTAACAAATTTCAGCCAGTGACAGAGTCTAGCTCTGGGAGGGCACAGGGAAAAGGGCACATTCTGCCCCCAGATGTCTCTGTTACTTGGCTCAGTTTCAGGTGACCGCTGACCCTTGGCACTCTGAGGTCCTGGAGCAGTGTGAAGGCAGGCGAAGGAGGGTTTTTGGTGGTGGTGGTGGTGGTGGTGGGTGTGAGATCGCATAGCTGTCCAGAGGCAAAGAACCCGAGACAGCATCGAGGCTAGTTCTCATGTTACGGTGTGGCAGCCGAGTCCAGAGAGGTGAAACGGGTCACCCAGGCGGCACAGCTGTAAGAGCTGCTGCTGAAACTGCACCACACTGTCCTGGCTCCAGGTTCAGAGCCCTTTCCAGAGTTTTCAAACGGTGTGAATTTTTTCATTCAACCCTTTTTTATTATCTATGCAGCCTTGGGCATGTTCGTGGATTTCTCAATGTTCATTCTTGGGAAATAGGAATATTAAATAGTGCCTAGGATTGTAGAAATGGTGTGACTCAGAGAGAGGAGGTGTGTCAGTTACCCAGCACCTGCCGGACACCTCCTGGACAGTTGATAGGTATCAGCCTCGGTGATGGTTTTCCCTGTGGACGGGAACCTCCCTGTCTTATAACATTGGGATGTGTATCCGTCCCTCCACCTGCCTGCCCGGCCTCCTCCGACAGCAGGCAGGTCTGCTGCACTGACCTCTGCTCACCTGTTGGGGCCAACACCTGGGGAGGCATTTACATTCTTGGCATTCCTCTTGCTCCTGGGCCTGGAAGAGGTGCTAGTGTGTATGTGTCGGGGTGGGGGTTGGGGGGGTACAGTTGAGAGGAGAATGGAAGGGAAAATAAAGGGGTAGCTGGTCGCCCTCTGACCTCGGCCGCTCCTGTTGGGGAAAGAGCAGCCTCTCCAGATGGCTCCGCCCGAGGAAGCCTGGGCAGCTGCAGAAGAGGCTGCCGGGAACTCCCATCGGCAGCGGAACCTTCACTCGGGAAGGCTGTTCGAAAACCGAATCATTTTTCCCATTGGAAATAGTGTAAGTTGAATTAATCCATTCCAGGCCCCCAAATGATTCCCTGTTTTAATCTTTTTTTATACATGGAATATGTCTGTTGTACTGTTTAATCTATAAATAAACACTTTAAAAACAAAAGGACACTAAATGTAAAGGAAAGGAAATGTACAGTAAAAAAAGGAAAATCTATAATAATATAACCATAATATGCTAATTAGACCGGAAAGCTGAACAACTTTCTGGACATCATTCTGGATGAAGCCGCTGGGGCGGGGCCGAGGCAGAGGTGTGACTAGGCAGGCAAGCGAGTGGTTAGGGGTGATCAGGCAGGCAGGCCAGTGGTTAGGGGCAATCAGGCAGGCAGGCAGAATGGTTAGGGGCTATCAGGCAGGCAGGCAGGCAGGGTGGTTAGGGGTGATCAAGTAGGCAGGCATGCAAGCGGTTAGGAGCCAGCGGTCCTGGATTGCGAGAGGAATGCTGACTGCTGCGGTACCAGGCCTAAACTGGCAGTTGGACATCCCCCTAGGGGTCCTGGATTGCAAGAGTGTGTAGGACAGGCTGAGGGACCCCTCCACCCCCCACTGCACGAATTTTAGGCACCAGGCCTCTAATCTATAATAATAAAAGCAAAATATGCTAATTAGACTGGATGTCCTTCTGGACGATCTTCTGGACGAAAGTTGGGCTGCGAGGGAAGCCGGGGTCCCCAGTGCCAGAGGGAAGCCGGAGCCAGTAGCTGGGGGTGGGGGGGAAGAAGGAAGGCCTACTCTTGCACAAATTTCATGCATCGGGCCTCTAGTTTAACAATTATTATAAGTAGAAAAAAAAAAAAAAAAAAACCCAAAACAAAACAGGAAAATATTCACAGCACAATATCCTGAGACTAACAGCGAGTGGTAAACTGAATCATATTCGCACATGCTTTCCTTTGTCACCCGAGGGACGTGTGACTGATCACACAGGATCCGGCATGAAGGGATTGTCGGGTTGAGAAGGGAATTGTTCGAGATGAGGAGAGACGTTCGAGAAACCAGGGTCTCACTGTACTTTCTGTCAAACCTCATGGCTATGAAGTTGCTCGTATTGAGCCAAGTCTTCTTGCCTGTCAAATGGGTCTGCTCGTGCGCCCACCTCATCGGGCAGGTGGGAGATTGAAATGCTCGGAAGGGTGCCTGGCACATAGTGTCTCGATGATAGCTGCTATTATTAACTGACGGTGAGAAAGCTGAGGCTCGGGGAGGGCAATGAGCAAGTTGGCTGACAGGTGACAGGATAAGGGGTGGAGTTGGCATGCAAACCCAGGTCAGACTGACGGCAGAGTCTAGGTCACCCTCGGCACCTGCCGGGTTCAGGGGTCTGTGGCCTCGGGCTGGGGGTGGGGTAAAAGAGAGCTACCAGGTTGCCTTGGTGTGGAGGGTACTTGGTCAAGGGGACTCAGTGTGACCTTGGGTCCCAGCTGTGCCCAGAAAGGAAGCCTGGTAGGGAGACCCATTGCCCGGAGTCAGATGTGCATTTGTGTCGACTGTCACCATGGTGCCAGGGGGCCCTTGGGAGGAGGTGCTTGGCCTCGACGTAGGCTAGCCAAGGTGAGGGTAAGGCCTGTGGTTGGACTGGAGCGGGGAGGAGCCATCAGAGTGAGCTCGGGGGACCGTCCTCCCCTCCCTTCCCCCAGCCTCCTCTGGCATGTGCTCCTTTCAGAAGCTGGGCCGGGGCTCAGACAGGGCAACAAAAGCAACTTTCCTCTGAGCCACTGCCACCTGTTGGGCTTTCACACATCGGGGCCGAGTGCGGGGAGGGAGCCGTTGCCCTTTTCCCAGTGTCTGCGGTGTGCCCCCGCCGGCCCCCCAGGGCCTGGGATTCTCTTCGCTGCCTGACGTGACAGGGCTCAGGAGCCGGAGGGGGCGGGGGGCCCCCAGCAGCTGGAAGGGGAATTGAGTGGGAAGGGGCTGGTGCTGGCAGCCGGGGGAGAGTTTGATGGATTACTCTGTGGGCCTGGAGGTTTCTCCCTAATCCCCCTTTGTGTCCCAGCCTGCAGCCCCCTCGCGCTCTCTGACAAGCTGCTGAGCAGAAGGCTTCCTGTCGGAGGGAAGAAAAGGCAGCCCAGCAGGCGCGCTCTAAATCCCTGGCCTCTGGGCCCCGGGGGAGGCGGGCGGGAGCCAGGGAGCCAGGCGGGGAGGGGACTGATCTTCCTCCTTCAGCCCGGCCCTTATCCTCACAAGATCCGCAAGGTGCCGGGGCTCCGTGCGGAGGGGTGTGGGCAGGTGTCTGTGAGTCCTAGGTCGTGTGCCTCGGCTATTGGTGCAAATCCCTGCCTTTTCATGGGACGGGATCAGGCAAGGCAGACCCTCGCCTCTTTGGAAGTGTCTGAGCCCCGAGAATCAAAGACTAAAGATGGGTTGGCGGGGGCTGAACCACGATGCAGTCTGAGCCTGTGCCCCTTGGACCAGCTGCCCAGTGCGGGACACGGGCCCTGAGACAGTGGCGGCTCTCTGCGTCACAAGGATGCTCACTTCCAGGTGTCCTGGCTGCCCGCATGGCTGCTTTCTTTCTGGGGTGTCCTCAGACTTCCTGGGGAGCAGCGTTTCTGGAATGCAGTGTGCTGGGGTTTTGCTGGGTCAGGCCAAGGACGTTGGTCCCAGGAGCTGCAGCAAGGGGGTGGCTGACAGGTGGCTGGGCTGGAGAATCCCCAGATCTCTCGCCTGCTGCCCCCAATCTAGAGGGCCTGGGAGAGCTCAGCCTGGAACCAGATTCTGGGGTCCAGTCCCCTGAGGAGGAAGGGGGGCGGGGTCCTCCCAACCTCAGGGTCTTGCAGCCTCCTCCTGAAGGATGCTCCCCACCCTCAGTCCTGGTGCCTGGGGTGGGACCTCCGCCTCCTGTAGGGTGGTTCTTTGGGGAGATTGGTCTGGAGGAGCCCACCCCTCTGCCGCTGAGTCATTACCCCCCCTGGCCGGCCTGCCCGTCCCCGGTTTCCTCCGCTGGGGGAGGGGGAGGGGGAGGGGGGACAGGAGCGGGCCTCCCCAGGAGCTGTGAGAAAGCTGGCCGTCTTTGTGAGGGCGGCGGGAGGAGGGCACCGCCGCCTGCCCGGCGGGGTCAGGGTGGGGGCTGCCGCCGTTTGATGTGCCCGGGCGGGGTGTGGGGACGCCGGCCGGAATAAAGAGGCCATAGAATTGCTGCCTGACACGGGCCCACCGCGGGGCTGCCTCCGCCCGGCTCCCTCGGCCTCTGCCTGTCAGTGTCAGCCCGGGGACTCTGCTCCCCACGGCTCCCCGTCAGCCTTGCGTGCGGGGCGGCGGGAGCCCCTCTGAAAGCCCTCAAAGGCCCCTTTATGCGCCCGACCCCCGGAGCCTCCCTGCCACGGGGAGCGGAGGGAGTGGGCTCGGCTGCCTTTCCTCCCGCCGCCCGCCTCCTCCCCGGTGACCGGCCTTTTGGAGAAAGTTCAGGCTTAGCTCCTTGCGCGGCCGGTTCATTGCCCCACACTCCCCGCTGGGCCCGACCTGAAGTGGGTGTGGCCGGGCCCACTGCCTGCCCGGGGTGCCACGTGGTGGAGCACGGGGGGGGGGGGGGGGGGCGCCGTCTAGGTCTGAGTGTCCGGAGCTGGACAGACAGAAGGCAAGTTCACGGTCCCCGCCGGGCCCTGGGCTCTCTGGGCTGGGGTCCCGCTCCCCAGGGTGCGGAGGGCTGGCCCAGGTGGGCGGGGCCCCAGGAAGGTGCGCAGAGTCTTGGGGCTCCCTCCAGCCTTCTCGCTGCCCCATCCTGGGGGCCAGGAGAAGAGGGGGGCCATTGGGAACGTGAGAGTGTCTTGTCCTCCAAGGCTGGGGGCCCTGGTTCCTTTCTGGGAGGTCTGGCCAGACCCCCCTTCCCCTCTCAGTGCCTCCTCACCCCTCCCCACCAGGTGTGTGGAGTCTGCCTCTGCAGGCTGATCTTCCGTGTGCATGGCAGGCAGATGCTCCCGGAGCAGTGGCGGGTGTGTGTGTGTGTGTGTGTGTGTGTGTGTGTGTGAGCCAGAGCATCTCTGGGGTGGGGTCCTGTCTCCCTTCCTCCATCCCTGAGGAGGGCCAGGAGGGAGCTCCCCACACAGGGACTGGCAGTGCTCCACCACCTGCAAGTTCCAGCCTGCGCCCTGGGGCTGCTTGTAGGAGGGAGCCGGGGCAGTGGTACTGAGCCCCTTCCTCTCCTCCCACATGCCACCTCCTGGGCTCTTCTGAGTATGGGAGCCAGAGGCCTGCACTGTCCCCTTCTCCGCCCCCCCCTCCCCCCCCCCCCCCCCCCCCCCCCCCGTGCCCAGGGAAGCGGCCTGGAGGGACTGGAGTTAGTGCTGAGGGTGCCCTCGGTCACCTCCTCGCCCTGAGGGGCCCGGAGTAGGGGTGAAGGGGACAGACTGGGGCACTGGGGACAATGCAAGAAGAAGGCGTTTTAGCCGAAACCAGTTAGGCTCAGTGGATAGAGCGTCGGCCTGCTGACTGAAAAGTCCCGGGTTCGACTCCGGTCAGGGGCATGTATCTTGGTTGCGGGTGCATCCCCGGGGGGGCGGGGGTGTGTGTGTGTGTGTGCAGAAGCCAGTTGATCCATGTTTCTCTCTCATCGATGTTTCTAGCTCTCTATCTCTCTCTCTTCCTCTCTGTAAAAAATCAATAAAAAAAATATATATTTCTTTTAAAAGAAAGAAAAAAGAAAGGGGGCTTTGGAGGGGAGAGCATTCTTTCGGCTTGGGATTCTCAGGCCCTTCCAGGCGGGAGTAAAGCCTGAGGGTGGCGAGAGTGCCCTGGACCGCACCCCCCCCCCCCCCCCCCCCGGCAGCCTTACACACACACACACACACACAAGCACACGCACAGACATCAGAAAGGGGCAGCCGGGCCCAGTGACCTAAGAGCAGTGGGCAGAGCAGGCGGGGAGCCAGCTAACTTACTAACCTGCTCCTTTCCATGGACTCCTCGCGGGCCCAGGCCCTGGTCTCCAGGTTAGCGCCTCTGTGGGGAGGGGAGGGGTGCTGAGGCGGGGGCCCGGCACATGGGCTGTCTGGGTTGTAGGTGAATGAGGGGCGAGTCCTCTCTGCCTGCACCCCCTTTTCTCTTTCTCCCTTGTGGGCTGAGGAGCGGGGCTCAGGGAGGGAGGCAGGGAGGCGGGGAGGCAGGTGGGTGATTCATGGCAGCTGGAGAGCTACAATTTGGAAACGGGGGAAGGTGGTGGGTGAGGCTGGGTCTGACCACGTCTGTTTGCCCAGGGAGGGCCTGGCCCTTAAAATCCCCAGCAGGTGAGTGGCCAGGGTCCGCCCAGGCGGAGGGCAGGGAGTGGACGGGGCTGGAAGCCTTCTGACCCAGAGCCCCTCCCTCCAGGCTGGAGAGCACCCCTGGCCTCTGTGCCGTCTGCTGCGTTCCTTCTGGGGCTGCTGCGGGCAGGCAGCCTCTGGGGAGGGGCTTGGCTCACGCCGAACCCCCACTGCCCAGCTAAGCGTGGTAGCCGATGCCCCCTCCCCTTTCGGGGCCTGGTGGGCCAGTGATTTACACTCTTCCCATGCCACCGCGTGGGCGCCCTCTCCCCACGCCGACGACGGGCCGGGTCTGAGCGGAACCTTGGGGAGGAGGTGGCTCAGCCTTATCTGATCTGCCAGCTGCAGAGCCCCAGTGGCGGGTATGGGATGGAGAACTCTGCCCAGGATCGATAGCCATCTGATGTCTCTGTGGCACAGGGCGGAGAGCACCCGCGGCACGTTTTGTAACACACACAAACGTTGAGGCCCAGCGGAGCTGTCATGTGAAGAGATAAAAGAGGTTGACGCGCCAGATTAGGAGATGCGGAGTGAGATTGGGAGAGGGGATGAGCGAAGGCCGGAAGAGACCGGAGCCTGGCCCGCTGCCACCGTGGCCTTCACCCAGCATCTGTGGGACTGAGCCCGCGAGGCAAGGGAGGCCCCGGCTCCCGCCCCCCGTGGCCTGGGCTCGGTGCACCCACCTCCTTTGACATAGAGGACAGGGTAGAGCAGTGGTCGGCAAACTCATGAGCCAACGGAGCCAAATATCAACAGCACAGCGGCTGGCATTTCTTTGGAGAGCCAAATTTTTTTTAAACTTAAGCTTCTTCTAACGCCACTTCTTCAAAACAGACTTTCCCAGGCCGAAAACCGACTTCTGCACATGGGCCACGAAGTTTCATTCTCACTGTACGTGCGCGCCTGCAGGTGGTGTTTTGTAGAAGAGCCACACTCAAGGGCCAAAGAGCCGCAGGTGGCTCTTGAGCCGCAGTTTGCCGACCACTGGGTTAGAGGACTTGCCTTTTCGCACCCGGATGCCCCTTCTATGCCTCCTCTTGTGGCTGACTTGATCTTCACTCTTTTGTGGTCACTTCTGAACAGGGCGGACGGCAGTAGGTGCTGTTGTTATGAAGCAGGACCTGGAGGCCAGCTTCCCTGGGGCTGGGGCGGGGGAGGGGGGCACAGGGAGGGTGCTAGGACCTGGGGACCAGCTTCCCGGGGGCTGGGGAGGGGGGCACAGGGAGGGTGCTAGGACCTGGGGACCAGCTTCCCCAGGGCTGGGGAGGGGGGCACAGGGAGGGTGCTAGGACTTGGGGACCAGCTTCCCTGGGGCTGGGGAGAGGGAGGGGGGCACAGGGAGGGTGCTAGAACCTGGGGACCAGCTTCCCCGGGGCTGGGGAGGGGGAGGGGGGCTCAGGGAGGGTGCTAGAACCTGGGGACCAGCTTCCCCGGGGCTGGGGAGGGGGGCACAGGGAGGGTGCTAGGACCTGGGGGCCAGCTTCCCCTGGTCTGGCGTGGGGCACAGGGTGGGATCTCTATGCACAGCGGTCAGGCCTGGAGGGAAGGGCTGAGGACTTCTCTGCTGAGAATGGACGGGCCTGTTTGGGAGCAGAGAAAGGCTGCGGGGGGAAGTGGCGGGGCATCCTGCCAGCCCAGGGGTCACAGGGCACGGCAGTTGCTGACAGTTGGTGGTTTCACACCCCTGTGCGGCGGGCACCTGGGAACAGCCTGGCCCAGGGGTGGCCCCGCTGCCCCGTGACGGGCGGGCGGGCAGCACCCGTGGGAACACTTCCTCCCGGAGAACGCCGGGCGCGGGCGGAGCTGAGGGAGCGGCATCAGGCCCAGGCTCTTGGGGAGGAGCGCTCTGTTGGCGGGTCAGTGCCGGGCTCGGACCCTCGCAGCACACCACCGCCCCTCCTCCCTCCCCTCGTCCTGTCCTGTCCCTGGGGGTGGGCGTTCTGGTGCAGCCAGGCTCGGGGCCAGGCGGTGCAGAACCACAGGCGCTGCTTTCAACAAAGGGGCCTGGGGCGGCCCAGCTGTGGGAGACGGGAGAGAGGCAAATGGGCCCTGCCTTGGGGGGTCTCCAGGGGCACCCCAATAACAGGATCCGGGGATCCGGGAATTCAGTTGGTTTGATTCTCCCCCCTCCCCCCCTTACCAGCAGGCGAGGGCAATGGCAAGGGTATCCAAGACAGAGAATAACCGACATGTGTTTGGCTGTGGAGTGTGCTGAGGTTTAACAATCATATTTACCTTATTCATTATGTCAGCCTTAGGCTAATATTAACATGCACTTCCTGATTGGGCAGCAGGGGGTGGCACCTAGGAGGTGGCAGGGCCCAGCTCCAGCCTGGGAGTGACCAGGTTTCAGGGCTGTCGGAGCAAATCCCGGAGGCCCGGCTCCCAGGACCTCGTGCTCAGTGTTGGATGTGTCTCTGCCCTTTTAGGATCCGAATGCCATGCCCCCACCGGGGCACCCAGGGCAGCGGGCACCTGTCATGGGCTGAGGAGCGGGGCCTGCACGGAGGGCTGGCAGCAATGGGCTCCCGTCTGAGTCCTCGGCAGTCTGTGGCAGCGAGGAGGAGGAGGAGGAGAGGCCTGGGCGTCCGGAGCGGGGCTGGGACGAGGTGGCTCGGGCGTGAGTGACGGGCTCAGAGCCAGCCCTGCCCGCCCGGCCCGCCATGGTCCAGAGGCTGTGGGTGAGCCGCCTGCTGCGGCATCGGAAAGCCCAGCTCCTGCTGGTCAACCTGCTGACCTTCGGCCTGGAGGTGTGTCTGGCCGCGGGCATCACCTACGTGCCCCCCCTGCTGCTGGAAGTGGGGGTAGAAGAGAAGTTCATGACCATGGTGCTGGGTAAGTCCCCACCTCCTCCTGCCTCCGGTTCCAGACCCATGCCCCCTGGGCACGGGGCAACGGTGCCTCTGTCCACAGAGCCACTTGGAGGGAGCGGTGGGGGGGGGCGGGGAGGGCGTGCAGTCTGCTGGGCTGGTTGGCTGGGGGCAGGGGTGACTCTGGGCTGAGAGGGTCCCAAGAGGAAGAAAAGGGGACAGGGACATGCCCTGGTCATCACTATACCCCTGGCCCTGCATCATGGGCCGACTCATAGGAGACACGGGAGAAATGGCCCTTCCTCTGGGGCTGGCCCTTTCTAACGACTATCTATGATCTCATGTAATGCTTCCTGCAAGCCTTGGAGGGCATCTAGTCCACAGAGCAGATAATGGAGGTCTCTAAGACGTCAGCTGAGCCGAAACCGGTTTGGCTCAGTGGATAGAGCGTCGGCCTGCGGACTGAAAGGTCCCGGGTTCGATTCCGGTCAAAGGCATGTACCTTGGTTGCGGGCACATCCCCAGTACGTGGTGTGCAGGAGGCAGCTGATTGATGTTTCTCTCTCATCGATGTTTCTAGCTCTCTATCCCTCTCTCTTCCTCTCTATAAAAAAAAATAATAAATAAACATTAAAAAAAAAAAAAAAGTCAGCTGACCTAGCCAGCTGTACAGCTAGCTCCTGGGTAGTAGGGCCAGGGCTCCTGCTGACCTGTGGGATGGATTCTGCAAAGGCCACCAAAGGCAAGTGGGCAGCGTCGTGAGTCTTCAGGCGGCAGGGGCCCTGCCGGGAGGATGGGCTCTGGAGTCAGACCGCCTGCTGACGCCCTGCCCCCTGCCCTCCTCGCCCTAGCCCTGGACGCAAGTCTCACTCATCCCTCGCTCCATGCCTCCGTTTTCCCACCTGAAAAATGGGGCGTTCGCGATCCCAGCTGTGAGGAGTCCATTAGAGTCCCCAAGGACCCAGCACAGTACCCAGGACAGGAGCGGTCCTTCCTGTGGGAGTAGCATGGTCATTTCTGTCCTTCCCAAGGAGGTTGGTCTCCCTGCCCCCGCCCCTGCCCCAGCCTCCAGCTCACACTGCTTGCCTTTCCTGCAGGCATCGGACCAGTGCTGGGCCTGGTCTCGGTCCCGCTCCTGGGCTCAGCCAGTGACCATTGGCGTGGGCGCTACGGCCGCCGGCGGCCCTTCATCTGGGCCCTGTCCCTGGGCGTCCTGCTGAGCCTCTTCCTCATCCCGAGGGCCAGCTGGCTGGCGGGGCTGCTGTGCCCGGACACCCGGCCCCTGGAGCTAGCGCTGCTGATCGTGGGCGTGGGGCTGCTGGACTTCTGCGGCCAGGTGTGCTTCACCCCGCTGGAGGCCCTGCTCTCCGACCTCTTCCGGGACCCAGACCACTGCCGCCAGGCCTTCTCCGTCTACGCGTTCATGATCAGCCTCGGGGGCTGCCTGGGCTACCTCCTGCCCGCCATCGACTGGGACGCCAGCGCCCTGGCCCCCTACCTGGGCACCCAGGAGGAGTGTCTCTTCGGCCTGCTCACGCTCATCTTCCTCACGTGCATGGCGGCCACCCTGCTGGTGGCCGAGGAGGCGGCGCTGGGCCCGGCCGAGCCGGCCGAAGCGCTGCCCGTCCCGCCCCCCAGGCCGGCCCGCGGCTGCCCCGGCCGTGCCCGCCTGGCTCTGCGGAACCTGGGCGCCCTGCTGCCCCGGCTGCACCAGCTCTGCTGCCGCGTGCCGCGCGCCCTGCGCCGGCTCTTCGTGGCCGAGCTGTGCAGCTGGATGGCGTTCATGACCTTCACGCTGTTTTACACGGACTTCGTGGGCGAGGGGCTGTACCAGGGCGTGCCCAGGGCCGAGCCAGGCACCGAAGCCCGGAGACACTACGATGAAGGTAAGGCTCCTTGGCGGGGGAGGGGGGAGAAGGAGAGATGGAGGGGGGGCTCGGGCCTAGGGGCACGCCCACCACCTGTGCCTGGGCAGGTAGCTGGGCACCCCTGCACCCTGACTTCCCCGTCAGGAAAACAGGCCCAGCCTCCGCGGGCAGCTCCTCAGGCTCCGGGGCAGCGGGGCCTGCCGCCTGCCTCGGTGGAGCCCGGGGCTGCTCTGCGAGTTGGATCAGGGTCCTTGTCCCAAAAGGTGGCGCTGGTTTAAGGCCCAAAGGGGGTGAGGAGTCCAGGCCGGTGTGTCAGGTTTGCCTGGTCGACAGTGTCCCCTTCTCCTGCTCCTGACTTTCAAATCCCCCAGCTTTCCAAATCCCAACACCTGTGGCACAGGTGTCCTGGAATCTCAGAGCCTCTGGCCGAGCTGTCTGTGTCCCTCTCGTCCTCCTGGTAGCTGAGCACTAGCTGGGCCGCCGTCCATCCTCAGAGCAGCTTCCTCTGCCCTGAGCTGGCCGCTCTGGCCACATCCCCTGAGATCAGTGGGACAGCCTAGGCTCCTGGGGTTACAGGTAGGGTGGGAGGGTGCTGGGGAGCAGGGCTGACCTAGCAGGTTTTGACCCAGGGCCCCTAACTCTGAGCACCCCCAGATGGTACTGGGCCCCTCCCCCTCCATGTCTGACTGCCTCCTCCCCTCCCGCCTCTCCGTCTAGGAGTCCGGATGGGCAGCCTGGGGCTGTTCCTGCAGTGTGCCACCTCCCTGCTCTTCTCCCTGGTCATGGACCGGCTGGTGCAGCGATTCGGCACGCGGGCCGTCTACCTGGCCAGCGTGGTGGCCTTCCCCGTGGCTGCCGGTGCCACGTGCCTGTCCCGCAGCGTGGCTGTGGTGACCGCCTGCGCCGCGCTCACAGGCTTCACCTTCTCCGCCCTGCAGATCCTGCCCTACACGCTGGCCTCCCTCTACCACCGGGAGAGGCAGGTACTCACACCGGATGCGGCCGCAGACGGGTGGCGGGCGGGCGGGTGGCTGCGGCGGGGGTGGTGGGGCGGAGTGGGGCTGGCCAGCCCAGAACTGGGCTCGGGCAGGAGGGAGAGCCTTGGAGAAAGCAGTCTTTGATCAGAGAGGAAGGCCACGCAGGCCCCGGGGCCGGAGACGTGGGCTGCGGAAGGAGGGTATAGATTAGATTCTGGGAATGACTTCCTGGTGTCAGGATTGTAAAGCACTTGAGTGGATGATTGCAGGAAATGCAAAATCCTTCTCTGGGGGAGTCCTGGAACGGCCTGCCAACAAGCCCTCTGGCTGCTGGGTGGTGCTGTGGAGGTGGGGTGGGGGTGGGGGGGCTGGGCCAGGTGGCCTTGGGGCCCAGCCTCTGCAGACAGGAGTGGGCGAGGCCTGGTGTCCCGCAGAGACTGGGAGGGGCCCACTGACCTGGGCCTGCTTTGGTCTCCCCATGGGGAAGGCTCCTCCCGGTCCCCTCTCTATCTTCCTCTTCCTATCGAGTTCTCTCTCTTCTTCTCCTGCTCTCCCCCCTCTTCCTTTGTTCCCTTTCCCCACCCCCTTCACCTGACACCACTTCCCTGGACACTTTGTAAGTGGGGGCCTCACACTAACTAGCCCCTCCAGGGCCCCCCTTTTGTGGGAAGCCCCCTGACAAGGCTCTATGGTCAGTGTTATCTCCTCCGCTGGCCTCACGGAGCTACCGTCTTGGGCGCAGAGCTCTGCCCAGACGGGCAAGAAGCTGGGGTGTCCCCAGGGAGGAGATGCAGGTGTGTCCTCAGGGCTTCCAGACTTGGGGAAACGTGTCTCTGCCCTTGCAGGGCGTGAGTGGGTAGCAGAGAAGCAGCAAACTGAAGGCGGGGTGAGCCGGATCGGTAGCTGCTGGGGTGGAAGGGGTGGAGGGAGGGGCCGGGGTTCTGGTTGGGGGAACCTGGTTCCTCAGACCCCTGTCCGCACACCGATCCCTTCATCAGCCTCCTCTCCTCTGCTGCCCTGGCTGCGGGCGTGGGGCTGACGGGTGGGGCCAGGCTTAGGCACGTGCACTGGTGCCAGAGAACATACAGGGGCCGGTCCTCCCCATGGGCCCAGGAGCCTTCTATCTCCAGGGGCCTCTCTAGGCTCCAGCCTCACTGGTCTTTCCTGGGGTAGCAGGCATCGCCTGCACCTGTCTTTGCCCACTTCCCTGAGTGGTGGGCTCCCCGGGGGTCAGGGGTGAGCTCTGCCGTGGATCTCAGACCTAATGCAGCCAACTAGGCTTCTAGCTCCAGATTTGTCCTGTCCCTGCCCCCTGGCTCCTGTCCCGCTGCCTGGTTTTCACTAAGGCCTGTGGACCGGTTTGTTCTCATCGCTGGGGGGGGGGACTCCATGCCTGGGTACACACCTGTCCTCGCCCCCTTGTCCTTCCTCTGTCCCCCCAGGTATTTCTTCCCAAGCACCGAGGAGATGCCGGAGGGGGTGCCCCCGAAGACAGCCTGCTGACCAGCTTCCCGCCCGGCCCCAAGGCCACGCCCCCCTTCCCCAACGGACACGTGGGCGCGGGGGGCAGCGGCCTGCTCCCCTCCGTGCCCGCGCTCTGCGGGGCCTCCGCCTGCGACGTCTCCATGCGTGTGGTGGTGGGCGAGCCGCCCGAGGCCAGGGCCGTCCCGGGCAGGGGCATCTGCCTGGACCTCGCCATCCTGGACAGTGCCTTCCTGTTGTCCCAGGTGGCCCCGTCCCTGTTCATGGGCTCCATCGTCCAGCTCAGCCAGTCCGTCACCGCCTACATGGTGTCGGCCGCGGGCCTGGGGCTGGTTGCCATCTACTTTGCTACTCGGGTGGTATTTGACAAGAGTGACTTAGCCAAATACTCAGTGTAGAGCACTTCCCACCCACTGAGCCAGGGCCTGCCTCCCTGGATCCCGGCTCCCCGACTCCGTCTTCCAGGCTCCATAGGGCTATGGGGCTGCTGGCTTCCCAGTTCCTATTGCTGCCCAAGTGGCGTGGCTCTCTGCTGCCACCCCGTGGCGGTAAGGTGCATAGCTGCACAGACAGGGCACTGGGGCTTTCCCATCTCTCTCCAATCATTAGGGCTGTGGCTGAGTCCACATGGGCTTACGTCTGGCCTTACAGGGAGAGAAGGTCAGGGCATTTGAGTAGCACCGTGCACTGGAATTCAGGACTCTCGCGGGATTACCCAGGCTCAGGGGTCACAGCTAGCGCCCTGATCAAGACATACCAAGAGAAGGCACTTGGGGAGCTGAGGAAACTCAGCCTCCAGGTCTCCTCTCTCCGAGCCCTGCTATCCTGCAGGTTCCCCCAATGTTGCTCTAGTGTGAAACTGTCCCCTCACAGAATTTGAAAGTATGGAAGTTACTTGGGGGGCAGGTGTCTGATGAGGGGAGTGGGGACACTGCCTTTCCACAGATTCCCCCAGCCCTGCTTCACCAGGGCGGGGCTTGTGGGCCCCTGTGTCTCCATCACAGGGACCCAGGCCTTTAAATACTTAACTTATTTATTTAAAGAGAGGGGAGTCGATTCCCAGCTCTGTGTGGCCGGTGTCTGGGAGGGACATCTCAATGACGGTCCCCTGGTCCCCTGAGATGCCTGGCTATTGGGTCTAAGCATTGCCAGAATCCCCTTTTCCTGGGGGGATCGGTCTGGCCCCAAAATGTTCTCACCCAGGAGCTTGGAAGCTCTGCTTGCCCCTGCCTATCCCAACTCCTCTCCCCCAAGGCTGGTCAAGGCAGAGGAGGAGGGCTGGGCCTCAGGTCTGAGCAGCCTCCCTGGACTTCCCTCCTCTCTCGGCCCAGCTGCCCTGTCCCCTCCCCTCTGCTTCCTCTAGGTCTGGGCTGATGAAGGAGCTGCCCACCCCCTGTCTTTCCCCACTGGCTTCAGGGCCGCTCTTCGGGGCTGCTTCGGGACCGGAAGCACTCAGTGTGGCTCCTCGAAACCTTGATCCGTCTCCGCCCCCAGGGCATCGCTGTGCGTGGGGACCCTCGCACACAATCTCAGGAGCACCCCCTGCCTAGGCTAAGGAGGGCATCTCTCTGGGGGGTTTTTAAGTGCCGTTTGCAATAACGTCATGTCTTATTTATTTAGCGGAGTAAATATTTTATACTGTACGTGAGCAATCAGAATATACTGTTTATGGTGATGAAATTAAAGGTTTCTTATATGTTTAATCGGCCTGTGTTCATCTTCTCTGCTGGGAAGGACCAGATTTCTCAAAAATTATCCTCTGATCCCTTTTCATTGGAGCTGGGGTTTTGGGGGTGGGGGGGGAGAGGGGGGTAGGGCAGCTTCAGTTCTCAGCGTCACCAGCAGGTGGAGCCATAGACCAATACTCCAGTCCTTTGGTGGTTGGTTGTGGCTGTGGTACCCCCTGGGTTGAGGGGTTCCTTTGGGAATGTGGGGGAGATTAAGGGTTGGGAGTGGAGGGGAGTGGGGACATTTTCCTTCTCAAAGGGCTCAAGGAGATGGAGCAAGCACCCGTTACCAACTACAGCAGTGCCAACTCCCCTGATGTGCATGCAGGTGAGGATTTTGACCCCCCTGTGCCTTGGTCCTGCCCTTTCTCATCTCCTTCATCCTTCCTGCCAGGCTCAGGTCAAGTTCAGAGGCTTCTCTGCCTTGTCACCTCCCTCAACTTGATGGGTCTTCCTATCCTATAAGTAGTTACTAACAACAACTAGTTTTATTCATTTTTCATTTATTTTTATTTTTATTTTTTAAATATATTTTATTGATTGTTTACAGAGAGGAAGAGAGAGGGATAGAGAGTTAGAAACATCAATGAGAGAGAATCATTCATCAGCTGCCTCTTGCACACCCCCTACTGGGGATGTGTCCGCAACCAAGGTACATGCCCTTGACCAGAATCGAACCTGGGACCTTTCAGTCTGCAGGCCCCATGGTCTACCCACTGAGCCAAACCGGTTTCGGCTATTCATTTTTTAAATGTTCTATATTTTATTTAACTTTTTATTATGGAAATTTCAAACATACATGAGTAATGAACCTGGTATAATGAGTCCAGGTTCAACAATTATGAATGTTCCGACATTTTTGTTTCATATCCTGCACCCTAACTCCTGTGTGTGTGTGTGTGTGTGTGTGTGTGTGTGTGATATATATATATATAACTTTTTTTATTTTTATTTTTCAAAATATTTTGCCTATCAAGTTGGCAATGACATACACACACACACACACACACACACACACACACACACATATATATTGATTTTAGAGAGGAAGGGAGAGGGAGAGAGAGAGAAACATCAATGATGAGAGGGAATCATTGGTTGGCTGCCTCTACTGGAGATGAAGCCCGAAACCCAGACATGTGCCCTTGACTGGAATCAAGCCTGTGACTTCAGTCCGCAGGCTGACACTGTTCACTGAGCCAAACTAGCTAGGGCGATGTTTATTTTTTTCTTATTGGAGAGAGGAAGGGGGAGAGAGGAACACCAATGTGAGCAAGGATATCAGTGGGTTGCATCCTGTGCACACGGTGACCGGGGAGCAAACCGGCGACCTTTTGGTGCACAGGACAACACCCGACCAACCGAGCCATACTGCCAGATCTGTTTTCAAAAGATACGGACTTACTTTAAAAACCACAGTCACATTACTATTATTAAAAATAATAATTCCTCATTGTAATCAAATATCCAGTCAGTGTTCACATTTTCATCTCAAATTATTTTGTAAAGATTTTGTTCAAATTAGAACAAAATAAATTCCACACATGGAATTCGGATCGAGGAGCCAGAGAAGGAGTGGGCGGGGGGGGGGGGGGGCGGGGGGGGGGAGCCCAGGGTCCTGGGCTGGAGTCAGTGGGCGGTGCCCCATCCCTGAACGTTCATGGATCTTCCTTTCTGGCCTGGGGTGCCCTCCCTGCAGAGCCAGCTACGGTGGGCTGGGGGAGCAGAGAGAGGAGGGGTGGGGAAGATGGGGAGCAGAGAGAGGAGGGGTGGGGGACACGGGGGAGCAGGGAGAGGAGGGGTGGGGGACAGGGGGGAGCAGGGAGAGGAGGGGTGGGGGACACGGGGGAGCAGAGAGAGGAGGGGTGGGGGACATGGGGGAGCAGAGAGAGGAGGGGTGGGGGACATGGGGGAGCAGAGAGAGGAGGGGTGGGGGACATGGAGCAGAGAGAGGAGGGGTGGGGGACAGGGGGGAGCAGAGAGAGGAGGGGTGGGGGACATGGGGGAGCAGAGAGAGGAGGGGTGGGGGACATGGAGCAGAGAGAGGAGGGGTGGGGGACAGGGGGGAGCAGAGAGAGGAGGGGTGGGGAAGATGGGGAGCAGAGAGAGGAGGGGTGGGGGACATGGGGGAGCAGAGAGAGGAGGGGTGGGGGACATGGGGGAGCAGAGAGAGGAGGGGTGGGGGACATAGAGCAGAGAGAGGAGGGGTGGGGGACGGGGGAGCAGAGAGAGGAGGGGTGGGGGACACGGGGGAGCAGAGAGAGGAGGGGTGGGGGACATGGGGGAGCAGAGAGAGGAGGGGTGGGGGACATGGGGGAGCAGAGAGAGGAGGGGTGGGGGACATGGAGCAGAGAGAGGAGGGGTGGGGGACAGGGGGGAGCAGAGAGAGGAGGGGTGGGGGACATGGGGGAGCAGAGAGAGGAGGGGTGGGGGACATGGAGCAGAGAGAGGAGGGGTGGGGGACAGGGGGGAGCAGAGAGAGGAGGGGTGGGGAAGATGGGGAGCAGAGAGAGGAGGGGTGGGGGACATGGGGGAGCAGAGAGAGGAGGGGTGGGGGACATGGGGGAGCAGAGAGAGGAGGGGTGGGGGACATAGAGCAGAGAGAGGAGGGGTGGGGGACGGGGGAGCAGAGAGAGGAGGGGTGGGGGACATGGGGGAGCAGAGAGAGGAGGGGTGGGGGACATGGGGGAGCAGAGAGAGGAGGGGTGGGGGACAGGGGGGAGCAGAGAGAGGAGGGGTGGGGGACATGGGGAGCAGAGAGAGGAGGGGTGGGGGACATGGGGGAGCAGAGAGAGGAGGGGTCAGGGACATGGGGGAGCAGAGAGAGGTGTGGTGGGGGACATGGAGGAGCAGAGAGAGGAGGGGTGGGGGACATGGCCTGGACAGCGGGATCTCGGGTTACCTCTCGTGCTGCTGGGGAAAAAGCCCTTGGTTTCCAGGGTCAGATTTGGTTACATCGGCCTGGCTGTTCCGTCACTGTTGGCCAGAGGGAGGGCTGCTCAGAGCCCAGAGCCGGGGCTTCCTGACAACCAGCACTGTCACTAGATCTCTGCGCACCCGAGGAGGCAGCTGGTCACTTGACCCCCGTCTGCCTCTTGCTGGCATTTGACCTTTGACATGTCATTCTCCTGTGGGCACAGTGAGGGGTTAGTAGAGTAGACACAGCGCTAGAATCCCAGGACATCGTGTTCGGAGCGGCTCCCCGCTCTCCCCCCCCCCCCCCAAGCCATTTACAGCCCCCGTGGATGCTCCTTCCTTTCCCCCAATGGTGTCTGCCTGCCTTCCTGCATGCTGGACCCGTGTTAGCCCTGGGGCCGTGGCAACGAAACACACCCTCCCTCCCTGCAGCTCAGATGCAGGGGTCTTCAAACTACGGCCCGCGGGCCACATGCGGCCCGCAGAGGAGTCTGATCCGGCCCGCCAGGTTTTTTGGGCAGTGAGCGCAGCCGAGGTGTTACAGTAGGAATTAGTAGTTCATATAGTCCGGCCCTCCAGCTCTCTGAGGGACCGTGATCTGGCCCCCACTTTAAAAAGTTTGAGGACCCCTGAGAGCGGAGGCCGCTGGGGGCAGCCCCGGACCGGCTTAGGGATCCAGGTTCTGGGGGAAGCGGCTCCGGGGAGAGCCAGGTGTGGGTCAGCCAGCGAGAAGCAGGCTGGGGAGAGGCGGTGGGGGAGGGGGGCGTCCTCTGTGTCAGGGCGCCCCCCTCCCCGGCCTTGCTCGGTGACTTCATTGCAGTGACGTGGGGATAGCATGTGGCAGGGAGGCACCCGCTCACCAGCGACAAACAGGCCTGCGAAGATGCCGCCCCTGGTCCCGGGGCACTGCTTGTTGTACCATCACAGGTCTGACGGGGAGGAGGTGAGGGGCATCTCGGAGGCCTCTGCGTTGTCTCTGCAGCTTTTCTGTGACTCTGATATCCATATAATAAAAGCGGAGCATGCAAATTGTCCCCGAGTCCGGGAGTTGTCCAGGAGTTCGACCAGGAGGCAGGGCCGGCCGGGGGAAGGGAGGGAGACCCTGGCTGGCAGCCGGCAGCTGCTAGGGACCCTACCAGTACACAGACTTCGTGCACTGGGCCTCTAGTTCCAACATAAAAGGATGACTTCTTAATATGGAGGACTTTTTAAAATTTAATTTAATTTAATTTTATTGATTTTGTACAGAGAGGAAGGGAGAGAGATAGTAACATCGATGAGAGAGTGTCATCGATCAGCTGCCTCTTGCACACCCCCTACTGGGGATGTGCCTGCAACCAAGGTACATGCCCTTGACCGGAATCGAACCCGGGACCCTTCAGTCCCCAAGCCGACGCTCTATCCATTGAGCCAAACCGGTTTCGGCAATATGAAGGACTTTTGATCTGTGCCGTGCCCTTCTGATAAGCACCAGCTGATCAATTGTCAACCATTAGTGTTGACTGGGTAGCTGAGAGGGAAGGGCAGCAGCGGGTGTGGAGGTGTGGGCAGTCCTTGCTCTCTGAGCTCTCAGACTTCCCTGGGAAAGAAGCTGTGTCCAGCGAAAAGCTCTCTCTAACAGCGCGAGGCGGTGTGACCAGCGCCAGCAGCACGGGACAGTGCAGAGGGCGCTGGCAGGAGGAACCACCACCGGAGCGTGTGTTTGAAACGGGGACAGAGACGAGCGCCTTCCACAGAACGAGCTCTCCGAATCCATGAGCACTCCATCGACCGGACATACATCTCCCCAGTCTCTGTGCATTAGTCATTCAGAAACCCACCCGGGCATATTGATTGTGCATCCTAAACACCCCTCCCATCGATCGCCTCCTTGCTAACTAGCCCTCGCCGCCGCCGCCACCGCTGTCCTGTCCTCTCTGTCTGGGACTAATACATTAACCTCATCGATCCCCAGCTCACCCCCACGGCTGGCCATTCCGTCCCTGCCTACCCTGCAGCCTGGTCTTCCCAAGGCACCGAGCGGGCTCACCGTGGGAGACTCACCTGCACACGGCAATGGCACCCGAGCTCTTTGTCCCCGTGGCCCGCCACCCTCCTGTCCCGTCAGCCCCCAAACCCCACTTCAGCCACTGTGAGCATCTTCCCACGGGCCAGACACACCTGCCCCTGTTGACCTCAGTGCCTTTGCACGTGATGCATTCTCATCATGGCAAGCGCTCTGCCTCTTCTCTGTCAACTGAAGTTGTATTTATGTTTCGACTCTCAGCCTCACCATCTCCTTCTCTGGCTCCTCGATGCTTAATCAGGTCCTCCTCCATCTTCCCGTGATGTGCAGCTGCTATGGCACTCATGCACAAGGGGCAAAACGTCATTTGACTTCCTCATCTTCCAATTCTCTCCACAAACATTTATGAAGCAACCCCCATGTGCCAGGGCTGTGGCAGGGTGGACACAGGAGCAGTCTCTACCCTCTTTCCAGTCCCTGGCCGCTGAGGGGTGCAGCCACCCACAGAAGCAATCACCCAACACGTGGCAGTACCGTGGGGCGGGCCACGGGGCAAGGGAAGTACAAAGGGGGGCCCTGGCCCAGTCCGGGGGGAGGCCTGCTGGTGGGGAACCAGAGAGGGTTTATAGGAGGCGTGACGCTAAAATGAGACCTGAAACCCCAACAGGCATTCACAGCCCGTTCCTCCCCCAAGTTCTGGAGCAAAAGCTGCATCTTTTTGAGTGCTGTTCCGATGCAGAACAGGTGCTCGATGCATCGGCTAGCTTGGTTAAATGAACTGTGAGCCAACGGAAGAAGCGGGCAGATGAAACCCTCCTTCCTTTTGAGCACATGGACCTCCTCCGAGTAACAGTCCTGCTTCCAGCACCGCAGGCTGCTGCCGTGCAGCGGGGTCTGCCCTGCAGGTCACGTGGTTTGCCGGAGGCCTTGTTTTGGACCTTTGCGTTCCGTTAGTGATACTGGGTGAGTGATGAGTGGTTTCATGTGTGTGTGTTTTTTATTTTTTATGAGTTTGTGGTTTTTGTTTCCGTGTGCTGCAGAACCGAATATTGTATTTCATTTATTAATGCCTATGGATTGGATGGGTAACATGTTTTATAGAGCTTTACATTTTTCTCAATGTGAAAAGGAAAGAGAATTAAAGTTGTGGCGTGGGGGTGGAAATCCTGAGGCTGACGGGGAAGAGGGAGGGAGAAGAGGCATTCAAAGAGGCATTAAGTCCAGGTGTTCAAAGAACGTTCCCCTTTGACCTTTCTCTCCTTTTTTTAAGAGTGTGTGTGTGTGTGTGTGAGATTGATGTGCGGGAGAGAGAAAGGGAGAGGGAGCAATGAAAACATCGATGAGATGCTTTGATCGCAACCAGGGCCAGGCCTTTTGCACGGCCGTCTCGATTCTCACCGTGTGATGGTTAATTTTATGTCAACTCACTGAGCCCCAGGTGGACAGATATTTGCTCAGACATTATTCTGGGAGCGTCTTCGGGGGCGTTTTTGGATGAGATCAACATTTACCTGGGTATACTGAGTAAAGCCAAGGTAGGTGGGCCTCGTCCCATCCGTTGAAGGTCTGAATAGAACAACAACAAGGAGAAAGCTGGGCCCTAGCTGGTTTGGCTCAGTGGATAGAGCATGGGCCTGCGGACTGAAAGGTCCCAGGTTCGATTCCAGCCAAGGTCACATGCCTGGATGGTGGGCTCAGCCCCCAGTAGGGGGCATGCAGAAGGCAGCCAATCCATGATTCTCTCTCATGATGTTTCTATCTCCCTTCCTCTCTGAAATCAGTAAAAAAAAAAAAAAGAAAGAAAGAAAGAAAGAAAGAAACAAACAAACAAAAAGCTGTCCTGCCTCTGTAAGACAGAATTCCTCCTTCCGGACTGCCTTTGGATCGGACATCACTGTCTTCCTGCCTTCCGACCCGAACGGAACCGTCAGCTGGACCTGGAGCCTGTCGGCCCCCAGCCGGGAGCCGCTCCACGGCTTCCAGGCCTCGTCTCCATCCCTGCATGAGCCAATCCCTCATAATGAACCGTTCTATCTGGAGAAACCCATAGGAAACTGCCTATCGACTGATGACTAATGAGGCATGGCTAATACAATGAGGTGCTATCCACACCACATAAATCACCGCCTACAGACCAGGGCTGGAGCCCAAACATCCCCTCCGTTTGCAGGCGATGGAACGCGGGAAGGAGGGCTCTGTCCGCGGCACATTCCACCGGCCGGGAATGGTGTCCTGTCCTGACGCGGGTTCCTGGGAGCATGGGGAGGGCCGGATAACATGCCTTTTGGAAGAGCAGGTCTTGGTGGGGGAAGGCAGGGGACAGGGCGAAGAGACAGACACAGTTCCTCCCCCCTCGCAGGTCCTCGCTCACCGAGAACGTCGGAGATGTGCAGAAGCAAACACCACACAGTTGGCACAGTTTGGTACTTTAAAAAAAATGTTTTTAGCCGAAACCAGTTTGGCTCAGCGGTAGAGCGTCGGTCTGCGGACTGAAAGGTCCCGGGTTCAATTCCGATCAAGGGCGCATCCCCGGTGGGGGCTGTGCAAGAGGCAGCTGGTCGATGTTTCTCTTTCATCGACATTTCTAGCTCTCTATCTCTCTCCCTTCCTCTCTGTAAAAAAATCAATAAAATATATTTTTTTAAAATGTTTTTATTCATTTCAGAGACAGGAAGGGAGAAGGAGAGACAGAGAAACATGGATGAGAGAGCCAGCGATCTGCCTCCTGCACGCCCCCTCCCGGGGATCGAGCCTGCAACCCAGGTGCATGCTCTGACCCTGAATTGAACCGGTGACCTCTGTGGACGGGACAACGCTCAACCAACTGAGCCACACTGGCCGGGCCATCGTTTGGTTCTTGAAGGAGAAAGACGGCACTCAGAGCAAGGGGAGGTGGTACAGGAGGGGCAGGGCGGGCCCGCAGGCCTCGCCACTGTGGTCTGTGACACTGGGAAGCTGAGACGGTACACATCTGGGGAGGGTGGGGGGGGACAGGGGTTAAATGGCTGGAGCTGGCCAGTCCCTCATTTCGGTGAACTCCCAGAACATTACTGGAAATGCAGACGGTTAGCTGCTGCTTGCATGTTTTTAAAGGAGACATTTTTAGTGCATGCCGTCTGCCTCCCTGATGACACTGGGAAGCCTTGTGGCTTGCGTGGGCGGCAGAGTGTGTGGAGCAGGGAGGAACCGTAGCCTGTTTCCAAGCCTTCTGGCAACTTCTTTTTCTTTTTTTTTTTTTTCTTTTTGCTTGTTTGAAGCTTGTGATGGAATTTTCTCCCCAGGTCAATATTTTGAAAAGGAAAGCCATGTTCTGCCCCATGCGGTATCGGAATTGTCCATCATCCGATGTAGAGCCAGGGCCACGGGCCAAATGGTGAAGACACTTGAAATCCCATCCCGTGGGGAAGGGGTGGAGGAAGTGGAGGTGTGTTTGGCTTGGCTTCCTCAGGAGACTGGAGAGCCGTCCCTGCTATTTAAAGGGCTGTTCCGTGGAGGAAGGAGTGGGTGGTTCTGTGTTTTCCCGAGATCAGGGGGCCGGAGAGAGGCACGGAATCCAGTTAGTGATGGAGTCAAAGGGTAAATCAAGGCAGGGAGTTCTCCTGGGACGCGGGCTGGACAAGAGCTTGGTGCAGGGTCATGGAGGAGATTCGAGCGTTAAGAGATAGCAGGTGTAGCCCTAACTGGTCTGGCTCAGTGGATAGAGCGTCGGCCTGCAGACTCAAGGGTCCCAGGTTCGATTCCAGTCAAAGGCATGTACCTTGGTTGCGGGCACATCCCCAGTAGGGGGTGTGCAAGAGGCAGCTGATCGATGTTTCTCTCTCATCGATGTTTCTAACTCTCTTTTCCTCTCTGTAAAAAAAAAAATCAATAAAATATATTTTTTAAAAAGTGTCAAACTCCTATACATACTTCAGAACTCCATCTCATGTCTCCTTTTAATAGGTGCAACTTTCCTCGATCCATCCAGCCAGTGGAGCCTCGACTACCCTTCCAGATTCCTCCATCCCAGACACCTTTAAAAAAAGGCGGGGGGGAGGAGAAGGAAAGGTAGATATGGAAGAAAAATAAGGCTGAGAGAGAGGGCTGGGATGAGGGGGCTGGGATGAGGAGTGAGGAGAAGGCAAAGGAAGGTAAAAGGTGTGCACAATGGGGAGAGCACAGTGCCAGGCAGAACCTCACTGTGTGCTCAGTGCCCAGGAAGCCTTGGCTGGGGTTCCCTGTCCCTCGTGGGAGAACCCCATGCCTCTCACGGGGATCTGATTTCGACCGCATTTTCTGAGCAGCGGGGAGAAGCTGCGAGAAAGGAGGGAGAGAAAAAAGCCCCACAGACCCCACAATTCCCCTGTTCCCAGGGTGAGCCTGGACAGACTGCCAGTGTGCGTCCGGGAGCCTGCGGGAGGGAAACTGGCGGCTGTCACACTTCGGAATTGTCTGCTCAAACCCCCAGCCAAGTTCCCGAGCGAGCGGACCTCCTCCTGCTTTGCAGCTGGATAAATACAGGGCGGAAGAGAGGAGCTGGCATCACACGTCTGAATTAGCACCGAGTCTCCGGGCCTCCGCCCATGGCCGCGGAGGAGGTAACCTCGCTCCCTCTCCTCTCCCTCCGCCTGGGCCCGCAGAGCCTGCGAGAGCCTGTTCTCCCTCCACTGTCAGCCCTCCCCGTCCTCGCTGGACCCTCAGCTGGATCCTTTGTCTGAGCAAGAGGTGATGTGTGAGAACGCTAACACTGATGGAAGGCGTGGACAGTGAGGATGGTCCCTGAGGGTTACTGGTCTGAGACGGAAAATTCCTAGAAAATAGAACAAAACCGTCCGGAGTGTCCTCTCTAGTAAACAGTGTAGTGTATAGTAAACACAATAGTATTATACATTCCTTTCCCTCTTCCCTCCAGGCCTTCACCCTGCCAGTGGCTCCCTGACAATCTAGCCGAGCCGAAACCGGTTTGGCTCAGTGGATAGAGCGTCAGCCTGCGGGCTGGAAGGTCCTAGGTTTGATTCTGGTCAAGGGCGTGTATCTTGGTTGCAGGCACATACCCAGTGGGGGGGGGGGGGGGCGGTGTAGAAGGCAGCTGATCAATGTCTCTCTTCGATGTTTCTAACTCTCTATCCTTCTCCCTTCCTCTCTGTAAAAAATCAATAAAATATATATTAAAATTTTTTTAAGAAGGAAAAGAAAATCTAGCCAGGATACTGGTCCATGGGCAGAGAGGATTTCATTTCACACAGTATTGTTTTTAAACATATTTTTATTGCTTTCAGAGAGAAAGGGAGAGAGGAAAGAGAGATAGAAACATCAATGATGAAAAAGAATCATCGATTGGCTGCCTTCTACACACCCCGTTCTGGGGTTGGAGCCTGCAACCCGGGCATGTGCCCTTGACTGGAATCGAACCCAAGATCCTTCAGTCTGCAGGCCGATGCTCTATCCACTGAGCCAAACCAGCCAGGGCCCACACAGTATGTGTATGCATGGCCATGGTCTGGAGGCTGCACAAGATACTGGAGGGGATGCAGCGATGACTGAGACCAGCCTCTCCACTTTAGAGGTTTCAGTAAAAAAATCACTGGGGTGCAGGAAGGGTGCAGCGGAAGAAGGGTGAACACCGGGTGCTGGGAGCACGGGGTGGGGAGGAACTTCATGCTCTCCCCAGAGGGCATGAGTTAGTTGCAATCGAAAAAGAAACACTTTCCAGCTGGCCATCCTAAGATGTGCAAGAGAGGGAACGCAACTCCCGGCTTACGATGCCGAGCAGTAGGTACCCTACGAGGCGCTGATCAAAACACCCAGAGTCTCACACAGTTCAAGCAGGAGGTAGGCGTCAGGAGCTGCTCCTGGGGACGTCCTTTCCAAAGCGCAATAGAATCAAACCTGGGATCTTTCAGTCCACAGGCCGACGCTCTATTTGCTGAGCCAAACCAGTTAGGGCTGGTGAAAATATTTCTAAGCATCACTTCTGTGATCATCTTTGGTGAATTTCAGGGCCTCAATTGGTAGTGGGGTTAGCAAATGCTGCCACATTCAATAGAGAAAGCGCCCTCCTTTCTCTAGTACACACTCCGTCTCGATTTCAGAAGCCCAGGAAAAGTACATCCGTGAGAGACCAATAAAGATGTTAGCGGAGGAGAGAGGAAGTAGACGGGGTATAGATTCCAGAGATTAAAACGAGATGAAGTGATTCCTGAGGTATGCTTGGGATAGGTCATTCGCTGTATTGGTTGCTATGCCCGGGCACGTAGCGGCAATAAAGAACGCTTGTCTTGTCATGTCCTCTCCGGGGAAACAATGCGCTATGGATTCCAGCCAGGGCTGAGAGATTGCCACCAGCCTTCCTCCTAACCCAGAGGCCGTAAGTACCTTGTTCTAGGGCCTGCTCAGGCGTCTTTCTCTGGACCTTGAATACCTGCTGATGATTAAGTCTTATTACTGGGCACTAAACGTCTTTGCCCCAATAAGAGCCATGGTGAAGGTATTTCTTTTAAAAAAAATATATATACATATTATTGATTTTTTTACAGAGAGGGAGAGGGATAGAGAGTTAGAACCATTGATGAGAGAGAAACATTGATTAGCTGCCTCCTACTGGGGATGTGCACGAAACCAAGGTACATGCCCTTGACTGGAATCGAACCTGAGATCTTTCAGTCCGCAGGCCGACGCTCTATCCACTGAGCCAAACTGGTTAGGGCTGGTGAAAATATTTCTAAGCATCACTTCTGTGGTCGTCTTTGGTAAATTTCAGGGCCTCAATCGGTAGTGGGGTTAGCAAATACTGCCACATTCAATATACAGCGACCCTGCATTTTATTTTATTTTTAAAATTTTAAGGTTTATTTATTTATTTTTAAAATCCTCACCTGAAGATATTTTTCCATCAGTTTTTAGGGAGAGTGAAAGAGAGAGGGAAAGACAGAGAGAAATACCGGTGTGAGAGAAACACATCAATTGATTGCCTCCTGCATGAGGCCTGACCAGGGCCTGGGCCGGGGAGGAGCCTGCAACCGAGGTACGTGCATTGACAAGAATGGAACCCCGGACCCTTCGGTCTCCAGGCCAAAGTTCATCCACTGAGCCAAACCAGTTAGGGCTGCATTTTATTTATTTATTTATTTTATTTCTTAAAAATATATTTTATTGATTTTTCACAGAGAGGAAGGGAGAGGGATAGAGAGCTGGAAACATCGATGAGAAAGAAACATCGACCAGCTGCCTCCTGCACACCCCCCACCAGGGATGTGCCCGCAACCAAGGTACATGCCCTTGACCAGAATTGAACCCGGGACCCTTCAGTTCACAGACTGACGCTCTATTCACTGAGCCAAACCGGTTTGGGCTGCATTTTATTTTTAAAGGTAGATTTTCCTCTAAGATTCAGTTCCCATATATACAATAATTACAGGGTCATTTAACAAGCGCTCAAAGCAAATTTGATTTGAGATAGTCCTCCATAGCTAAGGCTAAGATTGGAATCCGTGTATCTGGAGGGAAAATGACCCAACAAGATAACAAAAAAAGCACAACTGTTTTGGTTGACCAATATAACCACGACAGAATTTGCAAAAACAGGACCATCTGCTGTGTGAGGAGCCATGGAGAGAGATTCTGTATTTATAGAATCTTAAGTGGGAAAATCAGGCACGTGAATAAACTTTTTTCTCCTGAGTCCACTAATCTGAAATCTATTTTTCTTCTAGTTTCTGTCAACATATACTGTTGTTGTTGTTCTAAGACAATTTAATAGCAGACAGATTTGCTAAGAATTCCCAAAGCAGGGTCTTTTCCTAAACTGCATTGCAACTGACAATCCTGTCGGCTCAGTCTCAGGGGGTTATGATGCAACTGTGGACCCCAAGGCTGACTCAGGTGTTCATTGCTCACCAGGGCAGAGCAGGGTAGAACTCCACCACCATCAACTGTTCTTAGTATGGGCCTTTAAGAAGGAAGCTTCCTATAAACAAACGTTTCCAGTGGATGCACCTTAGCCGACCTGAGAAATTCTTATTTTTCCTCTTTTAAAAAAATTTTTTTTTAATGAAAGCTATTGCAAGGAAAATTTTTATTATTAGGTGCCAAGAGTGGTAGGTGGTTTCATATATTTATTCCATGTCCCTTTAAAAACACGTTATTTCTTACATCCTTTGGTAAAATTATTTTAGAGAATCTCACATCTTTTGATGGCGTTGCTTTTTACAGGAATACCTCTGTGTATTAGAATTACTCTGTATCATAGTGGAGGTTAGAAACCAAAGGGAGAAGTGGTTCTCTTTCAAAAGCCTATAAAGTAATGATAGGGTCATGTTTCACTCAGTGAATTCAAATGAATTTTACCCTGCCGAAACCGGTTTGGCTCAGTGGATAGAGCGTCGGCCTGCAGACTGAAAGGTTCGATTCCAGTCAAGGCCATGTACCTCAGTTGCGGGTACATCCCCAGTAGGGGGTGTGCAAGAGGCAGCTGATCAATGATTCTCTCTCATTGATGTTTCTAACTCTCTTTCCCTCTCTATCCCTCTCTGTAAAAAATCAGTAATATATATATTTAAATGAATTTTACCCTGAATCCAGCTGTGGGTGGGGGAGGAATAAGGGACATCATTATTCACCAGGTGCCTGCTCTGTGCCACGTGATACCCTCAGCACATTAACATAGCCTGTATCTCTTCTAGTGTTCTCAGCAATGCTCATCATCACCTGCATTGTACCGGAGGAAGGGACTGAGGTTCAGAGAGGTTATTCAACTCACTGCAGGTCACACAGCTCGTGGTACATGGGTAGGCACAAGCAGCTCCCACACTGGCCTGTCTTTGGTTTCCTGTGAAGTAGAACAGGCAATCTATTTCGTGGAGGTTTTGTTCACAGTTCAGCTAATTGACTGGCACATCCTTTCAGCTGCTTAATTATTTAAGGAGCCTCTTGTACCACGTGTGACCTGTTCCTTAGGAATTATAGCTAATGAAAACCTTATGGGCTAGAGCAGTGTTTCCCAAACTTCTCTCATGATGAGAATCACCTGGTGGAATTGTTAAAATACAGATTCCTGAATCCCAACTAAGTGCTAAACTAGAATTTTTGGGAACATGTAGGTAAAATTGTATACTTAACTAATAGCACTATTAACTAGTGCTAATTGTATACTTAACTAGAATTTTTGGGAGCATATAGGTAAAATTGTATCACTAGTTAAGTATACAATTTTACCTATATGTTCCCAAAAATTCTAGTTTAGCACTTAGTTGGGATTCAGGAATCTGTGTTTTAACAATTCCACCAGGTGATTCTCATCATGAGAGAAGTTTGGGAAACACTGGGCTAGAGGCTCTGCAGGGTGATGTATGCACCTGATCTCCTTTCATTAGTACAAGTGTAAGCGGTGGCGCTTTCTCCGTGTTATAGGTGACTAGCTGTCTTGGGAGGTGAAGAAAGTTGCTAAGATCACCGAGTTAATGCGTGTGTGTGTGTGTGTGGGGGGGGGGTAGACTGTAAAACGCCGCGGGAAAAAGTGTTAGATATCGGGACTGTCCCGCCAAAAGCGGGACGATGTGGTCACCTTAGGAGAGCCAGGACTGGACTCAGGTCTGACCCCAATGGCACCCGCGCCCCATGGGTCAGTCCCCAGGCTAGAGAGCCTCAGGGCGGCGGATTTAACATTTATCCAGTGTCTGCGGTGTCCCGGGACCGGGCACGTGGAAGGGGGAGCTGCGGTGGCGCCAACTTCTCCGTCCTCGCCGCGGGGGCGAAGGCGGTTAGGGCAGCACCCGGCTGGGCAGGGAGAGACGCGGTCCCTGGGGGCGCCGGGCGCGCCACCCTCCCCCGGGCGGGAGGAACACGGGCCGGCGGCCCAGGCTCCGGCGGCGGCGGAGGTGCGGAGGGATCGGGTCCGCGCCTCGCACACCGCGGGGCAGAGAGTGGCGAGTCAGAGGAGCCAAGGCAAACGCCGGCCCGCGCAACCGGGCGCACCGGGCAGGGGCGGGCGAGGCTCGGACCCCCGGGGAGCGGCGCCCGCGGCCACGCCCCTAGAAGTGACGCGGCGGCTACGGCGTCCGGGAGGGGCCCGCGCCGCAGGGGGGTTTACGACGGGCGGCGGCCGGGGCGACTGGCAGAGCGGCGGCCCGGAACGCGGAGCGCGCGCCCGCCCGCGTTTAGCGGCCCGACGAGAACCGCGCGCGGGGGCGGCAGGGCGGGGCGCAGGGAGATGCGGGCGGCCGCCGGCACCGGGCAGGCTGGGCTCGGCCGCCGCAGCCGCCTTGTCCGGCTCCGTCGCGGGGGCCGCCGTGGCTGCCGCGCCGTCCCCGAGGTGCCGGCGTGAGGAGGCGGCGGGCGGAGAGCGGCGTCCTGCGGGAGACGGAGACCCGGAGGGAGCCCCGCGCGCGTCCTCGGTGAGCGGCGCGCCCCGTCGGGGTCTCGCGGACGCCGCCCTGGGAGCGCGGAGCGGGGCCGGGGGGCGGCGGGCTCCCCTGGGACCCTCCGCGGCGCTGCCCCTCGGGGTCCCGCCTGCCCCGCGGCGCGCGCAGGTGGACCCGCTGCGCCCATCCGCTCGCGTCGCCCCTGATTTGGTCCAGCGGGTCCCGCGGGCGCAGGGGGCGGTGGTTTGTTTGTTTGTTTTTGTTTGTTTTGCGGGGGGAGGGGGCGCCCAGCGGGGCCGTCGGGCCCCAGTGGCAGGAAGTCGGAAACTGAAAGTGCAGTCACTCGGCGCTCCCCGGGCCCGTGCGGCGGGCGCTTCCTCCGGACTTTGATCTTCCCCGCGGCGCACGGTCCCCGCTGCCGCCTCCGCCCCGCGAGCTCGCGTTCATCCGGTGTCGAGTTTCGTGTCTTTCCCTACTTCTCGCGCCTGCAAACCTCCTCCCCCTTCACTTTCCGCTTCGCGTGGGAGCGGGGCCAGGAACTTCTTCATGCCTAGGAAGATCCCTTGGGGTCATCTTTTTTAGGTAAGATGACCATTCGTCCCGCTTTTGGCGGGACAGTCCCGATTCCCAACAATTTGTCCCGCGGCGTTTTAAAAAAGTCCCGATTTTTTTTTTTTTTTAAGGATTCTTTCCAAAAATCGGGACTTTTTTAAAACGCCGCGGGACAAATTGTTAAAAATCGGGACGTCTGGTCACCTTACTTTTAACTGGCTCTGCTGGGAAAGAAGAGGTTTTGTTTGGGGGGAAAGATGCGCGTACAGTTGGCGATGATCCAGCTGATTGCTGTTTGGAGTTTAAATATAAAGACGGAGTTGTAGTCTTCAGGACGGTTCAGCCCATCTCTCAGGTGAATGGGTCGGATCTTCCCTCCGCACTGCTTGCAAAGCAAAACTTGGTGCTTCCACATTGAAGACTGTCAGAGGTGTTTTCGTTAAAATGTAGTTAGGATTCAATCCCTCCCTCCAGCTCTCTCTTTGATTTTATTTAAGCATTAAAGTTATATAAGTGGAATTCATGACATTCCTAGGGAACTATTGTCTTCCAGTTGTATTGTAACATAGCAGTATACTTTAAAAAATATATTTTATTGTTTTTTTACATAGAGGAAGGGAGAGGGATAATCAGAAACATCGATCAGCTGCCTCCTGCACACCCCTCCCCCACTGGGGATGTGCCCGCAGCCAAGGTACTTGCCCTTGACGGGAATTGAACCTGGGACCCTTTTAGACACTATCCATTGAGCCAAACTGGTTAGGGTGCAGTATACTTTTACTTTTAGTAATATTCTCTTAGTATAGGCTACTGTACAGTTAGACAGCTGGTTACTTTTTGACAACGACAATGTTTTGACTCAAGACAAGTCTTGATACATTTTATAATCCGGTGTTTTCATTTAAGCAGCCCGCTGAATTTGGAGACATTTCTTTTTCTGGGTCTTAGCTACTGTTTCTGAAAAAAAAGTTGGGCTGTGGGTCACCACAGCAACTGGACTTTGTGTATTATAAACATATTTAGGGTGGAAAAGTTGTCATTTAATAGAGACTTCCTTTCCCTAATAGCTTATTTCAACATGCTCCCTCTTTCATTGTAGCTCAGGGATTTGTCTACTGTCTTGGAAGTGTTAAGGTAGAATCAGTTGAGTTTTCACCATTTAGCCTCTCAAAAACCAGATTCCTTAATTTGGATCAGATGTTTTCCTCCCTCATATTTCTTAAAAAAAACCCCCAAAACAATAAACTTTTAAAACTGTAATTGTAGGAAATGAGATTTTCGTGAGAAGAAAAATAAAGGGTTGTTTTTATTTTTTTGATTGGTAGGTGGCAAGAATAAAAGTATATTTTTTGACCCTTCATGTCACCTTTGTAATTTTAAAACGGTCTTCTGAAATCTTTTCCTTTTAGTTCTCTTCTATGACCGAGGAACTAAAATGAAGACATTGAACTTAACCTTATACCCAGAGGTCCCCCAACTTTTCAAACAAGGAATAACCTGGTATCAAAATTGAGTGAATAAAATGTTTCTTTAAAGTGCCCTCTGGCCGGGACCGGTTTGGCTCAGTGGATAGAGCGTCGGCCTGCAGACTGAAAGGTCCCGGGTTCGATTCCGGTTGAGGGCATGTACCTTGGTTGCGGGCACATCCCCAGTAGGGGGTGTGCAAGAGGCAGCTGATCGATGATTCTCTCTCATCGATGTTTCTAACTCTCTATCCCCCTCTCTTCCTCTCTGTGAAAAATCAATAAAATATATTTAAAATAAATAAAGTGCCCTCTGAAGATATGCATTGTATGTTTGTGGGATTTTGTTTTTGTTTTTTGCAGTACCTCAGTCCAAAACCACAATGCCATTTCTTTTATTCTCACAGCCGTCTATCCCAGCATTTTCCACAGCAGTTAGGTTCTGCCTTAAAATCTCAAACAGCCGAGTACGCTCGCTCCCCAGTAACCAGCCTGTAAAAGCACAGGCACCTCGGAAACACCTGTACTTGGGAAACTCCCCTTGGCTCAGAGGCACCTGCGTGCTCACCGTGGCGCTGTTGATGTTGTTCTGTCTTTGCACGTACAGCTTGGCTGTTACAAATCTGTGCGGCTCAGGTATGATCTACATGAGAGGTATCAAGACTCTAGGATTTGGTTTTGGGACTTTTTCCCAAAACAAGGAATTATAGGCACCACATTTGTAGTAATCTTTACTTTCTTCTTCCCTTCCCGTCTTCCCTTCTCCCTCCCCCATCTTTCCATCACCATGATCATTGAATTCGAACATTCACACTTCTCCTATAAGCATTATTTTTTTAAAAATTTTTATTAATTTCCGAGAGGAAGAGAAGAGAGAGAGAGAGAGAGAGAGAGAGAGAGTAACATCAATGATGAAAGAGAATCATTGATCGCCGCCTCCTGCACGTCCCCTACTGGGGATTGATCGAGACTGCAACCCAGGCACATGCCCTGACTGGAATGGAACCTAGGACCCTTCAGTCTGCAGGCTGACGCTCTAGCCACTGAGCCAAACCAGCCAGAGCTATAAGCATTCTTGATAATGAAGATGATACCTGGAATTGTAGAGACACTTTCTTTGGCTTAGCTAAAACTTACTAGGGCAGTGGTCGGCAAACCTCAGCTCACACGAGCCACATGCGGCTCTTTGGCTCCTTGAGTGTCGCTCTTTCACAAATACCACGGCCTGGGCGAGTCTGTTTTGAAGAAGTGGTGTTGGAAGAAGTTTAAGTTTAAAAAATTTAGCTCTCAAGAGAAATTTCAATCGTTGTACTGTTGATATTTGGCTCTGTTGACTAATGAGTTTGCCGACCACTGTACTAGGGAGTAGTTTTAACAGGTTTAGAGTAACAAGCAGTTGTTTAAATGGGAAACACATGTAAGTTAAAAAGTAACTTACCTTGAACGCATCAGAAGAAGGCCTCTCTGGTAAACTGGGAGAAATAACAGGCAAACCTCCTCTTATGCCCCCCAGTGCTTGATGGATAGAATATAAGCTACTGTTTGAACCCAGCTTAAGGGAGACTTTGGGAAACTGGTTTCTAGTGGGCTTTGTTACTTAGCATTAAAGTAGCACTTCATAGTTGTAGGTTATTTAGTATCTAATATGTAATAGTTCTTTACACCGGACTGGCCAGGTGTGGATGCTTTTGTCCATGAAGGGACTACTTTTCCTAATGAACAGCTGGTGACCTGTGGTGAAAGGGAGTTGGATTCCTGGCTTCAGCTTCTCCATGAACTCGGGAACTGTGGGAGGCATCTCCCCCTTTCTGTTCTTGGCTATTTCCCCTCCTCTGCTTTTGGGTGACAGTACCTCTACATAACCGGCTTTCAACATGATAACTCTGAGGGTAGTTGGGGGACATTTTGAGTGTCTCAGAAAAGTTAATAGGAACCCAACTATTTTCCACTTCAGGTCCTTATCTCTGCTCCTTTTTGGGAGCATGCATGGGTGACTCCTAAGGATCCTGGCCTCTATGAATTATACCTTACTAGAGGCCGGGTACACAAAATTCGTGCACTTAGGGAGGGAGTTCCCCTCAGCCTGGATTTCGAGAGGGCGCAGGCCAGGCCTAGCGACCCCACTGGTACACAATCGGAGCTGGGGAGGCACATGGGAGGTTGGGCAGCTAGGAGGGACTGTGGGCATGTCCGACCCATCTCCCCCAGTCCCAATCAGCCAGACCCCAGCAGCAAGCTAACCTACCGGTCAGAGTATCTGCCACCTGGTAGTCAGTGCACGTCATAGCAACTGGTTGACAAGTCGACTGCCCCCCTGGTGGTCAGTGCACATCATAGAGAGCGGTTGAATGGCCTTAACATATCATAGCATATTACGCTTTGATTGGTTGAACAGATGACTGGACACTTGGCATATTAGGCTTTTATTATATAGGCTTGGATTGAGCTGCTCATTAACTATAAACATTACAAAAGGCAGGCCTACCTTTTGTAATGTTTATAGTTAATGTTTTTAACATCTGTTGAGATATAATTCACATACCATAAAATTCACCTACCTAGAATGTAAAATTAAATGCTTTTAGTTTATTCACAGAGTTGTGTAACCACCACCACCATCTACGTTTAGAATAATTTAAATCACTCCATTAGTAGTCACTCTCCACTCTTCTTCCCAACCATCTTCATCCCTCAGCAACTGATCTGCTTTCTATGTCTAATAGATTTGCCTGTTCTGGACATTTTATATAAATGGGATTACACAATACCTGTCCTTTTGTGTCTGGCTTCTTTCATTTAGCCTAATGTTTTCAAGGTTTATCCACATTGTAGTATGTATCAGTACTTCATCCTGTTTTCTGGCTGGATAATATTCTACCGTATGGTTGTGTTACATTTTGTTTATACAATTATTAGTTGGTGGACATCTGGGTTCTTTCTACTTTTTGGATATTATGAGTAATGCTGTTGTGAACATTCCTGTTCAAGTGTCTGTGTAGACATACATTTCCATTTTTCTTGGGTCTGGAGCTAAGGGTGGAATTGCTGGGTCCTGAAGTAACTCTGTATTTAGCATTTTAAGAAACATCAAAACTGTCTTTCTTGTGGCTATACCATTTTACATTCCCACCTATAATGTATGAGGGTTTCACTTCCTCCACATCCTTGCTAACACTTGTTACTGTCTGTCTTTTTAATTACAGCTATCCTACTAAGAATTATGTGGTATCTAAGATGGTTTTAATTTTTATTTCCCTAATAAGTAATGATATTGAGCATCTTTTCATGTGCATATTGGTCATTTGTCCATCTTTGGGGAAATGTCTTTTCAAATCCTTTATTTTTCTGTGTTTTCTTTTCTTCTTTAATTGTAAGAGTTCTTTATAATTTTTTTATATAGGTCTCTATGATTTGAAAATATTTTCCCCATTCTACAGATTGTCTTCTTGATGATATTTTTTGCAGCACAATAAAGTTTCATTTTTATTATTATTACTTTAAATAATAATTTATTGTTGAAAGTATTACCCATGTCTCCTTTTTTTTTCTCCCATTGACCCCCTCCAGCCCGCCCCAGGCCCTCACTGCCCCATATCTGCATGGCCTCATCTGTGTCCAAGGGCCATGCAGATATGCATACAAGGTCCTTGGCTGATTACCTCCCACCCAACCCACCTCCCCCGCCTTCCCACTGAGATTGCGCCCTCTGTTCCATGCTTCCATGTCCCTGCATCCACTCCGTTCATCAGGTTATTTTGTTACTTAGCTTCCACATATGAGTGCAATCATGTCATACTTAACATTCTCTAACTGACTTATTTCATTTAGCATGCCGCTCTCCAGGTCCCTCCATGCTGCTCAAAGGGTAAAAGAGTCTTCTTTTTACTGTGCAGCACAGAAGTTTTGAGTTTTTTGTAGTATTTTAATGGCTTGACTTAATAGTTTTCAAGTCCTATCCCGATTCATTGAGATCTCATTTCTAGATTTAAAAAAGGAAGTTTTTTTTTTTGTTTGTTTGTTTTTTTGTGTGTGGGTTGGTATTGTTCAGTTACGGGCTTCTTAGATGTGCCAATATGTATTTGGCCAGAGTTTTTTGCCCTAAAGAATTCTTCCTGTTAAACAAGGTGTTTTGAAGTTTTATGAGAAAAATAACTTTGTGCAAGCAGTTCCTTGCTGCTCCATTGCCTAAACCAGTGGTTTTCGGTGGGTTGGCTTTGTACCCTGGGGGAACATTGGCAGTGTCTGAGGGCATCTTTGGTTGTCACAGGTGGGCAGGAGGTGCTACAGGCACCTGGTGGGTAGAGGACAGAGATTCTGCTAAACAATGCACAGAACAGCTTCCAGGAACAAAGAATTGTCTGGCCCAGAATGTCAGTAGTTGGGAAACTCTGACCTAACTAGGGAGGTCCTAAAACTTGGGATATTGAAGGATTTTTCAGCTCATGTCTTGATAATGAAATAAAGGTTACTAATCAAATTAAAGGTGGATTGCCCAGGCCAATGTGGCTGGGTTGGTTGGGCATGGTACCGTGCAAGGAAAGGTTGCTGTTTGATTCCTGGTGAGGACACCTGCCTGGGGTTGTGGGTTCGATCCCCAGTAGGAGGCGTACAGAGGCAGTCAATTGATGTTTCTCTCTCACATGGATGTTTTTGTCTCTCCCGCTGCCTTCCTCTCTCTCTAGAAATTAACAAACGATTCTTAAATAAATAAATAAATGGCGGATCTATGCGGAGAAAACCCCTGTGGGCAGATAGATGGTGACAGAATTTGCAGGTGAAATCAGGGAACATTTTGCCCAATTTTCAGTGCTGCCAATTTATATGTAAATTATATTTGTGATAATGGAAACCATTTGAAGGAGAAATACCAGTGGAGCAGAAGTGGATTATTCTATACCCCCGGGCCACACTGAGACACACACATACACATCCTGGCAAATAAATCAACTGGGCTGATTAAGATAGATGCCGGGATGGTGGTCTCCTCAGAGAATACGACAATGAGCTTGTACGATAAATTTAATAACAGGGATACTCTAGTGATTGGCAGGCGTCAGGCTGCTCCTATAATTTATGGAACTGGCTTTGTCTCCCAAGCAAGACTTCCCTTAAGCAGTGTGGCATGATTGTGCGTTTAGACTCTGGATTCCACTGCCTAGGTTTAAGTCTCAGCTCCATCGTTTGCTTGTGTGATCTTAGACAAATTATTTAGCTCTTATATGAATCCGGTTTTTTTCTTTATTATTAAAGTATTACATACGTATCCTTATCCTCCCATTGCCTCTCACCCCCATTCACCACTCATGCCCTCACCCCTCTGGTGTCTGTATCCATTGGTTAGGCTTATATACATGCATACAAGTCCTTTGGTTGACCTCTCCCTTACCCCCACCCTCCCCTACCTTCCCTCTGAGGTTTGATGGTTCTGTTTCTGGATCGGTTTTTGTTTATCAGTTTATGTTGTTCATTATATTCCCCAAATGAGTGAGATCATGTGATATTTATCTTTCTCTGACTGACTTATTTTTTTAATATATATTTTAATTTTTTTACAAAGAGGAAGGGAGAGGGATAGACAGAAACATCAATGAGAGAGAAACATTGATCAGCTGCCTCCTTCACACCCCCTACTGGGGATGTGCCCACAACCAACGTACATGCTTTTGACTGGAATCGAACCTCGGACCCTTCAGTCCACAGGCTGATGCTCTATGTACTGAGTCAAACCAGTTAGGGCTGACTGACTTATTTCGCTTAGCACAATGCTCTTCAGGTCCATCCACGGTGTTGCAAATGGTAAAAAGTTCCTTCTTTTTTACCATAGCATAGCACTCCATTGTGTAGATGTACCACAGTTTTTTAATCCACTCATCTGCTGATGGGCACTTAGACTGTTTCCAAATCTTAGCCATGGTAAATTGTGCCGCTATGAACCTAGGGGTGCATATATCCTTTCTGATTGGTGTTTTTGGTTTCTGTGGATATATTCCTAGAATTATTATTACTGAGTCAAATGGAAGTTCCATTTTTAGTTTTTTGAGGAACCTCCATACTGTTCTCCACAGTGGCTGCACTAGTCTGCATTCCCACCAGCAGTGCACAAGGGTTCCCTTTTCTCTGCATCCTCACCAGCACCTGTTTGTTGATTTGTTGATGATAGCCATTCTGGCAGGTGTGAGATGGTATTGCATTGTCATTTCGATTTGCATCTCTTGGATGATTGGTGACTGTGAGCATGTTTTGATGTGTCTCTTAGCCTTCCTTATGTCCTCTTTCAAAAAGTATCTATTTAGGTCCGTTGCCCATTTTTTTGATTGGGTTGCTTATCTTCCATTTGTTAAGTTGTATGAGTTCCTTGAAAATGTTGGAGATTAAACCCTTATTGGAGATAACATTGGCAAATATGTTCTCCCCTACAGTGGGCTTTCTGGTTGTTTCATTGATAGTTTCTTTTACTGTGCAGAAGCTTTTTATTTTGAAATAGTCCCATTTGTTTATTTTCTCTTTAGTTTCCATTGCCCTAGGAGCTGTATTGGTGAAGATATTGCTTCGGCATATGTCTAAGATTTTGCTGCCTATGGATTCCTCTAAGATTTTTATGGTTTCCTATCTTACGTTTTAGTCCTTTATCCATTTGGAGTTTATTTTTGTGTATGGTGTAAGTTGTTGGTCTAATTTCATTTTTTTGCATGTACCTGTCCAATTTTCCAAACACCTTTTATTGAAGAGACTATCCTGACTCCATTGTAAGCTCTTGCTTCCTTTGTCAAATATTAATTGAGAATAGTGGTTTTGGTCGATTTCTGGGTTCTCTATTCTTTTTTTTTTTTTTTTAATAAATCCTTATTTTTCAGATTATTACAATTGTTCCTCTTCCCCCCCCCCCCCCATAGCTCCCCTCCACCTGGTTCTCACACCACCCTCTGCCCTTACCCCCTCTTCCCCACTGTCCTTATCCATAAGTGTATGATTTTTGTCCAGTCTCTTTCTGCACCCCCACACCCCTTTCCCCCCCAAGAATTGTCAGTCCACTCCCTTTCTATGCCCCTGATTCTATTATATTCACCAGTTTATTCTTTTCATCAGATTTTTTATTCACTTGATTTTTAGATTCACTTGATAGATATGTATTTATTGATCATAATTTTTATCTTTACCTTTTTTGTTCTTTCTCTTCTTAAAGAATACCCTTCAGCATTTCATAAAGTACTGGTTTGGCAGTGATGAACTCCTTTAGCTTTTTCTTGTCTGTGAAGCCCTTTATCTGACCTTCAATTCTGAACGATAGCTTTGCTGGGTAGAGTAGTCTTGGTTGTAGGTTTTTGCTATTCATCATTTTGAATATTTCTTGCCACTCCCATCTGGCCTGCATAGTTGAGAAATCAGCTGACAATCGTATGGGTGCTCCCTTGTAAGTAAATAATTTTTTTCTCTTGCTGCTTTTAATATTCTCTCTTTGTCTTTTGCTTTTGGCATTTTAATTATGATGTTTCTTGGTGTGGTGCTCTTTGGATTCCTTTTGTTTGGGGTTCTGTGTGCTTCCTGGACTTGTAGATCTATTTCTTTCACCAGGTGGGGGAAGTTTTCAGTCATTATTTCTTCATATAGGTTTTCAATATCTTGCTCTCTCTCTTCTTCTGGGACCCCATAATTCTGATGTTGGTATGTTTGAAGTTGTCCCAGAGGCTCCTTACACTATCTTTATATTTTTGGATTCTTTTTGCTTTTCTGGTTGAGTGTTTTTTGCTTCTTTGTTTTTCAAACCTTTGACTTGATATTTGTGATCCTCTAGTCTGCTGCTGGATCTCTGTATACTATTTTTTATTTCAGTCAGTGTATGCTTAATTTCTAGTTGGTCTTTTTTCATATCCTTGAAGGGTCTCACTAAATTTATCGGCCTTTTCTAGGAAATTCTCGAAAAACCTTATAAACGTGGTTTTGAACTCTATTTCCAGTCATTTGCTTTCCTCCATTTCTTTCATTTGTGAGCTTGGGTTGATAGAGTGGCTTTGTATGCTAGGTGTCCTATAGGGCCCAGTGGCTCAGCCTTCCCAGTTACCTGAGGTGGAAACTCTTGGTGCACCCCTTTGTGGGCTGTGTGCACCATCTTGTTGTATTTAAGCCTTGATTGTTGTTGGTATCACTGAGAAGAATTGACCTCCAGGCCAATTGGCTGTAAGGATCAGCTGTGTCTACAATGGGTGATCTTCTGTGCTGGAGACACCCTTATGAGGCAAGACTTGCTTCAATGGGGCTTTGGTGCTCACTGAGTCTTCCCCCTGAGTGTGTCCCTTATGGATCTGAGGAGTTGTAATCTGGAGGTCTTACTCTGACCCTTTGGTACACTGCCTCTTGGATCTCCAAGGAGGTGCTAATTTAGAAGCTATGTGGAGATCTGCAGACTTCTCTTCTTTGTTTGGATTTTGGAGGTGCCCAGATGAGGCCCAGCTGTGAAGCAGTGCAAGCTGCTGTGGGGTCTTGGGCCTTCTTTTGGATGTTCTGGGTCTCAGTGACTCAGCTGCAGTTTTTAGGTAAATTTATATTTCAAAGGACCAGGCCATTCATATGTGCACAGTTTGGATGGGGTAGAATCTCAGGGCAGAGCAAACAGCAATGGCTTCTGTTCAGCCCTGCCTGGATCTCAATGTTCCTTGGTAATTGCTGCAAGCACCTCTGAGAGAAAGCCGCCTTCGAGTTTCGCCCACGGCCAGACAGTCCAGTTTCTCCCCGAATGAGTTTAGGTCCCCAGAGTCTCACCCAGAACTGGAGTTCAGAGCAGTTGGGAGCTTTTGTTTCCCTCTCACTTGAAAATGTCAGCCACCTACACAGTTGCCAGCCCTCTTTGTGTGCTAGCATCCATACCTCTGCCTTTACTTCTGCAGTTCCTCCTAATCTCAGTGTGCTTTTCTCTTCCCTTCAGGTTGTAGAATTTCCACTCAGCCAGCCTTCCTGTGGTTCTGGATGATGTCTGTTTTGTCTTTTAGTTATAGTTTTGAAGTTGTTGTGCAAGGCAGCAAATTCAGGTGTTTACCTATGCCACCATCTTGGTTTCTCCTCTGGGTTCTTTATTCCATTGTTCTATATGTCTGTTCTTGTGCCAGTACCAGGCAGTTTGGAGAACAGTGGCTTTGTAATACAGCTTGATATCTGATATTGAGATCCCTCCTATTTTGTTCTTCTTTCTCAGGATTGCTGCAGCTATTTATGAATCAGTTTTTCCATAAATAAAATAAGGCTGCAATCATGTCTGTTGGGATGAACAGAAGTCATATATTTGGAGCACTTAAAACAGTGTCTGATGTACAGTGATCTGGGAGTGTCAGCTGCTAATGTTGTTGTGTCTCTCCCTGTGTGCCTCTTCCAGCTCATTGCTATGGACAGTGCTATCACCCTATGGCAGTTCCTCCTTCAGCTCCTGCAGGAGCCTCAGAACAAGCACATGATCTGCTGGACTTCTGACAACGGGGAGTTCAAGCTTCTGCAGGCGGAAGAGGTGGCTCGGCTCTGGGGGATTCGTAAGAACAAGCCTAATATGAACTACGACAAGCTCAGCCGAGCCCTCAGATACTATTATGTAAAGGTAATACACGCCCACCCGAGAACAAGAAGCATTCCTTCTCTTCTGTTCAGGTTATAGGTACAAAGATGCTGATTTATTTACTTAATTTTTAAAATCTCTCTATATAAAAGCCTAAGCGATCATTACAATGGGACGACCAGAATGACTGGTCGCTATGATGCACACTAACCACCAGGGGGCAGACATTCAACGCAAGAGTTGCCCCCAGCCCACAGGCCCCGATCACTGATGAGGCCTGCCAGCCTACTTCCTGGTCCCTCCCCCTAGTCTGCAGGTCTTGATCACCTGATTGGGGCTTAGCTCTGGGCTGGGATGGGGAACTGGGGGTGGGTGGTGGCAGATATAGGTGGCAAGGGAAAGATGAGGCGGGGAGGGGTGGAACCTGATCAGCCCTGATCGCCGGCCAGGCCTAGGGACCCCACCTGTGCATGAATTTTGTGCACCAGACCTCTAGTTGAGATATAATTGAAATAGTTTCAGGTATACAACATGATTTGATATTTGTTTCCATTGCAAAATGATCACTGTCATGGTTTATTTTAATCCAATTTATTTTATAACTTGAACAGTTTGGAATTAAGATGGGGGCTAGAAATGTTCCAGTTGTCTTTCTGCAAACTTATTCAGTACCCCACCCCATTGCACCTATTTTATTCCAAACAGTTGTCTGGAAAAGTAAGGATAGGGTTGAAATAAGGAAAAAGAAATTTGAGATTCTTGAAGATAAATATTATTTTGTATATCATGATTTACTTTAAAAATTGCCATAGGTACTTGTTTCTTAGCTTTACTTAGTTTTTACTTTTTAATTTAATCCAGAGAACACAATTAATGCATGCCTGTTTACCCATAGAATTGACTTCTTAGTTAAAATTTTTAAATTCTCATTTTGAATACACGTTGGGCCCTGAGGTAAAATAAGTGACTCAAATAGATAGAACTGGAATGGGAAGCCGAGATCTTTATTTCTTTCACCTTTAAGTGGTTGGTCTTATCAGCTTTGCTGTCTGAGATACGAGTAAAAGCAACAACTGGAGTTTTTGAAGGAAGTAGGAACCTTAGTAGAAGTGATGTTTTCAATTCCTTTTTGCTTACTCTGCATGTGTATGGCCTGTACCTTTGGACTTATTGTAGATTGTGTGTAGGTCAGCGATTTTTGACAATACAGGTCATTGGTTGAGAGCGTTAAGCAATTACGATCTGCTTTTATGTAATGTATTCAGTACAGTTGTTAATATGACATGTAAATGCTCTTAACTTACGCTCCACAGCAGTAGGCACTGTGGCGAGCGTGACTAGATAGTAACTTAGAGGATGTCGGATGAATTGGAGGCTTGAAGTAAACTGCTTGTCACACAGAAGACACCATTAGGTCAATATTTTTCACTCGAGATGTGATTATAAGAAAGTATAAGAATGCTTTTTATCTATCTACAGAATATCATAAAGAAGGTGAACGGTCAGAAGTTTGTGTACAAGTTCGTCTCTTACCCGGAGATTCTGAGCATGGACCCGATGAAGGTGGGCAGGATGGAGGGGGACTGCGAGGCCCTGAGCGCCGGTGAGGGCGGCTCCCGGGACGCGGAGAGCGGAGGGAAGGAGCGGCCCCCGCAGGCCGGTGCCAAGGCCTCCAGCCGCAACGACTACATCCACTCCGGCTTGTATTCCTCCTTTACCCTCAACTCTTTGAACGCCTCCAAGAGGAAGCTCCTCAAGTCTATAAAGATGGAGAACCCAGCCGAGAGACTGGCAGAGAAGAAATCTCAGAAGCCAGCACCGTCCGTCATTAAATTCGTAACAACGCCTTCCAGAAAGCCACCGGTGGATCCCGTCGCTGCCCCCGTTCCAGCGGGCGCCGGTGTTTCCCCATCTCCGGAGGAGACTCTCCAAGTGCTGGAGACGCTGGCCTCCCCCTCCCTGGAAGCCCCGGCCTTTCCCAGCACACCCGTCCCGTCCCCTTCCTTCCAGGAGCCCCCGAGATCACCCTCCCCGCCGCTCAGCTCCAACCCGGACATCGACACGGACATCGACTCCGTGGCCTCGCAGCCCGTGGGGCTGCCGGAGAGCTTGGCGCTGGAGCCCAGGGACCAGGACTCGGCCTTGCCGGGAAAGGACAGAACAAACAGCTCATCCAGATCCAAGAAGCCCAAGGGGTTGGAGCTGGCCCCCATCCTCCTGATCACGGGCAGCGACCCCAGCCCCCGGGGCATCCTGAGCCCCTCCCTCCCCACAGCGTCCCTGACGCCAGCACTGTTCTCACAGGTAGCTCTTTCCTTCTCTCCCGTGCCACCGTGGTTTGCGTTCACTCGCCTTCCCGAACGAAGCCAGGTTTATAACCTCAAGTTTTCATTCTGCTAGTTTGGTTTTTATTTTTAATTATTATTATTTTTAAAATATATTTTATTGATTTTTAACAGAGAGGAAGGGAGAAGGATAGAAAGCTAGAAACATCAATGAGAGAGAAACATCGACCAGCTGCCTCCTGCACACCCCCTACTGGGGATGTGCCCGCAACCAATGTACATGCCCTTGATTGGAATCGAACCTGGGACCTTTCATTCCGCAGACCGATGCTCTATCCACTGAGCCAAACCGGTTTCAGCTGCTATTTCGGTTTTTAAATGACCCCATGAAAGTCACCCAGTCCCTTATCTTGGTTAGGATCACCAACACAGAAGGTTTGGAGCACTGTGTTAAATAATTCATTGTTCTACAAGTAAGAAATATTTTGGCTTTCCACTTCCTTCTATAGAAAATAAGTATTCTTTCTCTCTCTCTCTCTCTCTCTCTCTCTCTCTCTTTTTTTCTCGTATAAAAATCTTACTAAAAACAAACAAACAGGGATAATCTCAACTTGCTTACGTGTAACATTTAAATGGATGGCTCGCTCACAGACCTTCTCATTATTAAGGAAAAACTACGTTTGTGACTCAGTTACCCGCTATTTTTCCATAGCTGAATTCAGATTCGTTTTTCTGTTTGAGAAAGACTCTACAAAAAATAGGTTAGAAAATATTTTGACTTTTATCTTTCTTAAGATGTAAAAAATAACTTTTGAGTATTTCCTCGTGATGAAATGTCAGACGCGGAGAGATTTACAGTGACGAGGACAGTATTTGGGTTCAGGGCTATGGTATTATCACCAGGATAAAGCATAAGCCCGATGCGCCGCTCAGTGAATGTTTTGCTTTGTGTGTTGCAGACGCCCATCTTACTGACTCCCAGCCCCTTGCTCTCCAGCATCCACTTCTGGAGCACCCTCAGCCCTGTCGCTCCCCTCAGCCCAGCCAGGCTGCAAGGTGCTAACACGCTTTTCCAGGTAAGTGGCGTAAAGCCCGTCTCTTGTAAGGGGGCATGGTGAACGGAGAGAGAGGCAGAAACACAGTATCCCCTTCTTTGGTTTAAGCATTATATAAAACTCCTATTTAATAAATATTCTTTACTACTTTTGGTTTTGAATTTCATATATTCATACAAACACACACACACAACATATATGTGTGTGTATGAATATATGTATGTGTATTTGTATGAATATCTGTGTGTTTACATGTTTTTCCTAATAAAAAAGGATTTCTACAGTTTAAAGTGATAAAAAACTGAATAGTCTCAAAATCTACAGTGATGAAATGTATGTGTGTGTGGAGGGGATTTTTTTGGGGAAAAAATAGAGAAAACTCTTGATAATGTATTAAATACTCCCATTTCCCCCTCAAAATATACATTTATTAACATTTTAAATATATTTTTTAAATGACTATTGCATTATCTCTTAAGCAAGATCTTAGGAAAAGTCTCACAGCTTTTAATTATTTTGCCCAGAACATCTAGACTTTATAACTGGTAGGCTTTCTTATGGTTGATTCGTTTACTATTTAGAGGTGACTCCCTGGAGGATTTTCTTATGTTTTTGTGATTTAACTCTTCATTAATTCTTATGAAAATGAAATGTTAAAGAAGAAAACAACTTAAAAATGCTCCTACTTCTGAATTTTTTGACAAAAAGTTCTAAATTATTGAGTAGAAAAAGTTGAGAATTTTCCTTGTTTCATTTTTCTTTGCCTCTTGCAAACTGGTGATTGCGTTATAGAGGGATCTGAGACCTTAAGCAAAGTCCTGCTCAGGTAGCTTCGGCCTAGAATCTCCTTCTAGAATTGGCCTCAGAATATATGATGGGGTGAGAATGGGGGGATGAGGACAAATATGTGATACCTTAATCAATAAAGAAATTTAAAAATACACATATATGATGGGGAACCCTCCTCTCCTATGAGCACCCTGTAACTGTTTGCACCGTTATAGAGTTAACAGGTGAGTGTCTCTTTCTGGACCTCTTTTGGACAGTCTGCGATTTGCTTTGTGATTGAATATACTCTGTAGGGTTATTTACCAACCTTTCTAAAACCTTCAACTGAAGTTAAATGCCATCCTGTGCACCTTAGGATATGAGGAAAGGTGTAGGTTTGTGCTTTGCATTCCATCAGGGCAAGCTGAAGAGTATTAATATTTAATATTCTTTTCTTTTTATTTATTTTTAATTTTTATTGATTTCAGAGAGGAAGGGAGAGGGGGAGAGAGAAACATCAAAGATGAGAGCGGATCATTGATCAGCTGCCTCCTGCATGGCCCACACTGGGGATCCAGCCTGCAGCCCCGGCCTGTACCCTGACCGGAACTGAATCTCGACCTCCTGGTTTATAGGTTGATGCTCACGCCAGCTGGGCAACATTCTTTTCTTTAAAGTTTTGTTACAACATCATCCTCTTTCATGATAAACAGTTACTGCGTTTGTCCTATGAGCCACTGCTGATGGTTGTCATCTTCTGGCTCAGGAAACATAGAAGGGACAGAAAGTGAACGTTCGGTTGAGTCAAAGGATGACAATGTATTCTCTTTTCTTTCTCAGTTTCCTTCTGTTCTGAACAGTCATGGGCCGTTCACTCTGTCTGGCCTGGATGGGCCTTCCACCCCTGGCCCCTTTTCCCCAGATCTACAGAAGACATAACGACGCACTTGCAGAAAGAGAGAACCAAGGAATAAAGAGACAGAGGGCCACTCCACACGATTGCCTTCAGAGTGAGTGGCGGACAGTTGCACAGTGCTGGTAACAGACTCTCGTGGTTTTTGCTATTCCCGTCAAAATGCCTTTTTAGGATTCCCTTCCAAGAAGACTCAAGTTGGACTGTGTTTAACAATGCCTTAAGTGGAGTCTGAACTCCACCTTCCTCTTTTTCTTTCTTTTATTTTTCTAACAAAAACTTGAGCTTTGTGTTAAGGAAATGTTTGGTGGGGTTTAGCAGCTAGCTATGTTTTGCCAGAGTAGTTAAGAACAAAGTTATTCCTTCTGCCTTCTTGAGACCCTTTGGTCAGGGAAAAAAAATCATGCTTTGAGCATATTATTTAAAGTAGGGGTGTCGAACTCAATCAGAGAAGGGGCCAAAATCTAAAATCCAGCCTAAATCGCGGGCTGAATGGTTTACTGAACAGTCATAAACTGACAATGTCATAAACTGACAGCGGAGTGCAGTGATGACAGCGCGGTGCGGGCCACATTGCAAGGCCTGGTGGGCTGGATTTGGCCCGCGGGCCTTGTGTTTGACACATGTGATTTAAAGAAATATTAGTTAAACGAAATTGGCCATTTCTCTAAGACTAAGTGTCCTTTGTTGGATAACGAGAAGTGAGCTATGCATAAACAGGAGAGGAAAAAGACATTTCTGTCCACACGGAGGAAGACCGGAGCAGTGCTCTGGATTGCTGTGGAGTCTGACCAATGAGAAGTAACTCTGCGGAAACGCCTCCTACTTACATGTTTGTTCAGGAGGGTCTCTCAGCCACACGTGTGCGATCTTGTCTGGGCCTGTCTACAGAGCGTGGAGCTAGTCCGTTTCAGCAGACGGAGACTTTTCAACCTGGGGTTTAACACAGTTTGCGACAGCCAGTGAGAAGAGGGGGCCCCGTCTCCAGCACAGAAAAGTTGGCTGCTCACGGCGGGGTGTTCCAGTCCCACATCCGTGGGCGACGCTTTTAGGAGAATAAGCCCGGGTTTTGAGATTTGGAGGCATCTCTGAGTAAAAGATCCAGGTGAATAACTTGAAACAGCATCTGTGGCCTTTCCCAGTTCAAGGATACATCCCTGTACGAAGGACCCTTTCTCGTTTCTGTTCCTGGCGCCTCATTTTCTACCGTATGCTGATCTTCCTTTAAATGTGAGGTTAAGAGAGGCTGTGACAGTTGTGAAATTGTAATTAGAAAGGTGAAAAGCCTCCAGATCCGCAGTAAGGTAAAGGTGTGCTGATGTCTTTGTATGGTTCTTTTTAAATCAGGGAGGAGCAGAATTCCTTTGGGAATTCCCATGCACAGGAATTAGATGGTCCTCATTAGTAGGGGAAAATTCGGGCCTTTGTCTCAAGAGTACCAAATTTATAAAATACTCCTGTCCCCGAGATGTGCGGTAGCCGTGTTGAGAGGTCGTGGTGTTCAGCAGTGATGCAGGCAGACTTCCCAGACTTCCCCCTCCTCCTCCCCCCACCCTGCATCATTTATTCCGCATGCCTGTTTGAAGGTGGACCTCTCAGCAGCACTTTGGAATAGTTTTCTTAGGTTAACATTTTGTACATTGAATAAGTACATTTAAAAATATATATATTTTATTGATTTTTTTACAGAGAGGAAGGGAAGAGGGATAGTTAGAAACATTGATGAGAGAGAAACATTAATCAGCTGTATTCTGCACCCTCCCCACTGGGGATATGCCCACAACCAAGGTGTACATGCCCTTGACCGGAATTGAACCTGGGACCCTTCAGTAACAGGCTGATGCTCTATCCACTGAGCCAAGCCAGTTAGGGCAATAAGTAAATATTGATGGGTTGACTGAATTAGATATTTAAAATTGTGGAAGCACAAAACATATCTTTTGGAATTAAAGGAGAAAAGCCATTGGTTTGTTTTCCCAGATGCTCTCTTTAATAATGAACTGTTTCAGCACAGGGGTGCCTGGGAAGCGAGGACACCATTGGAACTGATTCAGAGCAACTTCCTAGGAACGAGGGTTGGTGAACCCTCGGTCCATAAACCTATCCTGGAGGCCTCTGAGTGGTGTGGGCCTCTAGGAGGCTGATGGTGACCTGCTTTCTCTGTGAGATCCATTAATCTGGGACGCTCGTGTGTGTGTGTGTGTGTGTGTGTGTGTGTGTGCTTTTTTAAATGAAAGTTTACAACCTTCGCTCAAGTTCTATTTGTAAACTACCTCCACCCTGGAGATGTCTCAGCTTCATATATTTTTTTAACATCCATGGAGTGACATGCCACTGCGGACCAGCACACTGGAGGGACTTCCATTTGGTAGCTGCCGCTGGTATCCATCGCGAGTCACTTTGCCAGGATGAATGCTGGTGGGCAGAGGTAGCCTGAGTTTAGATCGGGGAGTGGCTGCATGAGTCTTTTGAGACATCTGCTGCGATGATCTTAGCTCTTTGTCTGCCCTGGTCCATATCTACTCAGTTGTTTGCTGGAAACTGTTTAACTGCCAGGCTCTCTGAAGGGGAGAAGAAGCCCTTCTCTGTAGCATTTGCTGATTCCCTTGTGCGAGTTCTCCCCGTAGGGCTGATCTTAGCGACCACGTTGGAGCTGGGAAGGGATGCGCACAGCCGTGCCCTCAGCCAGCAGCCCGCTGCCTTCCTCCCTGCCTGGGGTGGTGGATTTTCACATAGCTTCTAAAGCATTCTGTTTTTCACATGCTGATTTTTAAAAATACAAAATTAAAACCACATGTCTGACTTCAGTAATCTTTTTTCTCATGGTTTGTCACAGTGCTTTTGTGATGTTAAGTTTCTCATGGCATATTTTGTGTGTTCAAACAAAGGTGGAAACTGCCATTGATTTTTTTTTTAAATTTTGTTTTTAATTCTATTTTATTGATTTTTTTTTTTTTTTCACAGAGAGGAAGGGAGAGGGATAGAGAGTTAGAAACATTGATCAGGTGCCTCCTGCACACTCCCCACTGGGGATGTGCCCGCAACCAAGGTGTACATGCCCTTGACCAGAATGGAACCCGGGACCCTTGAGGGCACAGGCTGATGCTCTGTTCACTGAACTTAACTGGTAAGATAGTCTCCAGCTTCTTGGTGAAGAAACCATGGTCAGCTCCAGCAGCTTCTCCTACACAGCTTTGTTGGCCATGACCTGCTTAGTCGGTTCCTTCATGTCCATTCCCTTCAGGTCCCTGGCGATGGCCATGACCTGGCTGCCTGTGTAGCTTCTCCTTCTCCTTGAGTATCTGAGGGTCAGACTTAAACTTACCCCACGACATCCAGGCCCCTAGGAGTACCCTGGCGGCGCCCCCGATGGCCAGTCCCCTCGGGCCGTTGACCACGAATCCAATAAACATCATGGCACTGGTGACAGCGATGGCCTGTGTCGTGTGCACCACGGCCGCCTTCACCTCCTTCCAGTTGAGATGTTCTGTAGCTCCACAGTATCCTCCACGTTCAGGAACGTAGCGGTCTGGCCAGCCTGGGTCGTAGAAGAAAGTCGTCCGCATACACCCTCTCCTGTTTTTGGACCGAATTCTGGGTGCCCTGTCAAAGGCCAGTGCTTCCTGTTGCTCCAGGTGGACTTCCCTCGATAGCACTTCCTCTTCCTCCTGGAGGACCGCTGTTAGTAAGCTCCGTGGCTCCATCTGTTAGCAATGCTTTCAAAGATGTGGTGGCAGGAGACACACTTGGACCTGGACCAGCAAGGCAGAGGGAGCCTGTGAGAGGTGCTCCCCAGCTGGGATCCTGGGCCAGGGCACCTGCCATTGATTTTTAAAATCTTCCCTCCAGTCCACGGCTGGGGGGATTTCAACAGTGTAAGGTTCCCGTAAGGTTCCCAGAACTCTCTCCTTCAGCTTCTTAGAATTAAAATATAGTTTTAATTTTTCTTGTATTTATGGCTAAAAAGTAAGTTTAATTCTTTTTCTTCAAATTTTGATTGGAAAGGTGAGCTCATGGGCCTAAACTATATAGTAAAAGGGTCTGGATATATATAAATGATTTCCAAGAGGGAAGGAGAGGGAGAGATAGAAACATAAATGATGAGAGAGAATGATTGATCAGCTGTCTCCTGCACGCCTCCCACTGGGGATCGAGCCTGCAACCCAGGCATGTGCCCTTGACTGGAATTGAACCCTGGACCCTTCACTCTGCAGGCTGACACTCTGCTGAGCCAAACCAGCTAGGGCTGGATTTTTTTTAAAACTGGAAGAATTTCTTAAAGATTTATTTACTAGGTTAGAGATAAAAAAATAAGGGGGCAGGACTATCTGATACAGTTTCTAGCTTCTCCATATTAAGTGTCACTTAATCTTTTTTTTAAAATAAAAACTAAGTTTTATTTTTAAAAAGGTAACAATTTATACATCCTTATAAAAGAAATGATAACATTTTCACCAATGTAAAACATCACGGAATTCAAATCACAGTTTGGATCTTCAAGATTCAAGTGCTGTATCCCATTAAGTAAAATGTGGTCAGTTTTAAGATAGAAATGCCTCCTCTGGATATCCTGTTCTCAATCAGTGCTCTCTTTATCGCCATCATCTCACACAGGAGGGTAGCTGGCCGCGGTGGTGATTCCATTGTAGTTGTTCTGGTCTTTATGTAGCCCTTTTTGCCCCAAGCTTCACCCCAGCTGTTCTTGACAATCCAACATTTATTGTTACTGAGTCTTCTCCTTCAAAGCCATAGCCAACCCCCAGAACGCCATGACCTAGACCCACGCTGCTGCAGGGCCGCTTATCATATCATAAATGCCATCTTCATAGAACTGGAAGCTAAGGTGGCTTGCATCTCTAGCAACAGAGATGGGCCCCACGGTTGCCACTGCCTTCATGAGGGCACTCAACTGCTCAGGGATGTCCACGAAGCCAGTGGCATTGGCCACAGAACCCTCGGGCCTGTGTTTGCAGGGTCCAACCTTTGCTTGGTAGGGATAGAATGCCTCTGAGTCCAGGCCTCCATTGGACTTCACCTACTGGAAGGCATTATCCATTAGGCCACCATTGCAGCCCTCGTTGCCTTGAGCCTGAGAGCAGTCTACAAGGTTCTGCTCACTCAGTGAGAGAAGTTTGCCAGTTTTCCGGAACAGCTGTCCTTCAAGGGCACCAGTTGCACTAAATGCCCAAAAAGAACACAATGACCCTGGTTCTTCATGGGGGTTACATAGCCGCCTTCTTCCCTCCAACCCACGGCTGGGGGGGTTTCAGCAGCGAAAGGTTCCCGGAACACACTCCTCCTCTTGTGTTTCTAGTTCTGATGTCCATTCATCACTTGCGTGTACTCTTCGTTGGTCATGTCACCAAAAGCATTCATTGCCAAGGTGAAGGTCTCTCTCCCTCGGTTGTATTCTTGGCTGTGCAGGTCAATCATTTTCATATTCTCCCACACTGATCTCCATCCTCCTTCATTCGAGCCATATAGTTTTCTGTGCGTTTGCCTTCCACCGTTGTCATCGTGCCTCTTAACTTCCAACAAGTTTTGGAGCAGCCGAAGCTATTCCTAAGTAAAGGGCACTCAAGAAGAATGAAGGATTCATGTTTCAACACCTTTGGGGGTGCAGCTGTGCATGCGCCATCTGCACGGATCTCCAACACAGGTTCTCGTTTTCGCTTCTGACCCTTTTCTTCACCAGCATCTTCTTCATCTTCCTCGAGGTCTACTTCCCAGTCGTTATAATCTTCCTCATCCTGCTCTTCCTCTCCACTCACATCCTCCTCTTCACCTTCTTCCTCATCCTCTTCCTCCTCATCTTCCAGTAGATGAGCATCCTCATCATACTCTTCTTCCTCCTCCTCCTCCAGGCCCTCTACATAGCCCTCGGCGTCGGGATCTGGGGGCCTCCTGTCGTCATGGTCATGGCCATCGAGATAATGTAAGTTGTGGGAGGAGCTTGAACACGCTTTCTTGGTAGTTGTTCAGGTTGGTCACCTCACAATTGAAAAGGTCTAAGCCCTTGAGGCTTTCTAACTTTCTCCTGGCTCTATTGTGCTGAGGTCTTTAATTTTGTTGCCACTTATGTTTAGATGCTTGAGGTTCGGACTCTTTTCTGCCAATACTTCCAGGCCCCCCTGAGATTCTGTTATCGCTTCGTTCAAGCTTCTTAACGTTTGTTTAACTTGGGTAAGTTTGCGACTGAGGTGAAACCCAGGTTGATTGTACTTAAGAACTCCAGTTCTTCAGACTCATCTGGGAGGCCTTCGATTTTGCCTTCATAAGACCAACAGTTGTCCAGCACAAACTCTTTCCCATCAGAGGGCATCCTGTTCCGCAGCTCCAAATGGATCCGCGTGTCATTCTCCATCTCTCGTGCTCTCTCTCTGCAGAGGCTCCCGCGCCGGCGGAATTCAATCGATAATCCCCGAACCCACGGCCGGCCACTTTGAAGGCTCGGCCAGCTCCGCTCGGTTCCCCACTCACTTAGGCTTTCTGTTGCTGCTATTACTACAGTTCCCTTCACATCTGGCAGAGTATGACGTCATCTGGTGACATTGTTTCATCCTGACCTCAGTGTGTGTTATGATTCTAAAGTTCTAAAGGCAGTTTTGTGTGATTCTAGTGAATTTTAAAAATTAGACTCATGGCATTTCAGAGTCCAGCGTGCTAACCATTACACAGTGGAACCAACTTAGAGGCCCTCATTGGCATTTCAGAGTCCAGAGTGCTAACCATTACACAATGGAACCAACTTAGAGACACCCATTGGCATTTCAGAAAATCAGTCTCAATGTCCCTCATTGGCATTTCAGAAAATCAGTCTCAATGTCCCTCATTGGCATTTCAGAAAATCAGTCTCCAACCTTTTTGACCATACACCTTCATCAGTAAAAGTTTTTGAACACAAATTCTCTCTTGCAAATTCTTACCTGTTATATACCGCTAAACTAAAGTAATATGTACATGAGACATACACAGAAATAGAAATAGGATGGCATAAAAAGGAGGTCTTGAAGCCCTGGCTGGGTGGCTCAGATGGTTGGAACCTGGTCCTGCACACCAACAGATGTCAGGCTCGATTCCCACTCAGGGCCCATACTTAGGTTGTGGGTTCGATCTCTGGTTGGGGCAAGGGCAGAGGCAACCAATTTGATGTTTCTCTCACATCGACATTTCTTTTTCTCTCATCCTTACTCTCTAAAGAAAAAAGAAATGTAAGACTTGAGTAGAAGTTTTATTTCTTCCTGCACTGGCGGCTTTGGCCGCATGCATGCTAAGGACGCTGACTCAGGATCTGTTTCTCAGTCTGATCTTAAAAAAAAAAACCAACCCAAAACCAACTGTGGATGCTTTTGTTGGATGTATAGAGAAATCCTTTACATATTTGATCTGATTTTCATGTAAAATCTCTCAGAGAGATTTGGAATTTTTCAGGAGGGCTTGTCATCAACTTTCTGAAATTTCATATTCTTTTTCATAAATTACCAAGTAACCCATTACCAAATGCTTTCCAGGGCTATTGTTTTGGACAGATACCTCTTTTTTCCTTCATAGTAAGTGTAACTCTATAATGTACTTTTATTTTACTAATCTGCTTACAAACTTCTCCAGCCTAATTAGTATTATATTTTAACCAACAAATTCAGAATTATTTTAAGTTGCTTTTATGTTACAATACATAGTAACCTCCATTTTATTGCTGCATTAGTAAATTTTCTTTGTAACATTTCAGCATCTGAAGAAATACTTTTCTTGATGGGCCTGTTCTCTTTATCACTTCATTTATTTTACTTGTCCATGCCAGAAAGCTAGGACTATGCTGAGGCACCATTCTTAGGTGTGTCCACAGGTACAGAGGCAAATGCAGGTCTCTGAGCGGAAATCTGGGCTCTGAAGAACCACCAAACCAATAGGAAAGTTAAAAGACGCATAATATATGCAGTCTGTTATCTGAGGGTGTGACAGGATATATCATTTCTAAAAAGGAATCAAGAAGTTAACTAATCCATAGTAGTGAAGTGGAGGTAAACCATAGTTGTGTTTCTTTAGCAGATGCTCTTACCAGAGAACGGGTTCTATGGAAAGTATTTTGTTAGTTACCTTCTCGATTTGGGGTCAGCAAGTAAATGTGTTATTACTGTTTTTAATGCTGCAGGCATAGCCTGCAACAAGGTGCTCTGTTCTTGCTCTGAGGTCAGAATTCTGCTTTCCAAAGCCAATGTTTTCGTCTTAGGATCTGGAAATCCTGTGGGTGGTAGTGTATTAGGCAAGAAAAGAAGGTGGTTTGATTTCAGTTCTCATACTTGGTGGAACCTGTTATATATAAAAATCAAGTTTTGACCTGTAAACAGAGCAGATCTGAAAGGTGGGTGGTGGTTGTAGTATAAATATTCCACTGGAAGCTGCCAGGTTCTTCAGGCTATTTTTCGGGGGGTGGCGGGGGGTGGGGGTGCGGGGCGATCGCCAGGTTGACAGCCTGTCAGAATAAGCAGTTTCTTGGTGCTGCACTCACGCTCAGCCATTGTGAAAGCTGGGATCCAGCGTGGTCTGTGGACAGGGACCTGTTGGCTTTAAGCTTTCTTTAGAAACCAGGAAACTCAGGTTGCCGTTAACATAATATAAAATGAAACCTTTAACAGGAAAATTCACGAGGAATACAATCAAACATAGTAAATGGCTTGAACTTTAGTCTTTTGGGTATAACATACATCAGGAAGTTTTATGAGGTTTAAAATTTTATTTTTAAATATTTAATTAGGAGACTAGAACATTTCTTCCCAAGTGCCCTGATGTATTGGCTGAGTACATGGAATGTGTATGTGTATATATTGACTGTGTGTATGTGAGAATCTGTTTTTCAGAGGAACCATTTATTCTTCATCCTCCTGGGCTATTTTATACTAAAACTGAAAAGAAATGGGCGCACTTTGCAATTGCCACTTTTTAAAAATCAATGCCTTGCACTTTTCAGTTTTTTAAAATGCGTAGACTCATAGGCCTTAAAGACTAACTGCTTGCCAATATTTTAGAAAGAATTACAGTGCTGTATGTGACATATTTTAAAGTCATCTTAATCTGTTCTCTTATGCTTTATTGAGCAAGTAAGGATGTCCTTTCTTAACATTTCTTACATTTACTTTTGCTTTTGTGTAAAGCCCTTATTACGTTGTGTTCTAAGTTTCTCCAGGAGAGGTTTATACTGTCATATTTCTGAAGTACCGATTTGCCCATGGATTAGTATGATAGTGGAGGAATTCTGACATGGTAGCTTCATTTAACCTCTTAACTTGTATGTAATAAGTATTAGAAACCTCAGCGTATCTTGGGCTGAAGGTTCTCAATTTTGCTTTGTTTTCCATCTCATCTTTGTTGTCCATTCTGAGGATTGTGAGCAGTGCTAGGACAGGCCTGGGGTCTTCTGGACAGGGGTGGGGGTGTCCCGTGGCTGTGCCAGAGTTCTAGCCAACGCAGTCATTAAAGTGTGCCTGGAGTTCAGGGCTGGGAATGCCAAATATTGGTATTAATTCACGTGGCACTTTTTGGGGGGGGCACCATTATTAGCACTGTTTTTTATGTTTTTAATAACTGGAAGCACTTAATGATTATTTTGTTAGTCAAATTCCAACTTATGGATGTTAAGAGTCAGGGAATTAAAGTTTATTTATCATTTATGTTTTCTGGAGCTTAAGACTGTTTGGAGAAGTGGTAAATGAATTGCCGTAGGTGTGCTCTTTTGCCTAAGATGTTTTAAATAACTTATAAGCTTTTAATATTCTGCTTGGTAGAAATGTATGACTTTTGATGATTTGCAATTGGTAGATGATACTCAACTTTGTAAACTCTTCAGTTTTAAGTTCCTTTTCTGTGTAATCATGGTTGTTTACTGTCTGTTATTTAGGGGGTGCAGTTCCTTTTAAGATATTTCATATTTTTTTTATTGTTGTTTTTGAGGGCTATAGAACCGTGGCCTTTGTATGTACATTATACTCATTGCTTATGTGGTAAAGTAGCATGTTTGATGAACTTCCCTGCTCTGTATCAGTGAAATTAAGATGCAGATAGAAAGCAATACAATTACTGTTTTATTACTTAAGGCCTATTTATCCCATTTGGCCATTCAATTGTCTCTAATTATAGTCATATCTCTTTTTTCACTTTTGCCTTCTGGCAGTTTCGTTTATCTTTGTGGGTAGGGAAGGTTATATATGAAACTCAGTCCAGTCATTTTGCTACTGGTTAGCTTTGGTTTGAGGCAATAAAATTTTACTAAAATTAGTTTTTTTAAATTATGTTTTTTAGTCACCAAATAATCAAGTTGGCAAAAAATAAAGTGTTTAACTTTGTATTTTGAAGAACAAACAATTTTTAAATGAGTTCTACTCATTTTCAGTGTTGACATCACTTGAAAATTAAATGGTATTAAATAATAAACTTTTAACTTCCACTCCCCCAGTCAGTAATTCAGAAGAAAAGTCTGCTGTGGCATTAACACAGAAGAGATGTGTCAGATGATCATGTGTTTTTTTCCTATCACTTCAAGTGTTATGCAAAAATTTTGTTAAATTCTGTAACAATAAGCATTTTATTAGATGACATTAAAAACTATTTTATATAAGAACTGACAGGAATTTGCTTTGTACGATGGCTAGCTGGCTTTAAGCACTGTATCAAATTTACTAAAGTCCCAAATTATATAGATATGTTAATAGATACATGTGCAACTAGATATGGACAATTGTATTTTTTTAAGTAAATGTTTTTAACAAAATGGCTTTTTGAATTACTCATTTCCTTCCTCTCACATCTATGTCCTAGGCACCATCTCCTATGTAGTTTATTGCAATTGTAACCTTGCCTGTGTCCACAATTTTATTCTTGCCCCTCACACCCGCTCACAACTCTTCTAATAACTCACATAACTTAAAAAAAAAAAAAAAAATCTAAGCTCCTAACACGGCTTGTATGATCTGGCCCCTAGCTCCCACTCCCACCCATTTCTTGCCACTCTTCTCCCTCATGCACGGGAGCACGCTGGCCTCTCGCCAGTCCTCACAGTCTGAGCAGTGCAGCCCAAGGCCCTTGCACTGTGGCCCCCGCCTGGTCCAGTCTCGACCAGGTACTTGGATGGCTCACTCCTGTCTGTCCTTCAGGTTTCTGCACAAGCGGTACCTCCTTAGAAAGGCCTTCCAGGCCATCTCGTGCCATTCCCTCTCCCACCCCTTTCCCGGCTTTACTTTCCTTTGTGGCCCTCAGGTATCCCGCATCCTGTGGCGTGCTCTCTCTGTTCACCGTCTGTGTCTTCAACTGCAGAGTGATCCCTGGGAGGCAGGGCCTTCCATCGCATTTTCTGCTCCATCTTTGCACATCGATCAGTGCCTTGAACATAGTAGGGGCACAACAAATCCCTTTGGACGAATGAGTGAATTCTCTCCAGCTCCTGTCACGGTACCTCCCGTTAGCGAACCCGCGTCCAGTCGCAGAGGGAACTCCGGAGACGGAACGTCCACAGCAGCCTGGAATCTCCCAACTCAAAAGAAGACCAGGAAGCTGAGTGTGAGCCTGGCGTCAGCACCCACCCGCCTCTCTCCATTCTGATCCTAAGAGGGAATCGTGGTTTTCGGGCCGGTCTGGTAAGGTTTTGTTTATTAGCCATGTGATCTCACACTGGGATATAGGCCTGTCTTTGGGGGGACCTTTGGTCATTCGTTTCTGGGGTTATATAAAAGGATCAATGGCCCTTGGTAATAGATAGCACACTTGTTCAATGTGTTTAAAATGTTTTATTTTAGAAAAGGCAGTCTTAAATTTGTTTCAGTCTTGTTTTCTATAGTCACACATTAATCTTGGTCATTGTAGATATAGCCACGGATTCTTCTTTCTAACTCTGTATAAAAAGGATATTTTCCTGGCGGGGAGAGAATATAGCTGTTTTCTTTTTGTCCCGGTTAGGCACTCCCTACCGTTAGGCTACACATTTACATTTGGCTGGCATGAAATACTTTTTAAAAAAATATATATTTCATTGACTTATTACAGAGAGGAAGAGAGGGGGATAGAGAGTTAGAAACATCGACAAGAGAGAATCATCCATCAGCTGCCTCCTGCACACCCCCTGCTGGGGATGTGCCCGCAACCAAGGTACATGCCCATGACTTGAATCGAACCCGGGACCTTTCAGTCCACAGGCCAATGCTCTATCCACTGAGCCAAACCAGTTTCGGCAACTTTTTTAAAGTATTTACTGACATATTTAAAACTATACCCAGAGACCACCAGCTTTCAAAAGAATTTGGATCTGTTTGACTTAACCATAGACATATAACAAACAGAGGAACCATTTCTAAGCTGCTTATGAGGAGGTTGTATAAGCAGTTTGTCAGGCATATGAATAGTCCCACAAATTCACCACATTTTTTCAGAACTCCTTTGAGGTAGGGCAATTCCTTCTAGAAACGTCACTTTACAGATGACAAAAGCGAAGCTGGAGGAGCCTCAGTGACGTCCCTGCCCAGGGTCACAGCGAGACACGGAGGCCACATCCCTCCTGCTGCCGACAGCAGTGCCCACAGGCCCAGGACGCACCTCTTCACGCCGGGCACGCGAACCGCCTTCCTTGGACAGGTCACTGCGAACCATGACCCACTTCCTTTTTATAGTGTACATGTGTATACAGACAGCAGGCGCACGAAATGAAGTCACTGTGACAGCACATCATGACTTACGGCCGCAGGGCTCACCCCTCTCCGGTCGCCGGGCGTGGAGAGCTACGGCACTGGCTCTGGACGGGCAGGCGGGCACGGCTCTCAGGGTATTGCGCTGCTTGAATTGCTCAGAAGTCCCGTTTTTGTCCAAGAACTTGACATTGGTACACAGGCATACCTCATTTAATTGGGATTTGCTTTATTGTGTTTCACAGATGTTGCCTTTTTTTTTTTTTTTTTTTTTACAAATTGAAGGCGAAAGCCTCCATCAGCAAAAAGATTGCAACTCACCTGATTGTGACACTCGCTTTATTGCGATGGTCTGGAACTGGACCATATTCCCGAGGTATGCCTGTAAAGAGTTGTCTTCTCTATAGGAGTCAAGTTTAACTTAGATATTTTTGAGCCATTGCTACACCTTTTATAAGCTCTAGTCAGTGTCAGTAAAGAAATACAGAACATCCATCTCATTCTCTCAGGCCAATCCGCATTGATTTCTAGCAGTGGTGTGCTGGCAAATGTTCAACACCTCTAGGGGAGAAAAGCCGTGCTTTGTAGCTTTTGCCAATTGCTGTGGTGTAAATGCTCCCGCTCTGGCTGACCTCAAGTCAGCAACACCTTATCACTGAAAGTGATAGCGTTTCTACAATACCAATACCGATACAACAGTCATCAGTTCCTCCAAGAGCACAGATAGAGAAAAATCAGGAAGTGATGAGTTTTGAGTAGGCATTACCTTTGTTTTTAAAGTTTCTATAATTTAAACTTTAATAATGGCTGCATTTAACAAACAGCTCTCAAAATGAAATTTTAACAAACAGCCTTTATTTTATTTTTTATAAACTGGTAGGAGCTAGCCCAGCATACCACTGAGTTAGTGTCCCGAAGAAAGCAAGATTCGACGTTTCCTTGTGCTGTTTCAGATCACGGATGAGCTACTGATACCAGCAGCGGGAATCTGAGGGACTTTGGACTAGGAATCAGGAAAAAGCACACAAATCCTATGAGCATGCCACAGAATAACTTGGGGTTTGTTCTGATTAACTTAAAGTCGATCTACATAGAACAGTGATCATCAAGCTTTGTAGTTTCAACCTGGGTTTTCAAAGTCCTCTGAGAGTGATCGTCAAACCCGGGGTGCGGTCCGGGCGGGAGGCGGCCAGTGGAGAGGAGTGAGGATCGTCCTCATCCCCCCGCCCCTGGGCGGGCATCCCGGACAGCTCTGACCTCGTGTCCCCAGGGAGGAGGAGAGTCACCGGAAGAGCCGGGTAGAGTCCTAATGATTTGCCCAGGGAGCACCCCGATACCAGAACTGGATTTGATCTCCTCTAAGCCGGTGTTTAGTGGAGAAGACCTGACCCGCGGCTCCTGGGGGGCCGATCGCCTCCGCTTCCACCCAGCTTTCTTCCACGCTTTGGGCTCTGCTGGTGCTCAAGAGGCTGGAGGTCTTGGCCTGCCTCTTTCCCCCACTTCTATCTCTGGTAGTGCTCGGCGCTTTCCGTCCCATGTAGTCTGTCCTGGGGAGGAACTGAAACAACAACAATAAAAACCAGGCGGCACGTTTCCGCGGCTCTGACGGAGCTGCAGGTGGCGCCGCTTCTGAGAGCTTCCCCAGCCTTGGCCTCTCTGCCGCTCGTGGCTCCTTAGTGAATCGGGTGGAAAAGTTAGACTTACCGGTTCTGGCAGCTGTAGGTGGAGGCAGTTTGTGGAGACTAGTGCCTGGAGCTTAGGGACCATGTCTTTCTTTTTGTCTCCCTTGATTAGGGAATTAGTGAGGTGTTACTCATTGCACCTTCAGCAAACGCAGCTTGAGCGTGGGGCCTAAAGGGAGGGCCCTGTGCTGGGTGCTGGACCAGACGGCTGCTGGTACCGGGCACCTCACAGCACGACTGTCATTAGAGCTGACTGGGGGGCCCCATTGCTCTCCTGGGCTTTACACTGATTGCTTACGGCGGGCACGTGCCCACCTGCTGAGAGAGGGCTGTGGCTGCCCGTCCCTCCAGACTTAGCTTTTCACGGGGAGGACGAGGGCTCTGGGGACCCGGCCGTGGGCACGGCTGAAGCAGTTGTGGGGATGTAGGGGGCTTGGGCGGGAAGGCAGGGGAGGGCTCAGGCAACGAAAATAGCCTTGGGACTCCCCCAGCCGGGTCCTGCGGCCGGGAGACTGCTAGGTGTGCCTGTCCTGAGGAGCTTTTCTTTGTCCCTTGGCCTGAGCACTTCTTTTTGACAAAAGGATTTGGACTCGAGTCAAAATCCTAAACTGCAGAGAGAGGGCCAGTTGGGCTGAGTTCCAGCCAAGGAGGCAGGCTCCGCCTCTCGGGGCCCCGTGCAGGCCGGGCGAGCCCTGGCCCGCGGTCCTGAGGCCCGTGGGACGCAGGAAGCCAAGGTCACGTCCATGCCCCTCTCCTGGCAGAGAAACCGTGAGCCAGCCCCTCCTTGGTGCTCCGGGCCTGAGAGCGCAGCGCACACAATCGCCCGGCAGAGCAGGAAGAGGGGAGAGGAAGCGGTGGAAAAGCAAACATTTCCTTGCATTTTTCTTGGAACCGAACAGCCCTGGTGGCGTGCTGAGGGCCAGACGTCTCCCTCCCACGTCCTCCCCGGCTCCGCCTCCCTCCCCGTGTGTGGAAACAGCCTCTTCCCTACCTGATGGGAGTCCAGGGTGCATCCTGTGGAAAAACAGGAGCAAGATGTAGAAGGCGAAAGCCAAGCAGGCAAAGATCACGCCGCAGACCAGGAAGCTGTAGCTGCCCCGCGCCTGGAACACCTGCCAAAGGGGAAGGCACAGAGGCGCGGGCGTCAGGGCCTCACGCGGAGATGTGTGGGCGGAAGCGGCCCTTGGCAGGCTTTCTGGCCACGCCGAGGACGCCACCCCAACGGACAGGAGCGTGGGCCGCAGAAACGTGTTGGCCTCTCGTCTCAAGGTCATGTTTCTGGAGGAGACGGAACTCCTGCTCTGCAGCCGGGGTCGGACCCGGGGACCCGGCGTCCCTCTCAGCTCTGGGCCTGGAGCCTTCTGAAAACATCCCTCTCTTCCTTACACCACCCGTCACTCGGGGTTCCTCTCCCTACAGGGCCTGACCAGAACTTTGCAGAGGATACATGGACACGCACGCGCGCGCGCACACACACACACACACACACACACACACACACACGTGCGTCAAAGCAGCACATGGAATGCCCATGGACCCACCACCAACTAAAGCAATTAGCACATTTCCTCTGTAGCCTCCACACGGAAGCCCATCCGAGTCCCCCTGTTTGCACACACAGGGCCCTGGGCGATGCAGCTCCTCCCCGCCCAGCAGGCCAGGGCAGCGGGCAGGGGAGCAGTGAGGAGGGGACTCCGGAGACGGAAAGACCTGGGTTGGGAGTCGTCCGGACAGTCCCTAGAAGGGTGAGGACCGAGGAGAGCTGCTTAGTTGACCTGGGCTACCGTACGCTCTGCTGCAGAAAGGGGTGGCAGTGTCTACACTCCAGTCCTCAGTAAACAGCAGGCTCATTTCCCCTGGAGAGCACATGCCCAGTGGGGGTGGGACAAGAACTGGAAAGCTGGCCGGGGCCAGGGCGGGCGCAGGGTGTGGGCAGGAAAGCCGGGCCCTTTGCAGGTGGCCCGAGGCTCCGGGAGGCAGGCAGAGGGAGTGGCCAGTGGAGAAGCGACGGACAAAGAACTCTGCGGCTCGGCCTATCCCAGGCCCGGGAGCTAAGTGCTCCCACGGGGCCCCCTGGCCCCGCTCCCAGACAGGACTTGTGTTTGTGTTGGACGCTCACATCCCTTCCCAGCTCCAGGTTCCCCGTTTGGAGGCTCAGCTTCCAGGGCTGGCTCAGCAGCCGGGACAGGTCACACCACGGGTGCCCTGTTTGCCTTCGCACCTGCCTGAAGGAGCGCACCCCAAGTGCTCCTGTTCTCCCCCCGCCCCCCGAGCTTTCCACTTACCCAGCCGACCAGCATCTGGAGGGACATCTCGCCCAGGCCGGCCCCTGTCACCAGCACGGTGGTCGCACAGCCTGGGAAAGAGGAGGCTCGGTTTAGCGGGAACAAGTCCGGAGACAGAAGGCGGCAGGCCTGACCCGGTGGTTTCGGGAAAGGGCCGAAGAGCAGCACGGCTGCCCAGGAGGACCTGCCGTTCCTAAGGTTCCTCAGACGTTAGCTCCCAACCGGGCTTTGGGACGCTCGGGTCCTGCTGGCATTACGACCCGTGTTCTGAGACCTTCAACTGTTCCTTGTCTTCTTGGGAAATTCCAAGTCGCTTAGCCTGGCATTTGGGGCCCTTCCCAATCTGCCCGCCATCCACCTTTCCACAAGGACCTCCTGACCCCAGGCCCCTCCACTCTGGGCAGAATGGTGTCCTGGCACTGCCCTGGCCAGCGCACCGCTCGCCAGCCTGGCACCGACGTTCAGAGCCCACACTTCAGAGTCAGCCTGGTCCCACGCCTCGCCGTGTCCCTGCGGCGCTGTGACCTGAGGCCAGTTCCCTCCCTTTTCTGGGCCTCGGTTCCCTCCTGTGAAATGGGCACCCCAGGGTGCTGTGTGGGTCACTCCAGGGTGAGCCATGGAGTGCTTAGCACAGTCCTGGACAGAGCAAGCCCCGGAGCCAGGCCAGCGCTCTGCTTACACCCTCCAGCTGGCCTCGGGATCGAGCCCGAGTGCCAGGCGGGGCTCCCAGGGCCTTTACAGCCTGTGCCTGTGGAGAGCCAGACTCCTCTCACCCCTGCTGGCAGGAACCATCAGCTTCGCACCTGCCTGCTCACTCACACTCACCCCCTGGTCCCTCACGTGCACTCCCCGCTCCTCCTCTGGCAAACTCCTGTTCAGCTTCCAGTCCTGCCTGGATTTCCTTCTGTTCTCTCCTCCTCCCATCCCTCAGCCTGGGTGAGCCGCTGCTCCTCTGTGCTCCCTCAGCTCCCTCATCCCTCTCATGTCCTCGCACCCCTCCTGGGTCTCCACCCTTCACCAGCATCTCCCCTCCCAGCCTCGCCCACTGGGGTCAAGCCCCCGCGAGGACGTGCCTTGGCTGTTAGTGCAGTGGGTGCATCACTGCTGCATGCGCTGTGGCCGACGGACAGAAGACGGTGTTTCTGAATAAAGCAGTCCCTCCCTGTCTCTGCCCTTTCTCTCACACTGGCCAGCCCTCCCGCCCTGCCCCGCCCCTCCCCAGAATGCCTTTCCTTTTTCCTTCTGCCTTTCCAAATACCGGGCCAGCTCAGTCCCATCTCTCCCAGGAGGCCACGTCGAGATTTACCACTGGCCACTCCCTTCTCTGAATCCCACTCATGTCTGTTCCTCCCATTCATTTGAAAACCTCCCAGGTGCATCAGGTACTGTGATGAGCACTGATGAAGAGAGTTAACATAGATATTGGGCCCCTGGGAGCCAGTCAAGCTGCTAAGTCAAAAGCTTCACATTTCCTCTAATGCGCAAACCATCCTCACAGCGAAGTCTTGGCACCCCCACTTTCCAGAGGAGGAGACTGAGGCTCGGAGGGGAAGGAAATCGAGTCACAGAAGGCCACAAAGCCAGAGAGAGGAAGGCCGGACGGGTACTCGGGTCTGCTGACCTCACAGCCCTCGCCCGGCCCTTGTGCCCGGCCGGTGCCCCGGGGAGTGTGCTGTCAGGAAGAAGATGCAGATAGCCAGGTACAGAAGCCTTGAGGGGATCCGACGTGAGAAGCAGAGACAGAGGAGGGGGTACCTTTCCGTGGGGATCAAGGAAGCTTCCGGGAGGGATGGAGTCAGAGCCGAAAGGTTTTCATGCAGAAGGTTCATGTGCCAGGGAATGCCAGCTCCAAGGGAGAGAAGGGTGGGAGAAGGCGGGAAAGGAAGAGAGCTCCATGGGAAGACGCCAAGGTCTCCCTGTGGAGGCAGCTCTGGGACGGCTGCGTGAGGGCCCCCCGCCCTGGCTCCGCGTTAGAATCACCCAGCAGCTCCCGACCAATGGCATCAGACCCGGAGGAGAGGAAGCCCAGGTGCTGGGCTGTGTAACAAGTGCCCCAGGTGATTCCAATGGGGAACCGGCACAGAGAACCTCTGATGGGGGCCAAGGTGAAGGCCAGGAGACAAGCCAAGGCAGCAAAGGAGGCGACCAGATCCGGGGAAAGCTGGGTGCTTCGTCCTAGCAGGCAAGTGACGAAGGCCCGAGCCAAGGCAGGGTGGGGAGAAAGGAGGAGAAGATGGGTCTGAGGGATCGTTTGCAGAACCAACCACTGGACCTCCTGTTATTACTGTTAAACTCTAGCCCTTGCTGATCACGTAAAACTCTGTGGGATGCGGTGTGTGACCTACATCACCATTATTTCCTGACTTCATTTACTCGCTTGAGGTTTGGGGATTATCCTTAGATTTCAAGGATCATCTCATGGCCATGTACTAGCAGCTCTAATGGCTCTGACACCACCCCCACCCCACTACACCAATTTCCCCCCTTCCTCCTCAAAAGAAACCATCCGTCTTTAATGCTGCTTTCCCGACACTCTAGGCCTAGAGTCTAGGGCTGTGGTCGGCAAACCGCGGCTCGCGAGCCACATGCGGCTCTTTGGCCCCTTGAGTGTGGCTCTTCCACAAAATACCACGGCCTGGGCGAGTCTATTTTGAAGAAGTGGAGTTAGAAGTCTAAGTTTAAAAAATGTGGCTCTCAAAATAAATTTCAATTGTTGCACTGTTGATATTTGGCTCTGTGGACTCATGAGTTTGCCGACCACGGGCCTAGGGCATCTCCAGGCACTTCTACAGCAGCAGTCGCCAGCCTTTCGGACCTCCCGGACCACCGTGGTCCGCGGACCATCCCTGTTGGTGACCGCTGTTCTAACGGTAATGTTACCTGTTCAACACACAACTAGTTTCCAACGATTTTCGCTACCAGCGTTTGAGAGGGCACAGAACGAGCAGGAAACGAGTGACGAGAACTCGAGGTGTCTACATCAGAGAGGCTGCGTCACCACCCCCAGCAGCGGTGGGCGCTGCTCCAGTGCTGTGTGTGGGGCAGCAGCCACGGGACAAGTGGGGGGTGAGGGGGCAGGTGTCAGACACCTCTCCCGGGCTGCGGCTCCTGTGCTGTGGAATGTCCACGCATGTTACACACAACGCCAGCTGGGGGGTCAGGAGAGATCACTGCGGGGGAAAGGAAGTGGGCGAGAGAAGCGTGCGGCTCCTCTGAGGCCTGAAATCACACACTGAGGTACCATGTTGGAAAGGGGAGCCCTCTGGATCAGAGCAGCCCCCTGCTGAGCCTGTCCCCACCATCACAGAAGATGGGGGGGAGGGACGGGAAGGAGCAGCCCGCCCCGCGCTCACCCTGCACGCGTGCACGCTCACCTCGGTACTGCAGGATGTCCTCCGTGTAGGCCAGCATGCTGGGGAAGGTGCTGCTGAGGAACAGGCCCAGGCAGGCCGTGCCCGCGAACAGGAAGACGACGTTGTAGGAGAAGGCGAGGAGCACCAGGTGCGTCACCACCGCACCGACCTGTCACGGTGGGGACAGAGGTGATTAGAGGCTGGGAAGCACGGAGTGTCCATCAGAGGAGCCACCTGGAGGAGTCGGTCTCCTGACCTGGACAGGGAGGCCTTAGTGTGCCACCCGGTGGAAGACGTGGGGACTGCACCTGCCGTGGTCCCAGCTGCCAACGGAGCCCAGAGAATGTGAGGCCAGGAGAAGGTGAGCCCACCCAGCCATCGCCAATAAATGGCCTACTGCCTACGCCCAAGAAGTGCTTCGAGAGGGGCCCTGACTGTCCCCAGGGCCCTGTGTGTCAGCACAGGGAACTCCATCCAAGTCATGAGCTCTGTGCCTCCTGGCTGGAGGCAGGGGTCCCCCACTCCTCATGAGGAGGAACTGCTTCTTCCTTAAAGTAAGGTGATCAGATGTCCCGATTTTTAACAATTTGTCCCGTGTCCCGAGGCGCTTTAAAACGCCGCTGGATGCAAGACAAATTGTTAAGAATTGGGACTGTCCCGCCAAAAGCGGGGCATCTGGTCACCTTACCTTAAAGGCCCCAAGTTCGCAGAGGAAGCAGGAGAGGCGGTGGTGGCTGCAGGGTCCCCAGCGCCCAGGAGTCCCGGCAGGACGCCCACAGAGGGTCAGCGGCTGTGGCAGCTCAGGGTGGCTCCCCCCAGATTCGGCTCAGACTCCACGGGCAGATGGTAGCCCCTGCGATGTGCTAGGGGGCCAGCAATCCTCCTAGTTCAGTCAGAGGACCGCCCCATGGGAATGTTTTTGGTAAAACAACCTTTCAAAAATTTCTTTTAAAAATGTGTTTGTCGTCCTGGCTGGTTTGGCTCAGTGGATAGAGCATCGGCCTGTGGACTGAAGGGTCCCAGGTTTCATTCCCGTTGTGGTCACATGCCCGGGTTGTGGGCTCGATCCCCAGGGTGGGCCATGCAGGAGGCAGCCGATCAATGATTCTCTCTCATCATGGATTTGTGTCTCTCTCTCCCCCCTCTCCCTTCCTCTCTGAAATCAATAAAAATATATTTAAAAAAATAAAAAATGTGTTCGTCAATGTTGACTAATTTCTATGCAAAGTGCATCTGGGCCCAGCTGGTGTGGCTCAGTGGTTGAGCATCAGCCCGGGCACCAGGAGGTCACCAACTGGGTTCCTGGTCAGGGCACATGCAGGAGTCAGCTGATGGAGCTGACAGATGTTTCTATCTCTCTATCCCTCACCCTTCCTCTCTCTCTGAAATCAACTTTTTAATTTAATTTAATTTATTTATTTATTTATTTATTTATTTATTTTAGAAAAGCATATGGGAGGAAGCCCAGGCAGCAGCGATTTGCAGCCAGAAGGCCCAGGTGTAAGTGCCCTCTGTTGGGCCTCAGAGTAGCTGATCTCTGATCCCTAGCCTTCTGCTCTGCAAGGGGCCACAAAGCCTCACCAAGAAGTAGCAGGACACAAAGCTGACACGGGCTCTTCAAGGGCAAAGCTTAGACAAGTGTCACTCCCGGAGTCTGTGTGAGCTTTTCCTAATGTCTCAGGACATACGGGTCTTCTGCAAGCCCCAGAGCACTGAGGTAACATTCTCCTGGGTGAGTGCATCTGTTTCTATAAAGTAAGATCCTATATAATAAAAGCCTAACATGCTAAGTGTCTGGTCGTTCATTCAACCAATCGAAGTGTAATATGCTAATGTTATGCTAAGGCAGCTCAACCGCTCGCTGTGATGTGCACTGACCACCAGGGGGCAGACGCTCTGACCAGTAGGTTAGCTTGCTGCTGAGGTCTGGCCAATTGAGACTGAGCGAGACAGGCCAGCCATACCCTGGAGCCCTCCCAGGTCCCTCCCCAGCATCAATCATGCACCAGTGGGGTCCCTATGCCTGGCCTGTGCTCTCTCGCAATCCAGGAACTCAGGAGGGGGAGGACCGAGAATCCGATTCTCCCTTTTAAAAACCTTCACTCTGCTCTAACTGGTGTGGCTCAGTGGATAGAGTGTCGGCCTGCGGACTCAAGGGTCCCAGGTTCCATTCCGGTCAAGGGCATGTACCTTGACTGCGGGTACATCCCCAGTAGAGGGTGTGCAGGAGGCAGCCGATCGATGTTTCTCTCTCATCGATGTTTCTAACTCTCCCTCTCCCTTCCTCTCTGTAAAAAATCAATAAAATATATATTTAAAAAATAAAAATAAAAACCTTCACCGTGCGTGAGCTTTCATCGCCGTGCCTCTCGTGCCTCGGATGCTTCAGACGTTCTTCCTTCTCTGAGACCCAGATGCCCACCCTCTCCTCGCTACGCAGCTGCCCTCGTGGCCTACGGGGCGGCCACCAGCAGGGCCTGTGCCCTCACTGCTCTCCACCTCTTCTCCTGCCGGGCACCGTGTCTCCGCAGCTCCCTGACCTCCCCACTGCCTTCCCCGCTGCTCTTCACCCCTCCCCTCCCCCTCCCGGGGCCCTCTTCCCTCAGTTCCTCTCTGACAACGGTGTCTTCACAGGCCCCAACCCTTCAGCTCTGCCTACAACCAGGCTCACTTCACCCTGCCTCCTGCCCAACAGAACTCCCTTCCACTCAGAAGTATGTGCCATGCTCTCCCCTCCACCTCCAACCCCCTCCCCTCCCACCCTCATCTCCTGAGCGTGGCTTCTGCCGTCTGCCTTGAACAGAAATTTCCTTCTGGAAGGTCGTAAACCCGTACAAGGCAAATCCAAAACCTTGCTTGAGACTCATCACGTTCGGTCTGTGTAGCCCCAACAGTATTTCCTAGCCCCCCCACTCTGCTAGAAACCCAACCCAGGAGAGGACTTTCTGACAAGAGAGGGGCTACGTGGGAAGGGAGGGAGTTCCAGTCCCTTAAAGGGAGGTTTGAATAGACCTGGTGTCTCTCCTCGAGCAGGGGTGTTATGGAGGGCAGTCCGGCCCTCCCAGGAGGTTGGGTAGAGACCTTTCTGGAATCCAGAATCCGGACCCTCGGTCATAGGTGGTGGCAGAGATACATTTCAGGGTGAAAGCTAAGACCCATCCCCCAGGCCCCGACTTCCCGCCTCCTGGGCAGACCAGTTCCTGGAAGGCGGCCCACATGCCAGCCTGGCTACCTGAGTTTCAAAATGCAAACACCAGGCTCCGGCCCAGGGCGGGCGATTCTGAAGGCCAGGGCTTCCCTGGCTTCCACTGGTCACAAGGCTCTGCCAGCTGGGCACCAAGGAGGGCACGGGACCAACGCCAGAACCTCTTCCCGGGCAGCTAGGTTGTGAGCTGGGACCTACCCACACACAACAGGAGTCCCCTCCTTCCTTGTCGGAGCACCGATGGGGGGAGGGCGGAGGGAGGAAGGGAGCATCGATGGGGCTACATGGGCAGGGAGTGAGTTCCCATCCCTGGAGGTTTAGACAGACTGTGTGCCCCCTCTAAGGTGCAAGAGTAGGCTCCACCTCCTGCATCTCCATCCCTCTTCACCAGCATCTCCCTCCCTCCACCATGACACCCACCCGTGGGCAGCGTTCGGTCCTGAGCGAAGGCCTGGGCCGCCATGGCAGGGCCAGGAGCGGATGGTTCTCCCGAGGCTCCGAGAAGCGCGCGGAGGCCACTCACCAGGTTGATGAAGACCATGGTGGCCGGCTTCACGCGGGAGGAGACGGGGATGGAGACGAGCTGGCCCAGCGTGATGAAGCCCCAGAAGAGGCTGGGGAGGTAGCCCGCCGTCTTGTGTCCCACGGACAGCGGCTCCTCCACGGCGTAGCTGTACACGAAGGTGGAGTACGCGCCCTGCGGAGACGGGCCCGCTGAGCACCCCGAGGTGTGGCCGGGCCAGACCGCGGGGACGGGACGCCCTGGCCGGGCAGGTGGGGGCGGACAAAGGGCGGGCTTAGGGTAAGGTGACCAGATGTCCCGCTTTTGGAGGGACAGTCCCAATTTTTAACAATTTGTCCCGCATCCCACGGCGTTTTTTTTTTTGTTTTTTTTTAAATCGGGACTTTTTTAAAACGCCACGGGACAAATTGTTAAAAATGGGATGTCTGGCAGAAACCTGTTTGGCTCAGTGGATAGAGCGTGGGCCTGCGAACTGAAAGGTCCCGGGTTCGATTCCGGTCAAGGGAATGTACCTTGGTTGCGGGCACATACCCAGTGGGGGGGGTGCAAGAGGCAGCTGATTGATGATTCTCTCTCATCGATGTTTCTAACTCTCTATCCCTCTCTCTTCCTCTCTGTGAAAAATCAATAAAATATATATTTTTTTTTAAAAATGGGACGTCTTGCCAAAGCCGGTTTGGCTCAGTGGTAGAGCGTCGGTCTGCAGACTGAAAGGTCCCAGGTTCGATTCCGGTCAAGGGCATGTATATTGGTGCGGGCACATCCCCGGTAGCGGGTGTGCAAGAGGCAGCTGGTCCATGTTTCTCTCTCATCGACATTTCTAGCTCTCTATCTCTCTCCCTTCCTCTCTGTAAAAAGTCAATAAAATATATCTTTTTTTTAAAAATGGAACGTCTGATCACCTTAGCTGAGGGTCCAAGATCACCCAGTACTCAGGCAGGAGCCGAGGACAGACCCCGGGCGCCAGGGCTCCCGGACGGCACCTGCGTGGCCTCGGGGCCCAGGGAGGGCGGAGGCTCCGGGGCCAGATCCCGGCCCACTGCGTGTCCTGTGTGTCCCGATTCCTCAGAAAGCTTTTCGCCGAAGGACGTTTGCTAACGTGTGTGTGTGTGCACAAGCATCTCATTTGACAGATGAGGGCGGAGCAGCGACTTTCCCGGGTGACTTTCCTAGCAGGCAAGGTCAGCACCGCGAGGTGGGTCACCAGCACCGGCCGCCAGGACTTCCTCCCCGGAGCGCCCCTCCTGTGGCCATCCGTGAACCAACCTCTCGCACCGTCCCCGTCTAACCCGTAGAGATTTCTAGGAAAAGGAGTTACACAGTGTGACAGAGGTCCCCGGCGGATGGACCGTCGGCCCCGGTCCGTCTGCGGCTGGTTTGTGGGACAGGGTGAGGGAGCTCCGGTGCGAATTGTGTTCCCGGGAGCGGAGTGCCCCCCGTGTTCACTGGGCATGACCCCTGCTTGGCAGAACAGGGCTCTGCTCCTTAAAAAAAAAAATCGAGCCAAAACCGGTTTGGCTCAGTGGATAGAGCATCGTCCTGTGGACTGAAAGGTCCCAGGTTCGATTCCGGTCAAGGGCATGTACCTTGGCTGCGGGCACATCCTCAGTAGGGGGTATGCAAGAGGCAGCTGATCGATGATTCTCTCTCATTGATGTTTCTAACTCTCTATCCCTCTCTCTTCCTCTCTGTAAAAAATCAGTAAAATATATTTAAAATAAAATCAAAATCGGGGTAGCCTGCCCTTAGTAGCAAACTGACAGGCCCCTCTCTCCAGAGTTCACAAACATGGAAACCATTGTCTGGGACAGAAGACCGTGCTACCTACCAAGGGGCTGTGAGCGATTCTGGAGACAGTCACCCCAGAACTTTCATTTGAAGTTTCGGATCGACTGAACCCCAGGTGGGGTCTCCAGGAAACCTCCCTGCCCCTCTCCCGCTCTTGCCACCCCCAGATCGGAGTCTCGGGCCGAGGGCCCCAGGGAGGTGCCCCACCCCCGCCCCGAGGGCAGGCTCACCGTCATCCCGTCGGTCACGAACAGGACCAGGGCGGCTGTGACGTGGGTGGCGAAGAAGGAGTAGGGGGCCCCTTTGAAGTTCCTCCTCTGGCAGCAGCTGAACAGGTCCTCGTGGGCTGATGAGACAGAAGTGCAGGGCTGAGCCTCGCCCCCGCCCCGGCCCCAGCCCCCTGCGTGCCCAGCGTGGAGGACCACTCCCTGCCTCCTCTCTTCTCTAGCTTCAACCAGCCACCCGCTAGAATCAGCCCCTGTCCACCTCACAGTCCTCGTGGACGCGAGGCTCAGAGAGGTCAAGTAACTGGCCCCAGGTCACACAGCAAGGCTAGGCAGAAGGGAGGCTGCAGCCGGAAGTCTGCCTTCCCGGGTCCCTCGGCCAGGCTGCTCCATCCACCTCCCGCCTCCTGAGACCACGGGTGCCAAGGTCCTTGTCTGACCTCTATGGCCCGTGACCTACGTCACCCCAGGGGGCGGGGTTCCTGGAGAGGCCTCGGTGCGGGGCGGTGGCGTGAAGGTCCGTGAGGGCCCCCACCTGGGTGCGCCTGCACCTTCGGGGGCAGTGAGGCGGCGGCTTCCTTCTCCGGAGGCTGAGTCTCCAGGGCGAGCTCGTCCGCGGACAGGAGCAGCGGCCTCCTCTGCGGGCAGCAGGTCAGCAGCCGCTCTTTGGACAGCAGGTACAGCACGGCCAGGGGCACCGGGAGCTGGGGGTGGGCAGAGGGTCAGGCCAGCTGTGCTCCCATCAGGCTCCCCCCGTCCCACGCCTGGCCCGTGGCATCCGCCTGCACGGTCTGTCGGTCGGTCGGTGGGTCGGTCGTGGGCACAGGTCCACGTGGTCCTGGGAGAAGACGGCTCTTTTCCGAGGGCGCCCACCTGAGAGCCTCGACCCTGACCCCGCGCAGGTTTGCTGGGACTGCTGCCCAGCCTGACCTGCCTCTGTTTCCCTGAGAAGACGGGGACGTGCCACCTGCAAAGCTTAGACGCGCCCGGGGCCTCTGCGGGCCAGGAGAGGTGCCGCAGGTAAACTCGTTTCTAAAGAAGTTCCGCTTTGGTTCATCTCGGCTCTACAAACCGTGCTGGGGGGGTTACGATCCCCATTTCCCAGATGGGACCAAGGAGGCTCAAGGTTATCGCTTAGTCAGAACCTGTTGGAACTGGAAGAGACCTGAGAGGTGAGACAGAGACCCAGCGGGCATTAGCGCGGGTCACATGGCTGATCAGGGAAGAGCAGGGCCGACACCCCCCCACCCCCACCCCGGGCACCCTGCTTCTGCCCAGCGCCGTCGCCACCTCGGGAGTTGTCTGGGTGATGTTTCACCCTGAGGCAGAGGCTGTCCTCAGGGGCTTGGAGTCTAAATGGGAAACAGAGACTCGGACTCCTTTTGATTTAAAAATGCCTGCCACAGCCCTAACCGGTTTGGCTCAGTGGATAGAGCGTCGGCCTGCAGACTCAAGGGTCTCAGGTTCGATTCCAGTCAAGGGCATGTACCTGGGTTGCAGGCACATACCCAGTAAGGAGTATGCAGGATGCAGCTGATCAATATTTCTCTCTCATCAATGTTTCTAACTCTCTAGCCCTCTCCCTTCTTCTCTGTAAAAAAAAAAAAAAAAAATCAATAAAATATATTCTAAAAAATAAAAATGAAAATGACAATGCCTGCCACAAGCAACACACCCACGCCCAGTGTTACAGTGGCCGCTTAGGCGTTATGAACGCCCAGAGCAGGGAGAAGGGTCTCCTGTCTGAGGTGCCCGGAGAAGCCTCTGCCACCTCCCTCGGGTGCCCTGCATGTGTCTAACCACCTGCTGCCAGGAGGGCCTCACCCAGTCCGGCCTCTGCCCTTGCTGCCGCATCCCACCAGCTCCTCCTCTTGGGAAAGAGGCGGCTCGGGAGCTCTGGAGGTTTCCCTGAGGCCGCGGGCTCCTCCGGCTGACGGAGGGGGGAGGGGGAGTGTGCCTGGTGTGGAGCCAGCCTCCCCCAGCCCGCAGCCAGGCCGGCTCGCTCCAGCATGTTCCAAGCCACCTGCGCACCAGCCTGTGCTGGCACCTCCCTCCCTGCGGGCACCGTGGCAGCCTCCCCCGCCCTCCAAAGCAAGTCCAAGGTCAGACTCTGCCCGGAGAGTGAGAGCCCCGGAGTGGGGCCGAACGGAGGGAGACAGCTCCCGCCCTCAGGAGGCCGGGTCTGGGGTGACGAAGCTCTCCCTCCGGTCTGATGGGGACACGGGAACCCACGCGAGGCCGCGGGTGCAGAGGGCCCGATGCCCGAGGGAGGGCCAGGGCACACGGCTGCGGAGGGGTCACTCGGGCGGGGCTTCCAGGGAGGCGGGTGGTGGGGAGACGTCACACCTGGCATTGCCACAGGAACACACTGCCTCTTCAGAAGAAGCCACCTTGGACGTCAGAGAGCGCCAGGTGGGCAGTGTGTGTGTGCGCCTGTATATATGTATGTGTGCATGTGTATATGTGTGCATGCATGTGTGTGTGTGTGTGTGTGTGTGTGCACGCATACCCACCCACCATTGCCCACATGCTCGCTTGCACGGCCTCATTCCCTCTCTGTGGGCGGTTTACCTTCAGACACAAAGTGATGGAAAAGGTACGAAAACCCCACAGCAAACAAAGCGCCTCCAGCCTGCACCTTGGGGGCAGGAGAAACCTCCAGCCTCCTGGCCCCAGAGCCCCGGCTGACATGGCTCCGCTCCTTCCCTGTGCAGGTCTCCTCGGACATCATGGCCCAATGCGGCCCAGCGCACGTTGTTCCCAAGCAGGGATGGGCAGGCAGGAGAGGGAAGGAGCGGAGGGCGACGGGAAGATTCTGTTCCGGGAGCAGGAGGTTACAGAGGAGGGGGAAGGCCCCTGAGCAGTGACTGCAGGCAGGAGGTTGGGCTAAGAGTCGGGCTTCCAGTCTGGCCTGGCCTCTTGCTGGCCCCCATGATGGCGCTGAGCCGTGACGGTGTGACACCGAGGCTCAGAGCCCCTTTCAGTGCCACGTGCATGGCAGCACCCCGGGTCCCAGTGGCAGCTGGCAGCCTCCAGTCTTGCAGGAACCCAGCTGGCCCGCCTAGGGGGTGACAAGTCCGCTTAGTGCAGGAGAGGCTCTAAGGCAGAGTGACGAGCCATGCGGGGACTCCACCCCCGTCAGCAGGCCAGTGGCCACCGAAACACTGCCCACTCCCAGCCCCTGCTGGGCCCAAACCGGGAGGCCAGGGCTGCTCCTGTGTTCCCCGGAGCAGGCCAGAGGCTGGGGTGGGGGGATCTCCCCACTCTCCTTCTCTCCGCCCCAGCCCAGGCTACCCTGGGAGGACCCGGCCTGGGTCCCAGAGCTGCAGAGGAGGTCTCCAGCCAGAGACCAGTCTGTGCTGACGGGGAGGGTGTGAGCTGGGGCCTCAGAGGGGCTCAGTGTCTGACCCAGTCCAGTGAGGTAGTCAGTCTCCATTCAGGAGCCCAGAGAAGAGCCCGCCTGGTCTGCAGCCTCTGGCCCTGGGTCTCCTTTCCCTGACAACTGGCAGGTGGGCCCTGCCTCCACTGGGCCAACCCTTGCCCTGCCCTGTCTCCCCGGAGAACTGCAGTCACATCACAGGGCGCCCCCCTGAAGGCCTTAGAGGTGAGCTTCTGCAGCCGTCCTTGTGCTCAGGTAAATCCTGGGGGTCAGCTCTCCCCATCCGCTTGCTTTCTCGAGGGCACTCTCAGCCTCAACCCATTTCTCAGAATCGGAAAAATCCCCAGCAGGAGTTGGGATGGGCTGGTGCTCACGGCCGTGACTGACGGCTAGTCCTGCCCCGCCCGCCCCTCCCCGGGCACTCACGTTGATCAGGGCCATGATCCAGAAGGCGTAGGACACGCGGGTCCTTGCTCCGTCCGGCGGGGACGGCCCGGGGAGCGTCTGGTTGGCCCCAGGCCGGGCCCCCGCGTGGTGCTGGCCCAGGACCTGGGAGGCGTGGAAGAGGTGGCTGCCGGCGGTGACGTTGACGGTGCCGTTGGCCAGCAAGCAGCTGTTCTCCGACAGGAAGGGGTCGGCGATAAGGGGGCTCAGCAGAGCCCCGAAGCCCACAAAGAAATGGAGGACCTGGGGGAGGAGGGGTGGGATGGGGGTGATGGCTTAGGCGTCATACCCCACCCGCGTCTGCGTCCCCTTGGGGAGCCCCTGCCCGGCCCAGGGGGAGCGAGGGTGTGGGAAGGAGAGGGAGTGAGCTCCCCAGCCACCGCGTGTCCTGGGATGGCTGCTCTCCCTCCTTTCTCAAATCTTCACCCCCAGTGAGGGGCTATTCCCCCGTTAGCATCCACCAAAGGGAAGGGATTTGGGAAAGGGAAAGGCTGGAGGCCCAGGTAACTGGAGGATGAGGAAACAAGAAGAAATGCAGCTGAAACCAGTTTGGCTCAGTGGATAGAGCGTCAGTCTGCAGACTGAAGAGTCCCAGGTTGGATTCCAGTCAAGGGCATGTACATTGGTTGCGGGCACATCCCCGGTGGGGGGTGTGCAGGAGGGGGCTGATCGATGTCTCTCTCTCATCGATGTTTCTAGCTCTCTATCTCTCTCCCTTCCTCTCTGTAAAAAATCAATAAAATATATTAAAAGAAAGAAAGAAAGAAAGAAAGAAAGAAAGAAAGAAAGAAAGAAAGAAAGAAAGAAAGGAATGCAGAGAGTGGAAGGAGACAGGAGGCAAACAGCCCTGTCACGCCACTTCCCAGGGACAGCAAACTCCCTGGTTGGTGTCCAGACTCCCGGGACCACCCTGCAGGCAGGGCTGTTATGACATCCAGAGCCGCTGGCCCCGCTGGTCACACTGAACTGCACCCGCTGCCGCTTCTGCATCACCACCCGAAGCCCGGGCAGAGGGGCTGGGAGGGACGGACGGACAGAGGGCCAGGCCCCGCCCCGTGCCCAGCTCGTGCCCATGCGGGCTCACCTGGAGGAAGATGGCTGAGTCCTTCTGGTAGATCCTCACCAGCTGCATGTTGGCCACGGTGTCGATGCAGCCCATGGCCAGGCCGGCCAGCGCCATGACGGAGGCCAGCACCTTCACATCGCGGCAGAGCGGGATGACGGCGAACACCAGGGAGATGGTCAGCGAGGAGGCGAAGAGGGCCCACAGCGACTGGGCCAGGCTGCGGGGAGGAGGAGGAGGACGCGGTCAGGGAGGGGCCCGGGGCCCGCGGGGCAGGCCCCCCATGCGGCGGTGGAAGGAAGGAGCGCTGGGAAGAGGCTCTGGGTTTGCAGGCAAGATGTTTAAGGAGCCCAGGCCTCAGGGGCCGTGTTGGGAGTACTGCGGAGAGGATGTGCAGGGACAAGTGGGCCTTAATATAGTGTGACTGCTATTATTTTATTAGCAGTAAACAACGAGTCTATATTGTTTACCTTTAAATGCTTAGAGGGGAGTCTGGTTTGAGTATCTCAAGGGAACTGGGCCACATGCATGAAGCACCATCGCCTGAACCCAAGGCCCCACAGTGAGGTGTCGGGGCGATTTGGTGACCCCTCGACGGGCAGAGCTGTTGGGCCCTGCATCTGGCAAGTATCTGGATGGGGGGCTCTGTGGGCACCCCCACTGAGAGGCATCCCCCGGAGCAGCCCACCACAGGCGGGCGGAGGGCCTATCCCCCGCGAGGGAATGAATGGATGAGAGAGGGAATGAATGGGGCGCCCAAGGCTCTATCCAGGTCTTAGCACCCCAGAGCAATTTTTATTTTTAAAATATTTTTATTGATTTTTTTTACAGAGAGGAAGAGAGAGGGACAGAGAGTTAGAAACATCGATGAGAGAGAAAACACCCATCAGCTGCCTCTTGCACACCCCTTACTGGGGATGTGCCTGCGACCATGGTACATGCCCTTGACCGGAATCGAACCTGGGACCTTTCAGTCCGCAGGCCGACACTCTATCCACTGAGCCAAACCGGTTTCGGCCCAGAGCAATTTCTACCGAATGAAGAGAAAGAAAATCAAATTGCACTTGACTAAAATAAGTTAATGAAGTATACGTGCTCCTCGCTCCTCTTCCCACCTGAAGCATGGATGTAGGAGAAACAACTAGAGGACGCAGAAGATGTCCCAGGCCGCGGTCTCAGAAAGGACACAGAACGGAGTGCCCTGACGAGGGAACGCCACCCGAGGAGAATGCCGACTGCCGTTCAGGAACCACAGAATAAAGTGCGCCCTGCCCGACAGCCCCTCTCGGAGGGAGGAAGGAAGCCCCGTGTTTCTGGGACCGGCCTGCAAGGCTAAGGTGGGGAGGAAGGAGACGGGGCAGCAGGAGGTTCTGGGCGGGAGAAGCTGTGGAGTTACGAGGCGTTGGGAGGCCCTGCCGGCCTCTGGCTGCCGAGCGTGGGAAGGCGCAGGGCACGCGGCAAGATGTGCCTGAGACGGCAGCTCCCCCAGACCCTGCTGCCGCCGCCTCCCCCGGAGGTTCCGGCCTCTGCGCCCCGGCTCTCCGCTCTCATCTCGCCCATCTCTGATCAAACCCTTTATCAGAGGGCTCTGCGGGCCGCAGCAGTCCGTTGCTTTCTCTTTCTTGTCTCCAGGCTGGTCTGCCAGATTACCGACTGTGACCCCGGCCTGTTCCCACTCCGCCCGGTGTGAGGGGCGTGAGAAAGCTGGCTCAGCCGGCCGCTGTGAGGAGAACAGGGACGCCCGGCCCCGGCCCCGCCAGCCCTGCTCTGTGGCCCCCGGCGCTGGCAGCCTGGGCTGCCCACGGAGCTTCTGCTTCCAGCAACCTGGAGGCTGCGGCTCAGCTGCCTCTGATGCCAACACAGGAGATGCCCACCCCCCACGGGGCACAAAAAACGCAGGACTTTCATAACAGCTCTCCTTCCCCTTCTTTCCCCTGCACAGATGTTCAAGGAGCCCCGATGCTGCCCCCTCCTGGCTGGCCTGACTTCAGGGACCCCAAGAGGGTCCCTCTCTCCTTCAAAGGTCCCCTGCGCTGACCCAGGACACTCGGTGACATCCCCACCACTCTCTCGCCACCTGGGGAAAGCACAGGTGCCCGGGTACAGGAGCTCCCTGAAGAGCTGGCCCGTGGCCAGCTGCCCGGAGCCCTGAGTGAGCGCTCGGTCTCCGTCCTGGGGCAGGCGGAGGGACCGGCCGGGCTCAGCCACCAGACGGGAAGGTGCCGGGGCGCTGGAGGAAGTTCACACGACAACGACTAACGCTTGTTTAGCGTCCAAGACACCTGCACGTGACCGTGCCTGGAGGCAGACTTGGCCATTTAAAAAATATATATATTTTATTGATTTTTTCAGAGAGGAAGGGAGAGGGATAGAGAGCTAGAAACGTCGATGAGAGAGAAACATTGACCAGCTGCCTCTTGCACACCCCCTACCGGGGATGTGCCCCCAACCAACGTACATGCCCTTGACCGGAATCGAACCCGGGACCTTTCAGTCCCCAGACCAACGCTCTACCACTGAGCCAAACCGGTTTTGGCGACTTTGCCATTGTTGACCCAAAGTACACTGAGGCTGAGAAAGGCTGAGAAAGGAACTGGCAGAGCCTGGACTCAACCCCAGGTCTTGCATGCCATGGTCCACGTCCATGGAGGAGGGCATGCATGCATGTGTATGTGTGTGTGTGTGTGTGTGTGTGTGTGTGTGTGGCTGGAAGGCTGGCATTGGGCCGCAGTCCCAGCCAGGTGGGGGTGGCCAGCAGGGAGCATGAGGGAGCCTGTGCAGAGGCTGGTCTCAGGAAGCAACGTCACAGCCACAGTCGCTGGAACAGGAGCCCAGGTCCCTCTGCTGATGTCTGGGAGCTCCAGGCGCACTGCTGGCCTCCTCGCCCCCTCCTCCCCGCCAGGCATCCGCTGCCGCTGTGCATTGTGGGACCCCGGGCCTGGCACTGTGCTCGGCCCGAGGAGGTGCTGAATGTGGCTGGGAAATGGGACGAGGGCCTGAGGAAGGTCTGTCTCACCCCAGCGCTCAGGATGGTGGCTCGGAGAAAGGAGAAAGCATGGGGGACTGGGAGGCTGGTGGGGGACTGCAGGGGGCGGCAGAGAGATGCCAGGAAGGTGCTGAGTAAGACAGCAGGGGCTCAGGAAAGGGGCTGGGGGAGGCTGGTGGCCGGCGGGCTGCCCTGTCCAGGCTGGACCCTCTCACCCTGTCATTCTTGAGAAGGACACCTGATGCCCACAGGGGCTTCTTGTGCCCAGGCCCAGTGCCAGGCAGGAGGGAGGCATAGAGGCGGGCAGGAAGGGGAGGCGGGGGAGCCTGCCCGGGAAGTGCCCTGCCTGCCTCGCCTGGCCCTGCTGGGCAGCGGTGGGGGCTTGTCACCACTGGCCGAGGCCGAGGCGAGCTGACCCATCTGGGCCTGGGCTCCTGGGCATGAGGGGATGGAGACTGTTCCCAGAGAATGGGGGCAGCTGCCGTCCTCCCTGCTGGTCCTCCCGCTGGTCGGCAGGGCCATTCCTGGGCATTCCCAAACCAGCCGGAACCAATTTCTTTGGAACAGAGAGGGACCCCTGGGGCTCATGTTCTGGCGGCCAGAGCTGTGCACCGTCTGCTTCCCGAGACCAGGCTCTGCACACTCCCCCCTCACCATGCTCCCTGCTGGCCCTCCCTCCCTCACTCTCCCCCGCCCCCCCCCCCCCCCCGTGCTTCCTGCTGGCCACCCCTCCCACACTCTCCCCCGTGCTCCCTGCTGGCCACCCTCCTCCCACACTCTCCCCCGTGCTCCCTGCTGGCCACCCTCCTCCCACACTCTCCCCCGTGCTCCCTGCTGGCCACCCCCTCCAGCCAAGAAAAAGGAGTCTCAGATACACCCTAGAGCCAGAAAGAAATATACAAACTGGCTTGGCCACTTAATGGTTTGGTCAACGGCCCCTTCTAGGACGATGGATAATTGAAAATTATAAAATAAAAATGTTGAAACGGCGTTGGCAGTGCGGGTACGGTGGGATCTGTACTAGTCAGTGGAAGCCTGGCCTGGCCTCCACCTTTGCCACTCCGCAGTGGGCGGCCTGGGGCGGCCCCGTACCCGTGGCTTCTGCGCCTCAGTCTCCTCCTGTCACCGGGGGCAGCAGGCTCTGCCTCACAATGCTGCTGGGCAGTCAGTGCTCTTCCAGCCAGTCCTCCTGTGCTCCCTCATCCAGCTCTTCCCCTGGCCCTGCAGCCCCCTCCCTGCGGGCGCCCCCTCCCTGCGGGCGCCCCCTCCCTGCGGGCTCCCCCGGAGAGCACTGCCAGGCCCAGAGCAGCACGCCCCACAGGAGGGCACAGGCTGGGCTGTCCCCGCGGCAGCACCCTCTGGGTGGCCCTGAGGCTGGTCCGGGGACAGCTAGAGTGACAAGGGCCCAGGAGGCCTCCCTCATGTTACAGATCAGGAACCGGGCCCGACAGGGAAGGAGGGCCGGGTGACACTGAGCCCGGATCCAGTTTCTCGACTCGCAATCCTGGCAGGGCCCGCGTGGAGTCGTTGCTCTGCCCTCCCCTGGTCCCGGGTTCGGGGTCAATCAGGCCGGTTCTGGGAAGAGCCCCAGGCCCGGGCCCAGTGTGGGCAGCGCAGGGAGCGCTCCTTAGGAAGCTGGGAAACGTCCAAGTTACTCATTACCAGCTCCGCAGGGAAGGTGGGAGAGAACAGGGAGGGAGGGCGCAGAGCCAGGCCAGCCCCGTGCCTGGTGGTGGCTCTCCCGGAGGTGCCAGCCCCGCCAGGGTGCTGGGTGACCTTGAGCAGACGCTGACCCTGTCGGCCAAGTGCTCGACCTCGCCCAGACGGCACACGTGATCCCTCACCTTGACCTGGCCTCGTGCGGCCCAGGGGCTGCTGGGCTTCACAACAAGGACGACTCAGGCCTGTCCTGCCTCCCGCTGTGGTGTCCTGGTCACCACAGACCCAGCGACCCCGGGTTCGCCAGGTGAACAAGCCGCTGGCGAAAGACACGGAGACCAGCCAGGGCCCAGAGCGGAGGGAGGAACTGGCTGTGTACTGTGTCCCCGCAGGGGCCAGCCCCCGGGGAAGCGGGTCTGAGAGTGGCCCGGGGCGTCCTGCACAGAAGGCTGGATCCTGTGCAAGGGCAGGAGGGAGTTGGAGCTGGATCATGGGCAGGGCAGGAATTGAAGGAAGGAAGGAAGGAAGGAAGGAAGGAAGGAAGGAAGGAAGGAAGGGAGAGAGGGAGAGGGAGAGAGGGACAGAGGGAGAGAGGGAAAGAAGGAGAGAGGGAGGAAGGAAGGAAGGAAGGAAGGAAGGAAGGAAGGAAGGAAGGAAGGAAGGAAGGGGGAAGAGAGGGAGAGGGAGAGAGGGACAGAAGGAGAGAGGGAGAGAGGGAGGAGGAAGGAAGGGAGAGAGGGAGGGAGGGAGGGAAAGAGAGAGGGAGGGAGAGAGGGAGAGGGAGAGGGAAAGAGAGAGGGAGAGAAGGAAGGAAGGGAGGGAAGGAGATAGTGAATGGGGCAAAGAGGGGAAGCACTCAATAGGCTTTGGTTAGGAGGGTGGATCCAGGAGAGAGGCCGGGAGGAGACAGGAAGCTTGCAAAGCCATTCACCTGCCCCGATCCCATTCAGATAACGGGGTCTCCTAAACTGCCCAGGGTGGTTAGACAGGTCCCCGGGGAACCAGGAAAGAAACTCTCAACTTTTGTCCAAATACCCCCTCCTCCTTCCTTATGTGAACTATTTCCTGCTCTCCAACGGAAGGTCTAGTCCCCATTCTTCTGGCCCTCATTTGCACCCTTCTCCCTCTTTTCCTGCATGTGTGGCCTCCTCAACAACTCTCTCTGCTAGGAGAGAGACAGAGCTAGAGCGAGAGCGAGAGCGAGAGCGAGAGAGAGAGCGAGAGAGAGAGAGAACACACAGCATGCACACCGGCTCCTCCCCTGCACCCATTCTAGCACCCAAGGCTTTCCACACCCACTCCCTCCAATGCATGTCTCTGCAGCAGCATCCAGAAATGGTTCAGCCCTGGCCCTGGGTCTGGGGCCAGCCGCAGGCAGAACTGCACAGGAATCCCAGAGAAAGAAGCTGCCAGGACTCTCCTCTCCAAGGCTCTGCATCTCTCCACTCCTCTGCAACAGCTGGCCCTCTGCAAGGTTCAGCCACCCCCCTCCCCCCCCAACACACACACAAGCAGGAGCCTGTGCAGAAGCCAGTAATCACTTAAGCTGGAAAGCACTGGCAGGGCATTAGCACTTTAACGGAGAGGCGGAGAGACGGGGAGGCCCCGCGGAATCGAGCTTTAGAGGCTGGTTTCAGGGCTGGTGGAGGTTGTGTTTGTTGGGGGCGGGGGGGGGGGGGGGGGTGGATGGGGAACCATGATGAGCTGCCCAGCTCCGGCCAGCTGGTGACTGCCATTTACAGACCGGCCCGCCTGTGCTATCACTCCGTTTCCACGGCTTCACTCTAAACCAAAGGGGAGGGTTCTTCCCAACATTTCGTCCTGGGGGTGGAAGGACTGAGGTCCAGAATTTGGACCTGCTCCCCTTCACCCGCTCCCTCCCATCCCATCCGCCCTGCCCTACCCCCACCCCTCTGCCCCCAGCAGGAAGCCCGAGGCCCACAGCTTCCTTCCCAGGGGTGTCAGCTCTGGGAGAGCCGGCCGTGCGGGCCCAGGAGCACAGGGGACATATGCCTTGTACCCCACAGAGTTGAAAAGAACCTACTCATAGAGGCGCTTTACGGTATCTGGTTCTAGAGACAAATAAATGCCTGGGTTCACACCCAGACTAGGCCTCTTCACAGCTGGGGGACCTGGGGCAGGTCTCTTAACCTCTCTGTGCCTCGGCTCCCTTCCCAACAGTAGAACGCTTCCGGGTTGCTGTGAAGGGTAAATGAGTTGATATAAGTGGGGTGCTGAGGGCAGTGCCTGGCTTTGGGTAAGCGCTCAGTAAAGTTAGTTATTATTAGTGCCACGATCGTTTTTCTTTTCTGCGAGTAGGCTTTCTGCTGCAAGACCCTTCCCGCTGCCTGTTCAGAGCCCCCTGTTGAGGAAGGAACCTGAGGGAGGTGCAGGGCCAGCGAGGACGAGACAGCCCACCTGGACATGTACCTGCCCCTTCACAAAGTCCGGCACAACAGCCAGCCGCTTAGAACCACACTCGTTCCCCTTTCGGCTCAGGCAGGGAGCGTTTGTAAATCAAAATACTTAGAAAACAAGAACAAAGCCAGAAAAACACCTCCACCGACCTCTAATGAAAGTCCAGGCAGATCGCCCCACACCTGTCACAATGGCTGCCATCAATAAACCAACAAGCACGTGTTGGCAAGGACGCGGGGAAAAGGGAGCCCGCCTGGCACCATCGGCGGGATTGCAAACGGGTGCCGCCACGTTGGCAAAGAGGACGGAGGTTCCTCAGAAAAATTAAAAGTAGAACTTCCCTAGGACCAGCAATTCCACCCCTGGGAGAAATTGAAAACGCTAACTTGAAAAGACAGATGCACCCCTCCATGGACCGCAGCCGTATTTACGATAGCCAAGCTATGGAAACAGCCCGAGTGCCCATCCATAGACCAGGGGGTAAAAATGTGGTGGTACGGCCGGGACTGGTTTGGCTCAGTGGATAGAGCGTCGGCCTGCGGACTGAAAGGTCCCGGGTTCGATTCCGGTCAAGGGCATGTACCTTGGTTGCGGGCACATCCCCAGTGGGGGGTGTGCAAGAGGCAGCTGGTCGATGTTTCTCTCTCATCGACGTTTCTAACTCTCTGTTCCTCTCAATTCCTCTCTGCGTAAAATCAATAAAAGATATTAAAACAAACAAACAATCAAACACCGTGGTGGTATGTAAATACAACAGAATATTACTCGACCACACACGATGAGTGAAGTCAGGCCATTTTTAAAAAATATATATATTTTTATTGATTTTTTGCAGAGAGAAAGGGAGAGAGATAGAGAGCTAGAAAGGTCGATGAGAGAGAAACATTGACCAGCTGCCTTTTGTGACAACCTGGATGGACCGAGAGGCTACGTTGCTAAGTGAAATAAGTCAGACAGAAAAAGTCAAATACCAGGTGAAATCTAAAAAACCCCAAAGGCAAGCAAAACAGAGATAAACTCACAGATACAGAGAACAAACTGATGGTTGCCACATGGGAAGGAGGCTGAGGAGGATGGGTGAAAAAGATGAACGGATGAAGAAGTACAAATTTGCAGTTATAAGAATAGGCACAGGCTGTGAAACACGGCACAGGGAATGCAGTCAAGAATATGTTAATGCCTGCGTACGGTGCCAGATGGGTAAGAGACTTATCAGGGCGATCAGTTGACAAGGTATATAAACGCCTAACCACTATGTTGTACACCTCACACTAATATAATATTGTATGTCAAATGCGGTTCTAAAAGCAAATAAATAAATAAAAAACACCTCTAGGCAGAATCAGAATGGATCTTAACGCTTTTAAAGATTTTCTGACTCTCCTATACACCATATCCTGTACAAAACCCACAGAAACATTAGTATTCACAAGGAGAGGCGCTTATTAAGAGAAGAATTCTTCCGTTTACAAGAGAATTTCGCAGTGGGGTTAATTGCTCCCTAACGGATCAACGTTTTGCCATTTGAGTGGCTTAACACGGGGCCCATCTGTATGACACCTGTGCCCTCTCCACCCGCTCTGGAAGCGAGGTGGACAGGAACACCTGCCTCCACGGATTCCTCTAGGAATGAGCCCAAAGCGGTAGCCCTTGGCCCAGCACGGCCCCCCGAGCTTTCTCTGGGGGAGCCCTGCTGTGGTTCTGCTGCCAGGCTGTGGGCCTGCGCCAGCCCCTGCAACTCGGAAAACCGCGCGGCCGCCCGCGCCGGGACTAGGAAAATCTCCCAGCAGCTTCTGGCTTGCAAGCCATCTACCCCCTGTTTTGGCTCTGCTCTCCCAGCTGCACCGGAGAGCCATCCTGCTACCTTCCCACCCGGCTCCCGGGAGGCAGCCCCATCCAATCGGAGCAGGAGGCTGCAGCTCTTCACTGAAACCCAAAAGGAAGTCTCTGGGGCCATGCCAGGTACTCCCGGGCCAGTGCTGGGCAGAGGCCAGCCAGGGAGGAGGAACGGGGTGAGGGAGCGGAGGGGACCTGGCACAGGGACAGGGCCACCTTACCCCGCTCTGGGTAGGACACCTGCCCCTGCCCCACAGGCCCTGGAGGGAGGTCTCGCAGGTGAACCAGCTCTGCTTCCAGGTGCCCTCTTCCCCCAGTGCTGGCCCCTCAGCCTGTGCCACCTGGGACCCGCGACAGCTGATCTGAACTGATGGCGTGCGCGTGGGCAGAGTTCGCTGCCCCGGGGGCTCGGTCCAGCCTCAGCCGGCTCTGGCACCTCGCGGGCCCGGAGGGGACCCTCCCACGCTCCTTCCACCTCACTTCCAGTCCCCGGGGGCAGAGGCTGAGGGCGGACCTCAGCCACGCACAGGAGGGACCCTCCCTACAAACTCCATCACCCTCTCCCCGCTGCCGGGTGTGGGTGGGGGAGCGGCTGAGAGCTGGTTGACCCCCTCCAGGGTGAGCGGCGGCCAATAAACAATCCAGTCTCGGGGGAGAGTCTTCCGGGAGCTGGTGTGGGTGCAGGCATGGGGGGCGCGCAGCGGGCGGAGGGGAGAGGGGTCGCGGGGATGCGCAGGGCAGGGGCGGGCAGGGGCGGGCAGGGCCCCACTCACGTCCTCTTGAAGACGCCGCCGAGGACGCTGCCCAGCAGGAGGCAGAGCTGCTGCGAGAAGAAGACCCAGGAGATCTGGGCGAGCGAGCTGTGCGTCTGGCAGCGCAAGTCCAGCAGCGTGGGCCCCAGGAAGGCGATGCACAGGCCGAAGCTGAAGAAGACGCTCCAGTAGGTGAGCGTGGGCTGCAGGTGGCGGCGGAGCAGCCCCGACAAGCGGCCGTCGCAGCCCATGGCCCCGGTGGCGGCTGCTGCTGCCCGAGCGCCGCGCCGAGTGCCGCCCGCCCGCCCGCCGAGGGCCCGGCCGGAGCCGGCGCCCGGGAGGGGCGGAGGCCGCGGGAGGGGAGGGCGGGGGCGGGGGCGGGTCTGCGGCCGCGGCGATCCTCCCCGCACCCACGGCCTCCCTCCCTCCCCCGCGTCGGGAGACCAACCAGGAGCCGCTCTCCACCCCGCCCTCCTCCCGCCCGCTCCCGGGCCTGTCGGCTGCCTACGCAGCCCCCGGGTCCGAAGGGCCCCGAGTGCCCATTGCAGAGCCGGGCACACTGAGGCCCGGGGCTGGGAGAGCGCCTTCCCCAGGCGCCAGCGGGCCTGGGCTTGGGAGCCCCCAGCTTCCCTCCCCAACTAGAGGCTTCGCAGGCGGAATTCAGAGTCTGCCAGCGCCTCCCATCCTCTGCACAGGAGGCACCATCTCCATCTCCTGTGTGTGTGTGTGTGTGTGTGTGTGTGTGTGTGTATTTTATTGATTTTTTTTTACAGAGAGGAAGAGAGAGGGATAGATAGTTAGAAACATTGATGAGAGAGAATCATCAATCAGCTGCCTCTTGCACCAGCCCTACTGGGGATGTGCCTGCAGCCAAGGTACTTGCCCTTGACCAGAATCAAACCTGGGTCCTTTCAGTCCATAGACCAATGCTCTATCCACTGAGCCAAACCGGTCTCAGCTCTCCTGCATATATTTGTTCATGGTTTTCAGTAGAACCCTTTGGACAGAAAGCCCTAGAAGCTGTCCATCCTGGTCCTGAGCTCAGCAGAAGGGCCTGGAGCCCATCCTCACCTGCAGCGCGCCCCTTGCTCCCTGGACAGGTGCCGGGGGCGGGGAAGATGGGGATGCTGGTCCAGACTTTCTCCTCCTATTTGGGGGAGCAGAGGGGACAGAAAGGGGAGGGTGGTGACCTGGGGGAATCCCAGGAGGAATCTGGAAATAACCCTCCAGGAGAGAAGAGAGTTCTGGGGGAAATTCCTGTTTTGCTGGGAAAAGCCGGAAGGCGTGGGAGGGAGGATGGTAGCCTCCAGGCTGGGAGCCCTCAGGGGGCCTGCCTCCTGCACAGGGGGGTCCCTCACCCCAGGCGGTCACAGGTGGTGCCCATGTGGCCTGCCCCTGGGCCTGGACTCTGGTCCTGCATTGTTCTCAGGAAGCAGAGCAGTAAGCCCTGCGCTGCCACCCCTGCCCCGTGTCCTGGTGGTGGTGGTGGAGCCATTATTCAAGCCCACTGGACCGGGGTGGGGGGGCGGGGGGGCAGGGCTAAAAGGACTGAGGAGGTTGTGGTGCCCAGTGACAACTTGGAATGAAATAGAGACAACCTCCTTCTCTTGCAGGTGCTGGCCCCCTGTCCCAGTGCCCCCAGCATCTGCTCCACCCCCCACCCCCACCCCCAGACCCTGAGCACCAGGGAGGGGAGCCCTGAGGTCTCTGGCTCAGTTGGCTTGTAGGTGATACTTATTCAGCCTCGATAATGGTGGGCCTCCCAGTACTTGTGCTTAAAAACGTCTCCTCTTGCCCTAACCGGTGTGGCTCAGTGGATAGAGCGATGGCCTGCGGACTCAAGGGTCCCAGGTTCCATTCCAGTCAAGGGCATGTACCTTGATTGCAGACACATACCCAGTGGGGAGTGTGCCGGAGGCAGCTGAATGATATTTCTATTCCTCTCCCTTCCTCTCTGTAAAAAAATCAATAAACTATACTTTAAAAAATAAATAAAACGTCTCCTCTGAAAAAAACAGAATAATTCATAACCACAGCATTTGATTGAATCTTCTGAGCTACTGTCACAGAATTCCGGAATCAGCAGCTCAGAGTTGGAGGGAGCCATCTCCAGTAAGCCCCTCCCCCCCCCCCCCCCCCAATCATCAGTGATCAAGGTTTGTCAGCCCTATTCCAGAGGGTACCTTGTATCAATGGGAACCTTACTTAATCCTTTCCTGAGGGTAGCCACTGTGGTAGGAAGGGTTTCAGGCTTAACGGGAAGGCACCTTCCTGTGGCTCCCTACTGCCACCTACAGGACGTCTAGTGGCTCTTGCCCGGTTAGTCCTCACAAATAATGACCTGCAACCCCGACTCCTGAAACCCTTTCATAATTCCCTGTGGCTGTCCACTGGCTCAGCTCCTCCGGCCACAGCAGCAGCGACCACCCGGCGGTGTCCGGGCCACTGGAAACGTCCTGTGGCTCCATCTGGGCGGGGGTTTCGCCCAGGTAAGCATACTGCATTGTCCGCTGGGCTGTATGCTTAGGATCGGTGCCCTTTCCTGTAAGTGAATTACATTCCAATAAAATTGTAAGCAGACTATGGCAGGTGCAGCGCCCAGCCAGGTCAACAATGAGGTACATCCTGTACTAGGGGTGCTTTGAGTTCCTGGAGAAGGTCCCATGTTGCCTGGGAAGGCTTCATGGAGGAGGTGATTACTGAACTGGATCTGAAGGAGAAATAGATTAAAAAAAAAAAAGTCTTGTTTCTTCTCTTTCCTTCTCTTTCCCTGTGTCACTATTTTCCAGCATCATCACATGGTCCACCTCCCCCAGGAACTTTTCCCAGAAAAATTCTTCCCAAACCCCAAATTCCAAGGAGCTCCAGACTTACTTCTTGCCCCCCTACTGTTTTCACAATGTCAGCTACCATACAGGGTGGGGCAGAAGTAAGCGTACAGTGGTTCATTTGGAAAATAATAATATATATATATATATATATAAAAGGCTAAGCAACCGGCCGACCGGCCGACCAGCCGGTAGCTATGACACGCACTGATCACCAGGGGACAGACGCTCAATGCAGGAGCTGCCGAGCAACAGCAACTTTGCAGAGTGCCCTCTTGCACTCTGGGACCCCTCCGGGGATGTTGGCTGCCAGTTTTGGCCTGATCCCCACAGGCCAGGCTGAGGGACCCCACCTGCTAGAGGGACCCCACTCACTACACAGATGCCCTTCCAGCCCCAGTGCTTCCCCAGGTGTGGCTGGCTGGGAGGGACCGTGGGAGGTTGGCTCCAGGGCGTGTCCTGCTCATCTCACCCAGTCCCACCCTGCCGTCCACCTCCTAATTAATTAGCTTTCAATGTGCACGAATCCGTGCACTGGGCCTCTAGTGATTAATAAATAAGAATACAAGAGTAAACTGTTTCACGAGCTCACAAGTGTAAACCTACTATGCTTCATCCAGGATTCCACCAACTGTTAGCCCCCTCTTCCCGCCACCCTGCCTCCCCCGAGGCCAGTTACCCTGTGAGTACATAAGAGCTGGGACCGCATTTACCTGTTTCTAACACTTCCTGCCCCTGCCCCTGTCTCACAAAATACCTGCACTTAGAGTGCTGGATAAATAGCTGGGGAAGTGAATTATTTGCACAGCACTTTTGCAATTGTTCTTGTTGCTTTATTGACATATCTTGTTCACCAATGAAAGCATGTCTCCTAAGGGCAGAGGCTGCCCTATATTTCCCTTGTGCTTTGTATCAAAATCTCTAGCCTAGTGTTAGGCAAACGGCGGCTCAAGAACCACATGCAGCTCTTTGGCCCCTTGAGTGTGGCTCTTACACAAAATACCGTGGCCTGGGCGAGTCTATTTTGAAGAAGTGGCGTTAGAAGTTTAAGTTTTAAAAATGTGGCTCTCAAAAGAAATTTCAATCGCTGTACTGTTGATATTTGGTTATGTTGACTAATGAGTTTGCCAACCACTGCTCTAGCCCATTAGCTGGGCACCTGTGGTTACTATTCAATTTTTTCATATGTTTTTTATTTTTTTTCCATAAAAAAAATCTATGGAAAAAATATCCTCGAGTGAGAATAACAATATTTTTTAAAGTTACAACCTTGCACAGTCCCGTTGTCATACTCTGAGTCCCTTCCTTGTAAATTGGAAGGGAAAGATCCCTCCCCCTCAAGCTCCGGAGAGCATTTGAGACCCCAACTATGGAGACACGAATGGGGTGGCGGAAAGGAGCTGTAGGAGTGAAGGGTCCTCAACTCTTGGCAACTGAAATCAATTCCTTTTCCTCAAAGGTCACCTCCTCTGGGAAGCTTTCTCCCACCTTCCCAGGGTCGTTCCGTGGGGCTGCCAGCCTGAACCATTGCTGGTGATGCTTCCGGCTGCCCCGCCAAGGCCAGGGCCAGGCCAGGGCCGGGCCGGGCCGGGCCGGGCCAGGCCAGGGCCGGGCCGGGCCGGGCCGGGCCGGGCCAGGCCAGGCCAGGCCAGGGTGTGGGAGGTGACGGCTGGGGGAGAGGCGTTTGCAGTATAAAAAGGCGCTGTCACTTACACCTGGAAGTTGTGAGAAGCAATAAAGCAGCCTCAAATCTTGGGCCATTAACAGGTGATCTACATCCTGGAAATACTCAGGGAGAAAGCAAACAAGATAATGGAAGACAGAGCGAAATAGGAGCCGGATAACCTCACCAAGATCCTTTTACATGCAACCCAGCTGCCCAAATCCCTTCGTGGGGAAACCCCTCACGTCCATTTTATTCTCTCGCTGATGCTGTTAGAATTGAAAACCTTAAATATAAAAAAGAGCCCGGGACCCTCGAGTGAGTCGCTGCTTGCCAGAGACTCTCAGGAGGCCAGGCAGGAGCAGTTAGAGTGAAGTCTCTAGTTCAAGGTCACCAAGCACATTCTGCAGTTCCCCTGGCCATTCTGGGGCGCGAGGCCGCCCCTCCTCCACCTCCAGATTTTGGTCTTCTCGGCCCCCACGTCACTGCCTTGCTGCCCAGGGTGTGGAGAGTGGATTGGCATGCTCTCTCTAAGGTTGGCACAGGGCAGGTGGTAGACAGTTTGGTGCCAAGGACTGCACCCGGATGAAGCAGCCACCCTGCCCCACATGAAGGCAAACAGTAGATCTGGGTGTGTGCACAAAGGGCCTCCTTTTCAAATATCCGGATGAACCGAGTTTCCAGCCGGCCTGGAGAGTGTGGAGGTGGTCACTCGGGTGGCAAGGAAGAGAGGAGAGGCAGGGGCAGGCGAGACGCACCGAAGCATCTTGGAGTGAGCTCGGTGGCCACACATGTCCCCAGGGAGTGTTACATAATGCCTGGCATTTAGTTGGTGCTGGATACGTGTTAGTGCTTTCAAGCGCTAGCTGGAGCCAGGCTAATAAACCCTCCTGGGCCCCAGGGCAGCTGGGGTTTGAGAATCGCTGCTCTAGAGCCACAAAGGGCAACGTCTAGTTCCCGTGCTACAGAGAGCCAGCCCTTCGCTATCTGAAAACATTCTTCGTGTTCCTCCTCCGTTTTATTCCCACCAGCACCCTCTCCTCCTCTTTCAGCCACTCCTCACTTACCGTGGATTCCAGACCCTTTGCTGGCATTTTCTCACCATCGGGTCATGCTTTCATCGTCAGTGACCCTCTTAACAAGGGGGCTCCACCTGGCCGGTTTGGCTCAGGTGTTGGCCTGTGGACTGAAGGATCTCAGGTTCAGCTCCCATTAAAGGCACATACCTCAGTTGCAGGCTCGATCCCTGGCCCAGTCGGAGCGCATGCAGGAGGCAACCAACCCATGTGTCTGTCTCACATCCATGTCTCTCTCTGACTCCCTGTCCCTTCCACTGTTTAGAAGAATCAACGGGAAAATATCCTCAGGTGAGGATAACAAAAATAAAGGGTGACTCCTAGCACTATAGCAGGGTTCCCAGTAGTCTAAGCCAGTGTTTCCCAACCTTCTCTCATGATGAGAATCACCTGGTGGAGTTGTTAAAACACAGATTCCTGAATCCCAACTAAGAAGTGCTAAACTAGAATTTTTGGGAACATATAGGTAAAATTGTATACTTAACTAGTGCTCTAACACAGATGTTATATACAGAGCACTAAGTTAGGTATGCAATTTTACCTATATGTTCCCAAAAATTCTACAATAGTTTAGCACTTCTTAGTTGGGATTCAGGAATCTGTGTTTTAACAACTCCACCAGGGGATTCTCATCATGAGAGAAGGTTGGGAAACACTGGTCTAAGCAGCTCACGTACGCACGTATGCACTTGAATATATGTAAGGTTAGCCCAGTGGTCAGCAAACCGCAGCTCATGAGCCACATGCAGCTCTTTGGCCCTTTGAGTGTTCTAACGCCACTTCTTCAAAATAGACTCGCCCAGGCCGAAGACTGATTTCTGCGCATGGGCCATGAAGTTTCAATTGCACTGTACCTATGTGCCCATACGTGGTATTTTGTGGAAGAGCCACACTCAAGGGGCCAAAGAGCCACATGTGGCTCGTGAGCTGCAGTTTGCCGACCACTGGTTTAGCCTCAGTAAAAAGAAACGTTAATGATGAGAGAGAGAAGCATCGGCTGCCTTCTGCACACCCCACACTGGGGGTCAAGCCTGAAACCTGGGCATGTTCCCTGACTGGGAATCAAACCATGACCTCCTGGTTCATAAGTCAAAGCTCAACCATTGAGCCATGTTGATGGGGCTTCTATCTACCTTTAAAATTGTGTGTCTTGCACTGGCCAGTGTAGTTCAATTAGTTAGAATGTCGTTCTGTGTGGACTGAAGGATGTGGGTTCAAATCCCAGTCAGGGTGCGAGTGGGAGGCAGTCAACTGATGTTTCTCACACACACGGATGTTTCTCTCTTGCCTTTAAAAAATAAAAACACACAAAAAATTTTAAATTGGGTTGTCACTCTTTTAAACTTATTTAGGAGTTCTGGATATATTCTGGATGAGTCCTTTTTCAGTTCATTCATTGTACATACCTCCTCGTTGTCTGTACCTACATTATCTTTAATCTTCACAACGATCCTGTGAGAGAAGCATCATTTTGCTCTGTTTTATGGACAAGGAAACTGAGGCTCAGGAAGGCACACAGTCAGAGAGCTAGGGAATATTGAAGCTGAATTTTGAGCCAAAATTCCTGACTCTGTTTCCTGGTCAAGCTTTCCTTTGGAGCATCGTGAGCTATCCCTTCTGCTGGGAGTGCCCCACCCACCCAGAGCTGCCCAGGAGCCCGCCTCGTGTGCCGGCTACCTCCTCACGTACTACCCTTCCTGTGGTCCCCAGCTGGGGTGTCTGTGACACAGATCAACCGTCAGCTCCTTGAGGATGGAGTTGGGCCACTCATTAATCCTTTTATCCCAGGGGCCTGGCACAGCACCTGCCTAGCACACAGCAGGCACTCAGAAAACAGTGCCTTCCCACACCTGTGTTTAATTACTCTAACCTTGAACTTATGAAAACCTCTGAAGCATTTCACGAGGAACGTACAATTTATCCGTCTCACCAGCGCGTCTCAGACTTGGCTATCTATTCACACCATCTCAAGGTTCAGAAAAGACTCTCTGGCTGATGGAATCCTGCCTGGATGTTTTGCAAAAGCTCCCCAGGGCTCTCTAATGTGCGGCTAAGGTTGGGAACCACTGCTGCCGAGAACCTACCTTTTACCATCGGAGACTTACCAGTACTTACCTGCCCTGCGCCATGTGGGCCCCTCATTAAGGTGCCTTTACTGACTTACGCATGGGCTTCAACCCTCGCTTGTGTGGGCCTAGAACAGTGGTCGGCAAACTCCTTAGTCAACAGAGCCAACTATCAAACAATACAACGATTGAAATTTCTTCTGAGAGCCAAATTACTTCTTCTAATGCCACTTCTTCACAATAGACTCGCCCAGGCCGTGGTATTTTGTGGAAGAGCCCCATGTGGCTCGTGAGCTGCAGTTTCCTGACCACATGCATAGGATGTGTTACTGGAGTTAACGGTGAAGATATTGGGGCCATGGGGCCCCTTCGTGAAGATACACAGGACAGCTTTCGATTGGACATCAGCATCAGGAAAGCTGTGATTCTCCTGAGCAACCAGTTCATGTTGACCCTAAGGATGCTGGGAATCCTGGACTGACACTGTTTCCAACCTCATAGCGGCTGCTGGAAAGCTCATGGCCGAAGTCACGGTCCACCTTTATGGCCTGGGCAGAGTTGTGTGGTCTGTGTGTTGTATACAGACTTGGTCTATATTTTCCGTCCTTTTCTCCCCACCCTCTTTTCTTTGTTCCCCCTACAATCATGCTACTTAACTGGGATATAATTCGTGCATCATAAAATTCACCCTTAGAGGACGGTTCACTGGTATTTAGTCCAGTTACTAGGTTTTGTGACCATCAATCACACTACCTGATTCCAGAACATTTTCTTCCCCCAAAGAAGAAACTCTATACCCAATTGGTAGACACACCCCATTGCCCCCTCCCTTTGGCCTTTGGTAACCAATGGTCTACTTCCTGTATCTGTGGTCATTTCATATACATGGAAGCTTGTCCTATGTAGTCATACATGTTCCTTCCCTTTTATGGCTGAATAATGTCCCATTGTATTGATGAACCACCTTTCCTTTATCCCTTCATCCATTGGTGGGCTTTGGGGTTTCCACTTCTTGGCTATCATGAAACGCGTGTGCACACATTTGTGTGTGAACATGTTTCCACTCCCTTGGGTACGGTACCTCAATGCTCGGATTTCTTGGGTCATATAAGGAACTCTATTCACCTTTTTGATCATCTTTTCTTATTAAAATTTCTTTTCATTTTATTGTATTGCATTTTATCCCTGTAAGCCACTGAAAATCCTCCTTTTTGGAGTGAGGTGAAGTATAAATAAATAAATGGGTAAGCCACAAAGCACTCCCAAGCCATCTGTTTAATAATCTGCACTAGCATTTTGCCAGGATTCTATATTGAGCTGCTTGGTCTATAGTTTCCAGAAATACCTTCTGTCTCTTTGTGGAAATCAGGACGTTTTCTCGTCTCCCGTGTCCTCCTCATTTATCCGGGTTGCTTTTCAGTCCTACCTGCAAGGTAGTTCTTGACTCCGGTGTCTAACTCACCTGGATCGGGCCCCTCGCACTCATGGGCAGTCACGTAAGCTCTCACCATCTGCCTTCCCCTCTAGGGGGTGATGTCCTTAAGATTTTCTAAAAATAAAATACAACAGAAGCTCCTCCAGCGAATTGTCTTGCCTCTCCGCTCCCTCCTCCAGTCCTGCTCCCCAGAGGCAGAGCCCTCAAACGCCTTTAGCATCTCACTCTGGGAGGGACTTCCATCTCTCTAAACAACGTGCTTATGTTGCTGTTTCTGGATTTCTCCATGTTAAACATCCTTCATTGATCTATCACTATGACAGATGAGGACTGAATTCACACATATCACCCAAACAACCCTCCCCCACCCTACTCCCAACATGGTTAAATAGCTGTTTCCATTTAGCTTCCTCTAAATAAAATAAATCTGATGACTACTCTGTTGTTTTAAGGAACATAAGTGTATCTTTATTTCTCATCCCACGAGTCATTGGCAATATCCACTGAAATTATAACCGCATCTGCCCTTTGCACTTCCAGGAGGTTACCCTGCTCATAGAGCTGTACTTGTGCAAAATGGCCTTAGAGACTTGCTAAATAACTGACAAGACATCCATATAATGAAATACGATGCAGCCATAAAAGTGATAAAACTCTTTATATATTAATAGGAAATGGCTCCTAAGATCTATTAAGTAAAAAAACTAAAGGATGCAGAACACCTGGCTAACACATTCATGGCATCTGTGCAAAGGGGGAGAAAATAATATGTTTATCTTCTTGGCTATTCATTAAGTTCTCAGAACATTACAGCAATATTAAGGAGGCAAACCAGATGGTGGGAGGTATTTTCACTATATGCACTCCAGAGCCTTTCGAATTATGGAGTGCACAAATGTGTTGTCTATTAAAAATAAGTAAATAAGTCCTGACCGGTTTGGCTCAGTGGATAGAGCGTCGACCTGTGAACTCAAGGGTCCCAAGTTTGATTCCGGTCAAGGGCATGTATCTTGGTTATAAGCACATACCCAGTAGGAGGTGTGCAGGAGGAAGCTGATTGATGTTTCTCTCTCATTGATCTTTCTAACTATCTCTCCCGCTTCCTCTCTGTAAAAAAAAAAAAAAAAAAAAAATCAATAAAATATATTTTAAAAAATAAGTAAATAAAATTTCAAACTCTCCCTTCGTAGCATCTCAGTGTTGTTGTTGTTTTTTGTTTGTTTGTTTGTTTTTTTACAGAGAGGAAGAGAGAGGGATAGAGAGTTAGAAACATCAATGAGAGAGAATCATCGATCAGCTGCCTCTATGCACAACCCCTACTGGGATGTGCCCTCAACCAAGATACATGCCCTTGACTGGAATCGAACCCGGGACCTTTCAGTCCACAGGCTGACACTCTATCCACTGAGCCAAACCAGTTTCGGCTCAGTGTTGTTTTTAAGTAAGCACATATATTGTGCTAAGTTATTATTCAGGGTTGGGCAAAAGTAGGTTCACAGTTGTAATACAAATAATACAATAATTAATAAATAATGACACAAGAATAAACTGTTTCGTGTACTACTCACAACTGCAAAGCTACTTTTGTCCAGCCCTGTGAAATAACTTGTATGTTACTCTGTAGATTCTCTGAATTCATTTGCTCTAATATAACAAAACCTTTTAATATTGGAGATGCGTTTTGCTATGCCATTATGCCTATATATTCCAAATTGCATTTATCCTACATATATACTCTTTTTAAAGGTCCTTTTTTTTTTTTTAATATAAAAAAGATCGGAAAGGGAAACAGCAAAATGTTAACAGTGGTTATTTCTGGGTAGTTGGCATATGAGTGGTTTTAAGTTTCTTTTTTATCCTTTCTCTGTTTCTCCCCCCCCCCCCCCCCCGAGTGGTTAGGATAAGGACATGCTGCTTCTGATAATCAAGAAGAAAGCATATATGCAACCTCCTCTCGCCGTCCCCAGGGAAAAGCTCAGTCCCGTCCGTGTGCCTGTCAAGGCCCCTGTCTGCATGTCCATCCTCACCCATCATCCCCCCGGGCCCCCCACGGGAGGGCCTGTGACCCCTGAACAGGCCTCCTGCTGGCTGCTCTCCACTGACCTGCAGAAATGTGACCCGGCCTTCGCTGCCCGGCTCAAATGTCCCTCCCAGATAGAATCGGTGGCTCCTCCTTCGGCCCAGGTGACACCTGTCTCCTCCGGACGGGATGCCTCACATGTGTGGCCCTTGCCTCAGGAGTCACTGAGTTTTCGGGGTGGCCTAGGCCCTGACTCAGGATGAAGGCTGGGACCATGTGGCCCAGCGGCCTCCGGCTGCCCCCCCCCACCCCCCCCACACGCACCCACCGCGAGGCGGAGGTGCTAACCGAGCTGCTGCTGGCGGCGGGCCTCACATCACTCGGTGTCCCCTTTCTGCCTGTTGGAGCGCCGGGGTGTGATCTTGGTGTTCTGCCTGCCCTGGCTGCAGGCCTGCTTCCCTCCTGCCAGGCCTCTACCTGGCGGCATCATCAGACGGTGGCATCTTCCAAACCAGGACCTGCCTGGACCAACTCCCAGTGCTCTCCCAGGACGGCTGGTCTGCCGGAGGGAGAAGAGGGGAGAAGGGGTCCTTCCCTCATGTCTGTGGGAGCAAGTGGGGCTGGGAGATGAGGTGGCATGTCCCCCAGAGACTTTCACAGCCCCCTGCACCCCCAACGCCCCGTTAGCAGGATAACAGCCTGCTGATATCCAGAGGGAAAGTAGCCAGAAGGGGAGGAGACGGGGCTGGAGGAGGGACTAACGCAGACCCCACCACCCACCTCCCTCCCCAGGAGGACTGGGGCTGTGCCCTCTGGCAGGTTCCTGCAGAAGGCAGAGCTCCCCCGGAACCCCACTCCTTCCCAGTTTCTCAGGGCACAGACCTAGGGGCTCCCAGCTACCCACCCTCCTCTCTCCAAGCCCTACCCCCGGCTCACGTGGAAGCCGTAGAGGCAAAGGCAGAGGAGCAGATGTCACATTCCTTTTCTGTCCAGCTGGGCCCTGGCTTAGGAGGTACTCACAGCCAGCCCCTCCCTGTCCCCCGCCCCCCCCCCAAAAAAAAAAAAAAATCCGACTGCTGAGGCACTCATTCTTATCCCTATTCTCCAGGAGATTTGCCCAGAGGATAAACCCCGGCCACGGAATTCCATCGACAGCACCTGCCGGCGAGGGCAGCCGGAGCTCACCTTGGGTGTGGTGGGCACACGCCCTGGATGGACCCTGGCAGACCTGTGAAGTCTAGACTATAAAAACATCTCCCCCGCCGAAACCGGTTTGGCTCAGTGGATAGAGCGTTGGTCTGCGGACTGAAAGGTCCCGGGTTCGATTTCCGTCAGGGGCATGTACCTTGGTTGCGGGCACATCCCCGGTAGGGGGTGTGCAAGAGGCAGCTGGTCAACGTTTCTCTCTCATCGACGTTTCTAGCTCTCTATCTCTCTCCCTTCCTCTCTGTAAAAAATCAATAAAATATATTTTAAAAACAACAACAACAACAAAAAGAACATCTCCCCAAGTTCAAAGTCCTTCCACCAAGAAGCAGCCTGCCTGCTTCCTGAGCATCTAACATGTGCCAGGCAGTTCCAAGGGCTTTCCCTGCGCTAGGGACATGGACTCGGGTACCACCCCTTGGTGTTACGCGGGGTCCGCATTCTGAGCCCGCACCCCAGGCGATGCCGATTGCCTGTGAGCGCCTGAGGAACCCTGCCGGGCAGCATGGGCTTTGGAGAGTCACGGGCCTGGCTTCCGACCCCAGATCTGCCTCGAAATGGGCTGTGTGGTCTGGAGGCTCCGTTTCTTCGTCTGTGAGAAATGGGGCCCCGTGCTCCTCGTGCTGCTTTGAGGATGCAGTGAAATCCGGAGCAAACGGATGCACATGGCACCCAGGAGCCCTCTGTGGGCACACCCGGCGCAGGGTGCCGAGAGGGAGGCACAATTCATGCCTTCGCCGGGGAGGGCATTGGGACACAGAGCATACTCACCCGAGGCAAACAATGGGCTGCTTTATTTTTATTTATTTTTATTTTTTAAATATATTTTATTGATTTTTTTTACAGAGAGGAAGGGAGAGGGATAGAGAACTTGAAACATCGATGAGAGAGAAACATAGATCAGCTGCCTCCTGCAAACACCCCCACCGGAGATGTGCCCGCAACCAAGGTACATGCCCTTGACCGGAATCGAACCTGGGACCTTTCAGTCTGCAGACCGACGCTCTATCCGCTGAGCTAAACCGGTTTCAGCCAATGGGCTGCTTTAAAATAATTCCGACCTTGCCTTCCTCCGGGGAGACCACAAGGAAGCTTTTCAATTCCAGGTCCCGTCCCATCCTCAGGGATGAGCCATCTCAAGCTGGAGTTAAATGTTGTCAACAAAACACCATTCCATTTGGGCTCAATGGCCCCAACCCAAACCCTGCACCCACCAGCCCTTTCCCACTCCTGCCCCCACTTCCCCTCCACGTTACACTCCCAGACCCTCATGCTGACGGGCCAGGCCCCCCTGGGCCAGCACAGGGTCTGCCAAGGCCCCCAGTAGCTGCTGCAGCAGCCCAGAGCCTCCAAGCGCTTCCTGTCCTGGGCTCCCCAGGCTGGTGGGGAAGGCCAGAGCTGCTGCAAAGCTTCAGCCATTCTTAGCGGGTCAGTTCCCTCCGGAAATGTTCCCAGGCCCGCCTCCGAGAGCCTGCCAGGCCGCCTGGTGACGCCCAGCTCCCAGCCCACACCTCGGGCAAGGGCAGAACAATGCTGAGCAGAAAAAACATCCCACCCGTCCCTGGGCTCACATCCTCCTGGGACCCCACCCGGGGCTCCCGGGGCTGGGGAGGGGCGGGGCGGGGGAAGCAGCTGTGCACCAGGGGAAGGGGGGGAGTGGGAGCGCGACCGGCTTCCCCAGCTTGGCTGCGCTCTGAACCAGCTGGGCCAGTCCGATTAGAAGTCAGATCTGCTTATTCTGGCTCCCCTGCCAGCCCGGCCTCTGCTCCACAGCCTGTCCCCGGAGCGGAGTCAAACCTGGGCTGGCAAACAGCAGGCCAGAGGGCAGTGTGGCAGGCAGGCAGGTGGTGTGGTGGGTCGCCTGGTGTTGCCACTTAACTGACCAGGGCAAGGTGTTCAGCCTCCTGGGGCCTCCGCTCCCGTGTCCATGGAGAGTGATTGCACAGGCTTGCTCCATCTCACAGGTTGTTACAGAGCAAAATAGGCTACTGGGCTCCAACGTGTCTCCCTGATGACAAAGGAATTACTTGATCACCAACTGGTGTTGCTGCTAACAAAGCAACGGGGGGGCGGGGGGCACCTGGGGGAGATCACACTCAAGAGGCAACCCAGGCAGTTGTCAGCCTAAACCAGTTGTCTGCAAACTGCGACTCGCGAGCCACATGCGGCTCTTTGGCCCCTTGAGTGTGGCTCTTCCACAAAATACCCCGGCCTGGGCGAGTCTATTTGGAAGAAGTAGCGTTAGAAGAAGTTTAAGTTTATTTTTTTATTTTTAAAAAATATATTTTATTTATTTATTTATTTATTTATTTATTTATTTATTTATTTATTTATTATTTATTTATTTTTTTTTTTTACAGAAAGGAAGGGAGAGGGACAGAAAGTCAGAAACATTGATGAGAGAAAAACATCGACCAGATGCCTCCTGCACACCCCCCACTGGGAATGTGCCCGCAATCAAGGTACATGCCCTTGACAGGAATCAAACCTGGGATCTTTCAGTCTGTAGGCCGACACTCTATCCACTTAGCTAAACAGGTTCTGGCAGAAGTTTAAATTTAAAAAGTTTGGCTCTCGCCAAGACCGGTTTGGCTCAATGGATACAGCGTCGGCTTGGGGACTGAAGGGTCCCGGGTTCGATTCCGGTCAAGGGCATGTACCTTGGTTGTGGGCACATCCCCGGTAGGGGGTGTGCAAGAGGCAGCTGATCAATGACTCTCTCTCATCGATGTTTCTGGCTCACTATCTCTCTCCCTTCCTCTCTGTACAAAATCAATAAAAATATATTTAAAAAAATAAAAAAATAAAAAAATAAAAAGTTTGGCTCTCAAAAGAAATTTCAATTGTACTGTTGATATTTGGCTCTGTTGACTAATGAGTTTGCCAACCACTGGGCCCTAGAACCTAGTAGATACTGCAAAGCTCGAGTGCAGACTACAGATGGTTAGAATTTCTAGATCGTAGGGCTTGAGGGTAGGGTTGTAGGGGTGGGGCGGGGTGAGGTAGAGGTCTGACCTAGAACTCAGATTTCCTTACCAAACCCTCTGTTTTTACTTAGGGTGTGTATACCTGGGCGGCCTTTTGGACGATGGAGGTTATGAGGGTCTAAGACCTCATGGATCCCCTCGCATCAGCATTGGAAGAAGCCCACTTGGTGCCAACAGAACCAGCCCATCAAGTGTGTGCGCAGTTGACCAAGGAAGACTTCCTGGAGGAGGAGGGTTTGAGGCATGCTTGAGAGAAGAGAAAGAAATGGTTCCTACAAAACACCAAAGTGGGAACAGATAGGGTGATGTCAAACGGGAGCAGGGGGGACACTCAGAGGTCATCTGCCGCCCCCTTCATTACAGGGACAGCAGCACTGAGTCCCAGCAAGGGGCCAGCATCTGCCCACGGCCAGGGAGCCGGACTGAGTGGAGCTGCAGAGGGAAGTCCAGGCGGAGGGAGCGTGGACAGGTGGAGGGGCAATGGCTTGAGGGAGGAGGCGCCTTCAGGGAGAGGCGGGGCCTGAGTCTGGTGGAAGCGTGCAGAGCGTGCAGCGGGTGGCCAGACCCTGAGCTGGAGAGAGAGGCGGTTCCGGCTGGGCACAAGGCCATGGGCACCTGGCTAGTGGGGGTTGCCCCTTAGGGATGACAGTGGACAGTCAATGAGGGGCCTTGAACTCCTTTGCAGCTTGGGGGCCACATTCTTCTGTGTATTCTTGGGAGAAGATATGGGCTGGGGAGGTGTAGTTTGGTAAAGCCTAGAAATAAGACCATGTGACTGTAAAGGGGCCCTCACAGCTAAAGAGGCTGGAGTGTGCCTGGCCGGTGTGGCACAGTAGTTGAGCATTGACCTACGACGTAGGAGGTAACAGTTTGTTTGATTCCCGGTCAGGGCACATGCCTGGGTTGCGGGCTCGATCCCCAGTATGAGGCGTGCAGGAGGCAGCTGCTGGATGATTCTCTCTCATCATTAATGTTTCTATCTCTCACTCCCTCTCCCTTCCTCTCTGAAATCAATAAAAATATATGTTAAAAATAAAGTGAAGAGACAGGGGAAGAGAAGGGAGGGATTGGGGAAGGTTCCTGAGGTATCAGATGTCTCATTTTGATGCTGATTTGTTTTGTTCAGAACTTAGAACTGGGCCAAGAGGGTGGAGGTCCAAGTCACTTCCTGAGGCTGGCGAGGCCGGTACTGCAGAGGCTGAGGAGGGGCACGGGAGGTGGGAGGTAGGCGGAGGGGAGCCAGCCCCGGGATCGGCTGCTCACACCCTCTGTGACTGTTGCTGAGCATCTGGGAAATGCGGGTACCAGAGCCCACTTTGAAACCATTATTGTTACTATTTCTGCAATTGACTTCTCTGTCCCTGAGCAGACTGAGTTCCTGAGCAGAGAGCACTGCTGACTTACTTCTGAATCTGTAGTTTTCACAGAGTGGTTAGGGACAAGGAGACTTTTTAAAATGTTTATTAAATTACATTTCCCCCCTAAATTTAGATAATGTTGGTTAGGTTCACAGCACTTTGTCTAACACATATACCCGTTAGGACAGTGGTCGGCAAACTCATTAGTCCACAGAGCCAAATATCAACAGTACAACGATTGAAATTTCTTTGGAGAGCCAAATTTTTAAACTTAAACTTCTTCTAACGTCACTTCTTCAAAAAATAGTCTCGCCCAGGCCGTATTTTGTGGAAGAGCCACACTCAAGGGGCCAAAGAGCTGCATGTGGCTCACGAGCCGCAGTTTGCCGACCACGGGGCTAGGATTAGGGGCTTCAGAATTTGTGGCAGCGTGGGAGGATGGGTGGTCCCCACAGAGACAAGGGTGTTTTTAAAAATATATTGTTATGAATTTCAGAGAGGAAGGGAGGGAGAGAGAGATGGAAACATCAGTGATGAGAGAGAATCATTGATGTACTGCCTCCTCCTACACGCCCCCTACTGGGGATCCACCCGCAACCCAGGCATGTGCCCTGACTTGGGATTGAACCATGACCTCCTGGTTCATAGGTCAACAGTCAGCCACTGAGCCACACTGGCCAGGCAGAAGAGGTTGCATTCACTCCTGTGCCCCCTACAACTCTTTTCCCTCTAGTGAGCCATGCCTGCGTCCACCTGGGGATGGATGACCTTAACAGCCAACACCTATGTGGTGCTTTCTATGTGGCCAGTAGATTCTGGAAGCTTCCCAGGTGTTCACTCAATCCCCACGCTCACTCTATGACCACTTCCACTTACAGAAGGGGAAACTGAGGCATGAATCCCATAACTAGGAGGCGGTGGAGCCAGGATTCAAGCCGAGGCAGCCTGGCACTAGAGCTGTGCTCTTGATCCCGCAGGGCACGGCTTCCATTGCCTCCCATCCCAGTCCCCGCCCTCCTCTGGTACCAGGAAGCCGGGCAGCCAATTCCATTGCCAAGTGAAGTGCTTCCTGGAGGTTTAGGCCACCGGCGGCTGAGGGTAACCCAAGGCCAGAAACAGAACTGGGCCCCAAGCTTTGGGCCCATCCCCTGTTCCCCGAGGTAGCCCTCCCTCCCCCTCATCAGCTCCAGCTTTAGGAATCCCAGGTGAGTTTACTCCTAGCCCCAGAGTCAGTCCCAGGTCTGAAAAGGCCAGGGCAGCCTGGCCTCCGAGGGAGCAGCCAGAGTGGGAAGAGGCAAGGTGTTTGCCAGCCCACGTTCTGGAATCAGAGGGAAGGAAGGTGTTTGCCAGCCCAGAGGCCACAGCCCCCTCCGCTTCTCTGAGGAGTACTTCTCTCCCGCTGCCTCTGGGTAAAGCGGAGCCCTGAGGAATAGTGTCAGACCAGGGGCAGATCTGGCTGATCTCAAACGGGCCCCTTTTCCCCCCCAAAACCTGGTAAGTTCTCCCAGTGGTATGCATGCCCCTGGTTTTCCATCCAGGGGTCTCCCGGCCTCTGCTATGCTCCGAGGGACCGAGTGCTCCCTGTTCCAGAAGACAGCGGGTGCGCTTGGTGACACCCGTGGCCCCTGCTCTTCATCGCAGATCCTCTCCCCGTGTTCCCTTCCCCAGCTACACTGGAACCTCTCTGGAGATAAAGCTCTGGCCTGAGGTCATCTTCCTCAACTTTTTTTTTTTTTAATTTAAGATATTTTTATTGATTTCAGAGAGGAAGGAAGAGGGAGAGAGATAGAAGCATCGGTGAGGAGAGAGAATCATGGGTTGGCTGCCTCCTGCACACTCCGCACTGGGACCCTTCTGTCCGCAGGTTGACGCTCTAAGCATTAAGCCAAACCCGGCGAGGGCCCTGAGCTCATCCTCTTAATGTCTCAGTGTTTTCGTTAGGATATACTTAGTACATTCCTGCTCACTGAGGTCTGATGGAGGGGGAAGAAAGCAAGAAAAGAAAAAGCGTGACCCCATTGGATGCCGGGACTGGGGCCCGCTGCGGAGCTGGGAGTTCTGCTGGTGGAGAGGGGGGTGGGCACGTGCAGGGGGACGTTAGTGCTGCCACTTACGGAGCGCCCGCCGAGACGGGGCCCACAGCCTGTGAAAAGGCTGTTGAAACCTTCATCTTTTTTTTTTTTTTTTTTACATTTTTTTATTAAATTATTATCTGTGTACATATTTTAACATTGCCCTCCCCCCCCTCCCATAGAAACCTTCATCTTAAAGAGGAGGGCACTGAGGCACAGAGAGGGTTAGTCACACGCCCGAGGGGGCACAGCTGGCAAGAGCTGGGATTCGAATCCACATCCGTGTGTTTTGGGGCCTGGATGTGCCAGACTCCTCCTAGGAGCCCAGGCCCAGCCGGCCCCTCCTCCTGGGAGAAGGTAAGGATGGCACAGAGCGTTTGTGTTTGTGTCTGAATTTTTTCCCCCCAAAAAAATCGGTAAATTGTAAAAGAATGGCCAGGGGACAGTTTCCTTTCCTCCAAGTCACTGAGACCTCATGAGAGAACGCAAAGACCACATCCTCCCGGACCCGCCGGGAGGGTCTACGGCAGAGCCACGTACGCCCCATGCGGGAAGCTGCAGGCGAAGGATGAGTGAGTGAGACCGGAGGGCTCAGGGGGTCGGGGAAAAGGAATGGGCTAGAAGCTTCGAGCAGGGGCAGGGGGTGCTGGCCGCATCCAGGAAGGCGGGGCCCCAGGTCTGCCACTCTTCCGTTGAACCCCAGGCCACACAGCCGCTGCCACTGCACCCCGGGCCTTGAGTTGACATCCCAGGACGGGTGACCTAACAGCCAACACCTATGTGGTGCTTTCTATGAGGCCAGTAGATTCTGGAAGCTTCCCATGTGTTCACTCAATCCCCACGCTCACTCTATGACCACTTCCACTTACAGAAGGGGAAATGAGGCATGTGCCCCATACCTAGGAGGTGGTGGAGCCTGAATTCAAGCCGAGGCAGCCTGGCACTAGAGCTGTGCTCTTGACCCCGCAGGGCACGGCCTCCATGGCCTGCCCATCCCAGTCCCCGCCCTCCTCTGATCCTCTGGACCGGATCAGGAGAGGGGAAGGGTGCTTGACCCCAAGAGAACTCTTGGGATGTGAGGCCTGGGGACCGTGAGGAGAGGTCAGGGAGAGAGGCTTGATCTCCGGTTTCGGGGTGTTGTGGCCGGCAAGACCCGGTGGAGGCAGGGCTCCAGATGGCCAGCAACACCCTGTCGAGGCAGGACTCCAGGCCAGGGAAGGAACGAGCAAACAGACCCACAACAAAGAATGTAGCATAACTTTTAGTCGTAAAATAGTTCTTTTGCAAGGCTCAACCCCCAGGCAGGCACGTCCTGTGTCCAGTAGCCGCAAGGCAGGACAAACAGACCAAACCAGGTCAAACAGAGACTGTTTAAGCTGAAAATAAACCCCCTCCCCAGGTGTTGTACAAACTTTAAACGTTACTGTACTAGTGGAATTTTTCTATAACTTATAACTGACGTTTCTTTGTTAAAACTTTTAGCCAATCATAATCTGCCAGGCGTCCCTAAGACGGGGATAAAAGTAGCGTGCTTAGAGTGGGTCGGGGCTCTCGTTGCTCGCTGCTGTGTCAGTTGAGACGGGAGCCCGGACTCGAGTTCGTAATAAAGGCTTCCTGAATTCCAATGTGGCTGACTGGTGGTCGTCATTCGCGGGTCGCCATAACAGGGGTTGCTTGGGGCCACTCCGAAGAGGAAGGGAGGCAGGGACAGGAAAAGGGGGTGATGGTGGGAAAGAGGGAGAGAAAGGTAGAAAAGAGACGGAGGGTGGGAGGGATGGAGGAAAGGTGGATGAGCGTGGAAGGCAGGGGCGGGGGGTGGAGGGCATCAGCTGTTCCATCAGCGCTGCCCTCCCCCCTCCATCCTGTGAGAGGAGAGCTGGCACACCGTCACTGAAGCTGGCACCGACCCTCAGAAAGGACGCTGGGCACTGTGTAGAGCAGGAAGCAGGGCCTCCAGTGCCCAATGCTGCCCTCGGAGTTGGTGGATGGTGGGATGGCCCAGAGTAGGGGTGTCGAACTCAATCAGAGAAGGGGCCAAAATCTAAAATCCAGCCTAAATCGCGGGCCGAATGGTTTACTGAACAGTCATAAACTGACAATGTCATAAACTGACAGCGGAGTGCAGTGATGACAGCGCGGGCCACATTGCAAGGCCTGGCGGGCTGGATTTGGCCCGCGGGCCTTGTGTTTGACACATGTGGCCCAGAGGGTCCAGAGGAGGGGGCTGGGTGATGCCAGGGGGCACAGTGTGTGTGTGTGTGTGTGTGTGTGTGTGTGTGCGGGGCACCATGACCAACGTAACCCTCTGGTGCCTACTGGCTGCTGTCAGCCCTGCTGCTAGGAGGGTGAGGGGGCTGCTCCGTCCCCAGGAATCCAGCCAACAAGTGAGGTGACCTCCTGTGGCGGCCGCCCACACCTCCCTGAGGCAGGCGGGATGGCAGGAAGCTGGGCACTGCTCAGGCCCGCGGACCCGGGGTTGAGTCCTAACAGTCCCCCTCCCTCTGCGTGGCCAGGCGGGTCCCTCACCCGGAGCCTCAGCCCTCACCACGATAGGTCTCAGCACAGCCCTGGGCAGAGCTGCCTCCCTCCTCCCTCCGCTCCTGGCCAAAGCCGCCGCCAGTGCCTGCAGGGCTGCGGGGTGTCCCCCCGCCCCCCAGCACCGTCCCCGTGGGGGCTGACATCTGTCAGCCTCTCTGCGCCATTCACGACAGAGGTCAGTGTCTCTCCTTCTCAGAAAGAAGTCTGGAGCCCCCGCTGCCCGACAGCCCCACCTGAGCGGTTCTCGCCCCGGCCTGCCATCAGGGCCAGCGGGAGCTGCAAACCCCCTGCTGCCAGGATCCCTGAGCCGGCTGTGGGTGCTTCCTGGGCCCCCACTCCCACAGGGGGCCTGCAGAATACTGTCCGAGGGAGACGGCAGCCAGCCACCTGCCGCTCTGCCCGCCTCTGTGCCCGGCCTCGCGGCCTCCTTGCTTGTCCTCACACACGCTCCCTTGGGGCCTTCGCTGGGACTGGCTGTCCCTGGGCCCCCACGGCTCCCCCCGACCCGTGCCGTCACATCTCCCGGGCCCTGCTCCATCGGCTTCGGCCCATCGGACCCCTGGAAGGGCCGTGCCTGTCTGTGGGAGGGGCCTTTCTGAGCTCTAAGAGAGCGACACCGCGGACTTATTCCTGCCCCGCCCTCGGTGCCCAGCACCGTGCCTGGCACACGGGGGGCGCTGGATGAGCACCTGCTCTGAGGAAGGCCGTTTCACAGCAGGGCTGAGCTTCTGGACGGCGGGGGTGGAGTCCTGCACAGGGCCTGGCTGTGACCTGTTCTCTGGAGACGGAGGGGCTCACGGGGTGCTGTGGGGGCCAAGACTGGGAGCAGGGGGCGGGGCAACGATGGGCCCAAGGGGCCGAGCTGCTTCGAGAAGGAAGGAGGTGATGGCAGGGCCCAGACCAGACCGGACGGTAGAGACAGGGTGACTGGGAGCCCACAGAAAGGCAAGGGTGGGCAGGGGGGCCAGCGCCAGGTCCCATCTTCCAGGGCAGGGTCTGGCATGTGAGCTGGCATCACCACCACCCTTGCAAATAGGACCTTCCGCCAGGCCCTGCAGGGCTCCCAGCTGTGGGCACAGGAAAGAAGCGGCCAGTTGAGGCCCTGGGCATTCCTGACCTGTCCCAGGAGCAGCGGCCAGGAGGCCGGAGGGGGAGACGGCCGCCTGAAGGTGCTCTGGCCCATAGCCCAGCGGGACGGGGCGGGCTCCTGCCTGTAAGAGCCATCGGGAGGCAGGAGAGGGTGGCGGGGTGCCCAGGAAAGAGGGCGCCAGGCCACAGGCCCTGGGCTGTGGCCGTCTGGTCACCGGGTAACCAGCCCTGGCAATTCTGGCACGTGGTCCCTCCAGCTTCCTTCCCAGAGGCCATCGTTTCTCCACCAACCACAGAGCGTGAGCCTGTCCACGGGACCCCCGGGCTTTCTGGGGCCGAGGCGCAAAGTCCCAGGAGCCTGCACAAAAGACCTGGACCTGCGGCCCCAGGACCAGCTGCCCCTGCCCCCGGGAAGACTCTTAGAGGAGCAGGAGCCTCTGACCCGGAGGGGCCGGGGCCAGCCTCCGTGGTGGTCCTGCCAGGTGCTCCAGCATCTGCCGTCTGCCCGGCGCCCTGCCTGTTTCCCTCGTTCCTGGGGCTCCGCACTGTCTATCTCGCCCCCTTCTCCTCTCCTAGCTGTCCTCGAGGCCAAGGGCTGGGGTGGCAGGAAGACCGGGATTCTGATTTGCTACGTGACCCCAGACAAGCCTTGTCACCCCGCAAAGCGGGGATACACGGAGATCAAGAGACGCCTCCTGTTGAAACCAGTTTGGCTCAGTGGATAGAGCCTCGGCCTGCGGACTGAAAGGTCCCAGGTTCGATTCCGGTCATACCTTGGTTGCAGGCACATCCCCAGTAGGGAGTGTGCAAGCAGCAGCTGATCCATGTTTCTCTCTCATCGATGTTTCTAACTCTCTATCCCTCTCCCTTCCTCTCTGTAAAAAATAAATAAAATATATTAAAAAAGAGAGAGAGAGAGAGAGAGAGAGAGAGAGAGAGAGAGAGAGAAAGAGAGAGACGCCTCCTGCAGTCACCCTGCCGTTGGATGGCTGGCTGTCTACAAAGGGGTGAGGGGGTCCAGGCTGCTGACCTGGAGAATCAAGCCCTGGTCCACCCTTCCTTCCTTCCGGGGCTCCGGGAGACATCACCCCACCTCCCACATCAGCTTCCTCCCCTGGAAAGCAGCCCGCACCCCGGAAAGTCCTTGCCTGCGCTGAGCCCCCTGGACCGGGAGGTCGGGGCGTTGCTGAGGGGGCCTCACAGTCTCCCAGAGGTCATGGGGAGAACACACCTGATCTAGGAATTGGAAAACAGACACAATGCAGGGAGCTTTGGACGACAACGTGTGTGAAAGAGGGTGTAGACAGACCCCAGGCCCGAGGCCACCGGGCAGCGGAGGGAGCCGAGGGGGCGGCCGTCACAGCTGGGCCAGAGTCACAGAGCCTTGGACCCTCGTTTCTGCTTCCCTGGCCCAGGCCATTCCCCATGCCAGCCCTCTGGAGTCATCCTCCCTCCCAGGGAGCCAGGGAGCCGGCGGGTTGGGGGAGCACCGGGTAGGCTACACAGCACCCTGAACTGCAGAGCCCTCCCCGGGCCTGCTCCTGGCTCCCTGGCTGACCCGCTCCTCGGGCACCGGCCTGGGCCCAGGCTGGACGCCGGCCTCCACGCCCACAGGCACCGGCCTGGCCCTGAACACGGCGGCGCCGGGAATAGGGCAGGGAGGGCCCAGGCCATCCTCCCACAGCCCCGGGGTTTCAGAGAGACACACAGCCGAACGCTCTCTCCACTTTATGCACAAACACACACACACTCACACATACACCCACTCCCGAGGCCCAGGAGGCCTCCGTCTTTGGCATCCATCTGTCCAACTCAGCTTTTCTGCAAGTCTGCGGCTCCTCTCTGCACATGAATTAAATATGGCGTCTGTCTCTGTGCTGAGTCCCAGGCCGTTCACAGTTCACAGTACCGTGGGGGAGGGGAGGCGGAGACCCTCCAGGGCGGCCCCTCAGGCGGGGGCGGGGCGGGGCAGGGGCTGGTAGAGCAAGGCCGGGCCAGCCTCCCCTTAGCCTTGGCATTCAAGGTTCAGCCACGCATGGAGATGCCCTCAGGGACACAGCGGGCACGCTCCGGGGGGAGGGGGGCTGGGGAGGGCCTTCTCCAGGGGCCCAGGCCCCTCAGACTGCCACCCCCCGTGCTGCCCACCCCGCCGTCCTCTGCCTCAGACTGTCCTTCTCATGACCACCCTTCGGGGTGGCTGGTGCCAGGACCGGGCGGAGCAAGGACAGGGCCACGGGGGCTGGGGAGGAGGGCACGGGGAGGCTGTACCAGGCCCATGGAGCCAAGGCCAGCCTGGCACCGGCGCCAGGGTGACCCTGCCTATCTCGGCGCTGCCCCAGGGCCCTGGCCCCGGGCTGGCTTATCAGCACGAGGGGGGTGACCAGCAGGAGCGGCTCCTGGGAAAGGCCGGGCAGGTCAGAGCTCGGGTCGGAGCTCAAGGGCAGTGTGTGCTCCCCGCCCACCAGCTTAAGGCAATCAGCCCCTCAGACTAGGGAGACGGGCGGGCGGAGGCGCAGGAGTGCCAGGGGCAGTGCCAGGGGCAGTGCCAGGCCTCCGGACTCAGCGGGCAGCCAGCAGCATACGGGGCCTCTGGCGAGGAGGGGGAATGGGAACCGGGGGTAATGGAGTGGGGTAAGGCCTGCTATTTCCCGTCTTGTTCCTGGGGGGAAGGGGGCACCTGCCCCTCAGGGGCTTTGGCTCACAAAGGTCCCGGAAAAGGCGCCACGTCGCTTCCTGCTCTCAGAGGGGGAGACGGTGAACGAGGGGCCCATGAGGGGGATCTACCGAACGGGGGAGACAGGCCGGCCCCGGGGGAGGTGTGTCCGGGGCACAGGCTCCACCGGCCGCTGGGTCCTCCTGTCCGCGTGGGCTCTGGGCTTTGGGACGGAAAAGCCTCCGAGGTCCTCCCGTGCCTCTCCCCTCCTCCCGGGCAGCTGATGGAGGGGTTGGTGTCTGGGCCGCGGCCACGGGGGAGACGTGGGGAGCAGGTCAGGACCCGGCTGTGGCCAGCAGGGCTGCCAGAGGTCTTCCGGGCCGGCCTCCCCCTCAATCCTCCGTCCTCCGTCCTCCGAGGCCGCCTGAGCCACCGGCCCACAGCTGCTCCGCGCGCCCTCTCCCTCCGGCCGCAGCTCAGAAGATGCTCTGTCGCCGGCCCTTCCCTCGCCCTGGAGCACAGAGGGGAAGAGGGGGTGCAGTGAGGCAGCCAGGCCGGGCCGGAGGGAGGCGCGTGCTCCAGAACTGGGGGGAGAGCGAGCAAGGGCACCACGCACGTGGGGGCCAGTCAATCCTGGGTTCAAATCCTGTCTCTGCGGCTTAGGAGCCGCACGCAGTCGAGACCTAACCTCTTCACAGCCTCCGTTTCCCGGACCGGGGAGCAGGACTAGCACCAACCGCAGGTGTTTTCAGGATTAAATGAGAAAATGCCTGGGGAGTGCTGCCAGCTGTTTCTGTTTCCGAGACCAAGTACGGCTCTCCAAGGGGCAGGCTAGTCGGAGAGCTCGGAGCGAGCAGAGAATGCACAGGGCGTGTGCCTTCAGGGCTGTGAGAGGAGCCAGTCTGTCTGGGTGGGGGTGGGGGTGGGGAGGGAGACAGCAGAGGAGGAAGCCTGGGCTGGAGATAGGGAAACCAGTCCTTCCCTGTCCCCAGAGGCCCCCGGAATGGAGGCCAACGTCCAGGAGGCCATGCTGGTTTCCCATCACCAGAGGGGCTGCGGGGCCCCATCCCTGTCCCCCGAGGGGGAGGAGCAGCCTGTCCTGCCTCCTCTCCTAAAGGGGGTGAGGGGGTTAGGGGTGCAAGGCCCTACCTGGCTGCTGGAAGGCCAGGCCCCGGCAGCCTGGGTCCTTCTGGAGCTGGATCTCCTTCAGGGAGAAGATGGAGGCGGCTGGAGGGGAGGACAGGGAGAGAGCTGGGTGGAGCAGGCCCTGCGTCCCACCCCCAGAGTGCATGGGGCTGGGAGCGCCCCCTGGCTGGGGAACCCCTCCGTTAGGACTGTGCCTCTCGGGCAGTCTCAGGCCCACAGTCTGACCCTTGGCTCACCAATGAGAACCGAAGGAGGGGAAGCCCTGGGCCCAGGCTGAGCAGCTGGACAGAGGGCCCCTGGCCTTTGCGTTACAGCTCCTCTGCCCACACCTGCTGCCCCCTTTCCTGGTTCCGGGGTGCCCCTCACCCCCCCCACCCCATCCCCGTCCCCTCCGCCACTCACTGTCTGGAAGCTGGTGCACGCGCTCCCCCAGAGACCGGAAGTAGGGGTGGCTCAGGGCTGCCTCTGCGGATATGCGGCTTTTCGACTCGTACTGAAAGCACAGGGGCCGGTTGGGGCCGGGCTGGCGGGCTGCGGGGACCCCTTTGGGGCGCGGTCCCGCTCGGCTAAGCTAGATGCCCCCTCGACTAAGCTAGAGGGGGCCAAGTCTAAACCGAGAGGCCCTGGGTCCATGGCCAGCTCCCAGCTCAGCCCAGCCGAAGGCAGCCTCAGCTCAGGTCCCACCCGCAGGCAAACCAGGAACGGGACTTGGGGAGTGTGGCCTCCTCTCGGGATGGGAATGCAGCCTTTAGCTAAAGCCACCGCGATCGCAGCGTTCACAGCAACGGCAGCGCGTATGCCACTCCGACCAGTACCCTCTCCTCCCACTGCGCTTCCGTCCAGGCGCGCCCCGGGCTAAGTGTGTGCGTGCCATCCTCTCGGTTTGGCCTCGGGGCCAGCGTGCACTGCACGGAGGACCGACTGGTTCCACTCTGCATGGCGGACACAGGCACAGGGCCGTCCCGCCGCCGCCGGCCCAGGCTGCACGGCCACTCAGGGGGTCTGAAATGGCTTTCGGTTCTGAGTGCGCCCACTCCGAGTCAGCGGGGAAATGGTGCTTCTCTGGGGCCAGGGGGTGGGGTGGAGTGGGGTGGGGTGGGGTGGACAGTGGCGGGGAAGGGGCAGTCCTGAGTGTGAGCAGGTGAGCACAGAGGCGGGTGCAGGGCCCGGGCGGGGTCGTGGGCTGCGGCTGTCTCTGGGTGCCCGTGCCTGGCCCCGGCGGGCACACTCACCAAGAGGAGGCTGGTGAGGAGGTGGATGCCTTCGGAGTCCAACCTGCAGGAGGAAGGAGCTGGCACAGGCCTGGCCTGGGGGGCGGGGGTGGGAGGAGGGCACCCCCAGGAGGGACAGCCAGGACCACAAGCAGGAGAGGGGGGGGGGAGACAGGCTACCTGGGAACGTGGCTGATGAGTGGCTGGGGGAGGTACCGGGGGAAGTTGTAGGCACGGAACTCAGGCTGGTCCACCACTCCAGGCCACGTCTCTTCTGTGGGGGTCCCTAGGGAGACACAAAAGGGGTGGGGGGGCGTGGTGAGGGGCCAGGGAGGGGTGCACTGCAAGGGAGGAGATGGAAAATGGCCAAGTGCCCTGGGTCCTCGCCCTGCGGGGAGCAGGCCCCTTGGTGCGCATGGGCTGGACAGAGTTCTGTCGCCCCCTGGTGGTCACATGGGGGGAGCGCAGGAGACTGACCGAGGAGTCGGAAGATGAGGTGCAGCTCCTCCTTCACCGTGGAGCCGGGGAAGAGGGGCCGCCCCGTGGCCATCTCGTAGTGAATGCAGCCCACGCCCCTGCGGGGAGCAACGGGCAGGGGGCGTCAGGGACGGCTGCTCCCCCGCGATGCCCTACCCGGGGGGGAGGGGGGAGCTCAGGTACCTCCTGGCGCTGGGGTGGCTGGCCCAGCCCCAACTACAGCCTCCATGGGGGTGTCCCCGGGCTCTAGGACGCGCTGCCTGCGCCCCTTTCCCTCTGTAGGGGTTGCTCTGCACGGCCAGCACCCCCTGACCGTTCCTTAAGCTGTGTTGCCTCAAACCCTGTCCACACCCTGTTCCCTTGCAGACCCCCAAGGCCCTGGGCACAGTGGCCTATCATCGGAAGCCTGTGTTTCCGTTTTGGCTTTTGAATTCATACGATAGCAAATAAGATCCGTGTCAATGTTTAAAGGGATATATTCTTTCCAAAACATCCAGCAGAACGGATGCTTGGGCAAATCATCATCTTCACCGGGGGTACCCTTTGGTGAGCCAGGGGACCCCCAGGAAAATATTTCAGAAGCACCGCTCGGAGGGGTCTGCCCAGAGGCCGGGAACCCCAATGTGGTGCGGGCTCCACCCCTGAGCATCCCGTCCGCCAGGATGCCACCATGTGGGGCGGCCGAGGGGGTCTGGGGGTGTGGAAGGCCCCCCCCCACACACACCCCGGGCCCCGTGACACTCACTCACCACATGTCGATGGGGGTGGAGTACTCCGTGGAGCCCAGCAGCACGTCGGGGGGCCTGTACCACAGTGTCACCACCTCGTTGGAGTAGGTCTTCGTGGGCACGGACTTGGCCCGGGCCAGGCCTAGGGACACACGTGTCACGGGGCCGCAGCCTGTCCTCCCCCAGGGCGCCCGCGGCCGGAGGGGGCTGTCGGGCTCCCGGCCGCCCCGGGCTGCCATCCGTCCTCACCGAAGTCCGCCAGCTTCAGCTCCCCCCGCCCGTTGATGAGCAGGTTCTGGGGCTTCAGGTCCCGGTGCAGGATCTTGCGGCGGTGGCAGTAGGCGAGGCCCCGGAGCAGCTGGAACATGAAGATCTGGGGCGGAGGGGAGAGACGGGTGTGTGTGTGTGTGTGTGTGTGTGTGTGTCAGTGAAAGGGAGTGAGTGTACCATGGCTGGGCCTCGGATGGGGACAGGGACTGGGCAGGGCGAGGGGCTGGCTCTCCTGCCCACACTGCACCACCCACCCCTGGGCTCCATGCACCCCAGGGAACCCAACTAGGGGAAGAGAACAGGAACACGGGGAGGCAGGACAGGGAGGGCAGGCGGACAGTCCTAGGCCAGGAAGCCCAGCTTGGGGGGATGGGGGGATGCGCCTGGTTCTCTGACAGACACCAGAGGAGGTCCTTCGTCCCTCTGAGCTGCCCCATCCTGCCAGGAGACTCCTGCTCCATCTGACAGGCGGGAGCACTCATGGGGGGAGGGGGGGCGGCGGAGAATATCAACAGGAAGATGGCGGCAGAGGGTGTGTCTGGGTGGTGGGCTGAGGCGCTCAGCGCAGTGCCTGGTCCTCTCTGAAGGGCACTGCCCCTCCCTCCATCCTCCTCGGAAGCTCTGAGCGGCCTCGGCAGCCTCGGCAGCCAGGGCCCTTGGGGGGAGGAGCTCCCACGCTGGGCTTGAGGACAGGCGGGCGCCGAGGTGGGTGGGGCCTGCGTGCGTGCGTGCGTGCGGGGCCCCTGCCAGAGGCGCTCACCTTGACGTTGTGCATGCTCATGAGGTTCCCACAGTGGTCCAGGTACTGCTTCAGGTCACTGTCCTGGAAGACAGAGCCGCTCAGCGCCTCAGCCATGCCCCGTCCTGTCACCGGCTGGAAGCCCCCTACCCCCCATCCGTCCCCCACCCCACCTTCTCCGTGTAGGCCGAAGCCCAGGAGTGGGACAGGTCCCTGCTCCAAGCCGCCCTTGGGCCTGGAACATCGCAGAACTGATTCTAGAACAAGACCTGGGACATCCCCTCTCCCCCCCTCCCCCGCCCCCGCCCCCACCCTAAGGGGGAGAGGCTCCGCTCACCAGGTACTCGAACACCAGCGTGAGGGACCGCTCCGTGTGGATGAGGTCGTGCAGGGTGACGATGTTGGCGTGCTTCAGGTTCTTCAGCAGAGACACTGGGGAGACAGGCCACCTGGGTCCCAGCACCCCGCCTGCCGCTCAGACCCCCTCTTCCCACCTCACCCCCAGACCCCTCCCCGGAGACCCCGGGGGCTCAGGACCCCAGGGGGCGCTGTACCCTCTCGGATGGCGGTGCAGGGCGCGCCCTCCTCGTGCTCCAGCCGGATCTCCTTCAGGGCCACGAGGTTCTCCGTCAGCTTGCTGCGCCCTTTGAAGACGGTGGCGTAGGTGCCCTGGGGAGAAGCACCCGGTGGCCCCGGCAACGCTCGGGTGCTGCTCTCCTCTGCCCAGGGCCCTCCTCCCCACTTGTGCCCCGGCCGGGGCTCTGACTCCAGTGGGAGCACCCTGCCCCCTTCTCCCTTCACCTCTCTGTGAAGCATCCCCAGCTCCTCCCGCTCAGAGTGACTGTCCTCCCCAGCCCCCAGCCGGCCGCACAGGGCCCCCCATCCTAACGCCCGTGTGTTCTTCCTGTGGCTGCTGTTTGCGTAGGTCCCTGGGTTTCTGCAGGGATAGGGCCGTCTTCCTCCTCTCTGCACCCCTCCGCCCGCCCGCAGCCTCACACATGAAGCCTGTGGTCCCAGGAGCAGCTGACAGCCCTTAGCTGCATGCCAGGCACTGAGTGCTGACCACAGTCACCGCGTCAACCCCCAGCAGGCCTGTGCGGGCGGCCAGTCAGGTCCCCGTCTGACAGCGGAGGAACCCGAGGCACAGAGCGGGCGCAGGGCGGGCCCAAGGCCACAGAGCCGGTACCTGGTCAGGTTCAGGTTCGAACTCAGACGAGAAATACTTGCATAAAAAAAAAAAAATACACCGGAGCCCTAACCGGTTTGGCTCAGCGGATAGAGCGTCAGCCTGCGGACTGAAAGGTCCCAGGTTTGATTCCGGGCAAGGGTATGTACCTGGGTTGTGGGCACATCCCCAGAGGGGGATGTACAGGAGGCAGCTGATCTATGTTTCTCTCTCATAGATGTTTCTAACTCTCTATCCCTCTCCCTTCCTCTCTGTAAAAAAATCAATAAAAAAAATATATTTTTTAAAAAATACACTGGATCCTGCCCCAGAGCCCACGGGCCACTCCATCCCCACACCCTCCTCCAGCACCTGGACGCCCCTCAGCACCTGCCAAAGGCTGAGCCCAGCTGCCTAGCTGGGACCGTGTGCCGCTGTGGGCAGGGGCAGCGAGGGGATAGGTCAGGGCGGGCGGGGGAAGACCCTGTCACTCCTCACCATCCTGCTGGCTGCCCTGAGAAGGCCGGACCCAGCCTCTTACCTCCCCCAGTTTGTCCAGTTTCACGTACGTTTCCAGTTTCCCAAAGCCGATGTCTGACTGAGAGGAAGAGACGTGGGGTCCTGTGAGCTGAAGGCCTCACCACCCCTCCCCCATGCCACCTCCCCAGGAGGAAAGGTAACAAGGCCCCCATGGGGAAGAGAGGACAACGGAGGCCACAGACCCCCCCTCTTCTCCTCTCCCCTCTCCCCCTGGGCTAAAGGAGGAAGGCCGTGGGAGTGCGAGGTCCCTCCTCCCGGCAGCGGAGGGCTGGAGCCCCGGGTGCAGACCTGGGACTGACTGCCTCAGCACCCCGTCCCCTGTCTATCCCGGTCTGTGTGAGGTCATGCAGAGACTCTATCTTTCCCTCCCCGGCACCTCGAATGCCCAGTTCAGAACCCTCCACCCCAGGAGCCTCTCTCGTCAGCTCACTTCCTCCAGCTCAGTGATACCCAACCCTCCACAATACAGACTCCGGGCCAGAGTCTGGTTCTGTGGGTACCTAGGGTGGGAACCAGAGTCGGTGTTGAGGAAAATGCTCCCAAGGAAATACGAGAGCAGCCAGGACTGGAGAGCAGGCACCAGCTGGTCTATTGATGTCACTCCAGTGGAGACCCTGGGGCCCAGAGGCTCACCCCCAGCCCTGGTGGGACCCACCCACAGAGTGAATGCTGACCAAGGATGTAGGTCTGTAGGAATCCGCTATGACCAGCAGGTGGCGCCAGAGGCCCAGGACCGTCCCTAGAAACTGCTGCGGCCTCAGCACAGGCCAAACCATGTGCGTGTCCATGTTTGGGAGATGGTGTCACCAGGGACGCTCGGCGGGACATGCGGCTCAGCGGTTTGGGCAGCTCCGGGCTCTCCAGCTGCAGCTTCTGCAGGAATTCCTGGGGCAGGCGGATGTCCACGGGCAGGGAGAGCCTCTTGCTGATGTCCTGCAGGGGCCGGGACGAGACGTGGGCAGTGTTTGCTCCAGGGCAGTTGATGCTGTGAGAGCCGTGCCTCACACCCTGGGCCTGGCCTTCCCTGTAGAGCAACTCAGCGGGGCCAAGCCCCCGGCTGCGACCCAGGCTCCCAACTGCCTCCGCGAACACCCAGTCCGGTGGCTGTGTGTCCTCTGGAGGCCTGACCCCTCTCTGGCCAGTGTCCCCACCTGTGCACTGGGGCTCCTGCGGACACTGTAATTCATACACTCGGGTCCCTGGCTCACAAGAACAATAGTCCGGTTGTCAAACCCTTGCTATGTACCAGGAATGTCCCAAGCGCGTGGCATGCGTGAGCTCATCTAATCTTCGGGGTGCCCATGTGAGCACAAGGTGACCGCAGCGCACAGAGGCGGAGGAGCTTGCTCAAGGTCACCGCGCTAATCGATGGCCGAGCTGGCATCAGAGCCCGTGAGGTCTGGCTCCAGGGCCGCCGCCCTGCTGGGCACGCGTGAGCGGCTGCGTCCTGCCAGGCCCCCGGGGACGGCCCGAGCCCTCACCTCCATGGAGAAGCGGCGCTGGCTCGGCCGCCGGAACTGCGTGCCGGGAGACGGCGGCCTGGGCTCCTCCCCGCCGTCTGTGGGGGAGAGGGTGCTGGGCTCTGGCGGGGCGTCTCTGCCAAGAGGACCAAGCTGCAGATCTGAGAGGAGAGGCATCAGCTGCCCTCCCTGCCCCTCTGCCCCGGGGGGAGTCCCCGTCCTCCCTCTGTCCTCCCCCACGGCCAGCAGTGCAGGTGTGGGGTGTGGGGTGTGCGGTGTGGGGTGTGCGGTGTGGGGTGTGGGGTGTGGGGTGTGGGGTGTGGGGTGTGGGGTGTGGGGTGTGGGGTGTGCGGTGTGGGGTGTGGGGTGTGGGGTGTGGGGTGTGGGGTGTGGGGTGTGGGGTGTGCGGTGTGGGGTGTGGGGTGTGGGGTGTGGGGTGTGGGGTGTGGGGTGTGGGGTGTGGGGTGTGGGGTGTGGGGTGTGGGGTGTGGGGTGTGCGGTGTGGGGTGTGGGGTGTGGGGTGTGGGGTGTGCGGTGTGGGGTGTGGGGTGTGCGGTGTGGGGTGTGGGGTGTGGGGTGTGGGGTGTGGGGTGTGGGGTGTGCGGTGTGCGGTGTGGGGTGTGGGGTGTGGGGTGTGGGGTGTGGGGTGTGGGGTGTGGGGTGTGGGGTGTGCGGTGTGGGGTGTGGGGTGTGCGGTGTGGGGTGTGGGGTGTGGGGTGTGGGGTGTGGGGTGTGGGGTGTGGGGTGTGCGGTGTGGGGTGTGGGGTGTGGGGTGTGGGGTGTGCGGTGTGGGGTGTGGGGTGTGGGGTGTGGGGTGTGGGGTGTGGGGTGTGGGGTGTGCGGTGTGGGGTGTGGGGTGTGGGGTGTGGGGTGTGCGGTGTGGGGTGTGGGGTGTGGGGTGTGCAGGTGTGGGGTGTGGGGTGTGCGGTGTGGGGTGTGGGGTGTGGGGTGTGGGGTGTGGGGTGTGGGGTGTGCGGTGTGGGGTGTGGGGTGTGGGGTGTGGGGTGTGCGGTGTGGGGTGTGGGGTGTGGGGTGTGGGGTGTGCGGTGTGGGGTGTGGGGTGTGGGGTGTGGGGTGTGGGGTGTGGGGTGTGCGGTGTGGGGTGGGGTGTGGGGTGTGGGGTGTGGGGTGTGGGGTGTGCGGTGTGGGGTGTGGGGTGTGGGGTGTGGGGTGTGGGGTGGGTGTGGGGTGTGGGGTGTGGGGTGTGGGGTGTGCGGTGTGGGGTGTGGGGTGTGCGGTGTGGGGTGTGGGGTGTGGGGTGTGCGGTGTGGGGTGTGCGGTGTGGGGTGTGGGGTGTGGGGTGTGCGGTGTGGGGTGTGCGGTGTGGGGTGTGGGGTGTGCGGTGTGGGGTGTGGGGTGTGCGGTGTGGGGTGTGGGGTGTGGGATGTTCGGTGTGCGGTGTGGGGTGTGGGGTGTGGGGTGTGCGGTGTGCGGTGTGGGGTGTGGGGTGTGGGGTGTGGGGTGTGTGGTGTGGGGTGTGGGGTGTGGGGTGTGGGGTGTGCGGTGTGGGGTGTGCGGTGTGGGGTGTGGGGTGTGCGGTGTGGGGTGTGCGGTGTGGGGTGTGCGGTGTGGGGTGTGGGGTGTGCGGTGTGGGATGTTCGGTGTGCGGTGTGGGGTGTGGGGTGTGGGGTGTGCGGTGTGGGGTGTGCGGTGTGGGGTGTGGGGTGTGCGGTGTGGGGTGTGCGGTGTGGGGTGTGCGGTGTGGGGTGTGGGGTGTGCGGTGTGGGATGTTCGGTGTGCGGTGTGGGGTGTGGGGTGTGGGGTGTGCGGTGGGTGTGCGGTGTGGGGTGTGGGGTGTGCGGTGTGGGGTGTGCGGTGTGGGTTGTGGGGTGTGGGGTGTGCGGTGTGGGGTGTGCGGTGTGGGGTGTGCGGTGTGGGGTGTGGGGTGTGGGGTGTGGGGTGTGCGGTGTGGGGTGTGCGGTGTGGGGTGTGGGGTGTGCGGTGTGGGGTGTGCGGTGTGGGGTGTGGGGTGTGGGGTGTGCGGTGTGGGGTGTGGGGTGTGCGGTGGGTGTGCGGTGTGGGGTGTGGGGTGTGCGGTGTGGGGTGTGCGGTGTGGGGTGTGGGGTGTGGGGTGTGCGGTGTGGGGTGTGGGGTGTGCGGTGTGGGGTGTGGGGTGTGCGGTGTGGGGTGTGCGGTGTGGGGTGTGGGGTGTGGGGTGTGGGGTGTGCGGTGTGGGGTGTGGGGTGTGGGGTGTGGGGTGTGCGGTGTGGGGTGTGGAGTGTGGGGTGTGGGGTGTGCGGTGTGGGGTGTGGGGTGTGGGGTGTGGGGTGTGCGGTGTGGGGTGTGGGGTGTGCGGTGTGGGGTGTGGGGTGTGGGGTGTGGGGTGTGCGGTGTGGGGTGTGGGGTGTGCGGTGTGGGGTGTGCGGTGTGGGGTGTGGGGTGTGCGGTGTGGGGTGTGGGGTGTGGGGTGTGGGGTGTGGGGTGTGCGGTGTGGGGTGTGCGGTGTGGGGTGTGGGGTGTGCGGTGTGGGATGTTCGGTGTGGGGTGTGGGGTGTGGGGTGTGGGGTGTGCGGTGGGTGTGCGGTGTGGGGTGTGGGGTGTGCGGTGGGTGTGCGGTGTGGGGTGTGGGGTGTGGGGTTTGCGGTGTGGGGTGTGGGGTGTGCGGTGTGGGGTGTGGGGTGTGGGGTGTGCGGTGTGGGGTGTGGGGTGTGGGGTGTGCGGTGTGGGGTGTGGGGTGTGGGGTGTGCGGTGTGGGGTGTGGGGTGTGGGGTGTGGGGTGTGCGGTGTGGGGTGTGGGGTGTGGGGTGTGGGGTGTGCGGTGTGGGGTGTGCGGTGTGGGGTGTGGGGTGTGCGGTGTGGGGTGTGGGGTGTAGCCCCCGGGGTCCAGGGCCAGGAGGGTTTTGGGGAGTGGCCTCACCCTCCTGGTCCCGGCTGTGCAGCTGGCTGAACTGCTCTGCGAACTCCGTCAGGGACTCCTCGATGGTCTCGGTGCGGGGCACGGACAGGGAGAAGCGGCGCTTGAAGTTCTTCATCTTATTCATGATCGGCCGGGCAGGCAGGCAGGAGGCAGCGGTCCTGAGGCAGCGGGCGGAGGGCCAGCGTGAGAAGGAGGCCCCAGGGGACGGGTGTCTCCGTCTCTCCGTCAGGCTCTGTGGCCCGGCCCGGGGAGCGGGGCTGAGCCTCTGCACAGGCTCCAGCTCCCAGGCCTCTCCTCCCTGGGGGCCGACGCGGGCCTGCTCCCCGGAAACACGCACAAGGAGGACCCGGCAGAACGGGCGGCACCGCTCATCACCGCAGCAGGACAGGCCCAGGGGGTCCTGGAGGCCTCCCCGGGGCCAGAGGGGACCTTTTAGCGGCTGGAGGTCTGGAGAGTCCTGGAGGGAAGGCTGAGTGGCAGGGAGGGCACCAGCTCTTCACCAACGTGTGTGTGAGCTTGGACCTGTCTGCAGCCTCATGGACGGATGCCTACACGCTAAGTATCAGCCTGGCTTACACCCTCACGACAGAGTCTGGTCCAAACCCCGTTCATCCCGGAGGGTCTGGCTGGCTTGTCCTGGGAAGTGAGGGAGGAGGTGGGTGCCCCTGAGCTGGCCCAGCCCCGTCTCTGCAGCTGAAACGGGGAAGGGCAGGAGCCGCTGAAGGTCTCGGGGGAAACTCAGAGAGGCCCCCCGAGGAGCCCCAAGTGGGAAGGGCGTCCACTGCAGAGGGCAGCAGGGGAGGGGTGGGCCGCTCTGCTGGCTTTTGGGGGCCCTTTCCCCAGCCGGAGGGGTTCCCCCTGCAGCCCCTCAGCCCTCTTGCCTCCGGGCGAGGGGACTTGTGCACTGCTTCCTCCTGCAGACCCTTCCTTCCGCGTCCTGCCCGGAAAAGCCAGAGCGGGGCAGTCCCTCCTCCCGCCACCGTTTCATAAGCTCCCTCTGCGGCCGCCCCCTCATCCTGCGCTGCCCACGCTCCCCCGGCTGCAGTGGGGCCGGGGCCAAGGACTCTCGCAAGGGCCCCCCACCCACACATCTGCCAGGAAGGCCTGGGGGCCGGTCCTGCACCCCCTCCCAGCTTTACCCACGCACCAGACACTGCCCGTCCCCAGAGGATGCTCTCAGCCCTGTCACTGGCTACTACCCAGTTGCCAAGGCAACCAGGCCCCTCCCGAATCCTCCTGGTTTAAGGGATTATGGGTCAGTAACATGTTTGCTTGGCCTAATGATCACATCCTCCTGTCCTCGGCCGGAAAGAACCCTGCCAAGGGTGCCTCCCTTCCCTGGGCCTGAACGTTCCTGGCTGCCCCCAAATGCACTTAAGGTTGGGCCCCCCAACTCCCCGGAGCCCCGACACTACCCTGGGCATGGCCAAGCTTCCTTCCTCGGGCTTGTGCCTCCCAGAACCCAGGCCTTGGGTCCGCACCGCCAGCTAAGCCTCCCTCGGTCAGTGGGCCCTGAAGCTCGCTCAGTTCTGCTCAACAAACGAGGACTGAGTACCTACTATGTGCCAGGCATTGTGCTAGAGGGGCCTAGGGGCCCAGTGACAGGGGGCCTGGGCATACCCTGCCTCTCACTCACTGCCCAGCATGACGGGAGCATGGAGACAGCTCCATGATAAGGGTCAGTGGCTTACAAGGCTGGCAGGACATGGGCATCACCAGGAAGCTTTGTAAAAAGTTCAGATTCCCGCCCGGCTGGCGTGGCTCGGTGGTGGAGCGTCGATCTATGAACCAGGAGGTCACGGTTCAATTCCTGGTCAGGGCACACGCTCCGGTTGCAGGCATGCGGGAGGCAGCTGATCAACGATTCTCTCTCAACATTAATGTTCCTGTTTCTCCCTACCTCTCCCTTCCTCTAGGAATGCAATAAAAATATGTTTTTTTAAAAAAATTTTCAGATTCTAGCCCTAACCGGTTTGGCTCAGTGGATTGAGCATCAGCCTGCGGACTGGAAGGTCCCAGGTTCGATTCCGGTCAAGGGCATGTACCTTGGTTGCGGGTACATCCCCAGTAGCGGATATGCAGGAGGCAGCTGATCGATGTTTCTCTCTCATTGATGTTTCTAACTCTCTATCCCTCTCCCTTCCTCTCTGTAAAAAATCAATAAAAAATATATATATTTTTAAAATTCAGATTCTTGGGTCTCACTCTGATTCTGGAACTGAGGATCTGAGGATGGCACCGGGAAAATGCATCTTAATAAAAAGCCTCCCCGGGATCTGACAGGAGCCACGGTGGAAGCGCGAGGCCCAGGGAAGGGTAGGTGACGAACCCGGGTCCCGCCTGCCCGCCTGGCCGCAATGGAGTATCCTCAGATCTGGGGAGGAGCTGAGGGAGGAGAGCACATGGATTGGAGCAGGAGGACCCCGGAGAAAGGGAGGGAATGTCTGCCAGGCACAACTGATCAGACTCGATCACCGTTACCCGAGGGGTCGGGGGAGCCAGGCACTGAGCTCCCTGAGGTTTGAGCTCTGCCAAGAGGGCCAGCCACGCCCCCTTCTGAAAACAGGGAATCCCCCTCCCCCTATAAAGCCGTGTGTGCTCAGGAATCCGCCACCATGACCCTCATGTCCTTGCTCTCACTGTGTAGGAGGGCGGGAGGCTCATTGAAAGCCACGGGGGGAGCCGAAACCGGTTTGGCTCAGTGGATAGAGCGTCGGTCTGCAGATTGAAAGGTCCTAGGTTCGATTCCGGTCAAGGGCATGTACATTGGTTTTGCGGGCACATCCCTGGTGGGGGGTGTGCAGGAGGCAGCTGGTCGATGTTTCTCTCTCATCGACATTTCTAGCTCTCTATCCCTCTCTTCTCCTCTCTGTAAAAAATCAATAAAATATATTTTAAAAAAAATAAAAATAAAAAAAAAGAAAGCCACGGGAAGAGAGGCCCCCAACTTCTACAGGACAAAGGAGGCCCAGGCCTGAATGGCACCTACCCTCCCCATGTTCCCTCAAAAGCAAGGAGCCACCCGCTTGGGTTGGGGGGGTTGGGACGGGGAGCCGAGGCGGGTGGGACCGGGACAGCTGACTGGAGCAGGAACGTGGGCCCAGGCGAGGCGGAGGGATGGGGACCGGCTGTGGCCCCCGGCCTGCGGAGAGACCGAGGGGAAGTGGCTGTCGCGGCGGCAGGCGCCATGGCGGTTGGAGGCAGGGATGGACTTCCGGAGGGCGGCAGGGGAGCAGGTGGCAGGGTGGTGACCAGGGCAGAGAGGGGCTGCCTCTCTCCGCGGGGCACAATCGGGGCATTGAACCCAGCAGGGTCTTGGGTGTGACAGGGCAGACTGGGCAGTGAATGGTCTGTTGTTTCTTAGGTCAAGACACAAGATGCCTCTGTCGCTTTTCCCTGGGGAGCGTCCGCTCCTCCGATGTGGGGGTCACGGGGGGGGGGAGGGGGACAGGAAAATGGCCTGTCACCTTGTGGCGTCCGCCCCCTCCCCCATATGGGGACAGAAGGGCTCAGTGTGACCCTGCCCGAGGCCAGCCCGGGGCCGGGCACAGGGTGGCCTTTGTCCCCAGGCCAGGGAGCCAGCTGGGGCTGTCCCCGCGCAACTGGTGCCAGGGCAAGAGGGAGACGGGCGCCCAGGGGTGCTGGCCGGGGTGGGGGATGGGGACGGGGCACAGCCCCCTCCGGAGCGGGGAGCTGTGGGGCGGGGCAGGCAGAGCGCCCTGCACAGGCCTTCCTTCCTGTGCCCCATGCCCAGGTACGTCTGAAAAGCTCCCAGCCTGTCTCCTGCTTCCTCCTGGGCACACACCGGCCAGCCCTGAACGTCCTGCCGCTGCCGGAGGCGTGGACAGCACAGGAGGAAGGAGGCGGGGGGCCAGGAGGAAACGGACACTCACCCGGAGGCCACTGCCTATCCAGGAGCCAGGGCTGGAGTCCTGGGACCTGGGCACCAGGCACCGTCCCGACCCCTCGCTGGCCACGGGGACCCCAGGCTCACAGAGGGGAACGGACTCGCTCAGAACCTCCTGGTGTCGCCACGTGAGGAGGAGAAAGGAGCCACGTGGTCTCTGACCTGGCGTGCTCCCCACCACCCGTCCCCGAGCCCCCTCCCTGTGCCCGAGGCTGTGTGGCTCTCTCCTCCTCCAGCCTGCCCCACTCCCGCCCTGAACGAGAAGCCTGCCCGGGCTTAAAATCGGGTGCCACCGCCAGCAGGCTGCAGGATGGCGGTCACGTTATAGAATTCTTCGCTTTGGCTCTGGGCACTCGTTTTATGATTACGTACCGAACAACTACTACTACATGCCAGAAACGGTGGTTGACACCAGGAGTCTTGTGAGCAAAACAGACATGCATTCCCCCCCCTTCATTGCGTCCTAGTCCAGGCAGGGAGGGTGGGCGCGGGCAGAAACGTAAATAAAGTCACCACCAGGGCACGTTGGGTGGTGGTCGGGGTGATGGAGGAGACAGGGCAGGGAGGTGAGAGCGGCTGGGGCGTGGCGACCTGACGCGGGGCCGCTGGGAGGCCTCCCGGAGACGGTGGCGTCTTCTTGGGAAAATTCCAAGTAGGCCAGGGAAGGAGGCTGGTGGTGTGGAATCTGGGGAAGCAGGTGAGCGAGGGAACAGCAGGGGCAAAGGTCCTGAGGCAGAAGTGGGGGCCTGGCTGGAGAGGAGGCCAGAGGGGAGCACCGAGCAGAGCAGATCGCGTTGGGGCCCCTCAGGACTTGGGAGGGTGCAAGCGGATGAGAGATATGATCCCACTCAGATGTTATTTAATTTTTTACAACGATATATTGCTTTTTAAAGTATATCTATATATTCTTACGGATTTTAGAGAAGAAGGGAGAGGGAGAAAGAGATAGAAACATCAATGATGAGAATCAACGATTGGCTGCCTCCTGCACGCCCCCGACCGGGGATCGAGCCCACAACCTGGGCATGTGCCCTGACCAGGAATCGAACCATGACCTTCTGGTTGATGCTCAACCATTGAAGCCCACCAGTCGAGCCACTTAGATTTTATTTTATTTTATATATATATTTACAGATAGGAAGGGAGAGGGATAGAGAGTTAGAAACATCGACGAGAGAGAAACACCGATCAGATGCCTCCTGCACACCCCCAACTGGGGATGTGCCCGTAACCAAGGCACATGCCCCAGATGGGAATCGAACCCTGGACCCTTGAGTCTGCAGGCCAACGCTCTATCCACTGAGTCAAACGGATTATGGCCGAGCCACTTAGGTTTTAAGAGCTCCCTCTGGCTGTAGGGTTGAGAACAGACTGTGGGCAGGAGGCTGTCAGAGGTCCAGAGAGAGAGATGGCGGAGTCTGGGTCAGTGTGGGAGCAGCGGGGTGGGGAGGGGAGGGGGGGGTTCTGGAGGCATCTGCAAGGTGGGGAGCCAAAGGCCCGCGCAGAAGGGCTGCCCCTGGGCTGAGAGACAGGGGCCAAGCAGGGCTCGGAGGCTTCGGGCCAGAGCAGCCGGGAGGATGGGCGTGAGGAATGCTGGGAGCAGGGCTTGCCTGGCTCGGGGAGGAGTGGGATTTGGGCAGGTGTCCGATGGCCAGAGGACATGTGCGTGGAGACGCTGCGTGAGCTGCACGACATGGCACCTGCCCCGGGGAGACGCCCAGAAAAAGGTCAGCTCTCCTCCCCTTTCCCGCTCAGACGTGAAGATGTGCCTGGAAAGGGGCCCCCTGGAAAGCTCCTCAGACACCCCTCACAGACGCCCGCACAGCCCAGAGGTGCTCTGAGGAGGGTGGGGGTCAGCTTCCCTTCTTCACCTCCGGGAGCAGCTGGAGACCTGGGTGCAGGGTGCAAACAAGAGACAACCTCCCGAACGAAGCCCCGTCCCAGCCTGCACCCAAGGCCCTGCACGGTCTGGGCCCCTTCCTCTCTGGCTCTGCTCTCCTCCTCCCCTCCCTACCACCCTGGCTCTGCTCCAGGCCACGCCCCTGCATGCAGTTCTGGTCTCGGGTCTTCAGAAGCTTCGCGGAGCCCCCAGGACCCGCTCTGACCCCCGCCTCCGGCTGCTGGCACGGGCTGGCTGTTTCCCAGCCCGAGGAGTATGCGCTCGGTTCCAGGTGCCCGTGGGACACTTCCCTCGTTCCGTGTTGTTTGTTTTGTTGTGTTGTGTTTTGGATCTCAGTCTCCGTGGGCCCCGGGGCAGAGGCTGAAGGAGATCCCTTCCAACGGCCCACCTTCTGGAGCCCAGAGGGTCTGACCCTCAGTCCCAAGGCTGACCACCTCCTGCTGATCCCCTCTGCGGCCCGCTCCCTGCCCCCACCTGGGTCCCTCAACCGCGTGGCGCCTCCGGGCAGGTTTCAAAAGAACCGGAGGCCACGGCTGACCAAGTGCGCAGACGTCAGGAGCTGAGACTTCAGACACTCCCTCCCCCGGTGAGAAAGGTGCCTGCAGGGAGCCTCAGAGGGCATCTCTCCCTTCACCCTCTCACCGACCCTGCCCTGCCCTGCCCGGCACAGCCTGAGGTTTTAGTTTCCTCACCTGGGAGGAACCTCAGGGGAAGCTGCCTGAAGCTGGGAGGCAAGGGCAGAAGCCGAAGCCCTGGGCCCTCAGCACGGACCTCGCCCCGCCCAGCTCCCACCTGCAGGCCAGGCGGCCAGCCTGGGCCCTCTGGGTGGCAAGAATCTAGGAAGACTGCGCGGCCTGCATCGCCCTGCCAATGCACAGCCGCTCAGGGCTCCGAGAGGATCCCCACAGCCTCTGCTTGGAATGCAGGATGCAGGGGGAGAGCGGAAGGCCTTCCGAGAGCAAGGTGCGCGAACCTCCAGGAGGGACGCCAGGTGGGGAGGGAGGCCCAGCGCCTGGGGCGGGGCCCCTGCAGCCCCTACCGGGCGGCACGTCCGGCAGTGAGCACCCCGTGCCGCCCAGGCCTGCTCTCCCAAAGTCTGCGGCTTGGAGTCCGGGGAGAAACCCCAGCTCTCCCACCTGGGCAGACACCTGAGCCTCCGTTCCCTTGTCTGCTACATGGGGATAACACCTAACCTCCCCTCTGCCTGCCACTGCTTCCCTTTCCCGGCGGCTTTCTGATGCTGTCACTCCCCTCCCATGGGACACTGCCCTCGGGGAGAAGCCCCGACTGGAGGGCCCGGCAGGGCAGACCTCCGATGCTGCAGCCCTGCCTCCCTGTCTCGGCTCTCACCCCTTTGGGGAATGTGCTGGGCGCTGGCTCGCAGAGGAAACGAGCCTCTCACTTGCCCTTGGACGCCCTTCCTCATGTCCCCTTGGTGACCCCACCTCCTCCTCAACGCCAGTGCCTTTCGCCTGAGAAGCCGCATGGGACACCGCCTCCTTCCTCCAGGAGAAACGAGATGCTTCCTTTCTGCGTGCAGCCAGACTGGGGTGCCCTTCAGGCCAAGAGCAGTCAACACACACACACACACACACCGGCAGCGCCTTGCATGGCATCAGGGACCGGGACTTCCCAGGGGCTCAGACCCAGGCCACTGTACCTTAAGGCTTGTTCAAGCCTCTTCCCTCCACAGATGTAGAGCCTCAGCCCCACTGAGGTCAGGCCTGCGTCACTGAGTCGCCAGGACACTCCGTCTGTCTGTGTACAGACATCTGGCTCCTTTGGCCCATGAGGGACCTGGGTCCAGGTTTCTCCCCATCAGGCCAGCCGCACTCTCGGTAGGTAGGGTTTAGGGTGGGCCTGGCCCTGCCCTCTCTCTGGACACACCAGAGCAGCGGTCGGCGAACTTTGGCTCTCGAGCCACATGGGGTCGCGAGCCGCGGTGTGCCGCTCTGTTGACTAATGAGTTTGCCGACCACTGCCTTAGGGAAAAACACTTTAAAATATTTTAATAATGTACTAATGTCTTTCACCTGAAGTCAAAATTTCTGGGTAAGGGTAATGCCTGACGCAGTGGTCGGCAAACTCATTCGTCAACAGAGCGGCCAACCGCAGCAGCTCACGAGCCACAGTTTGCCACCACTGCACTAGAGCAAGCCAAGCGGCCCTGGACTCCCCGGGGCATTGTTCTGCCTGGCTGCTGCCGGCTCTCAGCGGGAAGCGGGACACGGGATGGCGGGCCCGGGCCTCAAGGGCCAGGGACCAGGGAAAGCCAGCGAAGTGCTCCTGTCCTCAGGGCTCCATCCAGGAGCCACCTCCCCTACACACCTGCTGCGCTGCCCCTGTTTTCTCCAGCCGGAAACCCCGCCGGCCCCAGCCGGGCCAGCCCCTCCCCCGAGCCCCACAGCATCTGGACACCCCCAAGCAGAGCCCCGGGCAACCTGTCCTGTTCGCGTGTCTGTTTCCCCCGTTTACCCGGGAGCTTGTTAAGGGGAAGGACTGGGTCCGACTCATCATTACACCCCATGCCCGACCCAGGGCCTGGCGCCGGGCCGACCCTCCCCTGACCGGCGAGAGGAAAGCTGGGAGTTCCTCCTTCCGGGAGCCGTTTGGAGGCCAAGATGACGGACAGGAGACCGTCAGTTCCCGCCTGGACTCAAAGCCTCAGCCTAACCTAACCGTCCTCCGGCCAGCTCTCGGCCTCGATGGCAGTGGGGAGCGGGTGGGCGGGGGCAGAGGGGGCAGCTTCCTGAGTGGCAGCAGCTTCCTAAGTGAGGCCTGCAGAGGTCTCCTGGCTGGCAGGTGCCGCCCACAGTGAGGGTGGCCTCGGGCTGGGAAAAGTCCTCAGGAGAGATTCCAACCGAACAGTCATCAAGCTGCGGCCTCTGCCAAAACCGGTTTGGCTCAGTGGATAGAGCGTCCGTCTGAGGACTGAAAGGTCCCAGGTTCGATTCCGGTCAAGGGCATGTACCTTGGTTGCAGGCACATCCCCAGTAGGGGGTGTGCAAGAGGCAGCTGGCCGATGTTTCTCTCTCATTGATATTTCTAGCTCTCTAGCTCTCTCCCTTCCTCTCTGTGAAAAAATCAATAAAATATATATTGATATTGATATATATTGATATATATAAAAGCTGTGGCCTCCGGGCTCACGGGGAGGGAGGGTGGCAGGGGGCGTCCTCATAGGCTCCCATCCCTTAGGGGCACATTTCCAGAGACTCATGGGTCAGGCACACAACCCAAGCTCAGACTTTGACCTTGACCCCCCTGACTCCCTGACTTCCCCACCTCCAGCCCCTCTTTGTGGCCCCGCAGCAGCCCTAGGGACACTCCAGAAATGGAGGCTCAGAGACCACCTTCCGGTATGTTCTTTCTGGAGCCCCGGCTGCCGCTGGCCCGCGGCCTCTGGCGAGGCTTTGGATTTGCAGGTGATGAGAGGGGACCAGGCGCCCCTCTGTCGGCGGGGTCCTGGCCACGCAGAGCCTCCCAGACCAGAGGCCGAGGCAAGACGTCCATCCCCACCTCTCCCTGCTCCCAGGCAGCCTCGCCTTCTAGGTAGAGGAGAGCCTCAGAGAAGGCCCCTCACCTACTACCGCCCATGCTTTCAAAAGCCCCGAGTCCAGAGACTTCTCTAAGGCCGACCTGCAGTCCCAAAGGAGGGCGCTCACCCATGCTCACCATCTCCTTCAAACCAGGAGGCGGGGGGCGGGGGAAGAGCAGCAAGTCCACCCACTCCCGGGCCTCCCTTCGGCCCGACATGAGAACCTGCCATGGGGCCCTGGTGAGCGGCTCTCGCCATGCCCAACTTTAGCAACGAACGGCGGGGGCCGTTCGGGCTGCTGTCCCCGGGGACCCCTCGGCCTCGGGAGCAGGGAGGGCAGCGGGGAAGGGCTTCCCAGCATTTCTGGACCGTGTTCCTATTTATACTCCACTCTCAGCCCCACCCGCCCCCAGGCGGGCCCGCGCTACCCTCTGTCCGCATTCCAACAGAACCCGGCCAGCCTTCCCTGCGCCGCCTCCTCACGCGCCCACTGGCCTCCCAACCTCCAGGCTGGGCCCAGGCGACAGCTTACGACGGGACTCTCCTACCCCGCCCTCCCCCCCCTCCCTGTCTCGAAGGCACCTCTGGGCAGCGGTTGCACGTGGCTGTTCACCTGCCCTCTAATTGCCCCATCCTTGGCACCCTTCTTGAAGGGAGGGGCTAGTCTCTCTGTCACTTCCTAATTTCACAAGTAGCTGCTGGGCTCCAGGCATTGTCCTGGGCTCCACACCTCGTCTTCCCTTCCCTTGGCCTCCTGCTTCTCCTCCTACCGTGTTTCCCCGAAAATAAGACATCCTCCGAAAATAAGACCTACTTACAGGTTTCCTTCTGAGTGAGATATAAGGCATCCCCCCGAAAATAAGGCCCCCCTAGGCTAAACATGAGAGATTTGGTTCACTGATTCTGAAAGAAATGGAGTCACAAGAAATTCACCAGGAAATTCAGGAATTGGATTGTTAGGATGATGTTCCAGAAGTTGATGACATGATTATCATTGAATAAATGAGCAAATTCTTGATACTGTAGAATTCACAGTTTGTCTGGTTTGTGTTGACAACTACCGTACTACCGTACCGTATACAGGTAATAAATTTCCTTTATTTTCATTTAACAATAAATGTGTACCATATTCTTCTTCCTGGAAAAATAAGACATCCCCTGAAAATAAGGCCTAGCGCATCTCTGGGAGCAAAAATTAATATAAGACACTGTCTTATTTTCGGGGAAACAGGGTACTTCTCCCTCCGTATCTGTGTCTGGCGGACTCACTTCCTCTCCCTGTCCCTGTGCGTCGGCACTCCCCAGAGTTCCCTCTTGGGCCCTTTGTGCACACTCTTCCTGGTGACCTCATGTTTTCCAGCGGTGGAAACCACCACCCATGTGCTCGTGACTGTGGCCCACTGCGCCCCTGACTCTCACACGGGCAGGGCCGGCTGCCTGCCAGGCACCTCTGCCTGGATGCCCCTCCCCGCCACCGGGGGTCAGAGATACAAGAATCACTTCAGTGGGTTTAGGACAACGAGAGACAGTGAATAATCCAAGATGTGTTTTTAAGCAAAAAAAAAAAAAGCAGACGTGTACAACTTGTAAAAGCTCTCTGTGTGCTAGATAGACACGTGTCATCCATGTACACATGTACATGCGAACACCGTCTATAGTCCAGAAAGGTGTTAAAATGCTGACAGTAGTTACCCCTGGGGGGCAGAATTGTGGGTGATTTTAAGCCTTCTTTTTGCTGATTTACATCATCTAATATTTCCCAGAATGAGCATTCCCTGCTCAGGTCGAAAGAAGTAACACTTCTTTTTGAGTGAAAACAAAGTATTTTTAGGCCGAGATTCCAGGACTGTTCAGCGCCAGCCTTGGGAGGACGGGAATTATCTGGAGCAGGGTCAGCAAGCGTCTTCTGGCAAAGCCAGGCGGCCTGTGCTTCAGGCTCTGGGGGCCATTCAGTCCCTGCAGCAACCCCAGACTCCGACCCAGCGGGCCAGTGCCCTCAGACGGATGGAAACCCAGTCAGCTGGACTCATGGGCACTAACATTTGAATTGTGTACAATTCTCAAGTGTCACAAAATATTAGCATCTCCTGTGGAATTTTCCCCAGCCACATAAAACTGCAGAGCACATTCTTAGCTCATGGGCCCTCCTGAAACAGGCTGGCTTTGGCCAAGAGCCACGGTTGGCCAAGCCTTGCCCCGGAGCATCCGGTGCCTGTATGGCACTAGAATCTAGCACCCACCCTACCACGTAAGGCAAGAAGTTAGGAGACTGTGGCCCTGGTCAGTGTGGCTAGATGGTTAGAGCGTCGGCCCATGCACTGAAGGGCTGTGGGTTCGATTCCCAGTCGAGGGCATGTACCTGGGTGGCAGGTTTGATTCCCAGTCCCAGCCAGGGTGCATACAAGAGACAACCAATTGATGTCTGTCTGTCTGTCTGTCTCTCTCTCTCTCTCTCTCTCTCTCCCTCTCTCTCTCTCTCCCTCTCTCTCTCTCTCCCCCTTCCTCCTTCCTTCCCACCCTCTTAAAAAAAAAAGCAATGGAAAAAATATCCTCAGGTGAAGATAAACAACTAAATAGCTCAGCGTTTGTGGGCATTATCTCATTGGAATCCGCACAACCACATGAAGTAACGCTAATTACTCTCCCCATTTGCCAAATGAGGAAACAAACACTGGTGAGCAAGTTCCCTCTTCTAGCCCCTTAAGGAATGGCAGAGGCAGGATGTGAGCTGACCCCTGACCCCAAAGCCCATACGTGGCCTCCACCCCGGCTGTTGACAGGAGGGAGACGCTCAACAGGCAGAAAATGAACGACTGCACCAGCCATTACAGAGTCACCGTGTCCATCCCAGCCCCTAAAGGAAGACGTGAGTGTTGGGGGTGGGGCAGGGGCACAGGGAGGGACCATCATGCCGAGTTCTAGGACCGGGGTCTCATCACTCACGGTCCCCTCCGAAGTCCGGGCCAGCTGTCCCCCCAGGGGCCACTCCTGTGACCAGAGAGCGTCAAGCTAAAACCGGTTTGGCTCAGTGGATAGAGCGTCGGCCTGCAGACTGAAAGGTACAAGGTTCGATTCCGGTCAAGGGCTTGTACCTTTGTTGCGGGCACATCCCCAGTGGGGGGTGTGCAGGAGGCAGCTGATCGATGTTTCTCTCTCATCAATGTTTCTAACTCTATCCTTCTCCCCTCCTCTCTGTAAAAAATTTAAAAAAAAATTTTTTTTTTTTAAAAGAGAGCATCAAGACCCTTTTCGGTTCAAAGCCAAACCCATCGCCGCCCGATCCCTCCTCCCCTGCAGACAGCACCACCGAGGAGGTGTCAGGAGCAGATGGCGCTCCCTCGCACAGGAGGGCTGGCTGAGATGGGCCGCCGCTCTCCTCCTCCCGATTGGCGGCTGTGCCCCCGTGTCCCCCGGGCAGCCCCTGTGGGCCCAGCCACAGGTGTGTCAGATCCTGGGTGTCTGACCCTCTCCCTGACCTACGTGAGCCCAGCCTGGGCGTGGGCTCTGCCTGTGTGTTCATAGCTGTGGGGACCAGAACAAGACAAGACTCCCCTGCTTGTCTGCTCCCGCCCCCGGAGGTGGGGAAGTGCCCACTCAGCAGCGAATGCCGAGAGGACAAAGGTGAAGGGTCCGGGTGGGGAGAGGAGAAGGGGTTATGGCGGGACAGGGGGCCGGGGAAGAGAAATGTGACTCGTTCCCAAAGGGATCGAGAAGTTAATCAGGTGAGTCTGGACCCAGGCCAGCCACTCCCTCATGGACAACAGAGCAGAACAGGGACTGCAATTAATTAAGTGCTGGGGGAGGGGGGCGTCTTACCCCCGGGGGAAGAGGCCTGCCCCGGGGGCCTCAGAGGAGGAGGCTGAAGGTTCCCAGCTCCCAGTGCCTACCTCACTCACCCTGGGAGCTAGAGGATGTCCCCACGGCACAGATTCCTGGCTTCCTCCCGCAGGTTTCCATCCAGCCTGCACCCCAGCCCCCTCATTCTCTTAGGCAGCGCCTTCCTCCCGAGCCTGGACGCGCAGGAGAAAGACCGAGAGCCGGGCCTGACGGGATCAGGAAAGCCTGCCTCGGTCTCTTTCTGCCCCAGAGCCAGCGCAGGGCCAAGACCAGGAAATCCCTTACCAAATAACCAGCAGCGGTATGAACAGCGCCTGGTCACGCAGCCGCTGCCGCGTGCCAGGAACCGTGCTCCTTCACGTCATCCACACAACAGCCCTCCGATCAGGATCCCCGTTTCCCAGATGAGGCCGCCGAGGCCGGGGGAAGAGGCTCAGAAATTTGCCGGGAGAGAGGGGTCGCACAGCTGGTGTGTGCTGGAACAGGCCTCCGTCCGGCCCCTCCTCCCACCTTCTTTAGACTTCAAATGAGACACGGAGAGAAGGAGTCAGGGGAGAGCAATGGAGATGCTGGACAAAAAGTCCAAATGGGGTGTCGCAGGGAAAGGAGAGACAGGTTGGGGTAGGAGCTGAGAGGACCCAAGCCAAGCTCCGCCCAGCAGCATGGAGCCTGTGTGCCCAGGCACAGAAGGCACAGGTGGGCAGAGGACAGAGTCTGGCGTAGGGAAAACAAATGCAGCTAGGAAGGCCGCTCCGTCTCCCAGAGGCCCCGGAAGAGGGGACGGGGAGAGGGAGGGGGGACGAGGGCTCCAGCTTCCAAGGCGGGCATCTGAGCCCATGAGATCCCAGACCAGGAACCTACTCCCTCCTCAGATCTGGTGCCCCTTCTCCTGCACCCTGTGGAGAGGCTGGCTCTGCCTGGCACAGGACACACAGGAATCTCTTACTAGAGCATCACCCCCATCCCTCCTTCCCCTCCCCTGGGGCTGAGCAGGAGCCAGAGGAGTCCGGGTGGGCTGGGGTCTCTCTCCTTTGATGGGGCAGAGGCTGAGCAGGGAGCTGGGGGTCCCCTGGACGTGGGCTGGCTCCCAGCTCTGCGACTCTGGGAAAGCTGGTCTCTCAGAGCAGCTGTGTCCTCCCCTGGGATGGGGGGGAGGGGGGGATAACACCCACTCCTACAGCCGTGTGACACTCTGTTTGGCATGGAGTAGACACTGTAAATGGTGGCCACCAGGGCAACCCACTGAAGTTCCTCTAGCTCTGGAAACCCGGCGAGTTTGGGGAGCATGAAGGCGGGGAGACTCCCGGGAACCCAATGGGCAGTGCGGTTGCAGGAGTGGGAGGAGGTCGGCCTCTCTGGCCCATCAGCTACACAGCAGGCGCTGGGGCAGGGCCGTCCTAGATGGCGGCTTTGCTGCGGCCTTGGCAGCGTGACCCCTCCAGCCCGCCTGCAGGATGCAGACCCAAACCCAGGAGCCAACGTTGCCTCACTTTCCCCGAACCCTGAGCCACTGTGGCCCCAGCCCCTGCCAAGGCCAGGCTCCAGGCAGGGGGCCTGAGAGGACTGGGCTACCCCGTTGGCCAGACTCCCCGGGCTTCTTCGAGGGTTTGGCTCCCTCGGGCCAGGGTCCAGGACGGTGCTGCGTGGCCGGCCCCAGCGGGAAAGGCCACCGAGCATGCCGGACCCCACAGGACGCTGACACAGGAGGGCCACGCCATGGTGTCAGTGAGTCACCCAGGGCCCCGGCCACCGTTGGGCAACCTCAGAGGGCTGGCCTGGCCAGGCGTGGGGATGGGGTTCTCAGAGCTGACCTCCACTCCGCGCTTCCCCAGCTCCCACCCCTGTGCCAGGAAGGGGTGCAGAGAGCACCAGGAAGAGGCCAGGGGTGCCTGGCGGGATGGGGACCCCACCGCACAGAAAACCAGCCACTGTCTCACAGGCGCTTCCACCACAGGCCTGCGTCCTGGTCCTCCGCACCGCATCTCCCACGCGGATCCTGGCCCCGCACAGCACCGCCCTCCTGCCCATGCCTTCCCCCGCAGGCGCCCACCATTCCCCGCCCCCCCCCCCCCCGCCCCCAGGGAGGCCGTTAACCCTGGGCCAGGGGTTCCCCGGGGGGCCATGCCCCTCTGGGCTCCTGGATGGGGAGGGAGCGGAGGCGGCAAACCCCAGAGGCTGCGCCCACCCCCTCCCACCACCTCCAGCGCCGGACCCTGCAGAGCCTCCCCCTTCACCCCAGGGCGCCCCGCCTCGCCCGCCCAGCTGGGCTCTAGAAAGTTCCCCGGGGAGCCCCGAAAGCCCTTGGGGCAGCGATCTGGCCCCACACTCGCCGGTTCCCTCCTCGCCGCCGCCGGAGCCGCCTGACCCTTGCCCTCCCCAGGAGGAGGGGCGCTCGGAAAGCCTGGCCAGGTCGGCCGCCGAGTGGAAAACTTTGCTTGCCAGGGTTCAGCCCGAGCTCGGGGGGTCCAGGGGAGTCCCGATGCGGACTCGGGGGAGGGGAGGGAGTGGGGGGTGCGGGGGAGAGAATGCAAACTCGCCCTCCCTCCGGAGCACCTGGGACGGGAGACTGGCATCGCCCGCCACCCCCAGCAACGCCTCGCGACCCCCCATCTCCCACGCCGCCGCTGCCCCAGGCTCCCCCAGGCTCCCCCAGGCTCCCCCACCCGCTCGCCCCCAGCAGGGGCAGCGGCGCCTTTAAGAGCTGCCCAGCTCACCTTTGCTCCGTTCCGCTGGCGCCGCGGTGCCCCCCGCGCCCCTCCTTCCCGGCCCGGCCGGCGGGACTCACCGCGCGTCCCGGGCCCCGGGGTGGGCGCCGCGCCCCGCGCCCCACGCCCGGTCGGGGTCCCTGCCCCGGCTCCGAGGTGCCGGCCCTGCTCCCGAAAGGTGAGCGGCTCCCCGAGCGGCTGCAACCTGAGCTGGCTGGGAGGGTGCAGGGGAGGGGAGGGGAGGAGGGAGGAAGGTGGGGAGCAGGAGGGGGAGGAGGAGGAGGAGGAGGAGGAAGGGAAAGCCCGGCCCCGCCGCCGGAGTTTTTCACGTGTACAAGCTGACTCCTCCCCGTCCCTCCCGGGCAGCACAGCAGCTGCCAATCTCCGCGGCTCCCTCTGCCCGGGGCGCCCACCCCTTTCGCCCACTCGGGGCACCCTGTGCGAGCACCGCTTCCGGCCTGGGTCCCAGGCCTGGGCTCTGCCTGCCGGCCCTCCTCTGGGGCTGGCGGGGAGAGCCTTGACTAAGGGGTGAGACCCTCTGGGCTGGAGCACCCCAGGACGGGGCCAGGCCCTGGGTGATTGGCTGAGGGGCCTGAGCTCCCCCACCTTCTGAGCCTGATCCTGCGCCCAGCGCCTGGCGGGAGGGAAGGTGCGCAGACAGGTCCAGTAGGTCAGTCTGGCCTTCAGAGTTGTTCTTCTTCTTCTTCTTCTTTTTCTTCTTCTTCTTCTTCTTCTTCTTCTTCTTCTTCTTCTTCTTCTTCTTCTTCTTCTTCTTCTTCTTCTTCTTCTTCTTCAATATATTTTATTGATTTTTTATATAGAGAAAGAAAGAGGGATTAGAAACATCAATGAGAGAGAAAGATTGATGAGCTGCCTCCTGTACACAACCTACTGGGGATGTGCCTGCAACCAAGGTAGATGCCCTTGACCGGAATCGAACCTGGGACCTTTTGGTCCGCAGGCCTACGCTCTATCCACTGAGCCATACTGGTTTTCGGCCCTTTAGAGTTCTTGACAGCAGTAGCCCTGGGGCCCTTCCTCTGCCCTGTCCTCTGGGACTTGTCACTTCCCTTGAGGTACAAAGCTCCCGCCTGGTTGGCCCCAATTCTCTAGGGCCTGAAGGAGCCCTACCAATAGCCATCACCCCCACTTCCTACCCTGAAGCTATTTCAGTTTGTCCTTCCAGAATGGAGCCCTGCAGGTCCACTGAGAAGCTGAAGCGTCCAAGAATACTGACGGACTAGCTCGGGCTGGTCCAGCTTTCATGTACAGGAGGGGAAACTGAGGTCCCGAAAGGGGGTGAACTGGCCCAAAGCCCCACGAGCAGTTCATGACAAGCCACGATTAGGACCCCGGCCCGTGGCCACTCCACCCGCACAGCCGACTTCAGGGATCAAAGGAAGACTGAGATGGGGGGACAGGCCAAGTGGCCCTGCTTCCTCCTGAGCGCTGGGAGGAGAGGGGGTGGCACCTCAGGCCTGATGGGCACCAAACCAAGGTCTGTGTCCTCTGCCCTGCCAGTGGGCGTGGCCTCCTTGGTTTGGGGGTCCTGGCGGGGGCACAGGGGAGGTCTCTTGGGAAGAACCCTTTCCTAGGATTGATCTGAAGTCACCGCGGCCCTTTAGGTCCTAGGCTTTGAGCCGGGGCCTCTCCCTGGGGAGAAGGGGTTGTTGAGATTAAAACAATTTCCTGTCCAGAAGACCGGCCCCACGGTCTCACCCTCCGGCCAGCCATCTGCCCTCCAGCAACAGCGGGCAGTACGGTCCTCTCTAGACTCCGGGGAGGGCACGGTGGAGGACACAGCAGCTGGGCCCTGCAGGAGGCTGTCCCGCAGGTAGTCCGCAGGGGCAACCGCGAAGGGGCTCCCAACTCTTTGCCACCTCCATGTGTTCTGCCAGGGCAGGTAGATTTTTTTAATTTTATTTTATTTTATTTATTTATTTATTTACTTATTTTAGATTTTTTATTTTATTTTATTAAAAATAAAACTGCGGCCGAAGCCGGTTTGGCTCAGTGGATAGAGCGTCGGTCTTCGGACTGAAAGGTCCCAGGTTCGATTCCGGTCAGGGGCATGTACGCTGGTTGTGGGCACATCCCCAGTAGGGGCTGTGCAAGAGGCAGCTGGTCGATGTTTCTCTCTCATCGAGGTTTCTAGCTCTCTATGCCTCTCTCTTCCTCTTTGTAAAAAATCAATAAAATTAAAAATAAAAAAATAAAAAATAAATAAAACTGCGGAGCCTTGGTTGGTTTGGCTCAGTGACTAGAGGGTCTCAGGTTCCATTCTGGCCCAGGGCACATGTCTGGGTTGCAGGCTGGACCCAAGGCCCTGGTCAGGGCCCATGTGGGAGGCAACCAATCGATGTATCTCTCTCACCTCGATGTTTCTTTCTCTTTCTCTCCCACTCCTTTCCACTCTCTAAAAACCAATGGGAAAAATATCCTCGGGTGAGGATTAACAAAATAATACATACAATTCATTTTTAAAAAATATATTTTATTGATTTTTTTTTTTTTTTTTTTACAGAGAGGAAGGGAGAGGGGTAGTTAGAAACATCGACAAGAGAGAAACATCGATCAGCTGCCTCCTGCACACTCCAAGGTACATGCCCTTGACCGGAATCGGACCTGGGACCCTTGAGTCCACAGGCCGACGCTCTACCCACTGAGCCAAACTGGTTAGGGCACAATTCATTTTTTTAATTTAAAAAACAACAACTGCTGAGCGTTGAAGGGATGTGAAGAGGGATGGATCTGGAACCTCCAGGCCTTGGGGAGAGGAAGCAACCTACCTGGTTCTAGCATCCATGTCTGTGATGAGAAGACTGGGGGACAAGGAGGCCAGGCGAGGCAGGGGAGGGCAAAGAGAGGGGCTATGGAAAAGGAGCTGTGTTTGAGGATTTCCCCCCATACTCCTGTCAACATGCTCACTCCGGACTGAGGTTGGCGCTGTCAGCCTGGAGGGTCACTCGCTGCTGGAGTTGAGGCTTATGGGAAGAGAGGGCCCTGGAGAGGGGGAAGGGTTTTTTGTTTGTTTTTGTTGTTGTTTGTTTTTTAAATATATTTTATTAATTTTTTACAGAGAGGAAGGGAGAGAGAGAGAGAGAGAGAAACATCGATGAGAGAGAGTCATCGATCAGCTGCCTCTTGCACACCCCCTACTGGGGATATGCCCGCAACCAAGGTACATGCCCTTGACCGGAATCGAACCCGGGACCCTGGAGTCCGCAGATCGATGCTCTATTCACTGAGCCAAACCGGTTTCGGCTGTTTGTTTGTTTTTCCAGGAGGTCTCACATGGCCTGCAAAGTGCATGGGCAAGAGAACACGCCCCCACAGTTCGGTGAGGCAAGAGCTTAGAAGCAGTGGGGCTGGAGGTGACGCCATAAAGGGAGGCAGATGCTGGTTTCTGAAGACCCTTCTACTCCGTCCTGGCGAGGAGCCAGGACCCTCCGGAGGACACACAGCCACGTGGAGCAGAGGAGAGAGACAATCACCAGGCTGGGAGTGGGGACGCGCTCTCTGGCTGCCCGGTGAAGGGTTGATGGTGAGGGCAAACCTGGAGGCGAGAACCCCAATTTGGAGGTGAGTCCTGGGGAACAAGCAGTTCTAGGCTGAGACTAGAGCAGAGGCCGGAGGAGGAGAGGAGGGAATTTACATTCGAGACGGTTAGGAGGCCGGGTCACAGAACTTTGTGCCTGTTTCAGCCTAGAAGACAAGGGAGCGGAGAGTGTCAGGGTTGGAAGCATGGGTGTGCTAGGCCAGATGAGGAGCCCCTTAGGGATGCCCTGGCTCCCAGAATCCCCCTGTGTTGGCTGAGTGGCCTTGGGCAGGTAAGTGACTTAACCTTTCTGAGCATTGTTTTGCCATTTGTAAAACAGAGTTACTAAAATTGATCTTGTACATTAAAAATAATGTGCACCAAAGCACCGGGCTTGGGTCATCATAGAAACTCAATAAAAATTAAAAAAAAAATAGATGCAATTACCATTGGTTGCCCATTCAACAAGCATTCATTGAGCACCTGCTATGTGCCGGACCCCTGAGACATAGGGATGATTTTTGTATATATATAATTGATTTCATAGAGGAAAGGGAGAAGGAGAGGGAGCTAGAAACATCGATGATGAGAGCGAATTATTGATTGGCTGCCTCCTGCACACCCCACACTGGAGATTGAGCTTGCAACCCGGGCACGTGCCCTGACCGAGAATTGAACCGTGACCTCCTGACCGGTACCTCCTGGTTCATAGGTCGATGCTCAACCACTGAGCCATGCCAGACAGGTGATAGAGGGATGATTTTAAGTCTCATTCCTTGTTCTCAAGGAGGTCACCACCCCGAGGGAGAGGGACTCACAGGGGAACAGTCACATTGCAAGGCCCTCTGGGCTGGGGCAGAGGGAGAATCCAGAGAAAACCAGGGACAGCTTCACAGAGGAAAGGTGACAGCTTCAACAACGTGGGGGCAGCCCCCTGCTCAGAGACGGTGTCATCCTCCCCGACCCCCGGCATGGGATAGTGATTCAGAATCTCTGAAATCCTCCGTGTTCAAGGCATTCTCTCTCTCCTCAGGGTCGGGGTAGGGGATGGGCAGCCGATGGGTGTCTAGAAGAAGCCCATCGAATGGCAGGTGAGACACTGGCAGCCCCCGATGGGTAGGTAGAAAAGGGCACCAGGCGAGGGAGACTCTGGGCAGGTGGGCAGAGCCTCCTAGCTGGATGGGGAGCCTCTGTGTGCGCACTGTGTGAGCCATCCTAATTTGTCTGTGCCCTGGCTGTGCCTTTCTAAAAATTCCCTCTGGCCGAAACCGGTTTGGCTCAGTGGATAGAGCAGCTGCCTGTGGATTGAAAGGTCCCAAGTTCGATTCTGGTCAAGGGCATGTGCCTTGGTTGCGGGCACATCCCCAGTGGGGGTTGTGCAGGAAGGCAGCTGGTCGATGTTTCTCTCTCATCGATGTTTCTGACTCTCTATCCCTCTCCCTTCCTCTCTGTAAAAAAATCAATAAAATATATTTTAAAAATATAAAAATTCCCTCTGAGCCCTTTGGTGTCCTCGCTCTCCTCCTATGCTGTTTCCCCCCATACTTCTGTCAACAAGCTCACTCAGTGGATGCAGCTCAGCCTGGGTCTCCCACACACAAGGGACTCCTGTCCTGCTGCACGGAGCAGGACCTTGAGCTTTGAAACCACTTAACGCCACGTAGACGGCGTGAACTCTACCGGTTCCTCGCCTCTCTGGGTTCCCATCTGTCACACAGAGGTGGTCACAGTTCTGCTCCCGTGAGGGCGTTGCGAGGTTTCCGTGGGATGGACACTTGTGCCCAGCCCATGCTTCTTTCCCTTCTCCACAGCCCGATGCCCGCCTCCGCAGCCAGGACAGGCAGCCCCGGTGCCTGAGGGCTGAGCAGGGAGCTGGGAACAGCTCGCGCTCACAGATCGTGTGGGCAGTGTATGGGAATAGCTTCTGAAAAAAACAAAAAACAAATTTAAGCCTGCCCCACTTTCCCCTGGGAGCTCAGCATCCAGACAGGGAGCGCTCAGCGAACAGCTCTCTCCTTTCTGCACATCGCCACGGCCCTTCCTTCTGGCCCTCCCACGCCATGCAATGCAGGCACACCCTGCGGGGTGCAGGAGTCACCTCATTGCTCCGGGCCCCAGTTTTCCTCCTCTGCACAATGGGAATGCTGGGTGGGAATGCCTTCGGCTCAGGAGGGTTCAGTGAGAGTGTGAATGTGAAAGTGAGCTGTAAAGATGTGCATGTGCAAGAGGTCATTAGTGCTGGGCCAAAGGGAGACAGGGAAAGATAAGAGAAATGGGAAAGGAGGTAAGAACAAAGTGAAATTCTCCCTAGGACAACCCAGAGGCCCGAGTGGCTCAATGGTTGAGCGTCGACCTATGAACCAGGAGGTCAGGGTGCATGCCTAGGTTGTGGGCACGATCCCCAGTGTGGGGCATGCAGGAGGCAGCCAATTAAGGATTCTCTCTCATCATTGTTGTTTCTATCTTTCTCTCCCTCTCCCTTCCTCTCTGAAATCAATAAAAATATGTATTTTTTTAAGAAGTTATCTTAACAACAAAAAAGCAAAACTCTCCCTGGGGCAGATAGGCGCTTGGCAGGGAGGAGGGAGAATGGCAGCAGAGACCTGAGCCCGTGGACCGGCCCTGTGGCCCAGCCCCCTAGGATGTGGTCAGTAGGGACAACGGGACTTGGCTGGACTCAGCCAGTTCTTATTCCTCCTCTGAATAAAACCAGGCTATTGCTTTCCAGTGATGGATCACTGCCCCAAGCAGTGACACATGTACAAGCATGTGTGTGTATGCACACGAGTGTGCACACACACCCCCCACTCACACACACCCCACACACACCACGCATGGCCTCTCCAGACTTCAGAGGGAGCAACAGCTGCATCCCCAGAAGGTTCTGGGACAGGGTGGGGGACACATAAACAGAGTCAGCCAATCACAGCCCTGTTGACCCTAGCAACCATCAAGCCAATTAGAACTCCACCTCTGCATCCAGCAGTGCCTTCCAAACATACCACAGGCACAGCACAATCCGTCTGGTCGCTGCATTGCCACCACGCAGAGTGGAGGAAAGGGAAAGTGGCCCCTAGCAACAAGGCTCGGCCAGTCACCGAGAGGGTCCCCGTGCAGGCTGGGGGAGGGGAGGAAGGGATGGTCAAACTGGACTTCCCACAGCCATTCTCTAGCCTTGGGCCTCTGTGTGCTCACATAGAGATGGGCTCAGAGACTGCTACTTGTATTATAGGGAGAGCTCAGAGTATGCCATTGCTTTTCAACTAATAAGTAAGGAAAGGAACTATAGATTTTCTTCTTTTTTTTAAAAAATATATTTTATTGATTTTCCACAGAGAGGAAGGGAGAGAGATAGAGAGCTAGAAACGTCAATGAGAGAGAAACACCGACCAGCTGCCTCCTGCACACGCCCTACTGGGGATGTACCTGCAACCAATGTACATGCTCTTGACCGAAATCGAACCCAGAACCTTTCAGTCTGCAGGCCGACGCTCTATCCACTGAGCCACACCGGTTTCGGCAGGAACTATAGATTTTCCTTCAAAAAACCTTAAGAATGTTGAGACTTCTGGGTAAAAGAGTTGCTGATCTCCGAAAGAGATCTAAAATCAAAGCCTAAAATCCAGCTCCTGCGCTCATTCTGAGGGTTTGCAGTGGTAGGTTTACAGCTGTTCATACGGAAAACAATGCAATCGTTAATCAATAAGAATGCAGGATAAACTCGGTGTTTCGTGTACTCACAGCCATAAGCCTACTTGTGCCCACCCACCCCATAGAGCGGGCCTCAGTTCAATCTGAAAACGTTTATCTGTTCTCTAGCATGTGCCGGGCTCAGACGCTGGTTTCAGCTGTGGCCAGGGAGAACGTGGTGGAAATGTAGAAGGCCTGTTGGACAGGCCCGCAGGCTGGGATCATGGACTGCCTCGGGAAGACTTGACTTTACTGCCAAGGAAGAGGGCTGAAGCGTCAACCCCGCGGGGCCCCCCTACACTAGCTTCTAGCATTTATAGCTCATCGTCCTCCCCGCAGTCATGTCTCCCCAGAGAGGCCCTAATGAAAAAAAAGAGGAAAAAAAAAGGAGAAGCTGCCCGTGGCCTACACTGCCAGCTGCTTCTGAAGCTCTCCCACAGCGGTCCTCGGGGCCCCAGGACCGCCTTCAGAATCTGCAGGAAACCGTGGAACTCACTCTCCATAAAAAAATACATGTGTATTTCCCACTCATCTGGCGGCCTCTGGACCTCTGGAAGCTCGTTCACGGACTCTCTTGTGAGACGGGCAGGGCACAGGAGGTCCTGGTAGCCTGGTCTCTGCCTCCCTCATCAGCCACATCAAACTGATGGCCTTGCCTCGTGCACGCAACTAAATCCCACTGCTTCGTGCCTTTGCTCCTATTCTCACCACCCGAAGAGGCTTCCTCCCTCATCTGGTCTCTAGAAAACTCCTATTCATTCTTCAAAGCCCAGCGCAGGAGGTACCATCTCTTTTGGGAAGCCACTCATTGTCTTCACTAGCAGAGAGGTGCGGACAAGGAACCCAGAAGGCTGGTGACCCTGGAGCTCTGGCAAAGGCGAGGGCTGTACACCCACTGTTTTGTCCAGACAATGGTAGCTGAAGCAGCTTCCCCACCAGACAGTCATGTAAATCCTTACTGATAAGATAGTCTGCCTGTGACTGGAAACTGCCTGCCTAAGGGCTATAGGTGTCTCCCAAATTGAATAAAAGGATGGCAAGACCCTAGCCCAAGCGGAGTCCTTCCTCTTGAGTTGGGCTCCCGCCTGGTCCCCCAGTATTTCCAAATTATTATTTCTTGTCTTATTTCTTTTATTTGCATGTGGCCCTTCTTCCGGAGCCTGAATCCTGAACCACGCAGGACGTGGGTATTCACACTCTTTGTCCGAGTTCTCAATGCTGATCACTCTGCAGTCTGAAGCTCTTCTGTTCCATCTACATGCTTCTCTCATCCTATCTCCCAGCAAATGGGGGCTGTCTGTCTTCTCCCCTGGGCTGTGTTTCCTGAGGCCAGAGACCACCCCTTTAGCTCTGTAGCCGCACCCCCCATTCCTCCCCCCCCACCCCCCACCCCCCCGTACTAGGTCTGCAGAACCAAAATGGCAGAATTGAATCAGCAGAGGAAAGAGAGCTCCCAAAGAGGAGGCCAATGAGCAACTGGAAGACAGAACAGGAGAAGAGAGAGGGTGTCAAGAAGGCCAGAAGCTCCAGGAGGAGCCTAGAGGTCAAGAAGAAAGGCATTCCTCAACTAGGAAGCCATCGACAGAGTGGCCAAGTGTCCTGGTTTTCCTGGGACTAGAACAGAAAGTTCTAGAATTGAAAGTCTTAGGCAAACAGAGATGGTCCGTCACCTGAGATTGCTGACCTTGACAAGGGCAGTTCTGGAGGTGGGGGTCCACTTGGGCCAAAGTCTGATTGTGGGAAGCTAAGGGGCGAATGGCAGGTGGGGAAGAGCAGGGGGTGTGCTGGGGGCTGCTGGGCCAGCAGGCTGTGCTGGGAAGAGGCAGAGCAGGCAGGAGCCTGAGCAGCGTGCCAGCCTCCCAGCCCAGCTCTCCAGCCCCCACGGCCTGGAGAGAAAGCAAACAGAGCCGGCGTCAGGAGCACCAGCTGCACCTTGGTGGCTTCTTCCTGACGGCACCTCCGTCAGCCGCCTGGTCCTCCCATCACCCCGTCCTGCAGCACCCGCAGCCTTCTGTCATCTGGGTGCTTTGTCCAATGAGCATAGTGGGTCCTGCTTGGATGGCGGTGGCTCTTCTCTCCTTCTGAGCTGTTACTTAAGCATCTGAGTTTGCCCATCTTTTTAAAAAATATATTTCTATTGATGTCAGAAGAGGAAGAGAGATAGAAACATCAATCATGAGAGAGAATCACTGATCGGCTGCTTCCTGCACACCCCCTAATTAGGGACTGAGCCGGCAACCCAGGCATGTGTCCTTGATTGGAATCGAACCTGGGACCTTTCTGTCTGCTGGCCGGTGCTCTATCCACTGAGCCAAACCAGCTAGGGCTGAGTTTGCCCACCTGTCCCACTAGACGCTGAACCTCTTAAGGCAGGGATCATGCCCTCCCTCCCCTGCTCCCTCTTTCCCTCACTTCCCTGTTTCTTCCTTCAGCAAACACCAATTTACCCACTGGGCACGATGCTTGGCCCAGTCCCTGTCCTCGGGTCTCTCATAGTTTGGGTCTCAAACACAGGGGATTGGAGGGAGAGAGGGGGCAGGAGGGTTATACCTCTGAGCAGGGGGAGGGCTTCAGTGAGTCTGTGAAAACCCAGAACTTTATATGTCAGTGTGTGTGTGTGTGTGTGTGTGTGTAAAAGAGAGAGAGCCAGAGCATGTTTCTGAAGAGAGAGTCTCTACGAATGACCATGTCCAGGTGGAGTCCGTCTTCTGGATTCAAGTTCTATCTGTGTGATAAGGCAAACTATTCTCCACCAGGCAGTTCGACTCCCTAATCTGTAAAACGGGGATAACACCGTGCCTTTCCCTCCGGGCCTGGTGAGGGTTAAATGCACAACAGCCCTGTCCTTGGACCCTAATCGGAGGACAATTAGCGTCCTTCTTTGTGAAAGAGGGGGAGCAGGGTGAGCTTGGGGAGACACTTGCCCGAAGGGTTCCAGGATCCAGAGACGATGAGGACCCAGTGGGCCAGGGCTGGGGACTGGCCTGAGCTGACACTGTAGCTGCAGTGGCAGGTGCGAAGGGAAGACAGCCCGGGGGGCACTCAGGGCACCTTGAACGTCCTCTCTGCATGTCCCAAGCACCACGTGTGGCTCCGGCCCTGCTCTAAACAGGTGGCTCAGGAGGAAGAGTGCTGGCGGGACCCCCACTGCCATGGAGGAGCTTGTCTGGGTCGCAACCGCGTGTTAGTAGAGGCCAGAGCTCCGTTTCCTGGCTGGACGGACTCAAGAGAAAAGGTGGAGGAAAGGGGAGAGGAGGAGGAGGAAGGGGAACAGGAGGGGGAGGGGTGGCTTTTGCTCCTGATCTCATTAGGAAGCACCAGCCTCCGTAGCCAGGAGGGTCCCTCCATGAGCGCCTGCCTCTGTCAGCTGTCTCTGCGCTGTCTCATTAGCCAGGGGCCCAGAGACGCCGCACACACTCTTCTGGGAGCTGCCTCGTTGCCAAGTGCCTGCTCCATAATTAAACACCAAATCCCGCTCCTCCAGGCGCACACGCGCCCCTCTCTGAAGGACAGAGACAAGGTGCATTGGGGGGGCTGGGGGAGGGGGGAGGAGGCCTCGCTGCAGGCCCTGCCTGGTGGGGTGCGGGGAGGGGAACGAGAGGAGTGAGTTGGGAGTGGAGAGCCCGGGGCCGCCCATGACCTTGGGAGGAGATTTGGGAAGTCCTCCGGGAGAGGAAGTGAAAGGGCCTGGGATAAGAGGAAGGACCTGCCTTCCCACCTGGGCGCTGGACCGGCGGAGAGCAAACACGCCCTGGAGACCTGAGCTGGACCTGCCTTAAGGTGAGGCCCTGGAGGAGCCGGGTGTGAAGTCCCTGCTCAGGTCGCCTGAGAACATCTCACCCACCCACCCCCACCCCCGCAAAACACACACACACACACACACACACACACACACTGCATTGGTTTCCAACCAGATGGGAGCTGACAGGAATGGATGCTGGAGCAGGCCTGGGCTGGGGGGTTTGGGGGGGGACGACAAGACAGCCCCCAGAGGCCGGATGGCAGTCACACTGAAGGAAGGGTGGGTAGCTGCCGGTGGAGACGTAAGGAGATGTGAGTAGGAGAATTCACTGGACAAGTCTCTCGGGAGAGGGGAGTCCCCCTCATGGTCAAGACTGTTCTGGTGACAGAGGGTGGGGGCTGGCTGACAGCAGAGCTTTTGCTTTTGCTTTTGCTTTGAACACAAACCAATAGGAAAGGCAAGAGGGGCCGAGGCTGGCACCAGCAGTTCTTCCCCCCATCCCCCATCCCCACCCGAGCCCTCGGCTCCTCTTCTAGATCCACTGGGAGCAAATGCACTGAGGAGACATCCGGCTGGAGCTGCCACGGGATTGGTCTGCCCTGGATGCACGTCTCCAGCCGGCCATGACCACAGCGGCAGGCAGAGAGGCTGCTCTCGGGCTCCTGCGCCCTCCCTCCTGCTGCCGCCTGGTCCAGAGCGAGGAGGGAGCAGCGGAGGAGAGGAGAGGGGAGGAGAGGAGAGGAGAGGAGAGGAGAGGAGAGGAGAGGGGAGGGGAGGGGAGGGGAGGGGAGGGGAGGGGAGGGGAGGGGAGGGGAGGGGAGGGGAGGGGAGGAGTGATGCAGCTGCCAGGGCCTGGGGAGGTGCACAGAGGGGCAGGGAGGGGTACAAGAGCACTCCTGTGGAGGCACGGGTCATCCCGCAGTTCCCTGGCACCCACCCTCACCCCTCGCCTGAGCGGCTGGGGCCTGACGATGAAATGCTCAGAGCCAGCTTTAGCAGCTGGAGGCTGATGGGGGAGGACAGAGTGATGGAGAAAACCACTGGGCACTGGCAAGAAGGGAGTTCACTGGGGCAGAGGCAGGGAGACCCCGGGGCAGAGCCCCTATAACCAGGGCACAGAGAGGAGAGGTGGACGCTGTTTGGCATCCATTGGTGAGGCATTTCGTTTAAACTGAGCCACCTAGACCCTGGGAATTAACTTTGCAGATAGACACAAGCCCCCCTGGCCCCTGCCCCTCTCCCCCGGGCCATCCTGGCTCTGACGGGCTCCAGGCCAACCCTGCTCCCGCTCCGGTTTCCTGCAACCCCGGGAGGGGAGGAGGTGAGGACAGCCTGGCAGTGGCGGCCCACGGTGCTGGCCTCTGAGGTCAGCACAGCCCGAGACGCGCCTGCCCAGGGGAGCACCTCTCGCCCTCTCTGAGCCTCACGCTTCCGCGGCCCTTGGCCGGGCATGGGGACCTGTGTCCATTGCGGAGGGAAGGCGGTGTCCCTCTCCCACCTCAGCCTGCAGGATGCGAGCTTCCGGGTCCAGATCTTCTGTGGCCTTTGCCACCTTGAACTCAGCTCTGGGGACCACGGCTCCCTGGAGCCACAGGTCATTTCCCTGGGGCCCCTCCCAGACCAGCTTCCCCTTTTCCTGCTGCCTGGGAGGGGCTGGGTCCCCAGAGCAGCCAGGTGTGGCCTGACAGGTGGAAGTGGGGCCTGGCAGGTGGGAGGGGGCAGGAACCAGAGGACTCTGGACAGGCCCAGGGATGGGGGCACAAATGGAGGCCTGAGGAAGGAGCGGGGGCTATGTTCATCATCATCCCAGAACCACGGGGGCGTTGGGGGGGAGGGGGGTCCCGGGACCTCCCAGGCGCATACACTGTGAGATGGGGCAGGTGCCAAACCCACTCAGCTCAGACACACCTGCATGGTCAGCTGGGCCCAGGGCTCCGCCCGCACACGAATGAACAGATGCGGCCAGTCAGCCCACATCGGAGTGAGTCAGGCCCCACCAGGGGACCTGCACCGTGTGTCCAGGCGGTGGTGGTGGTCAGTCTGCACAGGTAGCGCCAGGAACCATTCCTGGATATGCCAGACTGTCCCACATCACACCCTCTCACCAAACGCCCAGGCGAGCATAAGCCAATCCAGGGTGGCAGTGCGGCCTCCCGGCTGGTGTCTGGCAAGTGCCTGGAGCACGTGGAGAAGGAGAGGGGCTGCCTGGACGCCCGCTGCCCTGTTTGCCCAGGGAGCCTGCCAGGGTCCCCCTGGGGCACCAGTGCGGGGCAGCCTTCCTCTCCCAGGACCTCAGCCTCTTATGAACCCACAGCTTCGCTCCTAGTTAAACAGCTGGTGCCTGAACCTGATCCAATATTTACTCCCCGAGAGAGGGCAAAGGGGCAGGCGTCGCTCGGCAGCCGAAGCCGCAGTTGGCTGAGTTCTGGGGAAGGGGAGTGGGGGGGAGGGGAGGACGTGGTCTTTTTTCTCGGATACGGAGGGTCTCTCGGGCCTTACTTATCCCTCCACCAGACTATCCACCTCCGCTTTTAAAAAAAATATATATATATATTTTATTGATTTTTTTTTTACTGAGAGGAAGAGAGAGGGACAGAGAGTTAGAAACATCGATGAGAGAGAAACATTGATCAGCTGCCTCCTGCACACCTCCCACTGGGGATGTGCCCACAACCAAGGCACATGCCCTTGACCAGAATCGAACCCAGGACCCATCAGTCCGCAGGCCGATGCTCTATCCACTGAGCCAAACCGGTTTCGGCTCCACTTTCGCTTTGAACCTTCTGCCTCAGCTTCCTGGCCTGGGCCGCGGGGACTGGAGGGGACTTTGTCCCGAGGGACCTGCCTCTCCTGTGAGGGGTGGAAGTCGAGCGGAGGAACTCCAGCCAGGAGCGGGCAGAACCCACAGGCCTCCCTTGAGACCAGAAGGCACCAGGTTCTGTCCCAGCCGCCCCGTGGGAGGGTCCCGGAGGCAGGAGGTCTTCCCGGAGGAAGGGGCCAGCCGCTTTCCCCAGCCAGAGAAGAGGAAAGTGAGACCCCCAGGGAGTGAGGGCAGGCGGGCATGGGCATCAGGGCTGGCAGTGCCACCTCAGCGAGGAGCCAGACGCGCCAGGACTGTGAGAATCCAGAAAGTTGGTCATTTCGCCACCTTCGGCGTTTTCATTCTCCCCGAGGGGATTAACGGTGGACCTTGAAACCCGTGTGAAAGAGCCCTGCCAAGTGGCTAGGGAGAGGCTGCCAGGGAGGGGGAGGGGGTGCCCTCACCAGCCTGGAGGAGAGCTCAGAGGGAGAAGGAGTTGGATTGCTCTCCAGGGAGGAGAGGGGGAATAGAAGAGAAATGGGGGGTGGAGGTGAGGATGGAAGCCAATGTTTTTCTTTTTTTAATATATTTTATTGATTTTTATTTATTTATTTATTTTTTTTACAGAGAGGAAGGGAGAGGGATAGAGAGTTAGAAACATTGATGAGAGAGACATCCATCAGCTGTCTCCTGCACACTCCCTACTGGGTATGTGCCCGCAACCAAGGTACATGCCCTTGACTGGAATCGAACCTGGGACCCTTGAGTCCGCAGGCCGACACTCTATCCACTGAGCCAAACTGGTTAGGGCAAGCCAATGTTTTCCTGACGGGAATGGACTCTCCTGGGTGCCTGCTCGGTGTCAGGCACTTTACGTAATCCTCACGATAACACAGAGTGGACACCGTTATCGTGTTTTTCAGGTGAGCGTACTGAGGCCTGATGAGGTCAAGAGACTTTCCTGGTCACTTGGTGAGAAGCAGAGCTGAACGGAGTCCGGAGCACGGGTGTTTTCTTGGCACCTGGATGCTCAAGTGACCCCAGGCACTGCCCCACGCCCTCGGCCCCCAGCCCTCGGGGGCAGGTCAGACTGGGGAGGTGTCCCTGCTCTGACCTCAGCGTGTCTGCACTCAGATGCCAGCCCTGGCAGCCCAAGCCGGAGGACAGAGGCAGCCCCCGTCCAGAGCGCACAGCACGGGCCTCCGAGGCGGCTGGGCTCGGGTCGCACTCGCTAGCACCCGTGACCTTAGGCAGGTGGTTTCCCTGCTCGAGGTTTCCTCATCCATGGAGAGACTCCACCCCCCTGCCTCCCAGAGCTGCTCAGGAGTTAGATGAGGTAGCGGACAGAACTGGTCTAGCGCGTAGTAGGTGCTTAAGGAAGGAGAGCTCCCTGGGGGGCTGGCTTCATGAGCATCTGCTCGTGCGATCTCACAGGCCTTGTGCTCACAAGGGCCCGCCCTTGGCTTCTTGCCTCACTGCCACCTCCTTGAAGCCCGGAATACTTTCTGAACAAGGAGTCCTGTGCTTTCACGTTGCACTGAGTTGCCAATGATCCTGCCAGCCCTGCTTATCGGTTTCGGTTCAGTTCCCTGACCGGCACGGATTAACTGTGCCCCACACTCTGAAACAAGCCATCAGCTCATCATTTCTCAACTTCCCCTGCCCGGGACACCTCGTCTGCCCGTGCCCCTGCTCCTCTCGGCTGCTTACGGAGACCGGGGAGCGCCCGGCAGAACCGCGGCTCCCTCTGGCACGCAGCACCTGCGCAGGGTCAGGAGGAGGTCATGCGTGTGCTCCTTCTGGAGAGAGGCCCTTTTGGGGGAGACCTGCCAGCCCCGGCTCCTGGCAATTGAGGGCGGTCTCCCTGATGCCACACACCCCCCTCCTGCCTCTCCCCTCTCTCGCTCTATCGGCCCGGAAGTGTCGAGACCCCCCCCCCCCGCCCACCCACCGGGGGGAGGGCTGCAGGCTGGAGCAGGGACAGGCTCTGAGTAACAAAGTCAGGAAATGATGGCAGGCAGGCGCTCCGGATGCTGCATGTCCCAGGACTGGCACCGGGGCAACTGGACACCAACACCCCCTCCCTCCCGTGCAGCCTGCTCCGGGGCATCGGACCTCCACGGCCCAGCGCCTCGGCTGTTTTTAGACTCTAGTTCCCAGGAGCCCACGTGGCAGCCCGGGCTCACCCACGGAGCCCTGAGAAGCATCCTACAGGGAAGATGGAGACGGATGGGCTAGGGGCCTTTCCCGAGAATGCTGGAGCGCGGTGGGGCAAGACGTCGGAGGGGACCGGCGAGAGGAGCCACCGGCCCATCCAAAGGCCAGGCAGTGCCAGAACCAGAGGGACCGTTGAGGTCAGAGAGGGAAATAAGTCACTCAGCGTCACACAGCCAGGACCTCGGAACCCGAGTCACCTAATGCGCAGCCCAGGTTCAGGATCAGAGACACACTGGGGTAGCAGGGGAGCCGTGTGTGCCCTCTGACCCCAGTGTTGGCATTGCCTCAGAAATCTGAGGCTCCTGGGGTGGCATGACCTGCTAAGCCCCTGCCAGGACCCCTCTCCCTGCTCCCCCCTCCCCCAATGGCTGAGCTAACATGGCAGCCACCTTTCTGAGTCCCCAGGCTGAGATCTTGGGGCCTCGTCACGCGAAGGAGTGACGTGGAGGCTTTCCCGTTCAGTGTGGGATCTTAAAGATAACAGCATTAATTGCTGAGATTTATAAAGTACTTTCTACCCGCCAAGCACCAGTCTAAGAGCTTTTCGTGTATCAATTACTCTAATACACAACCCCCATGGAGATATAGACACTCTCATTCTATAAAGGAACTGGAACACAGAGAGATTAAGTAACTTGCTCAAGGTCACACAGCCAGTAAACAGGAGAGCTGGGATTGGAACCTCGGCAGTCTGGAAGTAGGTAACCTGTGCTCCTCCGCTTTCCCCCGGGTTTGTGCTACTCTGAGGGGTCCTAGTCCAGTGCTCTTGGAAATATAACACTTGCTTGATCACCATCCAGAAAGCTTTTGGTTGGAAAAAGTTCTACATGTACACCCATGTATGCTCTGGTTCAGATCCCCTTTCCTCCCACACGTAGGGCCAAGCACTGTTGCCCAAACAGGAGGTTAAAGTTTTGGGGGGAGGGCCTACCTTTCTCTCCTGAGCCCTTCTTTCCTGCCCCTCATAACACCCCTTAATGGCCTGTGCCGCCACCTCCTGGCCACAGAGGGTTAAGACAGGCTCTGAGGGTGTTTTTCAGGATTTTTCCTTTTTACTCTCCATTCCCAGTGACGTCATCCTTTCCCAGGGCTATGTGACCATCTTTATGCTGTTGATTTCAATATACATATATTTTATTCCATGTTTTTCCCCCCAGATTTACTTAGTTGTAATTGACATAACACGGTGTAAGTTTAAGGTGCATAGTGTGATGATTTGAAATATGTATATATTGTGGAAGGACCACAATAAGTTTAGTTAACACATTCATTACCTCACATAGTCAGGATTTTGGGGGGTGATGAGAGGTCTCTGCCTAAATCTTTTTAAAAAAATGTATTTTATTGATTTTTTAGAGAGGAAGGAAGAGGGATAGAGAGTTAGAAACATCGATGAGAGAGAAACATCAATTCAGCTGCCTCCTGCACACTCCCACTGGGTATATGCAGGCAACCAAGGTACATGGAGTCGAACCTGCAACCTTTCAGTCCACAGGTCTACGCTCTATCCCCTGGGCCAAACCGTTTAGGGCCTGCCTAAATCCTTATCTCTTCTGTGACCATGTCTGTGCATCCGGGCCATCCTCTGAGATCCAGGTCTGTGTGCCCCAAGGCTTCTTCTGAGACCAGGTCTGTGCATCCCGATGCAAACGGCTCTCACCGCCCAGCACCGTAACTCCCACAGGTCAGAGCCGGAAGCAGAGCCCAGGTGCCCTCACTCAGTCCTCCTATCCCAGCACCACCGTTTCTCCAACATCACAGCATAAAACATGGACCAAACGAACACCCCGAGAAGGACAAGACACGCCACGTGCTGACAGGTGCCGGAATCAGGATTTAGACCCCTCAGAGTGGTGGCAGCCCCGGGGTGCTTTCCGGGCAGCGGGCCACCTCCCTGCTGGGGTTTGGAGAGGGGAGAAGACACAGATGAGGGAATGTAAGACCAGCGGGTGGGCTGGTGCCCTTTGCAGGGGAGCTGGACAGAGGCTTTGTGCTGAGGAGTGGTGGGAAGAGGGTGCAGGCCGGGACCCCCTGCACCAGGCTAGGGACCCTGCATGCGTGCGTGTCCGTGGGAGAGAGGGTGGAGAGAACCGAGGACTGAGGGCGGGGCGGAGGGTTCTGGCCGCCTTGAGGGGATTGCATTGAGGGGATTGCAAGAAGAACCGGAACAAGGGAACCGACGGGGGAGGGAAAGCTGGACACTAAAGACAAATTCTTGCATCCCAGAGGGAGGGTTGGGCATGACCGCCCACTGCCCGCCTCTCTTTGGATTGCCCACAAGCCCAGAATGGTTTGTACATTGTCAAATGGTTGAAAATTTCAAAAGAAGAATAATATTTGATGACATCTGAAAATTACATAAAGTGAAAATCTCAATAAATAAAGTTTTATTGGAACACGGCGTGCTCGTTCACTTATGCCTTATCTCTGATGGATTCCTGCCACAGTGGCAACAGAGGCCATACAGTCCACAAAGCCTCAAATATTTACTATTTGGCCCTTTGCAACGAAGTGTGCGGACCCCACCTCCGGGGAAAAGGGCCCTGGGCCACAGGGACACCCTGGTGTCGGAGGGGAGGCAGTTTGGGGGCTTCCAACAGAGCAGAAGGAGGCCATGGGCGATCCGGAGCCAGCTGCCTGGCTTTCGCGTGACAAACGCCTCCAAGAACGAACCCACATGTTCCCAGCCCCGAGCCAGTTCCCCGGGGGAATCCTAAAGGGGCCTGGGTCCCTACACGCACCGCTGGCCTGGGGGCCCCAGCTCCACCACCGTGAACTATAGGAACTTGTGCAAGCCCCTACTCTCCTACCCTGGGCATCTCCGCCTATAAGATGCGGATGCTGCCCTAACCGGTTTGGCTCAGTGGATAGAGCGTTGGCCTGTGGACTGAAGGGTCCCGGGTTCGATTCCGGTCAAGGGCATGTACCTTGGTTGCGGGCACATCCCCAGTGGAGGGTGTGAAGAAGGCAGCTGATGGATGTTCCTGTCTCATTGATGTTTCTAACTCTACCCTTTTCCCTTCCTCTCTGTAAAAAAAAGAAAAAGAAAAAAAAAATCAAATATACATATATATATATATATATATATATATATATATATATATATATATATATATAGAGAGAGAGAGAGAGAGAGAGAGAGAGAGAGAGAGAGAGATATGCAGATAGATGCTGGCACAGACCTGGAAGGGCTGTTGAGAAGTCTATAGGGGGACAAAATTCATAGATGCCAGGGGATATTCTGAAATCCAGACCTTGTTGCTGGTGTGGAAGTGGGTGCACCTCCTAGCCGCGCCCACTAGAGGGCAGGAAGGCCCCGCTGGCAGCCACCAGGGTGTCGGAGTTGGAGGGAAGAGGTGCCACCCTGCTGTTGACAAGCCTGGCCTTTGATCAGCTCCTGTTCTCCCAGAGACCTGCTGGCGGCCCGGCGGGGGGCATAGCTCCGGGAGGAGGTCCAGACTTCCTTCTCACCCTTGGTGCCCACAGAGGCAGGCCCCATAAAGCCCGGTCACTCCACACTTCCTCCTTCTCAGTCATCCCCAATGGCCCTGGCATGCAGAGCAGGTGGGGAATGCCCCTCCCCGGGTGAGGGAACAGAAGCCCAGAGCAGTTGAGTGGCTGCCCTATGTCCTGTCTTCTGATGCCAGGTGTGGCTCTCTCCTGGTCAGCAGCCGTCCTTAGCTGTCCTTATAGACCTGTCCCCCTGGGGCTCCACCGTCTGCAGTTCTTCCAGCATCCCTTGTCCTCTGGGCTGTGAACCAAGAAACCAGCCCTCCATCCCATGGAACTCAGACTGTTCCAAGTGCTTCCACGCCTGTGAGCTCATTTCTACTAAGAACAGGCTCCCCAGGATACAAGAGGGCAGTGACTGTTCTGTCCACGGGCCACGTATATAAATTGATTTCAGAGAGGAAGGGAGAGGGAGAGAGAGAAACACAATGATGACAGATCAGCTGCCGCCTGCATGACACCAACTGGGGTCCAAGCCCACAACCTGGACATGTGCCCTGACAGAGAATTGAACCGTGACCTCCTGGTTCATAGGTCAATGCTCAACCACTGAGCACACCAGCCAGGCTGTCCACCGTTTTTTTTTGTTTGTTTGTTTTTTGTTTGTTTGTTTGTTTTATGCAGTTGTGAGCTCAAGGGCAGACCGGCACTTACACACAGATGTGACAGGGACGAAGAAGTTGCCGGGCGGAAGTGGTCAGGGAAGGCGGCCTAGATGGCCTTGGGAGGAGAGGGAAGAGGCAGGGATGCTCACGGTTCTTCAGGGTCTGTCTCTGAAAGCAGACGGCGGTCTGTGACAGAGAGCAGAGCGAGGGCAGCAGGGAGCCCATGAAACCCTTTGGAAGGAGCCTGAATGCCAGGCTCAGAGAGGAGGGTGGTCATGTGGGCGATGGGGAGACATCGAGGCTTCTGAGGGTGGATGTGGCAGGAGACAAGGGAGTTTCGGCAAGTCCTCAGAGAGGCAGATAGGAAAGCGATGAATGTGGATGGCAGGTGAATATAGTCAACAATGTCAAGATAATGGGGTGTGAAGCCAGGTGGGTAGTGGGGGTGTGGGGACCACTCTGCAGAGTGCATGGTTTTCTGGCCACTCTGCTGGACACCTGAAACTGGTGACAATGGCATTGAATGTAAACTGTGGCTACAATTTTTTAAATGTATATATATAAATTGCATATTTGCAACACACACACACACACAGGAAGGGAACTGGGAGACAGGCACACCGGAGAGCAAGCGGAGACGGACGTTTCTGTGGTCCAGGTCTAAGGTGGCGGGAGACATGAGGAGAGGGTGTGGGTCTGGACGAACAGCAGATGTCGGGCCTGATGGGACTCGGACAGTGGGACCAGCTGAGGGGCCCAGGGGTGTGTCTGAGGGGAGGAGTGATGCCAGAGGAAAGAGGACTATCTTCATATGAGGAGGAGTTTGAGGACACCAAGTAGGAACGCCTCAGGATACAGGGTGGGGTACTGGAAGAGAGTTAGGGCTTGAGACACAGGAAAGGAGGGACTCACCACAAGGAAGCCAGGAGAGGGAGTGAGGGTGTAGGGGAGCAGTGTGGGGCAGGGACAGAGACTAGAAGGGGCGACCCAGGGGGAGGGGGTCAGTCCTCTCTCCCACCCAGCAGCCCCCCCCCCCCGGGGGAGCACGTGACAGCCCCAGTAACCATAATGGGTTCAAGAGGGACATTGGTCTTGAGTCCGGCCAAGGAGAACCACACACTGATGGTGGCCATGCTGGGAAAAAGAAGCCCCCTCCATCAGGACGTGAACAACGAGGCAGGTGGGGCCAAGAACCCTTGATACCCATTTGGGACCCCAAGGGGGGCCAGCCTTGGGCTGAGGAAGACAGAGCAGGAGCTGGAGGAGACCGGCCCTCGGGGTCACCCAGGCTGGTTCATCGCTCTTTGCCTGAGCCCTGGACAGACAAGGATAAATGAACCCTTTCTTGTTTAAGGCAGTTAGTTTTGTTTCCTGAGAGTGGGTCATTCCCCACCCCCACACACTGAGGAAAAGGAGAACTGTGCCACGTTTTGGTGATTTGAGGAAGGAGATGTTTTCCAAATGGAGGGAGGGGTGACCAGTATCAAACGCTGAGAGTTCAGGTCAGAGATGTTTTATTGGCCAAGAACTGTGTGGCCCAAGAGGACACGGTGGGTCAGAGAGATTCCTGTGGTCAGACACCCCCACCCTAGGACTCAGGGTTCACAGTCAGTTTGCACCTCAGGAGGGGAAGTTGGGGGGGGGGGGGGACTGCGTCTTGGAGGTCCTCGCCAATGGCTTTGGTCCCCCTCCCTCAGCCCCCACTCAGCTCCGTTCCAGAAAGCTCAGGAGGCTTCAAGCCAAATCTCCGCCATCTCACTTCTACCTCAGATTGAAAATATTCAAGAACTCTTTTAAACAGAGAGAGGCCACACCCCTTCTTGCTCTACCACCCAGCACTGGGACCACTTTTCCCAGAGTGCCCCTTGGTTCCTTTCCGTGGGGAGTGATCCATCAGCGGATGGTGATGGTTGGAGGGCCAGTAGGGCATCTGAAGGTGACACCCTGGGCGTGGGGCAGAGGGAGGCAGGTGAGAGGAGCGGTTGCAAAGGCAGGCGGGGGCCGTGCCCCAAACGTGCCCCCTCCACCCCCCAGGCTGAGGCAGGGCTGGGCTCTTCCTGAGCAGATTACCGTGTGGTCCCGGTGACTGAGCTGCGGGGAATGCTATTGTAGCAAGAGGCTCGCCCAGGTGCAGATGCCGGCCTGGCGTGTCCCGACACACAGACGGAAACAGCAGAATAAGCTCCTGCTAAGCCCTCTGTTGTCCTGCTTGTTGCTAAAACACCCGGCTGGGTGTGCTGCCCAGGGCCCTCCTCGTCCCTGTGGGCACCCTGCTCCCAGGAGGCTGAGAGCGCAGCTACAGCTCAAAGCTTCTGTCCTTCCGCTGCCTGAGGCTACGGGGCAAGTCAGTAGCAAGACCAGGATTAGCTCTTAGGTCTCCTGGCCAGCCCCCTTCTCCTCCCTCCCCTCTCCCCCTCCTGTGAGAGTCAAGACTCAAACTATAAGGAGAAGATTATTTATAAAATCACAGAGGTAGAAGTAATTGTAGAAGAAATGGGCTGGGGAAACGAGAGGCAAAGGAAGGGCCCTAGGAGCTTGGGAGTGAGGAGGGAATGGTAACCTGCCTGGGAGGAGGGGAAAGGAGGAGAGGAGGGGCAGAGGGAAGGGCAGAGGACAGTGAAGAGGAAAAGAGGGGAATGGAGGGGAGGGTGCTGCTGTGCCCAGGAGGGAGAGCACACTGACTGGGTCCTCTGTCCTAACGGTTTAAGACCGTAGAGGTAGAGGCGGCCCCAGGGGAGGATCAATAGAATATTCAGCAGCTTTCCAGGTGTGTCCTTTAGGGTCTAGGTCTCCACTGGTGGGTTGGCTGGTGCCTGGGCAGGATCATTATCCAATGCAGCTGGTCCTGAGGTCAGCTGTGGCTGGTTTTGTTGTTTTTCTGGGCCTGGAGCTGAAAGACAACTGAGGCCTAGATGTTATCTCTAAGGAGGAACGAATGGTCAGGGTATCCGAATGACCAGAAATGTGCTGGGGGAGGAAAGGTCATCCTGGGGGCGAGGTCCCTCCCTACAATTGCCCATTGCTAGGCACCTGGGCTTTCTGCCCTGGTGACCTGTGCCTGGCCCTTTGTCCTTGCTCTGCTCGCATCAAACTGCCCACCACGGGTTCTTATTTCGTGTAGGAACGCTTTCTCAGCACAAGTCCAGATAATTTTGAGACAATATTTATTAAAGCTGGGAAGGAAGGGCTTAGGGTAGAAGAAGCAACAGGGGAGAGACCACGCAGGCTGCTCTGTCTGTAGAAGTGTGAGAGGAAAGAAGTGAACCACGACATTTCACTGAACAGAAAAAAGGGGGCCTTGGAGACAGGTTCCGGGTCAGCCTGGACGAGCTGCCGCTACCCATTGCTCCCCTGGTTGCAGGTCTCTTGGGGACCCTTAGAGTTTAGGAGAGAAAAATAAGGATGCACTCCTGAGAGAGGGAAAGGTGAGATCGGGCTGGGTCTTTGTCTGGAGGGTTCTCACCTGTTCCCACAGTTGGGAGTTTTAGGGGAGGACTTAGGGGAAGATCTCAATAGAATACTCATCAGCGTTATGCTGAAGTGCCAAAGTGAGATTTGTGTCCCTGACTTCATCCATCCTTGGGTGTGGTTGGCACAAACCGGATTTCTGCTGTCTCCCTGAGTAGGGTGATTTAAGCTATTTACCCTCCGGTTGGGGAGACGTGTGAACCCTTTCCTGTTAATTGTGCTTGGTTAGGGAAGATAAGATAGTGATCCTACTAGATGGCTATAAACTACTTGGCCATGTAGCTATCTGTCTCAGTTTCCCTATGTCACTTGTCCCGGCTTACCGTGTCTCAATGCCATGTCACATAGAGGGAGATAACGTTCCCACACCTGGCAGAGGAACCAGAGGAGGAAAGTCCCATCCACCATCAGGGCAGGGCAGGCTGGAGATGGGAGGGCCTGTGAGGCCCCCCCCCCCCCCCCCACAGGCAGCAGACACTGTGGCAAGACAGGGACTGGAAGCTGGGTGAGCACTGGAACTTCCAAATAGGCATGGCCACTGCAAGCATGGGACGATCTGAGATACATAAGCTCCTAAACAAAGGATCTCTCTCTCTCTCTCTCTCTCTCTCTCTCTCTCTCTCTCTCTCTCTCTCTCTCTCTTTGTGTTCCTGGCATGTGGGGGCTCTCACATTTCCTACATGGCTCACAGTCATGTGGACCCCACCCACCACAATGGACTAATGACTGCAACTAGCTCGGTGCTACACCAGACCCAGCTCTTCCGCCATGGCATGGACACTGGATCTGCTCTTAGCTCTTCTGGATCTCCAGCTATGCCTCTCCAAGGACTGGGCTAAGGGAAATGGGACTTTGCAAGCCCCCGGAGGTAATTCTATGCCAATAAAAATCACTCATCCTCCCTGCGAGTCTCAGAAGATTATTTTTTTTCAAGATAGCGTAAGGACCTGACTCCCAGCACCCAGTGGGGAAAGGGATACCACTTCCGCTGGTGGATCCCTCACTTCCACTGATGACACTCACAGATCAGATCTCTCTTCCTTGCCCCTAAAACCTATCCTTCACAAGTGTTCCAGGCTGGCCCCCGGGTCAATGTGAGCAGCTGACTCTCCCATTTAAGTCCTCAAGGTCTCCCCATCTCTGTGGGATCCTCTTGGGCTCCTTAGTGGAACAGGAATTTTAGGGGAATATAAGCAGACTTGGGGAGTCTTTAGAATTGGGGTCCATTGCCAAAACTGGTTTGGCTCAGTGGATAGAGTGTCAGCCTGTGGACTGAAAGGTCCCAGGTTCGATTCTGGTCAAGGGCATGTACCTTGGTTGCAAACACATCCCCGGTAGGGGGTGTGCAGGAGGCAGCTGGTTGATGTTTCTCTCTCATTGATGTTTCTGGCTCTCTATTCCTCTTCCTCTCTCTCTGTAAAAAATCAATAAAATATATATTTAAAAAAAAGAAAAAGATTTGGGGTCCATGGAAAAACACAGGGCTACAGATTGAAGAAGGTCCATCTCCATAACACAAGGCAGCCAGGTGTAGTCACATTTCCCTAAGACAGGGAGCAGCTACAGTGGCATTTGCATAAGACAGGGGAGCTGGAAGTAGCCAAAAAGATCTATATTTACAAAATAAAGAAGAAGGAAGAAAGCCGGAAAGAAAAGAACAATGAGGAAGGGAATGGGGGGGGAAACACCCTCACTTGTCCCATGTGAGGTTCGACTTTTGGGCCCAGGAGTTACTATAGTAACCAGCCTAAGGGGATAGTGACCAATCAGAAGGGATAGGAAGGCACCGGGGTCTGCAGCCTTTATGAGCCATAGGGAAAAGGAACTCAGCTGGACCCTTTCCCCCTCCCTACGTGGAAGTCCTTTCTGGGGGACTCTTTCCCTCTCCCCACGTGGGAGTCTGTACTTGTTCTTCAATAAGTCTCCACCTTTGCTGTACCACTTTCTGCGTGTGGATTCATTCTTTGATTCTGAGACTAAGAATCTGGGTTCCAGTCCAAAACTTCCGTTTCATTAGCATGACCAAAAAAAAAAAAAAAAATACAGCTATGGTTCGGCTCCTGCTTGCCAAGGCAGTGCAGTGTCTAATCAGAAGCATAGATGCTGGAGCCCACTTCCCAGGTTCTGATCCTGCTGCTACTTTCTTGCTGTGTGACCAAGGGCACATTACTGAACCTCTCTGTGCCATTGTTTCCTCCTCTGTGAAGTCAGAATTTTAAAAGCACCTGCCTCCTAGACTCGTGAGGATTAAACGAGTTTTCTGTGCAAAGCAGTTAGGACGGTGATGTCGCTGCTTGCTTCTCCTGCTCCCTCTCCTGCCCCTCCTTGCCTCACACATTCCTGTGATCCACCCCCACGTCTGCTGCCCACAAATTGTGCTATTTCTCATCTCAGTGTCTGGGCCCCTCAAAGAAGTAACTGATAGATTAAATAGAGAAGGTAGACCAGAGACCGGAATGGCAGGACACACACAGGCTTTATTGGAGGGAAGGGTACCTCTGCCCGCTGCTTCCACGGAGAGGAGCAGAAGAGCGCAAGCGAGGGGCGTACAAGCACCTTTAAGGATAGGGGGCGGGGCTTAGGGCACTCAGTACACGCTGATTGGTGATTAGGGACCTAGGGACTTAGGAATCGGGGGCTTAGGATATTTGGCAGGTGCTGATTGGTGGTTCAGAGCTCAGGAATCTCTGGCTGCAGGTGGAGTTTACATCTGTCCATCAACTGGAGAAAGGGAGGATCTATCAGTAACTTTCTCTGTCTCCTCAGCTAGAGGAGGGCTGGCCTGGGTCGTTGGTGCCAAGAACTCTGCCTGGTACACAGAATGCCCTCCATGAATGTGCTGGATCAGTAGTCAGCAAACTCATTAGTCAACAGAGCCAAATAGCAATAGTACAACGACTGAAATTTTTTTGGAGAGCCAAATTTTTTAAACGTAAACTTCTTCTAACGCCACTTCTTCAAAATAGACTCGCCATAGCTGTGCCGTGCCATGTTGCTGCCCCAACCCCATAAGTGGGCATAATACCATCTCTTCTCTCTTCCCAGGCTGACCGTAGGGATCAGCTTCCTCAGTCACCAACCAATCCATTCACTCAACAACCATAGTGTCTTGCAGGCTAGGCATGGTGCTGGCTGCAGGGGGCACAACCTTGGTTAAGACACAGGGAACTTGGAAACACAAACAGAATGACCATGAAACCGTGAGGTGTGGTGAGTTATGACCAAGGAAGTATATATTGATAGTACAATGGGAGTGGATGACATAAAGGGGCCCCCAGACTACCCCCTTATGCAGTGGTACCCGGTGCCAAAGAAATGGTGTCTAGTGGTCTCTCCTGGTCACAGATTATTGGCACCACGACTTTCCTTCCTCCCCGCCCTTCCATGCCAAGGACCCACATTGCTGTCCTTCAGTGTGTGAAAGGGCTTTGACACTAAGACTTAATCTTGCCAATCCCTTGTGCTTAGAGCGGACTTGAAGGTAGTTCAGTGTCTGGGAAGAGAACGTGGATGGTCCAACAACCTCCACTATCCCTCCAGGCAGCTGAGTGCCCTGGACCCTGCGTTTCTCTCTCCTGTGCTCATCCAGAAGCAACCTAGAATTTCTCTTCACTCCCTTTACTAGCTGGGGTGACCTCGGACAAGTTACCTAACCTCTCTGAACCTCAGCGTCTGTATCTGTAATATCCACGCTATGGGGTTGTTATAAAATTACGTGACCTAGCAGAAGTAAAATGCTTAAGACAGCAATTCACACAACCAAGCAAACACACAGAGATTGTACACGGTGAGCTCTCTTGTGTTTTATAAGCACTATCCTTGCTTTTATTATGATGTGTTATGTGCTACTTGTCTGAGGTCCTTGAGAGCATTCATCTTGGTCTCCCCGGGCACTGTGCCAGGCCCTAGCTCAGAGCAGACAGGCCAAAAATACTTGTTGAATGACAACGGACTACATGGTCAGCAGGTGCACTGGGATGGGCGAAGGCAAACGCACGTAGACAGGGCTCTCTGCTGGGGAGGGGTCAGAGAGAGGGTGGAGGGTGGCTGGGTTGGGTGCCATGCTTTTTCTTTTCCTGCTTGTGGCTGTGACCATCTGCTGGAGGTGGGAAGGGCCGGTGCCCAGGGAGGTGGAGTCTGGAATCAGCGGAAAGACTTATTCTTCTGCCCCTGAAATGCTCCTGGCCTGGGAACAGCTAGAATGAGAGTTCTCAGGATCCTGCAGAGTGGATGGGGCGGTGGCCAGGAATCCCTGAAACTGTGGGGTGTGAGGAAGGAAGGTGGTCCTAGTGGCCAACAAGGTGGAGGGCTGCAAGCTGTCCCATGTCAGAGTAGAATGTGACCACACTAAGGAAATGTGGGGGGGGGGGGGGGGGAGGACCTGTCTACCGGGGGTCAGTGTAGGGCCAGGCCTCACATTGGTCACCAGCGTGTTTCCCACCTTTGCACAGCCTCGCAGGAGGCGCCTGGCGGCTTGGATCCCAGTCTTTGAAGCTCAGCAGAGGCAGAATGTTGAGTCAAGGTCATTGAAGCACATTTTCACAGGAATTATGTCCTAAATCGGTCAAGAACTGAATTTATTGCTAGTGGACAAGAAAAGGTCTGGAACATTGGATTATGCTGGGAGTTTGCCTCCTTTTTCTCCTCTCAGCCGCCCAGTCCTGTAGATGCGACCAGCTGAGCAATGAACAGCCGAGAGTGTTGGCCGAGGGGCCTCAGGTGGGGCCATCTGTGGAAGTGACAGTGATCTGTTGCCAGGACCCCCAACAGTCAGGGACTCCAATAGCAGGGGCTTCCTGGGCCAAAGGGCAACACGAAGGGGCTGGGTGGGTGCTGGGTGCTCTGTCTCGGGAGGTGGTCTGCAGCTAGGAGACCACCAACGATTCTGTTGCTATATTCCTGTGGACTCTGCATCACCACACATGGATGCGGGTGTGCTCGCACACACACACACACACACACACACACACTACATGCAAACTCACACACATTCTCAGGCACAGATGCAAATGCCCCACTCTCACATACAAATACATACTTACTCACATGCATACACGCTCCTTCCCTGCCCTCACCATCTCCTTGCCGCCCATACACAAGCCACTCTCCTCCCTTCACACACGAAGACAATTCCAATCTGCTGTGAGATTTTCCATTTGTTTCCAGTGGGGGATGAGGCAAGGGCTGAGGATGAGCTTGGGGGAATGGTAGTTGTAGTTCTTTCTGAAGTTGTCTGTGTGACTACCATGAAGCCTGTGTTCGCAGTTATTTTCCATTCATTTAGTCATTCCACATGTACTTCCATTTATACCCAACACCTACTATGTGCTAGGCACAGTGACAGGCTCTAAAGGTCTTAGTTTGTGTTCCCCAAGAGTGGGCCTTGAGATTAGGGCTTTAAAAAAATCCAAAGGCTTTATTGAGATATCATTCACAGACCTTACAACTCATCCATTCAAAGCTTATTATTTGGTGATTTTTTTTTTTTTTCATCACTATGGCCAGTTTTGGAACATTTTCATCACCCCTGAAGAAATCCATGCCCAGTAGGAGTTCTCAATTTTTCTCTTCTCACGCCCACCCACAGCCATGAATCTACTTCCGGCCCTGCTTTCTCCTGGGCCTAGGCCCTTCCCCCTTTCTCTGCTTCTCTTTCTTCTCTCTGCCCCATTTCTCCTGTTGCCGATTTCTTCAGACCTCCTCATCTCTCTTTTTCTCTGTTCTTCTACACCCCCGGACATCCTGGCTTTGACCTCGAGCAGCATGTAGGCCATCTCTGGAGAGTTCCTGTCCCTAAACAGCAGCCACCCCCTAGCCCAATTCTCTCTACAAGTTATCAAGTGCCCACTGTATGGTAGGCACTGGCCATGCCAGCCTGTAGACTGGCTACAGCAGTACCAGCCATGCCAGCCTGTAGACTGGCTACAGCATTACCAGGGAGCACCCTGGCTGGTTTGGCTGAGTGGATAGAGTGTTGGTCTGTGGACTGAGGGGTCCTGGGTTAGATTCTGGTCGGGGGCACATGGCTGGGTTGCGGGCCCAATCCCCAGTTGGGGGTGTGCAGGAGGCAACCGATCAATGATTCTCTCTCATCATTGATGTTTCTCTCTTTCTCCTTCTTCCTTCCACTCTGAAGTCAATGAATATATATATATATATATATATATATATATATATATATATATATATATATATATATATATATTAGCAGTATCAGGGAGGAAAGGGAACAGATTTTTTTTTTTTTTTTTTTTGGTCTGAGTCTTTCTTTCTAATTGTGGTGACATACATGTAATGTAAAATTTACCATTAGTAACATTCAATACATTCACAAGTTTGTGCACCAACGCCCTTATTTAATTCTAGGGCATTTCACCACTCCCAAAGGAAACCCCATTCTTATTAACAGTCACCCCCTTTTCCCCAATCCCTGGTAACCATATCTGCTCTGTGTCTATAGATTTCTCTGTTCTGGACAATTCATATAAATGGAATAATACAATATATGGCTTATCGTGTCTGGTTTATTTCACTTAGCACAATATTATAAAGGCCCATCCATGTAGCATGTGCCCTTCTGCTGGCTGAGTAATATTCTCCTGTAATGCATTGTGTTTATTCATTCATTAGCTGATGGACATTAGTTTAGATACTGAATTTTGACACAGAAGCCCTAGCATTGAGTCCCCTCCTACCTGTGTGGCCTTGATCAGCCATGTAATGTCTTTGAGTCTTGACAATTCACCTATAAATGGAACCATAACATTTTTACATTTTAAATCTCTCGTGCCCTTTCAGAGCATAAGAAAAATGAGCTACGCTCTTCTAGCTTGATAAACTGGGAACTGCCTCTCACCTCTCACTCACTACATCCTCTTCCCATTTGCTATTGAATTTGGGATAAACATTCAATAAAAAGATGCATATTCCAAAGCCAGTGGACTGTCATTCATACCATTTCACCAAATTTAACATGCATTGTTTTTCAGATTTCATTATCTTTGAAATCAGCACACCATTGCACACCAGTGGGTTTGCCATTAGCTCTGGAGTGGTGTGTGTTTTGGAAAAGCGTCTTTGGGTGGAGAGAGAGGGCTTGCCCATCTTCAGAGAGAGTGTTGCTGGAAGTCGTTCAAGAGCTGGATATCTCTATGACATGCTCCTCATGGGGAGGATCGCTGTGTGATTCATGGAGAAGGAACAGATTTTGCTTTTCCCTCATTGTTGAATCTGAAGACCCTAGTACAGTGCCTGGCATATAGCACTGATTTGTTCATTTAATAAATACCCTGGATACCTACTGATCCCTGGCTCTGTAATAGGTGCTGGGGATGAAGAAGTGACAAAGACAGATTAAACCCTCACCCTCATGATGTTGGTGGTCTAGTAGGAGAATCAGATCATAGTTTCAGAAATAAATAAAGCAAATAAAAACAATCTCAGATAGCAATGAAGTTATAAATAGGATAATACAGGAATGGGAGAGAATTCCTGTTGCAGTGGAATTTTTGATACATGAACCTGAGAGCAAAGTTATTCACACCAAGATGGGGAAGGGTGTTCCGAGCAGAAGGAAGAGCAAATGCAAGGCCCAGAGGCAGGAACAAGCTCAGGGCGCTCCAGGGAGACAGAAAGAAGGCTTGTGCCGCTGAGGATGAGGCTCGTGTGGGAAATGAGAGAAGAGGGGTCGGATCATATAAAGCCTCATAAGCCACGTTAAGAAGCTTGGATTTTATTCTAATTCCAATGAGAAGTCTTTGGGAGGTTTTAAGCAGTAGGAGGGATGTGATCTGATTTATGCACTGAAACAATCACTCTGGCTTTTCGATGGAAAGTAGACTGTAGTCATTAGGATGAGTGGGAGCAGAGATCAGTTAGGAGGCTGGTGCAGAGAGGGGTGAGATTATACTAGACTCAAGTGGTAGCAGGGAAGACGGGAAGAGGGGTTGGATTTGGAAATGGGTCTTGCTGATAGAGAGAGAGAGGAAAAGAGAGGAATGAAGCATGTTCTCTAGGCTTTTGAACAGAACGATAGTACTGTTAACTAACAGAGGGAAAGACAAAGAGAAACAGGTTGGGGGCTAGCAGTATAGGATCAAGAATTCCATTATGCATGTGTTAAGTTTGAAATACCTAGTTGACATCGGTTATGGGTTGACTTGTGCTCCCCCCCCCCCACCAAAAAAAAAAAGAAAAGATACGTTGAAATCCTAATCTTCAATACTTATGAATGGGACCTTATTTGGGCTTGTGCAAATATAATCAAGTTAAGAGGAAGCCATTAGGATGGCCCTAATCCAATATTACTCGTGTCCTTCAGAGAAGAGGGAAAATCTGGGACGCACACACAGAGGAGAGCACTGTGTAAGGACACAGGCACAGAGGAAGATGGCCGTGTGAAGGTGCAGACGGAGAAAGGTGTGGTGCTGTCACAAGCCAAGGGGCATCTGGAACTGCCAGACAGAGGAGGAGGAGAAGGAGGCAAGGAAGGATCCTCCTCCCTGACGTTGTCACTGAGGAAAGCGGGACTCAGCGGGAGTGTCATCCTGCCAACACCTTGACTTTGGACTTCTGGCCTCCAGAACTGGGAGACAATCTATTTCTGTTGCTTCAAGCCATCCTGTTTCTGGTACTTGGTCACATCAGCCTTAGGAAACTGACACAGCATTCAAGAGGAGAGGTCAAGTGGGCTTTTGGATATGCAGGCCCAGAGCTCAGGGGGTGGCTGGCTTTTAAGGCCATAAGACTAGGTGATGTTGACGGGAGAAAGGGTTAGAGAGAGTGCAGAGGAGAAGAGAGCCCATGGGGAGATGAGGGAATGGCCAGTGAGGTGGGGTGGGGAGGTGTTTCAAGGGAAGAGAGTGCTTTGGGGAGAAGAGTAGAGTAGGCCTTGTGTCAAACATCGAGGAGAGTTCAAATCAGACTGAGTTCCAAAGGATACAGTGCAAAGGTTCTGGGTGGTAAGGAAAGGTGGGAGGTAAAATTCAGTTAGTAGCTGGGTTGGGGATTTCATCTATGGGATTATAGATGACGTGGATGACTAGGATTTGTGATGTGGGGCATGATAGGGCCTGTCCCGATGTTGTAATTGAGGAAGAAGGATGGTCAGTGAAAGCTACACAGCCCAGAGTATTTAGTTGGCAAGTGTGAATGAAAGGATGAATGAAACGAGCCCTGGCTGTATCCCCAAGATATGTCATGCTGTGCCAGGCACGTGGCATAATCACTGGTTAAAACCACCTGTATCTGATGTTCTGATATCTGTGATAGGAATGGGCCAATACCCAGCGCACTGAATCCAACGAAGTCTCAGAACATGCGAATGGGGGTGATCATCCCTTAGGACCTTTGATTACTTAATATGAAAATCGTTGGTACTTTGTCCCTTTTTTATAAGGGTCATTTCCATGTTCAAGACTAATTAGGGACTGGGTTGTAGCTGTGTTCTGCATTAATGAGGAATAGTGGACGGTAGGCAAAGGTGGAAGATGATGTGTCAAAGGCTGGAGTTACAGAACATCCTGTGCCCCAGCTCCCAAGCCAGTCTGAAACCCTCACCACGCCCTTCTCCAGAGCAGAAAAAGGAGCAGCCACATCCTCCCCTTAGACAGAAAGGTGTCCATGCCAGCTCTGGTACTTGACTTTTCTTCCTTCCCTCCCTTAGCTGTTGCTCCTCTCAATAAATGATGTCCATGTCTTCTGATTCTTCCTTTTCTAGCCTTTCTGATTCTGTTTGCCCTACCTTTAGTTTCACTGAGGCTGGGGCCACTATCTTTTTCTCCCCTAGAATCTCCCAGAAAATGCTTCCTTCCTGCCTCAATCCCTCCCCCAATGCCACTAGATGTAAGAGTGCAAAGCTTTTTTTTTTTTTTTTTTTTTTTTTTTTTTTTTTTTTAAAGAGGCTCTAAAGTTCCCGCTGAGGTTATGCCCCAGTATCTGAGGTGACCTGGCCTGGTCTCTGTGTGGCGGAGAGAGTGTCCCTTTGTGCTGGTGATGAATGGCTGCCCTGTCCTGGCCGGGACCTCGATACCTGGAGGGTAACAGGAGAAAGCCCACTCCCCTCCTTAGGCGCACCACCTGCTGCTCTCAGCTTTCCTTAGGGGCCACAGCGTGCCCGGGGGCGGGGGGGATAGCTCGCTTGCTAAGCTTTAGAGAGCTAACTAAGGATGCAGGTCCGGAATCCGTCCTGCCCCATCCTCTCTGGACAGAATGGGGCCTGTGGGAGGGCTGCCCAGTCCCCCGGTCTTCCCTTCCTATCACCTCTGCTCCATCCCCAGCCCTCTCAGGTTACTCCCAGGAATCTGGTCTCTCAGTAGAACAATGGGCCTGCTGGGATGCTATTTCCCTCTGTGACAGGGGGTTTGAACTGTAGAACTTCTGGGCTGGAAATATCTCACCTGGTTGACATCTTCACCTTTGCCTGTGGCCAGAGTGCAAGCCTTCAGGCCAGATCCCTTCTGAAGGAGACTCTACACTTTTCTTTAATATGCCATCCTGGTATTTCCAACTGCAAAACTCAGTTCCGTTCAGCAGATGTGTACGGAACGCCCATTTGATGGTGGTGGTTATGTTGCTTCACGTATTAGCTCATTAAAATATTTCATTCTTCGTTTTGGACAGGTCATCCATGCATGTGGTATATATGTCACAGCTACTAGGGGAACCGTGAAAAGCGAGTTCCTCTTTTTTGCTCCAGTGCCCCATTCCCGCTGACCCCCTTCCCAGCGGTAACTGCTGTTATCAAGGTCTTTTGTGTGTTTCCCTAGATATTCCACACACCCATCGTTTCACTTAATCTTGCAACACCTTCTCAGGCAGATACTGTGAATTCCACTTGAGAGGTGAGGGATCTCTGCCTCAGAAAGGCTGAGTAACTGCACAGTGGGCGTTAGTAACATGTCAGTGTCGGTGGAGGTGTGTGTAAGTCCGAAGCCCACGTGCTTTCTGCTGTTCAATCAATTCCTTACCTTCCACACAGCCGCGCTCAGCAGGGTTGGCTTGAGAGCCTGGGTGTGTCGGGCCCTGTCCTAGGTGCTGAAGGAGCTTGGAAAGGCAGGGGATGGCTTAGCCGCTACCCTCAATGGGGCTCACCAGAGAGCTGGGAAGGGGCACCTACCTGTAGTCTAGTGGGGGGAAGGTGGGAAGCCACAAACTGGTTCGTCAAGAAATTTGCATGTGACACTGGGTAGGCTATACCCCCTTTCTGACATCAGTTTCCCCATCTGTCCCATGGAGATAAACTTAATTCTCAGGGTTGTGCGAATCGAGGATAATAACCGTGGCAGTGCTTGGAAAGCATACGATCCCAGTGTGTGGAAAGGAGTCTAGGCTGGTCCTAGGGACAGCTTCCCTGTGTGACAGCCAAGGGTCAGTGACAAAGAAAACAGAGTGATACATGGAGCAGGGAAGTCATCATGTAGGTTGTTTGTTTCAGGGTTCTCTTTAGCAGGCAGAGTGGGTCCAGTTGCAACAGACAGCGACTAGAAGTAAAGCGGGGGTAGGGTGCAGGTTTAGCCTGGGGTGAGAGATAACACACAAGCGAGCCTCTTCCAAAACCTTCAGCCACAGGCCCGGAGAAGTCTGGCCTGGGTCATACATGTAGATGTTACTCCGGGCGGATCTGTTAGTTCCCCCGGAACAGAGCTCAGGCCTTCCCAGCCCCACCTCCCTCTGCCAGGTGGATGTTTGCTTGCCTTCTAAAGCCAGACGCCAGCAGCTCAAGGCCCTTTCTACAAGTTTCTTCTGCTCAGAACTCCCCCCTCCCCCACCTTCTCCAACCCATCGTCACCTAGCTCTCTCTTATTTATCTTTAGGCCTTCACTTAGATCTCATTTCCTCAGAGAAGCCCTCTGGGCTTGCTAACTACATTAAAAACCCCTGCTAGTCCCATCACCCTCCCCTTATCCATATCACACCAGTCACTGCGCACCAGACTGTCTGCTCCAGGGGGTGCGTGTGGGAGGCGTGGACACCATGCCTACCAGTCCATCTATGTGTCTCCAATGCCCAGCACAGAGCCTGGCACTTAAAACATGCTAAATCACTAGTTGAATGAATGGCTGAAATGAGTCACCCCAATTTCTGATTTAAAACTTGCCGGTACCGTGGTATGGCACCTCACACAGTAGTAATTTTATTTTATTTATTTATTTATTTTTGTGTGCCTGCTGATCTGAATCTTTTCTCTCTGCATTTCCCGGTGCCTAGATCATAGAGATGACCCTGCATATTACTTACTTAAAAAATGAATGAATGAATGAATGAATGAATGCATTCTTGGCAAGGGGCTGCTCGGAACCAGAAGGTGTTGCCTGACTTCCAGGCGGGCATGGAAAGGCCCAGGAAATAGGGAACAAGGTTGGGCTGGAGCTGACCGGGCTGGAGAAAGCAAAGAGCCTTAGTGCCACCTCCTCTTTGTCACCGCTACTGTGTGGAGGGCAGGAGATGGCCCAAGCGAGGGGCCTTGGCCGCTACAGGGCTCCTCTCCGCGGGCCCCCCAGGCCCTCTCTGAGGCGGGCTTGGCCCAGGTGAGCGACCCCAGCTGCTCCCGCTTCTCCTTCTTGGAAGGCGGTGGGAGCAGAGGTTGGGGGAGGGAGTCTGCAATCTCCATCCTTTCTGGGCTTCTTTCTCCCAGTCTCTTCGTCCCCAGGACACCAGCCAGAACCGAGAGGGGCGAAGAAGGGTCAGGCGGCGCAGGGCGGCGGGGGAGGGGCGGCGAGCCAGCCGGCTGGTGTCCTCCGGTGTCTGGAGCCCAGGCCCCCGGCTCTTGGCCCGGCGCGAAGGGAGGCGAGCCGGAGCTGTGCGGTGCATGCAAAGAGCCGGGCAGACTCCCAGCCCGGCGCCGCCGACGGCCGCCTCCGCCGCAGCCCAATGGGAGGCGAGCAGATAATGTATTCTCTAATCCGCGATCGGTGCCCGGCGCGGGCGGGCGAGTGGCTGGGCTGGGGGGTGGGTCTCCTCTCCCCGCTCCCGCTCCGGCCGCGCTCCTCCCCGCCCCCCTCCTCCCCCCGGCTCCCGGCGCGCACACACACACATTTCCTGACAATTAGCGAGCACACCTTGTCCGCGGCCTCCCTCCGGCGCCGCCGCCGCTTTTGTCTCCCGCCCGCCGGGCTGCGCGGAGCGGGCGCCCGGGCGCGAAGTTGCCGCTCGGACGGACGCGCTGCTCCGGAATGCCGGCCGCCCGGTGGGGCGCGGGGCGCGGAAGGCCGGGGAGTGCGGGGCCGGCAGGATGGGGGCTGCGGGGCTGCCCAAGAGTGGAGAAGAGGAAGAAAAAAGTAAGGCAGCGCCGCTGGCCCCTCTTCCTTTGTTACAGCCCGGAGTGCGTGCGAGCGCGCGCGACAGTGTCTGTGCGCAGCTAGGTACGCGCGCGTGTGCAAATGCGTTCCTGTGTGTGTGCGTGCACTTGTGCAAATACGTCCGTGTGTGTGTGTGTGTGTGTGCGCGCGCGCGCTTGTGCAAACGCGTGTGTGTGTGTGTGTGTGTGCAGGTCGGGACCGGCGGGGGCGGCGGGACCCCCAGGCGCTTGGTGGCTCTGCCCGCCGCCGGAGGGATCGTGTTCTGGGCCTTCCTCGCTCCGCCGGGAACTCCGGCGAGCGGGCAGGTCGCCGTCCCGCTCTTGCCGGTATCCGCGGCTCTGAGCTCGGAGTTAGTTCCCGGCCGGGCGCCGTGCGGGGGCGCGGGGGCCCGGGCCCAGCCGCGGCGTGCGCGCGGGAAGTGGAAGAAGCGCCCGCCGAGGGTCTGCCCCGCCCGCAGGGGGCGCGCGAGGGGGGGGGATTGGGGGCACAGAGCAAGATAAGGAGGCCCCCTGACACCCCGTAGGAGCTCGCGGTGACCACTGCGAGGCTGTGGAGGTGGCTTGTTGAGGCTGGGGCGGGGAGTGGGGGGCAGAGACCCAAGTCTGTCTGTCTAAATGCCAAACCTGAAGTTCCGCGCCTCGGCTGTCCTTTCATACCTTAATGCATATGTATGCTGCGCCGAGACAGGCTTGGTGGTGAATCCTCGGAGTCCTCCGCAGAGGTTAAAGGGACCCCGAAGGTGTGTGCATTGATTGGGCGCCCCGGCGGGGGTGTGTGTGTGCGCGCCCCGTGCGAACCCATTGAGAAGAATCATTATTTCTCTCCGCTGGAAGAGGCTGCGGAGTCTCCGACGAGGAGGGAAGAGAGAGGAGAGAGGGAGAGAAAGAGAGACAAAGGAAGTGAGTGCGAGAGGGGAGCCGGCTCGGCATCCGAACGGTGAGTACTGAGCGGAAACAAATGGGCAGAAAGTGCCGCGAGCCCGAGCCCTGGGCCGGGCTGAGGGCCGGGGCGGCCGGGGAGGGCTCGCCTCCTCGCGGGGCTCTGGCTGGGCGGCGCGGGGTGCTGGGTTCGGCCGGACTCCGCCGCGATGCGGCCCAGGCACTCACCCGAAAGCCGGGCCAACTGGCCGCGGCCGCGTCGACGCGCCCCAGGTCGGCCAAAGGGAGCCCCCATCGCCATTGTTCTTGTAAAGGTGTTTGCAGTTGGTGCGATTCAGGGGGGCAGTGTGAGAGGGAGCGAGGGCCCTGGCTCAGGAGGTCGCCCAGGCACCCACTCCGGGCTTGGAGAGACCAGCTTTGGGGGCCACCACCCTTTCTTTCCTTCACCCCCGGGTGCGGCTGGGATTGGGGGAAAGGGGATATAGGCGAGGCAGGGGTCAGGGCTTGGTGACACCTGTGCCTGTGTTTGGCACGAAGAAGGGGAAAGCAGAGGTGTCTGGTACCCCTGGAGCAAAGGTCCCAGGAGACCCCATCATGGGAGGCTAGGTGAAACCCTTAGGGCAGGATTACCCCCTCCCTCCTCGAACCCCGGGCCCTCACACACACACACACACACACACACACACACACACACACACACCTAAAAGGGGCTGGAGCTGGAGGCCAGCCTGGGAGCAGAGCCCAGCCAGGGAGGCTGGGAAGCAGCAACGGACAGGAGACCCGCACCCTTTTCCTGAGAAAGGGTCCTTGGCAGAGTGACCATAGAGAACCGGCTGGCCACCTGCCCCTGCCTCTGCCCAGCTGGTCAGGAGAGGGCGCCTGGGGGCCCGAGGGAGACCCTCCCCTCCTGACTGCCATCCCACCGCCTTCCTGGGGAAGCACTAGAATCCTGCCCCTGCCCCTCAGTTCCCATTAACAAATGCTTCTTTGGTTTTACTTTCTCCTGGTGATTCTTTCATTGTACCGTCAGCAACCAGGGAACATCCTAGCCCAGCCTGAGCCTGGAGGAGGGTAACTTTGGAGGCTATTTGGCCCTCATGAGGCTGGGATGGGAGCCCCGGGATCAAAGAGCTCTGAGTTGATTGTCCCCTAAGATGCCCCCTTGGAGGGGGTAGTTTTGGTGGCCTGAAAACCCTGGTCACGTCCTCCAAGCAGACACAGCCGAGGCTCAGCGCTGGGAACAGTGTCTGTCTCTGTCACTCAATTCCAGCTCCCCATTGCCCCATTGGGGCCTCCCTCTCCCTCCCTCGCGCGCTCGCTCTCTCTCTCTCTCTCTCTCTCTCTCTCTCTCTCTCTCTCTCTGTCTGTCTCTCTCTCTCTCTCTCTCACACACATACACACACACACACACACACACACACACACACACACACACAGTATCCACCTGAGGCCACCTGCCTAAAGGTATGAAGAGGAAGGAGGGACCCTCAAACAGAGAGAGTGCCAAGTTCAGTGTAAGACACCCCGCCGCCACCGCCGCTGCCAAAAGGCAGTGTGAGGGCCCTGGGCGGTGAGGGAGACCAGGGCCAGGGTGGGAGGACTGCTCTGAATGCCATCACTGCCTGTGGGCCCGTCTTCCCCTCACTGCCTGTGTGGCTGAGCCTCACGGAGGGCTGTGTCCCAGTGCCTAGCACAGCCCCTGCCGCATTGTACGTGCTCAGTGCATGTTTGATAAACGAGTGGCTGCCCCTGCAGACCCTCTCCCCACCCCAACCCCCACTTCTCCGCCTGCCTCCTCCTCTGAGTGTGACATACTCCACAGGCGCTTGGGAGAGGGTGGCATGCTGTAGGCTCGGCCACCTTCGCCCACTGTGGGCTGAGGGAGGCCCGGGAGGAAGGGGGTGGGCTGGGAGGAGGAGATGGGGTCTGGGGTAGGTCGTTGGAACATTCTGATGCTCGTGAATGGCTTGGGCTGAAATGCATGTGAGTTTGCCAATGACCCGTTATTGTATTTTTTTTCTTTAACAGCTTGGCTGCTCTGAGAGGCAAAACTGTGGCCAGGTCCTGAGTTTGGGGAGGCTGGATTCTGGTGACCCACGCACTTCCCCTCTGTTCTCCTCCCTCCCACAGCTCCGCCCTGGAGCTTAGGAGAAGTCAGAGGCAGGGGCCGAACGTGTCAGGGCTGCAAAGACCCCTCCCCTTTATCTCTCTGTCCTCTGGTCTCGCTCTGCCTTGATGGTCTGAGGCTACCCCAGGGCTCCCTTCCCTTCCCATCCCCTAAGCCCGGGGACCCTGTCAGGCTGGGAGCTCCCTCCGTTTGCCTGGGAGGCTCAGCACTGAGGCCCCGGAGACAAATGGACAAAGCCCTCGGGGGAAAAAGAAAACTCATGCCTGGCTTCCCTGTGCTTTCTTGCTCAGTGGCCAGCACCCTCCCCCTGAAGCCAGTGACTGGGAAGGAGACTGAGCTGGTCATGCTTCGGAGCAGAAGCAGAGCCAGGAGGCAGTGGAGGTGTGTGGCACAGAGGAGGCCGCCTAGGGGCCCAGAAATCAGGTGGTCCTCCTGCTCTGGGGAGCAGGCACCCCTCCGGTCTGGTTCGGGTCCAGAGGACCGTGTGGAGGAGATTGCCTGGTCCGCCTGGAACTGGTCCTCAGGGTCAGTAATGGGCCAAGGACTGCACCCACAGACCCATCCCAATGTCACCTCCAAATCTGGAGGCCTGTTTGGGCAGAGGCAGCAGAATCAAATCCCTGGCACTCTGAAGTTTCTGCAGTGTGTTCCCCCTCTTCCCCCGCCCCCATGGTGGGTGGAATCAGATGTCAGGAGGTGTGTTCCTACCCCTAACCCGGCCTGCTCCAGCACAGGGACTCTCCTCCCCGACAGGACAGACCCTGAGGAGCTACACACACACACACACACACACACACACACACACACACACCCCTGAGCAGTGGGAGAATCTAGATCTTTTGCTCTTGTTCCCAAGCTTCACCATTCAGTCGTTCGTTCATTCATTCACTCATTCGACAGCTACATGCCTGTATCGTTCAGCCAGCAGCCTTAGAATGCGGTGGTATGCTTCCACTTCAACCTCCGTGGGAGGGTGTGTGGGGTTGTGAGAGTGCCTCGCCTTCCTAGCTGAGTATCTTCCTAAGGTCCTGGTTTCCGGCCACCGGGGGCGAAGAAAGAGGCGGGGCTGCTGGGCTCCCAGCCCCTCAAAAGGCAACTAAGTCTGTAGACTCATGAAATCGTGGAGGTGATGGAACCTCGGGTTTGCTGTAACCTCCTACCAAGTGCAAGAATCCCTAATACACTAGCATACCACCTACTGTGTGCCTACTGAGCGCCTACTGTGTGCCTGGCCGCGGTGCTGAGAGGTGGCTGTGCCCCCGGTGGCTCCTTGAGAAGCCGTTCTAGTTCTTCAGTCTTCTCCCCAGGCCGGGCCTCGTCTGTGCCCCTGGCCCCTTCTATTATGGCTTTCTCACTAGCCCCTCCCACTCCTCTCCTTGCAAAGGAATGCTCTCCGATCTGCCTGATTTTTCAACTGGAGCCACTTCCAACCCCAGTGCCTAGATGTGTAGGCTGAGGCTCAGGGTGACTGTGGGCCGTCGGAGGCAGTGGTGGGAGTGGGGGCTCCTTGCCCAGGGAGCTGCTGCCGCCTGCTCCCCCGTGAAACAAGCCTTCGTGCCCAGGCTGCACCTGGGTCTCCAGCAGGTGTGGCGGCAAAGGACGTATTCCCGGAGGGGATGGCGCCTGGGCCCTTAGGGTGTGTGCTCCCCAGTGGGGCAGCCAGACCCGAAGGGAATGGCAGGAGGTTGGGGGTATCCCAAGACCACGGCTGGCCCTCGTCCTCCACCCACTCTGCCTCCTCCCGAGCGGCTTGTTTTCCACGCAGCCTCTTTCCTCATTGTCAGCACCCTTTTCAGGCTCTCCTTTCTCCCAGACTCCCCCTGCTCCCTGTCCTAAGAGCAAACATGCCCCTCCCGCTTCTGTAAGCCTCCGTTTTCTCTTCTAGATGAGAAGAAGAATACCGACACTTGGTATTAAAGGCCTAGCGTGCGCTTGACATGGTTTTCACTTAATAAAATATCAGTTCCTTCCTCCCCGCCCCCTTTCTCCTCTATCATTTCTCTCACATTTCCGTCTCCTTTCACCATTGCTCTGGGTCTCCCCCAGTCCTGTCTCCTCCCCTCTGTTTTGTCTCCTTTTACTTCCTCCCGATTGTTCCCTGCCTCCCTCCCCCAACCTCTGCCCCCCACAGGCGCGGGCCGGGCTGTGCGGAGAGTGCAGGGCGGGAAGGGCTGGTGGCGGCCTGGCTTCTCATTAGAGCCCAGGAATGTGTGGAGTCAGGAGGGACAAAGGGAGCCGGCCACAGGAAGAATGGGGCCTCTGTTGGGGCAGGAGAACTTCCCCAAATCCTCCTCCGCTCCGCTGAATGGCGTACCTGGGGGGCAGGGAGGGGAGGAGGAGGCCACAGGTGGTGCCCGGGGAGCTGGCAGGGCCCCCGCAGAGACAGTGGGAGCCCTCAGCATCTGCTGGCATTTCTGGGGAGCGCTCAGCCCTCAGAGGTGACTGTCCCCCTCCCTGCGGGGGCCTGCCGTGGGAAACGGCCGGGGAAGCCGGAGAGGACGGCTGGGGAAGCCGGAGAGGGCGTGCAGTCCTCACCCCGCAGGGCTGCAGGAGGTTTGGGGCGGCCACAGGAGGCAGGGATGGTGGGATGGCCCCCACTTGAGGAGGGTGAACCCTTGGGGTTCTCACCCAGTGACAGCCTTTCACTAGAAGGCAGATTCTCGGGTCTGGACAAAGCAGGGTTTCCTCAGAAGAGGAGGTGAGGCCTGGCTGACCTGCTTCTTCTCCTTCCACCTTCCAGGAGGTCTGGACAGGCCACTGAGACCTGAGAGCTGTTTTCCCCGTCACGCCCTAGTCCTTCTGGCCCCAGAAACACCCTGGAGAGAGGCTGCCCCTTGTGGAGCTGGCTGGGGACTTGTCAGGTGGACTGGGCTGGGGGCCAGCCAGGGCGAAGAATCTGTGGTCCGAGGGAAGGACCAGGTGAGAGTGAGTGGATGGGGCCCAGACCTGAGCTGGTCTGAGGATCTTGGAGAGCCGGACAGACAGGTGCAGCCGCAGAGGCTGGGCAGGGACACGGTCTGGGTGAGGAGAGGAGCGAGCTAGGGCTGAGAGGTGGGGAGAGCACTCGGGAGGAAGGGGCCTCTGGGCAGCTGCCTCAGGTCTCCTGCCAAAAATCAAAGCATAAAAAAGCTAGAGGGGAGCAGCGGGGGAAGGAAGGAGAGAGGAGGTGGGGAGGGGCGGAGGGAGGGGAGTCCAGCCTCACCAATAGCCTGGCAGGGGGGTGTGAGTAATACACGGTGTGTTCAGAGGGAGTGAGATCAAAAGCGAGCAGATACAAGAGGTTTGTGCTTCACTGACCAGACAGCCGGAGGCTCAATGAGACCTTTGTTACTCCGGCCCAACCGAGTCAGGGTTGAAGGAATACCTGACCTCCTGCCGGCCCCGCCCACCCTACCCCCACCCACCGGCCACTGGGCTGGGGGAGGGGCGGGTCAGGTCTTCCCTAGTGAGTCAGGTCCAGTGCTGCACAACTCAGACCAGGAGGCAGAGTGCGGACCGGAAGGCCTGCCCCAGTGGCTGGGCGAGGAGCTCCTGGGGTAAGCGGGCGGGAGTGGGGGCTGCATGGAAGCAGGCAGTGGCTCTTGGGGAGTCGTGAGCCCCTTGGCCCAGTGTCCCATGGGAGAGGACTGAGCCCACAGTGTTTGCAGGGCCTGTGTCTGGGATCTGGGGGCCGATGACCCTAAGTTTCACGTGGGAAGTTGGAGGGTGTCAGTTTGGCTCTTAAAATTTGGCAAAATTGGTGTGTGTGTGTGTGTGTGTGTGTGTGTGTGTATAGTGTGGGAAGCAGCCAGGGTCCCACAGAGAGCCAGTGAGCCTCCTCCAGAGGCTGGGGATAGGGCTGAGGTGGGGGTTGCCCCTGCTGCCTGGCAGAGACAGGGCCTGGTCTGTGTGGGGTCCCTGAGAGAGGTCAAGGCTGGGCTTGGGGATTCGAATTCCCTGGAGCTTCCCCGAACTCTCCTCCAAGGCCGATGCAGGCCCACCACTGCCCCATCGTGGGAGAGGGAGGAGGAGACAGCCCTGCTTAGAACACATGTTTTCCTGGGGCCGGAGGCCTTGGTCTCCTGGGACTCAGCCCTTCACCCTGAAGCTGGAGGTGCCTGTGCCTGTCCCCTCCTCCCCTATCCTGCCAATGTGGGAGGCAGAGCGTCACGCACCCCTCCCCCAGCATCACCCAGGGGTGGCGAGCGCCATGGCTAACTCCTCGCTGGAGGTGGGAGACGGTGGGGAGGTCAAGCTCTGGCCCTTTTCCTGCCGCCTTCTAAACCGCCCGGGAATGGAACTGTCTGTAACTACCGGGACCAGTCCGGGAAGTTGGGCCATCTCCCATCCCCCCACCTTCGGGGCTCAGCAGATGCGTTTCTCCCTCTACAGCAAAGGCAGGCGCTTGTCTCTGCTCTCCTCCTCCCAGGCCCTCTTGCCCTCTCTGCTTCCCGCGGCCGGACTAGAAAGGGTTAAACTTGGTAAGGGGAGCGTCCGATGGGGCTGGTGCTGGGCCTGCAGCAGTGCAGTGAAAAGATCCAAAGATCCGGCCCTATTCTCTGGGGGTGGGGTGGGGGGTGCAGTGAAGGCCCCTGGGCAGGGGCTGGAGGCTAATTAAGGGGCCTGGAGGAGTCCTTTATGGCCTGGAAGCCACCCCTCATCCCGGAGGGAGGCCCATTGTGCGGGGGCTTTTGTGGGCCCAGAACCGGGAACTCATTACTGGGATGGCTTTCATGCTTCTGGGGCCGGCCTCAGGGGTCGGTGAGAGAATGTAACCTGGGGGGCCCAGGACCTCAGGGGAGGCAGTGTGGGTGGGTGGGTGGGTGGGAAGGGGCATGAGGGCACCCAAGTCCCTTCAGCTCCCCGAGTCCTTTTGTGATTCCTGCTGCCGGACCCCCTCCGCTCTGCTGTGGCCTATGGCTTTTCATTCCTATGTGATTGCCGTTGGAACTCATGTAGGGCTAAAAGCCATGGGCTACAGTGAGGGGCCTGCTCCTTCTCCTGCAGCGTCTGCGTCTCCCTGAGGACCAGGCTGGGAGACCGCCGGGAAGGGGCACCCGATGGGGCTCTGCTTGGGGGTGGGGCATGCAGGGGGTCTGGGGCTAGGCTGTGTGACCTTGGCCAAGTCACTTCCCCTCTCTGGTCCTGGTCCTTCCCTCTGAAATGAAGAGGCTGGAAAGAGACGTGCAGGGGCGCGGAGGTCTCTGTCAGCTCCTGCCTTTGTCAGCTCCTGCCTCCTTGCCACGTCACTGAGGCCTGGCCTGCGCCCTGGGATTGGGGGGCTGGAGTCAGGAATGTTGTGCCACTTGGACCTTGGACCTTTGCTCAGTACCTCCAGGACAGCCTCAGCCTCTCGGCCTCACTCACTCCTCGTGGTTGGCTCGAATCCTCAGCCTTTGTCGGTGGAAGAGAGACCCGGGTCCTCTCCGTGGCTGACAATGGGAGGGCTCGGGCTGGCCACTGGGGGAGAGGAACTTCAGCAGAGAAAGCAGGAAGCAGCCACCCCCACAGGCTCTGGTTGGAGCCCGGGATCCCAGCTCCTGGCCTGCTACCCTGTCCAGGCACTTCCTCCCTTCCCGCTGAATCTATGAAAGACCTGCTCTCCCTGCCCTCTCCCGCCTGGCTCCCCCTACCTGGTCCTCTCTGCAACCTGCCTACCTCCACCCGGCCGCCCTGGAGGACTTCGCAGAGGGAGCTGAGGCAGGCAGTCTGGCGGGAGGAGCGGAGGAAGCACCCTTCCAGCCCCCAGTCTGCCTAAGACAGACCAAATATAGAGCCAGAGTACTAGGTTTGATATGGAGAATCAGAAGGCAAGTTACGTGTGATGCCTCATAGCCTTTCATTTCCCCAGCCGATACCTACCTCGTGCCCGCCATGTGTCAGACCCAATTCTGTCCATCATACCTGTGCTCGCTCATTTCATCCTGGAAGCAACCCTTGAGAAAGGAACTATTATTATCCCACTTGTGGGAAATCTGAGACTCAAGGGAGCTAGGAAAGTGGCCCAAGTTCACACGGCCGGGAAGGGGCAGTGCTGGGGTTTGAACTTGTGCTCTCGCCACATCACGCCGGAGGCTGGGAGCACCGACAAAGTGCTCAGAACTGGAAAGTGCTGTTCCCACCCGAGGGGCTCTCACCATGTCCCTCTTGGATGTCTGTCTACAAATTGCCCCCAGGGCCCAACTCTAATCACTCTTTCAAGGTCCCTCACTGGTTTTCCTTTCCGGAGAGCTGGGGGTCAGGAATCCAACAAGAGAAGAAGCGAAGAGAAAGCCCAGGCCAACTGGGTTTTGCTGGGGCGGATCCAAGCCGCTTCGATGGTGCTCGGAACAGAGAGGAGAATTTGCCAGGGTTTTCACTCGCCTCTGGTTCTCCCGCCCAGAGAGCAGAGGTGGCCAGCACCTCCCTCCCCTCTCCTTGTCCATCTGCCCTGGCTCAGTGTCAGCCTATCCTGTTCCCCGTCACGCCCTGAGGACACCCCAGCACCGGTCTGCCTCCCTTAGCTCCGGGTCTCCTAGGTGAGAAGCCAGCTGAGAGCAGCACCCCTCCTGCAGCTGGACCCGTGTCGCCCAGTTTGCAGGAAGGCCCCAACCCTGGGCGGGACTGGGACCATGGGGGCAGATGACTGCTCCAGCGACTAAAGCTCCAGCAAGGCTCAGTAGGGGCTTCTGGGTAAATGGTTGTCGAATGAATGGAATTGTAAGCGTGAAGAAAAGGGGTGAGGGCGGGGGCGGTGGTGAAAGTAGTAAGTTGTCAGGAGCAGGGACAAAGCAAGCCCACAGCTCAGCAGCGCACCTGTGCCGGTCCCACCTGGATGGGCCCGGGCCTGGGAGCTTCCGGGATTAGAGCTGCAGCTCTTTCTGTTCTCTGTCGTTGGCCCCACGCCCTCTCTCCCGGCACGACTTGCAGATCAGAGGGCTGCGTCTCCTGTTCCCTGGTGCACACAGCTGGAACCTAGCATTCTGAGCCATCTAAGTCTCCGTGGTCCTCGGAGACAGCCAGCAGAAGGCTCCACGGGGAAAGTGCTTCCGTGTTTAACTGCACTGAGGTCCAAGCGGATCTCTGGTCGTTCTGGTCCGGTGTCTTAGTGGAGACGGAGTTTGACTGCTAAAACCACCCCTTTCTGTTGAAAACAATCTGGCTCATCTTGACAAGGGGAGGGGGGGGCGCATTCACGTGTGAGCTGGGGGGGTGTGCTTCTGGGACTGACAGTTTGGACCACTGGGTCCTGAGCTGCGGGGGCCCTCAGTTATGCTCGAGACCCCGCCGGCTCCACGGCTGGGTCCCTCAGAACCAATGGCCAGTGTGTGGGTGCCCCTGTAGTCTTGACAGGTGTGTGTGTGTGTGGGGGGGGGGGAGCTTCCTCTCTACATGAGTGAGCAAAGCCATGGAGGGCAGAGAGGACTTTCCTGCAGATGCCAGAGTGCTCAGCCAGCCAGAGGCAGGGACCCAGCCTCTCGCAGGCCAAGAAGGAGTTAATCTCCAAGGAGAACTCGGGCTTCTCCCAGACGAGGCCTGTGCCCAGCTTTGCCGCTGCCAACTCCGGGAAGAAGTCCTGGGATCTGTAGTCTGTGCCACCACCCACCCCTGGCCTGCCTGTTTATCAACACAGTCCCGGAGACTACAGTTCCCAGAAACCTGCAGAGGCCAGGCTTTGGGGGGAAGGGGTGGGGTGTGAGGCTCAGTGGTGGCGGGAGAGGGAGGAGGTGGGGAGAGAAAACCCAATTCACCCCCTTCCTTTCTAATTCTTCCTCCTCCTGGTGTGTCTGCTCCAGCGCCCGAGTTAATCCCCCAAATCCGGTCTCCCAGGCCGCAGCTGCTTCCCTGCGCCGTGATGAATGGCTCGGGGAGGGAAGGTGAATTCATATTTTAATTACGGAGGCCCGGTGCTGAGCGGGCGGGGCGGGCAGGGGGGGGGTGAGCATTGTTCTAGAGGCCGAGGGTGTCCCTCCTCCCTGGGTCACTTCTCTTTCTGCCCTTTACCTGGGGTCGGGGGTGGGGTGGGTGGAAGATGGGGGGTGGGGAGCCTTGAGGAAGCTACTCTGCTTCTGCTTTGGGGGGTGGGGGGGTGGGGGGTGGGAGGCACAGGATCCCTTTTCTTGTTAGAGAATTCCTGGCATGTACCAACACTTACAATTCTCTCCCAACCCCCACTGCCGCCCACTTTGAGGGGACACCGCCAGCATGGGAAACACCCAGGAGTTTGTGGTCTGCGAGCCCGGAGCCCTGGCTGTCTCCTCGTCTTAGCGTCTCGCCTGTTCGGAGTCCCTCTTGCTTCTTCCACCTGTTAAGCGGTCTCTGCCCCATTTTCACTGGAGGTTTTGGATGGGGGACCCCGTGGGGGTGTTCGGCAAAGAGAGGAGATGTGGGGGTGAGGACCAAGGGAAGGGGTCAGCAGGGAGGCTGGGACCCTCCTGGTGGTTTGGGATGATGGTGGGGATCTGACTTCTCCAGGGAGCCCTCCAGCTAATGCCGCCGAGTGAAGGGACAAAGACGGGGGGCAAAGCAGGCAGCAGCAGAGACCACAGCCCTGGCAAAGGGGCTCCCCAGGCCCCTGCTGCTGGGGCTGAGGGAGGGGGCGGGGCCCCACAGTGGGCAAACTAAAATGGGAAGGGGTTCTCTGCTCCATGTCCCCCCACTTCTGGGGCTGGCCGGGGACCTGTGAGCCACAGACAGCCCAGACTGCCTCCAGGGCTCGGAGCATGCACCTCGCAGGGAGGGCCCTGGCAGCTGGTGGAGAGGGGAGGGGATGCCCAGAGCATTTTGAACCAAAGACCTAAGCCTGGCTCTTCTCTGTCCTTAGAAACAAGGGCCCAGGAATCCCCTGAGGCAGTCAGCTCTGGACCCCTCTGGGAGGCCACTGCAGCCCCAGCACCTGAGCGCCCCTCCTTTCCTCCGGAGGTCCTGGCTCCGCTTCCCCCAACTCCCCCCAGGGAACCAAATCCTCAGGATCTCCTCACCTTCCCAAAGGCGCCAGTGGGACCCATCACGTCAGGGGACACAGTTTGCTGTTTTTAAGAAAGCTGGCCTTGGAGGGGAGGGGGGTAGAGAGAGAGGGGTTGGATCTTTACACCCTGGAACCCTGAGTTGGGGGGAGGGGGTGTGCGAGAGGGCAGTGATGGGCCAAGCTCCTTGCCTGGCTTGTTTTCTTCACCAGTTCCTTCTCCACATCCGCTTTGTTGATTTTGCCCCGGATAGTTTCCCCGTAATCGTGGGAATGCTTTGTGGATAGCACCCTTGACACACACCCCCCAGCAAAGAAAATGTACGACTACCCATTGCAAGGGGACCCCCGTTCTCCCTCCCTGATCAAGTGGGGGTTCCCAGCAGTTTGGGGTCTAAGCGTTAAACCTTGATGAGCTTCCTGGTATGACGAAACGAGGAAATGAAAGCCCAGTGGAGGACAGCCATCACCCAGGGGGACACAGCGTGCCAGCGTCAGAGCCAGGAATAGAACCCGGCCACCCAAACCCCAGTTGAGACACCTGCCTCTCTCTAGGTTTTGTCACGGAGGGATCCAGAGACAGCTGCGGGAGAGAGATCTGGAAATCTAGTAGTTATGTCTTGGCGATGGCTATATATACGGCGAGCAGATTGCTCCCGCTTTCTATATATACCCCGGGAGAGTGGGTGTCTGGACGGCGCTGGGAAGCGGGTGATGAAACCAGTCTACCTGCCGGTGCTGACTCACGCCGGGCCTCCTGCGCACCCCGCTGGCCCTTGCAAATGCATCGCACCTATAAGTGACAGTCGGTCACTGCATTCCCGGGACCCGACGGGTGAGGGGACCTAGCCCCACGTGGGCATGGTGCTTGGGGAGGGCCTGCCAGCTGGGCCCCCTGCCCTATCTGGAGAAGCACAAAGGAGCTTGTCCGCCAGAACGAGGTTGGCCAGATTTTTACAACTGTCCAGAGAGCCACCGCCTGGGCACAGGCCAGGCTCCTCAAACACGTGGACACACTGCAGGGTGCCCAGCACCTGGGGCCTGGGACATCCATGCAATCTCTTGCAAGAGGGTCTGGGCCCAGGGACATGCCTCGTGCTTGCTTCTCCGCAGCCCCTGCCTCCCCCTCCTCTGGGCATTGGGCCGGGCTGCCTTCTGTGTTCGCAGAGCAGTGACTCAGGCAGGCGCGGGGTGGAGGCCGGCCCCTGGCCCACACGGGCTTTCCTCTGGGCCCAGCTGCTCCGCTTGAATTGACATGAATGCGCTTCTGCCCTCTCGGCAGGCGGGAGGGCAGAGGAGTGAGCTGGAGGAATGTGTGTGTGTGTGTGGGGGGGGGGGGGGAGGGATGCTGAGGCTGCGGAAGCCCACAGGAGTGTGGAGAAAGGGGTGCTCGCACAGACTGAGTGTATCTTCTGAAGCCCCTCCTACCCCCAGACTGACTGGGGTAGGAGGGGGCCCCCAAAGGTAGGAGACCACGTGCCCCGCTGGGGAAAGTGCAGCCTGAACCTCAAACTTCTTTTGTGCCAGGGAAGAAACTATACTTTTATCCTGATGGCCCTACCTCCTGAGCCCTTTGCCCAGCCTAGGTGCTCAATAAAATAGCCTGTTGGCTAAAAGAACACTGCTTTAAAAAAAAAAAAAAAATATATATATATATATATATGGTTTTATTGATTTCAGAGAGGAAGAGAGAGAGAGAGAAACATCAACGAGAAGGAATTGTTTGATTGGCTATCTCCTGCACACCCTGTACTAGGGATGGAGACCCAAACTCAGCCATGTGCCCTGACTGGGAATCGAACCATGACCTGGTTCATGGATGGATGTTCAACCACTGAGCCACACCGCCGGGCTGCTTTCCGTTCTCTGCGTGAGGACAGATGTGTGTTGCCCTGAGCGGTCAAAGCAAGTGAATTATGTCCCCTATAGACTTCCCCGAGGGCCTCAGACACACGGGGGCTGCCAGGGAAGGGAGGAAGCCGGGACTCAGTTCCAGGTGTCAAGGTCGAGGCTGTGCTGGACAAGGGGCCTTCTTCAAGGTCCACACAGTCCTGCGTTGGCATCATTAGACCCTGTGACCTAACGGGGTGAGTGGAACGCTCCCTCCCAACCTGTGTACGGTGGCCCGGGCAGAGCTTGCTCTGAGTCAGCCTGCTTCCTGTCCCCAACTGCAGGTGTGGTGATGAGGTTAGGCAGAGGGGGTGGGAGGGGAGCAGTGTGGTCAGCTGGCAGTTTCTCCTCCCTGCGGGGACTCGGCCCGCTCCACTCCAGGGATGCCCTCAGCTCTGCACAGGTCAGAAAATGGGTTTCTGAGCTGCTGTTTGGTGTCATGGCCCTCCCCCCAGTAGACATTAACCGCAGCTGCCTCTCTCCTGTCTCTCTTCCGCCCCTGCCCTCCCGGCCTTCCTCTGCAGCTCTCAGGTGAGCCCCCGGCCTGGCCTAGGGCATGCCCCAGTTCACCTTCGCCTGCTTCTGTGGCTTCCACGGCTTCTGCAAGATGAAGAGGAAGAAGGAGAACGTGCGCAGGGAGCGGGAAACAGCGGTGTGAGCGGGCGCCGGGCCTCGGGCACCTCTGGCTGAGGCCGGGGGCAGCATCGGCCCTTCTCCACTTGGCCTGACTGCATCCAACCCGAGGGCATCAGCCCAGGCCCCTGGCTTCTAGTCCCTGGAGACCTCCCTGGAGAGGTCCGAGTCACTCCAAGGGAGGCCCAGGACCTTACCAGGAGCCCCGAGAGGCCCCTGGAGAGACACGTCTTCCTGCCCTGAGGCTCCAGGCTCTGCTCAGGGTACCTCTCCCCTGAGACACCGCAGCCTCACTGTTGCTAATGAGGAAACCGGACACGGGCTGCTCGCCCGAGGAGCTCCCCGCAGCGCGGACTCCTCAGGAGGCCACAGCTCGGCTGGCCCCCTTGGACTGAGAGACGAGCCCATCGGAGCCCAGGGTGGGGTCTCTCCTAGGACCCGCAGCAGCAGCCTCTGTGGTTGTGGGAGATGAGTCCCTTCCCAGAATCCCCTGGGCCAGATGCAGCCAGGCCTGAGGGGCAGGCTGGTTGAGTAGGGTGGCCAGGTGTGTCTCCCTCTTCCCCACACTCCACAGAGCAACCTCCCCTGCAGCCCTGGCCTCTGCCCACTCCCTTCCTTCCGGCTCTACGGGCAGCTCAGGTGGGGGAGCTGTTCCCTGGGCTCCGACACCCCTCAGGGCCTGCCTCCAGGGCAGACTGAGGGGCCCTCTCCCAGACTGAGCCCTGAGCCGTGCGCTCCCTTCTCCTGTCTCCTTGTCTCCCTCACCTGCTTCTCTCAGAAGCCACAGAGGGGACCTGTTTGCATGTGACGCCTTTAGGGGAAACTCTGCGGGAAGGGGGACCTCTAGGACTTTCCCCTTAATCTCCTCTGCCCCGTTCCCAGCCTATTTCCAGGAGGTAGGAAGCAAACAAAAAACTACTTCCTCCCTCCCCCCCTCCCCGACTTTGATGTAACTTAGCCTGTCGTGGGCCTAGAGGGCCAGCCCGCGCAGACACTAGCAGCTCCTGCCTCTGCAGTCTGTCTGCCCTCTGCTTCCGCCTAGCAGCCGTCAGCCCAGCAGCCCTCCACTCAGGGACACAGCCGCCTTTCCCACAACTCAGGTGTCCTGGGCAGGGGAGACCCGGGCCCGGGACAGGAAGAGGGGCCGTGTGCCCCTTTCCTTGGCATGTGGGCCTCTCTGGGCCGTGGGGAGGGCAGGGGACCTCTTCTGCTGGTCCCTCCAGATCCCGGGAGAAGCAAGGGTGCATTGCATCCGGGCAGCCTTGGCCCGGCCAGCTCCTGCTCGGAGCGGTCCCCAGGCTCCTGGCAGCTCCGGTGGGACCCAGGGCCTCTTCGTGAAGCCGAAGCACAAGTTCAGATGTCTCTCCTCCAGTCCTTGGCCCCGGCCCCCTCACCCCCATCACAGCCTTCCAAGATCTGCAATTCCCTTTTATACCCAAAGAATTGTGCACAGAAGTTCTTCTCTCCAGGAAGCGGCAATAAAGGCCCACGGGGTCACAAGGACAGAGGAAAACGCCCTGGTTCTTGGACGGCGGACGCGGCAAAGAGCTTTCAAGGGTAGAGGCAGGCGGGCCGGCCCCCAGGGCACCGGTGTCCTGGCGGCTCCTGCGGGCTGAGGCCCAGAGAAGGCGCTGCTGTGGTGGAGGGTGAAACCGTATCCCCGGGACTCAGAGGTGTTGAGTGTTCTGTCCTGACCACACGGGCTCACCCCGAGGAAAGGTCAGGAGAGGGGAGAACACAGGCGGGAGGGGTGGGGGGGAGCGGGCCCTTCCCCCGCGGCCTCTCCGGCCTTGGCAGGGATGTCAGCCGCAGGGGGTTGGCCTTGAGCCTGTGTCTCCGAGCGTGCCCTCTCCCCCCAGCACTCCCCTGGCTCTGGAGGGATACTGGATCTACCGGGCCCTCTGTGGGAACACGGGAGAGGGCCCAAGGACAAGGTGCTAGTATGTCTGAGTGGAAGCCCAGCGGTGCCTGTAGGCAGACCGCTGCCCTTGGCCTCCCAGCTAGTGGTCCTGTCTGTGTCCAAGGCTAAGGTTGGGGCCAGCACTGCAGCGGAAAGGCCTGAGGAGCAGGCATAGCAGCGTCTAGCCCGACACCTCACCTGTGGTCCCTGTTTCCTTCTCAGCCTCAAGGGGGGCCGTCTGGAGACCTGTTCCTGCCTCTCCGTCTCTGGGCTCCCCCGGGGAGAGGTTCCTTCCGGAAAGGGCCGTGCAGCCCAGAACCTCTTCTTCCTCTTGCTCTTCAGAGGAGGGGGCGGGGCCTGGGCCCTGGTGCCAGCCTCACTCCTACGCAGTGGTTAGGTGGGATGGTCTTGCCCTGCTAACTCCCTCCCTTCCACGAACCCCTCCCAGACTCCACCTGGGAGGTGGGGACTGGGAAGTCCTGGGGTGAGGGGGCACAGTGAGGAGATGATCCCGAGGACCCTCTGGCCATTTGTCTGTGGGGCATGGCCCTGAGTCCTGGTGAAGAGGCGGAACCGTAGTCTCCTGGGCCTCCTCTCTCCCTCTGCAGTGAGAAGGTCTCACACCATTTCCCTTCCTGTGCTGTGGCTGTGGCTGCGGAGCGGGGGGTAAAGTTGTAAAGGGTGGTGGTACTTAAGGCTCCTGTGACTTAATGCGGACAGGGAGCCTGGCCCGAGACCCTGAGGGGCTTCCTGTCTCAGGCTGAAGTTTTTTTGTTTGTTTGTTTTTAGTTAGAATGTCATTTCCTTACCCATTCCTGTGGGGGTGGGGGCGGGGGCTTTGAATGTAGCATATGGGTCAACAGAAATATTATATATGGGGAGATATTTGGGGGAGGAAAAAAAAAAGCAATAATTTAACTGAGATAGGCATGAGGTAGCACAGTGGGGTGCAGAGAGCTGGGGCCCACGTGGACACTGATGACGGGGTGCCCTTAGGCTAATCGCGTCCTACTTCTGCGACTCAGGTTCCTTAACACAAAGAGGGGGGTGCATTCATGTTCTCCAGGTTCCCCCCTTCCCAGGCTCTGGGTCCGGGAAGCTGAGCGACAGTGGGGTTCAGGGCTGTGAGGCCAGGGGAATGCAGGTTCCCTGTGCCCCCGTTGGTGAGCTCTGTGCCTGCAGCAAATAGGGATGCTACGGTAGATCCAAGAAATGGGGGGGGGGGGGAGGGGTGTAGTAAGAGGGAAAGCCAAAGCTGCTAGGGTCCTCCCCCCACATCCCTGCCCAGGGAGCCAGTGCATCTGCCGCCTTCCTATACCCAGGCCCCGAGGGAGCACGTGTCAGCCTGGGCTCCAACTCCAGGCCCTGTCTAGAGCATCACAAGTGCCACTTTTGTCCTCCCTCCCCCCCTCTCTCTCTCTCTCTCTCTCTCTCTCTCTCTCTCTCTCTCTCTCTCTCTCTCTGTCTCTCTCACACACCACTCCTTGCAAATGGAGTCCCAAAGACCCACTCCCTGCTCCACTTATGGAAGCCATGAGCCCTTCTCTGAGCCGACTGGACCCACCCCACCTCATCACCTTGCCACCTGCAAGGGGAAATGCCTCAGGCTGCAATCTGCCCTGTCCGCAGCCCGAATGTGCATTTCGCCCAGTGGCTTGGGGTGTGCTGGTGGGAGGATAGGCTAGTGACTGGCCGTGGATACACAGCTGCAGCCCCCCATTGCCCAGTGCTCCTCCACGGCTGACTTCTGACCTTGCAATTTGCTTCCTGTCTCCCAGCCCCTGCAAAAAGGTGGTGACCAGACCCATCCCCCCGCTACCTCACCGGGAGGCGTGCCTTGCAAAAGGGCACGTGGTATCTGCTGTGGCTTGAATTTTTGGAGACAGACACTTGGTCATAACCACAGAGATGGGCTTTCACCAGGGGAGGGGATCTCCAGCTCCTGCGTTGGGTGGGCTCTTGGCAGGCTGGTCCGGAAAGCCTGAAGGTAGTTGCTGGGCCCAACAGGTGTTGGGGATAAAACACCGCCAGAACCAAGAACCAGAATCTGTTTCCAAAGACTGAGCACCCATCCCTCTGACTCAAGAACAAGAGACAGCCCTCTCCAGCATCTCCCCGTTTCAATGCAAACGGTTCCCTAAGGCTGCGTTGCTCAACAACCAGGAGCAGAGAGCGTGGCTTTTCAGAGTAAATCTACCGCCCAGGCCAGCCCCCCAGGCCAGTGCCAACTGTGCCAGGCTCCTGGCCAGTCCTGCCTGGGCCCCCTTCTCAGTGCCACAGACCATGGAGAGGAGACAGAAACCTTGGCTGTTCCGAGGGGAGCCCAGCACACCAGGACCACCCTCCAGGAGGGTGAGGCGTGGGGCTCAGGTTATCTCTGGAGAAACTGATGCTGAGGGAGGAATTCCAGAAGGCGGGAAATTCTCCCTTATCGCGCCCTCCCCCCAACCCCCCACCCCCGAACTGGGCAGCCTGAGCTCTGGAGTTCTGGGGTTTCCTTGGGCAGCCTTCCCTCCACTCAGCTCATTCCTGTTCTATCTGAGAAGCAAGAAGCGGAGGAAGGCTGGAGGGGGAGATGGCAGGACCCAGACCAGATCCTCAGGACTCTTCCCAGCCTTCGTTGCCATGGCAATGCTGCTATTTTTATCTCGATGTTCATGATGCTCGAAGCCCTCACTTTCTCTGTTCCAGAGAGGCCAGCCTGGCTCTGCCCTCACCCTCCAATGCAGCCCCTTCTCGGGGCCTGGGAGGAAAAGGAGAGACGGAGGGAAGGGGCACCCTCCACCCGGGGACCGTTTAGGGTGGGCTGCCCTGCACGTTGGAGCCTTTTTGGTGTCCAGCTTCGGCGCTCAGGTTAATAGTTTCAGAATCAAACTCCCCCACGTCTGCCCCAGAGCGAAAAGGAGATGCCACTCTGGACGAGGTTTCCACGTGCTTAGACACGGGCGCTGCCCCGGGAAGACCAGACCTGGTTCTGAAGAACGTCCTGTTAGCAGCACCAGCTGTCCCTTGGCGGGATGGAGAGGCGGGTTTGCGTTAACCATCATTACACTGACCATCACTGGGGGATCCACACCAGCATTCCCTTTCCTCTGCCCTCCGCCAAAGCCCCGGGCATCGGGGCTTCATGCCTGTGCCCAGTCTCATGCCCAAAGCAAGTTGGCACCTGTCTCCAGGCCCCAACGCCGACTCCTGGTTCCTCTCCTTCCCCCGCCCCCCTCCCCTCCAGCCATGTTTCCCTTCAGGGGCTTGAGGGGAAGCCAGGATTTCATGAAAGGATTTCATAGAGCTGTTTGGTTTCTGTCCCAGCCTCGGGTCCTCTCCCTGTGCCCCCACGTCACCCCAGGAACAAGGTGCCCTGAGAGCCCACGGTACTAACATTCCCCACCTAGAAGCTCAGTGAACTATGAACCCAGCGGCTGGGCGGTTGGGCTGGGGGTTGCATTTCGTGCAGGACCTCCAGACCATGACCTTGGAGACAGGTCCAGGTCTAGCCCGGCCCAGTAGCACTCACGGTGCTGGACTCCAGCATCCAAGTTCTACCTCTGCCGAGCTGCTCCTGGACGGCTGTTTTCTAGGGAGCCCGGGCCCCATTCGCTAAGCCTCCACTGGGTTCATTTTGGCTCCGGTGGCACGGTCTCCCGGATCTGTGCACCTGGAGTCAGCACTTCTCCCGGTTGCCCTGGAAAGCGTGCCGACAGACGCCGCTCCGTTAATTGCTATAATAAACAGACTTTATTACATCCCTTCGCAGTAAATGAATTATGTTGTCGGGGTGGATGGGGCATCCGTGTGTATTCCGCGCGGGGATACACTGCGGAGGCACAAGCCAGGCATTTCCGCCAACTGCTCAGGAGAGGAGGGAGCGAGGCCGGCAGGCAGGGAGCAGCAGGACCAAGGGAGGTGGTGGGGCCGAGGAGGAGGCTCCTGAGACAGCCCGGAGCCCCGAGCCTCACTCGTGCTCCCCATGAGCTGAGCGAAGGCCGGCCTCGTGCCTCTTCACACCACAGAGAAATCGTGGGATAAAACCGGCAGGAGGAGATGGGGTAGGGAGTAGGGACGGTGGTTTAGGACTACAATATGATCAAGTGGACTTAAAGGTGCCTTCATTTTTTAAAATACGTTTTTAAAAAATTTTTTTAGACAGAGGAAAGAGGGAGATAGAGATAGGAACACTGAACATCAATGATCAGAGAAAATCATTGATCAACTGCCCCCTGCATGCCCTGCACTGATCAAGCCCACAACCAGGGCATGTGCCCTGACCCAGAATCGCACCATGACCACCTAGTTCGTGGGTCGATGCTCAACCACTGAACCACACAGGCCGGGTAAGGTACCTTGATTTATTTTTTTAATACATTTTATTGATTTTTAATATAATCAATATATAAAGGAAGGGAGAGGGAGAGAGAGCTAGATACATTGATGAGAGAGAAACATCAATCAGCTGCCTCCTGCACACCCCCCACTGGGGATGTGTCCGCAACCAAGGCACACGCCCCTGGCCGGAATCGAACCTGGAAACCCTGAATCCACAGGCCCACGCTCTATCCACTGAGCCAAACCAGGTAGGGCAAGGTATCTTTATTTTTTACAGAAAGAATAAAGACCTTTGGCTGGGCTTCTCAGCACTACTGACAGAACAAATGGGAATTTACAGACTTACAAGGAGAGGAAGATGCTATGAGGTGGCATACTATTGCGAACAAGATTTACTCTATCTTGGTAAGTGAAGCATCAATAAAACTCTTTTTAAAAAGAATTCTTCTATAACTCCACTTGGATCGGAGGGACGGAGATTTCAGATCGTCACCGAAGGGCCGGAGAGCTGGGGCCATCAGCTCCAGCTCCAGAGCCAGCTGCTCCTGACGGGGCGGCTACTCTTCTCCTGGTCGGCCGCCACGGTGCCTAGCACATCTGCACACAATGAGTGCCCTCACCACCTGGGACAGATCGGCGCCCCGCACCTTTCCGTCTTGTTGTTGGTCCGGTAGGCTCGGGACTCTGTCTGTCTGGACCTCGGTTTCCCTCCTCTTCAGGAGTCAGCTGGGAGGCCTTCTCCTAGCCCTTCTGCTTTCCGCACCCCAGTCCTCACCCCACCCCCGGTGGGGGGAAATGTACGTGTGCTGTGTCCTGTTGTCAACTCAATCCATTCGATTGATATTGAGTCCCGACTGTGCAGAGCCCGGTGGGAGGAGCTGCGGGAGAAACGGGAAAAGCAGACATTGATTTCCCCTTGAGGAACTCACAATTTAATGAAAAGCGGCATGCCAAGGCTCAAAGGATGCAAGATGCCTCAGAGGACAAGCAAAGGGCGTGGAGGCTGCAGTGGCCTGAGAGCACAGCTGTTTAGAGAGGGGAGGTATCATGGGAGGCTTCACAGAGGAGGTGACATTGATCTGAGCCCTGAAGGATGGAGAGGGGAGGGTTCGGAGCACAGACCCTGGGGACGTCTCTATGCCAGTATCTACAGACAGACGCCAGGCAGAACCGTGCGAGCAGGTGCTGTATGCAGCCTCTCCTGTCACAGGTGGGCCTTCTGGCTCCCAAATGTTTCTCCTCTCCAGGAGGGTGGCCCCTGAAATGTCACCAGTGCTTCCTCTCTTTTACTGTAGGCTTCCATCCTCTGGGACTGATACTGTGGGAGAGAGGCAAACCCCGGGTAGTTATCAGGCATTTGTCCTGATATCAATGAGTGCATCACATTCCCTCCCTGGAGAAGTTTCATTAGGATGGAGGGGGAAATCATGAGAGCATCGGCAGGCATCTGGCAGGAGGACGGGCACCTTGTAGGGACAGAGGGCAAGAAAGGTGTAGCTGGGAGCTCTGACGACCAACCTCCCCTAGCTCCCAGCTCTGCCCGGCCAGGACTGTGCCTACGGATGCTCCTTCACTCTCCAGACCCCTTCCTTCCTTTTCTCTTCCTCCTCTGCTCTCCAACTATCCCTCCCTCCTTCCAAAGAGACTGTCAGGAAACCTCAGAGACATCCTATGATGCCCCATCCTGAAGGCCGGGGACAGCGGCCGGGCTGGCTGTCCTAGAGCTGCCGTGTTGCGGTCCTGGCTCTGCCCCAGCTCAGGTACTTCCTCGGTGGCTAGATAGGCACGTGACGTTGTCTGTCTGGGCCTCAGTTTCCCTCCTCGTAGGATGAGTGGCTCTCTGCGTCCGCCTCTCTTCCTCCCCATTAGCTATGGTGGTTGGGGGAGCACAAGACTTGGGTTCTGATCTCGATTCTCTCCAAGAGCTGTGGCAATCTAGAGAACCAAGTCCTCTCCCCAAACCTCTGCCTCCCTAGGCACACTGCAGTCACACTCGCCCTGAAAGCTGTGTGAGGGTCAGGTAATATATGCTGAAGGGTTTATTTACTTCGCTCACGCCTGGCACAAAGTAGGGGTTCAACACAAGTCGCTGGAGAGGGTTAGTTGAAAGAACTACAAATGGCAAGAGGTACTGCCTATCCCACACATGGCATTGCTTCTAGCACAGCGTCGGGGAGAGGACAGAGATTCCGAAAACAAGTCACATTGCGAGGAAGACAGCTATGCCGGAACCGGTTTGGCTCAGTGGATAGAGCTTCGGCTGCGGACTGAAAGGTCCCAGGTTCAATTCTGGTCAAGGACATGTGCCTTGGTTGTGGGGCATGTGCAGGAGGCAGCTGATTGATGTTTCTCTCTCATCGATGTTTCTGACTATTTCTCTCCTTTCCTCTCTGTGAAAAATCAATAAAATATATAGTATATTTTAAAATGAATTGAAGACAGCTGTGATTTGAAGATAGGTACGGAGACGTCAGGGATTATGACATTAGCTCACCTGTGTCCTTCCCCAGGTGGTAGACGAGAAACAGTGCATAGTGAGGCTGCCCCTCTGGTGGTGCGGTGACATTGAGCCGGGGTTCCTCCAACTTCCGATTCTCCGAGCCCTCTTCACCACACCCTGACCTCCAACTGGCTGAACACGCTAGACCAAGCATGCTAAACTCGCGGCCAGCAGGCCACATGCAGCCCACAATGAATATTTTTGCGGCCTAGCCAATATAACGGTATGTAAGAAATTAAAAAAAAAAAAAAAAAAAAAATATATATATATATATATATATATATATATATATATATACACTTTATTGATTTTTTACAGAGAGGAAGGGAGATAGAGAGTTAGAAACATCGATCACCTGCCTCCTGCCTGTCCCCTACTGGGGATGTGCCCCCAACTAAGGCACATGCCCTTGACCGGAATCGAACCTGGGACCTTTCAGTCTACAGGCTGACGCTCTATCCACTGAGCCAAACTGGTTTTGGCAGAAATGTTTTAATAGAATGTTGATAACTTGATTCTTACACTATCCTGTTATACATAATTATTAATAATGAACTACAACGTTCGCTAGTGACTGATGACTATAATCCTGTTGCATTCATTTCCCTCACGTGCCTTACACACAAGTGCACCATTTCTCTCCACTAACACCAGCAGCGGATATTTTAGCAGCCGATTGCCACGTCATTAGTCTTGGACTGACTTGTCTGGTGTGCGCAACAGGAAATATTTCACTTTTGGAGGACAAGAGAAATATGTTTATTTGTGTGACGCTCACTAATTTGTGCAGTTATTCAGTGTCTGGTAAGTTAATGTTCAAGAAAATTTTTTTTTATTAAAATGTTCTATTATTTTATGTTCACGATGACACATTTATTTCAGTCCTTTGTATTCAGCATGCCTCTATCGAAATAAACCTACGCTTCTATGAAAATTGAATCTTTGTTGCTTTTTTTTTTTTTTTTTTTTTTTGCGACCCACATAAACTCAAACCTTGTTTATCTGGCCAGTGTGAGCCTTTGGGTTTGACCTGCTTGCTGTAGGCAGATCCCTTTCCTCTGCTACAATTCCGGGAGCCTCCTGCAGGCGGCGCTCTCCTGTCGTCTCAGCCTCAGCAGAGGAGGGGCTGGAGCAGGGATGAGGGGAGGAGGGCACGTGTGAAGGAAAACCAGGCCCAGGCGTCGCTCACATATTTACATAGGAGCTGTCAAAACAGTTATTTTTAAGTCAAGTTCTGTCTGCTGCGGGTTTGCACTCGGCAGCGCGGGGGCGGGGCGCCCTGCTGCGGGGTGCAGGCTGCGTGGGGGCTGTGGGTGCAGTGGATGTGCCCAGTTGTGTTCGCACTCGGGGGGCCACTGCCTCTTCCTATGGCCACTTTGCTCCTGACTTGGGGAGCTGCGGAAACGCGGCTGCTCCCTGCCTTGCGGTTCCTGGCCGTCCTGGTTTCCAGGGCAACGGGCATCCCATCCTGGCTAAGGGGGGGTTCCGCCCTGTGCTCACCGTCTGCTGGAAAGGAGATTCCACGCCTGGTCCTTCCCTGATTACCCTCAGTCTGGAAGTTCTCCGTGGCCTAACGCCACCCCTCCTAGCTGCGACCCGGGCCCATTCATTCCATCTCTAAAGCAAGATGTCCTGGGCTCCCGCTGCTGGACCAGCTCCCCACCGCATCAGCCTTTCTGGGCCGGCAGGAGCTGGCCAGCGTTCCGTGGCTGAAGCTGAGGACCCTTGGTCCACATGCAGGGGAGAGAATGACTTCGCTCTATCAGGAATGGCGAGAATTAACATATTCCCCGCCCCCCCCCGCCCCCGCCAATGAAGGGCCTGCGGTTTGACAGTGAGGATGCTTCCTTCTAGCTCTCGCTGGCTCTCTCGGGGGCAGCAGGGTTTGAGGCAGACGCTGGCTGGCCCTTGCTGTCATCAGTATGTGTCCAGGCCCTGTCCAATGTCTGCTCGGTAATGAGCGGTGTTTCGGAATGTCACCTCTGCTAATGGGGAAGCGGCACCTGTGCACAGCCGGAACCACCTCTCTGTCTTCATTAGGCAGCCCGCCGCCTGCCGCCGCCGCCCTGGCCGGGTGACAGATGACAGGGCTGAGGGAGGAGAGCAGCAGGCTCCTGCTGTCCAGGATTCAATCCCAGACAATGACCCGGAATGCCCGTCCCTGTCCCCTGCTCCCTCCCTTCCTCCTCCCTCCCCACAAAGGCACCGCCGGGGACAAATGCTCTTGTGGAGCGAGAGGCTGCAAGGACACATCGCGGCTAGGAACCCGGCAAAGGAGAGGAGGAGACAGTCCCAGAAACAGCCTGTCCGGGCCATTGTGGCTCCTGTCCGGGCCATTGTGGCTCCTGTCCGGATTGCATTTGCGGGCATCTTCCTCCCCCCACACCCCAGGCTACCTTTTGTGTCCCTTCTAAGAAATCTGCAGCAGGCAGCAGTCACAGGCTGCGGGCACAGGAGTGCTCTAATTCCAGACTCTCTCCCCACCCCTCCCCCAGGTCTGCATATTGTCCTCAGCAAAATCCTGCTCCTTTCAAATCTCAGTCCTCACAGCCCTCTGAGATGGGGCATTGAGATGAGCCAAGCCCCCAAATGGCATGGGACACTGCCATGGCTTCCGAGGACCCCTGCTATCAGTGTAAAAACATCACCACGAATACCGCATTCCTCCGACTCAGCTCCATGATTGCACCCCACCGCACCCCACCCCACCCCCAAGGCTGTTTGGTTTTTTATATTGATAATTTTATTGATTTCAGAGAGGAAGGGAGAGGGGGAGAGAGAGAGAGAGAGAGAAACATCAATCATGAGAGAATCATTGATCGGCTGCCTCCCGCACATCCCCCATTGGGGATCGAGCTTGCGACCCAGGCATGTGCCCTGCCTGGGAATCCAAGTGAACTGTGACCTCCCAGTTCATAGGTCAATGCTCACCCACCGAGCCACATGGCCGAGCCCAGGGCGGTTTTAAATAGTGGGGCATCTCCTTTGTCTCCTCCACTGCCCAGCTGACCCACACGTGGCTCTCCGTACTAGCTCCGTGGCTGGAGGTGGCTGTAGTGCCAGCTTTGGGGCATGGTGATGATCACTTGGCATTGCCCTCAGCAACTGTCTGACCTGGAAGCTGCATCGATAGTTGGTTTCTGGACTGGGGCTGGTAGGCGACTTGGCTTCACTTTGCCAGGCCTTCACTTTGAAAGGCGGTGACAGGGCCACCTCAAAGGTAATTATCCTTTGATTCAGGCCAGAGTCATCCTGGACATCCCCAACTCTCTACTCCGAATTTGATTGATCACTAAGTCCTGTGGGTTCTCTCTCCCAAATCTCCCTCAAATCTACTGCTCCCCACCACCACCACCACCATCACCGTGGCCTCTCCCTTCTCATCTCTCTATGCTCTCACTCCTGTGGCTCCACCCATCCTGACCTTCTTTTCTTTCTGTCTTTTTTAAATTTTTAAAATGTATTTTATTGACTTTTTACAGAGAGGAAGGGAGAGGGATAGAGAGCCAGAAACATCAATGAGAGAGAAACACCGACCAGCTGCCTCCTGCACACCCCCTACTGGGGATGTGCCTGCAACCATGTACATGCCCTTGACCGGAATCGAACCCGGAACCTTTCAACACGTACCTTGGTTGCGGGTACATCCTCAGTGGGGTGTGTACAAGAGGCAGCTGGTCGACGATTCTAACTCTCTATCCCTCTCAATTCCTCTCTGTGTAAAATCAATAAAATTAAATTAAATAAAATTTAAAAAATTAAATAAAAAAAAAACTTAGTTGCTCCTTATACTGAATAATACTCCGCCTACTTCCTCCAGTACTTTTTCTTTCTTCCACATGTTCCTTAGAGGAAAAGCAGATCCCTGACCAGTCTTTGTGGGAGGACAACTCAGTTTCCCAGAGTTCACAGGGAAGGGTGGGCTATGGTACTAAATGAGGCGAGGACACCTGTGTCCCCTCTCCACCAACAACTCTGAGTCAGCCGCTACAGCCACGGCATCAAAATGAGGCTTATCACAGCCACACTTGTGGGCACTTACTGAAGACAGTGTTTTAAACACTTGAGATGCACGAACTCGGTTCTCAACAATTCCAGGAAGAATGCACTATTAGTATTATAGTAGAGGCCGGTGCACGAAATTCACGTGTGGGTATAGTCACTAGGCTTGGCCTGAGGTCAGGGCCATATTCCCCCCGCTGCTAGCAGCCAGCCCTGCCTCCCACTGCTCCCTCCCTTACCCCCGCCCCCCCCCCATTCCTCGTTCCACTAGGTGGTGGGAGCCTGCTGGCTGGGGGGGAGGAACGAAGAGGTCACCTGTTCCACCCCCAGTGCGGATTGCCCTCTTTGTGTGAGGGGACTGGTGTGGTGGGGGCCATGGCCTGGTGCTGCCCACATCCCCCACCACCCACCCCCAGTTCCCCATTTGCCGTCAGGGATTGGAGTCTGCCAGCCAGGGGGAAAGGGACTGAGAAGAGGTGGTCAGTGTGCTTCATAGTGACCGGTCAAGTGGTCATTCTGGTCATTCCGTCATTAGGGTCCATTTGCATATTACCCTTTTATTACATAGGATTTCTCTTTTGCAGGTGTGGAAGCCGGGGCCCAGGGTAACAGAGGTTACAGTCAGGGACAGGTCCAGGATTCAAATGGAGCAGTCTGGTCCTGGGAGAGCTGCTAACCACTCTGCTCTGGCCTCTCAAGGCTCTTCCGGTTGAGAGCCTGACCATCCAAAGCCTCCCTGCATCCCCTCTGCTGCGTTCCTTACCCTCTCACAGGGAGAGAGGGGAAGGACCCACCTCACCGCCCTCGCTGCCTCCCTGCTGCCTGCTGGCACCCCACCCCTGTAGTGCACCTTGCCGTGCAGGTCAGATTAGTTTCCCGATAGCTTTGCTGTTATCCATGAGCACCTTCTCTCAGAGGCCTGGTGGTTGTTGTTGGTGGTGGTGGTGGGGAACGTGCAAGCCGTCATTGGCATCAGAGGGCCCCGGAATGGGAGGCTCCTGGAGGTAGAAGGGACCTAGGAAATCCTGGGGCTCCTGGCTCAACCATATCCATCTACTGTCTAAAGTAGGGGTGTCGAACTCAATCAGAGAAGGGGCCAAAATCTAAAATCCAGCCTAAATCGCGGGCCGAATGGGTTACTGAACAGTCATAAACTGACAATGTCATAAACTGACAGTGGAGTGCAGTGATGACAGCGCGGTGCGGGCCACATTGCAAGGCCTGCCGGGCTGGATTTGGCCCGCGGGTCTTGTGTTTGACACATGTGGTCTAAAGTAAACCCTTTGCAGAAGCCTCGTCCGGCCCCAATTCCTCCCTCTCCAAGCCTTTGTTCACAATGTGTCCTTGTCCAGAATGCTGTCCTCCTCCTTCCTGCTTCCTGCCTAGTCAGACCCTACCTGTTCCTTTGGTCTGCCTCGCATGTGCCCCCTACTGGGAACTGAGTCTGAAACTTGGGCCTGTGCCCTGACCAGAAATTGAACCAGCAAGCTTTCTTTGCACAGGTCAACACCCAACCAACTGAGCCACACCGGCCAGGGCTTCTCTCTCTCTCTCTCTCTCTCTCTCTCTCTCTCTCTCTCTCTCTCTCTCTCTCTCTCTCTCTCTCTCTTTTCTGTCTCTCTCTCAATATGTTTTTATTGATTTGAGAGAGAGAGAAACATTGATCTTTTGCCTCCACACACACACCCCAACCAGCACCATGCCCAGACTGGGAATCGAGCCACAGCTTTTGGTGCACACACGGGACAACACTTCACAAACGGAGCCATGCCGGCCAGGGCCTTGCCTTAGTCTCATAAGGAGAAGCTTCTGCCAGAACCCTCAATGCATTTGATTAAACGATCTGCTCACTCACCCGTTGTCCACATTACATGGGTGGCTCCCGGAGAGCAGACGCTCTGCTTTATTTATCTTCTGCTCAGTCTGAGCAGGGTGCTTGGTACGCAGCAGGTGCTCAGTAACTGAACTCCCAAGGGACCTGAGCTTCTAGTTACACAGCCATCTCTCCGTGGGCCAGCCCCAGCTCCATCGTGGCCCCCACGGATGACCCATACTGAACTGTAACGTGGAGTGGCTTTACCCTCCCCTCCCCTGCTCCCTCCTTCCCCTGGCCAGCTGTCATGGGATCAGGGACTATTAGTTAATTTTAATATTAGCCTAAGAAAGATTAATTAAGAAGGCAAATTTGCTCTAAGAGGTGTAATTAATTCCAGAGCCAAACAGAGGAGTGCTATGGATTATCTGCATTGCTGCTGCCTTCAGATAGTGTGCACGGTCCAGGGCTGACCGGAGGCGGGCAGAGTAATTTTTTAAGGGTCAGTGCTGTGTAGAACAAACCCCGTATGGTTCCTGGTGTAAGCAGGCCCATGGCTAAGACAAAAGATTTAGACCGAGGTGGGGCCTGTGCGAGAGAAGTGAAGAGGAACCATCTGACCAGGCATCCAGCTCCTAAATCACTCATGAATCATGTGTCCTCCTCTCCAGTCCTTCTCCACACTGGTCCGGCCCAAGTCTGAGACATCTCCTTTGTGGACCGTGTAATAATGTCCCCAAGTAGCTTCCAGACTCCGTCTTGCCAACTCATTCTCTGTTCAGAACCAAGCCTCAATTGTATCAAATGTATAAACACGTAATTCTCCACTCAGTGTCAGACATGTATTTAATCATGTCATGTCCTGCTTATATATATTTTTTATTTTTTTTACAGAGAGGAAGGGAGGATAGAGAGCTAGAAACATCAATGAGAGAGAATCATCGATCGCTGCCTTCCGCACACCTCCCACTGGGGATGTGCCTGCAACCAAGGTACATGCTCTTGACAGGAACCGAACCTGAGACCCTTCAGTCCACTGAGCCAAACCGGTTTCGGCACCTGCTCACACACTTTCAAACATGCCTGGAGGATCCTTAGCATGGTCCTCCCCAAATTGGCCCCAACCTACTCACCTGGCCCATTTCCTCTCTTGCTCACCACACTCCTAGAATGGCTGCCCCAAGCCCCCTGTTACAAGGCAAACTATTGCCGGTTCTGGAAGTCTCAGCCTAAATGAAACCTTCAAACCCTAAGGGCTTCCAATTCTGGGCTCCTGTTAACAGCTTATTTTCTTGTAATTATTTGTTTTCTTTTCTCTTTAAGGAGACAATGAGCTCCTTGAAAGGACTATAGCTTTTGCATCTTTGTATTCTCTTCTACTTCTCCCTAAATTAGGCCAACTGGAATGTCTGTTCCACAGGAGATGATCAATCAATATTTCTTGTTTAAAAAACATGTTTTTATTGATTTTATTTTAAAAATATGTTTCTTGTTGATTTCAGAGAGAGAAGGGAGAGAGAAAAAGAGAGAGAGAGAGAGAGAGAGAGAGAGAGAGAGAGAGAGAGAGAGAGAGTTAGAGAGAGAGAGAGAGAGAATGATGAGAGAGAATCACTGATCCACTGCTTCCTGCACAGCCTCTACTGGGATCGAGCCTGCAACCTGGGCATATGCTCTGAGTGGGAATCGAACCGTGAACTCCTGATTCCTGGATTGGTGCTCAACCACTGAGCCACACCAGCCAGGCACTCAATATTTCTTGAAAGAAATTGGTCAGTTAATGATTTCAACAAGGATACCAACCAGGTTAGCTCATTGAAACCCTAACTTTCTCTTTTTCTCTTCCAGTCAATAGTCAATGGCTCCTTGAACTATCTGGGAAGATGCCGGAGTTCTCAGCTTCCTTTTTCCTGCCTGGCAGAGGCTCAGAGGCAGGTGGCTTCAGGAGGAAAGTCACAGGAGAATGGCAAGTGATGGGACTGCAGCCTGACAGCTGCTGATCTTTGCTCTAGCTGATTTCCCCCTTTGCAAATGGTTCTTTGGCAATTGAAACTGCAAATCTACTATCTGCTCCCCTATGTAAATTGCATTTACATTTAAATTGTGCATTCTTCTGAAGGATGGGGCTGGTAAATAAGGGCAGATTGAACTTGAGGAGAGGAAATTGTGCCCCGCGTCAGACCTGAGACTGAAGTGACATCTGGCTTTTACTATTTCCGTTATTTCAGTTTAATAACGGCATGTGGCATTAAGGGAGAAGAAATTGGATCCACATTTTAATGAAAGGAGGAAGCTCTCGGGGTTCAGATACCTTATCATGTTGAATACCTAGTCGATTGGCAATTAAAACTTCCCTCAAGAACTGGAATAAAATATGTTCGATGCCATGGAGGAAATAAAAAAACAAGCTAATGCCCAAGACTTCACAGGTACAACCAAGGGAACTGGGGGCTGTAAACATCAAAATGGAATATTTTAGCATCCTGGAGAGTACAGGAATCCTTTTTGAAAAAATATATTTTTTAAGTTGATTTCAGAGAGGAAGGGAGAGGGGGAGAGAGAGAGAAACATCAAGGAGAGAGAATCATTAATCGGCTGCCTCCTGCATGCGCCACACTGGGGATCCAGCCCACAATCCGGGCATGTGCCCAGACCAGACACCGAACCTTGACTTCCTGGTTCATAGGTCAACGCTCAACCACGGAGCCATGCCAGTCAGGCAGAGTACAGGAATTCTTAAACAGAATAATGAGGAAAGTAGAGCCATGGATGTGCTGGTGGGGGAATCTTTAAGAGAATGACCTGACAGAACAGCTTGCACATAATAGAGGGCTCCACCCAAGGAGAGTATCTGATTGAATCCTTTGTCAGCCTCGCTTGTTATAATCCCCAGAGGTCTAACCAAAAACTATTTTAGAAATGCCTGTTTCATTCCAATATTTTAACTGCTTAAATGGAAAGGGTTCCACCTGCTGTCTGCTTTCCTTGTGTGTGTAAAGCAATTCTGGGAAATGTAAACAAAATGCTTGTGCATCCTAATAACCCAAGCCTATCATTTATGTGCTTTGATTGAAACAAATGTGCCAACTTTCAACGTCTTTGTTTGGTGCATCCAGTGTTTGGATGTTGGCAAATGTGTGTATTACATGTTTGTTTGGAAACTGAGCCACGGCTCTGGGAACTGTTGGCAGCGGAATGGCACCAGGGGTTAGACGGGTGGATTCAAACCAGACCTCGGTTCAGCCACCTCAGTAATTGAGTCCTGGCTAAGAAAGAATTCTGAGACAAGGCTCCAGCTATAAGAGAAAGTTTATTTAGAAAGCCACAGAGGTGGAAGAAGTGAGTCATAGAAGAAATGGGCTCAGGAAACAAGTTACAGAGGCAAACAAAGGGACCCTTAGAGCGTAGGAGCGAGAAAGGTAAAGGTCATGCAATGTAAAGGGGGGTGGAGGGGAGAGGAAGAGAATGAGAAAAGTGAGGGCGAGCTCTTGACAGAGAGAGCACCCTGGGTCCTTCGACCTGAGAGTATGTATCTGCAGCTCTCAGAATATCCAGCAGCTTCCCAGGTGTGTCCTTTCAGAGTGTGTGTGTGGGGGGGTGTCTTGTTTTCCCAGTTTTGCCAGGCACTGGGGGCTTTCCCCCTGGTGACCTTCTGTACTTGGCCCATCGTCCTTGCTCTGCTCAAGTCTGTCTAACGGCCTACCACAGAGCCTCAGCTTGGATCACTCAAGGAGCCTCCCTGACCATGCGCCCAAAGGTGCTCAGTCCTTTCCCAGCATCGGGGAAGTACAGACATGATAGGGTCGCACGGTAAGTGTAAGTAGAATAGAGCCCCCTGGAGAAGAGGCTGGATGTGGGATGTCTCTGAGGCTAGGGCACATGCATAATTAGTGCTTGTTGTGTGGTAGAACTCATTAAATGCACATGACAGCCCTGTGAGGTGGGCACCCCTGCCATCCCCATTGCAGATGAAGCAAAGGAGACAACGAGTTTAGTAACTTCTCCTACTTGGCATCCATCACCCAGCTGGAAAGAGGCAGGCTGGGATTTGGCTCCAGTCAGGCTGGCTCCACTGTCCCCCTAACCCCTTTCGGGTGACTCCTTCCGATCTCTGGTATTTAATTAAGACATGTGTTTTCCCAAAGTCACATTTTGTCTTGCATAAGTGTTTCAGCCTAATTTGTCTTGCACGATTGTCTCAGCAAACTCAAGCTCCTAGTCTAGGGATCTTTCCTTAAAGAAACTTAAGCAACAACAACAAGAACTGGCCTCCTGCAACATAGATGCTGTCTGTCCCCGGCTGTCACAGGAGTGTGCTGAGCATGAAACGGGATACGAGTGTGCTTTGAAAAGGCCCAAACCATCCACATTCTGCAACGTACTATTTATCTGCACTCTGACCTGATCCATATTTTTAAATGAGCAACTCCTTAACAAGTTAATACAGGTTACTTTCATTTTCTCATTTTCAGTGGTCAGCAAACCACGGCTCGTGAGCCACATGCGGCTCTTTGGCCCCTTGAGTGTGGCTCTTCCACAAAATACCATGGCCTGGGCGAGTCTATTTGGAAGAAGTGGCATTAGAAGAAGTTTAAGTTTTAAAAAAATGTGGTTCTCAAAAGAAATGTCAATCCTTGTACTGTTGATATTTGGCTCTCTTGACTAATGAGTTTGCCAACCACTGTCCTGGAGGATATGGCCAAACTACCCATCTGCTACTGTGGTTCTTATATGTCGGCAAACTGTGGCTCACAAGTCACATGAGGCTCTTGAGTGACTAATGTCAAGCATCTAGGCCAGTGGTCTGCCGCTCTGGTGACTAATGAGTCTGCAGACCACTGGCCTATTATAGATGCTTGACATTTGATTTCTCCTTTATCTTTTCAGTTTCTCAGCAGCGCTTGGTTTGGTGGCAGCTCCTTTTCCTCACTTCCTGTGCCTGCTGATAACCGCCCCTGCATCCCTTGACATGTTACCATGGCAGTCAGCCTGTGAAGTCAACCAGTGCCGCCTCTGTTTGACCCTAGGTTAAATGAATCCTCAGACTTGTACATCAGTCTGTTGCTAAGGAGGTTATTGATGTCACACTGTCAGTATTATGATTATCATAATATCCAACAGGCAGAGAGGGGTTGGTTGCTCTTGGGAACCCTTGGGTGAAACGCACCCAGCTTCAGTAACCAACTCAACTGCACAGACTTCAGACAACCATGTAAAGGGGTGAGTGGATGATGAATCATCCGGTTGAATCCCATTTGAATATTCCTCTTCCATATGTGTGTTCCCTCCAGGCAATTGTCTAGTGTCACTTGAAATGGATGAGGGCTCTTTTGGAGGTTATTTTTGGGAAGGTGGTGAGACAACAGACAGCTGTTCTCTGGAGGAAATGTCACAGGATCTGCCTAAGCTAGCTTCTAGTCAAAAAAATAAATAAATCAATAAAAATAAAAAATGGAAGCACATTGTCCTTTTCCTTCCTAACGTTAGGATGTTTACTAGTGACCTAAAAGTGTTAATTCAGCCCTAACCAGTTTGGCTCAGTGGATAGAGCGTCGGCCTATGGACTGAAAGATCCCAGGTTCGATTCCGGTCAAGGGCCATGTACCTTGACTGTGGGCAAATCCCCAGTGAAGGGTGTGTAGAAGGCAGCTGATCGATGTTTCTAGCTCTCTATACCTCTCCCTTCCTCTCTATAAAAATTCAATAAAATGTATTAAAAAATAAAAAAATAAAAGTGTTACTTCAGCTTCTCAAACATACAGAAAAGAGGGGAACACATTTACTAAGCCCATGTGTGACCCTGGCCCAAGTAGAGCTTTAAAAGTGGAGACCTGTTAAGCTGGGCGTTCTCAAACAGCCTTGGTATGCATGACAATTCACAGCTTTCTCTAGCTGTGTACCATGTTCCTCCTAATTGGACATTGACTGATCACCAATAGAGGCAAAGTCATTACTTAAAATTGGTCCAGATCCTCCAATGCTGAGTAATTGTCTTGAAGCCATTTTCACGGTGATATTAAAAAGCCTGGAAACATGATAGAAACGAGGTCCAATAAATAAACCCCTAAATTAAAAATCTCTGTTAAAAGGTTTGACAAATGGATCTGTCCGTTAGGATTTTGTGAAGTGGGTGGAGGGACCGGTTTGGGTGGACAGAGGGATCAACTGGATAACGCTGGTCGAACGGGAGGCTGTGCAGGTTGGGGAAGCCATGTTGAGATTTGCGTGAATCTATATAAATCAATTCACGTGCAAGCGAATGAACAGCTGACTTTTTCAAATGCCAATTCAGCAATTACAGAGTCTGCTGGCGGTTAATTAAAAACGACCCTCTTGTTACATTCAGAGTTAAATTACAAGTGTGCAAACTACCACTGTTTGCAATATCTGAACGCTCTGTACTCTCTGTACTCTCATCAAAAGGCGGGCTGGGATAAATAACTTCTATTTAACTCACTAAAAAATCGCTCTCAGCTCTTTCATATTTAATTAACTTCTTATCTTCTCAGAACTTGAGTCTCTCTCAGCTCCTAAGCAGTAATAGAAATATGTGTTCATTCGTTCCTTTTGGGCAGAGGATTTTCTCACATTGGTTGAATAGAAAAGTTAGAAATAAGTGAACTCCAACATGGGGGAGAGTGACACCCATCCAAAGCTTTGCATCGAGGCAAACAAATCTGGAATAGATTTGTGGCCGAAACAGCAAAAAATGGTGATTTTTTTTTCCTTTCTTGTCTTTGCATCTCCAAGATTGGGGAGCTCAGTTTGGACATACGTTGACAGAGTGGTGACATTTTAGTTCTTCCTTGTAAGGCTGTCTTAATGAACTTAATGTTTTACTCTTTCAGAGATCTCACTATCAGAAAAGAGACCAAGCTGCCAACACCATGGTGGACGTGAAATTTCTGAGTGACTGTGACTTACAGAATGAACTTAATAAGCTTGGATTTTCACCTGGCCCAATTCTATGTATGTATTCTAAGTATCCATGCGGCAAATATAAGAGACTAGGACTCATAGACTATCTCGAAGATTTAAATTTATTTTTAGTGAAAGAAACATATATAATAAAAATCATTAAACTAGAAATAGGAAAATAAAAAAAGCAGAAAACCCCTAAAGAAGGTAAGAGGTGATAAACAGACTCAGATACTTCATACAGATTAGTAAGTATGGAGTCAGACAGAAAAAAAAAATCTCTTCCCCCCAGTTACTCTTGATTACATCATCCTGGGCTCTTTTTCATTCTTAGTATGTGCACTGTGCTAACTATGCATGCATGTATTGTCCATAGTCCTCATAGAGTCTGTGGAATAGACAGAATTACAACATTGTCAGTGTTCTCAGATGTATCCAATGCCTGACTCTATGGCTAACTCACAGAGGCTTCCACTAAAGTGTTTGTGGAAGGAACAGAGTGAGTTGAGTAGATGGGAGGTCCCCCTCATTGTTAAAAACCCAGTTAATAATATAAGTCTAAGAGGAAGGATCTGAGCCTGGCTGACATGGCTCAGGGATTGAGCCTCAACCTAGGAACCAGGCGGTCATGGTTCTGTTCCCGGACAGGGCACATGCCTTGGTTGCAGGTTCAATCCCTAGTGTGAGGCAGCTGATCAATAATTCTCATCATTGATGTTTCTATTTCTCTCCTCCCTTTCTCTCGGAAATCAATAAAAACACCCTCCTATATAATGAGAGGAATATGCTAATGTTCCTACAGGGCATTATCTATTATGCCCTGAGTTGTAAGGACCAGATCACGGTTCTGCAGGAGGGCTGGGCCGTGAACTACAGAAGGGGGCAGGGCTGCAAGCTATGAGGGAGGGAGAGGAGGAGGGAGGGAAACTGCAGGAGGGCGGGGCAGCCGTCAGAGAGCTACCCATGGATTCGTGTGCAGGGCTACTAGTATTAAATAAAAAGAATAAGGATCTGAGTTGTGAAATATCTTGAACCCAGTAAGAGCCCGTATACAAACAGAACAACCTAATCTGTTCTCCACATTCTCCCTCAGCTTCCACCAGAAAACTGTATGAAAACAAGTTAAAGCAATTGTTGGTCTCACTTCCCTGTGTATCACTTACGATGAATGGACCGGGAAAGCAGCACAGAACTCAAGACTATGAAGATGGGCAAGGTACCATTAGAGGCTCTACTGTTCAATAGCAACTTTGTACTTATTATTATTTATTGATATATTTTTATTGATTCCAGAGAGGAAGGGAGAGGGAGAGAGAGATAGAAACATCCATGATGAGAGAGAATCATCGATTGGCTGCCTCCTGCACACCCCCTACTGGAGATCAAGCCCACAACCTGGGCGTGTGCCCTTGGCCACAGTCGAATGTGGGACCATTCGGTCCGCAGGCTGACACTCTATCCATTGAGCCAAGACCAAAACCGGCTAGGGCAACTTTGCACTTACTAACACCTTGTCCAGCATGACTTTCGCAGCTTTTAACGGCGTGAATGAAACAGCCACATGGCCTGTTTGCACACACAGCCTGGACATAGGCCCCTGGGCTGCAAAGGGAATGCTGAACTCCGTGTATATATTCACGCCAGTGACTTAGTTGAGTAGCAAATCTATTTGGTTTCTAAAACCAGAAGTTCCTACAGATAATTTCCAGGTCTCCTGTAAGGTCTCAGCCTCTGTTTTGCCTTAGTCAATAATTCTGATAATTATTTTCTTTGGATTAGATGATTTCACATACATTAAGAAAGATGAACCAGACCCTCCCTCCCTATGCCTACTGCCCTCCTGCCTTCATGGGAGCTGACCACAGCTGGTCTCTCCCGGTCCTAGGGGGTGGGGAGTGGTGGTCTCTGGGATGCAAGAGCTTCCCCTACAGTGGCCCCTGCCCAGGTGCACCTTTCCCCTTGGGGGCATCTAGTTTAGGCTTCTAGGCCAGTGGTCGGCAAACTCATCAGTCAACAGAGCCAAATATCAACAGTACAACGATTGACATTTCTTTTGAGAGTCAAATTTTTAAACTTAAACTTCTTCTAACGCCACTTCTTCCAAATAGACTCACCCAGGCCATGGTATTTTGTGGAAGAGCCACACTCAAGGGGCCAAAGAGCAGCATGTGGCTCACGAGGCACAGTTTGCCAACCGCGGTCCTAGGGGGTAGACTTAAAGATTCCCACAGTACATCCCAAGGCTCTTCCATTCAGTAAATATTTATTAGGCGTTCTCTATGAGCCACAGTAAAATAAGAGGAAGTACCGTTCAGTAAAGGCCACCAATGCATTTCCGGCCTAACTTTCATGATCTCACTTAATATTCACAACACTTCGCTAGAGTTCAGCATCACAGAGAGAGGAAGTGGCCCCAGAAGATAAGCCGCCACTAAAGGGGCCACGAAGCACAAGACCCTTCGGTTTCAGCTTTGCATTGCTTTATGCGGTGGCCGCCTGATGCTAGCTCTCCGTCAAGCCAGAGGTGGGAGGTCTGCCTCAGTCCTAGCTTGGTCTTGGGGCGCAGGCTGTCACTGGCCAGGGGTGGGTACAAGTCAAAAACCTGCTTCTCAGAAACCGGCCTGGATCAGACATTGGAACTTGCTCCTTGGAGGGGCCTCAAAGACCCTGGTGCCATTAGGATGGAGGGGTGGACGTGGAACTAGGGGGTCCTCTGGAGACTCAGCCTTGAGCAGGGAGGGGCAGCAGTGTTAGGGCATCCAAACAATGGGTGGATTCCATTCTTCTCATTTTCATTCATTGTTTTGGCACCGGGTGAGCACAGCTTTCTAATCTACCCTTTTACAAAAATACATATTTTATTGAGTTTTTTTGTTTTTGTTTTTTTTTTTACAGAGAGGAAGGGAGAGGGAGAGAGAGAAATATCAATCAGCTGCCTCCTGCACACCCCCTATTGGGGATGTGCCCGCAACCAAGGTACATGCCTTTGACTGGAGTTGAACCTGGGACCCTTGAGTCTGTAGTTGACGCTCTATCCACTGAGCCAAACCGGTTAGGGCTCTACCCTTTTTTTTCAACCTCCCCAAATTATATTTCTGACCTGGGAGCTCATTTAAAATCCCCTCCAGGAAAAGCTCGCTGATATTCTAGAGCAGCGATCGCTCTAAGCTTATCAAACAGTTTCCTCCCAGCCTGAGGCGAGGGCTGACCTACAACCACCTTTCTGCCGGGCTGCTCCCCTGCCTTTGAAGCCTGAGCACTAGCCTGGCCTTCCCTCCCCTGGTGCCTCTGGGGATACAGAGGAAGGACTCCTCCTGCCCGGTGTTGGCATTCAGAGGTCTGCCAGGCTTCCCGCTGGCTCCTAGCGGCAACAGCTGGGCTGCAAGCAACCGCCCAGTGGAGCAGCCCGCTCGGGCTCAGCATGCTTAGCTCTCGGAGGCCCCCCAACCCCACAGCTTCCCTGACACGGCCCCCCATGTCCCCAGAGGAAGGTCTTGGTGTGGTCCTCAAAGGCCTGGCACAGATGCTCTCTCCCTCGAAGCTCTCTCCGGCCCCGGGATGAACAGAATTCACTGCTTGCTGGTTTTCGTGGCTAGTACGTCTGTCCTCATGGCCTATTTTCCTTTTGTCTCCCATGATCCAGAGCTGAGGGGCATTATCGTTTTCAAAGGAAATATCATACTCTCACCAGGAAAAAAGAAGGGATGTACCAGAAAAGTATGTACCGTTGGAATGCATGGGCACTTGCACACGCAGTGAACGTTAAGAGACAGCTGCTTCCCGTGTGAGGGAGTAACAAGGGGCTGCATTGCGCTGTGGTGGGGATGTAGGTTAAAGAAGCTCGTTGGAAGGCAGGTTTCTGTCTTGTGACACTATTACCAGGTGGTAGCGCAGGCCCCAGAGGAGCAGCCCCTCTCTGAAAGAGCAGCGCCCCGTTTTCCTCCCCGGCTGCCTGCCCACCCTCTCTCTGCGTCCACCGCCTGGGGGCTGCCTTCACAGAGCACCCAGCGCAGCCCCAGGCCCAGGGGAGCACAGAGTACGTGCGGGTGCCTGTCCCCTTCTCCTGTCCGGGTGCTGAGAGCTGGCTCCCACCCTCACTGCCCTATGGCAGCGCTTGGCCAAGTGTGTGAGACAAACGGTTTGGCTGCCCTTCCACCTGCCAGCTGTGTGACGCTGGTGTGTGTGTGTGTGTGTGTGTGTGTGTGTGTGTGTGTGTGTGTGGTGTGTGTCACTGCATGGACCTGTACCTCCTCTCCCAGTTTAGTTAGCAGGACCTACCTCCGAGGATGAGTGTGAGGGAAAGGCAGGTGAAGCTCTGAGCACAGAACACGGCACTTCATGCTTTCACTCCGTCCCTAAACTCGAAGATCGCGGCGCTAGTGCCTTGTGCTGGGTCCCTCTTTATTTAGAGCCACCTGCCTCCTTCCACATCGGCAACTCTGGACTCTGCCCCCTGGTTCTGGACTCTGCCCCCTGCCTGTGTCCACTCTGACTCTGTCTTCAGCCACTTCTTTTCCTGCTCTGAATCGCGCCCCGGGTCCTTTCCTTCACTTACCACCTCTGTGTCCTGACTCCACATGTACCCCTCCACGCAGGCCTCCCCCTGGAAAGCCCCTTCCCTCCTTCCTGCATTCATTCAACAAATGGTTTTTTATTTGCTTACTTATTTTTACCCTCACCCCAGGGCATGTTTCTATTGGTTTTAGAGAGAGAGGAAGGGAGAAGGGGAGAGAGAGAGAGAGAAACATGAATATGAGAAATATTGATGGGTTGCCTCTGGTATGTGCCTCAACTGGAGATCGAACCCACAACCTGGGCATGTGCTCTGACTAGGAATCGAACCCATGACACTTTGGTGCACAGGACAATGCTCCAACCCAGTGGTCGGCAAACTGGCTCAGGAGCCACATACAGCTCTTTGGCCCCTTGAGTGTGGCTCTTCCACAGTATACCACAGCCTGGGCAAGTCTGTTTTGAAGTAGTGTTAAAAGAATTTTAAATTTGGCTCTCAAAAGAAATTTCAATTGTTGTACTGTTGATATTTGGCTCTGTTTTTTGATATTTGACTAATGAGTTTGCCGACCACTGCTCCAACCAACTGAGCCACACCAGCCACGGCCACAAATGTCCACTTATGATTACGGATGTTTCATGGGTTATACAGGTTATTTATACTTCTTCTTTTTTTTTTTTTTTAATATATTTTTATTGATTTTTTACAGAGAGGAAGGGAGAGAGATAGAGAGCTAGAAATGTTGATGAGAGAGAAACATCAACCAGCTGCCTCCTGCACCCCCCCCACTGGGGATGTGCCCGCAACCAATGTACATGCCCTTTACCGGAATCGAACCTGGGACCTTTCAGTCCGCAGACCGACGCTCTACCACTGAGCCAAACCGGCTTCGGCAGGTTATTTATACTTCTGTGGCCACCCCACACCTCACTCCAGCACCACCTGCATTCGTGGCCTCCCTTTATCTTGATGGTTCCACCTCCTTCTCACGCTCCAGGCTCAATATCACATCGCTACCTCGGAAGGCCCATTCCCCCTAGCTCTTCACACAAAAACAGTCCAGTCACTAAGTCCTATGGATTTGAATTACAATTTTCAAAAATCCACCCCTCCTTTCTCTTCCCACTGCTGCTTTCCCAGCTTGCACCCACATTATTGTTGGTTTATTAATTCAAACACTAGCAATATCCTCCTAATTGGCCTCTGCCTCCACCCTTTACCAATGCCAGTTCAGATCTACAAGCAGAGATTGAATCATGTCTTTCCTTTGCCTGGACACTTGCTGTACAGCAGGAAGAGACACCGGATCTCCTGCACATCCATCTCCCTCACCATCCGACCCAGTGCCCACTTACCTTGTTTCTCCTCCTCTCCCGCCTCTCCCCACGCACCCTGGCCTCAACCGTTCTTTATGCCTAGAATTCTTCTCATGCTTTCACCCACCCCCTCTGTCTTCCTGTTACAATTCTGTGATCCCTTACAGTGGTTCTCAACCCTTCCGATTCCATGACCCCCCAATATAGTTCCTCATGGTGTGGTGACCCCCAACCATAAAATTATTTTCGTTGCTACTTCATAACCGTAATTTTGCTACTGTTTTTAAATATATATATATTTTATTGATTTTGTACAGAGAGGAAGGGAGAGAGATACAGAGTTAGAAACATTGATGAGAGATCAGCTGCCATTTGCACACCCCCTACTGGGGATATGCCCGCAACCAAGGTACATTCCCTTGATCAGAATCGAACCCGGAACCCTTCAGTCCCCAAGCCGATGCTCTATCCATTGAGCCAAACCGGTTTCAGCTAATTTTGCTACTGTTAATGAATCGTCGCGTAAACATCTGTGTTTTACGATGGTCGTAGAGGCCTCTCCCGTGCATCCCATTTAAATTGCACGTTGTCGCTGAAGCCGGTTTGGCTCAGTGGTAGAGCGTCGGCCTGGGGACTGAAAGGTCCCGGGTTCGATTCCGGTCAAGGGCATGTACATTGGTTGCGGGCACATCCCCAGTGGGGGGTGTGCAAGAGGCAGCTGGTCGATGTTTCTCTCTCATCGACGTTTCTAACTCTCTATCCCTCTCAATTCCTCTCTGTGTAAAATCAATAAAATAAAATAAAATAAAAAATTGCACGTTGTATCATTCAGTAGCTGTCACAGGGCTTTGCACATACCAGGAGCCCAAAGACCACTTTATCAAGCCTAGCCAACAGCTCCAGTGGCACACAGGCTGGTTTGAAAATAGGGTCTCATGTTTAAAATACTCGTTGTGTCTAAATAAATGAAAGAAACCCCAGGTAAACATTCCTGGAGTAAGTCGGTACTTTAGCTTTCCATCTGAACCTAATTCACAATTGATGGAATATTCTGATCGCAAACTTTCTCAGAGATACTTCTTAAATCTTTCACATGAACCTCGTTTCTGCAGAAAACCCTTTCTCCTAGCTCCTGCCAAGACATTTGCAGGAGAAAAGCAACCTGAGTGTTTACAATGCAGCCAAGGTCCTTCAGGCGTTGCTTTACGTAAACCTGAAATAAAACCACATCAATAGTTTGAATTGGCAATAGAATTAAATGGAAAGTTTGTGATGGCATATAAAATGTTTTGATCTGAAGGATTATATAAGCCATTTTGATTCTCAGAAGAGCCCCATGACATCTGTTCCATTTCAAATCCGAACGTCAATGTAAATAAGCATTTACATTTCCACGTTGAAAGGTAGTAGAACGTGTGTTTATTGAGACACTTGTCTGGCACCATAGACTTTAATTACTTAAGAGCATTGGCCCGTGCCTAACAGTTCTCTAAGTACCCGGGAAGGTGGATTATACATTTCTTGGAAACATTAATGAACACATATTTTCCTCTCATTTCAGTAGGTTTCTAGTGAAATATAAATCACCTTGAGATTTGGATTACGCCAACTTCTGGATACTTTTTAACACCGTATGTGTGTTTTATTTATTTTAAAAACATTTTAAATTAATTTTGAGAGAAGAAAGAGAGAGAGAGAGAGAGAGAGAGAGAGAGAGAGAGAGAGAGAGAGAGAGAAAGAGAGAAAGGGAGAGGGAGAGAAACATCTATGTGAGAGAGAAACATTGATTGGCAGCCTCCTGCCTGCCCCCTACTGGGCATCAAGCCTGCAACTGAGGCACGTGCCTGATGGGAATCCAACTGGCAACCTTTTGGTGCACAGGACAACGCCCAACCGAATAACACTAGCTAGGTATACATGTATATTTTATTAAATTATATATGCAGCCTATTTGATTTGGTGATGAAGGCCACTTAGAAAGCTAAGTCATTTTTTTTTTTAATTGGGGAACTTTTTCATCAGATAGATTCAAGACACAGCTTAAGCTTCCATCGATGGAGCAGAGAGTGAAGCCAGTGTGTGTGTAAGTCAGGTTCCCAAAACCTCTAAGGAGGAGAGATGGGACTCGGGAATGGCAGGGAGGCAAGGCAGAAGGATCTACTACATCAGGCTGCACAAAGTGGGGTTTGCACAAATTGATGACCATGTCATTTATCATGACAAACAGGATGCTTTTGGAAGTGAAAGGGGACACCCAACAGAAGGGGTGCTGGGATGACAGGAATAAAGCAGAACCGTCCTGGCAAACCAGAGCCTCCAGCCATCCCGGGTTTGGGCGTGGTCCCAAAGGCTGAAGTGTTTGCCCGTGCCTTCCCCTCTGCAGGGGGCTGCTGCCTGCAGAGGGTGGCTGGCCCTGGAGGGTGCTCCTGTGTGTGTGTGTGTGTGTGTGTGTGTGTGTGTGTGTGTGTGTGTGTGAGAGAGAGAGAGAGAGAGAGAGAGGTTACTCAGTCCCTGTTGGATGAACTGAAAGGAACTTTTGTCCTATATTCATGTTGATGATCCTCCTTTTTCCGGTTTCCTATTCTGTACCATCTCTTTTGGACTTGCCTTAATGTATTCTCTTGAGAGATAATGCTTAGGTCATAGTGAATTGATGACCATCACAGAGCTTCCAGCCTGTGAGTGGACACCCATTTATGAAATAATGGGCTTTGTGCTAGATCTTCTTGTTCCTGTCCCGAATAAACTTTAAAATGCGCTCTTGAAACACCGAATATGTGTATCAGAGATAGGGACTCTAGCCTGTCTGGCGTGGCTCAGTGGTTGAGCATGGACCTATGAACCAGGAGGTCAGGGTTCGATTCCTGGTCAGGGCATATGCCTGGGTTGCAAACTCGATCCCCTTTGTGGGGCATGCAGGAGGTCACCAATCAGTGATTCTCTCTCATCATTGATGTTTCTCCCTCTCTCTCTCTCTCTCTCTCTCTCTCTCTCTCTCTCTCCCTCCCTCCCTCCCTCCCTCCCTCCCTCCCACCCTTCCTCTCTGAAATCAATAAAAATAAAATGTTTTAAAAAATTGGGGCTTTAGAAACAGGCTGCATAGGTTCAAATTCCATCTCTGTCACTAACCTTGACAAGACACTTCTCTATCTCTTAGCTCCTTATCTATAAATAAGGGTAATAATAGTCTCTACTTCATAATGTGTTATGAAGATTAAGTTAAAGTATGCAAAATAGAGTATTGATGGCACATAGTAAGAGCTGTCAAAGTACAAATAAGAACTATTACTATCATTAATATTCCTATTATATAAGAAGCACGGTATTTAGTCACCTGAAATACAAAGCAATGTATTTAAGCGAACAATAATATAACGGAAGCTAAATTTTTAGTATTGAGCTCTACAGACTGTGGTTTATCAGAGTGCCTACAGATATATTTATATAATTAAATATACAGATGCAATTAAAGATTAGTCTCTGGAAGTGCTGAGCATTTAGTGAAGCAGACCAAGCTTTTTTTTTTTTAAGTCATATGTGCCCTCTCAGTATATAGGACTCCTTTCTTAGTCTGATACTTAAATTCTTCTTTCCTTTGCCTCTTTAAACATTTAAAAAAACAAATTCAAGCTTAGAAAAAGTTGCAAGTAATAGAACAAAGAATTCCCATATCCTTTTTACCCAGATTGTTACCTATTACTACATTTGCTGCGTGTGTGTGTGTGTGTGTGTGTGTGTGTGTGTGTGTAGTGTGTCTTTCTGAATTATTTGAGAGCAAACTGTAGGCATGAAGCCCCTCAGTTCTCTGGCATGTATTCTGCCTCCCCCCCAAGGACACTTTCCTACATGTTCACGGAACAACACTCCCAATAAGGAATTCACATTGATTCAGTGACAACATCCAATGTTCACATCCCATTCAGATACCACCAGCTATCCAGTCCAGGCGCACATGATGCCTTTGGCTGTCAAGGCTCTTCAGCCTCCTTCAATTTCAAACAGCAGTGCCTCCATCTTTCCCTGGCATTCGCGTTCTTAACCATTAAAAAATTTAAAAAAAATTTATTTCAGAAAGGAAGGGAGAGGGAGAGAGAGATAGAAGCATCAATGATGAGAGAGAATTATTGATTGGCTGCCTCCTCCACACCCCCTACTGTGGATCAAGCCCACAACGTGGGGACTGTGCCCTTGGCCTAATTGAACCCCAGGACCCTTCAGTTGACACTCTAATCACTGAGCCAAGCCAGCTAAGGTGCCCTTGACCATTTAAAAGAGTACACGCCTTTCATCCTGTAGGCGACTTTTCTGCCTGATTTTTCCTTTTGACTATTCAGAGAGCCCATGTCCTCTGGGCAGGAAATCCTCAGGAGGATGCCGTGCTCTTCTCAGAGCATCACACCAGGTGGCCATGCTACGCTCTTCCACCGCTGGTAACATTAACCTTAATCACCTGGAGAAGTTGGTGTCTGTCAGGTTTCTCCATAAAACCATCATTTTTCTCCCCATTTGTAATCAAACAGTATTCTGCGGGGAAATATTCTGAAATGACACTAACATAGTGCTCCTATTCAAACCTCATCCATTAGCCCTCACCCCCCTAGAGGACTGCCTGAATCAGCTTCCATTGTAACGATGGCCCATTGAGACTTTCTGTTTCTATTGTTCCCTGTCCGTTTATTAGATGGTCGTCAGCATAAGGAAGACCTTCCCTCCTCTCTCATTTTATTCATTCATTCATTCATTCATTTGCTTGTTGTTTGTTTCATTTGTTCTTTCATTCAATCATATTATACTCACTGATTCTTTTTAATAGAACTGTATCTTGATATCTTTATATATTTTAATGCTCAAATTGTCCCAGATTTGGCCAGTGGGAGCCTACTGTGTTTTTTTGGTATGTCCTCCTCATTCCTTGAGCACGTCCTGAGTTTCTGGCACAAAAAGATGTTTCAGACCCATCTGGTGCTTTTTCTATCCCAGGAGGGAGCCCTAGAGGGTGTCTACTGCAGGATTGTGTTTACTTTTCCTGTAGGACGGTATTTAAAAGAAGATCTAGCTCTGGTGGATGTGGCTCAGTCTGTTGAGCATTGTCCCATGCACTGAAAGGTTGCCAGTTCAATTCCCAGCCCAGGCAGATGCCCAGATTGCATGTTTAGTCACCAGTTAGCCAGCGTACATTTAGGAGGCAACTGATTGATGTTTTTCTCTCATATCAGTGTTTCTCTCTATCTCTCTCCCTCTCCTGCCCTCCCTCTGTAAAATCAATAAAAAACAAACAAACAAAAAAAAAAGGTCTAGGTCTTCAGTGAGCTCATTGCTACTGGGAGTCATTGCTTCTAGGTCCTGTCGGTGAATACAGCTAGAAAATAACTGTGTGTATATATGGACATCTGCACATATGCATCCTAACTTTTTATATATATCTCTCTATATAAATTTAAAAATCATAAGTGCATACTGATCTTCAATCATAATCCAATATTTCAGTGTTCTTTCTAATCTGTCGTTGCCCTGTTTGTAAATCACTTCTGTGACAGTGAGAAACCTGGCTCCCAGGACCCTCAATAGATTTGCATTTTGCTCCACTTTCTAATTCCCTCAGTGTAACCCATCTCCCAGTCATAACAGCCACTACCTCCTTCTCTGCATAGCCCTCCGCTCCACCTCCGCCACCCCTGGACGTGGCAACACCTCCATGTGGCCTCCCATCACGATCTCTCTTCCTTGGACACAGGGCTCACTGAAGCCTGCAGGCTGTCTCCTTCCCTCCTGCTGCCATTCTTCAGCCACCAGGAACCCCAATGTACACTGCCCCTCCCCCTCCATTCCTTTGGCCTCCAGGTATTCTGACCCCTCATTCGTGTTGCCTCAGCCCCACTTCTTGTGTAAGACACATGACATTCCAGGGAAGGACAAGGGAGGGAAGGAAAGCTTCACGTTTCTTTTTTGCTCCCAATTCTGAGGTCTGTTTCAATGTCTTGGTGCCAAAACGTCAATAGGATTTTTATTTTTGTGTCTCAATTATTGTTGTTGTTGGTAAGATACTTTGTAGGCCTATCATGTGCATGTGCAGGGCCTACCCCAATTGCTACTATCGGAAGACCCAGTGTACCAAGGGAATAAACACTGAGTGGCCAGATTATGATGATCTCTGAACACATAATAGTATGGCCACTCAGTATATAACCTATATAATAAAAGGCTAATATGCAAATTGACCCCTTGACCAGGAGTTCAACCAGCAGGCAGGCCAGCCAACCGCCCATGTCCACCCCCCCCCCCCCCCCCGCCAGGTTGGCCAGCCTCCACCCATGCACAAATTCATGCACTGGGCCTCTAATATCTATGTCTATGTCTATATATCTATATCTATATCTATATCTATATCTATATCTATATCTATATCTATATCTATATCTATATCTATATCTATCTTACCTACCATATTTTCCGGCGTTTAAGACAACCCCCTAATTTTACAGTTAAAACATAGGTTTAGGCCTATATTCACTGTATAAGACTACCCCCCACTTCAAAGAAAAGACTTACTTTGCCATCAATATCTGCAGGTAATTTTTGTGCAATTTTGGTCTTTTGCCCCGATTTTTGGTTGACTTTTTTTCGTTTCAAAAGTCGTCTTATACGCCGGAAAATACGGTAATAATAGACAAACATGTAAATTGACCATACCTCTGCTATGCCACCAGTCAATCAAGAGTGATATGCAAACTAACCCAACAAAGATGGGGGTTAATTTGCATACACAGACGCTAAGTGATGGGGTGGCAGAACACTCTGCCCCACCCCCAGTCTCTCAGGGCCTCTGGGCAGCATGGGAAGGCGAGGCTGGAGTGGAAAGAGGTGGCTCCCAGAGTGAAAAGAGGCTGGGCTGGGGTGGAAAGGAGGTGCTGGCAGCCAGGGAAAGGAAAGCCCATTTTAGCACAGATCTTCATACATCAGGTTTCTAATATATATATATATACACACATACACACACACACACACACACACACACACACACACAGCGGCCAGAATATAATGTGTTCAGAGAGCATAATTATCTGGCCACTCAGTGTATATTAAAGGACTACCATTAAGTGTGTGGTTTGAGTTGCATGTAAAGGTTTTAGGCGACCCAATGTTAAACATCTCTATAATACTTTCTTAATTAATTGAAAAGCATCCTTATTCCCAATAGTGTTGCATATTCCAGTTGGGTCAATGTGAAGAGTAAATTACATATTTGATGACTACTTAATAAACCCTTCGTTCTTACCTTTGACATGTACTAATGGGAGCTAAATACCATGTTTATAAGGAATGCAACACTCTTCCTGAACAACTACTGACCTCCTAGTATATCTGCTTAAATATGCTAATAATCCATGTCTTTATCTCATTGGTTACATGCTGATTCTTTCTGTGTAATAGAACCCAGTCTTTGAAATGCATCAGGAAGAGTTAGTGAAACCAAACTCTGATCACAATGATTCTAAGATGATAAGAAAGGTAAACTTTATTTTCATAAAACCGAATTATGAGCAGTGGTGTTCTCTTTCCATAGAAAAAAAATATGCATTTGTTCAAAAAACCCAACATTGCTTTCGTTTTCAACTAAGAATATTTAACCAAACTCACTTTAGCTAGTTTATCATTTGCATGATGGGTATAGCTCTACGTATCCATTTTAAAGGAAGGGGTTTCCTGTTTGCCTCCACGATGAGCACTCCTGAGTTATTTTGATCTCTTGGGATTTATTAGGGCTTCCTTAGTACCAGGCTCTATTCATCAGGATGCAGGAATCTAGGCATTATTTATAATGATTGATCCTGGAATTTCCTCTCTGAAAGGCTTCTCCGAGGAGGCTCTGAGGCGCATCTTACAGACGCAGAAAGAAGCAGAGAGGGGGTATGGCTTGCCTGAGACCACACAGTGTTAGCAGAAAAACTGGAAAGAGCATTCCAGTCTTCTAATTTCCATGTCGCAGCCTTTTCCATGATATCCAGCCACCAAAGGAAGAGGAGCCACAAAGGCCCCTGAGTGGTGAAACAGCTCCCCCCAGTGTCTCGTTCTGTGGTCTCCCAGGGCTCCTCGTCCGCTGTGGCGGCGAAGGCTTACTTTCTGGGGTGGCCTTGCTACGAGAGTCCACCTGAGGCCCTTCTCACTGGCCCTTCTGTCCACACATGAAAGCCATGGCCCAGAAATCACAGCTAAAATGGACTGACATCTATGCACATTTTCTTCTGTCTACTTGGAATTTGCTCAAGTAGACAGAAGAAATTTCAAACCTGAAAACTTTTTTTTAAAGAAATATGTTTTTATTGATTTCAGAGAGAGGAAGGGAAAGAAATATCCATAATGAGAGAGAATCATGGACAGGCTGCTTTCTGCACACCCTCTACTGGGGACCCAGCCCGCACCCCAGGCATGTGCCTTGACCAGGGATCAAACCGAACCGTGACCTCCTGGTTCATAGGTCAATGATCAACCACTGAGCAACACCAGTCGGGCTGGAAACCCCCCTTTTTTTTTTTTTTTTAAATACTTTATTATAACACATGCATCTAAAAATGCATAAAGAATTATGTAATAAGCAGTTATATTCTCACCCTAGAGATTAAAAATTAAATCATTGCTAATTCCGTTGAAGACGCCAATTTTCATATTCTCTTTCCTTCATTTCCCCCATGGTAACCACTATCCTGAATTTTCTACTTATTATTCTTTTCCTTTTCTTTACAGTATCCACAAACTTTAGTTTCTCATGATTTTGGATTTTATTTAAATGATATCGTAGTGTAAGTATTCTTTTGGTCACTTCCCTTTACCTTTCACCATTATGTTATGAGCTTCACCCCATACTTGTAGCTCTCACTCATTCATTTTCACTGCCGTATAATTATTGTAAAAATCTATGTATCCATTCCTTATTTACGGGACATTTGAATTATTGCCAGGTTTGCCTAATACAAACATTGCTGTTACAAACAATCGTGGCACACAATCCACTGTGTACAGGTGCAAGAATTTTTTCCTGATTGAATGAATACACCCAGAAGGGTAACTGCTGACTGGAAGGAGAGATACCTGCTCTTCAGCTGAAGAGATCATGCTAAATCACCCTACAGTGGCCACACCACTTTATATTCCTACCAGCAACATATTAAGAGCTCCATTATTCTAAACCTTCTTCAAAGTGTAGCATTGCCAGGTTTCATTTTTGTCAACGTAGTGGATGTAAGATGGTATTTTATTATTATTGTAATGCGTATTACTCTTAGGCTAATAAGGTTGAGCATCTTCTCACATGCTCATTGGTTATTTATGTTCAGTTGTCTGTAAAATGTCTTTTCATGTTTTTTTTTGCCCATTTTTCTATTAGGCTGTTTATCTTTTTCTCATAACTCTATAGGAGCTCTTACGTATTTTGGATACTAACCCTTTGTCAGTCATAAGTGTAGCACAGATCTCTTAGTAGTTTGGGATTGTCTTAACATTTTTTGTTTGTTTTGTTTTCATCAGTTCACATCATAACTGAGAGTGAGGAACAGAGATTCTCATATAACCTCTGCTCCCCTTTGCCTCCCATCTCATGAATAGCTTCCCCCATTATTAACATCTCCCACAGTGAGCTTGTCTTTTCACATTTTTCTACTAGCCTTTTAAAAAAAATATCTTCACCTGAGGGTATGCTTTCATTGATTTTGAGAGTGAGAGAGGGGGAAGGTAAGAGAGAAAGACAGAGAGGAGAGAGAGAGAGAGAAACATCGATTGGTTGCCTCCCAAACTCTGACAACGAATTAAACCTGCAACCTTTTATTTTTATTTATTTATTTATTTTTAAAAATATATTTTATTGATTTTACACAGAGAGGAATAGAGAGTTAGAAACGTCGATGAGAGAGAAACATCTACCAGCTGCCTCCTGCACACCCCCCACTAGGGATGTGCCCGCAACCAATGTACATGCCCTTGACCAGAATCGAACCCGGGACCTTTCAGTCCCCAGGCAGACGCTCTTCCACTGAGCCAAACCGGCTTCGGCAAACCTGCAACCTTTTAGTGAACGGGGTGATGCTCCAACCAGTTAGGGCTCTACGTGCTGTTTAAAAATGTAATTTAAAACAATTTTCAAACTTAAAGCAAGTTTCCCACAAAGAATTCCTATATGGCCTTCACCCAGATGTAACAATTGTTAACGTTTTACCACGTTTGTTTTATAATGTTATCTATTTACTATTTTTTCTTGAACTAATTTATGACATCATAATCTTTTACTTTCTTCCCCAAACTTCAGTATATACAATATTTCTTTAGTCTAAAAACATAAGGATATTCACAATGATGAGAATCAGAAATTTTCTCTCTCTCTCTCTCTCTCTGTGTGTGTGTGTGTGTGTGTGTGTGTGTTTATGTTTTGATTGCTTTCAGAAAGAGGGAGAGGGAGAGATAGAAATGTCGATGGGCTGCCTCCTGCACGCCCCCTCCTGGGAATTGAGCCTGAAACCCGTACATATGCTCTGACAGGGAATTAAATAAATGACCTTTTTTGATACATGGGATGATTCTCAACCAACAGTGTCACGCTGGCTGGGCAGAAATTTTTGTTAAGGTTAAATTCACATGACATAAAATTTACTATTTTAAAGTGCAAAATTCAACGGCATATAGTATATTCACAATGCTGCCTCCACTTAGATTCAAAACATGTTCATTCACCCACAATAAAGCTCAGTACCATTACACAATTACTCCACAATCCCCTCCTGACAACTACTGATCTGCTTTCTGTTTCAATGGGTTTTTTTCTTCTGTATGTTTCATACAAATGGAATTATCCAATATGTGATGTTTTGTGACCTTTTTAATTTACCATAAGGTTTTTAAAGTTTATCCATGTTATAGTGTGTGTGTGTATCAGCACACCATCTCTTGTTATGACTGAATAATAATGTTATGGATATTTTGGATTGTTTCTATCTCTTGACTACTGCAAATGATGGTACTGTGAACGTTCATTCATGTATAAGTATCTGTTTTCCATTTCTTTTGAATATATACTTACGAGTGGAATTTTGAGCCATGTGATAATTCTATGTTTAACTTTTTTTAGTAATGACAAAACTGTTTTCCATAGTGGGTGATCATCTTACACTCCCACCACCAATGTATGCAGGTTCCAATTTCTCCATATCCTTGCCAACCCAACATTAAAAAAAAATTTTTTTTATTGATTTTTAGAAAGAGAGAAAGGGAGATGGAGAGAGAGAATGCTCTCTCCCGGGGAATCCAGCCCACAACCCGAGCCGGGTATAGGCCCTGACTGGGTACCAAACCTCTGGGTCATGGGATGATGCTCAACCAATTGAGCCACACCAGCTAGGACTCCACCCCACCTTTTTGAAAATGGTCATCCTCATGTGTATGAGGTGGTAGCTCACCGAGGTCTTGATTTGCATTTCCCTGATGACTAATGATGTTGAGACTCTTTTCATTTGCTCATTGAATAAACATTTCTCCAAAGAATACGTACAAATGTTTACGTCACTTGTCAATATTTTAATTGGGTTGTCTTTAGATTAAGTTGTAAGAATTGTTTATATACCATATTATGAATACTAGACTGTTATCAAATGTATGATTTGCAAATCTTTTTCCCATTCTGTGAAAAGGATTGCCTTTTCTCTTTCTTCACAATGTCATTTGATGCACAGAAGTTTGCTAGTTCTTGACATAGATTTCTCTGGGTTTATCTTTAGAATTCACTCAGCTTTTTGAAATCTGTAGAGTTGTATCTTTTGCCACGTCTGGGACATGTTCAGCTCTTATTTCTTCAAATACCCTTTTCATCCCCACCTTACTCTTCTCTCCTCCAGGGACTCTGATAACACAAATATTAGATCTTTTGTTTTGGGTTGTTTTTTTGGAAGAGCTTACATGGTTAAGAGACCATAGGTAATAATTCTGTGAGCTCTCCACTCCTGTCTCTTCAGCAGCGAACATGGTGCATTCTCTAGTCTCCGTCTTCTTCAATCCCCCCAAAGGGTGCGATAACATTAAGGATCTCCTCCTTTACCAGCCACAGTATCTTAATGCAGTTCAGATGATGTGGCCACATATTCTTTGCTACTTGACTACAGCAGGCATAACAAACAAAGATGTTTGAAAATGCTAGCAGGTGCTAAAAGATGTAGGCAAAGTTATTTAATGGGATTCCTACACATATAAAGACCCAATTACTGAGTTTGTTGAATGCTTAGATGTTCACTTTTACTTTGATGGGGCTTAGAGAGAAAGCTGTGCTTATAAATGACTTCCTGGTGTCTTGACTTGAGGGTTTCACTGAAAATTCCCATCTCTTCATATCTGAGACTTCTAGCTGCATCCAGCATGTATCAGCATTAACACATTGGCAGATACACGAAGCGTGACTCCAGAAGCAGCTGAAAGGTGGATTATAAATTTGTTTAGAAATGCAAGACTAGACGCCAAGATCGATTCTAAATTAGGTCATGTGGTTATGGGTAACCATGCAATCTTACCCTATCAGCCAGTAATTTAAAACACCAAAAGCCTTTCATTTAGAAGCCAGATGCTGACTCTTAATATTTAGAAGTAACTTAATCAGAAGAGTAGGTTAGAGACTCCTAATTGGGCAACTGAAGACGCTTGCTTTTACTAAAGAATTGTAAAGAAAAACAGTAAAACTATCAAGGAAAGGTGAAATAAAGAAACTATTATATAAAGGGTGTCATACATTTTAGCAACCACTTTTGAGTTTAACTTTTAGAGAATTTGAATATAATTGGGATGCTTCATGAAGAAAAAGAGTTCATTGATACTTCCCTCTGTCTTCTCCATTCTCTGTCAAGCCATCTTGCCAGTGTTTTACTTCGGTTTCATTTTTTTTAATTCTAAAATTTACACTGGATTCTTCTTTATATATTCTACTTATCTGAAGAGAGTTAATATATTTTTTTCAATTGTTTCATATATGTTTATCTGGTTCTTTGAAACATTTTATAATGGCTACTCTAAAATCATGGTCAGCGAATCCAACACTATGTCATCTCGGTGCTGGCATGTGCTATCATCTTTTCTCCTCAAATTCTGAGAGACTCCGGGTTGTATTGAAATATTCTGTTTTAGCTTCCTCCTCAGACTTTATTTGCTGTTGGGGGAAGAGGGACCCCAGCTCTTCACTGCAGGGCAAGTGGTAGACGTTCACATCCCCCACTGGTCCTCCATTGACACCCTGTTGTATGTTTGTTGGTTCATTATTGCTGGGCTGCTGGAGGGGAGAGGAGGAGGGCAGAGGTCCATGATACTAGCCCAGTAGAAACGAGGTGGAAGTCCAGGCTTCCCAAGCACCTTGGCTGGTGGGCTGTTTGGTAAAATTGTTGGTCTTGTGAGGCTGCCCCTTTCTCCTTCCCTAGCCTTTCCAGAGGCTTTTTGTTTGCGCTCTTTGGTGTTTCCAGATTGCCAGCATCTCCAGCAAACAGTCTGAGGGTATGTCATGTACAAAAAAAATCCAGGACATTCACTGCAAGTCATTCCTCTGGTCCTGAGGTCCCTAGCCCCATTTTTTCTCCACCTTTCAGTCTTCTTCTGTTTGCTTTACATCTAGTGTCCAGGTGTTGCCAATGGAAATGGGGTTCTTCCACGGAGTCGCAAGAAAAGCATTTCAGGGACCCACACATGGGAGGATGAGGTACAGTGGTGAGACTGACTAGAGCTGGAGCAAACACAAAGGACTGTGCCCAGGTGCCAGTGTCTCATCCACCACCAGGGAGCTTAGCTTCATCCAGCTGTGGATGAAGTCCAGCCAGGTCTTCACCAAGCCCTGAAGAGCCAGAGTCTAGAGAGAGGGTGCCATTGCTCAGTATCGGCGGGGCATCCCAGGCCGCCATAGTCCAGTTTTGTCCATGCCAAACCTTAGTTCCAGTTCAGCCTCAGTGCCCAGCTGTGGTCCAGTTGGTGCTGCCCTGCTGCACCCAGGCCAGCACTTGGAGCCCGTGCGTGGGTGCGCAGCTGCTATGAACAGAGAATGTGCCTAACAGAGGAACAAATAGTGAACAATTGCTATCGAGAGAGGCTTTAGTAGGCTTTGATTATATTCCCTCAGGCTTTGGAAAGGGCAAGCTTTCTTTCAAACTAAGCAATCTCTTTCCTGGCTCTTAGCAGGCTTGTGTTGGGTCTTCCCCAGATCCAATCTCTTGCCTAGATCTTCTGGGGTTTCATACGCACATCCAATCCAATCCTTTCCCCAGGCTTAGACACCTCCCCTCTATGGTCACCATCTTGGCTCCTACTGGGAATGCCTCAAAGCAGAAGAATCTTCTTCTGTACCATCTTGGTTTCTACTGCGCATGTGCTTAGCAAAGGAATTTCCCTTTTATTGTTAACTAGAGGCCGGATGCACAAAATTCGTGCAAGAGTAGGCCTTCCTTCCCCTGGCTGCTGGCACCGGCTTCCCTCTGGCTGGCACCTGGGACCCGGGCTTCCCTCCAGATGCTGGCACCCAGGACCTGGCCTTCCTTCATAGAGGGAAGCCCGCCTGTCAGTGGCCTGAGTCCCCCTCTGTCAGGCGATCATGGCTTGATGGCCAGGCCCCCAACCAATCACATCACACTCGCCTTGGCTGGCCTGGCACCAGTGGTGTCATAGCATGGTCCTGGATGGTCACCCAGATGGTAATTCTGCTGTCTGGTTGTTCGGTCGACTTGCATATTATGTTTTTATTATATAGGATTCCTACCTCACATAGTATCAGTGAGTAGACCCCTTGTACCTGGGGAGATTGGAAAGGAGGTCCTTCTTCCCTACACCGGGGGATGGAGAGGTGTTAATCCCCTTTGCAGGGGGAGATGGGGAAGACAGCTATTCGCTATTCTCTGGGGTATCAGCTATCCCCTGGGGTGTCTGAAGCTGTAGCTTCCAGACTTAAGCCTGATTAAGTGTAACTTCCAGACTTAATCAGGCCCAGCCAGTGTAGCTCCCTTCTCCTTTGTTAATACCTAGCTGCCTGTGCTAACACAGGGATTTTGGCTATATTGAGCAGAAGAATTTTGGAAAAGTATATCTATCTCACCTTGTTCCCAATACCATTTTTGAATTTCCTGTCTTTTCTCATCTGGTTGGCAATGTTAGCTCTTGTCATTCATCAGATTTCCATAGGAGTTTTAAAATGCACGGAGGACTTGTTTTAGTCAGGTATAGTAAGGTGACAGGCAGGGAGATAGCTGCCTTCCAAGGAAGTGTATTACCTGCAATACCCCAGAGGACTGATTACATCATGCCAATGGGCCACCTGGGGAAGGAGCAGGGCCAGTCAGGAGGCAGGAGTGAGAGGAAGGCACGGGCACAAGGCTTTGTTGTGGCCCTTGCAGGGAGGAATGGCTGAGGCAAGGTAAGCATTTTAGGATTGGCTAGTTTGACTAATTCCAGCAGTTCTGGGCTTTAGGGGTGCACCCTAGGTGGCCAATATCTGGTCCTGGGCTGATGCAGGGAAAGTCTTGGCTTGGTAAGTGAACGTTAGATAAAGGAGAAGGTTGGAGGGGTTGGTTGGCTTGTACATGGAAGGCTTGGTCACTAGGAGTCTTTACTGTCTCTAGGAGTGGACCAGCCTTCGGAGAGGCAGTGTCTCCAGGGTCAGCGAGGCCCCAGGATGCCAAAGCATCGCAAAAGACAGATCACAAAACCCGTGATTGATAGTACGAGGGGGTTTCTATTCCGGATCAATGTGTCTAGCTTGTGCTCACAGAAGAATGTCTTCATTACCAGAGCAGCCCCTCTCCATCTCGTTGGTTTAAGTCAGTCGTTGGTTTTCACTTGTCCCTTTGCTCTTCCAAATACATTTTAGAATAAGCTTAGGAAGCTCCATGAAAAACTCAGAATGCGATTTAGATAGAAATTTAGCTAACTTTATAAATCAATCAGGAAAAAGCTGACTCTATTGAGTCTTCCTGCTCACGAACATGGTGCATCTTTACATTTATTGAAATTGTCTTTAAAGTCCTTCAGTAAGGCTTTTATTGTTTTCTCAATAAAGGTCACGTTCAACTTTTGTTAGCTTTATCACTAGGTAGGCTTTTCATTTTAGTTGCCAAATTTTGCTGGAAATAAGAAGAATTCTTTTGTTGGGAACAGTATCTTTTTAAAAATATGCTTTCAATGGTTTGTTGCTGGTATATGGGATTGCAGTTGACTTTTGTCAGTACCTTTTGTCCTATAACAATGAACACTTAGCAATTATAATAATTTTCCTGCAGATTCTTTTCAGTCTAATGTGTATACCTTTAATTTCTTTTTGTTTACCTGTGCCTCTAAGACCTTTGCATTACAATATTATGTAAGCAATAATAGTAGGAATACTTTCTTTGTTTCTGATTTTAAAGAAAATGCTTTAACATTTTACCTTTAAAAAAAATCTTTTTAATTGATTTTAGAGAGGAAGGGAGGAGAGAGATAGAAACATCAATGATGAGAGACTCATTGATCGGCTGTCTCCTGAACTCCCCACACTGGGGATCAAACCTGCAACCCAAGCAGGTGCCCTGACCGGGAATCAAACACTAACCTTCTGGTTTATAGACCTATGCTCAACCAGAGCCATGTCAGCCGGGCTTAATATTTTACCTTTGAGTATAATTTTTGGTGTAGGTGTTGGGAGATACCTTGTATCAAGTTAAGAAAGTTCCCATTTCATTCCTGGTTTACAAGAAGATATTTTAAAAAGGAATGCAGATGATCATAAAGTTTTTAACCTTTTTTAAAAAAATATATATTTTATTGATTTTTTTACAGAGAGGAAGGGAGAGAGATAGAGAGCTAGAAACGTCAATGAGAGAGAAACATTGACCAGCTGCCTCCTGCACACCCCCTACCGGGGATGTGCCCGCAACAAATGTACATGCCCCTGACCAGAATCGAACCTGGGACCCTTCAGTCCGCAGACCAACGCTCCACCACTGAGCCAAACTAGTTTGGCCCCCCCCCCCTTTTTTTTTTTTTAATAATGTAGTGGAGATAATTTTAAATGACTTTTAATTAATTCAAAATAATTATTTAGGTTAAAAGAACACAATGTTTTAAATTAGAGCTTTATTGAGTCAAGGTTGAGGGAAAACAATAGAGTGAAATTATTGCAAGATCTTTATTAACGTAATCAGTTTTAGTCAATAAGGGATTTGGGGTTAACTCAATATTAAAGAGCTCTAAATGAAGAGTTTCCCCCCTCCACACTTGTAAGAAGGTCATAACTGCCAGTTTGCCAAGTCATTTGTAAAAATGTCTGGCTCTAAGTACAGGCCTTTCTTCAACAATCGCATTAGTGAAGAAGGAGAGCGATTGGAAAATGTAACACATTTCAGCTTGAAGAGAATTTCATCCCCACCTCCCGGGAGCATCACTGCCTCCTGGCTCCCTGAACGCCAACAGTAAGAATCCTGGAGGAATAAGCGGAAGGAGGGGTGGGGGGCCCTCAGCACTCAGTGCCCCTTCTTTGCCCCTAATTGGAGGTGCCAGCCTAGGACATTTCAGGCCAGGTTTGGACCCACACTGTAAAATATACATCTTGCATCATGCAAGCAAACTTGCATTTATTTATGGATCAGTATTAATCATTTTAGTCAAAGTAGATCATTTTTCAAAAACCAGATCCATTTTTTGATGAGTCATGATTTCGTGAGAATACTGGGGAATGCTCCAGTCCCCAATGCCATGGTCCATGGCCCGCTGTTGTGTGAGGCCTCTGGCAGCATGGGAGGTGTCAGAGGCCCCTCTCATGTTCAGGGGGGCTGGGTCCCTGGGAAGGGGGATAAACACCAACTAACCAACGCCCCTACATGGTAGATATCATGCTTTGATTAAAGAGAAATAAAATACAGAACATGTGTATTAGGGCTGAAGAAATGTAGACTAGACCAGTGGTCGGCCTACTCATTAGTCAACAGAGCCAAATATCAATAGTACAACAATTGAAATTTCTTTTGAGAACCACATTTTTTAAACTTAAACTTTTTCTAACGCCACTTCTTCTAAATAGACTCGCCCAGGCTGTGGTATTTTGTGGAAGAGCCACACTCAAGGGGCCAACGAGCCACTTGAGAGCCACAGTTTGCTGACCACTGGACTAGACAATTGACCTGAGTAAATGAGAATAATAAAGAAGACTTCTTGCAGGAGGGAAATTATTTTTAGAAGCTGAAGGATAATACTGTGTGACCCTAGACTGTTACTTAAGCTTTCTGTGCCTCAAGACTCATCATCACCCATGTGGAGCAATGATAGTGCCTACCGGATGAGGGTAGGGTAGCCAGGAGGCCTCTGTGAGTTAGTGGGTTAACGGGCCTGGCACTCGAAACATGGTGGTTAGCAACATCATCTGACACCGCAGCTTCACATTCTTGGACACTGCAGACACCTGAGGATGATAAGGCCTGAATATCCCATATAATAAAGAGCCAATATGCTAATTAGACCCAGCAGCAGAACAATCATTCAGACGACCTTCCAGACCTTCCAGACGAAGCCAGAGCTGAGAGGCCTGAGGCATCAGGCCTCTAGTGAAGTCTGAATAGACAATCAAGGACAACCAGACAGTTGAGGAAAAATGACAGTACGAAATTAACAATAATTATCATTAGCACTAAGTGCTTTCATTAAGTGCTTACTATATATCAGAAAGTGTTTTAATCATTTTGCATAGATGACGTCACTTAATCTTTACAACTTTATTTCACTGAGAGGAAACAAAAGCATAGAGAACTATGCATTTTTACTTTATTGCAAAAATGACAACATGAAAGAACATTTTGGAAAAGGAAAAGAAAACATGATTGTTCTTCTATGCCTCATACAGAACATTTCATTCCCCTAATTGAAATATAGGAAAATCATGCATAGCCAACTTAAAAAAACACACAAAACTTTATTCTTTGTATAAAAATGGTGCATGCTCATTAAAAAAAACTCCAAGCACCTGGTTGAGTGTTGACCCATGCACCAGGAGGTCACCAGTTCGATTCCTGGTCAGGGCACATGCTTGATCCCCAGTGGGGGGCTGTGCAGGAGGCAGCCAATTAATGTTTCTCTCTCATCAATGTTTCTATCTCTCTATACCTCTCCTTTCTTCTCTCTCTAAAATAAATAAAAACATATATTTTTAAAAAGCTCCAAGCAATAAAAGTACAAATGAAATGCAAAATGGAAAGATGATATTTAAGAACAGAATGCTGCCTGTGTCATGTGACCCTTGACACTGGTGTGTCTATTGTGCCAGTCACTGATGTAAAATATTACTCCATGAGCCCTCACTCATGTGGCTCAGTTGGTTGGGTGTCATTCCATGCACCAAAAGGTTGCCACTTCCATTCCCAGTCGGGGCACATAACCGGGGTTGCGGGCTCCATTCCCGGTGGGGTGTGTGTGCAAGGAGGCAGCCTATCAACGTTTCTCTCTTGTCGGTGTTTCTCTGTTTTCCCTTCTTCTTTCAAAATATTTTATATTACGAAATACTAAACCACCTGATGTACCAAAAACTTTATCAGTCCCTAGATTATACAAGTTTAAGATATAGCAGATGCCATGAGGGAAAGTGAGGGCGTGGTCAAGATGTTTACAACATTCTCGTGGGTTTCAATCCTACTCAACTACATGCACCTGAACTCCGTCAAGCCCACGTCACTGAGGCATGTAGGGCCGTGTGTTCGGACCACAGGTTCAAGCCCACAATCATAGCTGTTGGCTATCATTGACTTATTTTAACCCTTGCCTGAGGATATGTTTTTATTGACTTTAGAGAGATAGGAGGAAGAGAGAGAGAGAAAAGAGAGAGAGAGAGAGAGAGAGAGAGAGAGAGAGAGAGAGAGAGAGAGAGAGAGAAAAGAGAGAGAGAGAGAGAACAATGTGAGAAACATTGATCTGTTGCCTCCTGTAAGCACCCCGAGCAGGCATGGAATCTGAAACCTGGTTTGTGCCCTGATCTGGGACCAAATCCACAACCTTTTGATGGACTGGATGATGCTCCAACCGACTGAGCCACCCGGCCAGGACATGATTATTTTCTAGAACAAAAAATAAGGTCCTTTGTACAAGACATTGGAAACTGTGAGGGCTCTTCTTGATAACTTGGTATTATCTTTCTGATAAATAAGTTCTTGATATTTTCTTTCTGTTCATTAGAGACCCAAGGCTTTCACCACTAAACCGAAACCCCAACATCTCTACTGTCAGCATCATGAGCACGCTGAGAAAACAAGGTAATGCTTTCCTTAGCATCTGAGGAGATGTTCTTGACGTATGTAACTCTGAAAAAAACTTGTTATTCAGATTTTCGTGAAGGGTTTGAGTCTGAAAAAGAATCTGTTGAGAGAGAAGAAAGATCCATAACATCTCATTTCAAAGCTAAAGGGGCCCTCCATCATCCCCCGCTCACCACTTCGGCTCAGAGGCCAGAGAGGCTGAGGGGGATTGAACTGAGACCAGAACCCAAGGTTCTGGATTTGTAGACATTTTTCCTTTGTGTCTTGGAAAATGGGGAAAGGGAAAAAGAAAAAGAGCAGGTAATTGAAATAAAAGCTCAAGATAGGCCATTTTATTAGTCAGAAAGTAAAGCTTTCTGGAAAGTTCCTCCAACTTTTCTGAATAAACATCAGCCAATTTCCAGATGAAACTAGTGAAAAACATAAGACTGAAAGATTTCAGAAAGTATCTTCTTGCTCTTTTAAGTGCAAAATAAGCACATTTCAAAAGCACTTCCCGTCTGCACCCCGAAAGGCTGGGTGTAGACTGGGAAGAAAGGATTATGTACTGATGTCCCCCATTCGGCTTTGACAGCTCCCCAGCAGGGACCAGGGGATCTGTAAGTCTCCGAGCCAGGCTCCGTGCCTGCATTGATAGACATAAAGAAATGCTTGGCGGGACATTTGAGATCTCACATCCTCATGATCCCGTGCTTACATCCCTTGTTAAAATTAGCATAGGTTTTTCATGATCGAGGCCTACTCTCTAAAGCCTCACTAGGGTTATTTCTTTGAGCCCCAAGGCCGCACACGTTCTGGGGGTGCTAGTTCGTCCCGTACTCAACCCTAAGAGCCACTCGTGTTTCCACAGGTGGGCCTCAGGAGCGCTGTACACCAGGTTCGGAGGATGGAGTGACCCCGAAGAGGACGCCTACTGCACAGTAAACGGGAGTGCTGGGAGCAGGAACCTAGAGAGCTTTCCGGTGGGCTTGAAGCTTGCTGTGTTCGGCATCTTCATCATCGTGATATTTGTCTACATAACCGTGGAAAAGAAGCCGCTCCTTTGGTTAAGCACTTCAGGAGCAGAGCTATGATTGCTTCAAGCCCTCCTGCTTCCTGGAAGAACGGGACTGCTCTGAAGGGGAGGGCCAGCCCTGCAGACAGGTAGTCTTCCCGTGCACTGTGCCCGCTCCCTGCTCCGTACCCAGGCTCAGCCGGGTGAAAGGAACAGGGGGAAGAACGAGAGCTGAACCAAAGGTACTTCCAGGAGGCATGCCGGCCATCATTAAAGGTGCTTTGACATTGAAGTCGAAAGGCAGCTGAGCCTGCATCTTTCTTTTTTCTTTTTAAATGTATTTTATTGATTTTTCACAGAGAGGAAAGGGAGAGGGATAGAGGGTTAGAAACATCAATGAGAGGGAAACATCGACCAGCTGCCTCCTGCACACCCCGTACTGGGTATGTGCCCGCAACCAAGGTACATGCCCTTGACTGGAATGGAACCTGGAACCCTTGAGTTCCCAGGCCGATGTTCTATCCACTGAGCCAACCCAGTTAGGGCAGGAACTCTTCTAAGAACTAACACCCCCTGCCTCTCGATTGCAGTCCACATGGGCCGTTTCCATGTCGCTTTCCACATTGGTTTCCTCAGCTTCCCCGGCTTCCCCTGAGAACTCGGGAGAGAGGGTTTCTAAGGAGCCAGCAAAGTAAAGGAGCTGTTTGCCCAACCCCCGAGGGACACTGGGAGCCAGGGGTCAGTTCTCTGTGTGTTGGGTGCTGGCAGCAGCAGCAGTGGGCAGCTCAGCATTTGTGGGAGGCAGCACACTTTGACACATACTTCAACAGTGTGCCCTTGACAAGGACGGCAAATACAGCGCTGCTAGGAGCAAGGGCAGCAGAGGAGAAATCGGGAGATGCTACCAGGTGGGTGGCTCGGATAACTGTGCTGGTGAGCAGACAGGGGTACTTTTATGACACAGGGACTCCCAGGGAGAGAGCGATGGTTTGTGATGTGACCCCAGTATTTCATCACCACCTCTTCAAGCTTCACCTTCCCCCAGGTAACCTAGGGAAAGTGAGATGGGACACGGGCTGACTGCTGTCCCTGGGCCACTGTCCCTCGTCAACATGGAAGTGCTGCCACCAAGCCGACTTCAGCAGAGGGCTGACATGAGGAAGGCCCCCGTCCCTAAATTCTCCACAATCCGATCACACGCATGGAGCATGTAACAGGCTTTTCTGACATCTGAGACATAAGGAGGGGTGGCTGGAAGGCTTAGAAAAGACAGACAAGAGAATGAAAGCTGGGTCCCGGTGGGACGCTGCTTCTCTGAGGGAGAGACAGTGCACAGCGCCCACAAGCCGTGTCCTTATTGTATAGCAGATGCCATGAGGCAAAGGACATGGTCAAGATGTTTACAGCATTCCGTGGGTTTCAATCCCACTCAACTACATGCACCTGAACTCTATCAAGCCCACGTCACTCAGGCACTTGGGGCCACGTGTTCGGACCACAGGTTCAAGCCCACAACCATAGCTGTTGGCTCTGATTGGGCTGGGAGGGCCCTGCCCTCCAAGCTGGGACTTGCACGTGGCCACGGGAGAACTGTGCCCTCTCATCAGTCCGAGGCTTGAGCCTGTCCAAACACTGTAGCTGCTCCCCACAAAGGAGGAACCTAAACTGTGGGGGAAAGAACTGGCCCTACCCAGTGTCTTTCCCAGCAGTCATCTGTCCACTCCCACCCCCCACCTGCTGCATGACCCAGCAGAAGCCATGACACTGGCATGTTCTTGACCTTGGGCCACATTGAATTCCCAGGCCGGGCTTTCTCCCCGACTGGGCTAGGTAACAGGAGGGGAATCGGCAGAGAGATGTAGTCTCCACCAGCCATCAGAGTGTTTATTTCTCTAGTTCTAAGGACTCTTCTGCCTCCTGTACAAATCTTGGAGCTCCTTGGGCTGGGAACTGCATCTCAGTCATCTTTGGCTCTCTCCTCAACGTGAGGTCTTCACGAGCCCACTCCCTTTTCAAGCCATTTACCACCCAGGCATTTGAAACCACAGAACCAGCACCCCAGATGCCGCCTCCTATGTGTTTATTCCTGGGAGGCGAAGTGAGCAAAGTGCGGCGGAAGGCGTTCCCAACCAGCCTCCTCTGCGGTGTGTATCCTGTTAACCGGCTGTCATTCCCGGGGCTGGGGAGTGCTCCTTCCTGCCAATGTCACTGCTGACCCCGGGGTCAGACCTGCCACCCAGCGCGGGAGCCCTCCCCCTGGCTGCCAACCCGTTAGCGGAGCCGGCTGCACTCAGCTGGCCGCATGCCACACGGGGGCGGCGGGTTTCACGGCCTGTGCTCTCCATCCGGGCCACAAGGCCTGTTCCATCACGTGGGCCGTTTACATCTCTGCCCCGCCGACATGCAGCCCTGGCAGATGGAAGAAATTCTTAAAGGCTCTATTTCTGGGTTTTGACATTCAGAAGAAACACTGTGCTATCGCCTCTTAAAAAATAACTGGTTGCGTGCCAAGCTATTTTCATGGCCGCAGTGATAAATAAAGCAGTGCTAGACCACATTGTCCATATCTATAGTAGTTGGTGATAATTCCCACATGCAAAAAAAGAAAAAAAGAGAGAGGAGTATTGGTATTTGGGAGGTTGTCTTTTCTTGCTTATTTCCCTTCCTTCTTTCTGCAGACCTCACCCTCCCCCCTTCCCCAGCCAGGAAAAGTCTTGCTGATTTGAGAAAGGTGAGGGGCTGATCTTTGAAGTAAAATAAAGCTTTACTCTTTCCTGGAGCAAGAAATGTCTCGAGGCTAAAATAAGAAAGAGCCTAACCCACTTAGCATCTGATTTGGGGGAAGATAGATTCCCCCTAGAAACGTGGACGGAAGAAAAGGAAAGGGAAGCTAATTAGTGTACCAGGCTGCACTAGCTTTCAAAAGGCTTGCTCAGAAAGAACCGAACCGGAACCCGTTAAGAGGGCCGCGAAGGGGGCGTGACCGTCACCCCTGGGTGCGCTTCCTTCCCGTCGCCCTTCGCAGCGCAGGTGAGGGAAGAGCAGAGCAGAACCGCGCGCAGGTGTGACAGCTGAGCGCTCACCGGCAGGTGCACCAGCTCCCGCATCGCGGGCCCACGGCCCCCGGGGAACGAGGGCTCCTGCACGTGAGCTCAGCCGTGGGTGGAACCTCACACACGCTGCGGAGTGACTCCATCGCTGTGAGCAGGAGCGGGCTGTTCTAGGGACGCTGGAGCCGTGAGAGAGCAATGTGATAACGTGTTTCTGAAGAGCCAGTGTTCAGAGCCTCTGCGGAGTGCAAGGACCAGCTAGCAATACACGGAGGGGACAGGATGAGTTTGCCTTTCTCTCCCTTGCCCCCCTTCGGAGGAGAAGGGGTAATTGATGTTCATTTCTCACTAAACGGCAGTTCTTTCGCTTTGATGTTGGGCAGACAGGAGAAGGGCACGTTGGAAATCTGCGTGAATAAGGATCACTCTGCCGCTATGAAGAGCATGTCTTTCCTACTTACACTACTGGGAAGCTGAAACCCAGGCTAAGAAGGGGGCAAGGAGCAGGAAAGTGCCCTGAGCAGGGAAGGGGGTGGGGGTAGGGTCTGGGTACCAATCCCAAGTCTGTCCCTGGTTGCTGGTGGGACTGAGGGCTTTCCTGGGGCCTCAGTTCCCTCATGTGTAAAATGAGCACCAGTTTTCTGGGTCAGAACCTAAGCAGCGATGAGCCTTTAAGACACTGTGCTCAGTGAAGTAAGCCCGCCACAAAAGCACCAACACTGTATGACTCCACTTACCCTAGGGAGACCTAGAGTAGCCGTCAGATTCATGGAGACAGGGTGAATGCCAGGGGCTGGCGGGAGCCAGGAATGGAGAGCTGTTGTCTGATGGGGTAGGCCAGTGGTCAGCAAACTCGTTAGACCACAGAGCCAGATATCAACAGTACAACGATTGACATTTCTTTTGAGAGCCATATTTTTAAAACTTCTTCTATCGCCGCTTCTTCAAAATAGACTCTCCCAGGCCGTGGTATTTTGTGAAAGAGCCACACTCAAGGGACCAAAGAGCTGCAGGTGACTCTCAAGCCGCAGTTTGCCGACCATGGGTGTAGGGGTTTCAGATTGGGGAGGAAGAGAGGTCCTGGAGAGGGTGGTGAGGTTGCACCGCAAGGTGGCTGGGCTTAGTATCGCTGAACTGTACAGTCAGAATGGTGAGTTTGTTACGTGTATGTTACCACAGCTGTAAGAAAGGAAAGAGGAAAAGGAGCCATGGCCCGCAGCATTAGCCCGCAATGCCGGGGTCTCCCCAGCCACAGGGGCCAGGCAAGTTGTGTACATGAATGTGTGACCCAGTTACTTGCAGAATGACGGTACACCCGTGACACTGGAGGGGTGGCGGCTCCCCACCCAACCAAGACTTGCCATTCAGGAATGTGGGTAGGTTATTTTTTTTCAAGAAAAGTGAAAATTCTGGATATTTAGCTGAAATTTCTGAATTCTTCAAGTTGGCAACTGATTTAAATTTTTAAAAACACACAGCAACAAACTGTTTTGGGGGCCAAATCTCTTCTGCAATTTAGATTCTGCTTCCAGGCCTCTCACCTCTCCCTCTGTACATAGACAGTCCATCTGTATCATCCGGCTCCCTTTTCTTCTTCCTCTGTCAGAATCACACCCCACACGTCTCCCTCAGCACTGGAGTGGCCAAAACAAGCCGTACCTGGGACAAGTCCCCTGACTGTCCACACTGTGTGCCCATGGGAGCCCACAGAGCATGCCAGAGCAGGCAGGGTGTGTATATGGTGCGCCCCAAAATGTATACATACACTTGGAATAATTTTAAAGGCAGTGTTTATTAAAAAATCCATTTCATTTTCAAAATTGAGCTACCAACTGTTACAGTGTGTATACATTTTTGTGTGTGTGTGTGGGGGGAACTCTGTATACTCCACTGTAGCATGTACCCTGGCATCAACATGGTGGTGGTCCTAGCAGAGCCCATCAGAGATGTTGGGGTCCTGATGTGTCTTTTCTAGCCCCAAACTCCACTATTATCACAAGCTTTTTTTTTTTTTTTTTTTTTTTTTTTTGTATTCTTAATGGCAACCTAGCGAAATTGTCCTTGACTCTCGCATCACACGTGATGCCATCCATCTCCTGAATCCTCTTTTAAAACCCAATCAACTTCCTCACTCTAGTTGATGTCCATTTTCATCACCGTTCTCAGGAGCCGGGCGATATCATGCATCTTTCTTGATTTTTGACAAATGCGGAAAATACAGCCCAGTCATTGAGATCTCAGGATAGAGAGGCTTTATTTTGGCAGAGTACCAACAGCCATGCAGACTCTAGATGTCGCCTGGAATTTCCCTTATAAGCCCAATACTGCAACTCAGCAAAAGAGCAATAGACAGCGCGTTCCGCGTTTGCCAGCAGCTTTACTTAAAGGTAGGACGGTGCTTGCAAAAGTAGGCCATGCGGGACGGTGCAGGGAGCACATCACTAATCACCTGCCAGGCCGCTTCTTGCTTATATCAACTTTGGTAGCAAAAAGGGAGCTATCGGGCATTTCCCGAGGCTAGGCTTTCTACAGTTAATTCTCAGCGACAGCACAGATGTCTCCTGCTTGTGAGAAACGATCAAAAGCTCCTTTTTGATCTAATATGCTCTTCCAAAGTGAGGACGCGAAAGTATTGCCTGAGAGGAACAGATCTGCACGCTCAGCAAACCCTGGTGGCTGATGGGAAGGTTGTAGCCCTGTAATCAGTGAGCCTTCCTGTCTCCTCCCGCGGCCCAGCTCAGCCCTGCACAGCCCTATGCCCCACGATGTGGCATCCAGCTGGCAATCTTTTCCAGATAGCTACAGCTTGCCTCTTTGAGAGCGTGGCCATTTCCCTCCCAGCCCTGTATCATTCTGCTGACATTGATGAAGGGCCTACTATGTGCCAGGAGCTGGGATATAATGAAGTTCACAATCTCTTGGGGGAAGCGGAGACATAAACAGAGTGTGTGAGTGAATGCTGTTGGTGCTCCGCCCAGATTTCCTTCCCTGGCCCAGGTACCCACCACTGCTGCTGTGCGGTTGACTGCTAACAGTTATGGGTGCCCTGCTCCTGAGAGTTGCCCCCATTCATTGGGGGCTGCTTCCCCTGGTCAGTTATGCCCACCCTGGGCAGCCACAGCCAAAGACTAACTGATACGAAAAAAACAACCTGCAATGTTATTCATGTTCCTGAGAATCCCACCCTCCCACGCGCACAGCATGAACCAGGCCAGGGCTAACCTTCACCTGGACCACAGTTTTCTGTGGCTCTCGCCCCTTAGCCTGCTCCAGGTCCTTGCAGGTCTTTCTGAAGAGCACTTCTGTAAGATGCCACATGTCCCAAGGGCCCACCTCAGGCTCCGCTCCTAAGGAACCCAACCTGTGACATTGTTATGGGGACGATGTTTGACAGAAATCTTCCTGAAATGTTATACTGCCCTTTGCCTTTTAACGCAAAGAATTCTAAATATAATTTTGGAGGAGAAAATATTTGCAAGTCACATATCTGATAAGGGGTTAATATCCAAAATATATAAAAGAACTCACACAATCAATAACAACAAAATCTGAATAAAGATGGGTGGAGGATTTGAATGACATATTTTCTTTTTCTTTTTAAATATATTTTATTGATTTTTTACAGAGAGGAAGAGAGAGGGACAAAGAGTTAGAAACATCGATGAGAGAGAATCATCAATCAGCTGCCTTCCACACACCCCCTGCTGGGGATGTGCCGGCAACCAATGTACATGCCTTTGACTGGAATCTAACCCGGGACCCTTGAGTCCGCAGGCCGACGCTCTATCCACTGAGCCAAACCAGTCTCGGCTTGAATGACATATTTTGAAAGAAGATTTATAGAGGGCAACAGGTACATGAAAAGATGCTCAATAGGGAAATGCAAATCAAAACCACAATAGCTATTACCTCATACCTGTTAGAATGGGTATTATATATATTTAAAAAATAGCACGTGCAAGCGAGGATGCAGAGAAAAGAGAACCCTTGTGCACCACTGTTGGGATTGTGAATTGGTGCAGCCATATGGAAAGCAGTATGGAGATTCCTCAAAAATTAAAAATAGAACTGCCATATGGTCCAGCAATTCCACTTCTGGGTAGTTATCTGAAGGAAAACCCCACATTAATTAAAAAGATATATGTTCCCCTATGACCATTGAAGCATTACTTACAATAGTCAAGATATGGAAACAACCTGAGTGTCCATCAATGGATGCCTGGATAAAGAAGATGTGGTACATATATACAATGGAATACTACTCAGCATAAAAAAGAATGAAATCTTGATATTTGTGGCAACATGGACAGACCTTGCTGGTATTATTCTGAGTGAAATAAGTCAGACAGAGAAAGACAAATACTGTGTGACCTCACTTATATGTCAACTTTGAAACAAAACAGAAAAACCAAATACATAGATACAGAGAACAAATTGTTTTTTTGTAAGGTGTCAGATATTAACTAGATGGATTGTGGTGATCATTTCACAGTCTACACAAATACCAAATCATTATGTTGTACAGCTGAAACTAATATAATGTTCTATGTCAATTGTACCTTAGTATATATCTATATCTATATCTATCTATCTACATATATATATATGTAGTCATATATATATGTCAATTGTACCTTAGTATATATCTATATCTATATCTATCTATCTACATATATATATATTCAGTTATATATATATAACTGAATATTTTGGAACGACTTCGCTTTTATTTCCTCCTCGGTAGAATGAGGACATTGAATGAGATGATCTCTCTGCCAACTCTTGTGTCTTGGAGTCATAACCATGAGCATCTCTCTGGGGATGGAGTGGAAGGAGGGACAGCCCTGGGTTCAGATCCTGACACCCCACATCTAACAGCCCAGGGTCCTTGCAAGCTGCTGGCCTTGCTGAGCAGCAGGTCCTTCTCCCGAGTGGGGAAGCGATGTCCATCTCAGGGTGGTTGTCAGAACGAAATGAAGTCATCCACAGCAAAGCCAAGCCAGCAACAAAACATGGCTGCTACTACCCTGTTTCCCCGAAAATAAGACAGTGTCTTATATTAATTTTTTCTCCCAAAGTTGCGCTAGGTCTTATTTTCAGGGGATGTCTTATCTTTCCATGCGCTAGGTCTTATTTTCGGAGGTTGTCTTATTTTCGGGGAAACATGGTAGTACCTGTGTGGTGTTATTACCACCTTAAAATAGGGACATCTGAAGAGGCCTGTAGGACAGCTTGCCCTACACTCGGTGCTCACAGTCTTCTGTGCTTTGTGAGGTGGTGGTGTTTGGTTTTTCCTCTGCTTTCAGGCTCTCCACTGCCTCCAGCAATTGAATTTTCTAACTCTAATCTGCTGTAGGTTGGAGAAACCATCTCACCAGACTTATTAGAATGGTTGGGTATTATTATTATTTATTATTATTATCATCTCTTGGCCTGATCAGACATGTTACATGATGTAAGTTGTAGATGTGTCACTGTTGACTAGATTATGACCTCTTAAAGCACCAAGACAATGTCTCAATCATAGATCCATGTCTAACGTCTAGCAGATAGCAGGGATCCAATACATGCTAGTTGGAACACGATTTTAATAAGAATTAAAAATGCAATGTAAGTAAAGAGGCTCAAAATGAAGACATAAACCTCTGCTGCATAAGGGAAGTCAGTAAGTTTTTCCTTCTGGGTGATTGAGGCTTCTGGGTAAATGATTTTTGAAATTAAAATAGGTATTAATAATAGGTATTCGGATACTGAAAGGGGAGAAGGGAGTCTGAATTTTAACTTTCAGTTTATGGCATTATGAGGGCCAAACCGCAGAAGATTAAAATTCTGCTTGTCTTCCCCACATTCCCCATGACGGGCAGCGTGTCTTAATATTGTGAGTTTTGCAAACAATAGAGAGAAACCCGAGGGAAAGCCACGTGGGTGTTCATCCCCAGTAGCTCCCCGTTGCCTTGCTGTCATTCTCCTTTGATGTCTCTCTTGTGTTTCCTGAAATGACACAGATTCTCCGGCTGCTGGGGGGCCCAGTGCCCGCTCTTGGAAGGTGGACAGAAGCCAGCTGAGAGATGAGAGAGAGCTAGGTTGCTTAACCAGCTGTCTTGACTGTTCGGGCCACGAGGCAGGGGCGGGCGGGAGGAGAGCTGGTCCCCCTGAGCTCCGATTCCACAAACTGCCGTGGTGCCTTCTGTGCACACAACAATTAAACCGGTTAAACAACTGCCTGACCCCGGGGTGCTGGCCAGGAGCCCAGTTCTGTCTTATCTGCCTGACAAGGAACCCACAAGGCGAGTCTTGGCTGGGCGGCCACCGGGCTTAGCATAGGAGCATTTTTTCCTTCTTTATCTTAAAGGCCCAGCAGCTTCGGGGCACATCTGATCTGGCCAAAGCTACGTGGGAGATGGGAGCGCCGCCTCTGAGTCCTTTCGGGGGCGGGTTTGGACCGAAGACTCAGCATCGGAACCCCCTAACCCCTTGGGCCCGAACAGGGACACCTGTTCTTGCTCGCTGGCCCAGGCTGTAGCCACGACCAACTACAGCAGCATCTCGGGGGCTCAGACACAGACATCAGGGCAGCCAGGGTTGGACATGAACGGGGTGAAGACGGCGGCAGAGAAGGTCAGGAGATTTGGGAGTGAGCTCGGAGAGGAGGAGCGAGGGTGAAGTTGGGGTTCATCGTCACTAGAGAACCAGGCCAGGAGTTAGCCAGGCCCAGTGACGCGGCAGAGCCTTCTACATACATGGTATTAGACTCTCGGGGCTGAGGCTCCAGTGCTGCTACCTACTGTCTCTCCATGCTCTTGGGAAATGCAGCCGGGCTTCCGTCTTCTCATCCATAAAAATGTCAGTTATGCCGAAACCGGTTTGGCTCAGTGGATAGAGCGTCGTCCTGCGGACTAAAAGGTCCCCGGTTCGATTCCGGTCAAGGGCATGTACCTTAGTTGCAGGCACATCCCCAGTAGGGGGTGTGCAAAAGGCAGCTGATCGATGTTTCTCTCTCACCGATGTTTCTAACTCTCTGTCCCTCTCTCTTCCTTTCTGTAAAAAAATCAATAAAATATATTTTTTTAAAAAAGTAAGTTACAATCTCTCCCCGGCATAGGTTTTGTGCGACAGGTAATACGCAGCTTGTGTATCACAGGTATTCAGCAGGTAGTAGCTGTTATTGCCATGGTATGCAAACTGCCCGGGTCCCAGAAAACCTCGGCGTATGCCTGCCGATACAAAGAAACAAGCCAGAGGCCTAGCTGCGTTTATTAGGACGTACGTGTGCCCCCGGGGGTGGCTGGCCGGCAGAGTTTACCGTAACCCAGGGTTTTATAGAGCAGAAGACAAAGCAAAACAGGGCGTGCAGGGGCGGGATGTGTGTGTGTGTGTGTGTGTGTGTGTGTGTGCGCGCGCGCGCTTGCTTGCCAGCAAGCTGTGTGCGGTCATTAGCTGCTTCTCTGCAGCTGTTTACAGTCTGGGCCAGGGGTCCTCAAACTTTTTAAAGTGGGGGCCAGATCACGGTCCCTCAGAGGGCCGGACTATATGAACTACTAATTCCTACTGTAACACCTCGGCTGCGCTCACTGCCCAAAAAACCTGGCGGGCCGGATCAGACTCCTCTGTGGGCCGCATGTGGCCCGCGGGCCGTAGTTTGAAGGCCCCTGGTCTGGGCTCACCTCTAGGAGTTTTCCTCCCAAGGCTCAGCGTCTACTTACGGATGGCCTTCACTACAGCCTGGAAGGGGTGGGGGGGTGCGCACGAAGGGCTCTGGGGGTGGGAGGGGCCCTGTTCTCACACCCCACACATGCAGGCAGATACTAGCCGAGACCATCGGGGCCTCTTTGGTTGGGTTTCTTCCCTACCCTGTGAGCCTTCCCCCGTGTACTAAGTTGGAGAGGAGGATTAGAAGAAATGCAAGCTGTTCAGGTTGCTATTCCAGCAGATTTCTTTTATTGTCATATATATTTGTTTACATTATTTTCAAATCAAACCCGTTGTACACATCTTTTCACATGCTCATAGGCAATTATGCATTCCCGGCGTCGCTTGCATGTCTCGGTACAAGTATTTCATTTTGACAGAAAAATAAACACGTGGAGGGAGGCCCCAGAGGTGGTGGCTGGACCTCTCCTGCTGTCGTGTGCACCACAGAATTTCCCTCGGAGGATAAATACATTTGCTGTGAAACCTGTAACCACCACTTAGTGTAACTGTGGGTGCCTTCTGGTTTTGTTTAATTCAGAGGACTGTGTTTCGACAGTTGAGAGGTATATTTCCTCATCTTGAAAAATGCAGTTGTAACCTCCTCAAATGTACAGGAGTGTGTGTGGCAACTTGTAGTCCCTCTCAGCGACACCCAAGTCTGCAAACATGGATCTCCTTGGTCCCTGCGGGAGTGCCCTTTACTTTGCCAAAATCTGACACCCATTTGAAGGCCCGGCTCAAAGCCCTCCCCCACAGGCTTCTCCCCCACAGGCCCTCTTCCCCACCCACAGGCCCTCCCCCCCCACAGGCTTCTCCCCCACAGGCCCTCTCCCCCCCCACAGGCCCTCTCCCCCACCCACAGGCTTCTCCCCCACAGGCCTTCTCCAGCAGCCTCAGAGGGTGAGGCTTTCTTCCTTCTCTCACTCCACAGTGCAAAGCACAGACCGTTCACGCATCACTAACCATGTGCTTCCTTTCGACCTGGAGGTGTATGTCCTGTGCCCCCGACCGCCTGGAGCCCTGAGCATAGAGACCATACCCAAGATGCCACTCAGGGGCGGCCCACTGGCAATTTGTTAAATGGAAAAAAAACCAAAAAAACCCCACACCTCAATTGTCCTAAATCAGAGCTTTTTTTGGGGGTGTGTGTGTTAATCCTCATTGGAGGATATCCCCCCCCCCCCATAGATTTTAGAGGGAATAGAAGGGAAGAGGGAGGGAGGGGGAGAGAGAAGACATCGGTGTGAGAGAGCCACATCTATTGGCTGCCGCCCCACATGCGCCCTGAGGTGGGAAACCTGCAACCCAGATCGGTGCCCATGACCAGAATTGAACCTGTGGCCCTTCTGTTTGCAGGCTGCTTCTCTAACCACAGAGCATGCCAGCCAGGGCAGAACTACTTTCTATTTTCATTTTCAGAGTGGATTTGCCCCCTAAATCCTGGAATTGGTGGCACATTGGGCATCACTGTCATATGCAGCTTTTCAGGGACTTAATCTGAACTCTTCCAATTCAGGAGAAAAGGGAGAAACAGTCATCTTTTTCTCCTCTGGACAAGGAAATGAATTTATGAAAAAAGAGAGAGAGAGGAGAGAGAGAGAGAGAGAGAGAGAGAGAGAGAGAGAGAGAGAGAGAGAGAGAGAGAAGATTCTGCAGTGGCAACCTCTGGTTACAAAATAAAATAGTGTCGAGTTACATGAAAACGTCTCCATGTGAACACAGCTCTCTTCTCCAGAGCACAGGCATGTATTCCAGCGTCGGTTTGAGGAGGTTTGTGCTGGAAAGCAGGGAAATGAAACCTCCCGGCACTGTTTGCCGAGGGGTTTGCTCCCCTCCTGCGTCGGAGCGGCCGAGAGCTGCTGGTTTGTCTCTGGGTTCAGGCGGAAGGGAGAATCTTTCCGGGAGAGATGGCGGTGCTCCCTGAGACAGGATCCTGGAGGGGACAAAGGAAGCATGTGGGCATTTTATAAGGGGGTCTGCATGGGGGGAGGGCGGGGGGGGGCGGGGGGCGGGGGGAGGCTGTCATTTGGACGGTTCCTGCTATTTGCACATCTTAGGGTAATCCTGCACCCGCCACCGCCTGGAGCTCCTTCCTGTCCACTTAGCCTGTCCCTCCCGCAGGGCCCTCTGATGTCAGGCCCCCTCTCTCTCCGCTCTGATTCAGTGGCTCGCTAATTGGATGCTCTGCCTGGCTAATGGCTTCCACCCAACGGCAGAGCTGACATTTACTTACTTGATTTCCACCCTCCCTTGCTCCCTGGCCTCCTTTGTGAGCAGAGCTTAAATCAGGCAGGATTTCAGATCCAGCGTCGTTATATTTCTGCTTGGGCTTGTGGGGAGGGGGACGGGGAGGGGGTGATTGCAGAGTAGATAAGAGCCTTAGAAACAGACCTTGGGCTGATCAATCCTGATAACTGCCGGTGAACCCAGACTCGTCTATACCACTAACCCAGCTGACTCGGGGCTGCCATGGGAGCACAGGGCCTCGGGTGCCGGGCATTAGGCAGAGACGTGAGAAGTTGCAGGCATAGACAGGAGAGACTTGATGGTAGACCAAGGAGCCATTGCTCCACAGGAGCCATCAGGCAAAGGGGTGCTTCCAAGCAGCCCACAGAGCAGGTTCACAAAGCGGCCACACAAAGCAACCCAGCCCACCCGGCTGGTCATAGCAACTTACACGCTTGAACAGAGGAGGCCACGTGCCCATCAGTGATACACGCAGAGGAGGTCACGTGTCAATCAGTGATACACGCAGGCAGAGGGGGCCACGTGCCAATCAGTGATACACGCGGACAGAGAGGGCCACGTGCCAATCAGTGATACACGCGGACAGAGAGAGCCACGTGCCAATCAGTGATACACACAGAGAAGGCCACATGCCAATTTGTGACTGCATGCTACATTAACATGACAGGCTACAGCCTTGCCTGCACACATGCACTGGGAAAATTGGCCTTGGTCATCCGGCGTTCTCTGATTAGGGTTCCCACAGCTGCCTCCCTTCGTTTGCTTTTTAACCTGGACTCCAGCCTTCTCATTTCAACTGGAACACGCTTGCTTGATTTTCACTTAATTGCAGACCACGGCCACACCAGCTGGTGCTCCTTCTCACCAGCGGGAAGGCTCCGAGCTGAAATGTGACCTCCTCCTCGCCAGGACTTCACACTCAGAGCTGTAACTTAGGGCGTCATCTTAACGGCTGCTTGAGTTGTCGCAATCTCAACTCACCCCCTTCCTTCCCTGTCCCAAATGTGAACATCTTTAAAGAGATAAGGGAAGCCATCCTGAAAGATGGAGCATCTTCACGCTACCACTGCCTTTCCATTGGTCTCTCAGCCTGTAACCCGAGCAAAACAAACAAAAAAAGGTGTCAACTCCCCAAAAACATTTGCTTATAAAATTGTTCTCAGATTCTGGATTATGGAATTCATGTCTTTTTAAAATATATATATTTTATTGACTTTTTACAGAGAGGAAGGGAGATAGATAGTCAGAAACATCCATGAGCCATAACCAGTTTGGCTCAGTGATAGAGCGTCGGTCTGCAGACTGAAAGATCCCAGGTTCAATTCCGGTCAGGGGCATGTACGTTGGTTGTGGGCACATCCCCGGTTGGGGGTGTGCAAGAGGCAGCTGGTCGATGTTTCTCTCTCATCGATGTTTCTAGCTCTCTATCTCTCTCCCTTCCTCTCTGTAAAAAATCAATAAAATATGTTTTAAAATAAACAAACAAGAAACATCAATGAGAGAGAATCATCGATCAGCCGCCTCCTGCACACCTCCTACTGGTGACGTGCCCGCAACCAAGGTACATGCCCTTGACCGGAATCGAATCTGGGACCCTTCAGTCTGAAGGCTGACGCTCTATCCACTGAGCCAAACTGGTTTCAGCTGGAATTCGTGTCTTCATAGTCATCTCCCGGTAGGACAGACTGGGACAAGCAGGCTTCCCTCCAGTTTGGAGCCTTTGGGCAGCGGGGCTCCAATCTCCAGCAATCACTTAAGCGAGCCGTTTGCTTTCGGTCTGTAATCTGTCTCCAGGCATCAGGTTTACATGGTTCTTAATTATATCCTACTTCCCACCCACTCCAGTCCACACACACACACACACACACACACACACACACTTCTTCTTTACTTGGGAAGCAGTCTCGGGCGTTTCTGATGCGGCACACCATTCATTCTTGGGCTGTTCTGACTGGCCGTTCCCGCAGGCCACTTCATTGGTAGGGACAGCCTGCAGGCAGTGGTCACCATGCTACCCTGTTCAGGGGCCCACGTGCAGCTCGGAGCAGGGAGGGGCTGTCTGGGAGACAGACAGTGATGGCAGAGGGGCAGCACTAACGAGATGGCTCTTGGAACACACGCCGAGCAAACTAGAGTGCGGTTCACGCTTGCTAGGTTATGAAATCAGGAGCCGGGTCCATAAGGCAGCTTAGTTCCCCAGGTGTCGCCTCTGCAGCTGAGAGGCTGATGTTCAAGCCTCAGGAGACATCAGACTATCTGAGTCTCCATAGGTGCCCGCCACCTACAACACCCATAAGCCCTCGGTGCAGGCACCTCCTCTCCGGGCAAACCTCCTCCTTCAGCTCCAGCTGTCACTCTCTCTTTCCTCTTTTCCCAGGGAGAGGGCCAGGGGATCAGAAGAGCATGAAGAGTTTCTATGTCCTCTACACCCACGAGGGATATGGCTAATTATATAAACTTATCCAAAAATCAGGGTATAACTTACATACAATAAAACCCATAGTTTGATCGGTTCTGACAAATGTATACCTCCTTATAACCATTCTCCCACCAAATGTAGCTGCATAGTTAATCCTCACATTGAATCCTTATGAGATTCATTGGTGTTACTGGCTCAGTTTTAGAGCTGAGGACAAGAAGGACCAGACAGAGGATAGTCATAGCCATAACAACAGCACACACGAAGCTGGGTGCTGATCTAAGTACTTTACACGTGTTATCTTGCTGAATCGACTCCACAACCCTGATCGTCCCATTGTGCAGATGAAGAAACTTGTCCTGGGGCTCACAGCTGAATAGTTGGATGGATTTTCTGGTACTCGGTTTTCATTTTTACCCTCGGTTTTCATTTTCACCCAAGTGAACCTTCTCAGAGAATAAAAAAGTTCCCCGTAGTTAGCTTCTCTTTTCCTTGAGAGAGACACCCCCTTCAAAAAACAAAAACAAAAACAAACAAACAAAAAAAACAAAACCAAAAAAACACACCAGAACTCACAGCCAGAAAGGAGGAGCCTCATCTCTGTGAGCCCCACCTGCTTTCTCCAAGCTCGGGATGGGCTGCCCTGCCCCACGGACAGAAGAGATTGGGCACCATAAGCGCCTACCGACTGTGGGGATGGTTTCCATTTTGGACACGTGGCAGTTAACTGGTTAAAAGGCAGCCTTGCCGAAACCAGTTTGGCTCAGTGGATAGAGCATCAGCCTGCGGACTGATGGGTTCCAGGTTCGATTCCGGTCAAGGGCATGTACCTTGGTTGCTGGCACAACCGGTAGGGGGTGTACAAGAGGCAGCTGATAGATGTTTCTCTCTCATCAATGTTTCTAACTCTCTATCCCTCTCTCTTCCTCTCTGTAAAAAAAAAAAAAAAATCAATAAAAAAAATATATATTTTAAAAAGCAGCCTTGTTTTATGACCCCTTGAAACACCGGGTTTGTCATCTAAGAAACTCCTGCAAGCCGTCTCCTCAAGTGCAGGGATCCAAATGGAAAAAGTTCAGCGTGGTGTGCTAGAACCTGTCCAGCTTTGCCAGCAGTGCTGAGCGTCTTCGAGGGACCTGCTTGCCCTCTTTGAACAGTGATGCCCTAACTGCACCCTAGCAAAAAGGCAAAGGCATGGGGTGGCTCTTGGGGACCCTAATACAAAACGTTCAGCCCACCCCCTGCCGGTTAGCCACTGCCCCCCTCACCATCCCCAAGGGGGAAACCTGCAGTGATTGGATTAGGGCTGGACTGAACCTCTGCCCTTGGCATGAATGCCCTGGCAGCATCTCAAAGGACAACCCTTCCTCTCCCCCTTCATCCTCCCCATCTGGCAGAGTCTGCTCCCTAAATCTCTTTTTTGTTGGCAGTTATTGTCTGTGTGTGAGCGGCCCCCCTCCTCACCCCGGCTCCTCACTGAGCAGGCCCTCTCGGCTGAAGCATCAAAGATGCCGGGTTTCTGGCGAGCTGGCTGAGGGCCTCCTGCTGGGAGTCCTGCCTCCTGGAGCTCAGGGGCCCTATTGCTTCCAGGCACTCTGGGGGGCCCTCTGCACAGGGCCTGGCTCTATCCTGGCCCATCTGCCAGAGGCAGCAGCAGTGGGCTCATCCATCCAGCAGGAAGCCCTGGGGACCGTGCCAACACCACCCCAGCCTGCTCCTGGGAGCAGCCTCAGCCAACCGCTGCCTGACCCTCTTCAGCGCCCCCTTCTTGGTTTCTGGCACCTGACGTCCCCTTTTCCTGGTCAGGTAAGTTTTTTCAATCCTCTGTGCAGAGTGTCACCTTGGCATTCCTAGTGCCTGCTGGGTTTTGAGAGCAGGACTGCTCTGCCCAGACAGGCCGGCCTGGGACCGAAGGCATTTTTTTCGTGAGCTGGGCCTCTGTGGTTTTGCAGGCAAAGGTTCCTGGTTTTAAACCAGATCATTAACTTCAAAGATCACTGGCTGAGGCACAGACTGACCAACACACAGCAACCTCCACAACTTTTGAATATCAACTATGTGCCAGTAGCTGTGCTTGGTTCAGAGGGCGTTGCAAGAGTGACACACAACACAGTCCCTGCCTCCAAAACGCTTAAGAAAGATAGAGCAACTGCACAGATGGGTGTGCAGGCTCTAGGGTCAGGCAAGCTGGGCTTCACTGCATATTCTGACCATGTGACCCGGGGCAGGTCTCTTAACCTCTCTAAGCCTCAGTTTCCTCAACTGCAAAATGGGGATAATAATAGCACCTACATTATAGGTGACATTACACACACACACAGAACAGTTCAATAATCAACATCTACTTCTTAACTATTACTATTAAGTTCATATAAAGTTGAAATTATGTAAAACATAATTTAAAGAACTTGGCATAGCCGAAACAGGTTTGGCTTAGTGGATAGAGCATCAGCCTGCGACTGAAAGGTCCCAGGTTCGATTCCGGTCAAGGGCACATACCTTGGTTGCAGGCACACCCCCAGTGGGAGGTGTGCAGGAGGCAGCTGATCGATGTTTCTAACGCTCTCTCCCTCTCCCTTCCTCTCTATAAAAAAAGAAAAATCAATAAAATATATATTAAAAAAAAGAATTTGGCAGAGTGCTCTAAATATCAGTGGTGATTATTATCCTGCGAGGCAGTGCTAAATGCTAACATGGATACAGATTAAGTTTTTTAGAAACGCAGAGAGATCACTGTGGGCAGCTCCTGGGGAACACTGAAGAATGCATGGGATTTCTGCCCGCTGGGAGGAGTGCTTGTCCCAGAGAGCACAGGCCACGGTGTGGGGCCTCCTGGGCACCAGCGAGAGGCTGGGCTGAACTTTGGTCTTCCGCTCTTCTGGGCTCCCCGTTCGGGGTGTGACACTGTGAATACTAGAGTGACCAGCCCAACACCGGGGTGTGGGGGAGGGTGACACTTGAATGAGAGTCAGGCTGGGGACCCTGAGACCAGGGTCCAGGTCCTGCCTGAGCCTCCAATTCAACTGGGTGTTCTTAGGCTAATCTCTTCACCTGTGACGTGGGAATACTAAAATCTGGTTTACCTCACACTTACTGCCATTACTGACCATGGCCCAGGAAGGCGAAATTATAAATCAGCCCTGGCCTGTGTGGGGATCATCCTATGCGCCAGAAGGTCACGGATTCGATTCCAATCAGAGCACTTCCCCGGTTACGGGTTGTGGGCTCGATCCCCAGTAGAGGGCGTGCAGGAGGCAGCTGATGGATGTTTCTCTCCCTCTTCCTTCCTCTCTCTCTCTCTCTCTCTCTCTCTAAAAATCTTTTTTTATAAATTATAAATCAATATGTAAAATGCAAAGTGCTATTCTTTGAGATAAAGAAGAATTAGTCTGCCATCTGCACGGCTCTGGGGGAAATGTGAAGAAATAAATCATTTGACAAGGAGACAAGAAAATCTAGTACAACACCTGACTCATAGTTTTTGAATGAATGATCGCTCCCGTAATTGATTGATTGGCTGACTCATCCATCACTCGGCAAATATTTCTGGAGCCCCCACAGCATGCTGGGCATTAGGCTTAGTGATGAGACTGATGAACAAGAGAGGCGGGGACCCAGCCCTGAGATGCTTATGAGCAACTTGGGGAACTAGCCACTTGCAAACGTACCTGTGCTTCTCTATCAGGTACCTGCTGACTGTCTTCCAACTTCTTTCAAAGATCGTTATGATTGCACATTTATTTATTTATTTATTAAATATATTTATTGATTTTTTTTACAGAGAGAAAGGGAGAGGGATAGAGAGAACTAGAAACATCGACCAGCTGCCTCCTGCACACCCTCCACAGAGGAAGTGCCCGAAACCGAGGTACATGCCCTTGACTGGAATCGAACCTGGAATCCTTCAGTCCGACTCTCTATCCATTGAGCCAAACCGTTTTGGCTGTTGCATGTTTATTTTCATTGATTTTATGCTCCCAAGACCTCCTCCCTGCAACCTCCTCCCTCCACCCTGCAACCCTCCCACCTCCCTGCCCCTGGGTCTTGCGAACGTCTCCTCTCTGCCCTCTACTGGAGGGGAGTTATAAAAGCCTTGCAGTCAACAGCTCAATATTCATTACTCATAAATACCAAGCATTCCTGCTGCTTCCCATCACCCCTGAGATGAACCACGGAGCCTTAATATTTAAAGGAGAATGCATTTATAATTAGTGCCTTCACGTTCTTTGGAGCCATTGCAGAGATATCCTATTTAAATGCAAATTGAACCTTCCCGAAGGAAAGCTAATAAGTGATGAAAAGAGATAGCCAGCCCCGAGGAAGCAGGCTGGAAGGGGGGAAGGGGTGTTGATGTGCCCTTGTCAGAGCTGTCACTGCTGTCATGTTGGTGACTCCTGCGTGGCCCGCACTCCCCTCACCAAGGGCTGGGCTCTGAGGCTGGGGGAGCCCAGCTCCCTTGTCCTTCATGTTCTCGGGGATGCCCAGGCCCATGGCCATTTGGGCGGGTCCTCCCTGGGCTGCCGGAGTTCATCTCAGAAGCCTGGTGGCCTGGAGAGGAGAGGATGTGGGCTTTGGCATCAGGCAGACCTGGGTTTGAATCCAGGATCCTCCTGATGAGCTGTGAGAGTCTGGGTGAGTTTTCTAATTTCTCCATGTCTCTGTCTTTGTAGGGTAAACAGCTGGTAATGCTTGTTCCTGTCGAGATTGCTGTAAAGATCAGGTGACAAACAGAGAAAACAATAGGTGTCCAAACAAATGCTCCTCTCCTTCCACTGTCCCAAGCTGCGGCTGAAAGGGAGAAGCAGGTGGCTGACAAAACGGTGGCCCTTCTTTCCCGTAAAAAAGCCTAAGATGGGGAGGGCGAGCATTTTCTGCAAAGGGCCAGACAGTAAATGTTTTACGCTTTGAGGGCCAGACACTTTATTGCAGCCACTCCGCTCACACCGCCACTGTAACGGGAAAGCAGCCACAGACATGAATGACTGAGCATGGCCGCGTTTCAATATAACTTTATCTATAGACACTGAACTGTGAAATGTACGTCATTTTCACGCATCATAAAATATTTTTCTTTGGGTTCCCCCCCACACACACACCCAAACATTTAAAAATGTAAAAACTGTTCTTAGGTCACGGGCTGGACAAAAGCATCACAGGCTGGATTTGGCCCCACGTCACCTTTGCAAACCACTGGCCCAGGCGATCACCAGAGGCTTTCTCCTGTGATTTGGGGGTGTCTGCACCAAGGAGCCTCTCAGAACATAACTCCCGGGTCCTCAGGGGAGGGGTGTCATCCAAGGAAGCAAAACCGGCACTTTAGGGGCCCGGACTGCCGAGGACAAAAGGACACGCAGGACCCCTGGTGGTGGTCCCTGCGGGGGTGCCAGCCACTGGGTCAGGGCATGAATAGAGGTGTCATTCTACTTCCTGTCTGGTGATGTCCAGGGCAGGACAGATGGCTGCTGGGCACTAAGCAGGCAGCCACTTTCTCCTGGTGCCAGGTGGGGGAGAGTGCCCTGCTGCTCTTAATTGGGAAGGCAGTGTAGGGCCCCTCCCTATACCCAGCTGCCATGCTGGGAGCCTGCTCGTGAGGACACAGGCCCTCGGATTCACCAAAGCCTTGGCCTGCTCTCCCCTTCCTTGGGCTCTCTTACATTTTTTTTTAAGTTTTTTAAATTGATTTCTGAAGGTAAGGGAGAGGGAAAGAGGGATAGAAGCATCAATGATGAGAGAGAATCATTGATCAGCTGCCTCCTGATTGCCCCACAGAGGATCGAGCCCACAACCCAGGTATGTGCCCTGACCAGGAATCGAACCATGACCTCCTGGTTCATAGGTGGATGCTCAACCACCGAGCCACGCCAGTCGGGCACATCTATTCTGAACAGTCACACAGCCCACTTGCAACCAGCCTCCCCCTCCTCTGTCTCTGGCACAGAGAACACAGGTCACCGCACTAGTGGGCAACCTTGCTGCTGAGGCAGATAGCTGCCTCCGGGGGTGGGGGGTAGGGGAATGAGGGGGTGGGGAAGTGGGGTTGGGGGTGAGTGGTTTAAAGCAGGGCACTGGTTGCTGCTGCTCTGCAGTCCCCACCCCTCCCTTCTATGTGCCTCTGTCTGGGCCCTTCTATAGAACCTCTGGGAAGGTGGGCATGTGTGCGTTCATGTGTGTGTATGTCTGTGAGTGCCCACATATGTCTGTGTGTGCATGTGTGTATGTGTGTGCTCATGCATGTGTGAGTGATGCGAAGCACCTGAGGATGAGAAGGGGACGAGGGGAAGAGAGACAGGGCCCGTGAAAGCCACTCCATATGGCTGTCAAGGTCCTGCCCACGGTGGACAGGCACCTCTTTCAGGCTGGAGGGTCAGCTGGACCTGCCTCTGGCACCCGTGGAGGACTCTGAGCTCTGGGGTGAGCAGGGGCACAGGGTGAAGAAGGAGGCTGCTCCCTGAGACACTGCCCTGACCTGGGGGGAAGGGAGCGTGGAGGAGGGCTGGGACCTCTGAAGGCGGCTGCCCTCACTTCCTGTTCCGTACAGGCCTGGGCTGCGGGTCATCTCACATCCTGTGGGCCCCCAAGCCCCTTCCCGCCCTGTAAAAGGGCCTAGAGCCTTGGATTCCACCGACATGGGGTTCAGATAAGACTGTGCACCAGCAGGGAGGCCAGGAAGGAGATCAGCCATGAGACAGCCCCCTAACAGTGAGCGGGCGATCAAACAGAAGCCCAGTGAGTGGTATTTATCGGGTAAGCAACATCCACTGGGAAATGAGGGGAGTCCATGGGGAAGGGGCCCCTTTCTCTTCAGGGCGAGATGAGATGGCCTCACAGCCGGAGCTTCTGGCCCCCAGATGAGCCAGTGTTGCAGGGATGAGGGACCCCAGCAGGAGGTAAGCAGGGGGGCTCTTGTTCAGGCTTCGGTGGGAGGGAGATCTTACCCCTGGGCCTGAGGAGCTCTGTGGGTCCAGTGCCTCCCCCAGGGCTCCCCCCATTCTGAGTCTGCCGTCAGGAGAGCCGGCCCCCCTTTCTCTCCCCCGCCCCCCAGCTCAGGCACACGCCATCCGTGACGGGCAGGCTGGCCCATCTGCCAATCAATCTCCGGCGCCGATTTCCCAGCTGCAGCAGCGGGCCAGCGTGTAAATCATTCAGGGCCGCTCTCAGCCCTGCCAGGACGTGAGCTCTTTTTAATTAAGAAGAATGGAGGATGCTGCTGACTCGGGAAGCGGCGATATTAACTTACTAATGGGCACTTAAAAAGCCATGTTTGCCTGCTCAGCGGCTGCCTTCCCTGGCCTGTGGCCTCCACTCTCTGCAGAGCTGCCAGACGCTCCCTCCCCCACCCCCATCCCAGGCTTTGCTACCCCCTCCCTCAGAAGGGTTGGAGGATCGCCCAGCCTGCTGACCTGGGACGCATGGACACATTTTTGCTTTTGGAGGAAGGGCCGGAATTGGGACACCTTGAGCCTCTGCCTCTGGTCCTGTGGGAAGGCAACACGCACCCAGAGGTGGCAGGACCCCATAGAAAGGGTGATGAGGTTCCCAGGTGGGTGCCCAAGGTCTGCACCGTGCCAGCCCAGTGGCAACACCTGCAGCCGTCACAGGGCCCTGACCTGGCTGACGGGGGCAGAAATGAAGGTGGTGGCCGGGGAGGCCCCTGGAAACTGCCTTCTGGTCACTGGACCTTGGGGGACCAGCAGTGCCTACGTGAGCAGGTGGGGCCAGACCTCTGGACCTTTGTACCACCCGGAAAAATGTGAGGACGCCCATTCTGGAATCGGCTGCTTTGTTCCTACGGCTAAACAATTCTTTCTTTAGCTACTTCCTGCCCTGTATGTCCTTGGGAGGAGGAATACTCCGGCTGGGAGAGGCCTCAGCCTGCTGTCTTCTTCATCTTTTTCCTTTCCCATGTTGCAGACATAAGAATGGATGCCACTCGCCCAGAGGTGCCGAGGCCAGGAAAGGGAGCGTGGGCTGGAACAGGGTCTCCTGACTCTGTCCTGTGCCCTTCCTAGTCCCAGGCTCTCCCAGGGGAGATGGCCCCATGACCTCTCACCTCACCTCCTGCTGGTGTTTGAATTCCCTGCCGCTCCTGGGCAGGACATTCTTCCTTGTCTATAACCCAGATCCTCAGGCTTTATTGTAAGTCCATTTCCTTTTACAGCTTCCTCAATAAACACAGGGCAGTCCTGGCCAAGGCCATTTAGAGAACGTGTCCCTTCCTGCTGGCATGACCATCTCCTGCCCTCAAGAGCAGAGGGGTTGTTTACATCCGGAGGCAGCTCCCTCCTCCTCCCCAGAAACACTAAATCACCCTCTGAACTCTCTTCCCTAAACCATGCACCTCCTGGATCTGAAAACCAAGATGGCCTTTCCCCCACCCCGCCATCCCACACCCGAGACCCACTTCCCGATTCTACCAAAGTGGCAGGAAGCTGCTCACCAGCGGACAGATACATTCCTCTTCTGATACCCATTAAGTCTCTCCTGGCATAAAACTAGGCCAGTGGTTGGCAAACCTTGGCTCTTGAGCTACATACCGCTCTTTGGCCCCTTGAGTGTGGCTCTTCCATAAAATACCATGTTCGGACACATAAGTACAGTGTGATTGAAACTTCGTGGCCCATTAATAATGTACCTACCTACCTATATAGTTTATGTTTAAAAAATTTGGCTCTCAAAAGATATTTCAATCGTTGTACTGTTGATATTTGGCTCTGTTGACTAATGCGTTTGCCGACCACTGAGCAAGGCCGAGGAGGGAGCAGGCGGGTAGCTGAAGACATGTGGCCTCCAGCCTGTGTGGTCCAAAGGGAAAGCCCTAACCTCTGAGGCCATTTCGAAGGACCTCACGTGAGTAACTCACCCCAGTGTCATGTGGACAAGTGCAGATGATGGTTCTGACCCCTGGCACCTGCGTCGCGCCATCTCCAATCAAGTCTCCTGGCGCCCTAAGTCCCTCTTCTGGGCTGAGGTGGGGACAGAGCCTGAGGAGGCCCGAAGGGACTCTCCCGGGTTGGGGAGAATTCCCCCTCCCTTTGATCCGGAGCAGCCTGAGTCCCACTGGGTGAGTCACCTCACTTCCCACCCCCGGAGCCCAGCAGAGCTTCTGGCGGGGAGTAGGCGGCGGTTATAAAGGAAGGGCATCAGCCGCTCTCCAGATGAGAATGTTGTCAAGCTGCAGAGGAAAAGGTCTTTTTCTCTAGGAGGGAAAATATTCTGTCCAACTCAGAGGCTCCAGCAATGCCTGCCCCGGGGAGGGAGTGGGCCGTGGTGGGGTGCCTGCCTTCTGACATTGGCACCTGCTGTTCGGGCACACGGGCCTGATACAGACAGTCAGCAGTCCGAAGGAAAGAAGACTTGGATAGGGTGCCTGGTGCCTGCCCAGGAACAGTGCTGGCCTCCTGTTCCTCCTGCAATTCCAGGAAGTAGGTTTCCTTCTTCCTTGTCCACAGACGAGGAGCTGAGATGCAGGGGACAGTGACTTATTCACGGCCACACAGCTAGGGGGTGCCGAGCCAGGAGCCAAGCCCAATGTCTCTGATTCCGGAGTCCATACACTTCCCACTCCCCCGGGATCTGGGGGGCACTGCAGAGGGAATGACGGAGAGGGGGGACCCCAGCGTTGGGAGCTCCAGGCAGGTTCTGCCAGGCAGAATGATACCCCCAGAGCATTCTGGTGGTGCCCACTGACAGGATGGTAGGTCAGTATTTCTGAGGAGGCAGAAGGAGCCGTGCAGGAGCTAAATAAGTCCCCTTTCCCCACCCCATCCCTAGTGTGCCCTACACTGGGGGTTTCACCAGTCCCTTCAAGCTCCCCACATAGCGAGTGACTCCAGCCACGGTTTGCCATGGGAATTCACCTGGTTTACAGGAAGAAATTGCCCTTCCTCCTCCCTCTTCAGCTCCCCCCAAACCTACCAGAGGTCAGGGGAGTCAGGCTCCTGCTGAATGTAATACTCAATGAGCCAAAGTATGCATTTTATTGCACATAAGTTAGACCTGATGAAACCCCAGATATGGCCGGCCAGTGTGGCTGGATGGTTGTGCATCCACCTATGAACTAGTTACTAGGAGATCACAGTTCAATTCAGGTCAGGGCACATGCTCAGGTTGCAGGCTCCATCCCCAGTGGGGGGCGTGCAGGAGACAGCAGATCAATGATTCTCGCTCATCATTGATGTTTCTACCATTCCCTTCCTGAAATCAATATATATATATATATATATATATATATATATATATATATATATATATATATTTTTTTTTTTTTTTAAACAACCCAGATGTAACTTTTTCTGGGGCTGAGCATCCCTCAACAATTTTTTTTAAATTGATTTTTTTAGTGAGAGAGGAATGGAGAGAGAAAAAATAAATTTGTTCTTCCACTCATTTATGCATTCATTGGTTGATTCCTGAGCCACACTCAGCAAGTTTGATCGATGCATAAGCATCACAACAATAAAGACTCTACGGTACCAAAGGCTTCGTCTTTAGAGTCTCACAAACACCCCTTTCCCACTTCCCTCCCCTCCCAGTGTAACCAAGGCCAAAGGTCAAACACTCTTTAAGAGAAAAGCGAAACCCAGGCCCAATGCAACGCAAAGCCTCAGAGCAGAAGGGTGTGGGTTTAACATGAGGAGGAGACTCCTCACGGGAAAAGCGGTTACACCCTAGAATGGGGTGGTGGGTCATGGGATCCCCCCCTCTGCTTGGCACTACTTAAAGCCCCAGCTTGTTGCAAGCAGCCCAGGCATGGAGACCAGGTGATGCAGGGAATCTTAAGTGATGGTTGCTAGGTTACAAGCTTCCTCAACGTGCACTCGAGTAAAGACTAAAGGACGCCACCTGGCACCTGGCGGGAGGAAGCGCCATGGGGGAAGGAGTGGGGGAGATGGAGAGAAGCCAGGACTTCCAGAACAAGCAATGATACCACGGCCTGCAGGGCGTCCTGTTCTAGGTGTTTCCCAAGCATCTGAGTCCCTAAACCCATGGTCCTCACAGGGGGTGGTGCTGTGGGACATGAGCTTTGGATTTGAAAGGGGCTCATTCTGGGGCCTATCCCAGTCCTTCCCGGCCGGGCTGCCCAGCACGTCAATGGGAACATTCCGGGGTCTGGGCTCCTCTCTTCACTGTAATCAGACAAAAAGCCAGGTGAGAGTGAGAAAGCGTGATGTCCTTAATCGTGTACAATTCTTTCATTTGGGATTTGTGATAAAGTGAAAGGCCCCTGGATACAGATGTCACAAACTAGATGCAAAATGACGTCACAAAATGAAAAGGCTAGTTAAAATAAAAGGACACGGAGGCTCAAAGTCATTAAATAATTTCAGAGCCAGAATTCAAACCCAGGTCTGTCAGACACCCAAGCTGAGCGTTTTTAAGACTTGGCTGTATTTCAGTAGGACAATCACCCCATAGGCCCCGCAGTCCATCAGACCAGGTGGCCACTGCTCTCCCGGGCAGCTTTGTTATTGGGGAAAACTGTCCTGAAAAAGCTATTAGAGAATAATTTCAAAGGAATATTTGGCAAGCCTCTGGATAGGTGCCGAGGGCCAAGATTGGATATCTATTGGAAAGACAGCCTGTGAGTGTATCTACGGTGGTGTCTCTAGTTGTGTCCACATATCCGTGCATCTGTCAGTTCCTCTGGGGGTCTCTCTATTTGCAGGGGGCGAGTGGGGGTGGATGGAGGTGATGTGTAAGTTCTGCATGGTGCATGTGTTACTTGGATGCACCTGCGTCAGCTCTGCGTGGGTCACGCCCACATCCCGTGTTTCTATTAGTTTAACCACTTGATCATAGCTTCCCCCAAAGCAAAGCTGGCTACGGAGCCAGCCTGTCGCGAACTGGGTTTGTGTATTGTAGATACACTGGGTAATTGGACTCTCCGCCTCCTCATCCAAAACAAACACATACAAACCGCCCACCCCCAAACTGGAGGGAGTCTGGGCCCCATCCTCTGGGTACTTGGGCCTAGTGTCCCGCTATTCCCAATCCTGTAGACCAGACCAACGTCTCCGCCGGGCCCCCTCGCTGCCTCCCGGCGGCCAGGCGCGGCCGGGGCTTCTGTAAAGAGGTCACAGCTACTCCGCCGCGGGGCGCACGCGGGCTCCTCCCGCACAGGTGCGGCGGCGGCTGCGGGTGGGAGTGCGTGGAGCCGGCCCGCCTCCTCCCCCGCAGCAGCAGCCCTTGTCCTTCCTGCTATCCATCTATGTATTCTCTTCCTCTGCCTGCCTGACAGCGGGGCGCGAGCCCGGGAGGGACAGAGCGCCGCCGGGCGGGGACTCGGGGCTCCCGGTGATGCGCTGTTTGCGCTCCGCGCCACGCGGCTCCACCGGGCTGGGTAAGCGGTGCGGGGGCGGGAGGCCGCGGGGAGGAGGGGGAGGAGGGTGGAGGTGGGGACTTGAACACCGAAAGGTTTTAACTCTTTGCTGACCGGGAGGCAGCCGGGCACCCCGAGCCCGAGAAAGCCCCGCCCCGCCCCGCGCCCGCCCCGCGCCCGCCCCGCGTTCCCCGCGCCCCCGCGCCCCTCGCGACCCCCGCGCCCCCGCGGATTTCTAATCCGCCCGCGCGCAGGGGCAGAGGACAAAGCGTTCCAGGGCGCGATGCCGCCACGGGGTGGCGCTCTGGGCCGCGGCGACCGCCCTTTAAAGTTGGGGAATGGCTGGGAGCCCACTCCGCGGAAGGCGAGGGCCCGTGGCGCGGCCGCCCGTGACTCGCCGCGCTTCCCCCGCAGGCCCGGCGCGGACAAGAGTGATGCGGCGCTGAGGGCCGGTGAGCGCTCGCCGGCGGCGTCGGGGCCCCGGCGGGGCCGGGCGGGACCCGGCACCAGGGCGTGGATGGAGGCGGGGAGAGGGGCCGCGGAGTAGCCGGCGCCTTGGTGCACCCTCCCCTCCCCATCCCCCCGGATTCGCACCTTCGCCGGACCCCGGCGTTCCCGGCGGGCGGGGCTGCCATGGAGGTGCCCACCGCCAAGGACTTCCAGTGGAAGCGCCTGGCGCCGCTGCCCAGCCGCCGCGTCTACTGCTCCCTGCTGGAGAGCGGGGGGCAGGTCTACGCCATCGGGGGCTGCGACGACCACGGCGTCCCCAGGGACTGCTTCGAGGTCTACTCCCCCGAGGCCGACCAGTGGACGGCCCTGCCCCCGCTGCCCACCGCCCGGGCCGGCATGGCCGTCACCGCCCTGGGCAAGAGGATCATGGTGATTGGGGGCGTAGGCGCCAGCCAGCTGCCCCTGAAGGTGGTGGAGATGTACCACATCGACGAGGGCAAGTGGAAGAAGAGGAGCGTGCTGCGCGAGGCCGCCATGGGCATTTCTGTCACGGCCAAAGGCAAGTGGGGCGAGGGCTGAGGGCGGGCGGGGAGGAGGGATGGGGAGACCTCGGGGAAGGAATGGGGTGGGGCAGGGGGATCCCATTCCTGATCCCATCTGATCCTTCCTTTAAAAAAAATTATATATATATATATATATATATATATATTTGATTTTTTACAGAGAGGAAGGGAGAGGGATAGAGAGTTAGAAACATCGATGAGAGAGAAACATCTATCAGCTGCCTCCTGCACACTCCCAACTGGGGATGTGCCCACAACCAAGGTACCAGAATTGAACCCGGACCTGTAAGTCCACAGGCTGACGCCCTATCCACTGAGCCAGTAGACACTAAAACTAGAGGCCCATTGGCCAACCATATTTTACAGATGGTGAAACTGAGACTCAGTGAGCGAAGGGTCTAGTAATCCCACATGATGCCACATCCCCACTCCACCTGGCTCCTCCTAACCAACTGGCAGGCTGGGCCGAAGGGGAGGGGAGGGAGGGTGCAATGACTCTGCACACCCCTTCTCTCAGCAGCATGCTGGAGCCCACCATCCACAACACCATCCCCTGAAACTGGCTTGCACCTGCCACCACCTCCAGACACATACTTGAGGTCCTGGGGGTGTTCACACCATCACCGCCCCAACACCAGGCTCCCCTGAGGGGGCTTTGGGGCCTGATTCCAGGGCCCTCTCCCCACCCTCAGGCTCTCCCTCTGCCTCCTAATCTCTGAGCTACGGATAAGCGCTGTACTCCTGCAGCATCTTGCCCACCCATACCTATCATGGCATGGGTGTGCTGACCATGTGGTTTTACAATTCTCATTTCATCTTCCTCAAGCCCCTACTTCCCTTCGCTTCCGGCCTGGAACAGCCCAGAATAGAGAGGGAGCTCCAAAAGTCCCTTTTGTTAAAACATAAAGGGTTTTGTGAGAAGTGGCCCAATAGGAACTAGGATAGTCCAAATCCAGACAGACTTAATGGGATGCAACTTTCCCTCCCTCTCTGGCAAAAGCATCCAGCTGCCTGCTGGGTCTTACTATGGAGTAGGCACCAGTATCGCCCGGGCACCTGCTCTGTCTCTGCCACTGGTCTAGGTCTGGGGAGGAGAGAAAGATGAAGGCCTGGGCTCTGCCCTCAGGAACCCAGGTCTGACCAATGGAGGTGACCAGGGAGAAACTCTAGCCCAGAATCCTTCAGGGCCCGATGGTCAGTGGAGCCTCCACAAACTCCCAGTAAGAAGGAGGGCATGGAGGTCCATGCTTATCCCCAAGCCTCAATAAACGGTGCTAAGAGATTCAGAACTAACATTTATCGAACCCTCACCATAGGTGTTTTATATATATTAACATCTTTGATCTTCACAACCTGTCAGATGAGGTAAGAGCGATTGTCCTCATTTTGGAGAGAAGCAGTGGGAGGCCCAGAGAGGTTAAAAAACCTGCCAAGGTTGCACAGTAAGTGATGATGGAGTCTATGCTCTTAACTGTGGTACTGAATGGGTTCACCAATCTATATTAATAAAAGGATAATATGCTAATTAGAGCGGACGTCCTTCTGGACAAGGTGCAGTGGTTGCAAAGGGCCAAGGCTCAGTCTGCTGCAGTCAGCTGCAAAGGGCAATGGTGTGGCTATGAAGGGCCCAGGCTCAGCCAGCAGTGGCAGCAGCAGTGGGGTAATAGGGGCGGCGCCTTCCCCTGATCTACCAGGTCACCTCCCGCAGAGGGAGGCCAGACAGCGGCTTAAGGCCAGGGGCCTAGGGAGAGACAGGGGTGATCAGGCCAGCAGGGGAGCAAGTTAGGGATGATCAGACAGGTAGGCAATGGGGTTAGAGGCAATCAGGCAGTCAGGCAGGCAAAAGGGTTAGGGGCAATCAGGCAGGCAGGTGAGCAGTTAGGAGCTAGTGGTCCCAGATTGCGAGAGGGATGTCCGATTACCAGTTTAGGCCCAATCCCACCAGCTCTGGGATCTGGCCTAAACTGGCAGTCAGACATCCCCCGAGGAGTCCCAGATTGGAGAGGGTACACGCCAGGCTAAGGGATACCCCGCTCCCCATGCACGAATTTCATGTACTGGGTCTCTAGTTAATTAATAAGCATTTATATGCCTGCTTGCCAGGCATTGTATTTGATGCTAGGGTCACAGATTAATTCTCAAGGACTTACAATCTATTGGAAGAACTAGACAAAGATTATTTCAGGAGAGTGTGGTGCCTGGACTGATGCAAGTGTCATGGAGGCACTGAGCAGGTGCTCTCAGCTCATCCTGGTGCTCAGGGCTCCCAGTGAGTCTGAAGGAATGAGTAGAGGGGACGGAAGGATTCCCAACGGCAGGTGTGTTTCAGGCAGCCCAGGGCCGGGAGAGGTGGAGCTTATGGAAGGTAAATTCATATATAATCAGGCTAGGGTTGGGGTTTTTGTTTGGTTTGTTTTCTTCCCCAGGAGGATTAGAAAGTAGAAGGAAATGGTACTCATTCCTGAAGTACTCTTGAAGAACAAAGGCCTCTGAGAGTCAGACGTGGGGAGGACTGGCTCCTGAGAGGTGGGAGTGGGTCCAGGGAAATAGCCCTGTGGGGGGCTGTGCCCCTGACAGGCTGCAGGCGAGGCCCAGGGACCCTTGGATGCCTTGCCGGTCCTCTCGGGGACAATGGCAGAGAAGCGCCTTGAAAAGGCACCTGCAGCCCAGAGCAGTGGAGCGTGAGGGAGAGCTGCTCTCCCAGAGCGTCCAGCTCCCTGCCCGGCAGCTTCTCGAAGGGGCTGGTTTTCTCTCCTCCGAGCCTCGTCCTCATACACCCCGAGCCCTAGTCCCTTCAGTGCAGTGCCTCCTGGAGCCCACCGGCTTCCCAGTTTGTGAAAGAGGACAGTGGGGAAGGCAGGGGGCAGTGCAATAGCTCTGCAGACCCCATGGGGGTGGCAGGAAATGGAAGAACCAGCAGCAGTCCAGTGTCCCCCAAGGCCAATGACAGCAGGGCTGACCTCATTTCCAAGGCTCCTGCTAGCTGTAGAGAGCGCCAGTCTCAGAGTGCCTGGGCCAGGCCACTTCTGGGGGGTATCAGAGCCACGTCCCTCCGCTTCCCATCCCCTCTGGCTTCTCAGGAAGGAGATGGAGGGACCAGACCTGCAGAGGATTGTCTAGGTCTGGACTCCGCCGCAATCTGCCCTACGCAAGGCCTGGTGTTTCGGGCTTAGCTAACGGCTGGACACGAGGTAGCTGAGGCATGCAGGAAGACCCAGGCTCAACATCAGCAGGGTCTTTTCAATGTGGCCTCAACCCTACTGTGTGTGTGTGTGTGTGTGTGTGTGTGTACGCGTGTGTGTGTCTCATTCAGCCAGAGCAGTGGCCTGGCCTCATTGCTGGTGTTCAGGGAGTTTTCAGAGCCTGGTTGTGATAGGTGATGAGCACAGGTGGGACTGTCTCACAGTATCTGTGAGCTGAGCCCGGGGTTGCGTGTGGCCTTTCTCCTTAGATTACCGAGTGTACGCGGCAGGCGGGATGGGTCTGGACCTGCGTCCACACAACCATCTTCAACACTATGACATGCTCAAGGACATGTGGGTGTCACTAGCACCCATGCCCACCCCGCGCTACGCGGCCACCTCCTTTCTGAGAGGTTCCAAGATCTATGTGCTGGGTAAGGACGGTTGTCTGTCCCACATCAGGCGTTCCTTCCCTCCCTCCCTCCGGTCAGTTCCCCCTGAGAAGCATCTCCTTGTGTGTTGAGCATCTCCTTGGCACTAGGGGGAAAGCATGCCAGCCCATCCATAGGGAACTCCTCTATGACTAGGTAACCGTCAGAGGGGGAGGCCCAGGCCAGTCCTCAGGAGCTCACTCCTCCGCCCACCCCCCACCCTGCTCTGGTCTCCAGGAGGACGGCAGGCCAAGTATGCAGTCAACGCCTTCGAGGTCTTTGACATTGAGACCCGCTCCTGGACCAAGTTCCCCAACATCCCCTGCAAACGGGCCTTCTCCAGCTTCGTGACCCTGGACGACCGCTTGTACAGCCTGGGAGGCCTGCGGCAGGGCCGGCTCTACCGGCAGCCCAAGTTCCTCCGGACTATGGACATGTTTGACATGGAGCAGGGTGAGCTGGGGCCATCTATCTGCGTCTGGCTGACCCCCCACCCCTCCCTCCTACCCCCACCGTACCTCTCTCCCATCCGCACTCCCAGGGCCGCTCGCCCAGCTGGGCGAGCCTTTCAGAAGTCTCCACATCCCTCTCCATTCAGGGGTTCTTTTGGGCCAAATTCTTTCATCCGCACTGAGCTCCCTTTGGTGGGCTGGTTTTGTTTCTATCAAAGCCTTTGCCACCCATTGTCTATTCTTACAACATCCAGGCAGGGCCACGGGAAGCCTCGTAGAGAATCGGAAGGATCCTGACCCCTGCGCTCACTGCCGCTCCTTAGCTTTTTTCCCAGCGCGGAGCCTGTGAGATCAGAGGTGGAACAAGTAGTTGGTTGTGGGGGATCACAGTTCCTAGGACTGCAGCAGACTTGGGAGAGGGGGTTCGCCACAGAGCGCGTTCATTCAGACAGCGGGAGGCATCGTGTGAGTGGAGAGGAGGGCTGTTTGGGACTCCGTGTGAGTTCGGGGCGCTGGGGTCGCACCTGATTCTCTCTGTGTTCTCCCACGGCCTGCAGGGGGGTGGCTGAAGATGGAACGCTCCTTCTTCCTCAAGAAACGCCGAGCAGACTTTGTGGCCGGCTCTCTGAGTGGGCGGGTCATCGTGGCCGGAGGACTTGGTAAGGATGGGGCTTCAGGTGGGTGCGGGGGCTCTGGTGCTTGGTGGATCATTGGCACTTTGCACAAGCAGGAGAAGGAGCTGGCTCCTTGCACTCTGCCTGCATCTGCTTTAAAAAAAAAAAAAAAAAAAAAAAAATATATATATATATATATATATATATATATATATATAGTTTTATTGATTTTTTTATAGAGAGGAAGGGATAGGGATAGAGAGTTAGAAACAATGATGAGAGAGAATCATCGATCAGCTGCCTCCTGCACACCCCCTACTGGGGATCGAGCCTGCAACTAAGGTACATACCCTTAACCGGAATTGAACCTGGGACACTTCAGTCCGCGGGCCGACGCTCTATCCATTGCTCCAAACAGGCAAGGGCCTGCCTCTGCTTTATTCCAAAGAATTCACAACACTCCCTTTCTCCTAGCCTGGACTTCACGTGTCCATATGTGGGCCCGATGTCGTCTTTCTGTCCACTTACACAAGGGACACGGGACCATAGAGCATAAACAACATACTGATGACCATGTAACTGGGGTGCTCAGGCCCCTGGGGGTCCTTGCCCAGAATGGCAGAGGCAGAAGTGTGGCAGGGATTGGCCTTGGTCCTCTCTGACCACGTCTTCTCCCCGGATTCCCAGCTCCATTATGGAATAGGGAGCAATTGGATCACACACGTTAGTGTGATGAATTCAGGACTTGCTGTATGACCCTCCCTCCCGGAGGCAGAACCCCAGCAGCAAGGGGGGAGAGAGATGGGCAGCGGGCTTCCAGGCAGACGGCGTTCACTCAGCGTGGACAGACTCCAGTTCACTATCTCCTAAAAGGAGCACAGTGTGAGCTAGACCACGTGGGCTGCTTCCCGTACAAGGCAGGAGGTAACAGTGTCTAGAAACTTCTGGTAAAAGCAGTAGATTGGGGAAAGAAAGCTTACTCATGAAGAGATGGAAAGCAGGGAGGGCAGAGTGGCTGTTTGACCAAAGCTACTGGCAGGGAGGTATGGAGGTGGGGTAGGCAGGGGCAGCCAAGGAAGTTGAGGTTGCTTGGCTTTTACCAGTGGGAGCGAGGGAGGCGGGGTGACTGCAGGGCACGGATGGGTGGCTGGACTCCTTTGAAAATTCCGGTTCCCTTTCAGGGAACCAGCCCACGGTCCTGGAGTCGGCAGAGGCGTTCCACCCGGGGAAGAACAAGTGGGAGGTGCTCCCGGCCATGCCCACGCCCCGCTGTGCCTGCTCCAGCATTGTCGTCAAGAACTGCCTCCTGGCTGTGGGGGGCGTCAACCAGGGCCTGAGTGACGCGGTAGAAGCCCTGTGTGTCTCTGACTCCTAGCTGTCCTGGGCCCGGCGCCTTCACCCTGGACTGGATCACCTGACTCTGGACAAGAGGCGCTGTCTTGTCAAAGCCGTTTGGGCTTCTTCCCAGAGGCCAGCTCCTATCAGCAGCCAGTGGGGCCAGGCTCCGGGGCTTAAATGACCTCGCTCCGCCTCCTAATCCTACCAACTCCCAGGAAACTATAGGAAGTCCCAGTGACCTCCAGCCCCTGGTTGGAGCTCAGCGGACCTCGGGGGAGAGTCCCCACTCACTGCTCAGGCAGAGGCATGCACAGGAGTCTCTGCTCCCTGACTCTCTCTGAGTCCCACCTCTCCCCTTCTCCAGAGGAGGAGCTGCTGCCACTGTCCTTCCCCAGCTCTCAAAGAGTTTGGTGTCTCTTAAGATGGAAATGGAGAAGGGTTGCAGGGGAGGGGGGCGGTTTCGAAATGCCTCCTCTCTCCCTTGGCCTACATCCCTTCCCCATTTGCTGGTCAACGGTGAGCCTGCCCTGGACCTCGTCTCCGCAGCAAGAATTGGCCTCAGAGGCAGCTTTGGAAGCGAAATTGTGGACTGATCCCTGTTGGCAGCCTTGGCAGGAAGGACCCAGGCCTCCCCAGGGTCCTCGATGGGCATGTGATGCTGGGGAAGGAGCCGACTCCACCCCGGCTCTGCTCCCCACGCCTCTCCTCACTGTTCCTCCTTCTGCCACCCCTTCCGCCGACCAGAGGCCTGGCCCTTCTGTCCCCAACAGCCCCAGAGTGTTTCCGTGTGAAACCTCATTTACACTGTGGCATCCGAATCCACCAAGGATGGATTACTTGCACTCTGGTTATCTGCAGCAGCACAATGATTAAAATCTATATTCTTATCTTCCTGGCATCTTGGTACGGGGTGGGGTGGAGGTGGAGGTGGGTGTGGGGGGGTGGACAGGTGTCTTGATGGTTAGCGGGGGACTCCATGAAACAGTCCCTCTGACATTCTCAGGCTAAAGAGGGTCGCAAGGGACCCCCTGTTTCTGGCTGTTGCCTCTGAAGAGGTTCTGCTTTCGAGCCAGCACTGCCCCAACCAGGCACCTCCCCTCTAGGAAAGCAGCCTAGCTTCCTTTTCCAAAGAAGGGAGGCTTCACGGATGTGTTGAGGAAAGGTTGCCCTCAGTAACGGGCTGCTTCCAGTTCCTCCTCACTTCTGGCTTCCATTCACTCAGCTTCCGCTGGTTTCTGCCTGGCCCCAGAACTTGGAGAACATGCTTCTTCCTGATTCCCAGTGATTTTTAAAAGCCCTACTGGCACCAGGGAGACAGACGTGAAAAAAGGCCTGCTCCTGTGAGGCTGCGGGGGAGCCAGAGAACACCACGCTGACTTCTCGTGAGGCAGGAACGGAGGCAGAAGGCCTGCCCGCCTGGATCTGGGGCAGGGACGCTGGGAGTCGCCTTCCAGAGGCGGTGACTCTGCTGAGCTGCACACGTGGAACCTGCGATGTTCAGAGCTGGGCTGTTTGTTTCTCCTCTGGCACCTGGCCTTTGTCCTTACATGGTCCCTAGGAGGGTACCGCCACCTGCCGGCCCTGCCTTGCCTTTCCTCCCAGCTAGAGGCATCCTGCAGCCACGGGTGCCCCCTGGTGAGCCGGCTGCAGAGAGGCCTTTTCTATAGCTTCTGGACACCCCTATTTCAGCTCAGCCCCCTGAAATAACTGTTGGAACACGGGGCAAAGGGGTTGCAGGTACCGAGGGTAGAACAGCATGTTAAGGGAAGCCCTGGCTTGGTCTCCCCAGGCCACTTCCATTTCCACACTGTCCTCACCACCCTCTCCCTCCCCCCAGAAAGGAGTTTCCACACTCTCCTAGAGGAAGCCAAGCCTAGCACCAGTGTTGGTGGGGTGTATGGGGCTTTCCATGTGCACAAAACAGTACCAGATCCGTGGATGGGACTGAGGTGTGTTAAGATGGTAGAGCCTGCTGCTTCTGTGAGGCAGGTAGGATCGTCCCATCTTGTGGATTAGAAAACTAAGTCTCCTGTGGGGCTGTACCTTCCTTGTCCAAGATCACAAGCTGGTAAGTGACCGAATGAGGTCTGATTCTAAAACGACCCCACTGCATTGCCTCCAATAAAATAGCACCTGGAAAAATGGAGAAAATCAACCGCACTAGCCTAGCTTTAGGTCCCAAATGTCAAACCTCAAAGGACGGAAGACTTTCTGTCCCAAGGAATTAGGATTGACAAGGAAAGATTGGGAAGGGGTAACGTGAACTGAGCAGAGAACAGTCCTACATGCATCTCCAAGGAAAGGTCCCTTCTCGCTGCTTCATCCCATTGGCTGTTCCAGGGCTTTGTTTAACCCTGGCTGCCTATGCTGTGCCTGGCTCAGTGCCTGGCTCAGTGCCCGATGCCGGTTCCTGCCGCCCAGCAGTTGCAGCTTGGGGAGGCAGATGGGATTCAATCTGCGGTTACTATTTAATGAGACGAGATCGCTGTCAGCCGTTGCGAGCACAGCCCAGAAGCGACTCACCCGTGGTGGCCGCAGAGAGCTCCACCAAGCTGTGGACGTCAGGGCAGGGTTCCAGGAAGCAAATCTTGAGCTGCACTCTGATAGGAGAGGGAGGCCAGCCAGGCCGGGAGGAGGGTCCCAGGCTTCGACGCGAGAGAGATGGGTTGAATCATGATCGTCTTGTGATCTTGGGATGTTGTTAACCTCTCTGAGCCTCAGTTTCCTTATTTGTCAACTGGACAAAAGAAGGCCTCACTGTGAGGTTACGAGCCCCCTCCTTCACATAAAAGAATTCACTTACATTGGGTGGGTAGCTCCATTGCTATTTTTGTTGTTGAGGGAGAGGTAAAGGGGTTCACAGCCCACTGTGGGGAAGGGTTTGATTTACTGCAGCACCACTTGGAGAATCTAAGGAGATGGGGTTGGCAGTGCAGGGCCTTAAGAAGTCTAGACATCATCCACAGGAACCTCCAGGCCCATCTACAGCCCGTAGCTGGCACAGGATCGGACCCAGGAATCAGCAGTATCTCAAACCTCCTGCCCAGGGATGGGCTGCCCTCTCTGTGTGCTGTGGGCTCTGACAGGAGTGCCATAGGTTAAGATGGGGGCTTTTTATACACTGTGGTGGGGTGGGTGGGGGGAGGGACAGCCAGCCTGTTGATCCGGGCTTCAGCCGCAGCACCCATCTGTGCCAGTGTCACTCGGGGCCAAGAGAGATGCTGCCTCCCACCTTCCCTCAACCCGGCCGCCGGGAGCTGGTGACCCGGCTGAGGAATGTGCTTTGCTTGGGATTTCCAGGCCAGGGACAGCTTGGGAGGCCAAGGGCTCAGATTGCCAGTGGGAGCCAGGCACGGGGCAGGGAGGCGGCACTGGGCAGCCCTCCCTCGCTCCCTCCTGGGCACACAGCCCATGCCCTGCCCTGCCCTGTCCTCGCTGGCAGCTGTGGAGGCAGAGCCCACAGGAAGAAGACACTCAGCCCCTTCAAGGGAGTATGAAGTCCTGAGCACTGAGCACTGAGCACTGAGCCCAGTACCCACCGCCATAATCCCCAGGCTGCCGGAGCCTTTAACAGTTTACAGAGAGCCCCGCTGTGCATGGTCCCCTTTGATCACTGAGGACCTAAGGACCAGGGACACTGAGACCTCTGCCCCCATCCTGTGGCCAGCAAGGTATAGACTAGACTTAGAACCCCACCCTCTGACTTCTACTCTGAGACTCATGTACCCCCTGCCTCACCCAAAGCAACAGATCCTGTATCCCAGGATCTAACCCAAGGCCCCTGCACCACAGGGTTAGTGGAGAATCAATAAAATAGCGGGTGTGAAAGTGTTGACCCCCGTAAAGATGAAGGGCTGTCTTTATTTATACCCCATCTCAGTCCATCAAGGACCCCACAGGACTTCAAGCAATCGTACAGCAGGGTTAGTCAGTGAAAGTATGTGGCAAGATGGGGGAGTGGGGGAGAGCTATGACAGCAAGGGGCTTCTCAGACTCCCTAAGCTACAGCTGCTGTGACTGGGACAGAGGACAGTTAAGGTGCCCAGTGGATGAGCCATGAAACATTTACCCCAGTCATAAGCATAGGTCCCCCTTCCCTCCCCACAGCACGAGGTGCACCCCTCAGAGACCAGGACTGGACACAGCGGTGAGGGCCAGAAAAAGACAAAGACCTTTTGGTTTTGCCATTAACAATGAGATGAGGAGATCCTTTCAAAACCACTGACCCGGAGCCCTAGACTAAATCTACACAAATATCCACCCTCCCCACCTTCCATCTCTCAGAATCCCCTGGTCTGGCGTGCAAAAAAAAACCTGTCTCTGATGGTGGTTTAAAGGCCCTTTCTCTTCTCTGCCAAGTCAGGCTGCTCCTTCCTCCCACAGAGCTCCAGCCGGGCCAGTTTTCATGGTCACTTCCTACCTCTGAGCTTATCTTAACTGTGCTCTGTCCGGGTCACAGCAGCTGTAGCTTAGGGAGTCTGATAAGCCCCTGCTGTCATGGCCGCCCTCCCCCCAACACACACACACACACACACACACACACACACACACACACACACACACTGGGTCTCTGCCAGGATTGGGGGAGGAGATTTGGGGGGACAAGAGCCCTGAAGAAACCCCAAGCAAACTATAGGAAGCCATCAATCTGACACGATGGGTGCAGGTTTCACATCTCCTTACATCCCACAGCGAGCCCACGAGGCGGGCATGAGCCACACTGCAGGGTGAGTAAACTGGGACATCAAAAAGCATGGTCTAGCCAAAACCGGTTTGGCTCAATGGATAGAGCGTCGGCTTGGGGACTGAAGGGTCCCGGGTTCGATTCCAGTCAAGGGCACATGCCTGTATTGTGGGCTCGATCCCCAGTAGGGGGCTGCAGGAGGCAGCTGATCAATGATCCTCTCTCATCACTGATGTTTCTCTCTCTCTCTCTCTCTCTCTCTCTCTCTCTCTCTCTCTCTCTCTCTCTCTCCCTCTCCCTCTCCCTCTCCCTCTCCCTCTCCCTTCCTCTCTGAAATCAATAAAAATATTTTTAAAAGAAGCATGGTCTACTTGAGACTTGGGCAAATCAAGAAGCCTCTCTAAGGCAACTCATGATGGCTGAGAGCACTGTTTCCGGGGCCAGGTGGCCAGGGCTTCGATCTGGCTCCACCACCTGCCAGCTTCGTGATCCCCCAGAGGCAGTTACCTAGTTTCTCGGAGTCCCAGTTCTCTCATCTGTGGAATGAAGATAATCACCCACTTCTTAGAGTTGCGGTGAGGATCGAACTCATTCATACAGTGGCTAGCACACCGTGGGGAAGCTGTAATGCGAGAATCATTGTCATCTACAGAGTTGCCGAGGGAAGCCAATCAGTGGCAGAGCAGAGCACCCCAACATGCCAGTCTGGGGGTGAGAGAGGGAATGGGCTCCTGGATCTACTAGTTTTAGGGAGCAGTTACCAGGTGAACAAAAGAGCTGAGTGACTGAGATGTCTAATCTGTTCCTGCTTACACATTGCAGAGAAGCTACAGCTGAGTGGAAATGGAACACACAGTTGATTTATCCAAATTCCTTTTTAAAAAATATGTTTTTATTGATTTCAGAGGGGAAGGGAGAAGGAGAGAGATAGGAACATCAACGATGAGAAAGAATCATTGATTGGCTGCCTCTTGCATGCCCTCCACTGGGGAATCAAGTCTGCAACTTGGGCATGTGCCCTTGGCCGGAAATGAACCTGGGACCCTGGAGTCCGCAGGCTGACGCCCTACCCACTGAGCCAAACCGGCTAGGGCCAAATACCTTTTTATAGATGATGAAACTGACCCCAAGAGTGGAAGTCCTTGGCCATGACTATAATGTGGGTTGTGGTTTTTTTTTTTTTTTTTTTTTAAAGGAGCTGGAACCCAGGATTCCTGACTTCCGTCCATCTGCGTGTGCTCTCCCTGCTGCTTCAGCTGGGGAGACAAGGAACTCTCTGGCTTGGGGAGAAGAGCTAGCTTTTTCGAGGGTCATATCCCATCTGGGCCTGGACAGTGAATAACATGAAGTTCCCATTGCAATCAAGGGCTTGGGGAGGGTTTTTTGTATTTGCAGCACAAAATCCCCCTCAATTCCCAGTAAGCCTGGCTAGGATTTAGATTGTAAGCAGCTCACTAGTTTCATCTTGTGTTTCTCCAGGCCAGTTGGGCATCACAAGGCAATGCAATCCTTAGGAACAAGCTGTGACATTGGACTGGCAGGGTTTGCCTCCCCGCTCTGTTACTCCCAGCTAGGGGCTAGTGGTGTAGGGCAGTGGTCGGCAAACTCGTTTGTCTAAAGAGCCAAATATCAACAGTACAACGATTGAAATTCCTTTTGAGAGTCGAAAACTGACTTCTGCGCATGAGCCATGAAGTTTCAATCGACTGTACATGTGTGCCCGCACGTGGTATTTTGTGGAAGAGCCACACTCAAGGGGCCAAAGATCTGTATGTGGCTCGCAAGCCGTAGTTTGCTGACCACTGGTGTAGGGCATGACACTGGATCCAAAATGCTCACTCAGAACCAGGGCTGCCTCAGTAAATGTTAGATTTATTGTTACACCTGTTGTAGTTGCGGGGTACATATTTTCTGAATGTATGAATGAACCAGTGATTGAATCCTTGAAGGAACAAATTGCCTAAGGCAGTGTTTTTCAACCTTTTTTGGGCAAAGGCACACTTGTTTCATGAAAAAAATCACGAGGCACACCACCATTAGAAAATGTTAAAAAATTTAACTCTGTGCCTATATTGACTATATATAAAGTAATTCTCTTGAATAGGAATCAAATAAACACAAAGAAAGTATTTTATAATTACTTTATTATGAAATATTAAGTAAACAAAATAGTGAAAAATTATAAAATTCTTGTCTTGTCTGCACCTACGGCACACCAGGCAACATGTGCCGCGGAACAGCGGTTGAAAAACGCTGGCCTAAGGGGCCCCAAATTGTGCTACAGCTTTGGGCATCCCATAAAACTTGCTAGACTTACTTTGGTCAGAAGAGGGCAGCATTGAGTCAGCAATCCCAATTTGCCCAAAGAGTTCCAGGATCTACAACCCTCTCTTTTGACTCCCACCTCTTCCAATGGCCAGGTTCCCATCTAGGCAGTTCCACCAGGCAAGGCCTTTCCTCCGTTTACCAAATCCCACCCTCCCTCCAAGAGGGCACCCCTCCAACGCCCAGTCAGCCTCCTGTGAGGTCCTCCCTCAAACCCCTCAAAGGCCCATCCTTTAAGCCCCACATGGCACTATCTTGAGAGTCCTCCCACTTTCTGCCTTGAATTGTGTGTTTATCTTCTTTCCCTTACTAAACGGTAACTTCCTGAGAGCGGGGAGCTAGTTCTTAGGCACCCCTCAAGACTCCAGAGAATTTCTTTCTCATGCGACCTGTCTTACTCCCCACTCCCACCTCACCTCCACAGCCCGACCTTGGTGTCCCTCACCTGCCCTCCTGCAAGCACCCTGCACTCCACATATCACTGCAGTCCTTACTCTGAACCGAATTTTAACGCTGCCTTCTCGAGCCCAGATCCACACAGACACCGAGATTACTACATGTGTAAGGATTGGGACACGTGCTTGTTCGTAATAGTTTTCCCCGTGTGGCACCTAGTAGGCCCAATGGATGGTTATCCCCAGATAAGATTTGCTTGTTTATTTCTCACTAGAGGGAGCCCTTCTGGCTGCGATCAGTGATTAAACGTCAGCATGCGGGGGGAGGGGGCAGGCTTCCTCCTCCCAGGACTGGACAGTGGGACAGGCAGGATGGAAATAGCTCAGCCCAGATTCCCGGCATTTCCGAGCACATGGCCCAGGAATTCCCCAGGATTTGCTGGCAGCTGAGTCACCTGACGTAATTAGATTCCCTGTCAGGCGTTCAGGTCTCCCTCTAAGGAATTTGAGAGTTGAGTTTCAGCAGTTAAGATCATTTCCGAGACGCATGTCTGTTTGTCTGCCTCCCTTGCCTGTTTGCTGGAAACAGACAGCGGCCAGATGCACGTGCCACGAAAGCCCTGTCCTGCAGCCCCACAGAGCCCTCAGGCTGCCCCTCGGCTGGGATAGGGGAGATCACTTTTCTCTGAGGTCAGAGATCCACATTCTGGTCAAAGGAAGCTGACGTGGGGGTGGGGAAGAGGCAACAGGGACGGGAAATCTACTCCCCACTGCCATCAGTTTCGCTGCTAATGGAGGGAAGGAAATCGCTCCTCTGTAGTTGCTTTCACTCTAGCCTTTCAATTCCATTGCATTCCTTTGGTTCCTAGCGTCTGTTGAGTGTCCTTTGGTGTTGGGAACACCTGGAAGCATTCATAGGCGTCTGAGCATGAAAGAGGAGCTTAGGCTCACCTGTATAATTCTTTCATCTTACTTATGAGGAGATGTTGATTCACTTCTCACACCCGTCTGGTCTCAGCTTCAAGGACCCTGTATGCAGGAAGCTGCCCCTGACCAACCTCCTCTTGCCTGGTCTAAGGGCTCCCTCCTGTTACACACCCCAAGGATTCTGTTAGCCCCATTCTGGACACATCTTCCCCTAAGATTTGCTTGTTTATTTCTCACTAGACTGAGGACAGAGACCATGTCTATCTCGTCACCATCAGATCCACAGACCCAGCACTAAGAATGTGTAGAATGAATAAGTGATTGGTAAAAGGCCCCAGAACTGGCTGGTATGTCAGGGCTAGAACTGAGGTCTCCCAACACTGTGCCCTGTGCTTGCTCTTATAGTACCCACACGTATCCATCTGTATGATCCCAGCCAGCTGAGCCCCTAGGGATGGATGCAGATCTCAAGGGAGAAAGCAAACAGCAGGTCAGGGGAACTGTCACCTGGGTCACATTCTGTTTTCCAAGACAACCCTGAGCAGGGGGCGGGGGGGGGGGCGGGGGGGGCAGTAGAGGGAAGAGTACCAAACTGGGTCCCCCTCCTATGTCCCTTCAGATTTGGGAAAGGGGGGGATTTATTGCATAAGTTGATCTTCTTCAGCCGCCAGGGGGCAAAGGGCCCCATTCTCCATCCTTAACTCCCGCTGGAACGGCTCAGAGCACCAGTGGAAGTAAGAGAGTAGGCAGACACCAAATACAAAACTCAGTCACTGGGGATCTAGTCCCTCTTGACCCTCAGCATGCCCTGAAGACACAGCTGAAGGCACCATCCTCCTGGGGGGTCTGGCCCCAGTTTCTTACAAGTGGGTATCGGTAGTATCAGTTTTGATACCCACTTCGCAGGATTGGGTTATCACGAAGACTCAAGGGGAAGTGTTAGGGGAGGAGGAGAACCTGTGGCTATTTGATTTCACTCTAAATGACACTCGGCATGGACCTGGTGCTATGACCTACCACCAGTCCTCCTGACTCCAAACTCAAAGAGAGGAAAACCTTGCAGGGACAACTATTTATGAATTTAGAAGTACAAGTTAAGCAATGGGGGTGTAGCTTTATTTTTTCAATGAATGTTTCCCTTTGGTTCTTTTCACCTCCTTCCAACACTTTATAAAGCCCCACCACATCTTGAAGGCCCATTCAACTCTAGAAGCCTTCTTTGATGGAGTGGTAAGAACTTGCTAGAACCACATTTCTGAGATCCAATCAAGGTTGATTGAACTAAAGATGAACTCAGAAGCCTGGAACAGCTAGCCCTCCCACGTAGCTGGAGCCCACCTCTATCCCATCCTATATCCTCCTTTTCGAAGTGGTAAGTGGCTTTCTAGACTTTGGCTTGAGAGACGCAAATTACTAGGATGGCGAAATACTTGGGTGACTTCTAGTCCTGTCAGATTGCCCCAGGCTCATTGAGAACATAGCACAAGAGAAGGACAACAGGTGACTCCAAACAGGATCAAGCGCCACTCAGAGGCAAGAGCAGTTCCAGGGCTCCTCAAAGTTTCCAGACAACACACCCAGCAGCCTCCACCGGTGTCCTTTAGTTCAGTGGTCGGTCGCCAACCTTTTGGCGACCTCAGGTTTAAGGCTGGGCCTGTCCCTACGCCGGTTGCACAGGAGGGGGTGGGCGGGCCCCATTGACACCTTTCCAAGCAGCGCGGAGAGGGGAGGCGGGGCCGGAGTCCTGGGCGGACCAATGAGAACGGCCCCGGACACACAAAGTCGGCGAGCGGGCCAATGGGCGCGGGGGGTGTGGCCTGGCCGCGGGCTGGGGCATTTATAACAAGTTGGAATGCGGCGCCCGGACGCGCGCTGCGAGGCGGCGGTGGGCTCACGGGCAGGGTTCGGAACGTGTGCCCTGGTTCTACCCACGCAGCCGACCCCTACGCCGCCTGCTCTCGGCTCCTGCTCGCCATGGAATCGCTGGCTCTCGCTCGGCGGCCCGGCCCGGCTCCTCCGGCCGCCCTGGCCGACGGGCTCAAGTCGCCCAAGCCGGTGATGAAGAAGCAGGCGGTGAAGCGGCACCACCACAAGCACAACCTGCGGCACCGCTACGAGTTCCTGGAGACGCTGGGCAAGGGCACCTACGGCAAAGTGAAGAAGGCGCGGGAGAGCTCGGGGCGCCTGGTGAGTGCGGCTTCTTCCTGCTCGGGCTTTGCTGGGGGGCCAGAGCCTTGCACCGTGGGTGCGTGGGGACCCCCTTTATTCAGTCTTTTAAAAATATATATATATATATTTTATTGCTTTTTTATAGACAGGAAGGGAGAGGAATAGAGAGAAACATCGAAGAGAGAGAAACATGGGTCAGCTGCCTCAGGCACACCTCCTATTGGGGATGTGCCAGCAACCATGGTACGTGCCCTTGATGGGAATCGAACCTGGGACCTTTCAGTCTACAGGCCGATGCTCTATCTACTGAGCCAAACCGGTTAGCTTGGTCAAGCTTCATTCAGTCTTGACCAAGCTGAGATTTCGGGGCTGGGGCGGCGGTGACGGTGTGTATGGCAGATGTGTCTGTCCCTGGTTGTGCGGACAAGGGTCGCAGACCTGAGAACCCCAACAACACCGGGCAGCATGTGGCGATGGCCAGTTAGTGATGGCCAGTGGGTGCAGGGAGCCTGGAAGTCTATGAGCATCCTTAGGGATGAGAGGTCCCCCTAAAGAAGATGGAACCTGAGTTGAGTTTTGCTGGGAACAGACTTCCAATCCAGTGGAATGGGAAGAGGAAGTAGAAGGCACCTGATCCTGGTAGGGGGGTTAGTCGCAGTGAGTGTGTGTGTTTGGATGAATGAGTGAGGCCTCTAGTTCTCAACTCAGTCCTGTGTGTCTGGCAGCCCAGCATACTACGGAGATGTGCACGGGGATGGAGGGGGGGATGGGGTTTGGACACTTAGGTCCTTTCTAAATCTAAGAGTGAGTCAAAGTGTCCGTATGATGAGTTTTTTTAAAATATATTTTTATTGATTTCAGAGAATGAGAGGGAGAGAGAAATAGAAACATCAATGATGAAGAAAGAGAATCATTGATAGGCTACCTCCTGCTAACCCCCTACCAGGGATCGAAACCAAAACCGGGGCATATGCCCTGGCCAGGATCCAACTCTGACCTCCGGGTTCATAGGTCAGCACTCCACCACTAAACAGCAGCAATGCGATGAGTTTTTTATTCTGGGAAATGTGAAACCAGGCTCTGGCGCAAGGTCCACTGTGCCCCAAGATTCCTTCGGGCCCAATGCCTTTTCAGAAAGGTGTCCTGTTAATTTGGTGTGTGTGTGTGTGTGTGTGTGTGTGTGTGCGTGTGTGTGCACATTGTAGTAATCATAGTGATCTGTGGGACCTTGAGCAATTAATTTATCTCTGTACGCTCAGTTTCTCTTTCTGCAAACATGGAGAAACCTCAGCCTCCCTCACCAGCTGCTGTGAGGACTGAGTGAGAAGTAAGTGTGAATGTAAATTGCTCTGACATGAAGAAACCACTGTGAGAACTGATGCTTATATCTGGAAAGGCCAACCCTGAAAGAGTGACATGCTTGCCGAAAAGTTGGTGAACAGAGGTTTTCAAACTGGAGTTTCATATGCATAGGAGTCAACTGCTTGTTTGAAATCCTTATTCTCTGCTCCCACACCCATAGGATTTTATTCTGAAGGTCTAGGATTGGGACCAAATAATCTGTATTTTAACAAGCCTTTTAGGGCAGGTGCTCTAGGAATTGTTTTGCCAAATCCAGTTGAGTGCTGGCTATGAGATGTGTGGAAGCACAGGTGTGTGTGTGTGTGTGTGTGTGTGTGTGTGTGTGTAGCCATGGTTTGCCCTATCGGCTGTGGCTGCAGTCGCCGCCCCGGATTGTTTGCTTTAGCAGCCAGTAGCTGGTTTGAAATTTAAGAAGTCCTTTCATTGGTGAAGGAGAGTGGATGCTGGCAAAAGGGGATGGGTTTATGGCCCCATCAATAGACCGGGTATGCTTTTCTGCTAATGCCTGGCATGGTCCCCGTTGCCTGCTGCCAGGTTACAGCTATTGGGCAATCATATACTTCCTGACTTTCCTTTTCTTTCTCTTTCTATAAAGTGTGAGGGCCTGGTGGGGCTCCAGCTTCAGACTTCTGGGCCCAGGCTTTGTCGGCGGCTTAGCTGGAAGATAGCTGATTGTGGGGGGCAGATTGGGTTGGGGGGCCTGGGGGGCCTTAAAACTGGGAAAGTGAGATTTAAGTTTAGAGAGCTCATCAGGCTTTTGACCTAGGTCACTGCATTTAGAAGAGAGAGGGAGGAAGGCGGGGAGAGAGGAAGGTGGGGAGGGAGGGAGCACTAAAGAGATCTTATTGATTCTGGAATGAGATAAACCAGCTTTCAGTTTCCAAATCTCAGCGACTGGAGGCAGGGGTTCCAGCTCTTGTTACATCAGAACACTGACTCCAGAAGATACTCCCCACCCCGTGCCTTCTGCTGTATGCAGGGAGCCGAGATCTGTAGGAGTGGGACCTGTTCCGAACCTCCCCGATCCGTATAGACGGTTCTGTGCTTCTGCTGGGCACTTGCTCAGTGTCTCTCTTCTCCTTGTGGAGCAGCTGCCTGCTGTGCTGATGGTTCCTCAGTTCTGGAGAGGAGTCCTCTTCCCCACCCCACCCCCTCATTCCTGCCTCTTCACTGTTCCCTCCTTCTCTCTTCACTGAAGAGATACCAACCTCAGGATCTTCAATGGGAGAGAGGGACATGGAGCCACCCAGACCCCCTCAAAATGAACTGAGATTACTGAGAGACTAACGTCAGAGGAAGACCTGCTGGGTGACTCCCATCCCCATCTTCTCTCCACTTTTACAGACCTTTTCCCGTCCCCAGCCTGCCTAGGTGAGATTGTCAGGGGCTTGATGGGACTGTCCGGAGGAAGGGGCAGGTGGGCAGGACTAATGGCTACTCCAGGAGGGCATCAAAGGAAAAACAAATATTTGCTCTGGATCTCCTAGTCTCCAAGTGCATTCCTGGTATCCCGATGACATTTCCTCCTGTGGTCCTCCCAGCTCCCTCACTCCCCATCCCCCTAAAGAGAAAAACACCTGCCGGTAGAGTCGACCAGAGCCTTTGGGATGATCTGCATGGAAGTCTTAACCTCTAAGGGCTTCCATGAGGAACACGAGGGGGGCCAAAAGGCTGGTGACCCGGGGCAGAGGTGCTTCTGTCTGATATATGCAATGGCTTGTTGGGATTTGAAAATGACTGAGATGGTCCTATTCCCTTCATTGACAGATGGGGAGACTGAGGCCCAGAGAGGAGAGGAGACTTGTTTTCTGGCTGGTTAGTACATACATGCCTGCAACCTAGGCCCTGATCTGACCACCCCAAGTCCTGGATCACCACGTCTGAGTCTTGGCCTGGGAGTTGGCCTTCAGTTGTCCCCTGGCCTGTCTCAGTGTGTTTTGTCATCCCAACAAGTCTGCTCCAGTCACCTTTCTCAGCACTTCAGGCAGTGCCGAGGGTTGGAGGATCGCTGAGAACCGACACACTCTCTCTCTCTCTCTCTCTCTCTCTCTCTCTCTCTCTCACACACACACACACACACACACACACACACACACACACACGCACACTGCCTGTGAAGGATCCTAGTTTGGTGAACTACACCACATTCCTGGTTTTCACCTTGTCAGGAAGGCTGCTTGACTCAGAGTCAGACTGCATGGGTTCAAAATCCTGCCCCTATTGCTCACCCACCAGCTCTGTGACCTCTCTGTACCTCAGTGTCCTCATCTGTAAAGTGGGGTTATGGTAACTCCTACTGCATGATAGTCTCGTAGGATGAAATAAGATAATATATGGCAAAGTGCTGAGTACAGTAGCTGATACAGTGTCCTCCCAACCAGGCTGCTGTGACTACAGTCCCTCCCCCTCTCCGGGAGACATCCATCCTGGGTCTCCCTGCCCTGAGCAAGACCCTGGGCTGTGCTCAGCTTCTTTAAGCCTAAACCGCTTTGGTCTCCGTTCAAAGTCCCAGTCTCTCCTTCAGCCCCGACTCCAGAGGACTCCCACCTGGCCGGCCGCCCTCCCAGCGCCTCCTGCACCTGCCTGCTCAGCAGCGGGGAGGAGGCCCCGGCTGCGGGCGACTCTTGTCCTTGGGCCCCGGCCAAACCACACAAGAGAGCTGGGCAGGGAAGTGCCTTGCCCAGCAACCTGGCAGAGTGGGCAGGAGGGTGGCAAGGACGGGTGGGCACAGTATGTGGTTTATGGGAAGCAGCTTGGACTCCCCTCATGGTTGGAGCCCATCCCTCTCCCTGGCTGGTTCTCTGGCAAGCTTGGTGGGAGGGTGAGCCCCCACACGCTGGGCCCACCCCCACTCTGCCCAGCCCCAGGCCAGCCCAGCTCCATCTCTCCTCCATTATCTAAGTGGGTCATCCTCCATCTCCTTCCCCACCTCCCAGGTGGCAGCTGCTTCGTGAAAGGTCAGAGAGGAGCCAAGGACCTTGGCTCCAACTCCTGGCAATAGCCATGACCAGAGATGCCCAGTGCGCACCCTCCTTCCTGGGACCTGGGATCAGCACCTTTAGATCTTGTTTTTCTAAGACCTTCCTGCCATCCTCTCCTGAATCCAGATCATTCCTCCTGATCTGAGTTGGGGTGGGAGGGGGGCAGGTAGGAGGAGTGTTTAACCATTGGAACCCCAGCACCCATCTCTCCAGTATTTGTGTAAGTGGGATGGGGGTGGCTGGTGGTGGTGTGCAGATTGGCCCAAGGCAGCGTGTGGGGCATTCCCTTATCCAGGGGTGGGAGGGAGGGAGCTGGAGGCAGGGTGGGGCATCTGTGAGGATCTTTTGTCTTTTGAGACAGGCAGCTTCTCCAGGGAACACCTCTCTCTCTTGGATCCTGACTCTGCCTTCGAAGAGTCGGTGCACCTTTTCTGCAGTGTTTGCCATTTGCAACACGGGGCAGGGGGTTAGCCCTGCAGGGCCACAGGAGTGAGAAAATCCCTGGGCTGGGATTGGCAGGAGCTGTGCTCAGACAGGTTAGCAGAGATATAGCTCTTTATAACGATCCTTGGCTAGCACCTTCCTGGCATGGTCGCAGGTGACCCATTTCTGAAGACGCTCAGCGGACAATGCTGGCGTTTGGAAGGGAGCTTAGAGATCGTGGTGTGCAAATTTGTGAATGGCCCCTTTCTTCCTGGCCTTTGCTCAAACATTTCTCTCTGCCTGGCGTGCCCGTGCTGCCCCTCCCTAGCCTATCCTCCTTGGCTTGGCAAACCCCACTCATCTGTCAAGACCTAAAACATTTCTCTCCCCGCTCCTCCCGGCCGAGGAAGCTCCTCCAGTGCCCCTGGAGCCCCTGGCAGACAGGGGCCTCCGTTTTCACACTCATCACTCTCCACTGGAGTTGATGTTCATTGCCAGTCCTACCGCTGCACTGAAGACCTTGGCAGAGGGACTGTCCAATTGCTGTCTGCATCCCCAGCACCTCACATAGCACCAGGGAAGTAGTGGGCGTTCAGCAGGTGTTTGGAGAATACATGACCTTTCATTTTTCAGATGAGGGCAGCAAAACCAGCCAGACCAGTTGACCAGATTATTTAAGTGACTTGTCTTGAGTTGCAGAGTCCAGCAGTGGCACATAAAGATGAGAGATACCTGAGCTCCTGACACCCTCTCCACAGACCTAGTGTTTACGTGTCCATTCATATAATCGTTGTGTCTGGGTTCCCTGTTCCCTCTGAGTATCTAAACCTGGGTACTTCGGAGGGGAAGGGGTCCCTGTTAGTGATATTGCTGGGATGAACCAGGGTTGTCCCTGGGCTTGTGATCTCTCTACCTCTGGGTGATCCACGCAGCTCCCGTCAGTACGTTTTCATTCTAGAGAGTGGTTGCTCACTAATCGCCTTGCCGATGGAGAACAAAGGTCCCTCCGAATTAGTGCCCGTGACAGAGGTTGCCTCTCCACCCATGCCCGGGAAGAAAGGCAGAAAATCTCACCTGGCACCGGCCCCATCAGTCAGGGAGCAGCCCCATGACCTCACCAATATCTCTAGATGGCGATTGGTGTTCCCCAGGAAACAGTCGTTGAGTGCTTTCGATTGCAGAGCTCTGTCTAGGCCTGAGCGTTGGCTACATCTTATCTGCTTTGCTAGGCTAGCCAGCAGGTAGCGAGAGGCCCTTCTCATGGGATGGGCTGAGGAGCCGCGGCCCAGCCTCACCAGGGCACTGACATCTTGCTCTTCTGGTTTGTCACCTGCTTAGGGGCTGGTGGAGGCCTGCTGACATTACTTGTTCCTCTCCTGGGAGGTGCCAGCCACACTGTGCTGTCCTAGGACCTAATGTAGATGATTGGGGTCCTTGCCCCCCCCACCCCCTGAGGCCAGAGCATAAGCTAACAGGAGGATGGAACTGTCCGTGGAGGTTAACAATTCTGATTTAGGGCCATGGGCTTCCAAATTTGAGAGAAATGGATCTCAAGGTTTGATTTGAACCCTCTATCTATCCATCAGCGTGCTGTTTCTAGCACAGCTCAGACCCCTTTATTGGGGGGGGGGAAGGGGGAGGGGGGACCTCCTTTCTTTTAGGTCTTGTCTTTTTGAGAGCTCTGCCTCCTGAGCCTCAGATGGTTTCTTTCTTGTTGTATTTGTCTGTGTGTACACAGTTATACATCCCACATGTGCTTAGCCTTTTCATATATGCGCATCTTAAGCCCTCACATAGTTCTGTCTCATTATCAAGTTATGTGATTCATGTATGTTTTTTTACTACCTGTTAATAGGTTATTATGGCCCTTTATCTGAAGAGTACATCGTACTTTATCCATTGTCTGATTATTAAAATGCAGACATTTAGAGAGGAAAGAATTAGCCTATAAAATTGTGTCTTCCGGGAGAGGATAAGGGTCTGGGGAGAGAGATGTGTGGAAGCCGAGCTCCAGGCTGAAACCTCAGAGCTGATGGAGGAATCCAGTCCCTTTGTCCCCATCCCCACCCCCATCCAATTCTCAGTCAGGGGTTTTGCAGCACAGCTCTGGGGGTGTTTTGGAGCAGAAGGGGTGGGGGCGTGCACCGAGCACCTGCAGCTGCAGCGTGGGCCTCCACAGCATCTTGGCGGGAGGCTCCATGGTGACAGTCCCTCCCGCTGCCATTGTCCTCCCTGCCCCGCTCAGGGAGCAGAGAGCTGGGCCTGGCTCTTTCCCGGAGGCAGCTCCCGGGGAGGAGGGCAGCCGATGGCCCGTTGCCGGGGTGACGGCCCTGGGCCCTGTCAGCAGCTCCTCTTACGGGATTACGCGGGGCTGTTCCGCATTCTTGTCGCTGTCCCTGTGAGCAGGAAGCCATTGTCTGCCTCCGAGCCCGGTGAAAGGGGGGATTAGAGGCCCCCCCTCCCAGGAGTGGTTTCCTTTTCTCCGTCTCCTTTTGAAACTCTCCTGGGAAACTGAATGAGGAGCTGTTTACCTCGGCCTGTGCCTTGGGGTTTCTCCTAGCTTGCCTGTCTCCGGTGAAGGGGAAGTCTTGTGTTTACCATTTGTGTCTCTGCACCAGGCTCGACAGGAAGTGACCAGCCCTGGGACACCCCGCCCCTGCCCAGCACTGCTGCCAGCAAGGCAGGCCTCTACGGCCGTGGCATTTGTGTGGCTCATCTCACAGCCAAAGCGGGAAAGCACCACACGTGTCCGTTCAGCCTGTTTGTTTCACGGAAAAGAAAGCTCTGAGGAGGGGTGGGACGGCCCCTGGGGACAGTGACAGAGCCTGGAGGAGAACCGCTGTCTCCTGGCTCCCAGGCTGTGTCTTCTGCACACACACACACACACACACACACACACATATACTCTCTCACACACACACTCTCTCACATATACTCACACACACACACTCACACTCACACAAACACTCTCTCTCACACATATACTCTCACACACACACACTCTCACATATACTCACACACACACACACACACACACACACTCACATATACTCACACATACTCACTCACATATACTCACACACACACACTCACATATACTCACACATACACACTCACTCACACACATACACACACACTCACACACATACACACACACTCACACACACATACACACACTCATACACACCCACTCTCACACATATACTCTCACACACACACTCACACTGCACAGTTGTGATTCTCCCCTTTCTGTCACCTTGGCCCTGTGTGGGATGGAGAGAGAGGGGGACAGAGACCCCTCAGTCTCCAGAGCTTTGTTGCAAGGGCATCTGGCAGCTCTTTCTTCATTCTCCCTTGCCTCCCTCCACCCTTGAGGACCGGCCACAAAACCCAGCTGGAGCATTTGTCCTTTTATGGCATGTTCACCTTTACAGACAAGAGGGCGAAGCCCAGAGGATGCGGTTGCTGGGAGAGGGACAGTCCTTCCCTAGACTGAAGAAACCTGTGTGGGTTTTTGTTTTCATATTTTTTGTGTGTGGTAAAATATATATAACATAAAATTTACCATTTTAAGCATTTAAGTGTACGATTCAGTGGCTTCCAGTACAGTTTCCATGGTATGCAACCATCACCGCTATGCATTCCTCCCATCGTTTCATCTCTCCAGACAGCAGCTCTCTGTACCCATCAGACAGTCCTGCTCAGCCCGCCACCAGTCCCTTCGCCTGGCAACCCCTGTTCTGCTTTCTGTCCTGGGCATTTTCCCCTCCTGATCACCTCATCGAAATAGACTGGTACGGCATTTGGCCTGTGCGCCTGGCTTACTTCACTTCATATAATGTTCTCCAGGTTCATCAAGGCGGTGCCGGCTAGTGACAGTATGACTTTGAGCAGGTCACTTGACCTCCCTGGGTACCAGTTTCCTTGCCTGTAAATGGGGATGAAGATGCTTCCTGTGCTTACCCCCCAGGGCTGTTGGGAGGGCCAGTTAATTTACTAGCACAACAAACAGTTATGCGGTGCCTACTGTGTGCCCAGCACTATGCTTGGCATCAGGGACCCAGTGGTGGGCACATCCTCGTCCTCCTGGGGTAGTAGGGTAAATCTGCTGTGTGAATCCTAAAGCATCAGCCTTCCCGATGGTTGTTACTTTCCTTGTTCATCGTTGGTCCTGACTCCTTCCTGCTGCATGGACCACCCCTACAGAAGGTGCTCTCCAGCCTCTCCGCCATCTTCCCTGGTGGAGGTCAGAGTGGCACCCTGGGGTGCGTCCTGTGGCCTCGGCGGCAGCAGCAGGCGGACCACAGTCAGGACTTGGAGAGTGTCCGCGGGGACACTGTTAGCTGCCAGACCTTCCTCTTCACTCTCCAACATTCTCTTTCCCCAGGTGGCCATCAAGTCGATCCGGAAAGACAAAATCAAAGATGAGCAAGACCTGATGCACATTCGGCGGGAGATTGAGATCATGTCGTCACTCAACCACCCCCACATCGTGGCCATCCACGAAGGTACAGAGGCAGGCATTTGCACCTGTGTGTGTGTGTGTGTGTGTGTGTGTGTGTGTGTGTGTGTAGAAGTAGTCAGAACAGATGATACAAAAGGAAAGACAAGAAAAGAAAAAAGACACAGGCTTTAGAGTTGGACAAAAGCTGGATTTGAAATTCAGTGGTGTGGCTTGGGCAGCTATTCAATTTAGTTTCTGGGTGGGCCTCAGTTCCTCATTTGTAAAACGGGATAATCCCACCTACATCACAGGGGAGTTGTAAAGGCCAAATAAAATGTCACCGTGCGCTCAGCTCGTGGGAGGAACTCTGCGTATTGTAGGCTTTTTGTGGTTATTGTTCGGGCTTCTGTACTTGAACGCTACCTCCCCAGCCCAGTGAGAGCCTCCGCCATACGGGGGCGGCTGACACAGGGAGGCCTGCACCTGCCTCGGGCGCATGGGTGCTGAGAGCCAGCCTCCTAGGGCCTGCCCCGTCCTCGGAGTCATTCCCGCCAGGTGCCTGGCTCCCTCCTCTCCTTATCACCTCTCCCAGCCTCCTCTTGCTCTGACAACAGTGGCAGCTTTCCACTCCAGCTGCCTTGTTCCGTGACCGAGACAACAAAGCAAGCAAGAGGAGGGGGGAGAGACAAGGGAAAGAGGGGGAACACCTTCCCACACACATCTGTCTGCTTCCAGCCTTTACATAATGTCAGTTAGATGGGACAAGGGATAGCAGCAGAGGGAGGGAGACTATGGCTTTGCCCTCTGTCTGAATATTCCTGGTGGGAAATATGAGAGAAGTCTTCTCTCTTGGGCTATATCATAGGAAGACGAAGGGCAGAGCCGCTCACACGGCCCTGTGGCCTGAGCCTGTCCCACAGGAGCCCAGGCAAGTAGCTGAGAAAGCCCATTGTATCTCTGTGTATTCCCCTAGGGCAGAGTGGGCATGGTGGAGTAGTGGTTAAGCCCTGCTGAGCGTGGTGATCGGTGTGTGTGTGTGTGTGTGTGTGTGTGTACACATATGGGTGCATGTCCCACACCCATATCCCCGGCCAGGTCTGCGCACTGAGCTTTGAAGCTCAGGATGTGGCTTCCCCCTCCCCCTTCCAGTTCTGCAGATGTAGGGCCGTCATAGTTACCATGTGAGCGGCAGGGCTCTCCGGATCCATCCCCATGGTGACACAGCCCTCAGGAGGTTAGACTGGGGGGTGGAGGGTTGGGGGACTGACCTAGCTGCTGTCCAGAGTGTGCTGGCTCTTAAACCCCGATTTCATGGCACAGAGGCTGCAGAGCTATGGAGACGCACAGGGGGAGAGGCTCAGCTGGACACCCCCCAGGAGGCTGGGCCACCACCCATCAGGGCCACTCACTCATGCTCCCCTGGGAAGAAGCTCAGTCCTCCCCGCCATGTATCTGAGTGCCTGGGAGCTGGGGCTCCTCCTGGGAGAAGCCACCTCCCTCAGCTCCCTCTCACCTGCTAGACAGCAGAGCCCGGGGCTGGCCCAGCAAGCCCAACTCCTAGGACCTGTTTGACACAACGATGCAATGTCAGGGCCATGCGTGTTCTGACACAACCCAGCTGAAGGGCCAGTTTGGCGACCTAGTCGTTCCCTAACCTTTCCAGGGGGCTGGAGCCAGGACGAGGCCTCACGGGGCAAGAGGGCCCCTCCTCTACGTGCTGATGAGCCAGATGGGGCAGGCTGCCTGCCAGGAGCCCAGCCAGTCAATGAATTACCGAACATTCTGATTGCTTCTGTGGACGAGGCCCTGGAAGGACTCTGGGTGGGAAGTCAAAGGTGTTGGGGGAGATGAGTACTCAGCTCTCCAGGGTACTGTGTAGTGTACAAGCCACTTACATAGACTTCTGTTCCTTTTCTGACCCTCAAGGCAGGCATTGTGTGGGCATTCTTATGTATATTACATATAGGAGGACACTGCTAATAAATCTAACCGTAGGTGGCATGTATTGAGGGCTCATTTATGTCAGCGCCCCCCTCCCCCCCCCCCCGCCAGCTTGCTCAGCCAGCCCCCTGCTGTCACCAACCTTTTTTTTTATTATTTTAAAAAAAAATGTATTTTATTGATTTTTTTACAGAGAGGAAGGGAGAGAGGGATAGAGAGCTAGAAACATCGATGAGAGAGAAACATCGACCAGCTGCCTCCTGCACACCCCCACTGGGAATGTGCCTGCAACCAAATGTACACGCCCTTGACCGGAATCGAACCCAGGACCCTTCAGTCCACAGACCGATGCTCTATCCACTGAGCCAAACCGGTTTCGGCATGTCAGCGGCTTTATATCTAGTTCTCATCGCAGTCCTCAGAGGTTGCCATGATCATCCCCCTCTTCAAAAGAGGAAACTGAGGCACGCTGGCTGAATAACTTGCCAGGGCCACTCAGCCAGTAAGTTATGGGGCTAGGATTCCAGCCCCGAACCGACGTTCTTACTGCTGGGTCTAGAAGAGGTTTGCCCTACGTCCCACAGCAAAAAACACGGACTTCCGAATCCGACAGCCTTCCCATTCTCACCCGGGGATGGCTCTGCCCTTGGGGAATCTGCAAGGTGGTTTCACGAACCCACAAAAGCCAGAACCTCCAGAGAGGGCGGGGGAGCCAGTGTGCTTGGCCTTAACGAGTCACTGCTGAATGATGTGGAGAGCGTCAGAGGCCCTTCTCCTGCCCTTACCTGCCACCCTCCTGCCCCATCACAGGCATCCCCAGAGGAAGGTCCTGGAGGGGGTGTCCGGTCCAGGGCCAGGGAGAGGCCAGCGGCCCCCAGGGGGAGCAGCGTGCGCGGGAGGGTCCTGATGTCCCGTCTTGCTCTGCCCAGTGTTCGAGAACAGCAGCAAGATTGTGATCGTCATGGAGTACGCCAGCCGGGGCGACCTGTACGACTACATCAGCGAGCGGCAGCGGCTCAGCGAGCACGAGGCCCGTCACTTCTTCCGGCAGATCGTCTCCGCCGTGCACTACTGCCACCAGGTGGGCCCCACCCGCCCGGCCCTGCTCCGAGGGGGTGGTCCCGGGCTCCGGGGCTGGTTTGGGCCAGAGAGGTTCCAGGTTTCTCCAGGATTACACAGGGAGATGAGCAGAGGCAAGACTCGATTCTGGGCCTAGTACAGTGGTTGGCAAACTCATTAGTCAACAGAGACAAATATCAACAGCACAACAATTGAAATTTCTCTTGAGAGCCAAATTTTTTAAACTTAAACTTCTTCTAACGCCACTTCTTCAAAATTGGCCCACCCAGGCCATGGTATTTTGTGGAAGAGCCACACTCAAGGGGCCAAAAGAGCCACATGTGGCTCTTGAGCCGCAGTTTTCGGGCCATGGGCCTAGGGGATGCTAGGCTTTGAGTCCCTTGGCCAGGGCTGGAAGGGCCTGTGATAACCATGGCTATTCCCAGTCTACTTGTCTCCCCCCGCCCCGCCCCCCACACACACTGCCTCGTGTTTGCCTCCCTTTCCAGACTAGGCCCTCATGCCCCCCCCTTCCTGCTGACCTCCCCCTGAGCCTCCTCCTCCCTCTTTCAGAATGGGGTTGTTCACCGGGATCTCAAGCTGGAGAACATACTCCTCGATGCCAATGGCAACATCAAGGTGAGCCCACGTCTTGTTTCCAGCAGCTCCCCCTCCTCCCCAGCCTTTCCGCAGCCTTTCGCCAAGTAACTCGAAGCCCTTAGGGGGTCCCAGGAGGAGTCGAACGAGCTCCGACTTACATGTTGGTGCCCCCTTCGTTTTATGGATGGAAAACCGAGGCCTCAAAATAAGGGGCTACTCACACAAGGTCCTGTGGCTAACGAGGAGCTGAGCATGGGCTTAGAACCAAGGTCTGCTGACTCCCCAATCAGTGCTCTTGACATTACAAGACTGACAGGAGTCTAGGTCTAGGGGCAGTTTTTGCTCACTTGGGACTGGCAGGGAGCAGACCGTCATTCTCCCTGCCGGTGTGCATATGTGCACACATGCGCACACACATGCGCACATCCATCTGCTGCAGTTAGGTAACCCTCTGGCACCTTTCCCCAAAGGCCAGGCCTTCTGGCGCCAGCTTCCCGCAGTTTAATTTAGGAACGAGAAGGGCACGCTGATGAGATAACCTCAGAGCACGGCGCTGGAAAGGGGAAAGGCCAGGCCGGCCCCTGCATGTACCTGGGAGGGCACTGACTCTGCACTCAGACTTCCTCAGAATCTTCTCGAACTTGGGACATAGTCCCTTCTCATAATAGTCCCTGTGCTCTGAGGTGCCCTGGCACTTACTTCTTTCCCCCTTCCCAGCCAATTCCCGGAACAGGTGGAGCTGGCTTTGATGTATGGGGTGGGGGAGGGGAGCAGAGCCCATAAACCCCGGACCTGCACGAACTCTCCATCTGCACCAATCACCCGCCTCATTATGGGCTTGATAAGGGGCCAATAAAGTCATAAACGAAGGAGCCAGGCTTTCGTAAACAGGCCCCCTCCACCCTGGACACACATGGCCCTCTGCTGGGGAGGAAGAGGTCAGGAGCAGAGGGCACTGGCCTCAGCCTCTGTCTGAGAGGATGGTTGGGGAAAGGTCTCTCTGGAGAACAAGAGGTGGACTTGGGGCCTCTCACAGCCTCGGGATCCGATGGCTCAGGGAGTCCTGGGAAAAGATTCCCTCTCCTGGGCTGTAACTCCAGCCATGATCTTTGTTCTGCCCTCACCTTTGCTTCTCAGCCATACTGGGCTGACCCCGTGATCCTGCCCGGGTGTGGACATAAACAAACCCTTCTCTAGGAAGGGCGGCCCAACCTTACATGCTTACTCAGAGCTGGGGTGGCATGCGGCTGAGGGTCGTGACACTGGCAGGAGATGTTAAGTCTCCCCCTCCATCTGGTCAACCTCCCATTGGGTCCCATTCATGGGTCACACCTGTGCTAGGAGCTGCAGGAGGGATGGAGACAGAAGGAGGTCCGCACGGGGAGCACTGAGGTGGCAATATGAGGAGACAGAACTGCTAGGCAGTGGCTATAGTAAGCCATTGGAAACTAGGGCTTCGGGGGAGATCTTAGGGCAATGGAGGGCTTCCCAGGGGAGGTGGGCTTGCTGGATCCGGAGGATGCATACGCCTGGGGTGGAGTACAGCGTGAGCAGAGGAGCCTGGGCACAGTGAGGACCCGGAACCTCCCACACTCATACCGGAGTGCTCATGGACACAGCTTCCGCAGGGCGCTTCCTTCCAGGGCCTGAGCCGGGTGGACAGCGCCCAGTGCGGGCGGGAGTCATGGGCAGCCTTTCCTCCTGCTGGGGCCTGGGGTTCCCCAGGGTCTGGGAGGGGCAGGCTGAAAGCACCAGGCCATCCCAGGCCTTGGCGTGACCCTGTGTGTTTGTCTCACCCTGCAGATCGCTGACTTTGGCCTCTCCAACCTCTACCACCAAGGCAAGTTCCTGCAGACGTTCTGCGGGAGCCCCCTCTACGCCTCGCCCGAGATCGTCAACGGGAAGCCCTACACGGGCCCAGAGGTGGGTGCCCACCCTCCACCACCGGCCTCCTCAGGCATTTCCTGTGGGACTTTAGCTCCTCAGAGCATACAATTCAACACTGCTCACTCACCCCCACTCCCCCAAAGCAGTGACTTGCCAGGTCTCTAGCCAGCAGTGGCCAAACTGGGACAAGAACTCAAATCAGTTGTCCCTCAGCCTGGTTCTGGGCTGCTCACCTTCCTGGTTCCCATCACCTTTCCCAGCGCCCAGCCAGCCACCCCTTCCTGTCCCTAAAGGATGGCCTCGCCACTGCCCTCGTGTTTGTGGCTGCCCCCGCCAAGGAGAGGTGATGGACAGCACCCCTCCCCGGAGGCTCAGTCCCTCCTGCAGCGTCACTCCTTTGCCCTCAGATACTAGAGGGAGGTGACCCTCAGGTGCACTGGCCTCTCTCTCTGGTGTGCAAGGGGGGCTGGAGGCCCTCCAGTGTCCTTGCTGATCTGCCCCCTCCTCCCCTCTCAGGTGGACAGCTGGTCCCTGGGTGTTCTACTGTACATCCTGGTGCATGGCACCATGCCCTTCGACGGGCAAGACCATAAGACACTGGTGAAACAGATCAGCAGCGGGGCCTACCGGGAGCCGCCGAAACCCTCAGGTGAGTGGGCGGTCTGGGTGTTCGCACCCAGGCCCCGGTGTCCTGAGCTAATGCCTGAGGCGGAGTCAGTGGCACAGAGCGAGGAGGACACCCCATGCGGCTGAGAGGACCCTCCGCCGCCTCCTGCTCTTCTCTCTCTGCCTCCGGTGTCTGTGACCTGGACAAGGAGGGATGTCTCTTCCTTCCCTTGTGGGCACGCTCTGTTGTATTTGGGGAATGCTTTCTAAGGTCTAACCTACATCCCTTTCGCTTTAGTTGACTCACTTTCCATTGCTTTTGCCCTCATCCCTTGAGTTCTTTTTGTCCTTTCTACCTACATTGTAAGCATCTTGGTTTACCCTTCAGCACAGTCCACATTCTTGGAGGGTTGCATGGAGAACGAGGATGCACACTCACATACAACAAGGCTAACAAAGGGGCCCGAGCCCTGAGGGGCATGGCATGAGAGAGGAAGCTGGCAGAGTCCATCCAGGAGAGCCAGAGGCTGGGCGGTGGCCAGGCTGGGGCGTGTGTGGAGCCCTCGGTGGGAGTCAACGTAACTTACCACGGAGTGAGGGGTGAACCAGGGAGAGGGGTGGTGGGTGCCCGTCCTCATGGCTGCCCACTTGAAGCCCCTTGTCTCTGTCTTCCAGACGCCTGTGGCCTGATCCGGTGGCTGCTAATGGTGAACCCCACCCGCCGGGCCACGCTGGAGGATGTAACCAGTCACTGGTGGGTCAACTGGGGCTATGCCACCCGTGTGGGGCAGCAGGAGGCCGTGCACGAGGGAGGGCACTCTGGCGGTGACTCTGGCCGGGCCTCAATGGCCGACTGGCTCCGGCGCTCCTCCCGGCCCCTCCTGGAGAACGGGGCCAAGGTGTGCAGCTTCTTCAAGCAGCACTCGCCGGGGGCGGCCAGCGTGGCCCCCAGCCTGGAGCGCCAGCACTCCCTCAAGAAGTCCCGCAAAGAGAACTCCATGGCCCAGTCCCTCCAGGGGGGCCCGGCTGGTGACACCGCCCCTCGCCCCAGCAAGGACAACCTCAAACTGCCGAAGGGCATCCTCAAGAAGAAGGCCGCCGCCTCCTCCTCGGAACAGGCCGGGGAGGACTCTGAGCTCAGCCCGGCCCCTGAAGGCCCAGAGCAGGCCGCAGCCCCCCTGCTCCCCAAGAAGGGCATCCTCAAGAAGTCCCGGCAGCGGGAGTCCGGCTACTACTCCTCTCCCGAGCCCAGCGATTCTGGGGAGCTCTTGGACGCGGGGGACGTGTTTATGAGCGCGGGGGACTCCGTGGAGCAGAAGCCGGACCAGGCCTCGGGGCTGCTCCACCACCACCGCAAGGGCATCCTCAAACACAACGGCAGGTTCTCCCATGCGGCCCTGCCGCTCACGGCGCCCGCCACCTTCTGCTCCCTGAACGAACTGGCCTCGGCCTGCCCTCCGTCCAGGGCCAGCCGCCCCTCGGGAGCTGTGAGCGAGGAAAGCATCCTGTCCTCCGAGTCCTTTGACCAGCTGGACCTGCCTGATCGGTTCCCCGGGCCTCTGCTGCGGGGCTGTGTGTCCGTGGACAACCTCACGGGGCTGGAGGAGCCCCCCTCAGAGGGCCCGGGAAGCGGGGGCCTGAGGCGCTGGAGGCAGGACCCCCTGGGGGAGAGCTGCTTTTCCCTGATGGACTGCCAGGAGGTGACGGAGGCCTACCGACAGGCCCTGGGCATCTGCTCAAAGCTCAGCTGAGGGGGGTTGGGGGGGGGGCATCGCCCCAGTGGTTAGGCTCAAAGATGCACCTGGCAACACCCTGAGGGGAGCCCCTTCTCCCCTGCGTCCTAGGACCAGCGTCCCAGCCCAGAAGGCTGAGATGGTTGGCCGATTAGTCCTTGGGGAGGAACGGATATGGGCAAAACGGGCACGTGAAAGGCATTGAGGGTTCGATGTCCTCAGCCCCTTGGAACCAAGAAGATAGTGGAGAGGGGGGGAAGGGTAGAGAAGTAGAGGGAAGGCCTGTGGCCAAGTCCAAGTTTTTCGACTCCTGTACGCAGCCCCATGGGAAGAGCACGTTTTGCAGCAGCCATGTCCTTAATTGCTGTGCATGGTGCCTGCGCCTCGGGAGGGATGGAAACTCTCCCCATCCCCACCAGGCACTAAAACTGGAATATGGAAACTGCTCCTGTGCCTGGGACGTCCTCGGACAGTCTCCTGCGTGTGCCCGTCCTCATTCCTCCAGCAGGGAGAGAGCACACAGCCTGTTTTCCGCAAAGGCTCTCGCCCCTTTCCTGTCCTCCGAGCCTCCTGACGCCCAGGCCTCCTGGCGTCGCTGCTATGAATCTGAAAGACTTGAAAAGGCTCCGGCTGCTACTGGACTTCATCTCAAGGGGCCCCGACGCCTCAGGACCCCACCGTGAACCTCAACGGCTCTGTGACCTTCTCCGGCCTCTAAGCTGCTCCGGCTCCTGAGAATGGATGCGCCTATGTCTCTGGGGTTTCCGGACCCCAGAACGTCCTATTTATGGTTCCAAGCTCTGTGTTCTTTTTAAAAAAAGTGGATGTTGCTGTTTTCTATACTGTGAATACTGTGTTCTGGAAAACCCGCCATATGTGTAACGTTTGTGTACAGAGAACTATTTTTGCAGTGATTCCCTATTGATCGTGGGGGAAGGGGGCCCTTTTTTAAATCCGCGTGTTCCGTGGCACTGGCCAGAGGGGGTCTCTGGCTCCCTCGTCCACGCCCTGATTCCGTCTACCTGATGGTCCCTCTTCCCTTCTCCGCGGCCAGGAAAAGAACCGCGCCATTAAAAACCAGAACGGCGACTGAAAACAGCCTCTGTTGTCCTGTGTGGGGAGGTGGGGCACAGATCTTTGAGCCTTAACACACTTCTGCTGGGAAATAGAGACGCTACTTCATAAAAACAAGCCAACAACAAGCACCCAGCTGTAGCCCCCAGAAGCTCCTTGAGACCCCTGCATTCCTAGTTCTGCCCTGTTAAACGCAGAGGTGGGGGGTGGGGGGGAAGCCCTGGGCTGAAGGTCCCAATTTGCTCTTCCCATCATGGGCACTAAAGGGAGAACTGGGCTTGGCTGATTGTCTAGCCCTGCTCCCAGCCTTCTCTGCCTCTCCTTCCACCCCTCTCCCACCCAGTTCTGTCCCCCGCTGCTTGAAGACACCCCCACTGCCTTTATTCTCTCTCCAAAGAAATCCCCGTTGCCCAGTCTGCCCCCACCGCCTGACCCCTAGTGAAATAAAGAATGCTTGGAATGCCCCCCTCGAAGGCCGTCCTTCAACCCCCAGCAGAGCATGCCCAGCCCGCTCTGCTCCTTTGAGAAACTCCAGGGTCCCATGAGGACAGATGAAAGGGAGAATAAGGACAAAGGGCAGGCAGGCAAGCAGCCCAAAGGCTCCAGCTTCAAGCAGGTTCCCTCCCTATGCCCTACTCCCTACCCCAACACACCCCTGTCCCAGCCAGCTCCAGCTCCCTTTCCTCAGCACACCTGCTCTTCTGGGTTGGAGCCTCGGAGCCTCTGGATCTTCCCTCCCCTTCTCTGCAAAATCGATGGGTCTGGGAGTAAGTAAGAAGTCCAGGCAAGTATGGGGCAAGGTGCTAGAGCTAACAAGAAATTGCTCGGACTACAATCAGAGTATTTCAATCTGATATCTTCAAGGTACTGCTGAGGACTGGAGCTCTGGGCTATAAACTCCGGGTGAATGCCAGGAAAATATAAGGGAGGGTTTTTACCTTCAAGAGGCATAGAGTTCAGCTGCAGAGTTGGCTGACTCCTTTATTCATCCAGCTTAGGAATCAGCCCTATTCTCTGCTAAGCTCTGTGGAGACAAAGGTTGTTGCTGTATCTCTGGTGCAATGCATAAGATCTTAGCCTCAAGGACAGCAAGGTGGCATGTGTAAAAATGAGTAAAATTCGGACTTCTGGTCAAGAGGATGGTGTAGGTAAATGTGATATTCGCCTCCTCCCACAACCACATCAAAATTACAACTAAACTACAGAACAAACCATCTTTCAGAACTGCCTGAAACCTGACTGAATCCAAGTCTGACAACTAGGGAATTAAAGAAGAAACCACACTGAGACTGGTAGGAGAATGGAGAACAGGACGGGCTGGTCCCACACCCATGTGTGATGGATAAAAATTGAGAAGTGAGAGGTTCCAGCCCCACATCAGGCCCCCAATCCTGGGTTCCAGTACCAGGAAGAGGAGTCCACATAACTTCTGGCTATAAAACCCAGCAGGGATTGTGAGACGGAGGACATTTGGAGTCCCAGGCAGTTTCTCTTAAAGGGCCTATACACAGACTTACTCAGACTCCCTCTGAGCTCCAACACCGGCGTAGCAACTCAAAAGGCACCAGGAACATATAGGGAGGAACTGGATTGTCTTGCATCAGAGGGAGAGCTGGAGGGGAGCATCTTTCTGCTGACAAAAGTGCTGGCAGAGGCCATTTTTTCTTTCTAAAGACCCCCCCCCCCCCTCCCTGACCCCTTCTAGAGCCAGCAGGTAGGCTTCATATTTGAGTCTCTATCAACCTGGATCACACTGTTCACTCTGCCTTGGTGGTTCCCAGAGAACCAGAGAACCTGCCTCACCCAACTTCGGTGCCCACCAGTGGCTTTTTAATACAAATATCGTGGCTCATGCTTCAGACTTTCCTAAAATCTCTCAAACAAGCAGCATCCAGCCTCAGTGTTCCCTATACTTCTCACTAAATGGCCCCAGACTTGGCACTAGCAGCAGCCAACCTTGGTTCACAGCCTTGAGTCTCACCTGAGCACCTCCAAGGTGGCCCCAGGCACAATACAGGCAGCAGCTGACCTTGACTTGCACCTTCCAGGAGGCCCAAGAGCTAGTGCACCTGGTGGGCAGCTTAGAGCATCATCCAATCATCTCTGCAAGTGACATATTCAAGAGGCAGATTCAGCGGGCACCAGAGCCCTGCTGAAGTAAGTCCAGCTCTGTGGAGTGGGCCCCTGCACAGTTGATTCTCCTCAGAGGTTGGTGGTCAGTGGTTGCAGCCAGTCTTTGCAGCTGATTAGCCCCGGGGATAAATCTCTCCCCATAACATGCCAACATTAATCAAAACTCAACTACAATAGGAGGGTTTACACAGCTCACATGTGGTAGGAGGAGGGATATATCTGGAGTGCCCAGGGAGGCTATACCACTGTACCCTACAAGACACCTATTACATTAAACCACTTTGCTAAGTCTGGGAGACATAGCAGCTCTATCTAATACCTAGAAACAAACACAGGGAGGCAGCTAAAATGAGGAGAAAAGAAACATGACCCAGATGAAAGGACAGAGCAAAAGTCCAGAAAAATAATTAAACAGATTGGAGACAAGCAATCTACTAGATGCAGTTTAAAACACTGGTTACTAGGATGCTCAATGAACTTAGTGAGAACTTCAACAGCATAGAAAAGGACATGGAAACAAAACAAAACAAAAAAGAACCAGGCAGAAATGAAGGATACATTAATTGAAATAAAGAATAATTTACAGGTAATAAACATTAGAGTAGACGAAACCAAGAAAGAAATCAGCAATTTGGAATGTAAGGAAGGAAAAACTACCCAAAAAGAAAAAAGAACCCTCCTGCCCTGCAAAAAGAATGAGGACAAGGTAAGGAGCCTCGGGGACAACTTCAAGCATACCAACATTTGCATCATGGGGTGCTGGAAGAAGAGAGACAGCAAGGAATTAAAAACCTATTTGAAAAACAATGACAGAAAATTCCCCTAACCTCATGAAGGAAATAGACAAATAAGTCCAGGAAGCACAGAGAGTTCAAGATGTACCCAAAGAGGTCCACACCAAAACACATAATTAAAATGCAAAAGTTTGAAGACAAAGAGAGAATCTTAAAAGCATCAAGAGAAAACCAGTTAATTTCCTACAGGGGAGTTCCCATTAGACTGTGAGCTGATTTCTTAACATTCCCCCAGGTTGTGGGCTTGATCCCCAGTAAGGAGAGTGCAGGAGGCACCTGATCAATGATTCTCTCTCATCACGGATGTTTCTATCCCTCTCTCCCTCTCCCTTCCTCTCTGAAATCAATAAAAATGTATTTGTATAGTGTCAGATGAGTATGAGATTTATCTGCATAATCACTTAGTAAGTTGTATAATGTCTAATCACTGTAGTGCACACCTGAATCTAATATAATTTACTAGAGGCCCAGCGCATGAAATTCATGCATGGGTAGGGTCCCTAAGCCTGGCGGGTAATCAAGGCCGATTGGGGCCTTCTGGCTGCCAACTGGGGACTTTCTTCCTTCCGTGCTGCTCCCTGGTGGTCAGCGCACATGATAGCAAGCGATTGAACTCCCAGTCGAACTCTTGAGGGGACACTTCGCATATTAGCCTTTTATACCTTTAATTGAAAAATAAAAATGATTTTAAAAAATAAGTAAAATTCAACATAGAAATTGTCAGTTCAGAGAATGTGGAAGGAGACTTTGAATGATGGAAAAAAGAACTGAAACCTAGAAGTTAATAATAGGGGTTACAGCCCAGCCGGCATATGGTTGAGCATCAACCTATGAACCAGGAGGTCACGGTTCAATTCCAGGACAGGGCATATGCCTGGGTTGCAGACGTGATCCCCCACTGAGGGCGTGCAGGAATGATTCTCTCTCACCATTGATATTTCAATCTCTCTCTCCCACACCCTTCCTCTCCGAAATCAACAAAAAATATATATATTTAAAGATAATATAATAGGGGCTACCATTTATTAAGTGTTTATGCATCAAGCACTGGGTTGTGTTGTTTCATTTAATACAATTTTCATCATTCTCATATTGCAGAAGTAGAAATTAAAGCATTAAATAATTTGTCTACTTAGCAAATGGGAAAACCAGACCTCCAATCCAGGTCTGTGGGATGCCAAATCTTAGTGGGATGGGGTGGGAGTACATTTTATCTGGATTGGATTGGAGAGTTGAGAGCAAGAATATAAGTGACTGGAACTACAAGTAAATATTTATTGAGCATTTATTACATGCCAGGCTCTTTTACAGGCAGGAGGTATATAGTAGTTCCTCCTACAAAAATATCTTCCCCTTATCTCCCCAAGCCCCAAAGGAAGCTGGGAAAGAAGAGGGTGAGTGGGAACAAGGAGAAGCTACAGTGAGAGGAGGGACTGGAAGGGCAGCCACATAAAGAAAATGGGGGAGCAGGAGGGAGCAGGAGGCCATAATCCCTGCTGCCTCGTCCCCTTAGCACTACCTCAGCAGGAGGGGAGCTGGCATTTCAGTGGAGAAGGAACTGAAAGATCCTGAGATAGCTGTCCTCCTACTGACCAGTTTGCTTAACCCCTTCTAATCCAGGGGCCAGCAGGGCACACAGGCCGCTGGGGCGATGTGGGGGAAGCCTGCTAGGGAAGGAGAATCTGGGTGGATAGAGAGTATCCAGCCCTGAAGAGACCTAGACGCGGGCTGTGAACCCCACGCAGCACGGCCCTTCCCCTCACCTGCTACGAAGCCCCATACCAAAAACATTCCAGAAGCAGGCTCCGAGAGATGACGCTGGGCCCCAGGGGAGAATGCTGGAGTCCTAGGAATATTTAGTGCCACATGAGCGCTTCCGGAATGTGAATAACCCAGACAAAGGCAAGGGCCAGTGTTGGGAGCCAGGAAAGGGCCCTCGGAATATCTTGGTCAGAACCTTCTCCCGTCCTCAGCCCTTTCCTGGGCAAGTACATCCAAGCTGTACCTGAGTAGAAGCCCCTTTGTAGAACCAAGTCTCCTCTATGTGGAAGGAGGGACACCCACCCCTTCAGAGGGCTGCCTTGGACTCTGACTTCGTTGTGTGGGGAACACCTTCCCCTCCAGGCACAGTGCCCACATCCTGCTGGAGCTTCTGGGTCAGCTCAGTCAGAATGTGACACCTGACTGGCCGCTGAAGCATGTCCTGAGGACCAAAGACCCGGATGGACCCAGGACAGAGGGTTAGCTGAAGAGCCTGTCATTTTTAAGCAAAAGAGGAGACGGAGGGGAAACCACATAATAGATGGTAGGAGTGGTCTTCTGAAAAGAGGAAATAAACTTGTAGGTTCAAGGATCAGAGGGCAGGACCGGGACCTGGGTAGGGGCTCCTGAGAGCCAGGATTCTACTTGTAGGGCAGCCGGCTACATGATGTGTCCAATGACTTACCGAGTGCCTACCCTGTACACTGTTCTAGTCTCTGAGGAGTCACTGAACAAACTGACAACCATCTCCACCCCACGGGGCTTCCATTCTAGTGGAGGAGGAGAAAGCCATAGGCGTGAGAGATTAGTAAACTACATAGTATATCACGTTCTGCCGATGGATGTCTCCCCTCCCACGGTCCTCATGTCTAAGTCAGTCCCCCTAAAAGCTGGAGCAGCTGCGGAAAGCTCTGCAGCAGAACTTGGAGCTTTGAAACAGCCCATGGGAGCCTGAGGAGCCATCCTGAGCCAGCGAGGCGCTCCCAGGCTGTGGGGACGGGAGACCCAAACACCAAGGCTCCGGGGGCTCTGGTTTGTCACGATGCCACTGGGGAGGAGGGTGGAGATGGATGCAGCCACGAGTGAGGGCCACACAGGGTGGACAGAAGAGTGAGGGACCGAGAGGGCTGTCTCAAGAGAGAATTCTCAAGGACCCGGTGCCCACGTCACTATGGGAAGGTTTTGTCGGTGGTGTGGATGATGACACCGAAGAACATCGCGGAGAGGTTGTCTGAACAGCGTGGGAAGACTGAGATCACGACTGACCGAGGCTGGGGCAGTCGTGACCTTTGCTGGGTGACCTTTGATGACCGTGACTCTAGACGAGGCTGTCGCTCAGAAGCACCGCGCTGAGAATGCCATCGCCGTGGAGCAAGCAGAGCCCTGTCTGAGCAGACGGCCGGTGCTCCCTCCGGCCCACGTGGTTCTGGAAACGTCGGTGTTGCTCGTGGAGGTGGTTTTGGTGGGAATGACAGCTTTGGCCATGGAGGAAACGTCAGAGGTGGCAGCCGAGGGGAGGGGGGGTGTAATGGTGGTGGTGGTGGTGGGTATGGTGGCAGCGGCATGGGGATGGCTGTAATGGATTTGGTAACGAGGGAAGCGGTTTTGGAGGTGGCAGAGGCTACAATGATTTTGGCAATTACAACGATTAACCTTCACATATTGGGCCCGTGAAAGGAGGAAGCCTTGGAGGCAGAAGCGCTGGCCCCTGTGGTGGTGGAGGCAGCGCTTTGCTAAACCACGCAGCCAAGGTGGGTGGGCGGTGCCGGCAGCAGCAGTGGCAGTGGCAGCGGCAGAAGGTTTGCATTACCGCCAGGAAACATGCTTAGCAGGAGAGGAGAAGGGCCAGGGCAGCCACAGGTCACAGCGATGTGTGAATGCAGCCCAGCTCAGTGGTAGCAGGGCCAAGCTGCTACCAAGAAGACATAGTTTAGACCAGTGTTCAGCAAACTCATTAGTTCACAGAGCCATATATCAATAGTACAAAAAATTGAAATTCCTTTTGAGAGCCAGATTTTTTAAACCTAAACTTCTTCTAACGCCGCTTCTTCAAAACAGACTCGCCCAGGCCGTGGTATTTTGTGGAAGAGCCACACTCAAGGGGCCAAAGAGCTGCATGTGGCTGGCGAGCCGCAGTTTGCTGACCAAGGGTTTAGACAACACTCACGTGGAAGGGCAAGAACCACGAGGACTGTATTTGTGACTAATTCTGTCACAAGTTATTTTCATTTCTGTTCAGTGGAAAGTGGAAAGCATTCCAACAGCTTGTTTTCTTGTAGATTTTTTTTGTGTGCCTGTGCTGTTGACTGCTAAATGTAACCGTCTGATCATGATGCTGATAAGTGTCTTTTAAAAATGTGCTGGGTAAAGTTTATCTGCTCTGAAGTCATCAGTGTGGAGTTAGAATTCCTTCAGGGTGATGCTAGCTCCCTTTTGAAATGATTCACAACATGCTTGGGCAAGAAGCCGTTGGCTTCAGAGACCTAGGTGTGGTCGAAGGGACAGTTACTGTGCTGTGACCTGGAGTTCGCCATGAAAAGTTTATTGGGTCATGAATGACTGTTGGCACATCCTATGCAATATATCCAAGTTGACTTGTGGTACCAGACACAGTTATTGATGGGAAAGAAGCTTGTGTGGCATCCATTATCATGAGTAGTCGAGAAACAATTTAATATCCTCTTTAAAAAGTATATGCTATGTCAGCAGGCAATAAGAATTAGGAGAATGAGGATGGGGCATTGGAATGGAGGGGACAGGGAATACAATTTCAAATAGGAATGATCAGAGGAAGGCTCACCGAGAAGGTGGCATTTGTGCAAAGACCTGTGGAGGGGAGGAAGCTAACCAGGCGGATATCTGGAGGAACAGAGTCCCAATGGAGGGAACAGCCAAGCATAGACTGTCTGGTGGGAGCAGGTCGGGCAAGTTCTAGAACAGCCAGTGAGGCCGGAGCAGAATGCGTGGAGAGAGAGGGGGTCAAGAGAGATGAGGGGTGGCGAGTAGCTCATGGTGGACCTGGGAGCCATTAAACAGGCTCTGGCTTTTACTCTGAACGAAATGGGGAGCCAGTTTTGAACAAGGGGCGTGGCATGATCTGACTTTCGATTTTAAGAATAGCTGGGGGGTGGGAGGTCAACTCCATGATCTTTGGCCTGAAGGACTTGAAGGATGAAGTGGCCATTAGCTGAGACCAGGAAGGGGTATAGGTGGGCGTGGGGGGCCTGGGAGCACTTAGGCCTCCAGTGGTGATAAGACATATAAGGCGTCTGCAGTTTGAGGAGGAGATGAGAACTAAAGATAGGGATTTAGGAATTGTGAGAAGGAATTCCTGCTAGGGATGGAATGTGGACCTAGGTGATCTCAGAGGTTTCTGAGTTGTAGAGTCTAGGACTTTATGGAATAGGAACAGTTACTTCCGTAGCTGATACGTTGCTAGTAGGGGAGGTGGGTGTTGCTGGGCTGGGGAGGCAATTTGCCTGGTTGGGGAAGACCAAGGGGATCTCTCTCAGGGAAGACAGGAGGTTGCGGGGGAAATGGTCCTTCGTATAGTCCAGTGGTCGGCAAACTCATTAGTCAACAGAGCCAAATATCAACAGCACAACGATTGAAATTTCTTTTGAGGGCCAAATTTTTTTAAACTTAAACTTCTTCTAACGCCACTTCTTCAAAATAGACTTGCCCAGGCCATGGTATTTTTGGAAGAGCCACGGTCAAGGGGTCAAAGAGCTGCATGTAGCTCACGAGCTGTAGTATGTCAACCACTGGTATAGTCCAACTTTCCTGAGATGCAGTTTGCGCATCTATGCCATGAGGAGCTGGGGCTGTACTAAACGGCTTCTCAAGACCCTCTGGCTCTGAAACCCCACGGCTGCACATCCTGAAAACCTTCTCAGGTTTTATAAAACATTAGAAACGTCACGCTGCTCCCAGAGGATGAGCCAGCCCTCCAGCTGCAGGCTTCTTCTCGCCTCTCAGAACTTCCTCCCTCAGGTCACTGGGGATTGAGCACAGCCCACCGCGGCCCGGGAATCAGCGTTTTAACAAGCTTGGCGAGTGGCTCAGATCACACTGAAGTATGAGAACTTACTCTGGTCCTAGACTGTTTGGCTCAGTGGATAGAACATCAGTCTGTAGACTGAAGGGTACTGGGTTTGATCCTGTCAAGGGTTACGGGCTCAATCCCCAGTAGGGGGTGTGCAGGAGGCAGCCAATCAATGATTCTCTCTCTCTGAAATCATATATATATATATATATATATATATATATATATATATATATATATAAATCATATATTTATATATATATAAATCATATATATATATTTACTCCAGCTGAGGGGTCCTTACCTGCCTCTCTGGACTGCTGCCTTTGCAGGATGGGGAACAGTGGGCCATATAAGGCCCTCTAATCCTTCGGTCTGGCCCTGCCACGGCTTTAGGAGTGAGTTTGACCAAATGTAGAAGGCTAATTTTTAAGTTGATATTTTGTATGGCCTGCAAAGGACGTTATAAATATCCAAATGGCCTTTAACAGAAAGAAAGGAATTTAGAGGAATTTCATTCTGCCTGCAGGCAGCTTCTATCTTGGATACAGAACACTTTCCTCCTTTCTTTCTCCCTTCTTTGCTTCCTTCCTTCCCTCTTTCCTTCCTCTCATCCTCCCATCCTCCCATCCATCCTCCCTCCCTCTCTTCCTCTCTTCCTTTCTTCCTCTCCCTCTCTCTCTCTCTCTCTCTCTCTCTCTCTCTCTCTCTCTCACACACACACACACACACACACACACACACACACACACACACACATTCTACCTTCTTTGGCTCTAAAGTCCTCCCCTGCATTCCCTGCTGTTTCGCAAAGGAATTCCCCAGGCTTATCAGTCATCTCTTCCCTGCTCTGTCCAGTCTCCAGCCCTCTCCAGAGCTAATCCCACCTTCTCAATTCCAATCCCCTCTCGGGGCTCTGAGGTCACCCTGGAGAAATGAGTCATCTTCGGGTGGGGGAGGGGCTTCCAGCCCATAAATGGGTGAAAACTCTGATTTCAGGTTTGGGCCTCCAGGAAAGGGCCAGTCTCACCCACCTCTCTGTGCCCTCCCCCAGAGAAATTCCCAGAGGAAAGGAAGGCGGCCTGGCTGGCTTCACTAATGAACTTCTAAAAACAGCAGAGTTTTTTAGGAGATAGGGACAGCCTGACTCAGCTTCCGTGATAAACAGATGGCCAGCCAGGATTTTCCCAGCCCGGGGGGCCGAAACTCCGTGTCCAGGTGGAAGTGCTCAGCTCTGCCTTAGAGCCACAGGCCCACCTCCTCCCTGCACTGCACCACTTTCTCCTCTTGGGGACGATCCCAGCTCCAGGCTGCACTGGCCTGGGCCAGTGATTCCTAACATGGGGCCCATGCCCACGGAGGGGGGGTTGAAGGGAGGGGGCTGTTTGATTTTCAAGGGGGGAATTTGAGAAGGACTTGTTAACAGTGAGTTTTTTTCTTACGGTTCTAGGGGCCTTCTCTGCAGTATAGAAGTACATATTGCGACATATTTATGCATTTCAGTTCCCTATTATATGTTTTGAAACTTTATTGGCTATTTTTTCAGATCACTTCATATTATTTGTTAACAGTTTCTTAGGATTTCTTCCTCGGTACTTCAACCGTCCTTTCGTTCTTTTATTTTTCTCTTTCATAGATGCCATGTTCTTTGGAAGCCTGTTTAAACCAAGTTAATGGCTTTTTAGGCTTCCTCCATGTGAATAGGAGTCACTTTTTGAATAATAAGAATTATATGTGGGGGCGGGGGCATTTTAGAGACGCTTAGGTGGGGCAGGGCCAAGAAAAGTTTGGGGACCACGGGCCTGGCTCTGGATGGTGGGACCCTCATCAGTGCAGCAGGACTGCCCACCTGCCCACCTGGAAGCTGGCAAAAAGGTGTGATGACCTTCCAAAGCTCCCCCACCCCACCCCACCCCACCCGTGGGCTGTGCCTCACCTGCCTGGCCCGGCCTGTGAACCCCAGTCTTCCTGATCCCTGAGGGATCACTCTGATGTCCACAGGCAGGTCCCTGGCTGGTAGCAGCTGCCCAGCCCTGGCATGGACCACCACATCCCCCCACTGCTCTGCCAGCAAGCCTGGTGCCCCATTCTCCGTGAAAGGAGGGCAGGCTGGCCCTTTGACAGAGCCCCACACGGTGACAGGTTTCCTTGAGACCGCCTCACAGCTCAGGGTCCAGGCCTCCCTTTGCTGCTCAGAAGCCTTGCCTGCCACAGGCGTGGGAGACCCCAGGGCAGACGCACAGTCTCCAGGAGATGAAGGGCACAGTCAGAATGCCAGCCCATGGGCTTCTTCTGAAAACTAGAGCTGCAGTCAAACCAACCGGATACTTGGATTTGCTGATGAGCACGGTTCACTCCCTGTTGGCAATGCCACACGGGAAAGCTCACGTTCAGTGGGAAGGTCACTCAGAGCATGCAAGCTGGGCAAGGAACGCCAGCTGAATGGTCTTCATGACACGCCGGGGCACACCAGGTGGCTGCGTTCAGGACACCCTTGCCCGGCACAGCCCTGGACAGCACCCCACACACACATCCGGTGCGCAGAGACGGCCTCCCTGGCTTAGCACATTCGTCAGGCAGAGCACATCGCTGAGGTCGCTTTCACAGTCCCCTCGCACCGTCCAGCGGCGGCAGGGACGAAGTGGGACGACGCAGGAACGCACTTTGTCAGTGCAACCTCAACAGAGAAAGCCTGAGGCGTGAGAGTGGGTGCTCAATATATGTTTACTAAAGGGCCTCCGCCCACTTCCCAGGCCCCAGCCCCTTATAAAGGGGAATCCAGTAGTTAAATCAGTAAAAGCCCATCCCCTCATAAACTGTCAACATGTATTGAGACCTTACCATTGTTCTAGGAGCCATGAAAACTACAGAAACAATAAAGGCACGGTCCCCTCCCGCAAGGAATTCGTATACAATAAAGTTGAAACTATGAAGTATAAACTAACACCTACAGGGTGGTCATGAATGGCACAGAGGTAAGCGTGTGAACGGTGTGTGTCTGGCACAGAAAATCCGTGCGAGACGCTGACGTCCCATTGGATTTGCCTGTGATGGGACCACAGGTGTGGATGTGCGATGGACCACTGACCGTTTAGGATCCCTACTCTTTGGTCATTAGATTGGCCAGTGGAGGGATAGGCTTGCCTGACTGGCGGTTTTAGGTGCCTAGGCCCGGAGGCAGGGTCTCACTTGAGGCCACTCGGCTGAAATGTGACCGTCCAGCCGTCCTTCCTCACAGCCAAAGCTAGACTCGGACCACTTAGCCTTGTGACAAATGACAACAAGGATCAGAAGGATACACACCAGAGAGGAATGAAGGAGAGAGCCAGGCAGCTCCCCGCTAACCTTGCCAGCCATGTTGGGGGTGAGGTGGGGCAGCAAGGAGCCAGAGCTACCCCGAGGCTCACCCATTCTCTCTCCCTGCCTGGAGGGGGGTACCTTCTTAGATGCCTCTTACAGCCTCAAGGTGAGACCGTTGCCACTCTCTCACCTGAGTTGGCTTGGTGCACTTTGCAACCTGTGTCCCGTGCCCAGGTCCCTTGGCTCAGAGTCTTTCCAGACCCATTTGTTCTTCCTTACTAAGGCCCTGGGCAAGATCCAGCCTCCCAGCCCACCATCTATTCAGAAATAAGAACCAGTTTGGAATCACGTTAAATGATGTGTTAACACCATCCCCACCTCTAGTTAATTCAGTTAAGAGGCAAAGGAGCAGGTACTGAAGTCTCTGGGATTGTTCTCAGAGTGTGACCCAGGGACCCCTGGGGGTCCTCAAATCCTTTCAGAGGATATGCACAGTCGAAACTGTTCTACTAATAATGGGAAAACACTGAATGCTGAAGAAGATAGAAGAATTCAACATTGTGAACATACTTAACCCTACTGAATACATAAAAATGGTTAAGATGATGCATCTTAGCCCAGGCCGGGCAGTGCAGTTGGTTAGATTGCTGGTTGATGCCTGGTCAGGGCACATACAAGAATTAACCAATGAATGCATAAATAAGTGGAACAAGAATCAATGTTTCTCTCCCTCTCTCTCTCCCTCTCTCTCTCTCTCTCTCTCTCTCTCTCTCATCAATTTTTTAAATAGTTAAAGCGTTTAAAGTGTTTTTACCACAATTTAAAATTTAAAAAAAATTTTAAAGGATCTAGCTCTCTTTCATTAAGCCATATAGAACAATGTCCTCCTTCTCATTGTTTTTTTTTTATTTTTAAAAATATATATTTTATTGATTTTTCACAGAGAGGGATAGAGAGTCAGAAACATTGATGAGAGAGAGTCATCAATCAGCTGCCTCTTGCACACCCCCTACTGGGGATGTGCCCGCAACCAGGGTACATGCCCTTGACCGGGATCAAACCCGGGACCCTTCAGTCCGCAGGCCAACACTCTATCCACTGAGCCAAACCGGTTCTGGCTCATTAATTGTTTTTGTTTTGGAAAATGTAGTTATTTTTCACTAAAAGGTCTTATTTTACATAAACACGTAATGAGTTGTTTTTACTAAAATAAATTAATAGTATTTTTTAATTTCTGCTTTCATTTCTAATATGCTAAATGTCAACTCACCCACATAAAAGCTGGAGTGTCCGCAGTGATTTTTTTAAGCGTGTAAAGGGATCCTGACACCAAAACATCTCAAAGCTGCGGCTCCGGTCAGAGGAACACAGCAGGTGGGGGTGCCAGATAAAACATAGAAGGCCTGCCCACTGAAATGTGAACTTCAGAGAAACAACAACTACTTCTCTCGTATTTTGCCTGGGACATGCTGAACTGGAAAGCTCTTGTTTACCTGAAAGTCACATTGAAATGGGTGTTCTGAATGTTTATTTGCTAAGTTTGGCGACGCCAAGGGCAGGGAAGGCCTAGGTGAGGGTGAGAAGAACTTGGGTCAGACACTGGGATTCTGACCCAGGAAAGGAGGGAGAATTCCCTGTTCTGGACAGCGAGTGTCGGAGGACCTCCAGGGCAGGCCACTGGCTGTTCAGGGCCCAGGGGACCACCTGGGGGAACAAACCTCTCCCCTGAGCTGGGCCCAAGAGTCACCAACCCCCAAGGAATCCAGACAGCCCCACCAGCAAAACAGCCCGAGAAACACACCATCCTCCATGTTGTTGTTATTGAAAGAGGGAAGTGACACCCGTGAAGCGGGGTGGGGGCGGAGGAGGATGTCAAACACATGAGATTCCGCTAAAAATAGTTGTGGTTTCGGTGGGGGAGGTCTCTCAGGGGGCTGGCGGGAGGTGAATCAACGTCTGGGCAGGCAGCTAAGGCTGGGGGCGGGGCAGGGCTCAGCCAGGGGGCAGGAAGACCTAAGGGGCTGGAAATAAACATCCACAAGGAACGGGCCTCAGGCGCAGCCCAGAGGAGGGGCGCCGGCTCCCTGCACCTGCACTGGAGGCTCCTAGAAGCTCTTCCCACGGAGGGAAATAGGGGTGCCCCAGACATGAGACTGGAGGGAGGCTGCGGTGCACGCTTTCTTCAACATGTATGAGCATCCACTGGGTAGCTGGCACCGTGCCAGGCCCCGGAGATCCTGGATTGAATAAAATGTGGTTCCTGCCCTCCAGAGCCTGAAGTCCAGTGGAGGAGACAGACGCACAAAATCAATCTGAATGCATGAATTTATGGAGATAAGAGTGAATAATTGAAGGCCCAAGTAGCACCCCCCTCCACAACCTAAGCTCCTTCCCCTTCCTTTTTCCCCCTTCTCGCCCCCTTTTCTCCCCCCCCCCCCAACTCCCCAGCCTTTGGCCCAGGCCACAGATCAATAGAGAACAGAGTTATCCAGCTGCCAGCAACGCTCCAAGCTCTTGACCCTTCTGCCCATTTTTGCCAACTGTTTGGAGCAAAGGGAAATAGCCTGGTTGGAGGAAAGACAGAAATGACAGTTTCCGGAACCTTCTCCCTCACCCAGCAGAGCCTGGAAACAGCTGTTAGCTGCTCCTTCAGAGGGTGGCTCCTTTTTTGTTTTTGTTTGTTTTTATTGGTTTTAGAAAGGAAGAGAGAGCAGAGAGAAAGATAGAAACATCAATGAGAGAATCATTGATGGGCTGCCTCCATCATTGATTGATGGGCATATGCCCAGATAGGGAATTGAACCCTGATCTCCTGGTTCATGGGTCGACGCTCAATCACCGAGCCACGCCAGCCGGGCTCCTTCAGAAGGTTTTAAAGGACATGTTGATGGGCCTGGCTGGCTTTGACACAGAACAAGTGGAGGCAAAAGAGAGCCGGTCATTTCTAGTGTCTAGAGTTCACTGGCCAGAGCTGGGGTGAGGCATTGAGTTCCCACTGCAGCTGCCAGCAGAGGAGTCAGATAATGACCAGACAGCGCCTGAGTGGGGTTTGAACACAGGCCATAAGAGGGAGCAAGGCCCTGGGCCACAGGCCTGGGAAAGCCCCCTGTGGGGACTGAGTTGGGCCACACAGGCTGAAGAGTTCTCTGGGTCAAGAAGAGGGGGTTTTAGGAAATAAGAATTTGGGGGAAATTTAAAAACTGACCTCAAATAGTTCTGGTGCCTGTGTTAGACCCATACACTCAGATGTGCTCTGTATCGTGACTCCCTTCCCCGTCTTCTTCCCCCTCCCCCCATGTAGTTCCCAAGGGTATGCTTCTGCCCAGAGACCTGTCCGCACTCTTGGGAGAGATGGAGAGATGGAGGCCGGAGCCTCTTTCTCCGTCCCCTTAGTCCCTGAGGTTCAGGCTCCAGGCATGGTTCTGCCCGTGTCCCTCCCTTCCCACTGGCCAGAGCCTGACACACAGCCCTTCTCTGCCTTTGCCAAGAAGGAGGCTGCTAAAAGCACAGCTCACCACAGAGGCCAGGACCAGTGTGCCAGGTAGCCAAGTGGAGCTGATTATTCTTTTAATCCTCACTCCAGGACGTACTTAGAGAAAGGGATGGACAGAGAGAGAGAGAGAGAGAGAGAGAGAGAGAGATCAATTGCCTTCAACACATGCTCCAACCTGGAATCAAGCCTGCAACCCAGGCATGTACACTAAGCCGGAATTAAACCGGCAACCCTTCCTTGCACAGATCAATGCTCAGCCAACTGAGCCACTAGCTGGGCAGGAGTGGATTCTCCATTGTATCTTCCCTACTGTGTTGCGCTTCTCTGAGGCCCCGTCTGGGTAGAGGAGTCTGCCCAGAATGGCTGTGTGACCTTGGGCAAGTCACTGCACATCTCTGAACCTCGGTGTCTCGTTTGCTCAGTTGTAATCTGTACCCGAGGGTCTGTCTGGAGTGAGGTAGGTGAACAGGTTTTGTGAGCTGTTGAGCACAGCACTGGACTGGGAGGTTATTTCTTTGGCTTTTCCCTGGGCCATCGTTTGAACAGAAGGCTGTCGCAGGGTTCATTGTTTGGGCCTCAGCTTCCAGGTGGGAATTCTGAACCTGGGTCCAGGGCTGGCCTGCAGAAAGTCCTGCTGCCATGTGCAGACCTTTGAAGTGCATTTTTCTAGGAAGAAGATGGAGTTTCCCATCAGACCCTGAACGGAATCCACAAGTAAAAACCTATTAAGAGGCCTGAACCTTAGGACTCCCTCGATGGGGACTCAGGTGCCAGGGAACTGCCCACAAGGCAGGCAGAGGCCTCCAAGGATCAGCAGGAACGCAGGCTGGGGTGACCTGTGCGTACCCGTCCAACACGGACCTGGTGAGATAGCTACAGGGGTCCAGAAATGCCAACGAGATGCTCAGTGACCCCGCGTTCTCAGCAAGCCAGCAAGACAGCAGAGCTGACGCATCCGCGTCGTGAGGATCAAATCAAGACCAAATCTAGGACGTGAGATCTTGGAGTCACTCTCCATGCTGGCCCTGCTTGGCGTCGTGCCCACGGTGCTCTGAGAGAAACATGGATAAATGGAAATGTGTCCGGAGGACACAGGCCAGCTGACAAACGGTCTGGAAACCAGTCTCGGGAGGAATGACTGGAAGACCGGAGGGTATTTGGCTCAGAACAAAGAATTCTAGATGGGGGATGGGGAGGGGACATGCAGTTCCTGAAGTGCTGGGAATGGATTCCACAGAGGTAGACAGCGACTCAGCCAAAGGAAATACCTTCTCACCGTGAGCTCTATCCCACGGGGAGGGAATGGACTGGGACTGCCCAGGGCCCCACATCGTTGAGAAGGGAATAAATGTGAGGCAGGGTCTCAGCTCTAGCATGGAAGGAGATGAAGAGATGACAATGACAAGCCCTGGCCGATTTGGCTCAGTGGATAGAGTGTTGGCCTGCGGACAGAAGGGTCCCAGGTTCGATTCCAGTCAAGGGCACATGCCCAGGTTGCGGGCTTCATCCCCAGGAGGGGCGGTGCAGGAGGCAGCCAATCAATGATTCTCATCATTGATGTTCATTTTAAAAAAGAAAAAGAAAAGAAAAAGAGAAGACAATGACCACTCTGTCCCTGGACTCAGGGAGAAGGGGTGTGGCCTTGTGGAGGAGAGAGGGGACAGGACAGTAAGCCTCGGGCCAGGTCTGGGCCCCTGTGGCCTCTGTCTGCTTTCACAAAGGCTTCTGCTCTGACTGCCTGGATCTGCTGCAAACACAGCCCCCCCCCCCCCCAACCCCCATCTGCCCGCTAGCCCCATCCCACGGACCCTGATTGTTGCACAGAGCAGGGGAGTAGGGCTGGACACCCAGAGAAGCTGGCCGTGAGGAGGGCTGGTCTCCAGGCCCCTCGGGCAGAAGCTGGGCTGTCCTGGGCTGGCCCCGGGGATGGGAATGGCAAGAAGGCTCCTTGGTGAGTCACCTGTGGCAGTTGTCTGCTCCGGCTCCTTCCGGGGGAGGGAGAGCAGGCTCCTGGCCAGCCGGGCCTGTGAGGACAGGTTCCACACTCCTGTCCTCACAGCTCTGGGCAGTTGGGTTTGGCTCCCGGGCCCTCCTTGTCCATCACCCAGCGAGGCCGGGCTGGTGAGCTGGCACTGGGTGGGTGGTGAGAGAGTGGGTGTCTAACTCCCCTCGCTCCTTGCTAAGAGGTGAGAAGCTGCCCTGTCCCGTCTGGCACCTCGGAGGAAGCTGGCAGGCGTGCCCCCTGGAGTGATCACACCGGCTTGAGGGCACACCCTCCCCACCACACCCTTCCTAAACCTCTGTTCTCACCTAGCAGGCCTGTTGAGCACCCCACCCTGCCTCAGGGCCCCGGGGGAGCCTGGGAAGAGTGAGGGTAACTCAGGGTCAGTGCCCGACGGTGCCACCCCTGCCCCTCAGCAGGGCCTGGTCTGGTATGAGGGGCAGAGCCTCCCTCATGCCTCCAGTCAAGCCCACGTCTCCGTTCCTGATGCCTCTGGGGTTGCAGCTCATGGAAGCTCAGAATGGCAGGCTGCCGGGGTTGCAGCTCACGTGAGGAAACTGAGGTTTGTAGAGAGCAGACACCTGCAGGAGGGGTGTCCATCTGTGGAGGGAAACTGGGGTCTTTTTTTTTTTTTTTTTTTTTTTACAGAGAGGAAGGAGAGGGGTAGAGAGTTAGAAACATCGATGAGAGAGAAACATCCATCAGCGGCCTCCTGCACACCCCTACTGTGAATGTGCCCATAACCAAGGACCATGCCATCGACCAGAATCGAACCTGGGACCCTTTAATCCACAGGCTAACGCTCTATCCACTGAGCCAAACCGGTTAGGGCGGAAACTGGGGTCTTAGCAGGAGCTTCCGGCCCTGTCACCATCTGAGCCTGTCCTGACAGGTGCTTCCCCCCACCTTCTCTTCCCCCTGGCTTCAGAGCGCCCTCTTTTTGGGGTGGAGTCAGGTCCCCCACATGCCTTTTTACCTTCCTTCTTCTTCAATGACGTACAGAGCACAGGGTCCCCAGTCACACCCCTCCAGGTCTGTGTGCCGTCGGGGGGACATCTCCTGCAGCACTACCCTGCCTCGGTGATCTGGGCAAGTCATCTCCCCTGCGTTGGCCTCAGTTTCCTCATCTGTATAATGGGAGCACTGGCCAGAGACTCCATAAAGGCCCCAGTGCCCCTCACCTAGCTGCCCAGGTCCCAGGGTGGCATCCCTGGGCGTGGCCAGGTGTCCTGGGCAGTGCTGGGCAAGAGAGGGGTCTGTGAGGCAACAAAGGCTTTCCGGCCGGAAGACTCGGGAGCCGCTGCGATGGGTGAAAAGTGTATGACGAGCCGTGCGTCATCGGGCGAGGAGAGCCTTGCCAGCCCGGCTCCCCTCCAGCAGTGGTGGCTCTTCCTCAGATCACAGCTGTCTCAGCAGGCACCGAGCTGCCCTGGCACTCCCCCAGGTTGATCTCTGTCTTCCAGGAGGGATCGCCAGGTGTCTGAGGATAAAGGGTTTGCCTCGCTCCCTCAGCATCCTCCGGGCCTCACGCAAGGCAGACGCTTATACAGCTTTGCTGCCCAGGTGAATAGACGGTGCCCTGGGACCCCCTCGCCTTTCTCCTCTGGGGTTGGCTTTGGGTTTCAAGGTTTAAAGGACCCAGTTCTGGGGGAAATTAGAAAGCCAATGGAATTTGTAGAAGGGTTGTCTTCCCTTTCTGCCTCTCTCTGTCTCTCTCTCTCTATGGAATGATTCATGAATTTGTGTGTCATCCTTGCTCAGAGGCACTGCTAATCTCTGTATCGTTCCAATTTTAGCTTATGTGCTGCTGAAGCCAGCACCTTGCCGCCTCTTTGAAAGTGTTTTCTCCTCGCCCCACAAGCCCTAACTTCCTCCTTCCCCAGCAGCGAGCATAACACATACTAAGGTGTGCATGGCCCAAGGTTTGCCTCTCCTGAGAGCACGTGCAGAGTTCACCTGCCTGTGGGTGCCAGGCTTTCCTTACGGCAGTGACATGGTCAGGCAGGCTGGGTTTGTCCTGGGTCTGCCGCTCACCATGTGTCCGCGAGAAAGTCCCCCTCATCTTTCTGCAACTCAGTTTGATTGTGTGTGAAAACGGGGTGTAGTGGCCTCTCTTCAGCCATCCCCTCGTGCTGTGGTGAAGAGAAAGTGGATCGGTGTACGCACGAAGCATGTGTAAGCTGGAAGGCTCTGGACAGAAAAAGGGTTTGATGTCGCTACAACTGTGGCCTGGGCTGGGCCTTCCCACGCCCTCAAATCACACCTGAGTAGACGATGGCTGTGCGTAGAAGCCACCTCCTTTTTCTTTTTTAAGATAATTTTAAATTTTATTTTATATTTTTATTGATTTTGGAGAGAAGAAAGGAGAGGTGGGAGAAAGAAACATTGATGAGAGAGGATCATTGATCAGATGCCTCTTATACGCCCCTCCCCTCCCCCTTCACTGGGACCGAGCCCACACCGGAGCATGTGCCCTGAATGGGGAATCAAACTGTGACTCCTGGTTCACGGTCTGACGCCAGCCACTGAGCCACACCTGCCGGGCAGAAGCCACTTCCCTTTAGTCTCCCCGCCGGCAGGTCAGGATGTGCTGAGGTAAGCCCCGGTCTTCCCCCCCTCCCCACAGCTGTCCCAGCATGCCTGGCAAGGCCGTACCGCCTCCACCCTCTCCATCTGGAGATCGGCTGCAGCCTTTCAGGCCAAGAGCAAGTGGGATCCCTCCCAGGGGCTCCGATGGCCCAGCAGCCTCCTGACCGGCATCTGCCCTGCGAGAACTCTGGGTGTGGTGGGGGCAGGCACCCATGGCCAAGTATCTGAGTGTCCTCAGCCTTAATTAGGAGTACAGCCTGCCCCTCGGCAGCACAGGAATTGCTATCATGCTTCAGATGAGGAAACTGAGACCCTGGACCTCAGAGCCAGCAAGTGGCTGAGTCTCAGTCACTCAAACCTAGGCGTCGTAAAAATATAAATAAAAATATAAATAAATAAATATATATATATATATATATATAATTTCACACAAAGGAAGGGAGAGGGAGAGAGAAACATCAATGATGAAAGACTATTTTTTATTTTTTATTTTTATTTTTGCTTGTTTATTTATGATGAAAGACAATTTTTGATTGGCTGCCTCCTGCATGCCCCTACTGGGGATCGAGCCCACAACCTGGGCATGTGCCCTGATGAGGCATCGAACCATGACCTCCTGGCTCATAGGTCAACACTCAACCACTGAGCTACCCCAGCTGGGCAAACCCAGGCCCCTTGATGCTATGCACTGACCCACTCCAGGGCCGGCACACAGGCAGCTGCCTGGGTCCGCTCTTGGGACCGGGCTGCCTTGTTCCTGAGACTGAGGGAGCCGCTCTGGAATAAGCAGGTTCGCAGGGCAGGCCTCGGAGGCCAAGAACGCCCGGCCCCCTCAGCCTGCGCGGCCTGCAGGGTCTGCCCCGGACTCCTGTGAGCGGTTCTTCAGCCCTCGGACCGGGCCTGGATCCAGGAAGCAGGAGTAGCCACACTGCCTTGGGTTTGTCCCATTCGGTTTGAGGCAACGTGCTCAAGTCCTGCGAGTGCCCTCTCTCCTGCCCCTAAACCGCGATGCCTGTCATTGCTTTCCGACTGGCAGAGGAGGAGGCTGGTGAGAGAGCAGCCGGAGCCGTGTCTCAGGCGAGGGCAGCGCTGGGATGTGAGCCCAGGTCTGCGGGCCCCAAAGCCTATGCTCTAATATTGGGGTCTGGAATTCCCTCAGGGCCCCCCCGACCCTCGGGCAACGAAGCCACGAGGGTCCCTGCAGGTGCCCCAGCGCCAGCGCCTCTCCTCTCCCACCCTGAGGCCCAGTCTCTGCTCCTCCCCTCCGTCCCCCCTCTCCTGGGATCCCCAGAAGGACCTGCCAGGCGGGGGAAGGCACTCCCTCTGCAGGTGCTGCGCTGAGGACGGTGGTGTTTGCTCAGCCTGCACCTGCCACGGCCCCGCCGTTTCCCGGCTGGCGGAAGCTCAAGTTCGGCTCGGGCCCCGGCAGCGTGGGGCTCCAGGCCAGCCGCCTGCCCAGGTGCCGCTGGCACAGGAAACACGAGGCCCAGGCAGCCCCCACCCCGGGCCGGCCATGGCTGCGGGACGGGCAGGCCCTCTGAGCCCTCTGAGCCCCCCGGTGTGGGGCCCAGGCCGGCACACAGATGCTCTGGGGAGGAGCCTGCCTGTGGGTGCTGCGGCTGAGGGAGGATGGTCCCCCACAGAGGAGGCCACCCTGCGAACCCCCGGCAGGAGCGGGAGGAAGGTCCAGAATGGGGGCAACTCACCCCCTCTGTACAGAGGGTGGGGGCTTTGACCAGATTAGGAAGCATCAGGGATCATCAGAGGAGCAAAACCCAGCTCCCCGTTGGGGTGTGGCTGTACTGGGCACCCCGTTATCACGAAGAGGCAGAGGGCCTCGTGGTGCTTTCTGCAGGTGGCCAGAGCTGAGCTGACCTCCCCCTCCTCCTGAGCTGCTGGGCCTGCAGCCTCAGGATGGGCCAAGATCGCAGCCTGTCCGTCCTCCCTCCCTCCCTCCCCCTGTCCCTTTCAGGGTGGACTGTGGCTGCAGGGACATTAAGAGCCAGCACAGAGAAGGCACCTGACCTTGGGGAGGAATGTGGAAAATGTCTGCAGCTTGGAGCGGAAAACCCCCACCTAGGGCCCAGGAATGTGGGCTCCCAGCCAGGCAGCCTCCCTTCCAGTGCCCCCCAGGGAGATGTGCCTGTGCTTGGAAGGGAAAGGGAGGGGGGGGAGGTCCAGGGTCCAGGAATGACACTGTTGGGGGTCCCCTAAGGTCACCTTGTGAAACTCCTGCCCTGGCCGGTGTGCTTAGTGGTTAGAGCCCTGGCCTACACATCTGATCGACATCATGTACCTGGGTTGCAGGCTTGATCCCTAGCCCTGGTCAGGGTGAGTGCAAGAGAGACAGCCAGTGCATATGTCTCTCTCACATTGTTTCTTACTCTCTCTACCCCCCCCCCCCCCCAAATCTCTCTGAAAAAGCAATGGGAAAAACAACAGAAATGCTGCCCTGCCCGTGGTACCAGCATCATGCCCTTTCTGAGCTTGTGAGGGCCTGGTCCCGGCTCCCGGAGTGCCTCATGGAGGCAGCTAAACTTTGACTCCTCAGACCCACAGAACCACAGAATGTCAGAGTCCTTTGCAAAGAGCAGCTGCTGCACCTATCCCGTCTGACAGATATGGAAACGGACGCCCTGGGGGAAGGGGAGTTGGCCACGGTACGCTCACCGCGGGCCAGGGCTTTGGGGCAGGTGCCCTCCCCGCATTGCTTCTGTAATGCTGGCAGCCAGCATCCTTCTCCTTTTAGGGAGACTCGAGCTCCCATGGTGTTCTTGCCGGGAACCCAGAGCCTTCTGCGGCAGACGCAGCCAGAGGGCCTGGCCTCTGTGCGAAGGCCCTGCTCCAGCGCCAGCTAGACAGAACAGATAAGGCCACGCGAAGGCCAACAGAGGCCCCTAGGGACTGAACCGAAGACGTAAGGAGTATGCTGCCCTCTGCTGGCCACCTCTGGGCAGGACTGCTGCTGTCCAGGCCTCCGGCTGCTTGTCTTCTCCCAGCTAAGAAAATCCCCGTCCCCTCCTGTTGGGAAGCACTCCAGGAGGGCTGGAGGAGGTAGGCTGAGCCAAGCAGATGGTCCCTTGTTCCATGCAGGATCCAGAGGAGGAAGACTTCAGGCCAACAGGTGAGGCCCGGTGTGTGTTCCCCACCACAGCGCCGGAGAGAGGGGAGGGACTCACGCCTTCCACGGAGACGCAATGGAGACAGCCTAATCCATCCACACCAGACAGGAAGGGTGAAAATTTAGAGGATATTTATTTCTCCTAAGGTCCACCGCTGGCAGCCGCTGGCCCTCCCGTCCCAGGGGATTTCTCTCTCCTTTTCGGAGAAATCCCCTCTCTTCTTGGAAGTGCTCACGGGGAGGCTGGGGTAGGAAGAGAAACCATACACAACACCCCAGAGCCTTAAAAAAAATAAAGCCACAAACAACCTCCTCCACACAAGCACACGCGCACACAAAATAAATAGACACATAAAAGGGGAGCTTCGCGCCTCCGGTCCTGGCTCCAAAGGCTGCTGGGAGAGGGGCTGGGTGGCGCCGCCCGCTCCTCCCCGCCGCCAGGATTTACCCGGAGGCTAACTGGTACGGAAGTGCCTGACAGCCACGCATAAGCCCTGGCATCCGAGAGAGGACGGGGGCGGGCCTCTCCCGGGAGCTCTGTGGGGAAAGGGGACAAATGAACAAACAAATAAATAAATAAATAGAGCTCCACCTGCTCCCAGGGGCCTAAGGGCGTAGGCTGAGGCTCAGGGCCCCTGGGGCCTGTTTCCCTGAAAAAGAGCAGATCCAGTGACCGGTGGGCGGAAAGAGGAGGGAAAACGCCAGCCCAAAGTCACACCCGCCAGGCCTCCAGGGCCTGCACCCTCCAGCCCCCCCCAAAGGGCCAGGCCAGAACCCGGCCTCACACCAGCTCTGGAGGAAGGAGGGGTGGGCTGAACCTTCTCTCTGGCCCAGCCCAGCAGGTGCCCAAGGCCGGGAAGGCCCTCCCTCTCTCTGGGGTCAGCAAAGCCTCGGAGGGAGCAGGGACGGCCCCCCGGGGGGACTCTTGCTGGGGAAGCTGAGGCACGGGCCCGCTCCTGCTCCTACGCTCACGGGCCTTCCTCCCGGCTGCCTCCAAGGCAGCTGGGAGACAACCTTGTGCAAATGTAAGCAATCGAAACAGTCCCTGCCGGTGTCCTCCTCCGCTCCGTTTGGCCACACGTGTCCCCACCACCTCCAAGCCAGGGCTGCTCCGGAGGTCCCCTTCTAGCCAACAGGGAGGAGAAGGTGACAGACAGAAGCAAGAACAGAGGAGGGCAGGAGCTGCTGGAATGAACAGTTTGGTCCGGAGGCCAAACCAGACGCATGAAAAAAGTCCACCAAGGGAGTGGGGAGTCCCAAGGTCCCTCCTGGAGAGCCATGGCCAGACGGGGGCCGGGGGAGCACGGGGCAGGGGCCAAACCGGCCGCTCAGCTGGGCAGCAGCACGTGCTCCAGGAGGTAGGTGAGGGAGTCCCAGTGCTTCCAGACGAGGAAGAGCGTGAGGACCAGGAGGGCAGTGCTGGTGATGCGCAGGCGCGTCTTCATGAGGGGCGTGATGAAGTTGGCGATGGTGGACACGAACACCAGGAGCACGGCCATGAGCGCCAGGATCACGTTGATGAACTTGCCCAGCAGCGCCCTGGCATTGGCGTTCTCCACGCCCTCCAGCTGCACCACCTGCTGCTGCTGCTGCTGCAGCTCCAGCTTGGTGACCCGGGTCAGGCAGGACTCCACGGCCTCCTGCGGGGACAGAGGGCGGGCCCATGAGAGAGGGACCGTGCCCGGGCCCCCCCTCCGCAGCCAGGCGGGCACAGGCTGAGCGGCGGCAGCTGTGGGCAGAGCCCTATATGACTATCTGGGGAGGCTGGGAGAAGACTGGTCTTGATGAGTGTGGGGAGGGGGAGGAGCTGGCCTATTCCCAGCTTCCTCTTGAGGCTCTGGGAACTCCCATCATTCACAGGCAAGGCTGCCATCACAGAGCTGGGGGCACTGGCAGCCCTCACCAGTCAGCTTGCCTCTACACCAGTGTTTCCCAAAGTGTGGTACGCATACCCCCAAGGGTACGGGAAGAGTTTGGTGGGGGTACGCGTTGCACCGGAGTTTGGTGGGGATATGCACTGCACCGTGCTTAGCTGCGCCTAATTCTACGTTCTCATGAGGACGAGGGGTACTCAGCGTTACGAAAATTATAGGAGGGGGACACACATGTCAAAAGTTTGGGAAACACTGCTCTACACAGTGCATACTCTGCCTAGGCCACTCCGCTCTTACCTCCATCCACCCTGCTCTTACCTCCATCCACCCAATCCTGCACTACCCGCTTCCCCCACGTGTCCATCTGCCCCAGCTGATGCAATAGCCTGTGTCCGCCGTCCCCCGCGTGGTAAAGCCTCCCCATCTGGCTGCCGCCAGCTGCCAGCACACCCCGGGCTTCCCCAAGAAGGGTCCCGTTTATACCTGGATGTCCCGAGCCCTCTCGTAGGACTGGTAGGCCACCTTCTCCTCCATGCTGGCCAGCTCCTGCTTCAGGTTGCTCATCTCATTCTGGTGAAGCTCGGTCAGGTCGTTGAGTTGCTCCTCCAGCCGCTCGTACCTGGCAGAGGGAGCGTGTGTGACACCAGGCCTGGCTCTCGAGCCTCCCTCCTCTCCCCAGGACCAATTCCATTCATTCTCGGCAGTCACCCAACCCACCCCCCACTGTGTTCGGCGACACCAATGAAAGCTACTGCTCACACAGCACTTCACCCAGGTTGCCTCCTAGGATCACCATCGCAACCCCACAAGGTTAAGGACTCGTCACCCCCATGTTGCAGATAAAAAGACTGAGGCACAGAGAGGTTAAGGAATTTGCCCTGAGCTAAGATGCTGTCCTGGGGACCGGGCACACAGGGATACGGAGTCATAATCCCTGCTCTGCAGGCACAGATATTGGAAGCTGAGCCTTAGGTGGGGGTGGTTAGTTCTCAGGCAGGATTCCAAACCTTCTTCATATCTACAAACAGGAAGTGTGCTGCTCGGGCCAGGTAGCTCAGTTGGTGAGAGCTCCCAACACAATGGTGCTGATTTGATCTCCAGGTGGGCACATACAAGAATCAACCAATTGATATTAAGCTGTCTATATCGTGTGTGTGTGTGTGTGTGTGTGTGTGTGTGTGTGTAAAAAAAAAAATTGAAAAAAAATTAAAAAAAAAAAAAAAAAGAATCAACCAATTGCTGAAACTGGTTTGGCTCAGAGGATAGAGCGTCGGCCTGTGGACTGAAAGGTCCCAGGTTCGATTCCGGTCAAGGGCGTGTGTATTGGTTGCAGGCACATCCCCAGTAGGGGGTGTGCAGGAGGCAGCTGATCAATGTTTCTCTCTCATGGATGTGTCTAACTCTTTATCCCTCTTCCTTCCTCTCTGTAAAAAATCAACTATATATATATATATATATATATATTTTAAAAGAATCAACCAATTAATGCATAAATGAGTGGAACAACAAATCGATGTCTCTCGCTCTCTCTTCCTTTCTCTCTCTCAAAACAATAAATAATTTTTTAAAAAAAGAAAAAGTGCTAAGGATAAAAATCCCCCAGAATCCCAGGGAGCGAGTGCCAATGCCACTCGAGAGGCCCAGCGCAGAACAGCAGGTGGGCAGAGGGGAGGCGGGACCAGGGCCCAATGCACACCGGCCGTGCCGGAGACTCACACCCTTTAACCTCATAGGTTTGGTTTCATTCCATCCTCACAGGCATTTCGTGTGGGGATTCATGCTCTTCCTCCTCACAGACAAGGAAACCAGGCGCTGAGTGCAGTGAGGCTTTGTCAATGGTAAACAGTAGCTGAAACCGGTTTGGCTCAGTGGATAGAGCCTGCGGACTGAAAGGTCCTAGGTTCGATTCTGGTCAAGGGCATGTACATTGGTTGTGGGCATATCCCCAGGAGAGGATGTGCAGGAGGCAGCTGATCGATGATTCTCTCTCATCGATGTTTCTGACTCTATCCCCCTCTCTTCCTCTCTGTAAAAAACCAATAATATATATATATATATATATATATATATTAAAAAAAAAAAAAAAAGTAGTAAACAGCCAAGACCGGTTTGGCTCAATGGATAGAGCGTCGGCTTGGGGACTGAAAGGTCCCAGGTTCGATTCCGGTCAAGGACATGTACCTTAGTTGCGGGCTTATCTCCGGTAGGGGGTGTGCAAGAGGCAGCTGATCGATGTCTATCTCTCATCGATGTTTCTAACTCTCTATCTCTCTCCCTTCCTCTCTGAACAAAATCAATAAAATATATATTAAAAAAAAAAAATAGTAAACAGCAAACAAACAGTAGAGCTGGGATTTGAACCCGGGTAACCTGACTCCGGAGTCAGTGCTCCACACCACAGGAGAGACCATGTAGCTGACCCCTGCCTCAGTTTCCCCTTCTGTACGCTGAGCACAGAAAATCGGGGGATGCTCACAGCTCCCGAGACAGGCAGAGCCTCCCTCCCATGGGGCCGTACTCCCGTCTCCCTGCCCGGGCCGGAGGAGGCTTCGGGCAGCGCAGGGCCTGCGGATGCTCTCCCACCGGCTCCACGGCCCTGCGTCCGAGCCCTGGGCCCCGCGCCTCAGGCCGGGGGTGGCTGGGCGGAGGCCAGGGCGGGGGAGCACCCACCTGTAGCGCTCCTCCTGCAGGCACTGGGTCATGTAGGTGTAGTCCCTCTGCAGCTGGGACTTCAGGTCCTCCATGGAGTCCTCCAGGTGCGACTGCCCCTCCTTGATCTCCCGCAGCTCGTCCAGCAGGGTGTCCAGGTTCCCGGGCGCCCCCCCGTACAGCGTGTTCGACTTGGGGCTCCCCAGCACCCCGGCGGGCCCGGCCCCGGAGTTGCTGCCGGCCCCGGCGGAGCTGGCGCTGGCGCTGGAGCACTCGTCGTCGCTGCCGTACTTGGGGCTGGACACGAGCGTGGCGCTGCCGCTCAGCGCCCGGGCCGCCTCCTCGGGGGGCCCGTCCTCCAGCGGGTCCTTCAGGTGGGCGATGTTGTCGGCGCTGCCGAACTTGTTGCGGATCAGGCTGGCGAACTCACGGGGCTTGGACACCACGGCGCTGTGGGTGGCCTGCGAGAGGCCCGAGAGGCTGCCCCGCACGCCCTCCACCACGCCGCCCCCGAAGCCGCTGATGCCCGCGCGCACGTTGGCGCCCACGTCCTTCAGGCCCTGCTGCATGTCCCGCAGCACGTCCTTGGGCTGCCGCGAGGGCCCGTTCTGCTCGATCTCCCGCAGCCGCCGGCGGTAGTGCTCCAGCTTCTTGTGCAGCTGCGCGATGGTCTGGGCCGACTTCTGGTTCTTCTTCTCGAACACCTGCTTGATGCGCGACACCTGCTGCTTGTCCGCGTTGTTGGCCAGCTTGAGGTACTCCGCCACGTTGTCGTCCCGCGCCTCCTGCTCGATCTTGATCTGCTCCGTGATCTTCAGGATCTTCTGGTGCAGGTGCTCGATGGCGGCCTTGGTCCGGTGGGGGTCGGGGGCCCCGTCCGGCACGTCCAGGCTGATGGGGCCGTCGGGGTCGCCGTGGCCGGGGCCGCCCGAGAGGCTCAGGCCCACGAGGTCCCCCTTGTCCACCTGGGGGGGGTGGGGCGGGGAGGCAAGCAGAGGAAGCCTGGGTGAAACCACGAAACCACCGAGGGAGCCGACACCCGTGGGCCTGGTCTCTCTACCCAGAAAGTGGGGGGCAGATGACAGGGAGGGGGGCCCCCCCCCCGCAGGAAGAGGGTTCCGCGTGACCGCGGATTCCCTGACAGCCGCCGCTCAGCCACCGGCCACCTGTCATCTAGCGGATCCCACATCGGCCCTGAGTGCGGTCTGGGCGGAGGTGCTCCTTCCCCCTGGGGCAGAGGTCACACAACGAGGAGCCGCCAGGCCTCCCGCCCACACGGACCACGCGGGGCTGAGGCTGCCCTGGGGTCACAGGGTTGGATTCTCAGGGATGACACAAGCCGTTCCTCCTGACCCAGCCTCCCCGCGCAGGCTCCTGCCTTGAGCGGCCTCCTCCTCAGACCTGACCGGGGCCCACACGCTGGCCCCAGCACTGGCACAGGAAGCTCCCCGCCCTCCCCACCCCCTGCTTCTCTAAGGCAGCTCCGCGGGCCGCCCCACCTCGGCGGCACCCTCCCGGCCGGCCCGTTACCTTCCAGCTCGCTGGGACTGTAAGCAGTCTCTTCCGCTTCATGGTGGTGGGAGCGCCCGACCCTGCTGCCCAGGCCCCCAGAACTGGGAGGGGAGCACTCCCCGCTACCCTGCTGGCCAGGCCCCCGAAGACTCCGTCCTAGAGGCAACCCACAGGCCGAGGGAGGCAGGCGGCGGTCTGAGGCCCAGAGGTCCCCCAGCTGCCCTGCTGGGAAGGGGCTGGACGTGCAGGAAAGAGGTGACAGCCCCGTCCTCACCGGCAGGCAAGCAGGCCCCTGACCCCCAGCACGAAGGAAAGAGAGACCGATAAGGCAGGAAGGGAAGGTCACAGCGGACAGGAAAGATGGGAAAGGCAGGCCCGATGAGGGCGGGCGGGCCTGGAGCCCCGTTCTCCAGGGCCGGCTCCCCTTAGCCTGCGGGAGGCTCTCTCTCCACAGCTGAGTCTCGGTGTCTTATCGCCATGCAACAGCGGAAGCAGCAGGAAATGGCTCAACCCCATGTATTTTTACACACCCCGACTCGGCCGGGTCACATCATCATCGCTTTCTATGTGTGTGGGGGGCAGGGGCGGGGCGAGGTCTATGTGGGGGAAGGGGTCAAACGCAGAGCACGTGGCCCAGTCACACGCTCTAGACCTGGAAGCAGCCCATGCCAATGGCAGGCAGAAGTCACCCAACGCGACGTCTGCCGAGGTACAAAGCAGTGAAAACACGACCGAGAACAATGGCCCCGCCGCCCTCAGGAGCCAGGCAGGGGAGGGCGGCTCCCCCGTGGGCTTCCTCTGGGCCCTTTCAGGCCGTGGTTCCACTGGGAATGCTGGGGACACCGAGGTCCCTTCCCCACCCCCCGTGCAGTCAGGCCTTCCCTCTCACATTTGCTTGGGGGTCTCCCCTCGTGCTCCCTGGCCCTCCTGCCACACCTCATCCCGGCTGGACGCTGCTCCTCGGACCTGCTGGCCTGGTATGCCAGGGGGGCCTATGCCACAGCCCCTCACGTGGTCTGTCCCCAGGTCCAATGGTTCCACCAGTGTGACTTACAACCGAGCCTGTGCTAGCCACTTCCTCCTGGGTGTTCCCTGCAGTGACGGCCAACAGCCCACCTCTCAAGTGTTCTGCCCCTCGGAGTCCCCCCCTGTGACACAGGGATGATCAGACCTACTCTCAGGCCTGTGGTGAGGGTCACACAGGACCGGGCGTTGAGTGATCAGTACTGCTCTTCTGCAGAGCATACAGAAGGCGCTCATCAATGCTGTCGGGTCTACGCAGCACAATCCTCTCTTAGGGGAGGAGTGACACGTATTTAAGAGATTATGCCAACACGTTTACTCAGTACTGATGCTGCGATGTAGCCAGTGGACTAGACAGCATTCTCTCTGTAACACGTAGCTTGACAATGAAGGAACCTGACCCTCTCAGAAGGCCACTGTGCTTTCCAGAGAAACTCAACTCCTTCCCTCTTTTCCACCCTCTTCCTGGAGAAAGGATTCCCCGAGGAGAGTTTGGGTCTGGCTGCCGCCTGCCTGAGGCTCAGCACCGCTGTTCGCTCCTCTTCGTAAGAAGGAGGAGGGCCTTGGAGGAGTGTGGGAGGCAGTAATGAGACATGGGTTCGGAAAAGCTGTGAAAAGCAGAGGTGCTCCAGGACTATGAGGGCGTGCAGGCAGCACTGCTCTGGCAGCCTGGAGTCTGTCCCCAGTGGAGTCCAGCTAGCTCACACACGGAAAAGCAGAATTGAAGCTGGCTGTGAAGTCCCAGGAATGAGAGGGGAACAAAGCCAGGTGGTGGGCTGCAGTGACCTGGGCCTGGTGGGCTGCAGTGACCATCCCCTTCTCTGCTCTGGGGTCCTGCAGCAGAACACCAGCACCCTCGCTGCCCCCCACCCCCACCCCCCAGGTCTGCCATGCCTGGGTCCTGCTGGTCACCTCCAGTCACAGAACATCCCCTCCGCCCTCGTCCCCGTGGAGAAAGGGGGGTTCTCCACGCCCTGGCCTCCCAGGCACCCCCTACAGCAGCCGTGTCCTCTAAGGACTGAAGGGAGATGGGGTGACTGAGTGAACGAGAGCCAAGGAGGTGGCAGAAGACAGGCAGAGGGACAAGGAGGGAGGTGCGTCAACTAAGGAAGGAAAAACGAGAGCACAGAAGGAGAAAGCTGTTAAGAGGGATGGAACAGCCCTAACCGGTTTGTCTCAGTGGATAGAGCATCAGCCTGTGGACTGAAGGGTCCCAGGTTTCTTTTCCGGTCAAGGGCATGTACCTTGGTTGAAGGCACATCCCCAGTTGGGGGGGTGGGGGGTGGGGGCGGTGGTGGTGCAGGAGGCAGCTGATTGATGTTTCTCTCATCGATGTTTCGAACTCTCTAATCCTCCCTGTAAAAATGAATAAAAAAATATTAAAAAAAAAAAGAGGGATGGAACAAACAGAGTATGAGAAAAGGAGAAAAACTTGCAAAAAGCAATGAGACAGGCTATAGGACCGATGCTGGGAACAGAAAGGGCACTAAAACTTGAGGTTGGGCACCGGTTTAGAATCTCGGCTTTCACTTAGCAGCAGTGTGCCCTTGGATATGTCATTAACTTTTCTGAGACTCAGCTTTCACATCTAGAAAAGGGGTGCAATTCTCCCTACTCCAAAGGGTTGTCAGGAAGATGAAACAAGTCACTGCGTAAGTCAACAGTGGCAGTACAACCTCAGGGCCTACAGGAGGTGCACAAAAACAAGTGAGAATAAATTAAGCAACATTTCACACTGACTAGAACGGCTATGATTTTAAAAAGGAAAATAACAGCTGTTGGCGAGGACGTGGAGACATTAGAACCCTCAGACCTTGCTGGTGGGGATGTAAAATGGTGTAGCCACTGTGGAAACAACTTAGTGGGTTCCTCAAAAAAAGTTAAACATAGAATTACCAAATGAAATGACCCAGCAATTCCGCTCCTAGGTAGATACCCAAAACAATTGAAAACGGGTATTCAAATAAATACTTGTGCATATTATTCATAGCAGTACTATTCACAAGAGCCCAAAATGCCCACTAATTAGTAAATGGCAAACAAAACTGGTCAATCTAGACAATGGAATATTATGTGATTTGGCCATAAAAGGAATGAAGTACTGACACATGCTACAACACTGCAAACCTCGAGAACATTATTACACAAAGTGAAAGAAATTAGATACAAAGGGCCACATATTGAACGACCCCATTTCTATGAAACATCCAGCACAGTTAAACCCACAGAGACAGAAGGCAGGTTAGTGGTGGCCAGGGCTGGGAGGGAGAAATGGGGCGTGGCTGCTTGATGAGTATAGCCTGCCTTCGGGAGGGATGACCATGTTCTGGAACTAGAGGTGATGGCTGCACACCTGGGTGTGGAGGGCCAAGGTCCTCCCACCTGCGAGCCTGGGCTGCGGGTGCAACCAAAGTCCTACTGTGGAGGTCTGCGGGTCCTTCCTCTTACAGCCACCTTCTCAGTAGTTAGTGCAGAGGTTCTTTCTAACTCATTGCCAACCCGCTGCCTGGGGCTGGGCGAGTGAAAAGAAGAGCAATACCGGTCACTCAGCTCCCGGCTCCTAGCAGATGGAACCCCAGGGTCCCCCAGCCCAGAGCACGAACCACCCCTCCTCTCTCAAAACTGTCAGGGGCTCACCTGGCCCAGGACCCCACCCGCTCTCTCCTGCCTGAGAGGGGCTGGACACTCCACGGGTACCCGACCCCGACACTGACCCCTGCGCACAGGCTGGGCGGGTTCTAAGAAGAGGAGACTGTGGAGGGAGCCCCTTCTATGCCAGGCCACGAGGGAGGCCATGCCACGCTCCCTGTGCAGGGTGCCCACCAGCCAGGGCCCGCGCCGAAGACTGTACCCCACACAGGGACTGAGCTCCAGGAAGTGCGGGTGAACGTCCTGGAAGAGCCAGAATTGGGACGCTGTCTCCAGTGTCCAGGGGGCCCTACTTGCCCTTTTCCTCTCCCTGCCCCTGGGAGACCCGGAAGCACCCCTGCACATGGCTCACAGGACTCTCCTCCCTGCCCTCCTCTTCCCCCCCGCCCCCAGCCTCTCTAAGCAAAACCAGATTAGGCACCGGGCCAGATTATAGGAGCTCCCCAGCCTGGCTCTCTGGCCTCCTCCCTCCTCCCAGGCCTGAGCTCATGTCCTCGTGTTGGCCCGGCCCAGGCACCGGACAGCGGCCCTTCCCCCGCACACCAGCCCGGCGGCCGGGACCCGAGGCGGGGAGCACACCGGAGACATTGTGGAACAGAGAGCACCCCGGCTCACGGGGAGCCGCACGGGAGGGAAAGGGTCCTAACGACGGTGTGTGCCCCACACCTGAGCGCCCAGTTCCCAAGAGACTGCAGAGGGGCCTGGCCTGACCCCACCTGCAGGGACCGGCAGTGCCCTCCTAGGTTTACAAAGAGCTCCTGTCCGGTCCCCGGAGCCGGCTGGGAGAGATGGGCCTCCGGTCCCGCCCGGGGGTGGAGAGCCAGCACTGAGGTGGGTCGCTCTTACACACGGAAAGAGCGCCGGGGTGCCCATGCCTCCCTTTAAGGGGATGGCATCCTGTCAATCAGGAAGAGGGGGCCCCGAGGTGCCCTCCTAGGGCCGGGAGGAGGGGGTCTGTGGCACCAGGGGACCTGCCTTGTCTGTGAGCCTGGCCACGCAGGTCAAGGTCCACTTAGGACACTGCCCAGAGCAGGGCCCGGGCTTCCAGGGGCTAAAGGCCCAGCTGGCGAGTGAGCCGGGAGCTGCCTGCATCTGCCAAAACTGGTTTTGCTCAGTGGATAGAGCATCGGTCTGCGGACTGAAAGGTCCCAGGTTCGATTCCAATCAAGGGCATGTACCTTGGTTGCGGGCACATCCCCCGTAGGGGATATGCAAGAGGCAGCTGATCGACGATTCTCTCATGAATGTTTCTAACTCTTTATCCCTCTCTCTTCCTCTCTGTAAAAAATCAGTAAGATATTTAAAAAAAAAAAAAAAAAAAAAAGATGCCTGCATCTGCTCACTTCTGGCCCCGTGACTGACGGAGCACCCCTCTCAGGATGGAGGACCCCAGATTCCCTTTTCCTATGAGTTCCCAGAGGGAGAGGGAGGGGGATAAGAGGCCAGGCGGAGTGGAAAATCCACAGCCGGCGACGATCCTTCAGCGCGAAGAGGCAGCTGGGAGGGAGGGAACCTGACCCCTCCCCTTCCACCCGGGCACTCCGGCATCAGGGGCTGCCCCCCTTTCACCAAACCAGTGGGCACAGCTGCTGGGCTGCGGGCTCTTTCTCTTCCTGGCAGATACATACGGCTTCACCGCTTCACCGGGCACTTCCGGGGGAGACAGGGATAGGGGAGGGGGGGTGGAGAGACACCAGCCCGCCCAGGGGTCCCACTAGCGCCCAAGAGAGAGCCTCAGCTTTTCTCCGGAGGGCTGGAGGCAAATGCTTAGGTGTCGGGGTACACAGGGGGCAGCAGGGGTGTACACTTGGCCTGTTCCCCAAGGTAAAGTGGGGTGAAAAACTGCAGCAACATCCCCACCTCCACACGGGGCCCTCGCGGGGCGGGGCAGAGGCACAAGGTTCCTGGCTCTCCCGGCCTCGGTGGCTCACAGGCAGCCTCACGCTGCCACAAGGATTTCGCGGTGCAGAGCACACAGACAGGAAGCACCCTCATCCTTTCATGTTGCACCCACGGTCTCCAGGCAGCGCCACTGGCTGAGGCTCTGATCAGCCTCCTCCTGCAGCCAACGACTCTCCCGCGCCCCCCCCCCCCCCCCCCCCCCGGCCCTCAGGTTCCTTTTCCTTCCTGGGGACCCCCCTCACCTAGCCCTCAGCTGCCAGGCCTCTCCGCTAGGTCCACCCCTGGGTTCTGGTCAAAACCCACCCTCCACTCCGTGGCCTCCTTCCCTGCCCTGCTGACAACAATGCCCTTTTGTCCACACAAAAGTCCTACAGTCCCCTCTCTCCTCACGCCCACAGACCCGACAGGCCCCCGAGCTGCCCTCCCACCCGGGGCCTCCTCGGAGTTCCCCCAAAGCTCCCAGCACCCCACAGGCTGCTCATCTAGACTCTCCCCCGGGCCCCCTGGGTCAGTGCTCACGGGCCCTCACACTCCCCTCTCCCTGTCACTGTGTTCACGGAATAAACAACCACAACCAGGAACTTCCCTCAGCTCCTCCGGCCCCGGGGGGACGGGACACGTGGCTACTGGTTTCTGGAAGCATCAGTGCCGGAATCCACTCGCCTCCTGCACAAGCCCCTCCCCGCCCCCCCCCCCCCCCCCAGCCCAGGCCCTCCAGCACTGGGCAGCCTGAGCCTGGAGGCCCAGGGCCTGCCCCTCCTCCCTTCTCCCTCCACAAAGAGTTCTCTATCAGGGATCGGAGGGGAGCCGCACCCTGAGACCCAGCACAGCCGCCTGACACACTGCCCACGAGGCTTCCTCCCATCCCCCTGCCCCACCGTCAGCTCCTCTCCTCCACCACCGGGGGCCTCACCTGGGCGGGCACCATTTCCCGAAGCTGTGCCGGTGCCGGGGTGCCGGGGGCTCTCGGGCCCCAGCTTTCTGCGGGCTGTGCCAGACCCCCGGGGTCACAGTCCCTGGGCAGCGCTGGGCTCGCCAGGGGGAGCCAGGGCCGGTGGGCAGGGGTGCCGGCGCTCCCGGGCTCCGCAGCCGCCATCTCGCCTGAGGCCCAGCCCAAGGATTAGGGGCGGATTGCTCTGGGCGATTCCCCCTCCCCTGGGGCTCTCGCTCGCACTGCTCCTTCCCATCTGGAAGGTGGCAGAAGGGTTCGCCAGGCCCATAGACCAAGCTCAGATGAGGTGTTCCCCAACCCACCCTGCCTGTCCCCAAGTCCAGCTGTTGCCAGGTGAGTCCAGTGTGCATGGAGCACCCGGGTGTGACAGGAAGCAGCTCTAAGGCGTGCACCGGCATCATTCCCTGCCATCGTGCATGGCTAGACACACCCCCCGCCATCACAGCCCCCCTCACAAACAGAGGTGCAGCCACCTGACTCCCTCCCTCAGCCTCCCAATGGGATGGGTCTCCTAGCCAGGCTTCCGGGATCGAAAGCTCTGCAAAGCCAATGGCTAGAGCCCAAAGGGGGCTCCATGCTGGATCCCCTTGCAGCCAGCCGAGCCAAGTCCTCAGCCTCGCCCTGCTGCCCTGCCCACTGGCCTCAGGCACCATCCTCTCAGGGCACCCTCCCCCTCGGATGCCCAGACTGCACCAGCCTCCCCGGGGAATTCCTCTGCCCCAAGGTCCTATCTTAGAAACCCACTCTGGGCTCTGAACATCCCTGCGGCTACAGCTCCACTAGCTTCTCCCACCCCCGGCCGCACCCCTACTCCCACCCCCAGCAGCCACCGCCCAGGCAAAAACATCTGAGAGAAAACTTCGCGGTCAACTCACAACAACCTCTTCCTCCTTGACCTTCATCTTCTTGACAGTACCGGCAGGCAATCCCGGGAATGGCCAGCAGAGGGGGCCAGAGGTTCACAGTTGAGGAGCGTAAGCCGTGAGGAGGGTAGTGGGGAGGCCACAAGAGTTCTGGGGTCTGCTGCGTCTCTCTAAGGGCGGCTTCCCATGGCAGAATCACCAGTCAGAGGAGACATGGGTTCTGCACGCACTGGAGCCTGGTGAGGGACTCAGAGCTTAAATACTGAGGGTCATCATGGATCATCGCGCTGAGGGGGTGGTTCCGAGTTCAAGAAGGTGCGAGGAGATAGGCATAACCCCGTGTTATCTCTGGGGCCCAGGGCCAGGTCCTGCAGCCAAAACAGCAGGGGCAGGAGTCCCCACCCTGGGCTCGGGAAAACCTTACAAATATTTGTGGTGGCCGATGACTCGGGGTTTGGGAGGACAGGAACCCAGCAAAAGCAAAAACACAGATTCTAATGTCTGGGGCCAGCTCCGACACGTGGGGGCAGGGACGTGTGGGGGCAAAGACCACTTCGGCAGCCCCCTGTCTATAAAGGATGAGCTCTCTCGATTTTCACTTGACGCCTTGGCCAGGAGCGCTTGTCCTCTTGCATAACGGCTGTGTATAAATAGGCCTCGCTGGCCCCTAGGGAAGGCAGGGATCAGATGGCGCACACACCAGGCCCTGCGAGGCACCCAGCAGGAGACCGACCCTCCCTCTGCATTTCTGTCTGTAAAGTGACTGTGTCACCTCCTTTGAATGCCACGGTGACAGGCATCTACGCAGCAGCAATGGGTGGCCTGGTCCTCACACGCAAGACAACCCTCCCGGCCCGGCCTTTCTAGGCTCCCCAGGCAAGGATTTGTAGCCTTTCCTCAAAGAGGCAGGGGAGCCCCTAGCCAGTTTGGCTCAGTGGATAGAGCGTCGGCCTGCAGGACTGAAGGGTCCCAGGTTCAATTCCAGGCAAGGGCATGTACCTAGGAGGTGTGCAGGAGGCAGCTAATCAATGTTTCTCTCTCATCAGTGTTTCTAACTCTTTGTCCCTCTCCCTTCCTTTCTATAGAAAATCAATAAAAATATATTTTAAAAAAAAGAAACAAAAAGAAAAAAGAGTTGGAGAAAAGGGAGAAGGCAGTGGCAGCAGGAGCCTGAGGTGGGAGGGGCTGAGTGAGCTGAGCCTGGGGCTCTCTCAGGAGCCCTCACAGGTCTCACTCCTCAGGCAGCCGAGGATCATGCAGGCTCAGAAGCACCCGGAAGAGCTTTCTACCAGGCCACACGGTAGATGACCCTAAGGAGAGTCACCCCAACACAGCCCGTTGCATGCCCTAACGAGGGGGTTCAGCTACCCTCCAGAAACACATACCCATCAGCACAGTAACTGCCTCAGGAAGGGCCGGTGGGGCTCAGTGGTGGCGTTCAGGGGTGAAGTCTGCTAAGAGGAAAGCAGCGAACAGGAAGCAGCCGTGCCTGGTGGGCGAACCCACGGGAGAGATCTCGCTCTAGTCCAGTGGTCGGCAAACCACGGCTCAAGAGCCACATGCGGCTCTTTGACCCCTTGAGTGTGGCTCTTCCACAAAATACCACGTGCGGGCGCACGTACAGTGCGATTGAAACCTCGTGGCCCATGCGCAGAAGTTGGCTTTTGGCCTGGGCGAGTCTATTTTGTAGAAGTGGCGTTAGAACACTGGAGGGGCCAAAGAGCCACAGGTGGCTCGTGAGCCGCGGTTTGCCAACCCCTGCTCTAGTCTGTTTCTGTCTGCAGGTGAGGCCTGTTCTCAGATCCGCCTCCTGCTCTGGGGTGGGGAAGCAGGCGCCCAAGGCCTCAGGATGGACGGCGAGGGGCTGGGTCTCGGGTCCAGAGCTGCTAAGGGACCTTGTTCAAGTCACCAGAGGCTCTGACACTCAGTGTCCACAACAGTGGGAGGGCTCCAGAGGAGTGGGGGGCTGGGAAGGCCCTGGCTGAGAGTGGGCATGCAGCAGGAAGGCACGGCGGTCCCTGGTGCTGGCTGAGACTCAGGGGCACACGGAGGGTGTGGAGCCAGAGGCTGCTGTCAGTCCTCGTCCTGCCACCCACAGGCTGTGTGGCCTCGGACACACTTCACAGCTGCATGAGGAGGCAGCAGCACCCTCAAAGCGGCTGCCTGAAGGACACGGCCTTAGGGAACGAGACCAGGGCATGGGCACAGGCATGGGGAGGCGGGAAGAGGGGGTGAGCTGAGCCCTGGAGACTGCTTCTGAAGCCCAGCTGCTCCCAGGCCACAGGGAAGGTAAAATGGGAGCATGACAAGCCATAGGTCTTACTGAATAGGTGACTGGTCCTGAGGCTTCCTCACCACCTGTGTATGTACACACATATGTGCACACACACATACATACACACGCACGCACATGCCACACACGCCATAGTCAGTAGAGAAGGCCCCTGGAAGGCTTTGTCTGGGACAGGAAAGGCCAGGAAAGCGGCTGCCGTAAGGAGCACGGCTGAGAGTGGCCGGAGGACACAGGAAGAGCTGCCGCCGTGGGTGCCAAAGCCACAGGCTCTGAAAGCACAGGCGCCACAGAGCTGGGCAGGCGCCGGTACGTGTCCTTCCTGGGAAGTCCTGGCCACCCCCTGGCTGCCCCGCCACCTGCTCCGGGGCCTGGCCGAGACGCGGGCCCTGCCTCGCCAAGTCACGGGGGAGGCGCAGGCCGGGCGGCTGAACAGGGCAGGTGGCCGGCCTCGCCCTCGCCGCTTTTGCAAGTCAGCCCGAGTCCGGGGGCGACAGGCGGGCTCCGGGCACCCGGGACAGGGACCCTGAACGGAAGCCAGGTCCTGCTCGCAGACCCTCCACCCTGCACGCCCGGCGGGTCCCACCCCCTCTCTCACTGGGCTCCTTTCTTTTAGTTTTCCCTTCCCCGCCCTCAGTTTTCACGCCACGCCCCTTCTTCCTTTAATACTCTAAGTTCGTGCTCGGCAAACTGCGGCTCGTGAGCCACATGTGGCTCTTTGACCCCTTGAGTGTGGCTCTTCCACAAGATACCACGGCCTGGGCGAGTCTATTGTATTTTGAAGAAGTGGCGTTAGGAGAAGTTTAAGTTTAAAAGATTTGGCTCTCAAAAGAAATTTCAATCGTGGTGCTGTTGATATTTGGCTCTGTGGACTGAGTTTGCAGACCACTGCTCTAAGTATTAAACGTTTCTTGTCTCTCCCTTTGCCCTTGTGATCATTCTTCAGTCCCCTCCTCTTTAAATCTTCCTACTTCCTTTTCTGTCTTGGCAGAAAAAAAAGAAAGAAAAAAAGAAAGCAAGCATGAACCACACCTTCTGAAAGATGGGGAACCTGAGAAGTCCTAGTCTTCAGGAGCAAAAATCTAACACTGAAAAGCAGCTAAATTTAGTAGCTCGGGATACAAGGCGAGGCTTTAAACAATATCTCGGGCTCCAGAGGAGCTGTGAGCTCTGTTAGGGCTGCACTGGGCAGCGCTCCGGCCTCTAAGGCTCACCTCTCCGACTTCGGGGCTTGGGAAACGGTCACTATTCAGAGGTCTCTCACCTAACGCTCACGTCTAGCCGCAGCCGGAAACTGAGTTTTCTCAGGAACTCCAGTGAGCGAGGAGCTGGGCCTCCCTCTGGGGAGACGTGGCAGGAGGTTCATATTTTTTTAATTTTTATTTTATTTTATTGATTTTTTTACAGAGAGGATGAGAGAGGGATAGAGTTAGAAACATAGATGAGAGAGAAACATTGATCAGCTGCCTCCTGCACACCCCCTACTGGGGATGTGCCCACAACCAAGGTACATGCCCTTGACCGGAATCGGGATAGGGACCCTGGGATCTTTCAGTCTGCAGGCCGACGCTCTATCCACTGAGCCAAACCAGTTTGGGCAAGGTTCATATTCTTCAGAATGAACTAGAGGAACCGGGGCGGGGGTGTTTCCCAAAGAGCACATGGCCAGGCCTGGCCGAAGGGGCTGAAGAAACAGGCAGCGAGGCCGCAGCCCAGAGGGTCATGGGTGACCTCACACGCACACCCCACACCACCTTTCAGCTGCTCCGGGAGGGAGGAGATCACCTCTGCCACCCACTGGTCCTTTGCCTGCCTGATGCCAGAGACACTCCTGTTTCCGGAGTCCTCCTGGGGCACAGTCGCGAGCCAGATGCTGGGCAGTGGAGAGAGCCACGCACCGAGGTCACGTTTTAAAAAAATCAGGTAGAGAGAGGGACGTTCCCCAGCCGCTCTATTTTCCCGGGGGAGGGGACCTTGACAGGCCTACGACGGTGGTCTGCAAACTCATTAGTCAACAGAGCGGCAAACCGTGGCTCCCGAGCCGCAGTTTGCCGACCACTGGTCTAAGAGAATGTGATGCAGGGAAAAGCACTATTTGGGGGCAATTTTTAGGAAACAAAGCAGCCTCCACGCCACCCTTTTTGCCAAGAATAACTCCAAAGGGCCCCTTTCCACCGAACACAGAGGGTGAGAACACGGAACGCTCGGGCGACCTGCTGCCTCGAAGGCTCGGAGCCTCCCCGGAGCCGCCGTGAGCGACCACAGGAGGGATCAGTGGGAAAGCGCTCCGCACCTGCACCGGGAGGCGCCCAGGGACGGGCCCGCGTGTCCCGGGGGATTGCCCACGATGGCGCTGAGCCCCGAGGAGTCCTGGGACGTGGCTAATATCTGGGCGTGGAGCTGCCCTGCAGGCCGGGAAGAAACCTTATATAAGGAAGTTAATATTACAGCGCACTCGTCTTTCCAGGGCAGGGCTCGCCTTTCCAGCCACCCCCAGGAGGCCCCCTGGTCACAGTATCACTTTGGATCCGAGTTCGCGGTGCTAAGCGTGCTGAATTATTCACGGGCTATGGATACTGGCCTAGCTCCGGGGTCCCCGTGGCGGGGTATCTGGAGAGATAGGAAAAGGAGGCAGTGAGAATCCCCCCAAATCCAGACCTGGGTGAAGGTCGAAAAGGACCAAGGAGTCAGGGGCCTCTGATCAGCCTCTGCAGGAGGTGGGAAGTGGGCCGGGGGCACCAAGGACACTCAGACGAGCTGCTTGCAACACCCCAACGCCTGCTGGAGAGAGAAGGGAAGGCTGCTGTCCTGAGAAACTTCGCTCACCGCCTCCAGCCCCCCTACTGCGGAGCCGGGCAGCCCCCGGGAGCCCAGAGGGAAGGCCATAGGTGGCGTGCACTCCTCTCTGCTCCTACGTCCGTGCCCTCTGCCCCAGAGGGTACACAGAAAGCCCACACTGTGCCCATGAGAAGCAAGAAGAGGCCGAGGCAGGGATCAGGTTCGTGATACTGTATTTCCATTGCTTCATCTGGCACCCGAGGGGCCCGGGGTCACGTTTCACGTCTCAGGGATATGCTGGATCAGGGAGGAATGTGCCCAGCGTCGGGGAGCCCCGTGCCAGCGCCCATGCCCCGTGCCCACATCGCCAGCGCCGGCTCCTCGCTGTCTGGAACCAGAGGACAGGGCTCCTCTTGCTGCTGACTGCTATCGCGCTGGCATGGGGGCTGACACCGGACCCTGCCGTGCCGCTTCCCCGGGCAGCGCCGGGGCATGCGTGCCAGAGGGCGCCGAGGCCCGGGCCGAGGCCGACGATGACGCGGAGGGCGCAGGCTGGGGGCCTGACCGGGTTGCCCGTCTGCGTCTGGGCTGGCATCAGCTCCGCCATCAGGAGGCAAGCGCCTGACATCAGGTCTCAGCGAGGTGATGGGATGTTACCTAACGGCACCCGGGGCCTCTGACCTCGCAGAAGTCAGAGCTAATCTGGGGAGCTCTCGGAACATTCTATCTAGAAAGCAAGTCATGGTATCAGCGGGGAAAGGACGAAGAAAGGCCAATTCCAGAGGCAAGTGCCCCCCCGGGGACACTGCCTGAGCCCACGATCCGTTCTGGAAGCCGAGAGGAGGCTGCTGCCCAGGCCCACTGGTGCCAGAGCTTCGGGTCAGGGGCAGAGTCCTCACGTGTGGCCCCTCTCCTGATGGGACAAGACCCTCAGAGGAAAGGGGCTCCCCCTGAAACGGGAATTCAAAGCAGACTAAAGAAAGAGCTTTCTTCCCTAACTGGTTTGGCTCAGTGGATAGAGCGTCGGCCTGCGGACTGAAAGGTCCCAGGTTCAATTCCAGTCAAGGGCATGTACCTTGGTTGCGAGCACAGCCCCAGTAGGGGGTGTGCAGGAGGCAGCTGATCGAAGTTTCTCTCTCATTGATGTTTCTAGCTTTCTGTCCCTCTTCTTTCCTCTTTGTAAAAAACCAATAAAATATATCTATAAAAGAAAGAAAGAAAGAGCTTTCTTTTTTTTTAAAAATATATTTTATTGATTTTTTACAGAGAGGAAGAGAGAGGGACAGAGAGCTAGAAACATCGATGAGAGAGAGAGACATCCATCAGCTGCCTCCTGCACACCCCCTACTGGGGATGTGCCCGCAACCAAGGTACATGCCCTTGACCGGAATCGAACCTGGGACATTTCAGTCCGCAGGCCGACACTCTATCTACTGAGCCAAACCGGTTTCGGCAAGAAAGACCTTTTTTAAAAGTGAAAGTGCAGCTGACGTACAATATGACATTAGTTTCAGGTGCATACCAGTGATGCAACATTTGTGTAGCTTATAAAGCGACCCCCACAGGAAGTGTGGCCACTGGTCCCCGTGAAGATATGACGACACTATTGATCTGCACCACTTGGCTGGCCCCGCACCGTCAGACACCGCTGTGGCCGGGCCCGGAGGCCCCTGGGAATACGGGCTTTTAATCACTGGGAGCAAGTGTTTGTGGCAAATCGCAGAGCGGCCTGCCTTGGCCTCAGAGGCTCCTCTGAGGCCATGGGGCTGGCTGCCTCCGGCCTGCTCTGCCTAAGGAGCCTCTTTTTTCATTGCTTTTCAGAGAGAATGAGAGGGAGGGAGGGAGGGAGGGAGGGAGGGAGGGAGGGAGGGAGGGAGAAAGAGAAACATCAGTGTGAGAGACTATCTATCGGATGCCTCCTGCACGCAGCCCAACTAGGGACAAAGAGCAAACCTGCAACCCAGGTCTGTGTCCTTAACTGGGACTTGAACCCAGGACCTCTCTCCAGGCAGCGGGGAAAGCAAGGGGAAGACAGGATGAAATGAGGACCAGGGAAGAGAGCCGGCAGCTGTCCTCCCCAGCAACTGACTCAGACTCGAGCAGGTACAGGAGCGACTGTGACCGGGAGCAGCGCCGCAGGCTCCAAAGGTGCATGTGTCGTCGAGTGGACAGGCCGAGGGACCCCCTGTGGGCTCGGGGCGTGGGGGTTGGCCTCTGCGTTCAGACGCCTCCGCAGGCCGCACAGATGCACGGCCTGGCCTCCCCCGGCTGCCGAGGGGACGTGTTTGGAAACCTCTCCCAGCAGGGCCGACCCCACCCACCTTGAACCAGCAGGCTCCCAGACATAAATAAACCAGAGCCCGTGTGCCTGCCAAGCCCTGTCTTCTTGGCAAGAGCCTCACCCCGCGCAGGGCGGCCCCTCACCCCAGCCCCCGGAGCACAGAGGGGTGCTTATTACGCCAGGGTGGAGGGGAAGTCCTGCTGCTGATGAATCTGGTGGGGGAGTGGCCGGAGCCGGCCCTGCTTTCCCCAGCTGCAGCCTGAAGATAACGCGGCCACGGGCACAGGGGACTGTCCAGTCATGACATCACCTCCACCTCCTCACTCCTCCGCACCCGGCCTCGCCCCGCCCTGCCTGCCCTCCACGCCGGGGGCACGGGCCGGCCTGGCAGCCAGAGCCCTCCTGCCCCCGGGCCCTCCTGGCTGGCCTCTGAAGGCTGCCCAGACCCCCTCTGGGAGCTCCCGGCTCCCCACACCTGTGCTCAGAGGGGACGGGGCACACTGCACAGAGGGGAAAGGGCGAGCAGGGCAAGATCAGGGGCGAGGGGCAGAGCTAGCTGTAAACCCACACTCCTGCGCTAGCCCTCTCCACAATGCGGACACCATGCACAGCTGGAGGGTGGGAGGAATGTGGTGACAGCTGGGGAAAGGTTGTGGTTTTTTTTTAATCCTCACCTGAGGATATTTTTTCCATTGCTTTTCAGAGAGAGGGAGAGAGAGGGAGGGAAGAAGGGAGAAAGGGAGGGAAGGAGAAAGAGAAACATTGATGTGAGAGACACATCCATCGGCTGCCTCCTGCACACACCCCAACTAGGGACAAAGAGCAAACCTTCAACCCAGGTGTGTGCCCTTAACTGGGACTTGAACCCAGGACCCTTTGGTGCATAGGCCGATGCTCTGTGCACTTAGCAACGCGGGCCAGGGCAGGGGAGAGGTTTTCAACAAGGCTGAAAGGGAAGCAAAGGACAATCCGGACAGGGAAGGAATAGGAGAAAGGGGATACAGACTGCTGACTCCTGCCAATCCACTCCCAGGACACGAAGCCAGGACGAAAGAGTGACTGGATTTTCCTGAGCACACGTTTTCTAGAAACTGCTGCTCAGCAGAGAACACATTAAAACGGAGGATAGGAATTCAGCCGCTGAGGAACCAGGCAGCCCATATCCCTGCGCCTGGGACCGGCGTCTCCTGCCGCAGACCCGGGATTCCCAGGAGCAGGCCGCACGGACGGGGGCTCAGAAGTCACGTCACCTGCCATCTCTCTTCACCTGCTAACGCCCCAGGGTGCCAGCGGATGCTGACAACGTTTCTCTACTCCATAGCCATGAGACAGAGTCCTTACCTTGCTGGGTGTCACACAAATATTAGAAAGAAGAATGGTGAGACTGTGGGGACAGTGTTTTTGTTGTTTTCAAGCTGTGGTCGGCAAACTCATTAGTCCACAGAGCCAAATATCAACAGCACAACGAATGGAATTTCCTTGGAGAGCCACATTTTTTAAACGTAAACTTCTTCTAACGCCACTTCTTCCAAATAGACTCGCCCAGGCCGTGGTATTTTTGTGGAAGAGCCACACGCAAGGGGCCAAAGAGCCGCACGTGGCTCGCGAGCCACAGTTGGCAGGCCACGGTTTTAAAGGGATTTATGTAAGGCACCACCTCTAAGGCAGCTAACGGGGTTTGAAGGGAACAAATGACAGCCAGGCCATGTCACCAAGGCAGAACTGCGGCTGGGACTGGGAGGGGGGGTGGGGACCCCATCCTGTCCCTCCGTGGAGCCCATGCTCTCCTCGGGGCTCTGGGGCCCCCACTTTCTTAGGTTGGGGTGGGATGAGCCTCTCCAGGGCCGCCCAGCAACTTCAGCTGCCTCTGGGGCGTTTTGATAACTCAACCCCCGAGAGGACTCTCTGGTCGGGGCTCTGGTCCGAAAGCCAGCTGGTGCCTTCTAAACAATGGCAAAGGGTGTTGTGGTGAGGGAGGCTTATGAATTAAAAATAGATGCTAGTAATCACCAGGGAGCTCGCCGAGAGCATGTGGGGCCGTGTTTACTCGAGAGAGAAGAATACCTTCTATTCATGCCAGAGGCCAGCGGGGAACCACCACCACAGCTTCTCGCACCAGCCAATGGCCTCCGGGTCCCGGGAAGTCAGCTGACAGAGCGGGGCTCCCTCCCTGACCTGGAAGGACCCCCCTCAAGGCCGCACCTGTCCGCGGAGGGACAGCCCCAGGTTAGGAAGCTGTGCCACCGAGGGAGACGTTGACGAGGAGATCAAGTCGCCCTGCCTGGGCCGGGGCAAACCCGCTCGCGGGAGACCTCGCACAGAAACGGTCTCCACTGAGTGAAATAAGCCAGTCAGTGAAAGAGAAACACCACATGACCTCACTCATTTATGGATAATAAAGAACATTATAAACTGATGAACCGAAAGATAGATACAGAGACAGTAAAGCAACAAGCAGACTGTCAAATTACAGCGGGGAGGGTAGGAAGATCTGGGGAAGATAAGAGATCAACTGAAGGACTTATAGGCATGCATATAAGTATAACCAACGGACACAAAACTCTGGGGAGGGAGGGTATGTATGGGGGGGGGGGCAATGTTAAAATATGTACACAGATAATAATTTAATAAAAAAATGTAAAAAAGAAAGAAAGAAAGAAAGAAAGAAAGAAAGAAAGAAAGAAAGAAAGAAACAGTCTCCATCTGATCTCGTGAACAGGCCAGACACAGCGGGGCTAGTCTCCTCCCTGCCATGAGCTAGCCGGGCACCCTCAGACCAGCAGCCCCTGGATTCCTCCCGCTCGCTAAGCCTCCGTCTGTCCAGCTGTAACACGGAGATCATAAATGCCTGCTTCCCAGGGATGTGATTACGATTAACCAGGCGGTGCACGTGACAGCGCTGTGGAGAGCTGAGAGCTTTCAATAAGGATGCAAACAATCACCGGAACAACCGTTTCCCCCAGGAGCCATCCCCCACTCAGCTCCCCCAGGAGTCTCTGGGCCTGGCCCCCGCTGGCAGCAAGAAGAGAACCCTGCCTGCCCTCTGGGCATCTCCAGGGCACCGTGAAGGCCACCTACGAGCCCCCCGTGCTCCCAGTCAGCAAACATCTGCCACCCTTCCCAGCTTCCCGCGGGGCCCGCCGCCCACCCGCTCCGTCTGCCCCAGGGGCAGAGACTGCACGGTCCACGTTCTCGCGTGTAGCACCAGAGGCCTTCACTTAACAGGACTGTTCTAATTTGATTTTTAAAATGTATTTGATGACTCAGCAGTGAGAGGTGGGGCCTGGCTGCCTCACATGCAGGGATGACGGTGTGCCGGGCCCCTCGGAGCCACACACACACACACACACACACACACACACACACACCCGCTGCCCACAAGGCCACATTCTCCTTCTGGAGATACATTCAGATCTCACTCTCGGAACAGACTTCTTCGCAGTTGAAACTCTGCTTGCACACGGTCCAGCGCCACCGTCTTAAATACTGTCTATCCACCGACAACTCCCCGGTGTATGCCTCCAGCCTGGCTCTCTCCCCGAGACTCCAGATTTACTCGTCTGACTGCTTAGCATTTCCTCGTGGGTGTTTAATAACCATCTCAAATGCAGCATGTCTAAAACCTGCCCCGTTGCTACCCCACGGCCCTGGCCAAGTATCTGTTCCACTCGCTGCTTTCCCCCACCTCCGTCAAGGGCAGTGTCTTCTTTCCAGCTGCCAGGCCCAAGCCATGCAGGCCGTCTGTGCCTGCTCCCTGCCACGCCCCGTATCTGTCAGAGATGGAGGTGGCTTGACCTCGGAAGCAAATCCAGAGAACCACCCCCTCTCCTCCCCTCCAGCACCCCCACCCTGCCGCGAGCCATCACCTCCCTGCGAGAGGATTCCAGCACCTTCTCGCTGGGCCCCATGCTCAGGCCCTGGCTCACTCATCTGTGTGAAAACCTTCTCATGACTTCCCATCGCACTTGAGGGGAAAAAAAGTCAAAAGCCTTCTTCCTGGCCTACGGAGCCCTATGTGAGGGGCAATCCTCCCTGACGTTTTTGAAAACAAAAACAAAAACAAAAACAAAAACACTCAAAAAATAAAATAAAATAAAAACCACTCACTCAAAATAAAATTCCCCCAACCCCATATCACTGGCCTTTCTCCTCTCCAGACTAGCTACACGTGCTGCCATGCCTTCCACCATCTCCCTCAATGCCCTGAAACTGGTTTCTTGCTGGCTACCAGTGACCCCCGTGGCCCTACCTTGATACTTACTACCCATCTACATTCCAAACCCAGACCGGACCTGCACCCCTGCCACACTTCACTCCGCAGACCACTTCCTCCTCCTCCAGTGCCTTTCTTCTCCTCTGGCTTCGGCCTCCTCTCTCCTCTCACTCCTCATACCTGGCTGCTCTGTCCCAGTATGTCAGACCCGCCCTTGGTATCCTTCTCACTGAGTCTCATCCACACCCGGGACTTCGAGCTCAGTGCTGACTTCCGGGCCGCTAGACCCAGCCCGGACCTCGCCCCCAGAACCCGGCTGCCAGCTGGTGCTCTGTAGTCAGACAGCAGCAAAACGGAACTTACCCCTTTCCTCCCAAACATGCTCCTTCCGCCGTGTTTCCTAACCAGAGAGAGCCCCGTCCCCAAACCCTGGAGCCACCCCCTCCTCCCTCTCCTCTTCATCTTTCATGTCCACTTCTCAACTGGCACCATTGATTCTAAGGCCACGTGTCTTCTCACTTTGTTTCCTCTCAGTGTCTCACTGGCCTCAGTCTACCTGTCAGGCCCCCAAAGGGCCGGACTCTCCAACCACAATGAGCCCCTCGGAGCCCCTGGCACCAGCTAAATTGCTTTAGTACCCACTACGCCTTCCCTCTCTGGTCCCCTCCACCCAGTTCTTTGCTGCCTAAACCATATTCCTTCTTCAAGGTTTAGTGCGACGGCTTCCTCCAGAAGGTCTTTGCCAACTCCCCCCTCCCCTCCAGCCTCCCTCTCCTGAAGCTCCCACGGCCTCTATCACAGCCTCCTCACCCCATCGCTGTCTCCCCTCTACCCAGTGAGCTCCCTGAGGACACCTCTGGCGTGTTCATTCTCGCAGCAGTGAACGAGCATTCGATAAACACTTGTTACACGAGTAAGTTCGGGAAGTACCACCAAACTAGACTGTCTGCTGAGCAGCACTTCCTGGATCCCACCCCTTTGGTTGGTAACAATAATAAAAACGCTACTGTATCAGGCTCCATTCCACGTATTTTTACATATATGAACCCACTGACTCCTATAGTAACCCTATGATTATCCCCATTTTCACCTGGGGAGACCGAGGTACACAGAGGTTAAGTGACTAGTGGAGCTGGTCAAGTGGCAAAGCCAGGGTTGTGCTCTTCGCCACGGCACGTAATTCCTCTCACTAGCACGTGTGGAGAAAACAGACCAACATTAGCATTGGCCTGAGCCTTTGGGGTCCTCGCTGGCCTTGGCGTAGTCTACCTCTGCCTCCTTCAAGCAGGCAGACAGATCCAAGCCCACTGTGCGGGGGCGGGGGAGGGGGCCCGGGTGCAGAACCACCTCCTGTGCCCCAAAACAGCACTGGCCTCTGAGTAGCCCCCCGACCTGAAAGGCCCTCCTCCCCTCGTCCCACCTCACCTTGTCCCCGACGCCCTCGGCCTCCTCGGCCAAGAGGTACACGTTGCCCCCGTCCGCCAGCAGCAAGGCGGTGTCTGTGGTGGAGGAGGAGCGGGGCCGGCACTGGTGCTGGTGCAGGAGGGCGGCCAGGCCGCTGTCCTGGGGCGCCTTGCGCAGCAGGTGGGGGCTGCCGCGCTGGGGCTCCAGGGAGCTGCTCTTGGTGCGCCGGCTGCCGCCCCCGCCGCTGCCCCCGCCGCTGCTGTGCAGGCTGGCGCCCCGCTTGATGGAGGGCCGGGAGCGGATCTGCTGGAGCACGCGGTTGAAGGCGGTGGGCCGGGCGGGCAGGTCGTGCAGGGACATGGCGTAGGAGACCCGGTGCATCTCGGGGGAACGCTCCTTCTCGTCCGGGGAGTCATGGTCAGAGACGCCCTGCGGCTGCGGCTGCGGCTGCTGCTGCTGCTGCTGCTGGCAATCCTGAGACGTCTGGTGTTCCCTCTCTCGTGACCGGCGGCGGCTGTGGAACAGGTGCTTCAGGCCGTGGCTGAACATGGAGCCCTCCGAGAGCTGCTGGATTTTCTGAAGAGGGACAGACAGAGGCCCCTGGTGAGTGGGATGCTCCCGAATGCCCAGCGGGAGTGAGGAGTCTGCTCCTGGGAGATCAGTGCAGCCACCACAGCTGTCTGAACCTGGAAGATCCTAGAAAGGGCCCGGGTCACACCTGAAAACCACGCCTTGCAGAGAGGTGGCTGCCCAGACCTGCTTCTTTCCTTCCAAAGAAATGCACCTCCATGGCTCTCACAGGACATTCCCAAGCCACACCGGGGTCAGGGTTGCTGGGCCTGAGGTCCTCGGGGCCAGTCTGGGGCACAGGGGCACACGCAGGCAGGACGGAGGTGGTTTCCCTCTGGTCTGATTCCCCCCATCCCCCAGCCCCTTCCTCATTCTAAGGTAGGTCCTCCTTCAAGCTGCACGGGCTCCTCTAGACCAGCAGGCATCCATTTCCCAAGAGGCCCCATGGTGGCACTCCGGGAAAATCAGAGCCACACAATCAGGCTATGCTGTTGTAGCAGACAGTGCTAACTGCCCACTCCTTATCTTTCCCCCTTTCTTCCTTAACAACCAATCTGCATAGCCTTCATGCACCCTGCTAAAAATTCTTGCTTCTCCAGACTCCCTTGCAGCTAAGAGTAGCCACATGATACAGTTTTAGCCAAAATGAAACAAAACAAACAAACAAACAAACAAAAATAACAAAGTGAGATGCTCTAGAACAGTGGTTCCCAACCTTTCTAATGCCTCGACCCTTTAATACAGTTCCTCATGTTGTGGTGACCCCCAACCTTAAAATTATTTTCGTTGCTACTTCATAACTGTCATTTTGCTACTGTTAATGAATCGTAATGTAAACATCTGTGTTTTCCGATGGTCGCGACCCACAGGTTGAGAACCACTGCTGTAGAGCCTAAGACCATCGGAAAACACAGATGTTTACATTACCATTCATTAACAGTAGCAAAATGACAGTTATGAAGTAGCAATGACAGTGATAAAAATAATTTTAAGGTTGGGGGTCACCACAATATGAGGAACTGTATTAAAGGGCCGAGGCACTAGAAAGGTTGAGAACCAGTGATCTAGAAAGACTTGCTTCCCTGATAAAGGTCCTGGCCTTCACACTGCTTCCTGACTGGAATGTGGAGGCGATGCCTGGAGACGCAGCAGCCATCTTGCCACCAGGTGACTGGCACGATATGAAGGTCCATTTGCACACAGTGGAGCCTGAGAACTGGAGGGCCCTACAGAACGCCCAAACCAGCTCTGAGTGCCTGTCCTGGGATTCTTGCTGCACGAGATAAATAAACCCAGCTTTGTCTATACAACACGAGTATGATGTTCTGTTATCTGGAGCCAATCTCGTTCCTGGTATTGTTGACAATAAAATAAACTTCACTGGAGATTCCAGGGCAGTGAATACATCCACATGCCAGGAGGGTGGGACACCCCCAATTCCTTCAGGGCAGAAACTCCTGCACCTGGGACCCCTCCAGACCTCACTCATTATACCTCTTCCCCTGGCTATTCCTCCGTGTCCCTTATAACAAACTGGTAACCATAAAAAAATTTTTTTATATATATATAAATATATATAAATTTATATATATATATATAAATTTTATATATAATAAAATTTATATATATATCCAGTGGTGTGGCTTAGTGGTTGAGCGTTGACTTGTGAACCAGGAGATCACAGATCAATGCCTGGTCAGAGCATATGCCCGGATTGCAGGTTCAATTTGGGGGTGGAGGGGGCATTCAGGAGGCAGCTGATCTGCGATTCTCTCTCATCATTGATGTTTCTCTCTCTCCCTCCCTGTCCCTCTCCCTTTTTCTCTAAAATCAATAAAAAAATCTTTTTAATAAATAAACACCTATGGACAAACCTTTCGTGTCAGTAATGTGACCACTTCTTTAGCACACATATAAAAACCTGCTGTCCAGCCGAAACCGGTTTGCCTCAGTGGATAGAGCGTCGGTCTGCCGACTGAAAGGTCCCAGGTTCGATTCCGGTCAAGGGCATGTACATTGGTTGCAGGCACATCCCCAGTCGGGGATGTGCAGGAGGCAGCTGATTGATGTTTCTAACTCTCTATCCCTGTCCCTTCCTCTCTGTAAAAAAATCAATAAAAATATATTTAGAAAACAAACAAACAAAAAAACCTGCTGTCCAAATGAGTGCCTTTACCCTCAGACTGGAGATAACCCAAGAGGCCCTGGCCTCAGCCGGCCCCTGCAGCTCTGCTGCTGAGATCCCCCACCTGCTCCCAGGCAGGCTGCTCAGAGAGGCAGGCAGCCGGACCACCGGGCCAGGCGAGGCAACGTGTGCTGTAATCGCAGACAGCTGCTTCTGTCAGGGGCTGGTTCCTGTGGCCAGGCTGAGCCCTCAGAGCCCATGCGAGGAGGGCCGCGACCGGGAGGACCACAGTCTGTACCTCCTGAGCGGGAACTCTGAACCCAGCCATGTGGGGCCCCAGGAGCCACATCTGGAGGAACAGCCCTTAATCGCATGAGGCAGCCTCCGTCATTTTAAAAACATTCTAGACAGTTACACTTCCTGATTTTCTTTTTTTTCTGGACACAAAACTTCCAGAGCAGAAAACTGAGACCATGTAGAAACCAGAAGACGCTCGCTGCCTGTAGACCTGCGTTAGCTGCCCCACGCTCACTGGCCCTCTGTCCCCCGCGTGGTCTGTGCAGACCGCTGCACCTGCGTGTCCGCGGCCACACCACCACGGAGCTGGTCAGCATCTTCATTTCCACCTCCCCGAGTCTCCCTCCAGGTGGGCGGGGCCCCGGCCTCACCCATCCTACCGACCAGATCCGTTACCTCATCAGCGCTCACTGTAAACTGACCTTTCACAGCCTCCGTGTGCTTTTCCTCCCACATTACCTCACCTGATTTCCCCAGAATCTAACAACAGTGACAGCAGAGACATTTCCCTTTTCAGACGAGAAAATTAAAGCTACCGTGTTTCCCCGAAAATAAGACATCCCCTGAAAATAAGACCTAGCGCAACTTTGGGGGGAAAAATTAATATAAGACACTGTCTTATTTTCGGGGAAACAGGGTACCACCATTCCATCTCAGGAGTTTAACGCTGGGACTGCCCCGAGTTCAGGCACACAATGCCAGCTTTCCAGTGGGAGTCACCATCCCTCGGGGCCCGACGAGGCAGGACCCCCTGAATCCACTCTGGGCAGAACCAATGAGTCCAAGGCAGCCTGGACCGGGGAGCCCGGGCGGCTATGGGCTGGAAAGGGCCAGATTCGCCGTCTCCAGACCTGGCGTGAGCCAAGACACCTGCCCCCTCCTTATGCCCAAGCTGGTACCAGCCCTCCCTCCGGTGCCGGGGATGGGCCAGCTGGCTCTGGCATCGGTCCAGCGGCTTCTGCCAAATGGTCCCGCTACATATCACAGACTGTCTTTCTAGCACCCCATCCCAGGTCTTTCTCCTCTCCCCACCACTCCTAACCCAGCTTCTCCAGCAACGAGGCCAACCTTCCATGTCCACTCAGGGAAGAAACAGGCCCTCCAGAAGGCCTCCCCAGAGGTCCCAGCCCCCGGCGGCATTTCCTGCCCTCAGCTCAGCCCCAGGAAATGGGCGGAGGTGCCATGGACAGCGGCCAACGCCGTCTGCCCCATGGCCTTGCATCCTTAAGATCCTGGGTCCGTTTGTTTTTAATATTACACAACAGCATTCTTCAAAGTGCTTGCCAACGTATGCGGTCATTCCAGCCCAATGCCAGCCTGCCCCTCGGGAAGGGGGAGGGGACGGCTACAGCAGCAAGTGTCTCCGTTTTGCAGGGGAAGAAGCGGAGGCCAGCACCGTTACGTGGCTCACCCAAATCACACAGACAGACCCTCAGCTTCCGAGGGACCTTCTCCTGCTCACCCCCTGACCCCAACCCTGGAGTGGGCACAGTAGCTATCTGCATCCTGGGACAGTATCAAAGGCAGGTTCAAAACAAAACAAACCGCCCTAGCCAGTTTGGCTCAGTGGATAGAGCGTCAGCCTGTGGACTGAAGGGTCCCAGGTTCGATTCCAGCCAAGGGCACATGCCCGGGTTGCAGGCTTTATCCCCAGTGGGGGATGTGCAGGAGGCAGCTGATCGATGATTCTCTCTCATCATTGATGTTTCTATTTCTCTCTCTCACTCTCCCTCTCTGAAATCAATAAAGATATATTTTAAAACAACAACAGACGCCTGGGTCAGGAGGTGCACAGCCCCCTGAACTGAGTAGGACTTGGGCCAAGACCTTTGACGTTGTGGCTTCGTGTCACCCCTCCCCACTTGTGTAGCAGGTGAAGGGACGCAGGACCCCTGGCCCAGCAGCACGGAGGAGTCTGCTCAAGCCTGTGGTAGGCACGAAGGGAGGGAACAAAAAAGTCAAAAGGATAGCAGGGGGCAGGTGAGCTCCACACACAAGGGCTTCTCCTCCCAAGGAGCAAGGCAAGAAAGCAGGGTGGCGGGCCGGCCTGCTCCTGCACGTGGGTGCCCGGGAGGAGGTGGTTAGGAGTTTTGATACAACACAGTGTGTTAAAAAAACAACCACCACTCAGCACATCCACGGAACCAGCCTCGAGTTTTGGAAACGAGGAAAACCATGGTGACTAGCCGGAGGGAACGTAGCCACCAACGCAGCAGAAAGCAAGCACCACCTGCTCCGACGAACGGGCTCCAGCGACTAAATGTCACTTGCTTTTCCACGCTGACTCTGGCTCCCCCCCGGCTGCCAGAAGCCAGTGTTGGTGGCCACTTGAGGGCGTGCAGTAGGAAAAGGGCTGAGATGTCTCAGAGTCAGAGGTGGGCACTCACAAAGGTTTCCTGATTCACAAGGCAAAGCAAGATCTACCCCGAACAGCCCGGAGGCTGGGGTGAGCAGAAAGAGAGCTTCCGCGTCGGCTGCCTGTGCGTGGGGAGGTCGTGAGGGGAGGGGGCTGCCTCCCTCACTGGAACTCTCTCTAAGGGCAGGGAGGACCCCATCTGCTCCGGGGACATCGTCCTCTCCGGAAGAAAGGGCGGACTCGATGGCTTCTGAAAGATCCTTCCTGAGACGCCTGTGGTCTCCGAACAGCTGGGCTTCGTCTGTTTTCCTCCCCGGGTGTGGGTCCCCCAAAGAGGAAGTCCGCTCCCAAATCTGCAAGCACAGCTGCACGAGGCCAACAGTAAAATGCTTCGAGGTGCTGAGCCCCTGCCACCATCCGATGAAAGATAGCCCAGCCGGGACCGGTTTGGCTCAGTGGATAGAGCGTTGGCCTGCGGACTGAAAGGTCCCGGGTTCAATTCCGGTCAAGGGCATGTACCTTGGTTGCAGGCACATCCCCGGTAGGAGGTGTGCAAGAGGCAACTGATCAATGATTCTCTCATCGATGTTTCTAACTCTCTATCCCTCTCTCTTCCTCTCTGTGAAAAATCAATAAAATATATTTTAAAAAAAAAATTGGTCTATATGGAGCAACAAAAATTTAAAAAAAAAAAAAAAAAAAAAAAAAGAAAGAAAGAAAAGAAAGAAAAGAAAAATAGTGCCTCACCACCCCCCGAAGAGCTGGAAGCATCCTGAAGCCATACAAACCTCCGGCTCACCGATCCCCCCTGGCAGCTGACTGCATGCCCCTTCCTCACACTCGGGTTTGAACACACACCCTCCCCTCCCCCGCCACCGTCCCTTGCGAAATTTTGGCTGTGAGGGTTCAGGGGGTGACTGGGTCACAGTGAGCCTCGGTGAGCCTAAGTCGCCAACGTTTCTCTATTTATAGGGTCTCTATGGAAACGGGGCCAACATTAGAGAGCTAATCGCCGGAAAAACCCACAGAGTTCTACCCTCTGGGATGTGAAGTGAATTGCGGAAGTCTCCAACGGCTCTTCAGAAGCTTCCGGTGGGGACCCCGGGGTCAGAGGGGGACGGGAGCTGTCACCCCAGGTCTGGCACCAAGGACCACAACGAAGGTTGGACAGGCCTGTTTGGGGTTTCTTATCAGAAGCACCGTGATGAAAGGGTTTTTTGTTGTTGTTGTTGTTGTTGTTTTTTTAATCATTTCTTAATAATAATAAAGTGCTCAGTCAGGCCGCTTTTTGTCGTGCCTAACCCAGATCCCTCCTGCTGCATTTCCAACCCTTGTCGGGATAACTGACAGGACCACGCTGGCGTGGAGGGCGTGGCAGAGCCAGGAGCTCCAGTGTCCACAGTCCCCACACGTGGCTTCGGCGGGCTCGTGTCCCAGCTGCCAGCTTCGTTTCCCCGGGCGGGCGTCACTCCGCTCACTTGGCTGAAATGAGCGAGCCTTTCCCCATCTGGTTTGGAAAGTCAAGTGCTGACTTTCTCACATCATCACGGAAACGTACCTGCTGTCCCTCTACAGCAGGGGTCTTCAAACTACGGCCCGCGGGCCACATGCAGCCCCCAGGGGAGTCTGATCCTGCCCACCAGGTTTTTTGGGCAGTGAGCGCAGCCAAGGTGTTACAGTAGGAATTAGTAGTTCATATAGTCCGGCCCTCCAGCTCTCTGAGGGACCGTGATCTGGCCCCCACTTTAAAAAGTTTGAAGACCCCTGCTCTACAGCTTTGTTCTAACTTCTTCTTCTTCTTCTTTTTTTTTTTTTTTTAAATATATTTTATTGATTTTTTCTTTTTCTTTTTTTTACAGAGAGAAAGAGAGAGGGATAGAGTTAGAAATATCAATGAGAGAGAATCATCGACCAGCTGCCTCTTGCAAACCCCCTACTAGGGATGTGCCCGCAACCAAGTTACATGCCCTTAACCAGGAATCGAACCCGGGACTTTTCAGTCTGCAGGCCGACGCTCTATCCACTGAGCCAAACCGGCTTCGGCCTAACTTCTTAACAAGGAGAGAGGCTGACGCGTTTGGCTGGCTGAGGTGGACCTTGTCCAGCCAAGCCCTCGTTCTAAGAAGGACCCTTTTAGTCAATAAGGATGTCCAAAGGAGGGGCCGTTTCTCACAGGAGAAGAAAGGATTCAAAAAAAACCCAAAAAACAAAAAACCTTTCATCACTGTGCTTCTAACAGAAAGGAGGAGACGAGTTTTAAGTTGGCCTCCAAGGCCATCACTGAGAAGCCAGCTGAGCTTTGTCCCAGCCCCGACACTCACTTTTTTTTTTTTTTTTTTTAAACTTCAACCCCAAATTCAGATCCTAGCAGATGTTTGCATTCCTTGAGGGAGAGATTCTTGTTAATGGGATTGGCAGTGAAGACACAAGGAGATGGGCTGAGAGGATGTTCTGTAAACACTGAGCTGGCGGGACAGTTCCCACTAGAATGAGGCAGCTGGGGATTGATCTAGAACACATGTGGCAGGAGAACAGCAAGCTGCTCTTGCCTCATGCTTTCCCATCGGTCACTAGCTCCTCCTGAGCCTACGTACGGGCTGCTCTGAATATTACTGAAGGCAGAGGGGATGGGAGTGGGCAATCCCAGGCCTCGGGAGCCCTGCCCTCCTCACAGGAAGGGCAGGTGGGATGAAAACAGGTGACCTTGCCCTAGCCCAGTGGTTCTGTGGGTGGAGCAGCGGACCGAAGATCCTCAGACTGAAGGGACCCGGGTTCAATTCCCATCAAGGGCACCAACTTCGGTTTCAGGCTCCATCCCCAGCCCCAGCCTGGGCGTGTGCCTGAGGCAACCAATCCCTGTGTCTCTTTCACATGATGTTTCTCTTTCTGTGTCCCTCCCCCTCCCTTCCACTCTCTCTAAAAAAAAAAAATAAATAAAAAAAATAAAAAAATAAAAATATCCTCAGGTGAGGATTAACAAAAAACAAAACACACAAACAGGTGACCTCACCATTCTTCAGCACCCTCCGCTGGTCCTGACTATTTACAGGCTGGGAAAACAAGTGCCATTGCAGCCCAAAAGAGTGCTGTCCCTGAAGGGACCTGGCCCCCTGCCATTTCACCCGCCGCTTGGAAAGCCCCGATCTTCTCGTTTCATCATTAACATGCCACCCTTCCCTTAATATCATGCTCTATGTCCACCTTCCCCAGAACATCTTTCCCAATTAACCCCGTGTGCTTCTGCTCCGATCACACGATGCTTGAAGCACCCTGAAACTCATGTGTCCTCCGATGGATGACTCTCTTGCAAGTACTCCATCCTGTTTGGCCGGGAGCTCACCTAGAGGCAGAGGCAGTGCCCGTTGCCAAAGAACCGATCTTCCCTGACCTGGTGCTCAGGTCTACCTCAGTCCTGCCCCCCCCCCCCAACCCCCGAGGGCCCAGCTCCCACCTGAGATTGCGGGGGTCTCCACACCTCGGCACCTCACTTCTAACGTGGAAGCAGGAGCCTCGAGGGGCAGCCGGGCCCCACAGAGCCACACTCCTGCCATGGGGACCTCCCCCCTGAGTCCCAGAGCGCGCACGCCTTCATCCCGCCCACATTCCTATGAACAGCGTGTCTCCTCCACTGAGCACGTGGAGAAACCCAGGCCCATTAATTTTATCAAAACCCTAGGGCCGGGGCCTTAAAATAAATAAATAAAAGTAAAACAAACAAAAGAACAGAACAAGCAGCAGAGTTTCCGGGGAATGCCAATGTTCTCTTTCTTGGCTTGGGCAGTAGGGAGATGGTGGGGTGTTGGTTTTGCGACTGTTCCTTAGAGCAGCGTTTTTCAGCCACTAGTGTGCCGCGAGATGTTGCCTGGTGTGCCGTAGGTGCAGACAAGACAAGAATTTTATAATTTTTCACTATTTTGTTTACTTAATATTTCATAATAAAGTAATTATAAAATACTTTCTTTGTGTTTATTTGATTCCTATTCAAGAGAATTACTTTATATATAGTCAATATAGGCACAGAGTTAAATTTTTTAACATTTTCTAATGGTGGTGTGCCTCGTGATTTTTTTCATGAAACAAGTGTGCCTTTGCCCAAAAAAAGGTTGAAAAACACTGCCTTAGAGCATACCTGTCTTTCGGACAGGTCGTGTTTCACAGTGTAAAACTGAGGGTGTCCAGCGCCTGTGGACCCTGACCCCTTCCCCAGGGGGCCCTCGGCAGGAGCGTGGAGAGAGCAGGGCCGCCGTGGGGTGCGGGCTGAGGCCCTGCGCTCGCCAGGCAAGGCGGAGGAGCGAGCGGCTGTGGCTGGCCCTCGGCTTCTAATTGCTTTCCCTGACCTTCCTGAGTGGGACCAGGGTACGGTGGGAATGGAAGCACACGAGCGGGAGCCCAAATGGGTCTTGGGTCAAAAGCGCTTGGAAGAATGGGATTTGGAGCCACCCCCTATTTCTTCACAGAAGAATATAAATACCGCTCAGAAATCCCTGGGGAAATGATTCCCAGGGGCTTTTGTGAGGGAAAAGAACCTCCAGGGAAATGCTTCTGGCCGGCACATCCAGACCCTTCCTTTCCGGAAATTCCCCCGATAACACCAGGGGGAAGTGGGGAGGGGTGGGAGGAGTGGGGGCCAGGGGAGGGGGGAGGGAGGGCAGGGGAAAGAGGGCAGAGGGGAGAAGATTGGGGGGTTCCTCCCCTGCCTCCAGCTTCCGAGCTGCCTCAGGACAGGACCGGGGACCTGTGCTTAGCCACTCCCCCGGCCTCAGAATGTCCATCACCTGCTGTGTGGGCACCAGAGTGCCCCTTTCTGCCAGTCTTCCCCGAGCTCCGCCCACTCCCGTTCTCCCTGGAGCCGGGCTCCTGGCTGGAGAACTCCAGTGCACTTTGGGTCAGCCAGCACGCTCTGTGGCCAGCAATCCTGGCATCTCCTAGCGGGGCTTCTGGGAGCAGCCAAGGACTGGGTAATGATGACAGTGCCATCAGGACATGAGCTCGGGCGGTTCAGCAGGAACCCAAAGCCACAGAGGGAAGGGATGTGGCTCTGGATGGTGGCGTGAGGAGTAGCTCAGACGCCCCCCCACCCAGCTGCACACGCCTCCTGCAGGGCAGTGTTCATGTGCAGGTGGCCAGTTACAGTTGTATGATGGCGCTTAAACTAGTTAAGACTGTTGCTTAACTATTGCCCCTTCTTTTCACTGGCCCTCCCCACCCTATAACCACAGACGCCAGGCCACGGGAGCAGAAGCTTTACAGGGCAGAGCGACATGCTCCACAATGCCACGGGACCGAAGGGTGGAAGGACGCGGGGTCCCGCCTCTCCCCAACACCTCGCTGCCACTAGTCAGGGTAGGGGTGTCGAACTCAATCAGAGAAGGGGCCAAAATCTAAAATCCAGCCTAAATCGTGGGCCGAATGGTTTACTGAACAGTTATAAACTGACAATGTCATAAACTGACAGCGGAGTGCAGTGATGACAGCGCGGTGCGGGCCACATTGCAAGGCCTGGCGGGCTGGATTTGGCCCGCAGGCCTTGTGTTTGACACATGTGAGTCAGGGCATCATTCAGATCTCTCTGGCAAAGGCTAAAATGCTCTCTTCTCCCCAGCCCCTCACCTCAGAGGAGGTGCTTCCCGTAAAGCCTCCTACTTCCTTTGCCCCTTTCTCATGAGGACTTCCCCCAATGCACTCAACGCATCCCAAGGCCTGAAGCTGTCACCAGCAAACAGAAGTGGGACTGAGGGACCAAAAGTTCCCTGTCTCCAACGTTTAGGATGAACATAAAAGCAAACCAGAACTGCGGATCTCCCTCGGCCAAACACAGGTGAAGCAGGGGGTGTTATTAAACCTGCCCCTTCCTCGTACTGGCATCAAATCGAAAACAACTCTGCTTCAACCCAGGGCTACAGCCGATGGTGGAATTTTCCCATCGCTGGGAGGCCGTGCCAGCGTGGGAAAACAAGTCTGGACCCACTTGGTATTCCTAGTCCCTTTCTCCAGAAAAGGGGCTCGGAGAGTGGAGTGATTTGCCTGAGATCACACAGCAAATCACACTGCCATAGCCCCGAAGTGCATGTCTGGCTCTGAGGTCCCTCCCCTGTAAACATGTGTGAAAGCAGACAGAGATCAACAGCCCTGTGCTCCCACCAGCAGGCAGCAGCTATGTTGTCTACTCCTTGCTGCCAACCTGGCCCAGATGGTGGAGATCCACCTCGGGGGTCTGTTTTCTCCGGGGTGGGGGTGGGGGGATCCAACACCCTTTGTCACACCTGGTGTTAATTTTGGTTCAGGGGAGCTCAGCATTCAATAGCAAGTGTAGAGGTGCTGCTATTTTTACCGCAGCCAGAAAGAAGGTGTCACCAGAGAGAGAGAGATGTTACAGAGTGAGGTGAACAAGCTTCTTCAAGTAGCTTTATCTACTGAGGCAGACGCTGCAGCCCTCACACCACAAACGGCCCATCTTGGGGGGCGGGGATGGAGGATGAGCGGAGCCCACAGTTTCCAAGGCTGGCCTAAGTGGGAGTGGGGGGAGAGGGGACTTCCGAGCTGCTCTTTCTGGACTCAGTGCGAGGTTTTCTATTTGATTAAGGAACCAGAGTTCGCTGGCCGAACGCGTCTACCTTGGCCCGGAATGAAGCTGAAGCTTGGGGCAGAAGGCTGGCCCCTCTCCACCGCAGCATTCAGGGCGTCCCTGTCCCTTCACCATCTCCTTTGAAATGGGACCCACGCCTCCTGAGCACCCTGGGTGGGCTCCAGGGTGACAGCGGGGCCAGTCCCCAGCTCCCTGTGCACAGCCTAGCCCGAGGAACACATCTTCAGACATAAGGCTAGCCCCAGACCTCTGGAAAGGCCAGCAGAACCAGAGGTCACATTCGAGGAGCTACTACAGTTTTTAAAAATCCACACCCAAGGAGCTAGCTGTCCCCCTTCTCGTCCCTCCCCGGGGAACACACACAGGTAACACACACAGGTAAGAGCACACTCACCTGCGCTCTGACTTCCTGACTCTGAGCCGCTCGGGCCACGCGAGGAATGTCATTGGCTTATTCTGGTGAGCTCCTTGGAGTCTGCTGCTATAGGATACGGGCTTTATTGGACATAGCGAGTCCGTTCACTCCCCGAGTCCAGACCTCGCAGCCCCTCTGGAGAAAAATCTCCCGGAGGCATCCATCTCCAAGGCATCTAAGTTCCTTCCGAGGGCTGACATCTCGCTCGGACTGGAGGCGAGCTGGCTTGAGCAGCCTGAGCCTGCAGCCCCTGCTCCAGCTAAGGTGCGTTATTTTATCGCAGCGGCTGTTTTCATCAAGATAGAGGCATGCTCAACGCAGCTCGATCATTTCCTCAGCACCCTCGGGCCGGAAAACAAACCGCTCCCCGCTGCGTGTGGTCAGCTCCCTCGGATTCTGGTTCTCACCGCCGGCTCAGCGTGTGTGCAACTTGAACCGCAGCCCCACACCAGCCCAAGCGCTGGGCCACCTGTCAGTTCTCCAACCGGGGGTTGGTTCTACCAGCAGGCAGGCAGGCAGGCAGGCAGGCGGGGATGGCCACACACTAGCTTAACCTCTGGCTCCACCTAACGGCAGGAAGTCCACACTCCCCTTTCCCAGATGGACAAACTGAGCTTCCTTCCCCCAGAAAGGCCTCCGAAGGAGGAAACCAATTCAGCAAAGACGACTAACGGTCCTGTCTGGCCTCCTGCACTGTCTGTTTTCTCCCCCTGCCATCTCACAGGGCGGAGGAGAGTGGTGTCAACTTTTTGGTTAGCATCCTGGATTTCCCCAGCCCTTCGTCTGAGCCTAAGCACTTCACACATAGTATCTTTCAAACATATCTTTACGGGTGAGTCATTCGGAGGCCTGCTGAAGAAGGAGGAACCGACACAGAAGCCTGACATGGAGCCAAAAGACAGAGAGGCACCAATGGGACCTGAAGCCCAGCCCGGGTTCTGGCCCCGCATCCTCTCTGACCTCTGCCTGGCTTTCCCATCACTTTGCATCCTGTTTGAAAGCACTTGGGCTCGCGGGGCAGGGGAAAAATAAAAGCCAAGTCGCCGGCTGGCCCGGCCAGGGGAGGGAGGGAGGGAGGGTCTGTGCTCACCTTGAGGTCGGGAGGCTTGCTCCGGGGTCCCGGGTTGGGCGCCGAGGCGGCAGCGCCCGCGTCGGAAGTTGGCCCGCCGCCCGCAGAGTTAGCACCCATGGGCCACCCGGGCCAGAGGTCCGCGCCCGGCAGGTGGCAGACGGCATCTTCCAGCCCACCTCCATCCTCCTCTCCCTGCGGCGGCTGCAGCTCGTCCGACTTGCACCTCTTCATGCTGAATGTGGGTCGGCCGGAGGGAATCTGTCCTTCCCGCGACCCGTCTTGGGTGGGTGGGTGGGTGGGGGGCGGGAGGGAGACCGCACCCCCTCTTACACTCAGCAACGAGGCCCGCGATCTAAAGGACCAGCGAGGAAAGGAGCCGACGGAATACGATTTCTTGAATTGGGAAATGAATCTTTAAAGGGGAGGGAGGGAGGGACGAGGATCCGGGGAGCCTTGGTTACAGCTTGGAACCGTTCCCGACGACCTGGAGCGCGCAGGCAGAGCGCGGCGGAGGCCGACCGGCGGGAGTCCTCGGGCGATCATTGCAGCGGGGGAAGGAGGAGGAGAAGGAGAGCCCCCGGCCCCCCAACTTTCTGCTTCAGGGCCCGGCCGGGGCCGGGGAGCTGAGCAGCAGCGGCAGCGCATCCCTCTGGCTTGGCCGCGCTCTGGGCGAGGCAGGGCTGGGGGCTGCCGGCCGGCCCGGTAGAAGGACCTCGGCGGCCGCCCTCGGCGCGGGCTAGGGCCCCCCGGCCCTGTCCCCCGGCCCAGCCCCGCATGGGCCGATCCCGGAGCCTGCGAAGCCTGCAGCGCCGGGCCTCCTCGCTCCCCGCCTGCCCGCGGCCCGCTCTCCGCTCCCCGCTCCCCGCCGGCGAGCCGCCTGCTGCAAAGCCGCGGCCGCAGCCACAGCCAGCGGCGAGCGCAACCTACCCCGCCCGGCGCCGCCGCCTGGCAGGGGAAGGCGAGGCAAGGAAGGAGTGACAACGGCAGCGAGCCAATGGGAAGCCTGCGGGGCCGAGGGGGCGTCGCGCGGCCACGTTTTAGGGTGTCAGGGTTGGTTGCACGGTGTGCGTGCGCCCCCAGGAGAAGTCTGGAGGGCTCTGTCGCGGCGTCCTGGCCTTGCGGAGTAGGGGAGGGGACAGCGGGCCACCCGGGGTCCCGGGTGACAGATGCTGCAGGGAACTTCCCAGGGAAGACTCTCTCGGGATTACTCCCACCCACTCAGTTTTATTTGGTGGGGAGGGGGCGCAGGAGGTATGCTTATTATCCACTGCTTTTTTCACTCTAACTTTGCACACACTATATCCATCTATCTATCTATCTATCTATCTATCTATCTATCTATCTATCTATCTATCATCTATCATCTATCTATATATCAGAGTCCTGGTGCACGGATTCGTGTGCTGGTGGGGTCCCTTGGCCTGGCCTGCGGGACCAGGCTGAAACCAGCAGTCTGACATCCCCCAGGAGTCCCAGATTGGGAGAGGGTGCAGGCCAGGCAGAGGGACCCCACCGGTGCACAAATCGTACACCAGGACTCTAGTATGCATATAAGATCTTTAGTTAATCTCTTCTCGCCCTCCCCTCTCCCCTCTTCCCTCTGAGATTCATCAGTCGGTTCCATGTTCCCATGCCTGTGCGTTGACTGTCTGCCTGGTAGTCAGTGCGCATCATAGCTAGCAGTCAACAGTGGCCAGTCGGAGACTGAGCGTATTAGCCTTTCACACATATAGGTATATAGATATTCCCTTCCATGTGGAAGACCCTGGTGCCTAGGAAACTTGGTTTGAAACAGAAACTCAGAGCTACATGCAGCGCTGCAAACGCGACTTCTTCCATCCCATTGTCCCTTCCCCCACTTTAACTCTCATGAGTCTTGGCTTTAGGCTCAGAAATGACAACGTCTTTCTTATTTGAACACAATAATGAGCGTGAGCGTTCCTTGTAAGCTGTAAAGAGCTTTTTATCTTTTAAAATATATTTTATTGTGTTTTTTTTTGTTTGTTTGTTTGTTTTTACAAAGAGGAAGAGAGAGGGATAGAGAGTTAGAAACATCAATGAGAAGAGAATCATCGATCAGCTGCCTCTTACACACCCCCTACTGGGGATGTGCCCACAACCAAGGTACATGCCCTTAACCCAAATCAAACTTGGGACTTTTCAATCCGCATGTCAATGCTCTATCCACTGAGCCAAACCTGTCTTGGCTGTAAAGAGCTTTTTAAATAAGAATGGATAGTGGCAGGAGATGGGGACTCATGGAAGAGGAGAGGAACACAATCTCTTTTCCTCATAAATCTCAGCCAAACTGCACTGAGTAATCTGAAGGCAGAAGGAGAGCAAATATTGGGGTAACCAAAATACAGAGCCTCCTGATAACAAGACCATCCGAATGCCTACTGCGTGCCTATTGCCGATCCAGAAGCCTAGAACCACAGTTCTCAAAGAATGGTTCTGGGACCAGCAGCCTCAGCAGCACATGGGGTCTTGATTGAATGCAAAGTATTGGACACCAGCCAGATCTACCAAGTCAGAAATCCCTTTTTAACAAGCCCTCCAGCTATTTCTGATGCAAGCTAACATTTGAGGACCTCTGGCCCAGACTATTCGTGAAGGAGATACTGACTCTGAATCACAGGGATGATCTCCACTATTTTACAGTTTAACAATCCTTTTTGCACCCATCATACTCTTCTAGCCTCATGTCAGTCCTATTAGCTGGTGAGTTTCCTTTTTTAAAAACAAAACAAAACAAAAAACATCCATATTTTATTGATTTTTTTTTTTTTTCAGAAAGGAAGGGAGAGGGATAGAGAGTTAGAAACATCAATGAGAGAGAATCATCGATCAGCTGCCTCCTGCACAACCCCTCCTGGGAATGTGCCCACAACCAAGGTACATGCCCTTGACGGGAATCAAACCTGGGGCCCTTCAGTCTGAAGGCAGACGTTCTAGCCACTGAGCCAAACGGGTTAGGCTAGCCTGTGAGTTTCTTGACTCTCTTTCATCTTCTTCCCATTCTAATCACTCATCTTAATGTGCATCCTAGAAGAGCTTAAGTTGTTAAGAATTTGCTTTCTAAACTAGGCAGCTCCATTTTTAGAAGATGGGAACTTAGGATGGTTGGAAATGTAACACACACCCCCCCCCACCCCCACACACGCATCCACTACACAGTATCAGACACAATGTAGAAGAAACACAAGCCGCAATGCGCCTGCAGCATTCCCAAAGATGAGGTAAAGGCTACATGCCATGAAGACCAAGGCAGATCCAGACAGAACCAGTGGGGCAGATCCCCAGGGTGCAAGATGTCAGGCAGAGGAGTCTACTGCCCCCTGCCTGACTGGCTCCAGAGAAGTGCAGGGGCCCCACAGACTCTGGGCCAGTCTTGGGGGGCAAGCAGTGACCAGCAAATGGTGACTCCATGAACACATGTTCATGACCTGTCTCTAAGTTGAAGAAAACTGGAGAGATGGGGTGAAGCTTTAAGGAAGCAGATACTATTATCATTTTGACTTATGCCTCATTTCTGTACTAGGTTGAAGTGACCTTAAGTTTGATTTTTAAAATTTTTATTTGTTAGTGAGAGAGAGAGAGAGACACACATTGATGTTCCACTTAGTTATGATTCTTGAAAATACCCTGACCAGGAGTCAAACCTGCAACCCTGGCATACCTGAACAACACTCTAACCAACTGAGCTACCGGCCAACGCCTTGGTTTTCATATTATCACTAGAGGTTCAGTGCACGAATTTGTGCACCAGTGGGGTCTCTCGGCTTGGCCTGTGGGATCAGGCTGAAACCAGCTCTCTGACATACCCCAGGGGTCCCAGATTGCGAGAGGGTGCAGGCCAGGCTGAGGGACCCACTGGGTGCATGATCAGAGCCAGGAGGTTGGCCAGCAAAGGAGGGACTGAGAGAGGGCTCCAGGGCTTGTCCCCCCATCTTGTCCAGTCCTGATTGGCTGGACCCCCACAGCAAGCTAACCTACAGGTCGAGCCATCTGCCCCCTGGTGGTCAGTGCACGTTATAGCCAGCAGTTGGGTGGCCTTAGCATATCATTAGCATATTACGCTTTGATTGGTTGAATGGCCAACCAGTTGACCAGGTACTTAGCATATTAGGCTTTTCTCATATAGGATTCACATAGCCAAATTTCCTATTTGTGATCATATTTAACAAGGTGCGATGCAGGTCAACAAAAAGTCTGTGGTGTGTTTCATAAAATCAACTAATACTTTACATTCCTTTTTGGAGAGGCAGGATAGCACAGTTGTTAAGACTTCAGACTCTGTGACCAGACTGCTTGGGGACCAATCCTGGCTCTGCTCTCCACTGAGTATGTGATTGGAGGCCAGTTCTCTAGCCTCTTTTTTTTTTTCATATGTAAAAATCCTTTATTGTGGAGGAAGCCAGGGGAACATACTGTCAATGCCAGCTGGAACTGTGGGAGTCACTATGCACTGTCCACATCCGCGTTGGGTAGAGGGATGGGGAAGGAGGCTCAGCACAAGAAGGGTGCAGGCTGGGGTGAGAAGGGAAGTCGGAGTGCATGCACTTGGGGATTCGGAGGGGGTGACGGGGTTGTTCATGATGCAGCCAGGAGAATAAAAACAGAGTGCCGAGGACCAAAAAAATGAAATCACATCTTCTGTCTGGTAACACTCCCACCAACCGCCAGCTGGGGGAGCAGAGGAGACGGGGAGGGGCGTCTCATTCCATGTTGGCGGGGTACGGGAGGCTGCTGGAGAGAAGGGCGCCCTCGGGGGTCCCCTCAGCAGGCGTGCCTGGCTGGCTGTTCCTCTTGCCCATGAGCCCCACGAAGACGTCGTGCATGTCGCGTTTCTGGAGAAAGGACCGTTTCTTAGGATCCTTGCTCCCCTGGCTCAGAGTTTTGAGCAGTTCATCCACCACGGAGACCTGTTGTGGTTAGTGAGCGCCTTGAGCAGCTCCACCATGTTTGGGACCTTCTCTCTGCGGCCCCTACTGGGTACCACCTGCTCCTGTGACTCCTCACCGACGGCCCGAAAGCCAGGCTGAGGGCCAGGACGGCTGCCAACAAACAGCAGGGCGCTCCGCATGGTGCTGTGGAGCCTACCGCGGGAGGGTCTAGCAGAATCAGGGAGCTGGCCAGACTACTGCCCAGCTCCCCACAAAGCTGCTGCTGCTGCTGCTGCTGCTGCTGCTGCCGCCGCCGCCGCCGCCGCCGCCGTGAAGAGAGAAGCGGGGAGTGGGGGAAATCTCTCTCTCTAGCCTCTTTATGCCAAGATCCCTCGTTTGGAAGGGGGGCGGGGAGAACTGACTGTATCTACCTTAGTGGCTATTGGGTAATAGGGTGGGCGAACGTAGGTTTCCAGGAGTCCGGATAGAAACAGACTTGCAGGTTATGATTATTGCAATAGTTTTATTAACTCAGAGCAAAGCAGAACCTTCATATACCCTCACAACGGTAAACCTACTTTTGCCACCTCTGTCTGCAAAGCACTTAGATATTGCCTGGCAGAGTGGGAGGGCGATACCTATAATCAGAGATGTCATCTGGCTTCAAAAGTGTTGCACACTTCACTCCAATGGTTCTATCCTTGGTAGTTCACTTAAATGTGTCACACCCACTTCTGACTTCCACTGAGTGTCATATTGTAGAACAAATGTGCTACTGCCAAGACAGTTTGAGTGGGAAGTCTGTGTAGAGAGCTGTGTGACCTGCAACAGCCAGTTTGAAGCTGATAGCACATTTTCATTGGCCATCATAAATTCTTTTTTTGTTGATGTTAAATATTTTTATTGATTTTTTTACAGAGAGAAAGGGAGAGGAATAGAGAGTCAGAAACATTGATGAGAGAGAAACATTGATCAGCTGCCTCCTGCACACCCCCTATTGGGGATGTGCCTGCAACCAAGGTTCATGCCCTTGACCGGAATGGAACCTGGGACCCTTGAGTCTGCAGGCCGACACTCTATCCACTCAGACAAACAGGTCAGATCAACTCAGATAAATTCTTGAGTACCTAAGATAAATAGAACCTGAACGTATTTTGATTGAAATTCTATTTAAAGGATTGGATCCTGCCAAAACCGGTTTGGCTCAGTGGATAGAGCCTGCAGACTGAAGGGTCCCAGGTTTGATTCTGGTCAGGGTCATGCACCTTGGTTGCGGGCACATCCCCAGTGGGTGGTGTGCAGGAGGCAGCTGATTGATGTTTCTCTCTCATCAATGTTTCTCTATGTTTCTAGCTCTCTATTCCTCTCCCTTCCTCTCTGTAATATATATATATATATATATATATATATATATATATATATATATATATATATATTTTAAGAGGATTAGATCCTTCTATTTTTCTAGGCTTCTTTGGGAAAATACAGGCACATACTATGTTTTGATGTTCAAGATGATCCTAGATGGTATTGTAAGGATTAACTAGACAATGTATGTGAAGAAGCTTGACACATGGTATGTGCTCAATAAACCTGAACGAAACAAAAATAATCAACTTTTCCAAGCCCCTGTCTGCCACAGGAGAAAGGAGAATTGTCCCACGAAGATTAATGCTTTTAGTCAAAGGAAATCCCAGTTTGAAAGGGGGCTCTCCTGGTAGAATCAAATTGTGAAACCAGTAAGTTGTATAAAGAAAGATAAAGACAAGGGTTGTGGAATCTTGTTCCTTTGTCAACAGCCAGTTCATTTAGCTTGATAAACTGATACAGTTTTAATTATAGAGGATAAGTTGCTGAGATCAACAAGTAAGCATAGAGTAGGGTGTGTGTGTGTGTGTGTAAAATCAAGTCTGAGAAATAAAGAGCTTCTTTTTGCCAATAGCAAGAGGCTTGTAGATTATCCAAGAAAATTGTTTCCTATTCTGTAGAAATTCTTTAAAAACATTTTTATTAAGATTATTTTATTTTTAAAATATATTTTATTGATTTCTTTTTTTCAGAGAGGAAAGAAGAGAGAGAGGCTTAGAAACATCGATGAGAGAGAAACATCAATCAGCTGCCTCCTGCACACCCTCTACTGGGGATGTGCCCTCAACCAAGGTACATGCCCTTGACCGGAATCGAACCTGGGATCCTTCAGTCTGCAGGCCAATGCTCTATCCAATGAGCCAAACCAGTCAGGGCAAGATTATTTTATTTTTAAAAGTTTTATTTTAATTTAAAAACAAATTTTAAGTATCAAGTGGATAGGTAGTTTTTGAGAGCTATTTTAAACATACGGAGTAGACTGCTTTTCTGAGAAGGTGAACGCATTCTTTAGAACGACTAGATATAATCATTTTGATCACTGCATTTTGATACCAGCATCATTACAAATATTCTTCTGTGGATGTAACCTTCTTCCCTTTCTTTCGGAGATATCCATTTCCCCTTAAAAATAAATAAATCGGGTTCTGTTGGATTGGGGGGGAGGAAACTATGCAAATCATCCTCAGGGAGATTGGCTGGATCGTTGATGACATCACCATCCCACCACCCAATCCAGGCTTTCTATTGGCTATTGTAAAGGGGAGGCAGGACCGGGAAGGCCCTGCTTTGCTGTCAGTTGGAGAAGGCTCTGTGCTAAACAAACGTTATCCTGTTTTGTTTTTGTTTTTTTCAGTTTTTTTTTTAATGTACTCAGGAGCATTTTCCATATGTCATTACATTTTCCACGTTACCGCGTATGCAATTAGACATATGCTAAGTAAACGTTTAAAATGACAGCTTACCATTCTATCACGTGAATATTTCAGGGTTTAACCACCTTATTCTTAGATAATTATTTCAATTGTTCACCTTCAGAAATAAACTGTAATTATTCTTTCTACTCAGAAACGGTACCTATTTTTCCTCCAGAGCATAGAACCTCTGATACTGGCCAGTGTTTTAAAGGACTGAACACACTGAGCAGGTTGCCCCTCTTGTGACCTTTGCCCTCCCAGCATCTTTAGACGTGGATGGAGCGGTGACTCTCCTATCGGTAGTACAGTAAGCTGGAAGTTTATTTCTCCTTTCGGGGAGGATGCACATTCCTCATTCTGGGTGCTGGTTGCTGCTGCGTGATGGGAGAAAAGTCACAATAATCATGGCCACGAACAGAGGAGGTTTGTGAGGCGTACACTCAAACCCTGATTATACTGCTCTGCGTGAAAGCCTGGGACTGGAAAAATGGCTGCTTTGTGTCCTTCCCCGTCCCTATAGGGAAACCATACAAACCTCCGGGCAGTCTGTTACTTAAAGCTGAAAATGCTAGACCTTAGAAAAACAAGGAAGAAGGAAAGAGAGAAAATGTCAGCGTCGCTCAGAGAAAACCCGTTGTTTATTATTTTACTTCTGAGGATAAATACCTTCGCAGTTTCATCTGCTATTCTAGGCAGTGCTTTTAGACTTAATAAGAGCAAGCAGCTACCGCTCACAGGGAACCCTAGGTGTGGGGCATTTCGCTGGGAACCTTAGGAACTCTGGCTCCCTGAGTCCCCACAACAAGTCTGCAAAGGCAAGTGTTCCCCGCACACCCCAGGGAGGACACAGGCTTGGAGAGAGCCCAGCCCTCTCACAGGCCTGAGATCCGCGCTGTGCTCTGCCTGGCTCGAACCCTAAGAACCTATAGCTCACCTTTTCACAACTGTCATTCTGAGCCACTCTCGTGGTAAAGAATTTATCAATGAGTATTAGTCTACAGTTAAATATACCGACATTCAAATATATTTATGAAACACATACATACAAACGCTTTACAAGATGCCTGTGGAAGGTAGAGAACAAAAGGAAGTCCTTGGTCTCTGCCTTTGCACTTAAAAAGTTCCAGCCCTAACCGGTTTGGCTCAGTGGATAGAGCGTCAGCCTGTGGACTGAAGGGTCCCAGGTTCAATTCCAGTCAAGGGCATGTACCTTGGTTGCGGGCACATCCCCAGTAGGGGGTGTGCAGGAGGCAGCTGATCAATGTTTCCAACTCTCTATTCCTCTCCCTTCCTCTCTGTAAAAAAAAAAAAAATCAATTAAAATATATATTTTTTAAAAAGTCTGGTGGGGGAAATGGGACACACATGGAACATAAAACAACAGCACAGGACTAAAATAGATTACCTACCACTGTCCAGAGGAGAGAGGGAGCTCTCTGGGATGGATTGAGATGACTAAGGAAGAAGCGGTACACACATCCATCCATATCACTCACTTTAAATGGATAAAATGTTGCTTTGGAATGATTCAAAAGCCTTTAAGTAGGCAGGAACTATATGTCATCTTGAATATGTACTCATTCAGTATTTGGAACTCTTTAACTCAACGCCTGCTTATTACAGAATTTTTATGGGGTATGAGTCATGGGAAAGACACCTTTTCTCTGTATTCTCTGAGACCACGGAGCAGTGTTCCTCAGAGTATGGCTCACGTGTTATCAGAGTGTTACCAGGGTGGGGTTTCTCCATTGCTGATGGGAGCAGGGTTGTTATGATATCTCGAGAAAAAGAAGTTTCTAAGACTCACACGGGAGAATGAGTGATTTTCATTTGCATAGAGTTATAGCCCTTGGTTGGTAAAGTTCCATTTCCCTTAAACCCAGTCCTGGAGAGTGTGCAGTTGGGGGTTCAGCAGAGCTGGCGGCAAAGCCAGTGTCCAAAGTTTCCACTCCATGGTGGAGGTTAGTCCAGGACAGCATCAGGCTCATTTTATGTATGTATGTATGTATGTATGTATGTATGTATGTATGTTGATTTCAGAGAGGAAGGGAGAGGGAGAGATAGAAACATCAATGATGAAAGAGAATCACTGATTGGCTGCCTTCTGCACGCCCCCTACTAGGGATTGAGCCTGCAACTGAGGTACATGTCCTTGACAGGAATCGAATCCTGGACCCTTCAGTCCACAGGCTGACGCTCTATCCACTGAGCCACACCAGCTAAGACAGCATCAGGCTCATTTTAGTCCATCAGTCCATTATGTGTGGGGTCCACATGGCTGTGGGCCTTGTGGGCGAATGCAGAGGAGTAGACTCCCTGCAACAAGAGAGCCAGGAATGCAAGAGGGCTGAGGGAGGGAGCTCCCTTTTTTCAGGAGCTTCCATGCCTCAGATTTCAGGCCCTTGCACTGGCTTTGCCTATTCTGGCCCATGACCTACTCCCAGGTGTGACGGACAGAGAGTCACCGTCTCTACATCACCCACACGTCACTGGACATGCATCTACTCTTCCTTTGTCCAGTCCCTCCCCCCAGGTTCTGCGGGGAACAGACCTGGAGAGGGTTAAGCTGCAGTTTCCTAGCACAAATGGCGTGCCTGTGTGATCTGGCCTTCCCTTTGCTCCTTTCTTGTTAATTAATTAATAACTGGGTTAATGACAATGGTATCACATGGATACAATGGTATCACATTGACAATATAAGTCACCTTGGAATTTAGGTATACATGCAGATTTCAAATATTCAGATTCTGAGGCCCCACTCCAAACTGACAGAAACCAAATTGCTGGAGGTGGAACCTGAAAATCTGCATTTTTAAAAAATCTGCATTTTAAATAAGTATCCTAGGTTATTCTTTTTTTTTTTTAATTTTATTCATTCATTCATTCATTCATTCATTCATTCATTGTGAATTCTCACCCCAGGATATTTTTCCATTGATTTTTAAAAAGAGTGGGAGGGGAAGAGAGACAGAGAGACACATTGATTAGTTGCCTCTGGCACCCCTACAAGGGCTGGGTGGGGATGGAGTCTGCAGCCGAGGTACGTGTCCTTGACAGGGATTGAACCAATCCAAAGGATGATGGTCCATCCACTGAACTAAAATGGCTAGGGCTTAAATTTTTATTTATTGATTTTGAGAGAGATAGGAAAGGAGAGAAAAGAGAGAGAATCATCGATTTGTTATTCTACTTATTTATGCATTCATTGGTTGATTCTTGTATGTGCCCTGACCAGGGATTGAACCCACAACCTTGCATATTTGGACAATGCTCTTAGCAACTGAGCTACCCGGCCAGGGCCCTAGGTGATTCTTACACACATTGAAGTTTGAGAAAGTGATGTAGCAGAAGACTTGGTTAGTCACATAGATGGCTAGATGTGTGAGCTGATAATATCTCCTATTCATTGAACACTTACTATGTGCCTAGCACACACTTTCGTCTGTAAAACAAACTTCGTAGGTAAGTATTGTAACCTCCATTTTACAGTTGAAGAAACTGAGGCTCAAAGAGAATGAAAACTTGCTGAGTTCACCTGGTTAGAGAGAGCTAGCCAAACCAGTTCTGCTAGCCTTCAATGTGTATCCTTTTCCCACAATGCCTACCAGGGCGTCCCTTGCCTAGGATTGAGTGCCTATTATGTGCCATATAATTTCAACCTAAATCTTCCAATGCCCTCACATGGTACTCTTGCCCCATGCAAGACAACTAAGATTCAGAATTATTAATTTGTAATCTCAAAAGTACCTTCCACCAGGGACAACAGAGCTTTCTTTGCTTTCCCTCACTTTTACTTCTTCTTTAGTTTTTAATCTTTTTTTTTCAGCTCTCGCTGCCAGGGCTTCCTTTTTTGGTATACGTTATCCCGACACTTTTTTTTAATATACATATATTTTATTGATTTTTTACAGAGAGGAAGAGAGAGGGACAGAGAGTTAAAAACATCGATGAGAGAGAATCATCGATCAGCTGCCTCTTGCACACCCCCCACAACCAAGGTACATGACCCTGGCCGGAATCGAACCCGGGACCTTTCAGTCTACAGGCCGACGCTCTATCCACTGAGCCAAACCGGTTTAAGCTATCCCGACACTTTTGCACCTCGTTTGGAATGGCCAATCGTGAGCTGAAATCTAGGCCTTCTTTCTAACAGCTACCACATCTTTTCTGAACAGGATCGAGAGCCACAGTCTGAATCAAGAGGGAAATGCCAATAGCTTGAAAAACTTGCTGCTGGTCTTGTGACTACAAAGAAAAGGACAACTTCATCAAGGAAGCCTCTTCTGGGAAGGGGGAATCACACTGTCCCATGTGAGATCTCATTCCGAAGCATGCCTACTTATAAATAATGTTCAGTCTCACACAGCCTGGGGCATACTCACACAGATAGAGAGACAAAGGGGTGTTTTCATTGGTGAGTCCACCCAGGCTTGCCTTGTACCTCTCCCAGGGCGCTGGGGAAGGGAGTTGGAATGACAGTGCAATTTTGCAGTGTAGAGCTCAAGTCATATAAATGTCTGTCTGTACTCTTTTCACAAAGTTATACCCTCCTGGGCATTATCCTGGGAAGTAATTAAAAAGAAAGCAAGTAATGGCACAACAACAAAAAAATGCTTATTACTATGAAAAGCCTGAAACAACCCTAAAGTCCAAGATAAGGGAGTGGATGAGAAACAACTGCATAATGATACAATGGAATATTATATTGCTATTAAGCAAAAATACATATAAGGATACAGAAACACAAAAAGCCTTCTTGAAGTGATGTAAAATGAAAACATTAGACTGCAAAGTTTGCCTTGAGCTAAAACAGTGGTCGGCAAACTCATTAGCCAACAGAGCCAAATATCAACAGTACAACGATTGAGATTTCTTTTGAGAGCCAAATTTTTTAAACTTAAACTTCTTCTAATGCCACTTCTTCAAAATAGACTTGCCCAGGCTGTGGTATTTTGTGGAAGAGCCACACTCAAGGGGCCAGAGCCGCATGTGGCTCTGGAGCCGCAGTTTGCCGACCACAGAGCTAGAATGAGGGCTTTGGAGTCCAACGAGCTTGTGCTATTGGCTAGATGGACTGAGACACGTCACTTAACCTGCGTCTCAATGTCCTTGTGTATAAAATAGGGGGTAAACATATCTATCTCTCCAGGGCTGTTATAAGAATTAAAGATGATATAAACTCTATGTTAATCAGCTTAACAATAACCCACAACCTTCGGACCAACTGATATAAACTCTATGGATAAAAATCTGCAGAAACCAGGATGGGATGGGAGTGCTATTGAACATTGTTATTTGACATGTATTTATTTTTATGTTGTCTTAAATGTAATACTACTTTCCCCCTTTATTCCTCCACATCCTTAAAACATTCCATACTCCCTAGGCCAGAGATGTATGCTCGTGTCTTCTGGAAACTTGCCCAAATGGGTCACTAGCCCTTTAAGAAGGGCCGGAGAGCAGTGCTGCTGAAATCAGCTCCAGGAGAATGATAGAAGCCCCAGATGCTGGCACGTGGGAAGGTGGCTCCGCTGGGTCCCAGGACCTGCTTTCCGTGCACTTAGAGATGTATGTGCGGCTTGCTACGTAGAACTCCCTCTCTCCTCTACACTTTGGGGATGGGGAATGTTCTCTGATCAGGATGTCTTCCATCCAATTTCTGCTTCAGAATCCTAGCCCTCACTTCCATTAAACCACCTTCCTTCAGAGCTGGATTCCTGAGAAAGCGGGTAGGCGAGAGGGTGATGGGAGAGAGATCTTTTCTTTCAGCCGAAATAGATTGAGCACGCTCTCTGTTTCAGGCATTATGTTTGACATGTATGGATAGACACGTCCTAAACCAGTTGGAATATGTTTTGGAACTCGGGCTTCAGAATCTTTCAGAAAACCTCTACCAAGAGAGCGTTGACACAGAAAAGGGTATCGACGGGTTCTCATCTATCCATCTTCTTCCAACAGAGACTGGCCCAGAGACATGAAATTACAACCTGTTGCTATGTTTTATGCTGGGCAGGCAAAAAACATTAACCAACAATGAATTCCACTAAAGTCAGACAACATAGCGGAGAAAGAATCAAAAACACTTAGACTGGGAAAAGCAATGTTATCTTGCTGATGAGAAATGAATTGTGGCAAAACTATGTTCAGGACTTCTGGAAAGCTTTGGGTCAGTTATTCTAAAAAATTTCTAACCCTGGCCGAAACCGGTTTGGCTCAGTGGATAGAGCATTGGTGTGCAGACTGAAAGGTCCCAGATTCGATTCCAGTCAGGGGCATGTACATTGGTTGCAGGTACATCCCCGGTAGGGGGTGTGCAGGAGGCAGCTGGTCGATGTTTCTCTCTCATTGATGTTTCTAACTCTCTATCTCTCTCCCTTCCTCTCTGTAAAAAAAAAAAATCAATAAAATATATATTTTAAAAAGAATTTCTAACCCTGACTAGGTGGCTCAGTTGGTTTACACAGTATCGTCCCAATAACCCCACCAAGGCCGTGGATTCGATCCCCGTCAGTGCAATACAAGAATCAACCAATGGATGCATAAAAAGGTTGGACAGCAAATCGATGTTTCTCTCCCCCCGCCCCCTTTCTCTCATCAATAAAAAAGAAAAATTTCTAGAAACTTTGTTCCTCTACTTGGCAGTAAAACAAGATGACCTCTGTTTGGGGTTGCACCACATTCCTTTTGAGTATCTTTCCTCTCCATGCTGTGCATCCTAGCAGCCAAGGATGCCGCTGATGAAATATTCAGCACTGGGATGATACTTGATGTATAATTAAATAAAAAGCGTTTAGTTCTGCTTTATAGACCTCTGGTCTCTGGGGAAGAAACCATTTATTAAGCACGCCTATGTGCCAGGCCGCGTACTAACCGCTTTGCACATTATGCCATTCAATCTGTACAACCCCGTGAGTTAGGCGGTACTGGCTCGACTATACAGATGCAGTAACTGAGGCTCCACGAAGCTTAACTTGCTTAAACTCACAAAGTAAGTAGCAACACAACCAGCCCCGGAACTCGGGTCAGATTCTCTGTGACTCAGGCTTTTCCCTAAATTTTTACGAAATTTAATTTCCATTTACTGTGGCTCATCCCAACAAAAGACTGATGTGGAGCACAATCGTAGGATTCTCCCTTTTAACAGAGCCAGCATTTAGAACTTAGGTGTATAGCTATCACCATTTTTTCAGTTACCTTTTATTGAATGTCTTTTATGTGCTAAGCTCTGTGTTGAGCATTTTCAAAAATACTTCCCCCCTCATTTTAATCCTTATAATAACCTCACCTTAATCCTCATGATAACCTATTATTATCTCATTTGATGGTTGAGAAAACCAAGACTCAGAGGGGCCAACAATTTGCCCAAGATGATAAAGTTGCAAGTCAGGGGTAGAACTCAGGTTTGCCATATTGATAATATAATTGATAAAAGCAGCAGCCATTGATTGAGTGCTGATTACGTGTCAGATACTGTTTTTTAAAACCTTTGACATAATTTGAAATTTATAATTGGCATTGTTCTTTTATTTTATTTTTATTTTTAAAAAATATATATATTTTAAAAATATATTTTATTGATTTTTTACAGAGAGGAAGAGAGAGAGTTAGAAACATCGATCAGCTGCCTCATGTACGCCTCCTACTGGGGATGTGCTCGAAACCAAGGTACATGCCCTTGACCAGAATTGAACTTGGGACCCTTGAGTCTGCAGGTCGACGCTAAGACCTAGAGAAAGTGATGTCTCTGAGGACAGACAGACGGGAAGGGACAGAGCTAGGATTTGAATGCAGGTCTCTCGGACTCTAAGACTATTTGCTGAACCCTCCGGCTTTGCTAACTCCTGTCTCCGTACACCTGGGCTTCCCCAAGTGTGGTCCACAGACCGCAGCACTGGCATCACTTGGGAGCTAGTAATAAATGTGGAATCCAAGTCCCACCCCAGACCCACCGAATCCGAAGTGTATTTTAGCAAGATGCCCACACAATTCTTTTGCATATTAAAGTTTGAGAAGTGCTGAATTACAACACTGTCAGCGTCAGCAATATACAGAATAAGCAGAGAAGAGAGCAAGATAGTCTAGAACAATATTCCTAAAAAGAAAGGAAGAAAGAAAAAACAAAAACAAAAATAAACAAACAAAAGATAAAACAGAGATTCTCATGTATGTTTCCTTGGAAATCCGCTTTGAGCTGGAAGAAGGTACGTTTCTGTTGCTAAACTTGATATAATGGTGATCTTTTCCCAATTCATAGGAAAGAAATGGTTAACAAATGTTATCATATCATTTTATTTTCCTAATGTTCCCCCTCTCTTCTTTGGAGCCAAGTTTCATTGCCTGTTAGTGATAGCTTTAGAAGATGCTGATTGAACAGTAGTAAAATACCCATGGGAAACTCAGAAGTGTTTAATTCTATTTCTTTCTTTAATTTGTGGATTTCTTTCTTTCTTTCTTTCTTTTTTTTTTTTTTTGTTCCAAATATATTTTTATTGATTTCAGAGAAGAAGGGAGAGGGAAAGAGATAGAAACATCAATGATGAGAGTCATTGATTGGCTGCCTCCTGCACGCCCCCTACTGGGAATTGAGCCCGCAACCCAGGCATGTGCCCTTGATCACAATTGAACCTGGGACTCTTCAGTCCACAGGCAGATGTTTTACTCACTGAGCTAACCCGACTAGGGCTAATTTGTGGGTTTCTTAATTTTTAGATTTGTGATTGTGATTTTATGTTTCATGATGGAGAATAGTAATACTTTCCATTAGTAAGCTTGTCTCTAATTCACTTGGCAGCAATGTTAATGTCTTTGGTGTCCTATAAAAATACACTCGAATCCCACCTACATGAACGTGAGAACCAAGGTTTCAGAATCTCTCCAGGAATCACCTAACCAAGAGGAACTTGTCATAGAACAGTAAAGTTAGAAAGTTATATTTCTTACCCATCCTCTTCCTCCAACATGGACCACATTACTTTATACAAATGTAAACCTACCAATTCTTTCTGGATAGCAGAAACATCAATGGTCTTTCTTTTTTCCCTTGTGCTTTCTTGAATATTCAAAAACTATAGGCCCAGTGCATGAAACTCATGCACAGATAGGGTCCCTAGTGGCTGTCAGCTGTTGGCTGGGGCCTCCCTTACCTGGCTGCCAGCTGCCAGCCAGGGCCTTGTTTTGTTACACATCACCCGCTGGTGGTCAGCACATGTCTTAGCAAGTAATCGAACTCCCAGTCAAACTCCCAAGGAGACACTTTGCATATTATATATATATATATATATATATATATATATATATATATATATATATTGATGCGACAGTGAATATTCACTCATTCAACAAACATCTAATGAGCACCCTAGGGACAGGTGCTGTTCAGGGCTGGAGACCCAGCAGTGAACAAGCCAGACAAACACCTCTTGTTTCTGCTGTCAGGATCTTTGGGCTTTTCCTCTTGGGCTGGCCAGATACCTTGAAGAAGACACTTCAAGCTTCCACTCTGAAGGGGGAACATCTGGTAGCCACAGACCTAGGACCTCAGTGGAGGAAGAGGGCTGAGAATTTTAGCAACTAATATCCATACATTCAACTGAATCTCCCTGTTTATAAGGAGACCTATTTCGCCCTCTCTGGAGAATAAAGAAAACAGTCTTCTTTGGGGAGGAGTAGGATAGTTAAAGGGAGAGGTGACCTGGAGATCTAACCCAGTGGTCCACAAACCGCGGCTCGCGAGCCACATGCGGCTCTTTGGCCCCTTGAGTGTGGCTCTTCCACAAATACAACGGCCTGGGCGAGTCTATGTTGAACAAGTGGCGCTAGAGGAAGTTTAAGTTTAAAAAGTTTGGCTCTCAAAAGAAATTTCAATCGTTGTACTGTTGCTATTTGGCTCTGTTGACTAATGAGTTTGCCGATCTTAAACAGCTTGTAAAATCCTTAGACCGCCTGCAACTAATTACTGAGACTTGCGGGGATTCTGCAGTATTAACCAGGTTGGGCCTCAGCCTTTTTTACATGAAAAAAAAAATTAATTAAAAAAAAAATGTTCACAAGCAGAAGGAAGACACATGGCCTCTCAGGTTTTTCCCACTTTGGATTTAGAATTTAGGTTTCTCCAGATTGGTTACCTTAGTTGATACTTGTCCTCTTGCTTTTCAGCTTCTATTTCATTGTTTTTGTTTTAGTACTGGTTCTTCTCATTGTTGTGGGTTTATGCTTTTAAAAATCCAGTTACTGGCCCTAGCCAGTTTCCTCAGTGGTTAGCATGTCAGCCTGAGACTGAAGTGTGAAGGGTTGTGGTTCAATTCTGATTCTGGTCAAGGGTACAAACCTTGGTCGCCGACTCCATCCCCTACCCTGGTGTGGGAGGCAACCAATCTATGTCTCTCTCTCACTCTCCCTGTCCCTCCCCATCCCTTCCACCCTCTCTAAAAGTCAGTGGGAAAAAAATATTCTCAGGTGAGAATCAACAAAATAAAAATCCAGTTGCTGTCATTTCAGTGGTCTAGAGGAGAAAACAGGAGACATTCTTCATTAACTGCTGAGCTCTCATCACTTTCTGGAACACTTTCCGGAACAAACATAAGTCCTCTCATTATCATTCAAACCCTTCTGCTCATCTATTTGTTCTTTGAATTGGATATCTGAATAAAACATGTGTTTCCACTTTAGGTGATTGTGAGTTAGAAAGAGTTCATTGTCCTTCACCATCATTAAGATTTTAAACGACACAAAACAAATGATCACTTTCCTCCGCAGATAAAAAATGGGGATGAGCCCTGGCCAGTGTGGCTCAGTTGGTCGTAGCGTCATCCTGTACACCAAAGGGTGGTGGGCTCAGTTGCCCGTGAGGGCACATACCCAGGTTTCAGGTTTGATCCCCGGTTGGGGTGTGTGCAGGAGGGCCAATTGATGTTTCTCTCTCACATCAATGTTTTTTTCTCTTCCTTCCTTCCTCTCTTTAAAATAAATTTAAAGAATGGGGATGAGATATACTCATATATTAAACGTTACGTATGTAGGTTAGTTATTGCAGCATTGTTTGTTAACACTGAAAGGCTGCAAGATATCTAATCGTCCATTGATAGGGGACTTGTTAAATGAACATTCCAATCCATATGGTAGTATATTATACAGTTAAAAATAATAAGGCAGATCTTTATGTATTGGTGTAGAAAAGTCTAGAAGGGCAGTACAGAGTTAGTATAGTAGGCTATCATTTGGGCTTAAAAATACATATTTATATACACTGAGTGGCCAGATTATTATGCATTCAGAGATCATAATATACTGGCCACTCAGTGTATATCTATATAATAAAAGGCTAATATGCAAATTGTCCCCTCGACCAGGAGTTCTACCAGCAGGCAGGCCGGCCAACTGCCCATGTCCTCCCTCCCCCTGGCCAGGCTGGCTGGACCACCCATGTACGAATTCATGCACCGGGCCTCTAATACATATACATATATACATATATATACATATACATATACGCATATGCATACGCACATGCATACACATATACGCATAAGCATACACATATACATATACATATACTATATATATAGAAAATCATCTGGCCACTCAGTTGTATACATGTGTGTGTGTATGTGTGTGTATGTGTGTGTACACATACACACACACTGAGTGACCAGATGATTATGTGTTCAGAGATCATAATATATGGCCACCCAATGTAGTATCTATATCTGTAACAGTGGTTATCTCCTGGGAGGGAACTAGGTGACTGGAAGACAGCAAGTAAAAGGAATATTTGCGCCAAAACGGGTTTGTCTCAGTGGATAGAGCATTGGCCTGCAGATTGAAAGGTTCTGGGTTCGATTCCAGTCCAGGGCATGTACCTTGGTTGCGGGCACATCCCCAGTAGGGGGTGTGCAGAAGGCAGCTGATCAATGATTCTCTCTCATTGATGTTTCTAACTCTCTATCCCTCTCTGTAAAAAATCAATAAAATTTATTTTTTTAAAAGGAAGACTTGCTTTTTCCTTATGTACTATTTAAATTTCATACCACAGCCATATTCATTTAAAAAATAAATATAATGCCAAAACCGGTTTGGCTCAGTGGTGGAGCGTCGGTCTGCGGACTGAGAGGTCCCAGGTTCGATTCCGGTCAAGGGCATGTACATTGGTTGCGGGTACATCCCCGGTTGGGGGTGTGCAGGAGGCAGCTGGTCGATGTTTCTCTCTCATCGATGTTTCTAGCTCTCTATCTCTCTCCCTTCCTCTCTGTAAAAAATCAATAAAATATATTAAAAAAATAAAAATAAATAAATATAAAGTACTAATGAATAGTTTTTAAAAGAATGAGCTCCATGACCTTTACCTGACACAATGCCCTCCCTTAGTATGCTGTGTCTATAGATGCTTGAAGAAATCGTTTTTTATGAGAATTTTCAACTGAAAATTTCAAGAACACCCAAATTGTGAGTAATGTATTTACTTTTATAAGATTCATTGAAAATTGATTTTTTAAAATTAAATTCAAAGTATCGTGGAGTGTGGGGATGGTTTCCATTTTGGACACGTGGCAGTTAACTGGTTAATTCTGCCTATCCAAATCTTCCTCTGTCTTCAGTAGATATTAGTTCCCTATTCCTTTTCTGGACAATTCCAGCTCAAGTAAGCTCTCATCTGATCTTTGCTGGAAATTATTTTGTGTTGCAAGTATCATAAGTTGTCTTGTTATAGTGCTTCTTCATTTTAAAAAAATATATATATTTTATTGATTTTTTACAGAGAGGAAGGGAGAGAGAAAGCTAGGAACGTCAATGAGAGAGAGAGTCATCCATCAGCTGCCTCTTGCACACCCCCAACTGGGGATGTGCCTGCAACCGAGGTACATGCCCTTGACCGGAATCGAACCTGGGACCTTTCAGTCTGCAGGCCGACGCTCTATCCACTGAGCCAAACCGGTTTTGGCTTCTTCTTCATTTTTAATAATAATATCAACCCTCTTGTATTAAATCTTCCATTTTGTATTTCCCTTTTTGTTCCACTGAGCCTTTTTATGGGTTACCTGTGGGGTCTTGCAAAGATGAGGAGTGGCCGGTGAAGAATACGTGAGAAAGCAGAAGGGAGTACCGAGAGGCAGCTTGAGGCTCCCTCTTTGCCAGGCATTTACCGAATAGAGGTTCTGTGAACCAGAGACCCCTTTTTATAACACACTAAAAATATAAAATAAAGCCTTCACATTTCACATGGAACTAATCCAATCATCATGACAGGACTTAGCTAGGAGTATCTGCACCCAAGGGAAGAGATGTTGGGAGACAGAAGCAAAGATTTTAAAGCAAGAGTTAAAATTTTAGAGCCCAAAGGGCTTGAAGTAAGGTCCCTGGGCAAGGCACTGGGGGAGTTCAGATTCAAACTACAGTCATTTTTAAGTTCATTTGAGGAACTACATTATTCAGGCTGTCAGAGAAGTCTGGCTTGGGTGAAAAAAAAATTTTTTTTTTTTCCACATCAAGAAAGACAGGATGGTTCTGTGCCTAGAGAGGAGGGGAGAGAAAGCAGGAGGCGAAAAAGAAGTGGTTGTCAAGTTTTGTCTCCTGTATTTGTGTTCTGGGCTCCTTGACAGTCCGTGTGAATAAAAGTGTTCTATATTAGCAGAAGCCAAATGAAGATAATTAGAACCTGTTTGGAAGGCTACAAACCTCAACTTCCTTTAACCAGCTCTCTACTTCAAGAAACCAAATGAGCTCCAGTTTAAAGCTCTTTAATGAGCCTTTCACACACCCCGTTCTCACACTTGGAGAGGAAAGTCAGAAAAGTAGCAGGAGCCCTAGCCGGTTTGCTCAGTGGTTAGAACGTTGGCCTGCGGACTGAAGGACCTGGGTTAGATTCCGGGAGCACATGCCTGGGTTGAGGGCTTGATCCCCAGTGGAAGGCATGCAGGAGGCAGCTGATTAGTGCTTCTCGCTCATCATTGTTTCTCTCTTTCTCCCTCTCCCTTTTTCTCTGAAATAAAAATATTAAAAAGAAGAAGAAGAAGAAAAAGAAAAGAAAAGGCGGAAACACAAACATGAGGGATTTCCCTACTTCCAGGGTATTTTTACCCAGTTCCCCAGTATCTACGGTATTCGGAAATTCAGAGCCATTAGGGTAACCATGGAGATATTACTGGCTTTCGTCCAGTTTCCTTCCTTTTCTTTGCTGTTAGAATCTTTCTGTAAGACACCCCACTCCGCCGGCATCCATTTCCTGCAGCTCCTCTCTCTGCTCAGAGACATCTCTACAGGGAGCAGGAACACGTTTTTTAAGCGAGGAGAGGGTGTAAGCAGGAGAACGAGCAAAGTCCACACCCAAAGGGGGTGAAATACCATTCACAGCCAGCGGGTTTGGACTACAAGTCCCAGGAGACACCGCAGCCTCGGCGCGTCCCCACGATCCTTCCCCCCAGCTCTTCTAGATCGTGGAGATAAAGGTTCCGCTCACAGCGCACTGCAGTGTGGTCTGTTTTTAACCGCGCTGACGGAGTGCGGAGCCCGGCCGCTCGCAGGCGGGGGCGTTCGGAGGCGGATTCCTCCTCCCTCCAGCGCTGGGGGGGCGGGGAGGAGGGAGGCCGGGCCAGCGGGCTGCGGACGGAGCCCCGAAGACAGCGGGCCGAGGAGATGGAGGGCGACGGGGTGCGGTGGGGGAGCGAGCCGCCGTCGGGTCCGGGCCCGGGCGGCGGTGGCGGCGGCGGCGGCGGCGGCATGATCCGGGACCTATGCCGCAGCTTCGGCCGCTACCGCCGCTACCTGGGCCGGCTGCGGCAGAACCTGCGGGAAACCCAGAAGTTCTTCCGCGACCTCCAGGGCTCCCACAGCCCCGGCGGCCCCTCCTCCCCCGCCGAGGCCGGGCTGCAGGCCGGTAAGGAGGGCAGCCGCTAGGAGAGAGGCCCGAGAGGCCAGCGGGACGCGGACCGCGCCCCTGCCCTGCACAACAGCCCGGGGAGCGGTGGACGGGAGGAGGGCCGCGCGGCCGGGCCCGCGTGCTGCGCCGGCCGGACCCCAGATGCCCTGGGAGGGCATCCCGCCGGGGGGTGGGGGGAAGCGAGGGGGCGGCGTGGGCTCGGCCTGGGGTCCCGGGGTCCTGGGGCCCTGGGATCTGGGGTCCGGGGGTCCCTGGGTCCCGGGGGCAGGAGACGCACGGAGGCTGAGTTCCCGGAGCTGGATCCCGGGGCCGGGCTGTGCGCGGGCGGGCGGGCGCGGAGGCCGGTGTCGGGGAGGCCGAGGAGCGCGGAAAGTGGCTCGGTGTCGGCGGCTGAGCCCCGGTGGCTCTGAGTCCCCGCTATGGGATGGAGGATGGAGGAGGGGCTGAAGGCAGGGTGCCCCGGGAGGCTGAGGAGGCGGGGGGATGATAGTGGATTGAGCGTGTGTTAGGCGTGCTTGATATGTATTCGATAGGCGTGTTGATTATGTATGTGATATGTGTGCTTGATTATGTATGTGATATGTCTGTTGATTATGTATGTGTTAGGCGTGCTTGATTATGTATGTGTTAGGCGTGCTTGATTATGCATGTGATAGGCGTGTTCATTATGTATGTGATAGGCCCGTTTGATTATGTATGTGATAGGCGCGTTTGATTATGTATGTGATAGGCGTGTTGATTATGTGATATGCCTGTTGATTATGTATGTGTTAGGCGTGCTTGATTATGTATGTGATAGGCGTGTTGATTATGTATGTGATAGGCGTGTTGATTATGTATGTGATTGGCGTGTTTGATTTTGTATGTGACAGACGTGTTGATTATGCATGTGACAGGCGTGTTTGATTTTGCATGTGAAATGCTTTTGCACCAGTCGGGAAGCTACTGAAGTCAGGATTGGACTCGCAATGGCCCTGGGGTCCCCGAAGGAGATGATCGTTGACGGGTGGCATCGACTTGTCTGAGATGTTGCTTGTGCTTGTGGTGAAGTTAGGGGAGGGGTTGCTTTTGGCCCGGAAACTTCTGACGCGGCTTCTCTCTGGGATGTGGTAGAGGCCCTAGTAGCACTTAAACTTGCGCAGGGTCTTTCTTCGATCTTCCTTAGGTCCTTGTGTCCTCTCCAATGGCTTGTTGTTGGCGGGGAACTGGACGGTTTGGTTTGCTAATGACTGACTCTAACTAGGAAATCACCTAGGCTGGGAGGGATCCCATAAAGATGGATGCCTTGGAGACAACACAGCAGAGAAGTCAGCGGGTTATTTTAGAGATTCAGACTTAAGTATGTATTAACTTCACATTAAAATACAATAAAATATGTCTCCGGCTCTATTCCACAGATTGAATGAGAATGTCTAGTGGGTGGGTCCTAAGAATCTAACCATTAGAACATCTCTGGGGATCTGATGCAAGTGGTCTGCAAACACACTTTAAGGAACCCAAACTAGAGGCTGACAGCAGATTTGAACACGAGGCTCAGAATGGAATGAATTGTTAAACTCAACAGGGTTTGTGTCTTGGGCCCTGTATTTCCGAAGTTGCATGGTTAGTATCCTGAATTTGCCTGAGACTCCAGAAATGGTGATAAAAATAAGACAGTAAGATTCTGATAAGGTCCTCAGTGATGCTATATATAGTGATACTATACTATTATACTGAATTAGCCTAGATGTAAGTAAAAAGACCATTTTACTTCATGGGATGAATGGGAGGAGGAGGATGACGTGTCAGGGAGGGGGAGATTCCCCCGCCCCGCCTCCTTCTTTAGTTCAAGGACTGGGCTCATAATAAAATAATAAAATTGACACAAGACTAAATTAACAGGAGAAAAAAAAAAACCCAATTTAAGAGGTACACATAGGAGAACGATAGTATGATCAGATTATAAAATGAGGCTTGAAATTATCCAATTGGGCACCTTTAAAAAAAAAATTCTCACCAGAGAATGTGTTTTATTGATTTTTAGACAGCGAAACATCCACCCGTTGCCTCCCATACGCTCCCGATTGGGGACTGAACCTGAAACCTAGGTATGTGCCCTGACCAGGAATCTAATGCAAAACCTTTTCCAACCAAGCCACCCAGCCAGGACCAGCCAGGCCCCTTTTTACACCTTGTAGCCAAAGAAACAAATGTGACCAATTGACAGAACAAAGGAATCTAAGCAAAGTTTGGAATTGAGTAGGAAGTTAGCGAAGGAATTACAGGGCTTGTTAATACAAGCTTTTGTCTGGATTTTTTAAAACCCAGATTGTGATAAGATTGTCTCAGGCCTGCGGAGCTAGGAGGGTGCCTAGCCCATGGGGACAGAGAGGTTACAGGCTGTTCCTTAAGTAACTTTAATTCAAGATACTGAGCCTGCCATCGAGGGCTCTCTGCCATTGGCCTGCCCAGGGCCCCGACACTAGCTGTGCTGAAATTGTGGTGCTGACACCTTCAGCCCAGAGAAGTTCTGAAAATGGAGCGCTGGAGGCGTCAGAAAACAGCTGGTGGGAAGGGCTCGGGATTTTAGCGATGATCCCCAGGGTGTGTACTTTGACCCTCTCCCTTAGCAATGCTTTCCCTGCTCCCAGGGTTCTCTGAGAGCTTATTTAATAAAACAGCACAAAACAAAAGACCCTCTATTGCTGTTGTTTTAGAACAGCTCTTTATTCTTGAAAAGAAACCCAGAGAGTAGATGCACCTCAGAGGGATGGAGGTTTTCAGGCATCTGGATTGGGTCTTGTTTTAATCCTTTAAAAGCCACCTTATGAAGACTGAGGCACTTTTTGCATGTTGCCTCATCGGCTTTTCTAGTTGACTGCATGGTGAACCAGTCCAGCGTTTTTAACTCTCTTCACTCACCCTCTGTCCACTGGAATGAAAACAGAGGGGCTTCTGATGACAGCACTGGGAGCAATTTGATTTTGTTCCATAAAATGCTTCAGCTCCTGTCAGTGTGAGGAGTTTTATCTTTGAAGGGGGGTTAGTAAGGAAGCACTTCTACTCTTATGTATATTTTGGGGTGCCATTTCCCCAGCTGGGTAGGTAATTGTGTTAGAAAGGAGGGACTTACTCCTTAAGAGACAGGTAGTTCATGTTCTCTCCTTTTTATAGGCTGTCTTTGCAGGGTCATGTTCATTCAGAGACTGTCTCGACTTTCTTTTGTGAATGTTGGTTTCTAATTAGTAAGAACTTGGAATGTTAAGGGACACTCAATTTAAAACAAAAAGTTTTTATAGAAAAAAAGAAGGGCTGGGGAGAGAAACATTGATGTGAAAGAGAAACATCGATTGGCTGCCTCCAGCACTCACCCTGACCAGGATTGAGCCCCCAACTTGGACATGTGCCCTGACCAGGAATCCAACCAGCGACTTTTCGGTGACACTTAACCACCTGAGCCACACTGGTCAGGGGGGGACACTCAGTTTTTCATATATATATATATATATATATATATATATATATATATTTATGTATTATTGATTTTTTACAGAGAGGAAGGGAGAGGGATAGAGAGCTAGAAACAGCGATGAGAGAGAAACATCGACCAGCTGCCTCCTGCACACCCCCTACCGGGGATGTGCCCGCAACCAATGTACATGCCCTTGACCCGAATCGAACCTGGGACCTTTCAGTCCGCAGACTGATGCTCTATCCACTGAGCCAAATCGGTTTCGGCTCAGTTTTTCACCTAATGAATCTCTAGAAGGTTTTAGGTCATATCAGGATGGGCTGTGCTTCTGGGTTGGATGTATATGGTATTTGAGCACTGAAGATGATGGATTTACTCTGTTTCTATTATTTCACTTTAACCACAAATTAGATGGGAAGGACCCCAAAATTATGCTTCCTTCTTAATTTTGACAGCTTTGCATTCACTGAAGGCAGTATACATATGAGTGTTGCAAACATAAGTTTATAGTTGCTCATGTGGAAAATAATACAAAAATTAATAAAAAAAAACAATACAAGAATAAACTTTCACAGACTCACCACTGTAAGCTTACTTTTGCTCCACCCTGTATATAATGCACATGATGTTTTAGAAGTTAAATAAAATAGATGACACAGAACTTTAAAATGAGAGTAGCTTGGACTGGAACCAAGAAGACTGAATTATAAGTGAAATTTCCCTAATTGAGTTTATCTGTGGCCTTTTCACCTAACTATAGGGTCAGAGAGCTTCTCTATCCGTCAATTTTCCGCTGTCAGAGGTTGAGAACTAAAGAGAGAAGAGCACTTCTCAAAAAGGCAGATGGACTGTTACAAGTAGCAAAGGGAAAACTGCTTTTATTTTTAGATCATTTGGAGTTCCTAGCTATGGCAATGGAACATAAATCTCTCAATTTTAAGAAACCAGAATAACTCAAATGTGTCTAATTGGAATGTTCTAGTGTCCTGCATTCCCTCAGTCCTGACTCCCACTGCTATTGACTGAGTGACCTTGGGCAAATCACAGCTATGCTGGGCCAGTTTGCTCATCAGGAAATGGGGATTATGGTAATAGCACTTGCCTTCAGGGTTGTGGGGAGTTATATGTGTTCAGAGCAGCGTTTGGTACTGCTGTCTAACTGTTTGCTATTATTCAATAAACTTTTGAGTGCCTGGTTTAGAGGATGAAGAGTCAAAGACATTGGTCTTGGCCTTCGATTAGTGGAAGTCAGTATTTCCCTTTTATACTTTTCTCCTAAGAAAGAAAAAAATACATATAATAGTCAACATTATCATGTACCTATTTGTCTGTGTTGGGATGAGAGATAAAAGGAAGACCTGAACTTGGTCCTCTGATCTTAACCATATGCACACTTAATGCGTAAAGCAGAGAAATGGCAGAAAACTGAGGTATTGTAGGCGTTTTATGTGAGTTATGATTCTTTTTAGAGCTCTTTGCCTTTGCTTAGCCAACAGCTTGACTTCCCTCACATTCTTCGCCCTCTTTTTTCTGTCACAACCAGTAAAAACTGGTTGCCAGAATTAAAAAGAAGAGGAAAAACACTAGCGCACTTATTTAAGTAGACATTTTTCTTGAACTCCTTGGACAGAAATTGATGTGGACAATAAAGTTTAAGTGGCAGAGTGACATCTGGGCAAGGGACAGAAAGTTGGGAGAGAGGAGATTCTTTCCAGCCTGGATCTGTAGAACTGCCCTCTGCATGAGTTGGGGGTGGGGAGAAGTTGGGGTTTGGGGATGGAACAGAAAGAAATGGGTTGGTGGTAGTTTGCCATGGTCTGTGTAGAGGAGCTGCCTCAGTAATCCTAAAATAATAAAAGGCTAATATGCAAATTGACCGAATGGCTGAAAGACTGGTCGCTATGATGCTCACTGACCACCAGGGGCTGACACTCAATGCAGGAGCTGCCCCCTGGTGGTCAGGCTTATATACAGGCTGGTGAGTGCAGCTGTGGTCACTGGAGCCTCTCCCACCTCCACGGGCGGTGCTAAGGATGTCCAACTGATATCTTATGGGCCTAAGCTGTCAGTTGGACATCCCCTGAGGGCTCCCAGACTGCAAGAGGGCACAGGCCAGGCTGAGGGATCCCTCTAAGTGCACAAGTTTTGTGTATCGGGCCTCTAGTGTCAATGGAAGCTCAGCAGAGATGGTGTAATTGTGGTTCTCGCTACTTAGATTATCTCAGATGAATAAAACCCTCTTTCTCCAAGTACATCTAAAACTTTCATTTTCTCTCTCAGTTTTCTTCCTGGATGGAAGCAGCATGTAGTGGTCAGAAGCAAGCCCAAGCATTTGCATCAGACTTGGGTTCCTGTTCTAGTTCAGCCTCTTATTAATGGTGTGGCCTGGGGCAAGTTACTTAAACCTATTTGACTCTTGGTTTCTTCATATGTAAAATGGGAGTGGTACAGAATGCCCCTTATTTGATGATTCCATCTATATCAAATGCCCAGAATAGGCCAATTCATAAAGAGAGAAAGTGGACCAGTGATTGCCAGGGGATGGGGAGAGAAAAGTGAGAAGTGACTGCAAATGAGTATGGATTTCTTTGGGGGAATGAAAGTGTTCTGGAATTAGATAGTAGTGTTGGTTGCATGATTCAGTGACATGTGAATTATCTAAATAAATAAATGGGAGTGATAATGTCTGCCTCACATAGTCATTATGACCTTTAAAAACACTATACATCAAAGCACTCAGTGCAGGCATATAGTTAGTATTAGTATATTAGTATGTGAGTGTGTGTGTGTGTGTGTGCAGTTGGTGAAGAGTAACTTAGGAAGTTGGAATATGACAGGTTAGGGGGAAGAAGAAGAGAAGCAGAAAGATAGGATGTGGGACAGAGCAGTTTTGAACAGGAACCAGACTTAGGTGCGGGTCTCTAAGCTCCAGTTCTGTTTCTGTGGCTTCTCCCCTGTTCTCTCTGACGTGGCCCCGGGAATATAAAACGCACCCTGGCAGGGGAGAGATCTTACTGCACATGAGTCATAACCCAGGCTCCATAGCTTGTCCTGGAACTAATTTACTTCAGTGGCGACGTTATCTGATTGGGTGAGAATAATGCGACACTACCTATATCCAAGCCTCTTAGTCCACGTCCGCTCCCTAAGGTTTAGGGCGCCAGACCCCTCTCTGTGGCCCTTGCCGCCTCCTTGTCTCTGGGAGGATTTGGCCTCAAGCACAATGGCTTTTTGCACCCCTTGCCTTTCCCACCTTTCCCCTTTCTAACCTGCCTTTCCTAGGATTCTGTTTTCCATGGCACAGGGAAGCCCACAGTTACAAAGGTTGGGATAATCCTGCCTGCTCCTAAGAGATATTATTACCTTAAGTTAGTATCATTTTCAGTGTGTACTGCTTTCAATATGATTAATTTTTCAGCCTTGCAAGTAGTTTTAAAGAAAGCATAGATTTAAATAAAAACTCATTCTGATCTTTACATTTTGTTTTGCTCTGTCCACTTTGCCAGCATGCTCTTTATTTCTTCATACTTCTGTTATCTGACTCACTGGGCTAAGGGAAAAAAACAGTCTTCCTGCAGTAAATGCACTTCTCAAAAACAACCTTTTTAAAATAAAACCTTAAAAAGATGTTACTGAAGTAAAGGGAAATATGAATTTCCCCTTATATCTGCTGCTCAATTCCTATAGGCTCAGCACATACCCATTATGCTTTTAATATTTATTTCTTTGTATGATAGCTGTGGATGTATTTATCTTGTCCTTCTGACTAGATTGTAAACCCCTCAGGGTAAAGACTGTTTTTACTCATCTTTGTGTCCTACAATTTCTGCCACAGTGCTTTGTGCATAACAGACAAATACCTTTTCAATTATTTCCATGGCTAGTAGACTTTGGAATGATGTTGTTTCTACTGCAGAAGGTTCCCCCCCCCCCCCCAAAAAAAAAAAAAAAGAAAATGCTTTTTGTAGATTCACCCCATTTTGCTCTTTGGGCCCCTAAAAAATAACGCTGTGCATTTGATAGATGATTGACTAGGCTGGAGTTACGTTCTTTCCTAGTATCCCAGAGAACAATGCTCATGTCCCACAGAATGAGTTGCATGCAGATATCCAGTATCAGAGCTTCCCCATGAGATAGGAAGTAAATTCCTAATACTCATTCACTCAACAGACCTTTATTAATGCCCGATTGTACTGGGCGCAGGACACATAATGGGGAACCACGTCCAAATAATTGTATTACTCATTCCAAGTTGATATTATGAAAGAAGGATTAGTGTTTCATCACACTCCTACTGGGTTTTCTACACGTTGGTTACCTTCTTAATTAACCATTAGCTGCCTTGGACGGAGTAGGGATAAGATGTATGGGAAGTTGTAAGACTGAATGGCATTGATAAAACAGAAGTTGACAAGCTTTATTAACTTTCTGAAAGAATACAGGAAAATTAGCTCCAAACTTTTTTTTTTTTTTTTTAATCCTTACCCAGGTATATTTTTCTATTAATTTTTAGAAAGAGTGGGAGGGAGAGAGACAGAGAGAGAAACATCGATGTGAGAGAGACACATTGGTTGCGTTCTGCACTTGCCCTGACCAGCGCCTGGGCTGGAGAATAGCCTGCAACTGAGGTACATGCCCTTGACTGGAATTGAACCTGGGACTCTTCAGTCCGCAGGCCAACGCTCCATCAACTGAGCCAAACCGGGCAGGACCCAAACTATTTTATGGAGTAATTATAATTATCTTGTTTGTATGATTCAAAAGCAGTCTCACCCAAGGGACTGCACCTGCAACCCAGGCATGTTGACCAGGAATCAAGCCCATGACCTTTCTGTATACGGGACCTGCTTCAACCAGCCTTGCCACACTGGCCAGGGCTTGTGTTTGTTGTTAGAGTGTTTGTCATCTTCAGATCTTTCTCAGAGGTTACTCATAAGGAAGCCAGTATGAAGAGTATGAGGTGTGTGGGTGTGTGTGTTTTTTTCTTAACAGTTTGTTTATTTTTTATTAAAATTTAAAAATTGATTTGAGAGAGGAGAGAGAGAGAAAAGAGAGAGAAACATTGATTTGTTGTTCTGCTTGTTTATGCATTCATTGGTTGATCTTGTATGTGCCCTGAATGGGATTGAACCCACATATGTAGTTTTAAAGAAAGCATGGATTTGGCATATTGGGATAACACTCTAACCAACTGACTACCTGGCCAGGACTTCCCTAACAGTTTTAAGACCTAAGGTAAAATTTGTTCCTTCTTGTAGGAAAATAGGAATGATAGGTTTTGCTTCCTCTATGGGAATCTGAATGCTATCATTCATAACAAGAGCACAGAGGGTGAATCCATGTGGAAGATGCAGTTTTTTGTTATTTCTTAAAAATATTTTTTTTTAAATTGATTTCAGAGAGGGAGAGAGAGAGAGAGAAACACCAATGTTGAGAGAGAATCATCCATTGGCTGCCTCCTGCACGCTCACACTGGGGATTGAGCCCACAACCTGGACATACAACTCTACTGAGAATTGAACCCTGACCTCCTGGTTCAAAGGTCGATGCTCAACCCTGAGCCACTCTGGCTGGGCCAGTTTTTCATTTTTGATCTTCCATGGTCTGACAGGAGTCCCTGTGGGATTTCCAGTCTAAGTTTAGTCCACCTCATGCTTGAAAATTTATTCTTTGCCAGAAGGGGAGTCTGATAATCTTGAGTATCCTGGAACTTGCCATCTTAACAGAGAGAACCAGATGTAGCAGTGGCTGAGATATGTGCCCTCTTGCTTAGAGCTATAAACCAGTCATATATACTATTCCTCCAAAGTCCAAACCAAAACTGAAGAGAAGTTGGCCAGTGCATGGGGTGGGAATGGGGTGGGGGCAGGGACCCCCTTAGTGTCCCCGATGGCCCACAGTACAGGGCCTGCCATGGGGCGCAGGAGTGCCTGTTTCTGTCTCTTTAGCAGGCAGTGTGAGTGGTTTGGACACATGCCCCAGCCTTGTGCCCTGTGGCTGTGGGAACCTTTGACTACAATTCTCTTTGGAGTTGGGCCTCTATAATGTGTTTCCGTTCCTTGGGGTGGTGGTTTCTGGGCAGGAACATGGGAAGTAGGACTTGAAGGTTGTTTTTCTTTTCACTTGGTTGGCTAATAAAACATCACAAACTATCCCAAAGAATTATGATAGGTCATGTAGTCATAAAAGCCTTTTATTTTAAAATGAAAACCTCACGTTTATTTTAAAAAATACTTTTATTTCTTTTCTTTAACTCAGATGTAAAGTAAATCTAACTGTAGCTTCATCAGATTAAGAGTTTTAAATAATAATTTAATAAAAAAAGTTAAAAAAATAAAAATTGGCTCTCAAAAGAAAAAAAAAAGTTTTATGCATTATTTATGCTGGACAAAATTTTACCTTAGCATATTTAACCTTTTCAGTCTATATTATGTGGAGAGGATTCTTTTTAATGGGTTGTTTTTTATAAAGAGAGAGAGGAAGAGGGGAGGGAAGACGGAGAAACATCGGTCGGCTGCCTTCTGTGTGTGTGTGTGCCCGGACTGAGGATCGAACCCACAACCTAGGCATGTGTTCTGACGAATTAGAACCTGCCGCCTTTTGGTGTAGAGGACGACACTCCAACTAACTGAGCCACACCAGCCAGGGCTCCCGGGATTTTTATTTTTATTTTTTAATCAAGACAAACTTTAGAGCAAAGACCAAGGCCCTATCATAAATATAGCTAGATTATAAGATTTATTTGAATAAAAACTTTATTTAAATTAGAGAGACAGTGACTGAACCAAAATGGAGTTTACTTCTTAGTAATATGCTGCACAACATACTCTAGCCTTGACTTTTAACATATGGAGACACCTAGGTACAAGGAAAGAATGTAGGGGAAACAGAATTCTCCCGCATGCCAGAGCCCCACTGTCGAAACCCATGTCAGTTTCTCCGGATTGAACCATTTCCTGTTCTGCTGGCCCTCATTCCATGTGGTAAATGGAGGCGTTCCACTGCTTCACCTTGGCAAAGGGGCTTGTTGGTAGAGAAGATTGGCTAGTGCCTGGTAAGAAGGAGGGCTGAGTCCAGAAGAAGTGGAGGTGTGTTCCCCACCTCTGAGTAATCGGAGGCACCGCTGTAGGCAGTCCAAGGTCAAGTTCTTCTGGTGGGTTCTTGTTCCGTGAACTGGATAGTTATAGAAACTTTTATCAGAATGTCCTGACCTGGAGCATGATGTTTGTCTCTACTGCGCAGCCTTGAGGATTTGGATTCTAAATCTGACCCCGAACTCCTAAGATTAGTGCCTTGAACTCCCCTGACTCTGATCTGGCAGCAGTAAACCTTCACGGGAAGATTGAGGAGGCAGAAAGTAGCCTGCAGGGTAAAAGTGCCGACAGTGAAGAAAGTTATTGTTTAAGTTCTGTTATTGCCATATTCAGTGCATTTTTAACCTGCTGGATTTGGTTTGTTTTGTCAAGTAAAATTATCTCTCTTGATGTCTTTCTCCTCTGAGATCCAGAACTGCGCCACTTTGCTAGGCATCCTTTTGGCTCATTTTAAAATAATCATTTTGAAACAATTTCAAACAAACATAAATCTTGCCAGATGAGTACAAAGAGCTCTCACATTACTCTATGCAGATTCTCCAGTTGTTAATATTTTATTGCATTGGCTCCATCACCCAGTATCTGTCTCTCCGTGATGTCTACTTATTTTCTGGAAGGTTTGAAAACATGCTCTAAGTAGGTTGTCTTATCTCTTGTAAACACTTCAGTGTACATACCAGCATACAGCCCCCCAAGTCAGGATGTTAACATTGACTCACTGCTGCCATCCAGTCCAGAGATCCCATTCAGATGTTGCTATCTATCCCAGTAATGTCTGTCTGTTTTCTTTTTGATCCAGGGTCCTGTCCAGGTTGCATTTAGTTGTCATGTCTCTCCTCCTCTTTCCCCTGACCTTTATTACATCTTCGATAGGTTTAAAGAGTTGGTTTTTCTTTGTGTTGGATGACCCGCGTGGATCTCTCTCTTGTTCCCTCATGACCAGACTTGGGTCATGAGCTCTCAGCAGGATTGGGCACAGAAACGATGTGGTGTGTGTGGTGTCAGCCAACACGCTCCTGGAGACATTAAGCTTGGTCATTGGTCATGTTACTGTCTTCTAGGTTTTCACCTTAAAGTCACCATTTCCTCTTTGCAGGCAGTTTTTTTGTGGGGAGGAGTTCTAAGATTTCACTGGTAGTCCTGTTCCTGATATACCAGCAGATGTAGCATCTGTAGGTCTACTTGACAACCGTCTGCCTCAGTGGCGGTTTGTATAGTTATCATGTATCTCTTAGTTGGTATTCAGTGTCAAGGAAGAGCTCTCCTTTTCCTTTATCTGTTTATATCAGTCTTTACTTGAGAGTTTTTTTCAATGGATTCTAATCTGTTATCATTAAAATTTTTTTTAAAACATATTGTTCTTGATTTGGTCTGTGAGCCCCCGTTTGAACTGGCTCCTGCGATCATGTTACTGGTTACTGTAAAATGCTGCCTTCCAGATGACAGAAACTAAGCCCCTGGTGAAGCCTGGGTCCTTCCAGGAGCCACTTCCCTCGCTGCATCTTGTAAACCCAGCCTCAGCTGCCAGCGGCCTTTGCTCCCTCTGCAGCTCCAGCCTCGGGAGCGGCTTCACCTGAAAGGAGCTTGTCAGCTGCCCAGTGCGTCTCTGCATTGCTCATGGCTTCCAGAGGCTGTAACGCTGGGGCCAGAGGCTCTCTCTCTCCCCTGGTACCAGGACAGCATACTTCTTTAAAACTGTCAGAGATGCCCATCAGGTAGGACAGTGGTCGGCAAACAGCGGCTCGGGAGCCACATGCGGCTCTCGAGCCGCAGTTTGCCACTCTGTTGACTAATGAGTTTGCTGACCACTGGACTAAACTAAATGTTACTGTGTAGTTAGAAGCTGTGAGGATTAGGCAATTGTGGCATATTGTGTGCAAAGAGGTAAAGGTTAGAATATGACAGTATATTCAGCTTTCAATACAAGCTTGGCTTCTTAAGTACATTTCAATCTCTAATCTCTAAAAACCATCCCTTTCAACCAAAATCTCTTGTACTGCTTGGTCCTGAAGTTTCTGAAACCCAGACTGCCTACGTATATGTTTTCCTTAAAGGGAGGGGTGCTTACTCCAGTTCAGAATCCTTTAAATTTAGCTCAAGGTCAGAGAGCTTGTTGGGGAATGATAAATGTTTCTTAGCAGAATTATTTCTCTCTCAGCTCCTGGGAGTTTTGTAGCTCGATACTCTGAAGCACGTAGGAGAATTGATTGTAGTAGAAAGACTATAAGCTTCATTTCTCAATTTAGGATTTATCCTTTACTCTTGGCACATGTAATTAATAAGAAATAAAACATCACTATTTGTGGAAATGTATATTTGTGTTACTGATTACTTCAGTGAATTATAAAACGCTTTGTATTTTCATTCACTTTCAGAGAGGACTGCATGTTTAATGTTAACAGTGAGGCATAAAACTTGGCTGGAGGAGGCGATCCTGTGTCCCAGGAACAGAGATGGCAGTAGGAACTGGTTGAGGTCTGAATAGTTCAGTAGTCTGAGGCAAAGGCAGGTCCCATTCATTCGCTTCGTTAAATGCCTTCCTAGCTTGGCCATAGACTGCACCTTACCCTGGCCTTCACTCACCTCTCCAATGTAATACTGATCAGGATGGAAAACTGGCAAGGAGGAGAGTGTGGTAAACTCCATTGCCCTTACTCCAAACAGCTTAAAGTACCTATTCTAATGGGCAGTAGAGACATAAAAAGGCCATAGTATTCCTTCTCTCCAGTTCTTCCTTTTGAGAATATTCTTAACCTCAAACCCAAAGGATAATACACACTGGTAAGAGGAGCATTAAAAATTTTTTCTGAAAAGCACCTACAGACTATTATAGGAAAAAGGCCTTAGGATAACAATAATTTAAAAAAAAATGTTCACTAGCTATTAGTAATTCTGTGTTTCCCCCTAAGTGTTATTTCTGGTTTTGGGCAATTTTCGTAGTGACTATCAGTTTGCTTTAAATTGGGTTCAGAGCAGTTTTCATAGTGGCTCTGTCTGCTTTACATTGGGGTTCTACAATTACTAAGTTGTGTTTCATGCAGATTGGAAAAACGCGGTAGAGGGTATAGGGGAGGAAAAATATCTCTATTCAGTTAGGGTCTCAAAGCTGGGCCTAAGACCTAAATTGATGTAGGACCTAGATTAACAGGAGAAAAGCACATGCATCTTATTAAATTTTCCTCGTATTTGGGAATCCTCATAAGAGAATGAAGACCCAAAGAAGCGGAGTTGAACATTTACTGATTTGGGAAAAGAGAAGTAAGTTTGAAAACATGACAGGACACAGGGGCTTGGGCTGGGGCAGCTACTGGTGGAAAAGTAGGAAGACAAAGGGCGGTTTAACCAGGCTTATTTGTACAGATTTTTCATGGCCTTGACTCGGCGTCTCTGGTGATAAGGATGTTGCTTTCCTTCTGGTCTAAGGAGGACATTTGCCAGATGGGGGTTTTATCTCCTGCTCTCAGGAAGAAAAGGTCAGAGCACTCTTCTTAAACCTGCTGTGTGCCAAGTACCCTTATGTTCAAAACAATCCTATGCCAAAGTGGCGTATTTTGGGATGGCATATTCTGCCACCCTTCAGGGGTATGGTCTACGACTAAGTAATAACCTGGTGAAGTGGTTCAGAACCAGTCTCCCAGAATGTGGCACTTGGGCATGTGAACTGTTTTGAGCTGAAGACCGTGAAGGTCCAATGACAGAGTTTTTTTTAACCTACCCCTTAACTCTCCAAATTTAAATAGAGGGCCTGGTCTAGGGAGAGAACTAGCACACTGTTAGCCACAACGAATATGGGTAGGTGTAGCGGTCTGGGCAGCTTGGCAAGGCCTGGAGATTGAAGTCCTCTGAGTTCCATTGTCTCTGAATGGCCTGGCAAACATTTGTTTACCAAACTTTTGCTCTTCCCATCCTCCTAAAATTTGTCTTCCTGACCTTTGAAGTCCCAGACCTTATCTCAGTAAGGCAAATAAATCTCAATTGCCGACTGCCTGTGAGTCTCATGTTCTTATGGGGGTCCTGTACTCGTAGGCAATTACTCCTGTTAATGTGTCGTTCACTAATTCGGTGGTTGGACCAGCCAAAGAATCCCGAAGGTAGAAGGAAACGTTTTCCTCCCCTGCACTGGTCCCCTGAGACCTAGGTTTAGCTCCCGTACCTTTTATTTGCCTAGATACATGGAGAAACATGGGCTCTTTTTTTAAAGCTGTTTCCTGTAAATTTTGACTGTTATCTATAAATAGGAATAATAATATTCATTCTCGGGTAGAATCAGGAACATTAAATGACAAGAGGCAATTCAAGTTACGTACTTAGAAAGGGTAGAGTAAATGCTACTGTGGGAGGAAAAATAATTCCTCTACCCTTCTAGGTTCTTGGTGGAAACTCCCCCCCCCCCCCCCCCATAATAAAGACTCTCCCATAATAGAGAGACATTAACAGGAGAAAAACAAACAGAAATTTGATAATATGCATGCCTCCTGTATATGTGGGAGAAACTCAGGAAAACCGAGTAATTCTGAAATGGTCTAAGTTACCACTTTAAATATCATCTTCAGCTAAAGACAGATGTTGGGAGGTGGGTAGTTATGGGAGGTTGCCAGGAAAAGCATAGTACACAAGGGTAAGGTTGTTAACGCATATCTAAGCTTTCCCTTCTTCATTGATAAGAGTGTCTAGAGATTTAGTCATCTTTTCCTGCTAACGAGAGGAAGATACCCTTACAAATGGATATTTCCCTTATAAATGTTTCTTACAAAAGGGTAACTTCTGTTCAGTTTTCAGAGCTTCACCTGAGTCTGCTGTTTCTTAAAAATAACCAGTTTAAAATCAATCAACATGCCAGAGGCATTTTGGAGTAGTATATTTTGCTCCCCTTCATTATCTAAAACAAATGAACAAAATGGATTGGTACTTTAGTTGCTCTTCTCCTTCAAGTTTGAAAGCTTTGTTCAGAAGTACAGGGTGTTTTTTTTTGTTTGTTTGTTTAAAAAAATATATATGTTATTGATTTTTTACAGAGAGGAAGGGAGAGATATAGTGAGCTAGAAACGTAGATGAGAGAGAAACATCGACCAGCTGCCTCCTGCACACCTCCCACTGGGGATGTGCCCACAACCAATGTACATGCCCTTGACCAGAACTGAACCTGGGACCTTTCAGACCGACGGTCTACCACTGAGCCAAACCGGTTTCGGCCAGAAGTACAGGTTTTTGAATCCTTGAATGTCAGTTTGAACTGCTTGGGTTCACTTATACGTGCCTTTTTTCAATCGAACTGAGTGGGTCAATTAAAACCCATTTTCAAGGGCCAACTGGCAGGTTGTTGGAGCCCCTAACCCTGACATTGTTCAAGGGCCAGCTCTAGTCGCAATCAAGAAAATCTGTATTTAGGAACTACTGAGTGAAAAATAAGCCTTAACTTGCACTTGAATTTGAATTGACTTTTCCTGTAGCCAGGGTTGGCAGGGTTAATGTGCTCCAGCAGAGAAGCCCTACCGTTACCTTCTGGCAGCCCATATGCAGATGCTGTTATATTAATTACAAAGAAAACCCGATTAACTCCGAAGTCCTTCCACTGTCAGTGGGGCAGCTGCTCCACCTCTGAAGCAGGTTTTCTTCCTTCCTGCTCCTGTCAGGCTGCAGTTTCTCATCTGCTGCAGCGAACTGCTCACACTGCGACTAGGTCCTCAGGGCCCCTGGCTAGTTCAGTCGCGCTTTTGATCTGCAGCTCCAGCAGGAGCCCAGGGAGAGCGTGCATAATTTAATTCACAGATAACTTACGGTAAAAACAACCAGACCAACCACCCATCCCCTCAATTACTTTTCCTTCAACCGTTAAAACCTGATGGAATCCTGGAGTTTTACAACTGGAAAGGATGTTAAAGATGATCTAATCCCTTGGTTCAGAGATGAGAAATCCACGGCTGAGAAAAAGCAAGTGAGTTGCCAAGGTCACAGAGCTAATCAGCAGTGAAGCAGGGACCAGGATCTCTCCCTTCTCTAGTGCTGTTTCCAATTCGATGCTGCACTCCTCCTCCCTAAACCAGGAACCGTTTGCAGAGAGAATCAAGGAGTGAAACAGTCTAGTTTCACCTTCATTTATCTCCACATCCTTGTTCAAATCTTGTAGCCACATTGGAGATCAATAAAAAAGTTAAAGATTGCCCTAGCTCAGTGGATAGAGCATTGGCCTGTGGACTGAAGGGTCTCGGGTTCAATTCTGGTCAAAGGCACATGTCCAGGTTGTGGTCTCGATCCCCAGTGGGGGGCGTGCAGGAGACAGCCTATCAATGATTCATCATTGATGTTTCTTTCTCTCCTCCCTTCCTCTCTGAAAGCAATAAAAAAAAATATTTTAAAGAAAGATAAAGATTTGTAGGAGAAGCAAAGGGCTTAGATAATGAGGTATTGAAAAACGAGTGGTGATATCCATGTAAGAGCTTTCTTTAGTGTCCATGGAAACGAAAATTAAAACTGGTTTCAGTGTCAGCCCCTGGCCCATTGCACTGGTCTATGGCTGTTTGACCCTAGAGGGTCTATTTGTAGTGACTGTGTGTGTGTGTGTGTGTGTGTGAGTGTGTGGTGATTTGGGTCAGATGAACAATGGAGTGTGTCTGCTGTGGTTTTTGGCTCATGCAGAGCATGTTTTACTGGCTCTCCTATAGTTGACAGTGTCTCAGAGATATTGAGATCTCTCCCTTTGGTGCTGAAAATGCTTACTAGTTGATTTTCATTCTCTACTAGAGGTCCAGTACACAACATTCGTGCACTTTGATGGGGGTCTGGGGGGAGTCCCTCAGCCCAGCCTGTGCCCTCTCACAGTCCGGGACCCCTCAGGGATGTCTGACTGCTGGCTTTGGCCCACTCCCCCAGGGGTCCTTAGCACTGCCACAGAGGGAGCCTCTCCCGCCACGGCTGCTGTGCTCGCCAGCCAAGAGCCCGGCTTCTAGCTGAGCTGTGCTCCCCCTGTGGGAGTGCACTTGACCACGAGGGGACAGCTCCTGCATTGAGCGCCTGCCTCCTGGTGGGTCAGTATGTGTCATAGTGACTGGTCATTCCGCCATTCAGTCAATTTGCATGTTATCCTTTTATTATATAGGATTACCTACTCTCCTAGCTGCAGCAATAATAAATCTCATTCAGATTGTTTTTATTATGTACCAGCTTTTGTTTTAGGAGTTCTGAAGTTTGTCAGAATGAATTTACTCCTATCTGAGGATATGAGGAGGACTGAGAAGAGAGAAAAGGAAGGAAGCGTAGATGAGAGTGAATCTAGTTTGACTTTTCACTGCTCAGGTGGAGAGTTTGGTAGTTAAATGAATTCTGCAAGGTGATTGGGGAGATCCTGTTCTGTTGTCCATGTTGAGATGAAGGAGGTTTTTAGTAATGTTAGTCGCTCCTAAGTGGTTCATCCTGGTCCTGGACTTTCCTGAGACTTTAGCAGAATATTTACAGTTTCTATAAACCATTCTGCACAGTAAATGGGTTCTTGCAGAGTGAACAAAGGTGTAACAAAAGTACTTACTATGTTTTCATTGTTGCTGGGTGTTTCGCTAATTATAAACAAGATAACTAGAGTAGACTGTGACAAGTGTTTAGCTGTGAACAAGATAGGCAGGCACTCAGGAAAAGTCCATTGCTGCGTGCTAAGTGGTCATACAGAAATTGGCTGTGTCTCATTGTTTTTGATGGTAGATCAAAGTCAGACCAGTGGTCTGGTGTTTTGCGCTCAGTAAGCACCTTACACAGAAGTAGGCACTCACTAACGCTCTTAGCTTTTTCAAAGGACACATCTCTTCCCTGGGAGCATAGACTCCTTGCTTCAGTGTGTGGCGCTGTTGACGTGCATGTGCAGGCCAGGTGGTGTGCTTGCCCACGGCCCTGAAAGGAAGGGCTCGCCAACATGCACACGGGGGTCTGGGTGAGAGTGGACCCCTGTAAACCTTTTGGTGATGCCATTTGTAGAAGAGAAGGAGGTTTAAGGATGTGAAATGGTAACTTTGTGGCAGGAAGGTACAGTCTAAAGTAGACGAACCTCTGTAGTGAGTCTGGGCTCTCTTGCTTCATGCATAGGAACAAAATAAACAGCGTATGGAAGGTTTACAGCTCGTGGTTAAGTGTCTCAGGGAATGCTGTGTGTTGGTGCCACCCCAAATTTCAGTTAAGATGGATGTAAGATCAGCCTTCTTACAGCCCAAGAACCATGTGTCTGTGCCCTTCCGAACAAACTCACGGGCTGCCTGAACCATAGAGATAGGCAGGCACTGGCGCTGGACAAGGGGGGAATGAAGGAGTTCAGAATCTGAGCTTCAGGCAGCTAATTTCAGGTTCCTCTCCTCAAACAGGGGTCTTCATGCTTTAGGAAGTCTCTTGTTCTGTGTTAAATACCATTGGACTTGTTTGTGGAAGCGTGGCTGCCTTGAAAGAACGTTTTTGAAAGAAATCACATCTTGTAGAGTTGCCTGGATCCTAACAGGCAGTTCTCTCCTTTTCCATAAATGGGAATGTGATTTGATTAGGAGATATTGACCTTAATTGAGTACCTGATGCTTTAAGAAAACAGCTGACGTGGCAACTGGGGCGCTATCTCCAGCTCTCGGAGAGATGAGCTCAAAAAGACCCTAGAGCTTATGTAAATTTGAATAACTTTTTATTTCAACATGTGTGTATTTAGAGATTCCCAATACATTTAGTTATAAAATATGTCATCAGAGAGGAAAATAACAAGCTAAAACTTCACATGGTAGCAACACTTGAAAAGGTCGAATATGTTCGAGTATTAAATCTTCTGTCCTAAGGAAGGTTTTCATTTTAACATTCAGGTGTGGTTTCTCCTTGGACTCACATCCCCGTCAGTGGCTTTGTCAATGTAATGATCTTGTGATTGTGACTGAGTCCCTGTAAACTCCGTAGGCTGCCCCTCCCCTGGATGGAAACCGCTACCTTTCTGGATAGAAACAGCTGCTTTGTGGAGGAGCCAGGGAGGGGAATTCTGTTTGATGTTTGAGGAGCCTTTTCTGACTGGGATGTTTTCCCGATATCTCCTTCCACCAAGAGCTTCCTAGAAATTTTTTCTCTAGGACCCCTGGCATCCTCCTGGGGTTTCTGTATGAATCTCTCTCCACCCCCCCTCACTCTTCTCTCTGTCCTCCTCTCTCCTTCTCACCCTCCCCTTCCCCAACTAGGCCAGCTGAGCTGCATTTCCTTTCCACCGAAGGAAGAGAAGTACCTCCAGCAGATGTTGGACTGCCTCCCCTGCATCCTGATCCTCGGCCAGGACTGTAATGCCAAGTGCCAGCTATTGAACCTGCTCTTGGGGGTGCAGGTGCTTCCCACCACCAAGCTGGCCAGTGAGGAGAGCTGTAAGCTGCGGCGCCTCCGCTTCACCTATGGGACTCAGACGCGGGTCAGCCACACTCCGGTTGCTCACCAGGGCGCCTGGGAGACCATCCCTGAGGAGGACCTGGAGGTCCAGGAGGACAGTGAGGATGCTGCCCATGTGTTAGCCGAACTGGAGGTGACGATGCAACATGCTCTCTTGCAGGTACCGATCTCATACTTACACAATTGTATACACATATACCAGCTTTTCTTGTGTTTGAACTTTCTCAAAGGCAGCATCTACTCTCAGCTCTGAGCACCAGCTGATGGAGTTAAAGGAACATAGTCTAGGAAGTTGAAAACAGACAAGGTTGTAGCAGTGCCCATCCCTGCCTCGCGGCCGTGCTGCAAGGCCCTGAGCAATTGGTTTGTCTCCTTGCCTCTTGTCTCCCTTTTTAAAATAGAAGGAATGTGCCCTGGCTGGTTTGGCTCAGTGGATAGAGCGTCAGCCTGCAGACTGAAGGGTCGAAGTTTGATTCTAGTCAAGGGCACATGCTTGGGTTGTAGGCTTAATCCCCAGTGTGGGGTGTGCAGAAGGCAGCCGATCAGTGATTCTCTCTCATCAGCCAATTGGTGATTGATGTTTCTATCACTCCCTCTTCTTCCTTCCTTTCTGAACTCAATAAAAATATATTTAAATAAAATAAAATAGAAGGAATGTGATATTTGCATCTCGCTATGCTTTTACAGAATGATTATGTTCAAGGGCAGAAATCCTTTTTTCTTTCTTAGCAGGAAGGTGTTCTAGAATTATCAGCTGCTTCCTGCACACTCCCAACTGGGGATCGAGCCCGAAACCCAGGCTTGTCTCTGACTGGGAATCGAACCAGTGACTTCTTGGTTCATGGGTAAATGCTCAACCACTGAGCAACACTGTCTAGGCATGTTTCCTACTTTCTAAGGAATTTTAGGAATGTGAAGACAGGTCTGGCTCAATGTTATGAGATCTGGAAATTATCATTTGCTTCTCTTTTCAAGTAAACTCGCAAGGAGAGCACAGGTCTATGGCATATCCTAAGAGATCATATTGCTTGTCTGGTGTTGCTGCCTCCACTTAGGGAGGACTTGTCTCTTGTGCTAAGCTTCCTTTCCTGCTGTGTAGCTGGCATTGGGCTATTGGAGTAGACTGAATGGGGATTGGCAACACATGTGACTATGCCAAGGTTCAGGAGTGGGTAGGAATACAAGAATGCAGGCACTCTCAGCATAGAGATCCATCACCTTGGTTAGTTGTGCTAGGAAGGATGGGTTAGTTTGGCGGGACTAGGAGAGTAGTTTCTTTTTTATAATATATTTTTTTTTATTTCAGAGATGAAGGGAGATAGCAATAGAAACATCAATGATGAGAATCATTGATTAGGTGCCTCCTGCACACCCAACACAGGGGGTGGAGTCTGCAACCTGGGCATATGCCCTTGACCGGAATCCAACCTGGAACCCTTCAGTCTGCAGGCCAAAGCTCTAAACACTGAGCCAAATTGGCTAGGGCGGTTTCTTGCTTCTTATAACCTATTCACCTACTCATGTTCTAAAAGGCTTGATCTCCCAGTCAGTGAATGAGTCCTTTGGTTGTAGCCATGGTCTGTGACATTCTAGAAATAGAAACTCATTTCCTTCCAGAGTCCAGATTTATTTTATCTTGATAAAAGCTAGAGGGGACTATGATATAGGGCAGCATTTTCTCTCAGGTCAGTTTCAGTGTGACTTTTCTGTTTTCTTGAGCTTGCATTTCTCAGCTCAGGGAGCTGTGAGAATTCTTAGATAACTCTGAGAGTAAGTGTTGTATATTGACTGAGGCTCCTCAGTTGACCCATGAGCTTCTTCACAGGCATAAATATTTGATCCATACACAGTCTGTCTATTGTATACTGCCCTGGTCTGGTTCCTTCCAGTTGTCAGCAGCTCAGTGGTTTTTCTACTTTTTTAGATTTTAATTCCCTGTAAGAAATAACATTTTATAACAGGACCCAGTACATACATACACATATACTTTGAAATAAAGTTTCAGGAACCAAAATTTTTACTTCTTGCAAAACATACTGATATTTTTCTTCCTATTCTATTTGACTTCATTTTGAAAAATGATGGTAGCAACCACTAAATTGATGCTATGACCGCATACCTTGTGATCGGCAGCTTAAAAAACACTGGTAAACGGGTGAAATGACTGACTGCTCTAGCTTGGGTAGTGATTTTTCCTGTCATTGCCTTTTAAAACCGATCTTGGAATGTGTGCAAAGCCATTGCAGAAGGGGCGAATTGCTTTATTTCTTTGTACCCCATCATTTTACTGGTTTCAATTTTTAAATATTTTTCCTTTCACTGGTTTTCATTTTAACTCTCATTTACTTTTGTTCCATGAATCGAGGTGATGCAAAGAGGGAAAGTGAGAGCCTTCCCCCAAGAGCCTGTCTGAGCGCTTCGCTTGCCGCTGAGAGCGGTGCTTGCTCTGCTCTTGCTAAGCTCTCAGACTGAGATGACCACTGCGGAGGCCACCTGGATGGGGAGTTGCGATACCAGACCAGCTTTCTGTCCACACAGATGAAATATATATTCTTTCTTGAGGAATATTCTTTTTGAGGAATTCACAAGCCTGTGTTTCTGTTTCATGTGGTTTCTGAGGCTTCCTTAGCCAGTGTTTCTCCGGATCTGCTTTATTCACTCATGGTTTTGATGTAGAAATAGCAACGGACCCCAACGGTTCCAAGTTTGAGCCCTTTGATGCTGAGCCTCACAGGGGCAGCCTTTGTGGAGCACAGGCCCTGCCCTGTCTCTGCAGTCAGGCTCCCGTCTCCATGAAGCGCATCAGCCATGCTCCGCTCACTGCTGGGAGCATTTCACAGCCACCTTGAAGATTCTTCATGCCAGTGAGAAAGATCTTTCTGTTCAGCTCCGTTTTTACTTAGGACCAGTGAGTTAGCTCTCACAGCCCTTCCATTTGGTGTGTAAAAGGGGTAGCGAAGAAAGGAAACATTTAGCCAGAGGAAACCAAGATTGAATTAGGGGAAATGGATGTTCATTTGCAACTGTCAGATTGTCAAAGCAGAATTTTCCCCTGCCGTCTTATACAATGGCCATTCTTCTAATCTGCTACTTTAAAGTCTTCGTAAATTAGTCATTCTCAGTTTTTCTAGAAATAGGCCAACTCACATGAACCCTAGTGCTGTGTGTTCCCAGCTTTTTAGTTCTGGTCCCCGGAGATTCTTGGTTCATAATTCAGTAGGAGAGGCACTGTCAAGCCATTAGTTTCCAAAACCTTGTTTAGTGTTAAATTTAAAGCAGTCACTTTCCAATTGGCAACACATTTCACCACTCACCATATAGTTCTGTCTTTGTGGACATACTTCCCCTTCTGCACCCTCACCCCTCTCTTTGCATACATCCATCTACCCACCTCTTTCTCTCTTTTCTTCCTCTTATAAGTCCAGTGGAGCACAGGGTCTGCCTCGGAGTTGTCTCAGTCTGATGCTGGGGTGTCTGTGTATTTCTTTCCTGTGAACTACTGTAAGACAGGAATGAAAAGAAGCAGAGGAGATTACACGTACTGAGCTTATACAGATCCTGCATTCCAGCAGCAGTGTTTTCTGTTCTGTGGCTGGTCTGGAGCTCTCAGTTGTGCTGTGCTTATCAGTAGCCTGTTTGTCCCCACCAGATGCTTTCTGGCCTTTTGGACAAATGTCACCTGGCAGCCAGGCTGCCACACTCTGCCATGGTTTTTGGCTAATAGTGATGTCTAATAGGATATATTTCAGGGAACTGTAGTAGGTTGATGTTTCCACAAAAGGTATAATAACTTGCAAATAAACTTATTTTTTAAATTATTTTTAACTCGAACCAGTTGGCACAGTAAAGTTTTCTCTAACACTCAATCAATAGATTTCAATGGAAATGCTCTTTTCAAAATTTTATACAGACATTTATATTTTTAATTTCTCAGCAGTTAAACACTTTCACAAACAAAATTCATTATAAAGGATCCTACTTAAAATAATAAATGTTGATGCACAATTTTAATTTCAAAATTTACAGAAAATTATTTGTTGCTAGAAAGTTAGCTTCTCAATTTTTGTCTAGTTATTGCATTTGAAATGGCACCTTATAGAACTAAATTTGTCTGTTGCTTACTTTTAGTTAGATAATGAAATTGGGATAACAGCTATGAGAGAAAAATCATGATATTCTAGAGATATTAAAATAAACCATGATTTTTGTGGGACAATAAGAAAGGGGAACTGAGGTATATGTTAATAAAGGATATGGGAGGTTCCAGCAAATCATGACTTATAATTTCCTTCTGACAATAATCCTGTATTCTTTGAATTTAACATCTCTCTTGCCTTTCCCCTAACACACACTAATATACATGTTTTGTTTTTTTTGCCAAGAAACCTGGGAATACGTATAGGTTAACTTACCTATTATATTAATAGTATATGTAGTTTAAATGCAAGTTTTTAAAAAATCCCTATGCTCACAAGAGAAGCCTTGGTATCTCTTAGGAACAGCTTGAAGTTGAGGATGTATACTCTCAATTCAGCGCCAGTGATTAATTTTTCGCCTTCCAAGATTAGCTCTTGGGGAGAAAATCTGGCTGAGATCGTAATCGTAACCTTCCTCTTTTGTCTTCTCCCTTTTCTAGGATCCTGCCTCTTTCCTGCATCAAATGACTTCCCTCTCTGTATTCACTGTCTCAGATCTGCTGCTGTTGCCCTTTGAGTAGAGGATGATGGGGTAGGGTCTTTCCCACTTCAGAGACTCAGAGGTTGAAAGTACTGTCAACATGAACTGTTGTTGGGACTATGAAACTTACTTTCTTCGGTGATTTCTCACCCAATCCTTGCAGGATTGTTTCATAGCTGGGCCTGCATTTTGCAGTAAACATATACTTCTTAACACAGACACAAGGGTTGTTAGGAACCCTGAAATCATCTTGTCCAATCTTTGTCCTTTCAGAACTTCCCTAGCAGATATACAGTGGACCTTCAGTTACTATTTAACCTTGGTCTTTATAGTTGAATGGACCTGGGTTTACATCCTGGCTTCGTTACTTAACTGACTGTCCCCTCCATCTTACAAATGAGTAGTTATTCATATCCTTTAGGACTAGTGTGAGGCTTAAAAGAGAGAGTGTTTGTAAAGCACCCAGCACAGGGTCTGGCACATAGTAAGCCAGTCCCTCCTCCCTTTGTACTGATGAATCTGTGTCCTTGAGAAGATTCCTGCCTCTCTGCCACCCATCCCTTCCCTGAGAACCATCCACATTGGAACACCTTCCTTTTGTCAAACCTAAGTCCTCCTGGTCCCCACGTACTTACAGTCATTATCCTGCTCTAATTAGAGACAAAGGTCTTCATAATTCACTATGAAGTTCTTTTGTAATAAAATGAAATAAGAGAAATGTTATAGCAAGGTAAATAATACAACAGTTAAAGTCATAAAGTTAAAAGGTAAAGTCTTCCTTTCTTCTCCATGGTACTGTTTCTCCTCCTCCCCCTCCTCCCCTCCTCCCCCTCCCCCTTCCTCCTCCCCCTCTCCCTCTCCCTCCTCCTCCTCTCTCTCATCTCCCTTCCCCAGATAGTAAAGTGGTAAGATAGTAAAGCTTCAGATTCCTGCTTTATATGTATCTGTGGTAGAATGCACAGTGTCTGTTCAGCACATTCTTGTAAACTTGTCTGTTTACCTGATTACAAGTATGCAGTACAGAGAAGTTCGATCCTTAGGGCTTTGTGCTTATCAGTTGCGCTGAAGAGGCCCTGCCTCTGGGTGTTTGGGATTGTAAATATATGTCCACTGTTAGCATGCTGCTTTCTCTGGATAGTTTAGGGCTTTGGTTGGGATTGTGTCTTTGGCATCTGAGTTAACCACACTGATACTTTACCAGGTAGGAGATGGATTGTACCCATTCCATGCTGCCTGCGGATAAGGCTCTGGGCTGGCTTCAGACTAGTCCCAGGTGCTTACTGGGCAGGCATGTTACAGCCCGGAAGCTGCCGTTGCAGCTCCCCTTTGAGAGTGTTTGTACCAATAAGAGTCACTGTATTTTCTACAATGTAACAGGAATAGGTATTTTCCTTAATATATAAATAACATTTAAGAATGATAGTGAGTTCAGGGAGCTATATGAAAATGAAGAAGAATCAACCCTGTGTAAAAATAAACAGGAAAAACCTTTTGACCACCCCGTGAGCCTGGCATGGGAGAAGAATTGACAGTAAAAATAGGGAGGATATGGAGGCAGGAGGAGGTCGGGGTTGTGTCCATTGTGAGCGAGGGCAGGACAGTTATATCTTTGTGTACTTCTGTGTGATGTAAGCCTGAGCCTTCAGGACTGTAGAAAAAGCAAAGATAGCTTTAGCTTACCTGCCTTTTGTCTGAACCACCAGTTCGCATAACTGAGCGCTGGTATGTGCCCTGAGCAGATAAGGGAGGGCCAGCATTCTCAGGAAGCGGCAGGCTTCTTGGTGGCTGATTTCTTCTTGGCATTTAAGGCTGTGCCATTTATAGCAAAAACAAAACTCCGGAGGTGAATTCTGGTGTCGGCAGGGTAGCAATCTCCTCTCTCTTACAGTCTCTTCATCTTGCCAAGAAAATTGATGGTAACATCAGCTTCTGTAGATTCATAGATTTGTACCAAATGCTTTCCACAAAAGAAACTTCTTTAGGAATTTACTGTGACTTAAAATGGAATTACGGGATATTCTCATGCTTCCCTGAGATTCTTATTCCTTGGTTGAGTTAGGAGCAAAATGCTCACTGCTCCATCCTTGGAGGAGAGGCAAACAGCAGTAGCAGATAAATCTATAGGATGTGGATTGAAAGATAGAACATTTTACTCTTGGTTATTGAAAGTGATTTTCAACAAGTAGGAAAGGCATCATTTATTTATATCCATTTCACATTTATTTATTGGATTCTTAGGAAGGCCAGCCACTGTTCTAGATGCAGGGACGGAGAAGATAGTCGAGGTCAGGTGGTCATAACAGGGCCCAGAACCGTTCCGGTTCATCTTTTTTTTTTTTTTTTTTTTTTTTTTTAACTCCCTGTCTCCAGGAGACAGTGCTAGCTTCCTTTTTGTTTATAACTGTCAGGCATGAGTCATCTCTTCACCGGCAGTATTGCAGAATCATGCCGCATTCCAGTGTAATTTGTACTGCTGGCAGGAGCCCAGCCCGAGGCTCTTGCCGTCCTCTGGAAGTTAGGAGAGTCAGCAGTGAGATCGCTGCCGCAGGAGTTCATTAACTGAGGGATGGGGAAGAGGGAGCATGTACTTGTTTTCTCTCCATTTTCCTTCAGTACAAGAAGTATTTAGGAGAGGAAGCTTTCTTTCTGGGTGCCATTGTATCAGGCAGTACCTGCCCTTACAAACACTTGAGTCCATTTTAAAAATGAGTTTGCACCTCTGAGCAAATAAAGTCAGCTGTGTCTTAGAAAGGGTTTTGTTTCTACAAATGGACTTGAGCTTTGGCGAGGTTCTGTGGCACACAAAGTGGCCCTCGGAGGAAAACCTGGAAATTTATTTTAGAATTTTAAGAAAATCCATCAAATAAACAAGCAAACAAAAATGTTCCTGAAATTTTTCTAATGAACACTTACTTTGGTTTTGACTATTTAGGATTTTTTTCAGTAATACTCCTATAATAAGTTTGATTGACTTATATCTTTAAAATATGTACATTTAAGACAGCTTTGAAATTTGAAAATAAACATTTTTAGAGCATTTTCACTTATAATTCTCTTCCATATTATAACTTTTCATTTCTTGGGATTTTCTAGTCTTTTTCTAATTATTATATGCAATTATAATGTTGGCATTTAGGTAGCTGTATGTTCAACTCTAAACCTTAGAAGCTCTTACCCTCTTTTTTAATATGCCTCCTGAAGTGAGGCAGTGACTCAGGGAGCTAAAGGAGGGAGGGTTTGATTGTTTTTGTTTGTTTTAATATATTTTTATTGATTTCAGAGGGAAAGGGAGAGGGAGAGAGAGATAGAAACATCAATGAAGAATCATTGGTTGTCTGTTTCGTGCATATTCCCTACTGGGGATCGAGCCCGCAACCTAGGTATGTGCCCTTGTCCGGAATTGAACCTGGGACCCTTCATTCCGCTGACTGATGCTCTATTCACTGAGCCCAACTGGCTAGGGCAAGGAGGGTTTGTTTTGAACCTGAGTGTGAGTGTCAGACTAACCTAATCAGAAAACATTCCCTGCAATACGAGGCACAGATGAATCAGCAGATTTTTTCTTGGCTTAGGCTTGGTTAGCAAACAGATGGATTTATGATGTGTTTGCTCAAATACAAATAGTGAGATGCTAAAAGCACTTTTCACTTTAGGGGGCTCAAAGTGGAGCCAAATGACACTTATGTAACCCGCCTTAGAGTAAAACTTACTAGCACTTTGCTGGGGAAGATGAGACCTTTGTGTTTTGCTGGGTCTGGGACACACCTCTCTCTCTCTCTCTCTCTCTCTCTCTCTCTCTCTCTCTCTCTCTCTCTCTCTCTCTCTGTCTCTCTCTCTGTCACACACACACACACACACACACATACACACACAGAGCATGAGAAAAAATAAGCTGGCATTTCTTAGTCATTTCTTACTTATCTAGAGAAGGAGATAAAAAAGGAAGAGGGCCTAGGTTTTGATTTTTAAAAATATGTAATCAAAAATACATGTTGCTCAAATAAGGTAAGGAATGAATACAGAGCATTAATTTAAAAGAAAATAAACAAATTGCAGATCTTTTAGGTTTCAAATAAAGTACAATTTCAGCATCTGATAGTTGTTAAGGAGACAAATTCGGGCAGATTTGGGTTGAGTTCTCTTATAACTGTAAGATGTGCTAGAATTCAGTGGAGGGTTGGTTTTTGAGCTTGTAGAGCCTCTGGAGACATCAGGAGTTGGCGTGCCTAAATGGTGATACAGGCGTGAGTCTCCTGCTCACCTCTTACGTCTGGAATGCCAGGCACAGTAGACAGTTTCAGAGCCATAGAGGAGCAGCATTGCAGTGGATGGAAATATATGCTCCGAAATGCCTCAGGATCCTCAGGAAAGAGGTAAAACTCAAAGCAGAAACTGGTGGCTAGGAAAAGAACCCTTAGAAGGTTTGTTCCTAAACCAAACTCACTTTTGGAACTTGGAGATATCCGTTAGGTTTGGCTTGAGTCACATGTAAGAGACAATCAGAAAAGCAGGAGCTTGTTTAAATAAGACACGGGCTAGTGTTTTTTTTCCTTTACATAAAAGAAGTCTGGAGGTAGGCAGCTCCGGGCTTATGTGGCAGCTCTGTGGTCATCAGGTTTCAGGCGACCTATTTCTTTTTGTTTCGTCATCCTTAACTCTGGCTTGCACAGAGGTTTGCCCTACAGCTGCCATATGACCATCGTTGTGCTGCCTGTCACTCACATCTGTGTGCCAGGCCAGAGGGCAAGGCCAGAGGGCATACTTCTTGGTAGAATCATAGAGTCAATCCCCTCTGAAGAGCTTTCCTGGAGGCCCCATGTGCTTACTTAGCCACCCCTGTCTGCAGAGGACATTGCCTTTCCAAATCATGAGAATAAAGGCATTTTCAGGACTTAGGTGGCTAGGATTTTGGGACTCTCAGAATAGGACAGTAATAATGTTGGGCAAACCTGGCTGTTAGTTTGCTATTGCTTGATTCATTCAATAATATTGAGCACTTACTGTGTACTAAACACTGGAGTTATAATCATGAATAAGATGGACATGGTCGCTGCCCTTAAAAAGTTTATTGGCTAATGGGGAAAATGTGTTTTAAATAAATAAATTCTAAATGTGTCAAATACTAAGAAAAGGTGAGGTAGAGAGTGCTTGGGGTTGTGCAATAGGAAAGAGGGTAAGGGTACAACATGACATACACATCAAGCTTTAAAGAGTGCTCAGTAGTCAGCCAGGTTAGAGGTGTGGGGGTGGGGGTGAGAGGAGTGGGAGGCATGCTCTATGCAGGCAGACTCACTCTCAGTGATGATTTCCATAGTAGTTCTTTCTTCCCTTATTTGTCTCATTTTTTTCATCAGAGAGAATCAGTGAGAGTTTCTAAGCAACAGAGGAAGGCAGGGACTAAGTAGCATTCTCTTCATCTGCAATGGCTAACGGTCTGCCATCCCTTCTACTTGTTTTTTCACTCTCTCCAGATGACTGCCTGCCTGCACTGGCTACCCCAGGGAGGGAGGGAGGAGGTAGACAGGTGATTAGGGCATGCCAAAGTCCGATTGCCCCATTGTAGAGCTGGACCTTGGTCTCAGTGTGGGACTTTGGGGAGGCAAGGATTGGTTGATTCTGAAGTGCTGATATGACCCCGTTACCCTTCCAGGACGTGGACATTGTGGTAGCACCGTGCCAAGGCCTCCGGCCCACAGTGGAAGTTCTGGGTGACTTGGTGAACGACTCTTTGCCTGTGATAACCTATGCACTCCACAAAGATGAACTCTCCGAGAGGGATGAGCAAGAGCTTCAGGAAATCCGAAAGTATTTCTCTTTTCCCATATTTTTTTTCAAAGTCCCGAAGCTGGACTCAGAAATAATTGACTCCCCCACTAGGAGGATGGAGAATGAACGATCACCACTTCACCGCCAGCTCATTGACCTGGGCTATCTGAGCGCCGGTCACTGTAACTGGGGGGCTGCTGGCCAGGACGCTAAAGCTCAGAGCATGTTGGTGGAACAAAGTGAGAAGCTGAGGCACTTGAGCACGTTTTCTCAACAGATGCTACAGGCTCGCCTGATCGACGCAGCCAAGGCCCTGAACCTGGTGCACAGCTGCTGCCTCGACATCTTCATTAACCAGGCCTTTGACATGCAGCGGGACCTGCAGATTACTCCCAAACGTCTGGAATACACACGGAAAATGGAAAATGAGTTGTATGAGTCATTGATGAATATTGCCAACCGAAAGCAGGAGGAAATGAAGGACATGATTGTTGAGACGCTTAACACCATGAAGGAGGAACTCCTGGATGATGCTGCCAACATGGAGTTTAAAGGTAGGTCCCCGAGAGCCTGGTGGGGCCAGGCCTACAGGAGCCTCTGCCCTTTCCAGCTGGAAATGGAGAAACTCAGGCTTGTCTCTCTACACCGCTGTCATCAGCAGGAACCCACTGTAGCCATTCAGCCAGAGTGGCCTTTTGTTCTCAGAGACCTTCCTGGAAGATGCCACTGCCATTCCTTCCCAGGACCCTCAGCCCACCTTTCAGTAAATCCATCCTAAGATGCTCTGTAACTTCCAGTTCATGTCTGGGTCCCTGACCTTCATGGAGCTGGAGGAGAGTTGCTTGAAGAATGGTGCTAAGTCATGCTTTCACCTTGGCTCCTTCGGCATACCCACACTTCATTGGTCCTTTTGTGTGTGAGTCATGGCGTCCACTTTCTTTTCAGGCTGTTCTTAAAACCCAACTAGAAGGATTTCACAGAATAGTTTTTTTGTTTTTTTTTTTTAGCTTTTCTGCTGGTCCCTTTCTTATAGAAGGCTATTAATAAAGTTGGACCAAAGTGGTTAGTCAGATCTTTTGGTTTTAGATGCTATTGACTTTGTATACTGACCGCTGCATAAACATCAGCTCTGCTACCCATTAATGGGACATGGTTTGCAAGTTACACTTTAGGTTCTCAACATGGCTCTACATCCAAATCACCTGGGAGGCTTTTTGAAAATATAGATGCTCGAGACTACTAATTCATCAGAATTCCTGACATGGGTCATGGCATCTGCTTTGTCTGTTTGTGCAAGTGTGAACATGTGTGTTGTTTCTTTCAAAACCCACCTCCCCAGGTGAATTCTGTTATTGCCATTTTCTAGATGAGGGAACTGAAGCTTAGACAGGTTAAGCAATTTGCTCAAGGTCACACAACTCCTAAGTAGTAGAGGCAAAATTTAAATCGATACAGTCTGATTCCTGAGCCTATGCTCTGTTTCCTATGCTTTACTTCTTAACCTGAGTCTAGGTGCTGGATGCCACTGTCCTCCTGGTAACCAGTTTCAAAACCTCTGCACAGTCTTGAACTGTTTCTTTCTCTCGTCCACACATCCAGTTGGTTGCCAAGACTTGATGTGTCTTCTTCCGCATTGTACTTTGCTTTCCTATCCCTCCTCTTTAGTCTAATGGAACTATTGTTACCTGGCTGATCTCAGTGACATCTTTCTCTGTTTCTCCAGTTCATCTTTATTGGCTCTCTGTTCCTACAGACTATGCTTAGACTCCTTTGGCTAGTATTAGAGGTTTTCCAAAGCCTGGCCCTTACCAGCTTTCCCAGTCTTACTTCCCACTGTGCATCTTCCTGTAATTTCTGTTTGGGTTGTTCTCAACTGCTTGCTGTCCTCTGTATGCTCCGTTTCCTTTTCCTTTGCTCATGCCCTGCTTTAAAATGGAAATGTCTTGTATTGTCTGTGAATGCTACCTACCCTTCAAGCTTCTTCCAAGTAACATTTTTCATGAAGTTGTCTTTACTTGTCTTAGCTATTTCATTATTATAGTTATTATAATAATATAGTTATTAATAATTATGTTGTTCTATTTTCTAAAATCCTAAAGGTGAAGCAGAATAGGATCTGGATGTTATTATATCTCCCGCAGCAAATAGCACAGTCAATTATAGTACATCTTTGGAGAATGAATGAATATTGAATGACCGTATATGGCTGTTAAACTTATAGGTACAGAGGATGCCTCATTTCTTACCTGTATTTCTAAAGATAAACAAAAATACCTCTTTGTTGACTTCCTACAGTGGGGAGGAGTTGCTGGGAAATGCTCACTTGTAGTGGAAATCCTAGGAAGTCTCCTGAATGATTAAAGAAACGGGAGTGGTAGTGCTAGTACCATAGAGCACATAGGGCAGCTAGGTTGGGCATTGGAAATTTGATTGTTTATTTTGTGCCAGGCATATTATGTTTGGTGTCTAGGATACAATGGTTAGTTCAATAGACGTGGGAGTAACTGGGAACAGGTAAATCTTGTCTGGCTTTGTTAACCACATTGTGTTTTTGTGGATCTGTTTACCTGGTTGGCTTATGTGCCTACTTCCATTGTTCTAAGTCCTTTCTGGATATCCTTGAGGCAATGATAAATAGATTTAGAAGATAGCTACCACGTGTTCTATGGAGCCAGATTTTTATTACTTTAAAAATAAATAAAGATAATGCATACACACTTAATATCATGACATACATACTTAATAAAATATTTATTGCTTGAAAAGATAATACCTGTATACATGGTACTCAAAGGTGTCAAAGATACTGTCCCCCAGTCACCCAGTTTTCTTCCATATCTTCTGCCCCTTGTTTTTTCACTTACTTCATGTCTTAGAGATCTTTCCATAAATGTGCATACAAGTTTGTGTTCTTCTAATGCATCTATACCTAAATTTATTTTACTGCTCCCCTACTGATGGACATTTAGTCTATTTCTTTTTTTTGCTATTACAACTGCTCTACATTGATCATCATTGTCCATATATATCTTTGGGATTATAAGGATATGTTTCTAGAAAAATAATTTCTAGAAGCACAGTAGTTAGGTCAAAGGGTATATGGTTTTTTTTGTTGTTGTTGTTGTTAGTTGATGAGCTTAGAATTTTTGTAGATGTTTCCAGATTTACTTCAAAGAGGTGACATTAAATTTCCACCAGCAAACACAAGAATGCCTTTTTAGGAGTGCAGTTTTTGCAGATAATTTATCTCTTCTCTACTTCTTTAGTCCTCTGGCTTGCAAAACAGCCATTGGTGGGGATAATCAGTGCTCCAATTTTTGTACTTATATAATTTTTATATTTATCTAGTAATTGATTAGACTTGAAATCCTAACTCTGGGATTTTTCTCAATATGCTAGGTAGTGTGAAATATGACTTTGGAATTCATGAGCTTTGGGTTCAAATGCTGGCTGTAGTACTTCCTGCCTGGACATTCCCAATGCCCAGTTTGTCCTCTCATTGAGGCTGTTTCCTGATCTATAAAATATAACCAATAGTACCCACCTGGCAAAGTTATTGTGAGGATTAAATTAGACTACATATGTAAAATATTTACTAGAGTGCTTTCAAAGAGTCTGTACTCAATAAATGTTCTTCCCACCTTATAAATGTGACCAAAAAGCTAACAAAATCAATAGGCTTATTCTAGACACAATTGCTCCTTCTCAGGAATCTTAGCTCCCTTAAGTACTTAAGGGTTACATGTCCCCTGATCATCCTGAGGGTCAGAGTTCATCAGTTGACCATGTGCTTTATAGCCACTGTCATGGAAGCTCCTTGGCTTGGAAGACACCGTTAGCCAGTGTGCCTGCCCTTCCCTCACAGCCAACCAGCTCATTCCTCTGCCTCTGCAGATGTCATTGTTCCTGAGAACGGGGAACCGGTGGGCACCAGAGAGATCAAATGCTGCATGCGACAGATCCAGGAGCTCATCATCTCCCGGCTGAACCAGGCGGTGGCTAATAAGCTGATCAGCTCAGTGGATTACCTACGTGAGAGCTTCGTTGGAACCCTAGAACGGTGTCTGCAGAGCCTAGAGAAGTCTCAGGATATCTCAGTTCACATCACCAGTAATAATCTCAAACAGGTACTCAGAGAGTGTTTAAGACACCATGTTACAGATAACACATGAAATAGAATCCCACACAAGCCCAACTTCAAGTTAGCCATCAATTTCCCTTTCAACATTTTCTGATCCAGTTAGAATTTTATTTTGTTTTCCGGTCATTTGACCACTGCCTGCGGGTGGTGAAGGTGGGGGGCTTGGGAACTGTACAATTGCAGTTAAGGCAATGAGCAAGAAGAAGGTGAAGAAAAGGGGCCCAAATAGTCACAACATAGATGATCCACTTGCATTGACTCTGCACTTACATTGAGGGATACATTTGAGAGCCTTGAGACCAGGCTATATCTTGAAGTAAATGTCATTTATTGCATTTTGTAAAAAAAAAAAACACACTCATTTTCTTCTGTGTGTTCTCTTCCAGATCTTAAATGCCGCCTATCATGTGGAAGTCACATTTCACTCAGGTTCCTCGGTTACAAGGATGCTGTGGGAGCAAATCAAACAGGTAGAGGTTGTTGCTTAGAGAAAAGATGGTCAGTCCTTGTTGATTCAAATGGATCTTAGTCACTCTGAGAGAATGAATATCTAGAATCTGTTAGTGTGAGGTGGCCATTTTTCCTAGTTTGCCTTCTTGGGGGCATTCTGGTTCGTGCTTATTCTGATGTAATTATTAACATTGCACCTTGAACTCCTAAAAGTGGTGCATTTAAGTTCTATTTTATGGAGCCATAGACTCTGCTTCACTAGCTTTTTCATATTCCTAACCTAAATGCTTTCTCCGAATCAGGCTTTATTGCCTGAGGCCACAGGTGGTTCCTTTTAAGTGGAGTTAGTTACTAACTTCACAGAGGGATGTGTCAGGTACTTCCTGGTACTGGATATATAATGTATTGAGAGTTTGTGGGCACCTAGACTAGGCCTGGTGTTCTTTAATGCTTTCCTTTGAGCTGAGCCCTGATTTGGGGGTAGATAGAATTAGAGATGAGTCTTAGACTTCATAGGGCTTCTGCTTAAGAATGGATAAACCAGCCCTGGCGGGGTAGGTCAGTTGGGTTAGAACATCATCCTGACCCTCCAAGATTGTGGGTTCATTTAATCTTCAGTCAGGGCACATGCAAGAATCAACCAAGGAATGCACAAGTAAGTGGAACAGCCAATCAGTGCTTTTCTCCCTTTCCCTCTCTCTCGCCTCTCCACCTTTCTCTTCTTCTCTCCTTCCCCCCTACCTCTCCCCCTTCCTCTCTTAATCAATTTAAGAAAGAAAGAAAGACAAAGAAAGAAAGAGAGACAAAGAAAGAAAGAGAGAAAAATAGAGTTAAAGAGCCCTGGATGGTGAGGTTCAGTTGGTTGGGCACTGTCCCATATGCCTAAAGGTTGCTGGTTTGATTCTCAGTCAGGGCACATGCCCAGCTTGCAGGCTTGATTCCCAGTAGGGGGAGTGCAGGAGGCAGCTGATCTATGCTTTACTCTTCATTGATGTTTCTTTCTCTCCCTCTCCCTTCCTCTAAGAAAATCAGTTAAAATATTTTTAAAAGAACAGAGAGGGTCTGGTGTTTTTTAGTGGTTTCTGTCTCCCATCCCTCAATGTTCTTATTGTCCTTGTCCTGGCAGATCATCCAGCGCATCACATGGGTGAGCCCGCCTGCCATCACAATAGAATGGAAGAGGAAGGTGGCCCAGGAAGCCATTGAGAGCCTCAGTGCCTCCAAGTTGGCCAAAAGCATTTGCAGCCAGTTCCGGACCCGGCTCAATAGTTCTCATGAGGCGTTTGCAGCCTCCTTGAGGCAGGTGGGTACGTAGGGAAGGAGATACTGCTGGGTCAAGCAGAGAAGAACCTCATCCATTGGGGAATATTTTGCTCTCTGTTCACATAATTTTTAAGAAGTCATCAGTATAAATTTTTTTATTCTGTTAAAGGAGGTTTGGCCCACAGCCATATAAGGCTCATGAAATCATTTGGTCTGGCCCTGACAAGGCATTAGGAGCGAATTAATTAAATGTTTGACCAAATGTAGAAAATATAGGCTAATTTTCAAGTTGATAATTTTGTATGGCCTGCAAATGATGTTATAAATATCCAAATGGCCCTTGGCAGGAAAAAGGTTTCCCACCCTCTACGTTCAAGGATAATATCACATCACAGGAAGTTTTGTTAATAAGTTTTTCATGTGGATACTTTTTTATTTTAACTCTAGGGAGAATGCAGGGAATCAGTTAATTTCTCCCTGTTTTATTGAGTAAGGAATGAAAATCAAGGGGCAGAAATTTTGTGTTAAGTTTATATAGAATTTTAAGATTGATGACAGAAAGAGATGACTATCCAACTTCAGTACTAATTTGTAATTATATGTCATCTGCTTGTCCCTTTGGTGTGTGTGTGAATATGTGTGATATGTGTGTGCTGGGTGAGGCTGGGTAGATGTGATCTGCATCCGGGAGGAAAAATTATTACTTGTTGAGAGCCCATTATGACTAATCTCTGAGCTAAATATGTCCCATACATCTTACTTAATTCTCACAGTTATTCTTATGAGGCAGATATTATTCTTATACAACAGGGAGGAAGCCAGAGCGAGGGACTTAACTAGGTCATGTCTTTTTGTGCGTGTCCTCCCAGCTGGAAGCTGGCCACTCGGGCCGGTTGGAGAAAACTGAGGATCTGTGGCTGAAGGTTCGGAAAGATCATGCCCCTCGCCTGGCGCGCCTTTCTCTGGAGAGCCGTTCCTTACAGGATGTCCTGCTGCATCGTGAGTCCTTTTTTCCACAAGTAAATTGGAGGAGGGTTCTCGTGTTCAGCCTTGGGGAATCTGAGTGCCCAAAGCTGCGTCCTTGCGAAGCTGCCTAGTACTCCCTGATGTGTTTTTGCATTCCTGAAGTGTGTTTGGTTCTGCTATTTATGTACTCCGAATAACATGACCGAAGTGAATTTAAATCAAACCAGTTAGGTTACTTTCTGCTGATTTAGAATGACATCAGGATTTCTCTCCCAAGCGTAATTATGACTTCCTGCGTCTAGGCAGGTTCATGGCTAAGAATTTTGAAAAGGTTGCCCAGCAAGTTCCCATCCCTCCTGCCTTATCTCTGTCTCTGTACCTTGTAGATAAACCTAAACTGGGACAGGAACTGGGCCGAGGCCAGTATGGTGTGGTGTACCTCTGTGACAACTGGGGGGGACACTTCCCTTGTGCCCTCAAGTCGGTTGTTCCTCCAGACGAGAAGCACTGGAATGACCTGGCCCTGGAGTTTCACTACATGAGGTGGGTAGGGTCTCATTCACTCTATGGGAAAGGATCCAGAGAGGAAGCCACAGCCTGGCATACGTTTTGTACCAAGAGCTACAGCCTGCCTGGTCTCTCCACACCCAGGTCTAAGAATGTGTGGACCAGTATTTCTGTGTCTGGTCTGGAACTGCTCTCTTCAAGGTCTTTACTGTCTTTGGCTGCCCTTTCCCAACATCCTAATTTCTCAGACTCATCCTTTCATTTGACTTCCTTAGTTCTTTTTTTTTTTTTTTTTTTAAATATATTTTATTGATTTTTCATAGAGAGGATGAGAGAGAGAGAGAGTTAGAAACATCATTGAGAGAGAAACATCGATCAGCTGCCTCCTGCACACCCCCTACTGGGGATTGAGCTCGCAACCAAGGTACATGTCCTTGACCGGAATCGAACCCGAGACCCTTCAGTCCACAGGTCGATGCTCTATCCACTGAGCCAAACCGGTTTCGGCAGTTCTTAACACCTATTTAGATTCCATAATTCTTTGTCCTTGTTTGAGAAGCCATTCTCTGTGCCCTCCCTCTGCACTGAGGGCCATTATCTATGGACCTAGACTAAGGGTTTTCCTCCCACCTGGTGGCATGCTGTGCTTATTGCTCAGACCTCTCTCCTCCTGCCAGGTCTCTGCCGAAGCATGAGCGGTTGGTGGACCTCCATGGTTCTGTCATCGACTACAACTACGGCGGGGGCTCCAGCATCGCCGTGCTGCTCATCATGGAGCGGCTCCACCGCGACCTCTACACCGGGCTGAAGGTGAGGCGAGGCAGGGAGAGTGAGGTCCCGCTGACGGCCAGAGCCTGCCTGGCCTTTCATCCTTTCTTGTTTGTTCAGAGTTCGAGTTTTTATAAGAGACATCGTTGGAATAATCAAGCTTTTTATTACCCTTATTCCCCCCAAAATCTTTAAAAATTTTCAGAATCTATTTTATGGCCCAGTTTATATCCAGAATAATGTAATTTAATCACTTTTCCGTCCTGTGGTGGGGAAAGTCTAGACTACTCAGAAGCACAGAAAAGCTTCCTGTAGCTCTGCTGTTCTTTCCCTTTTCGCTGTCAATGTAGAAGACCAGTTTTTGTTGTTTAGTCAACCCCCATGTTTAGTAGTGACTACTTTGTACAAGGCCCTGTATTAAGCAACATAGAGTCAAAAGTGTAATTACCAGGACTTTTAAGGGAATTATAGTCAGTGAATATTCTATGACGATGGGGCATTTGAGTTTAACAAGTACACATTGATGGCTAAAATTTGAACCTATAGAAAGAAGAGGCCATACCAGGGGGAGGAAATAGTGCAATGCCAAGAGCATTGGACAGCCAGGAAGGACACTCATCAACATTGGAAGAGCTGGTTCATTTTGGAATTGTTGAGGGGTGAGGAGGGTAATGTGTCAAAAATGTTTGGAGCAAGTTATAGAGGACTGAAAATATTTTCATAGAATTCAAATTCTGTTAATAGATAGCAAGAAGCTATCAAAATATTTTATTCAAATGAAAAACCCTCAGTTGGATGCTTCATTTCCTTTATCTAAAATAACCACCAAAAAAACTAGAGGTTTCTTTTGTCTACGTACTGGAGCTTAGTGGAATGGAGGAAAAGCTAAGCCCAGAATATCTGGGTAGGCCCCTTCCCATAGATTTCTCTTGTACCAGTTTGTTTGGATGCTTTCAGAAGTAGGACAAAAGAATCGTAAGAAATGCTTGCAGGAACCATGAGAAGCCAGTATGATGTTTAGGGTTAGAATGAGCTCATGCCTCTAGACATTTGGTTGCACCTCTCCTAGTCACCTTTGGGATTACCCAGCTGGCTTAAGTGCAGCCTCCAAGGGATTCTATCTGGCCTATATAGCTTGCGCTTTTTTGCTTTTGCTTTGCTTCCCTCTCCTAATAGATTTCCTCCTCCCCCCCCTTTTTTTTTTTACCCACTTTTCTGTCCTTGTATACCCTAGTGCAGCCAGTGTTTCAGACCGGATTGGATAGACAAGTTGTCTTGCTAGTGACAAATAAGCTCTTTTGTTTCCCCAAGGCTGGGCTGACCTTGAAGACACGTTTGCAGATAGCACTAGATGTGGTGGAAGGAATCCGCTTCCTGCACAGCCAGGGACTCGTCCACCGCGATATCAAACTGAAGAATGTGCTGGTAAGGAAGAGCTGCTTCTTCAGCATAACGTGCTGCCCCCGGGTTAAGTGATCTTTGTAGGGTACAGTTAAATGTAAGTGTGGTCACAGGAGAAGACTGGAGGGAAAGTAGAGGAGTTAACAGCAGAAGAGTTGGGTGGTATTTTGGACTTCAAGTTTAGGGGAGACTTGCATCAGAGTCCCAGTTCATATTGCTTTATGTTTTTACTCCCAACACTTATCTGTGATTAATGACCTTGAGGCAGAATTGATAAAGTACTGCTATGAGATAGACACCTACTTGCGAGTTTGAGGATGCAGCTGTGTCTGTGCAGGATCAGACACAGGGTGACTCTTACCCTGCTTTGTTGGCAGCTGGACAAGCAGAACCGGGCCAAGATCACTGACTTAGGATTCTGCAAGCCAGAGGCCATGATGTCAGGCAGCATTGTGGGGACGCCAATCCATATGGCCCCTGAACTTTTCACAGGTAAGCTGGAGGGTAGGGTGTGGGTTTGGATGGGGCTTTGTACTGTAGCCTGAGTGCGACCCTTTGAGCTAAGAGTAGTATTCACAATAGTCCTGGCAGATTCAGCACAGGCAGGGAGAAAACAGAATAGGAAAAACTAAGACAAGTAGGGGGGGAGTAAAGAGGAAAACGGGCCAGAAAGAAAAGTGCAAATAAGAGTTACCCACTATTATTTTGGATGTCTTTCCGGGCTATAATTGCCATAATCAACCAAATATTTAATTATAAGGAATCTATTGAATAACTTCTATACTATATTAGGAGTTGTCACCTATCATTAAAGAACTTATAGATAGCAGAGATACACTAATAGAGGTAAAATAATTAAGAGGGCAGTATAAGACAACATGTAATAAAGTGCAAAGTTAAATGCTACAAATGTAATGCTGGTATTCAGAAAACAGATAAATGAAAGTTGAAATGTCTGATAGTTTTGTAGTAGAGGTAATATTTTAGTTAGAGCTTGAATCAGATCTGGAAAAATTGTTAGGTGGGAAGGGAATTCATATTTATTAAGTATATTCTTTGAGCTAGGCAGCATATATTTTTTCATATATTTTATTCCATTTAATCCTCACTAGAATTCTGCAGTGATATTGATGCATTTTTGTGTTTATATTATGGATAAAGTTAAGTCAAGGCCAGATTGCTGAAGAATCCACTCGGGACACTGAGCTAGAAGTCATGGAGCGAGGAATGGAATTGAGGTCTTTCTGTCTCTAGTGTCTAACCATGTATCATGAAAGAAAGAAAATTCTGGAAGCTGAGGAATGGAAAAAAATGAGAAAAAAATGCAGAATAGAAATAAGCATGACAGGAAAGAACCCCATTTGGGGAATACTAGCAAACCAGGTTGGAGAGAAAATTCAATGAGCTTGAAATTCACATGGAGGAGTGAAGAATTAATGTTGAAGTAAGGTGCTATTGCATTCTTGAGCAGGTAAGAAATGACAAATGTTTACGGAAGATTAACTTAGTAGCAGTAGGTAGAGGGAACTTGAGTGGCAAGAACCAACATAGGGAAATGGAGGCTGTCTTCATGATTAGATTGTGCTAAAACAGAAAACAGTAACAGATTTGAGATAACTCAGAGGAGGAATGGGCAAGTTTTTAAAAAGTTGATATGAGTGATGAACAGAAAAGAATGACTAAACAGTCCTAACTAGTTTGGCTCAGTGGATAGAGCGTCAGCCTGTGGACTGAAGGGTCTCAGGTTTGATTCCGGTCAAGGGCATGCACCCTAGTTGTGGGCACATCCCCAGTAGGGAGTGTGCAGGAGTCAGTGGTCAATGTTTCTCTCTCATCGATGTTTCTGGCTCTCTATGTCTTTCCCTTCCTCTCTGTAAAAACTCAATAAAATATATATAGTTTTTTTAAAAGTTAAAAAAAAAAAATGACTACACAGTCACTCCAAGGTTTGATCCTGAGTGGATGATGAGGGGTTGTATGGTTGTTGAGGAAGATGGAGGTAGCATGGGTGTAGGAGTTAAATTAGCAATATATCTGAATTCCTCTCCTCAGCCTTATGCACAAGCCCTCCCCAACCCTTCGCTCAGTGATCCACATAAGAATTAGGACTTGCCTGGAGGGCTGTAGTCCTGCCCACATCTTACAAAGTACACAGTCATTCTTTTCTTTCTCTAGACTTACTTTTAAAAATTAAATTTCTGCAGAACCAAGTAATAGAAGCTCTAAGCCAAACTAGAAATAAACTATTCAGATTCCTATTAATATAAAACAGATACCCAAATTGTGAGAAAAATCATTGGAATACTGAATCTCAATGGAAGTGAAATGCATCTAGTAAAACATGGATTAATTTCACAAATAAAACAATAAATCAAAGAAGCCAAATACAACATCGCATGTATGATATGGTTCCCTATTCAAAACTAAAGGAAAAAAATTAAATTTGTTTCCCCTGCTGTCATGTTTTTTGGCTATTTTGTATTTAAATTCTTTTGATTGTTTCTACTGCAGTCCATTCTATTGCTGTCAGAATAATCTTTGTAAAATACTCTTCTTCATGTCATCTGCTCTAAAGCATAAATGACTTCTGTTGTCCACTGTATCTTGACTCTTCAGTCTGCCTATAAAAATTTTTATATTCTGGTTCCCACTTGCCCACCCACCTGTATTTCTAACTTTATTTTTCTAATATGACCTTTCAGGATTAATCTTTTTTACTGTCCCATTCAAATAAAAGGCATGTTTTCCTTCTCCTTTGTCAAGACTTGGGTCTCTTAATATCTAGCTTTAGCCTTCACTGCCGTAGTTCTTTTTATTATAAAATGGGCATTATGAATGTTTCCTGCCTAACAGTGTTGTTATGAGAGATAATGGATGATAAAAGCTATAGAAAAGAGTATATAAAGACCTCTGCCTGTGCAAGTTCGTGGTGATGCTATTGATTTCTCCCCCTGCCTCACTGCTTGCCACCCCTTCTTGCTGTAGGGAAGTATGATAATTCCGTGGATGTCTACGCTTTTGGCATTCTTTTCTGGTATATCTGCTCGGGCTCTGTCAAGCTCCCTGAGGCATTTGAGAGGTGTGCCAGCAAAGACCATCTCTGGAACAACGTGCGGAGAGGTAAGAGCCACAAGCCCTTCTTTGTCCGAACTCCCCTGTTCAGAGCAGACTGAGAACAGGCACTGCTGCAGGGCCTCCCATCATGCAACACTTTACGGAACTATCTCAAAAATGCTTTTCTTTAAAATTTCTAATTCTTCAGCTCGCTATGCCAGTGTGTTCTAGTTTATCATCACTGTTACTATTAGATTCTAACTAGATATTTGCAGTTGAAGTCAAAGCTTATTGCATTCTGAGCATCCTGAGCCCCAGCTGGGCCATCAGCCTGAGAGCTGAGCATGCGGTCGCTGTATTGGTCGCCCTCTCACTAGCTGGTCTTATTTCCCTGCTCCTTTCTCCAGGCGCCCGCCCCGAACGCCTTCCCGTGTTTGATGAGGAGTGCTGGCAGCTGATGGAAGCCTGTTGGGATGGCGACCCCTCTCAGAGACCTCTCTTGGGCATTGTCCAGCCCATGCTCCAGGGCATCATGGACCGGCTATGCAAGTCAGATTCCGAGGAGCCAAACAGAGGGCTCGATGATTCTACCTGAAAGCAGAGACCTTTCTCTTTTACTGTTTCTTTCCTTCCCCCACCTTTTGGCCATGGGGAGAAGCTGACAGTTGTTTTTTAAGAGAGCTCCCAAGGGAACGATGCTTGCTGGGCAGCTTGAGACCTCCCCAGGCAGAGGTGACTCCTGGATAGCGCTGTCTGAATGGCTGAGCATATTCAGCAGTTCACTGATGCCTCAAGCTATTTCTTTAGCAAAAGATTGTCTAGGACATGGGTAAAGGCTGAAGAAAGCAATGTTCTGGCCTCAGAACTGAAGAGGAGGTAAATGTTACCATTGCCTGTTCACTGGGTTTCTAAGACAAGTGGGACACTGCATTGGCAATAGTATTAAAAACTATACTTTTCATAGTTTTGGCATTAGCTAGGGATAGTTTGGTTCTATCTAGCTGTCAGAACCCTTACAAAATTGAAGCTTAGTTCCAGAATTGTGAAAACAGGTGCAAAAAACACGTGTGGCTACTGAGACGCAGAGATCTCAGGGGGCAGTAGCCGGAGGCCCCAGTGGTAAAGCTGGAAACAAAGCTTTTGTTCCCTCCATGCCCGTGTGTTTACTCTTATAGGACCCCACAGCCCTGACTTCTGGGGGAGTATTTCACAGTGACATCACCAGGAGGCCACAGAAAGACAAAAGTGTGTGTGTGCGCTATTGGATTTTGAATTACTGCTACTCCTAAAACAATATCTTCTCGCCTTGGGTCTTCATTTTTTTTTTTTCTCTTTTCGTTCTCAAGATGAGGAAGCGCCAGCTAACAGGATACTTAGGGGTGAGTGTCTGAGTAAAATTGACTCAGTGGGAAGAATCTGGTGAGGCTGAGAAGTGGACAGTGATCTGGAGGCCGTGGGTCTCCATGCAAACCCACCAGAAGGATGCCAGCTTGTTTTTTAAAACTTAAAAAACCCAGAAACTCTTCCTTTTGTGTTTGGATCTAACACACTGACGTTTTTAAATGTGATCGTTGAGCTTTTTAACCAAGGTTTCTTCTGCAACTTGTCCCTCTCTTTTCCTTATTGTAAATGTTAGGAGAAAAGACCCAGATGAAAGAGAAGAACACCTTTTGTAGTTCTGTGTGTGCCTCTTACCCCTGTGTGTTGGTGTCTGGGGAGGGTCCCCTCTCTTGCATTCAGAAGGTGGGGTGGTGGTTTTGGGGAGAGTTTGCCATGCATGAAGTGTACATCAGAAGAGAAATTCTTATGCCAGTCAAAGGAAGGGGAACAATTTAAACATTGGTGTATCTCAGATCTTCATTTCAAGCCTCCCTCAATCAAGTAGTCCATTCGATTTAGAAAACAGGTAGGTGAAGGAATGGACAGTGGAGATGAGTAACCTCCTCCATCTGCCTAAGCCCCCAGCACTGTGGTCTGACCCTGTGCCTAGTCCCAAACTGTGAAACGGGTCCCTTAGTAGGTGTATAAGATAGTGGGCAAGTTAGCTGCTGGAATTTTTCTAGGGTTGCTTGTCACAGAATGTCCATCTCTTAAATATTAACAGGGTATAAATGTAAGTCTACAAATTTTTTTTCATATAACTTTTTAAAATATATATATATTTTTAATGATTTCAGAGGAAAGAAGAGGGAAAGAGAGAGAGAAACATCAATAATGAGAAAGAATCATTGAGCAGCTGCCTCTTCCACTAGGGATTAAGCCCACAGCCTGAGCATGTGCCCTGACGGGGAAATCGAACTGTGACCTCCTGGTTCATAGGTTGATGCTCAACCACTGAGCCACACTGGCCGGGCTCGTAGAACTGTTAACGTTCAGTTTTTAACTCTGGCTCTTCTGGGCTCTGATTATGACATGTGAGATTATAGTAGCCCCTTAAGCACTTATAGCCCTTTAGAAACCCATATAGAGTGCTAAAAACCTGTTTACTTGCAAACGACAGGTTGACTGACCCAGTGTCTTTGGGTTCTATAAGCTCCAGCCTTGTTTTGGTGGAATGCTCTTAGAATTTTTAACACTTATTTACTTCAAATAACTCTATTCTTGTCAGCATTAACTCGTTGCCCTTCTGGGGACTATGATGGGCCTTCCAGGGAGCCATGTTTCAAGTTTAAAAAGTAGAGGCCAGTAGTCTCTACTTGACAGAAAATCTGTGTACGTCTTGTTCTGTATGACATTCCAAGAAAGCTTTTATATAGTAGTTCCTTTTTCTAGAAATTTCAAGAAAGTTTTTATATAGTTCCCTTTTCCAGTCATTTTGACTCTGACTATAATCAGGATTCTGTGCTCCTATTATGGAGACCACATGCCTAACATTCTTAGGAAGCCTTAGTTCATACCCCCACTCAGACATGGGAGGCTAGGTTTTCCTCCACCTGGAGTCCCTTTTCAGCTTCTCCCTGTGGCTTAGTCTGCTCTCCAACATCAGTTTTCTAGCAGATTCCCCATCTTTTTTGCCTGAGTGGGGAGGAAAGGGCTAATGGACATGTAATTGTGTTATAGGTCATTAAATCTATTTTTTAAAAAGGCATTCTGACAAAAGGTGCAGAATATTCCTGAAAGTCTCCAGGCTATCTAAGCCCACACATGGACATTTGGAGGTGTTATTTAAACACTCAGCAGGCTGAGTGCAGGGGTACATATGTACAGCACGTGTATACTGTGCTTTTGTTTTACAACGTTGTTAGCTAATTTCAGATTCCTTTTTCCTTGGCACCCTTTATTATTTAAGTAATGGGATGCCGTGAAACGTACTGTATTGTATATTACTTGGGAGATACTAGGTATTAAAGAAGTTTGTTGGCAATTGGGCTGTTAAAGGCTCAGCAAGACCAAAGGCTGCAGATTATACCTCCTAGCTCTGGGCTAGTGGTGAGGGGGTGGGGGGACAGAGAAGAGTGACATGAAATAATTGCCCTGTGTTCTATTCTTCTAGCCAGTTTAATTATGGCACTTTTCCCCAGCCTGAAAATGATCACCCGGCCATTCTTAATGCCCTTGCAGTCTGATCCCTTATGTTGCTTCAGAACTGAGTGGGGGACCTTCCTGCAGAGCAGTTGGAAGACATGGAGTCTGGAGCCAGGAGGGCTGACCTGTGCCTAAGGAGCCGGCAGCAAAGCAAGGTCAGTCATGGGTGGAGGAATGCTCTCCTGGGTGAGGTGTTCTCAGGCCTGCCCTGGTTCCCTTGATCCTCAGCAGAGAGCAGCTCACTGATGACAAGCCTTTCACATCTCTGGAAAGTGCTGGTTCTCCCGGACCAAAGAGTCACTCGTGCCTACATCAGGTGCAGGGGGACGGAGCATAGGCAGCAGCTTCTAATTTTTAACACTAAAAGTCAAGGAAACGGTGAAGAAAGGTTACATTGCTACCACAGACACAGGGGAATGGTAGAACTCTCAGCTAGTACCAGTCAGCTCTCCAATGCATTTTTTTTTTTTTTCATCTTTGCTTGAGCTGTCAAAGGTGTTGGAAACTTTTTTTTTTTTGTCACCGGAGAAGTGGTTTGGGCTGCAACGTGACAAATGCACTGAATGACACTTTATTTTTTTTGTTTTTATTCCGCACTGACAAGCCAAGGGGGGTTGGTGGTCACAGTAGCTCCTGGGGGAATAGAAACTCCCTCTGGCCTTGCTTTGGCAAGAAGGCATGCCTGGGGTCTACCTGCCCAATCAGGGAACCTTCAAATGCCGCAGTGCGGCGCCGCAGCTCCACGGCCCTCCCGAGTCCTTTGCCAACAGAGGAGTTTCTTCGAGATTTCAGAGCTTGATTTTGGGATTTGCTGGCTCAAATAACCCACTTTCTCTTTAAAAGAAAAAAAAAAAAGGCTTCTACGGAGGTGGGGTGGTCAGGGCTGGTGGATGTTAATAGATAAGGAGGGAATAACCTTGAGAAACTCACATTGCAAACTCCCTTGGGGGTTTCACATAGCACTACTGTTCTTACAAGGGTTTTATTTTTAACTTCACCTGCTGTGTTAACATCCAGTCCACTTGGGATGATGGCAGAGACTGTGAACACCTGGCACTGGGTAGGCCTTCTTCCCCAGAGGGTTGAAAGGAAAATTGGTCTGGACAGCTTGTCGTCTTTTGTCTTTATGTAATATTTTTGTTTGTTTTCAAGCACTAATGTTTATTACAGTGTTAAAGTGTAACATACTAAGTGTGTAGAATAAAAGTGCAATAACTAGAGAAATTACTTTGGCACAAACTTCAGTCCTTACACGCTCTCCTTTCTCATGTTGCCTGTCTCTTTCCACGTTGTTACATTCCCACACTGTTACAGAGGACCCTGTTTATTGTGTGTATGTTTAAGAGACGCACTTAAGGGATAAGTCTTCGCTTCGTGTAATTCTGAAGGCTTGGGTTTGGTTTTATAGAGTATTCTGTATACTTGTTGGATGTACAAATACAAGATGTGCTGTATAATAAAGACCACATTAACGTTTTAAGTTTATGTGTGTTTGGCTTGACTCCCCTGTGTCAACAGGGAATCCCTATTCTATTTCTTTTCCACCGAGACCACTGCAGTCAGATGTCTTTCAGTTTGCCTTAGAGAGGGATAGGACTTGCTGCTCCCCCATAGATCACTCTTAAAAAAAAAAAAAAAAAATATATATATATATATATAAAATTGATTTTTTACTGCGAGGAAGAGAGAGGGATAGATAGAAACATCGATGAGAGAGAATCATTGATCAGCTGCCTCTTGTACACCCCCTACTGGGGATGTGCCTGCAACCAAGGTACATGGCCTTGACCAGGAATCGAACCTGGGACCTTTCCGTCTGCAGGCCAACACTCTATCCACTGAGCCAAACCGGTTTCGGCCATAGATCCCTCTTGATTTCCAGGTACTTGACCTTCACACTACCAGAAAGTGGAGCAAGGAAATGGAAGATGGGACAGTGGAGAAGGGGGCAAGGCATAGAGATAGCAATTTATTTTTCAGAGCCTTTCCTAGGTTCACACGTGTTTCTCCAGCTTCTTTCTAGCACAAACTTGCAGCATTCTGAGCTCATGCACAAGCCTAGCTATTCTTATTACACTGTGAGAGAATCTGGGGATGGAATCTATATACCAGACCATCTGCATTTGGAATATTTGAATTTTCTATTTAGGCTCTCCCCACCTTCTGATGAGCTTGTTAGGCAGTGCTCAGTAGGCACCATCATTGGCCACTGCCAGCAGAGGGGCACTATCTGTTGTCACCAGGAAGTGTCAGCAGGTTTCATGGCACCTTTTCCTGTGGGGTGTGCTTGCTTGGGGTTACTATTTCATGCTTATATGGCTGTATCACTTTTTGCTGTAACTGCTTGCCACATAAGTTTAGCCAGGAGAGGGCAGCACAACTTAAACAGTTTATGTGTGTTTTTTTTTTTTTTTTTTTTTTTTTTTTAAAGGAAAAGCTCAAGTTGAATCTCAGTGGTTCTCTGCCTTCTCCTACACAAAAGTCATTTAACACACATGAGCTTCTTACACTTGTGAAACTCTCCATTACTTCCCACCACCCTTCACAGCCAAATATATCCCATCTTAACATGCATATACTCCATATTGTAGCAGAAAGTTCAGTATGAGTTCTCTTAACTTCCTCTGCAACCGTTATTACTTTGGAAAAAATAGCTTATAGTATATACATTTTTAGATTGTATATGCTTTTCCAAGAGCACACGGCTCAGCAGGCTTGTTACTTGAGTAAGGCAACTAAGGTGGCCTCCCTGGTCCTGTGATTGGGTGGGGTTCCAAGAGAAGAGTCCACCAAGTTTCTGAACACTGTTCACTTTAACTTAGAAATTTCTGCCTTTAGTAGGATCCCAAGGCAATTCTCATGTGGGCCACTGAACTGGTTGAAGTTTCTTAAGGCTACTTTAGGGATGGCCTTTAGTATATTCTAAAGGTGGTATTTCAAATCTGGAAAAATAAACTATCTTATAAAACTACCCTGTTTCCCCGAAAATAAGACAGTGTCATATTAATTTTTGCTCCCAAAGATGCGCTAGGTCTTATTTTCAGGGGATGTCTTATTTTTCCATGAAGAAGAACACGGTACACATTTATTGTTAAATGAAAATAAAGGAAATTTATTACCTGTATATGGTACGGTAGTACGGTAGTTGTCAACACAAACCAGACAAACTGTGAATCCTACAGTATCAAGAATTTACTCATTTATTCAATGACAATCATGTCATCATCTTCTGGAACATCATCATAACAATCCAATTCCTGAATTTCCTGGTGAATTTCTTGTGACTCCATTTCTTTCAGAATCAGTGGACCAAATCTCTCATGTTTAGCCTAGAGGGCCTTATTTTCAGGGGGATGCCTTATATTTCAGAAGGAAACCTGTAAATAGGTCTTATTTTCGGAGGATGTCTTAGTTTCGGGAAACACGGTAGCTATTCACCTGAGGAAAGAATAGACTCAAATCATGCACACAAAAAAGTATACTGAAGATACAAATATTAAAAAGAAATATAAAATAACTTGATAATGGTACACACATTGAATATTATATACTAGGCACTAATCTAAATTATCTATATATTTATATTTAGATAGATATATAGATATATTCACTTAACCTTCACCAGAACCCCACTTTATTTTTAAAAAATATATATTTTATTGATTTTTTACAAGAGGAAAGGAGAGAGATAGAGAGTTAGAAACATCAATGAGAGAGAGACATTGACCAGCTGCCTCCTGCACACCCCCTACTGGGGATGTGCCCGCAACCAATGTACATGCCCTTGACCGGAATTGAACCTGGGACCTTTCAGTCCGCATACTGACGCTCTATCTGCTGAGCCAAACCGGTTTCAGCGAATCCCATTTTATTGATGAGAAAATTAAGTACCACTGTCATGCAATTGATAAATGCCAGAGCTGGGGTTTGAACCTAAGAAGTCCAGTTCCAGAATCTCTCATTCTACAACCAACCACTATGCCTTTCTGCCTCCAGGAAAAAATGTGTGTAAGTATGATCATTTATTGTTTGGAGGAAGGGAGAACTTCTTTGAGTGTGATCAGAAACCTAAAAGCCATAAAGAAAAAATCATAGAAATTATAAACAACATATATACATCCAAAGACACCAAAAGCAAAATTAAGACAGATCATTAATTTGTAAAGAATCCTATATAATAAAAGGCTAATATGCAAATCGACTGAAATGCTGATCAACTATGATGCTGGGAGTGGGCCTAAGCTATCAGTTGGACATCTCCTGAGGATTCCCAGACTGGGAGAGGGCGCACGAATTTTGTGCACTGGGCCTCTAATAATTATATAATTGATCAAAACATTCATATTCCTAATATATGAAGAAATCATAAAAAAACCCCACAAATTGACTAATACGTATTTGAAAAAGATATTTATCCTCACCTAATAATCAGGGGGAATGCATATAAAAACCAAAAAGATATTTCCATCTATCAAATTCCTAAAGATAAATATTAAAAACCTCTTTATAAGTGTGGATTATGAGCACTACTTTCCTATATTGTTGGGAAGCGAATATAGCTACAAAAGACCAATTTGTCAGTTCATAATATAAACATTTTAAATGGATTAAAGCAGCTAATTAAATTATTTTCAAAGTTAATGTATTTTTAATTGAGTTTATTGGGTGACATTGGTTAATTATAGAGATTTCAGGTGTACAACTCTACATCTGTACATTGTGTATGGTTACAGCTAGTTGGAAGCAAGGACAAGACTAATTTCCATGTCTCCTGATTCCAAGGCCAGTTTTCCTTTCTTAATTATGGCTCCCCACTGACCCTCTGAGTGAAGAGGAGGCTGGCAAATGAGTGTCTTCATCTCTCTTCCAGCCACGGGGACTGGCAGAGCCTCATGTTTAGGCCCCCTACCCCCATCCAATTCAGGCATAAGGAGGAGTCTGGCAGCTGGTGTCATCTATCAAATTGCCCTGAGTTGCAAGAATAGCTTTGGAAGAACTTGCTGAATCAGAAGCTAGGATGAGGGGTGCAAGCCGGAGCAGGCAAAGGGACAGGCTGCCTGAGGATGCCGCCAAGTGCTTACAGATGTGGGGTTGCAGGAAGGGGGAGTGAAGACCAGCTGGGCCCAAGTTTTCCCTGAGGTGTAACTTTGATAATTTGCTGTATTTCAATGACTACACCCTAGGAGGGATTGGTTCCAAGAAGAAGCCACTGTGATAGTGGGATTATTTTTTTTTTAAATTTCTTTATTGATTATGGTATCACATAATTATCCTCATCCCCCCCATTCCCATCCAAAACCCTTACCCACATATGCCCCCATCCCCCTCTTGTCTGTGACCACTGGTTAGGCTTATATGCATGCATACAAGTCATTTGGTTGATCTCTCCTACTTTCCCCCACCCTCCCCTACCTTCCCTCTGAGGTTTGACAGTCTGATCGATGCTTCCCTGTCTCCGGATCTGTTTGTGTTTATCGGTTTATGTTATTCATTATTTTCCCTAGATGTGTGTGGGATTGTTAAAGAAATAAAATAGAATGACAGTTGCTAAAAATGGACCATCGTGATAAATATTGGGGCCACTGCAGTGGAAGTTTACAGTGGGGAGCGAGGTGGGGCTCAATTCTGAATACAGTTTGGGCAATTCATAGCCAAGAGATTTTAAAATGTGGGAAAGTGTGCGTATTAGAATTGATAAAATACAGTAGCTTGGATCTCTTCTTTGAACTCCAAGTCTGTATGGTCACTTGAATTTTCTACAGGCTCCTTAAATCTAATGTGTCCCAGTGTGGACTCTTCATCTACCTTGCCAGAGCTGTTTCTTTTCCTGCATTCCCTGTTGTGGCAAATGGAGCCGCTCCGACTAGAAACATCTTAGTCATGCCCGTCTCCTGACCCCCTGTCAGTTCTGTCTCTTACATCTCTCTTGAAGGCATTGCCTTCTCTCTTCCTTTATCATGGCTTTGAGGCAGGTCTTCTCCGTCACTCCACTGGAGTACAGCAGTAATCTCTTAATTTCTCTCCATTCCTCTAATGCAGTGATCAGCTCGAGAGCCACATGCGGCTCTTTGGCCCCTTGAGTTTTTAGCAAAGGTCAGCTTAGGAGTACCCTAATTAAGTTAATAACAATGTACCTACCTATATAGTTTAAGTTTAAAAAAATTGGCTCTCAAAAGAAATTTCAATCGTTGTACTGTTGATATTTGTCTCTGTTGACTAATGAGTTTGCCGACCACTGCTCTAATGAATCCCTAGTCTACTCTGTCCTTGTTTTCTTTCTTAAGCAGCAATCTGATCTTATTCCTTGATTTTAAAATCCGACATGAAAACTCTATCCAAAAAACAGGCAAAGGACATGAAGAGGCCACCTCACAGAAGAGGAAAATACACATTTACACCGGTGAAATGTTGTTCATCTTCATTATGAAAATAAATGTAACGACATTATTCATCTATTCTATTGTCAGTTTGTGAGAACTGATGATAATGATTACAAGAGTGTTGAGAAATACTCCTTTATATGATTGCTAGAGCACAATATTTCTGGGTGACATTTTGGCAATGTTTTGGATATGTCAAAGAATGCAAATTGTCTATGATCTCTGAGCCTCAATTATTGCATTTGGTCAAACTGGGCTGATATCTACCCTAATGGCCTTAAAGCAGTGAGATAACTTAGGGGAAAGTGATCTATCTATATAAAAGGCCAATATGGCCGAAACCGGTTTGGCTCAGTGGATAGGGTGTCGGTTTGCGGACTGAGGGGTCCCTGGTTCGATTCTGGTCAAGGGCATTTACATTGGTTGTGGGCACATCCCCGGTGGGGGGGGGGGGGGGGGGGAGGGGTTGCAGGAGGCAGCTGGTCGATTTTTCTCTCTCATTGATGTTTCTAGCTCTCTATCCCTCTCCCTTCCTCTCTGTGAAAAATCATAAAAATATATTTTTAAAAAAGTGAGATGAAAACAAATATTAAAAAAAAATAAAAGGTCAATATGCTGTCAAAGTATATTCCTAAGTATTTTATACCTAATTGTTAACTTTTATTTTCAGAAGTCTTCTTTTATACTTAGTAAACTGACAGAATTTTTGATAATATTGAAACATTACGTTTTATTCTTGAAATAAACTTTTAAAAAAACAATTGGGGAAAAAAAGGCCAATTCTTCCGAATGGTTGCCAAGATGCACACACACTGACCACCAGGGGGCAGACGCTCACTGCAGGAGCTGCTGTGCTGTGGAAACAGCAGCGCCGACCTGGTAACAAAGTAACACTCAGCTTCAGCTTCTCCGATGGTAGGACACAGGTCCCGCCACCCCCCAGAGTGACACCCACCAAATCGCAGCTGACGGTGCAGAGACCCTGTGGCCAGCCCGGAAACAGTCGCTGTGGGCACTGGGTAATGCCTTCACGTAGCAACTCCTGGCTTCCTCTCCCTAGCAACTAGCCTCCTTAGAGTTTTTTCAGCCCAGAAACACGGCTTGCTTTTTAGTGGGTGGAAACATTTACACTTTAACCAAATGTCTGTGAAGCATTTTCCCATGCCTCATCTCATTTGATCTTCACAGAAGTCCTGGAGTAGGTAGATAGGAGGCTTCGTGGAATCCTATTTTCTTTTCATTAGCCAGAAAACGGAGATTTAGAGAGTTTAGAAAAGAAGTAAGAAATGGTGGACCTTGAAAATGACTTCAGGTTTCCTCACTGCACATAGAATATAGTCAAACACTGTTGCAGTTAAATATTTTACCCTTTATTCTCCCTGCGTGATCTACAATAATAACCTGCTTCCTGTTGATATTTACTATTGTGTTGATGACAATTATCTGAAAGAGAAGTTGGGGTGCTTCACTGGGCTGGAAAATGTTTAGCTAAATGAGAAAGAGGTCTAATTAAGCAAATTAATTTTGTATCTATAAAAGGCTAAGTTAACTTGAGCATATGCAATACATATAAAGCTCTCGCTGGCGCCAATCACATGCGTGTGTTTCCATCTGCCATGAATTTGGTCGGGACGAACAGCAATATTAAAATATTTCTTCTAATTAATTTCCTTTCATGTGCACGAATTAATGCATGGGTCCACTAGCTTGTAAGTGATAGTTAATATTCATGGGGCTCTTGTTCTATTACCTCGATTTTACATATAAGAAAACTGAGGCACAGAGAATAAAATATTGCCCAAAAGGTGGAGCTGAGATTCCTGGCGTTAAATATACACAAGTGATCTAGCTTTTTGCAGCAACTTACAATGCATTTTGTGTGTGTGTGTGTGTGTGTGTGTGTGTGTGTATGTGTGTAATAGCCCGCCCCACAGCATCCATATTCATAGTTGAAACTTGTTTATACAGAATTTGCCTCTTCGGTAGTTATCATCAACCGTCTCTAATTGCTTTGCTATCTCATCACAGTCCTGTCTGAGCTCCAGGGTACTCAGCCCACCCCTCATTCCAATTCATTTTCAGTCAACACTGGGAAAGCTTGTGGTAAAGCCTTTTTTTTCCAAAAAGTCCCGATTTTTGGAAAGAATCTTTCCAATCTTTCCAATTTTCCCCAGAATCGGGACTTTTTAAAACGCCGCGGGACGCGGGAAAAATTGTTAGGAATCGGGACTGTCCCGCCAAAAGCGGGAGGATCTGGTCACGTTATGGTAAAGGCCTAACAAACACTGTCGTACATTTCTATGGGATCGATGGCATATCTTTACAAATGTAAAGGTGGATACACAATAACTAGCTACATACTAGTACAGGAGAGTACGCGCCTTGATCATGACAGCTCGGCTCCACACTGGATGGCTGGGGCTGACCTTTCCAGCTTTCCCGTCAGTCGTGTTTGCCCGGAACCTTTCCTGCGGATGCTGATGCTGCCACCCGGGACAACACCGCTGAACACATAACAGAGCAGCACTAGTCGTCTAACTCTATGCCTGAAATTTCTAGCTCATTTGAGGGGAAAAAACACCCTCAAGTCCTTGCGATTTTCAAAGTACTAAGTGATGAAAACATTTTTATGCCTTCATAAATATAATAATCAAACGATTTCGACAGAGTCTTTTTCTTTTTGGTTAGGCATCTATGTGGACAGCCCGCTTGAAACGAACAGGGAAGGCGGGGGGAAGAAAGCGGAAGCCGAAGGGTCTTCGAAACCAGAAAGTCTCGGGAGCCAGCGCCGGGCTCGTACCAGCGCCCCCCCTTTTAGACGCAGTCTTGGAAGCCGGCGGGGGGAAGGCGTCGTCGCTGGAGCTGAGATCAGGCGTCCAGAGTTCTCAGGGATGAACCTCGAGTTGCTCGGTAAGGAAGGCTATGGCTGCGGCTTGGAGAAGAATCCTTTGGTCCTGGAAGAGAGGGAGCCGGGGCGGGAGGGGATTCAGGCTGCAACCTGCGGTACCTAGTTCTGCTGTGGGTCCCCGGGCGCTCCTGATGTGCAGCAGCAGCAGCAGCAGGAGGAGGAGGAGGAAGAGGAGGAGGAGGAGGAGGAGGAAGAAGAAGCCCGGCTTCTGCCCAGGCGGAATGCATTGCCTTTCCAGAGGCTACTCTCTCGCTAGTTTTGGAGTGAGAGGGGCAGTTTGTGACTTAGTTGCGATGACAAGAACCACAGGTGCTGCAGTGCCTCAGAACGGGCAGGACCAGAGTAACTGGAGAAGAAGGAGTCGGAGGAAAGTGAGGCTTGAGGTGAAGCTCTGAAGACTTGTCAGGGGGTTGGGTGTCTGGACAGGTTACATCTTTTTGTAGAAACAAGTCAATGGCACAGTTGGCCCTGGAACCCAGTTATCCTGACTTCCTATTTGAGCCCCGCAGCTGCCAGGGACGGTGTGATGTACACTAAGGTGTGAACTACCGAGGTGGTTGCCTTTTGTCCCCCTGATGTTGAACCATTTCCTCTCTTCCCCTCACCCAAGTTGTTTAAAAACTGGAGGCTTTCATTATGTGTTTAGCATGGTAGCCTAGGGATGTCTGAGTTTCCAGAACTAAAACGAGTTGCTGTCTTTATGGATATATTTCTCTTTAAAAAAAAAAAAAAAAAAGAAGGAAAAGAAGAAACCGGTTTGGCTCAGTGGATAGAGCCTCGGCCTGTGGACTGAAAGGTCCCAGGTTCGATTCCAGTCAAGGGCATGTACCTTGGTTGCGGGCACATCCCCAGTAGGGGGTGTGCAGGAGGCAGCTGATGGATGTTTCTCTCTCATCGATGATTCTAACTCTCTATCCCTCTCCCTTCCTCTCTGTCCAAAAAAAATAAAAAAAAATAAAATAAAAAAATTATATATATATATATATATATATATATATATATATATATATTATTTATTTGTTTAAATCAGAAGGTGGTTTTGATTGTATAAAGGGGCTACAAAGATTCTTAAGAAATAGGAACGAATGCCTTTGGGCAGGGGAAGAAAGGTTATTGTGAACAAAAAGCCTGCGGAGGACTTGGGAGTTTTGTGTGGACATTTAAGATCAGTAAAACATTGGCAGACTGAAATATGACGGAATGGGGAGGAGAGCTTCCTAGGAAGGTGGGATTGAAGACATCAGCAAGAGAAGGCCTGAAGAACTAGGCTGCTGGACCAGGTTGTGGGTTCTGTGAGTCAAAAGAAGGTCAGGAGATGGGGTTGGTGCCCCCAGTTTTGTGGAGGCTCTTGAAGGCCCAGCTGGAAAGTCTGAGCTCTCTAAGGAAGGTATGGCAGGTCCATTGGAGGGTTTTGACCTGGTAAGTAACTCAAAGCGTCGGATTTCTTTTTAAGATTTATCTGACAGCATTGCTTAGTTGAGTCTTGGAGGGTGTAAAATCAGATTGCAGGGCTAAAGTAGGTGAGGGATATAGAAGGCCTGAGCTAGAAACGGAAAGAAGAGGTATCCGGGAAGCAGAGCTGATAGAATGTGAGAATCAGTGGCTTATGGCCGTGTGGTGCTGAAGGGGAGGAGAGACAGTGAAGAATGATGGGAGCCAATAGTGGTATTGCTGATAACTTAAGGATATTGGTAAAAGGCAGCATTTGCATGTTGAGTGTGGATCTTTGGTCCAGGAGATAGGGTAGCATCTATGAGAGGGATTTGTCATCTTCCTACAGGTGGGCTCATTGAAACCTTGCGAGTAGATGAGACCAGGGAAGTAAGTGAGAGGGCAGAAGAGAAAACTGACAAGGACAGAATCTTGGACAATTACCTATATTTAGGGGCTAGGAAGAGAAATAAGTGATGATAAAAAGTTAACTAACAGTTATATTATAGTACTTACTGCGAGCTAGGCATATTTTTAAGTGCTTTCCACATATTTATCCATACAGAGAAGCCAGTTGTAGCGCATTTGAGGCTGAGAGTTGGAAAAGGGCTGCTCTGTTTAGTCCTTAAGCAGCTTGGGGACCCCTCGGCAACCTGAGCAGCAGGAACCAACTTACCATGATTTTAGGAAGGTGGGGGAGACAAAATGGAAGGAAAGAGTTGACCCTTAGTTTTAAAAACTAAAATATGATAGGCTATTACCTTCAGAGATAGCACATGGGAAAGTGGTTGTTTTTGTTTGTTGTGTGTTTTAAATACAGAAAATTCCTGAGGGTGAAACCTAGGAAGGAATAGTTAATATTGGAAGGTTATGCAATTTAAAAGAAGGCTGGGCCCTAACCGGTGTGGCTCAGTGGATAGAGCGTCGGCCTGTGGACTGAAAGGTCCCAGGTTCGATTCCGGTCAAGGGCATGTACCTTGGCTGTGGGCACATCCCCAGTAGGGGTGTGCAGGAGGCAGCTGATTGATGTTTTCCTCCCGTCAATGTTTCAAATTCTCTTTCCTTCTCCCTTCCTCTCTGTTAAAAAAAAAAAAATAATAAAAAAAAGTATATGTGTGTGTGTGTGTGTGTGTGTGTGTGTGTGTATGTATGTATATATATATATATATATATATATATATATATATGAAAATAAAAGAAGGCTGGGTCTGCCCTGGCTGGTGTGGTTCAATGATTAGAGTGTGTGGGAGGCAACTGGCCACTGTGTTCTCTCTCACATGTATATTTCTCTCTCTCTCTTTCTTCTTCTTCTTCTTCTTCTTCTTCTTCTTCTTCTTCTTCTTCTTCTTCTTCTTCTTCTCCTCCTCCTCCTCCTCCCCCTCCTCCCCCTCCTCCTCCTCCTCCTCCTCCTCCTCCTCCTCCTCCCCCTCCTCCTCCTCCTCCTCCTCCTCCCCCTCCTCCTCCCCCTCCTCCTCCTCCTCCCCCCCTCCTCCCCCCTTTTCTCCTTCTCCTCCAAAAATCTATGGAAAAAAGTATCCTTGGGTGAGGATTAACAAAACAAAAAAGGCAGGGTCCAAAAGGTACAAATCTCTATGGTGGTGACTGAGTTTTAAAGCAGGAAAGTTGGTGTTACAGAGAAAAAGGGAAAGGAGCAGAAATGATGTGATTGTGGGAGCATGCTAAAGGACATCTGGTCAGATATAGGAAATGGATGACAATGTGTTCTTAATATGGACACTCAAGATACTAAATCTGGCCGAAACCGGTTTGGCTCAGTGGCTTGGGGACTGAAGGGTCCCGGGTTCGATTCCGGTCAAGGGCATGTACCTTGGTTGCGGGCAATATCCCCAGTGGGGGGTGTGCAGGAGGCAGCTGATCAATGACTCTCTCTCATCGATGTTTCTAACTCTGTATCTCCCTTTCTCTCTGTACAAAATCAATTAAAAAAAAAAGATACTAACTCTGCAACCACTTTTTGAGCCTTTGAGGTGTGTCTGGCAGTATACACTGGAGATACAAAGTTACATGAATTTTTCAAACTTTTCTCACAACACACAATAAACATGTATTTTCTAACACAACCCATTATTTAGACTTATATATATATTTAACAAAGTTTTTCAAAATTATACTTAATCCTTGTTAATTGTAAGTGTCCTCTGGTATCTGCTAATCTATTAAAAAATTGTGACTCATTAGTTGATTTATCCATTTATGATAAACATTTTTTGAAAAACATTGAAATAAGACAGCCTTTGCCCTAGATAAATATATAGACCTAGGAGAAGATAACTGTGTATAATATGGAACCAGCTGAAAGAATAATCAATTCTGCATTGTTGGAGCTGTCAATAAAATTTGGGGATGATTTTACAAGAGGAAGTGCCTTTTAACTGAGACAGTAAATATGAAGTAGGATTTTTCCAGAGGGACAGTTGGAGAGGTAATTACCAGCGCAGAGATCAGTGGTGGTAAAATATGTGCCATATGTTCAGGAAATGGTGAGTAGTTTATAGCTGGTGCTTAGGGTAGGCTATATAAGGTTCTAAACTAAGTGCTGATGGAGAGGTAGGCAAAGATAAACAGGAAAATATTGGCTGAGACCAGATTGAAATTGCTTTTTTAAATTATTCTTAGGCCCGGCCGGTGTTGCTCAGTGATTGATCGTTTACCTATGAATCTGGAGGTCTCCGTTTGATTCCCGGTCAGGGCATGTGCCCAGGTTTCAGCTTGATCCCCAGTGTGGGGCGTGCAGGAAGATTCTCTCTCATCACTGATGTTTCTATCTCTCTCTCCCTTCCTCTCTGAATTAAATAAACTCAATAAAAATATATTTTTAAAAATGATTCTTAGGAGTTTTATATATTGTTTAGCAAAGGATATTTTTTAGCAGTAAGTGAAATGAGATTTGAGGCTTACAAAGTTGATTGTGGCAACTTTATGAAGTGTTGAGGGAGGCAAGACTGGAGCCTAGGAAATGTGATTATGATAATGATGGCATTGGATTGGCGTGGGTGTAGTGGGTTCAGTGATCTAGACACCTGCAAGTTGCATTTCTCTAAAAGAAATGCCACCAGCTCAGTCATCACTTGTTAGATTGAGGAAGCAGGATGGAAACTGTTACTCTGGACCTAATTGCTACAATCGGGAAGAATTGGTTGGCAAGTAGGAAATTATAGGAACATTGAGAGGAAAAGGCCATGAAATTTTAGTCATGATAAGTCTTTAAGGAGGGGATGGTCAGCACTTAGGGGTGGGGAACCTTTTTCCTGCCAAGGGTCATTTGGGTATTTATAACGTCATTCATGGATCATACAAAATGATCAACTTAAAAATAAGCCTATATATTTGGTCACATACTTAATGAACTCACCCCACATGCCTTGGTGAATATCAGGAGACTGGGAGGAAGGGGCTGGGAAGGCCTGTAGCCCAAAGGCAGTTTGGAAAAAGGGTCCTGGTAGGAAGAGAAGGGTTTGACCTGGGTTTATTTCTCTTTGGCATTCATGTCTTTGGGCATTTCCCCCCCTAATGGTCTTTAACCAGGCCTAAGGAGTGCCATGGTGACAGAAAATGGTAGCTGGAGGGAGGATGGAGACTATAAAAGTGGTCCTGAGCGTTCTGAGGAAAGGCCTTGTGCTCTCCTAACCCTGCACGATGGCATTCTTGCTCCGACTCTTTAACCAAAGTGTCCCAAACTAGCTTAGTCTTTTTGTGTTCACTTTCTCTTTGTGTTCCTTTAAACTCCTATTATACCCGTTTACCAGGATGAACCTCAAAAAAAAGAAACCCACCCAAAACATAAAAATACAAAATCAGAGGTAACGTGTTTTAATGCAAGGTAATCATGCATTAAAATGGTCCTGGGTTCTGGATTCTCTCAGATTTCTTTTGTGTGGCTTCCCCTCCTCCCAACACAGCCCAAGTCACACTCGGTTCCTTCCTGAGTGCTGTATGTTTTTAGGTTATGTTTTTAGATTTGTTTTGTTTTTAATTTTTATTATTATTTTTAATTGATTTCAGAGAGGAAGGGAGAGAGAGAGAAAGAAACATTAAATATGAGAGAGAATCATTGATTGGTTGTCTCCTGCACACCCCACACTGGGGATGGAGCCCATAACCTGAGCATGTGCCCTGACTGGGAATCTAACTGTCACCTCCTGGTTCATAGGTTGATGCTCAACCTCTGGGCCACGCTGGCCAGGCTTGGTTTTAATTTTTAAATAAAATTTTATTTGTTCTCAACCATGTGGACATAAAGCTATATTATTGATTTGGGAAAATGTATATATTGTTAAAGAAGCAAATCACATAATAATGTATGCACATTAGATAAATCAAGAAAATTACCCTTTTTGACAATTAGTTACCTTGAATTTCATCTTTCTTTTGGTTTTCTTAACTATGGGGGCCTGTGTTTTTTTGATGTTTTCTATTAATTTTTTTTTCACTTTATTTATTTATTTATTTATTTATTTTTTAATAAGTTTTTATTTTTCATATTATTACAAATGTTCCTCCCCCCCCCCACCATTGCTCTCCTCCACCAGGTTCCCACCCCACCCTCTGCCCTTTCCCCTCTCCCCATTGTCCTCATCCATAGGTGCACAGTTTATGTTCAGTCTCTTCCCACGCCCCCCTCTCCCCTTTTCCCCAAGAATCGTCAGTTCACTCCCCTTCCATACCTCTGATTCTATTATATTCAACAGTTAATATTGTTCATCAGATTTTTTTAATTTCCTTGGTTTTTAGATTCACTTGTTGATAATTACGTATTTGTTGTTCATAATTTTTATCTTTGTTTACTTTCTCTTCTGAAAGAACCCCCTTCAGCAATTCATATAATTCTGGTTTGGTGGTGATGAACTCCTTTAGCTTTTTTTTATTAGTGAAGCTCTTTATCTGGCCTTCGATTCTGAGTGATAGCTTTGCTGGGTAGCTTATTTTTGGCTGTAGGTTCTTGCTATTCATCACCTTGAATATTTCTTGCCATTCCCTTCTGGCCTGCATGGTTTCTGTTGAGAAGTCAGCTGACAATCGTATAGGTGCTCCTTTATAAGTTACTACCTTCTTTGCTCTTGCTTCTTTTAGTATTCTCTCTTTATCTTTTGCTCTTGGAATTTTAATAATGATGTGTCTTGGTGTGGTCCTCTTTGGATTCCTTTTGTTTGGAGTTCTGTGCGCTTCCTGGACTTGTAAGTCAAATTCTTTCACCAGGTGGGGGAAGTTTTCTGTCACTATTTCTTTCAGTATGTTTTCGATATCTTGCTCTCTCTCATCTTCTGGAACCCCCATAATTCTGATGTTGGTTCGCTTGAAGTTGTCCCAGAGGTTTCTTACATTATCTTCAATTTTCTGGATTCTCTTGCCTTCTAGCTTCTGTGGAGGAGTGTCTTCTGGCTCTTTATGTTCCAAATCTTTGACTTGATTCTTGCGATCTTCCCTTCTGTTTTTAGGACTCTGTAGAATATTTTTTATTTCAGACAATGTATTCTTTATTTCTTGTTGATCCCTTATCATTTCTTGTTGACTCCTTATTAATTCTAGTTGATCTCTTTTCATATCCTCATAGGCCTTATCCATCTTTTCTAGGAAATTCTTGAAAAACCTTATAAGCGTAGATTTGAACTCTATATCCAGACGCTTTTTGTCCTCCATTTCTTTCGTTTGTGATCTATTTTGTTGTCGCATTTCGCAGTTACAGATGGGACTTTCTATTAATTTTTTTAAAGGACAAAATTAAAGTGGTTTTCAGACTTTTTTTTTTTTTTTTTTTTTTAAATTAGAGGGAGAGGGGGGAGGAAGAGGGAGAGAAAAAAAGAAATTTCATTGTGAGAGAGAAACATCTGTCTGTTGTCCCTGACCAGGGACTGAACCTGCAGTGGTGACCTTTCTGGTGCACAGGACTATGTCCAACCAACCGAGGACCACACCAGCCAGGGGCCAGACTCTTATTGTTTTTAATTAGAGCAGATGGCTTCTTTTTTAAATAAAATCTTATTTGGATGCCTTACATGTAAAGCAGCTTTCTTGAACCTGTAGTTCTCAGTGTATAGTTTAAAAACCCTTGTAATAAAATCTAAGTAAATACTGGCAAAGATGGTGCTGCTGCTGAAATTAAACTTTTAAAAATATATTTTTATTGATTTCAGAGTGGAAGGGAGAAGGGAGAGAGATAGAAACATCAAGGATGAAAGAGAATCATTGCCCCCTGGACACCTTCTTCTGGGGATCCAGCCTGCAACCCAGGCATGTGCCCTTGATTGGAATTGAACCCAGGACCGTCCAGTCTGCAGGCTGACACTCTATCCACTGGGGCAGACCAGCTAGGGCTGAAATTAAACTTTTGACTAGCAAGTGGTCTCATATATATAGCTTGAAATGTTTATTACTACTAATGTTTAAATACCAAAACCAAATTTAATAAAGAAAAAGCAGTCAGGGATTTTTGTACCAAAATGTTGTTTGCTTAATGTGCTTAACCAACTGCCAGATTATGTTACAACCTAAATGCTATTAATAAGGGGAATGATCACTGCTGGTGGCTGTTGTTAACAAAGATTTTAGAGAATAGTTGGGACTTAAGATAATTTGACTGATTTGATTTTTAAAAGTTTGTTATTTAAAAATAAGCATAATAACATCATTACATGTTTACATAAATAACATATTTTTATGGAAAATAGCTACTTTACAACAAAATAAAATTTAGTGAGAAGAGTGGCATTGTTTTACATTTTTACAAATCTCTGTAAAGTTTGCCTAAATAGAAGCTGGCAGTTGTCTTACATCTGCTTCTGCATTCACTCTGTTGCAATATCATAGGTCATACAGCCTCAGGAGAACTCATCTATAGACATGAGATAACGGGGATTAAAAAAGCAAGTATCCTCTTGATATAATGAAAATAGGAAAGGGCTTCAGTTCTCCATCCACATTTTGCAGGTCACTGCTACACACCATTCATGAGCTGTAGGATCCGTGGTATGTCACATGTGTTCCATCAAATCTCTTTCTTTGCTTTGTTGCAGAGTCCTTTGGGCAGAATTATCCAGAGGTAAGAGTACAGTATTGTGATTCTTAGGAACATGATAACTCGCTAGCTCTTGTGTTTGAGTGGGAAATGCACCTTGATCTTTTTTTTTCTTTTTTTTGACAAGTATTAAATGTGATGATATATCTTTTGCTATAATAAGGAACTAAATGTTCAATTTTGAGTGGGGGAGGCAGGTAGGCAGTTGGCTGGAAATCTCACCATAATGTAAATATTATAGTTACTTTCCCTTTAAATTAAAAATGACTGATTAAAGGATCGCAAACAGCACCATGACCTGTATATAGATTTTTTTCTAGTTTTGATCAGTGTTTTTTACATAGTAATAAATCAATTTGTATGCTCTAAGTGTGCTTTATTTTTTTAAATGTAAAAATGTTTTGTGTAATACTTGGAATATATTTCATTGTAGCAATGATTATTTTAAATAGCTAGATATTAATATAATATAATTTATTTGGCTTTTCTAATGTTATACATATAGGCTGTTCTAGGGTTCTTGTTTTAAATTATTTTTCTTGGGATAAATTAAAAAATATGATTACTGGGTCAGTGGGATGACTCTTTCAATGAATCTTGTTATATTTGACCTAACTGACCTCCAGAGTGTGTGTACAAAGCTACAGTGGTAGTGTAAAGGATTGATCCACACCTGTTTCCAAAAATTCTGTCAGCTTTTTTTTCTTTCTTCATTTAATTGATACAAGAACGTAAGTAGAGATTATTGTGGTGTACAGCATGATTTAAATTCAGGAGAAGTGTCTATAGATAGTAGAGAACCTTTACAAACTAATTTGCACATCTCGGTATTATTGTCTGTATTCTTGTGTTCATTTTAATTTTTAGGAAGCTGATGGAACTTTGGATTGTATCAGCATGGCCCTGACTTGCACCTTTAACAGGTGGGGCACACTGCTTGCAGTTGGCTGTAATGATGGCCGAATTGTCATCTGGGATTTTTTGACAAGAGGCATTGCTAAGATAATTAGTGCCCATATCCATCCAGTCTGTTCTTTATGGTAAGGAATTTTAACATTACTATGTTTAATATGAGTTAAAGTAGGGGGATGAATGATGACTGTGTAATTGGCAATCTTATTGTAGACATTTTAATATTTAATATTACTAATCCAGCCACTAGTAATGTAATTCCTCACAGCTGATGTTGTCCTTGAACCCATGTTGTCCTTCAAGTCCCTTTGTAATGAGAAATTTAGTGTAATATATGGATTTGTAGAAAGCTCTGTCTGAGAATATTTCAGTACTGAAGAGATATTTACTGTTTGTAGCTGTCATAATGTTTGTGATAAAGATGTTTCATTAAAAACAAAAAATCTTGGGTAGGAGAAAAGCTTGGAAGTCATCTAGTCCAGCCTTATCCAGGTTCTTGATTCCAGCAATTTTAGTTATCCAAAGCATGTCCATTTCTTCATTGAACTGTATAGTTATTACGGCTTTCTGTCAGATAATTTGAGTTGAACTCTGATTTAATATAAATTCCTATTGATTACTTCATTACTTTCTGAGATGACTATTTAGGAAATTTTATTTTGGCACAGCACTTCTTTTAAATGAACTTGGGGCCAAAAAAAGCTCCTAATCAAATCTAAATTTACTAAGCAGTAACATATTTCCTTTTGTCTAAGTAGAAGCAGCAGAAGTATTGTAAAGTCCTGGGCTGGGGGGAGGCCTGAATCCCAGTCTAGTTTTGGCCACTAATGAACTGGTGTTTTGGGGCAAGACTTTTCGCTAATATACAAAGTGATAATATACAAACATCACCAGCCTGGGTGATCTCTTATGTCCCTTCCAGCTCCATTGCTTTTCATTTCTTTTTTATTGTTTTGTTTTCATATAAAGACTCATTTTTAACAGCTTTATTAAGATACGAGAGGCCTGATTGTGCACATTGGAAGGAAATTAATTAAAAGGTGGCCAGTGGGGAGGGACTGGTCGAGACTGGCCGGACGTGCCCTGGAGCCAACCTCCCACGGCCCTTCCCTGACCAATTGCATCTAGGGTGGCACTGGGGCTCAAAGGGCGTCTATGGAGTGAGCAGGGTCCCTCGGCCTGGACTGTGGGTTCGGGTCAAAACGGCAGTCCATCATCCCTTGAGGGGTCCCTGAGTGCGAGAGGGCACTCTGCAAAGTTGCTGTTGCTTGGCAGCTCCTGTGTTGAGCATCTGCCCTCTGGTGGTCATTGTATGTCATACCTACTGGCCCTGCTTAGCCTTTTATATATAGATTTTAATTCAACGGTCTCCTATGGCTAGTAACTATTATTGTTCCTGTGTTACAGGTGAGGAGATTGAAGTTTAGAAAGGTATATAAATTGCCATTTTTCTTGGGATTTATCTTCTATAATTGAAATTTTGTAGCATTAAGTGGAGGCCTGGGCCAGCCAGGATGTGCGGAAAGCTTGGCTTCCTCCTTCGCCAGGGAAACCCAAGCTTCCCTTCTGCTCTCTCCATGGCTGCAGCCATCTTGGTTGGGTTAATATGCATAATCACTCCTGATTGGTTGGTGGGCATGGCTTGTGGGCGTAGCAGAGTGATGGTTAATTTGCATATTATTATTTTATTAGATAGGATAACAGATACTTTATTATTTGTTTAAGCTCTGAAGGTGCTACTGCAGGAGCAATCAGAAAACTCAGATACTCCCTCTCCTCCCCTAAGAAAATAACCTGTTTTTTGTTAAATCAGCACTAAAGGGTTCACTGATTGTAGACTAGTAAATGCATGTTTTTTACAGAGCCACTTGTAGTGTTACCTTGAATTGTTAAGTGCTTCGGTTACTAGATATGAAAATGTCACAAAAACATTCTTATTTATTGCTTAGTTGGGAAAGCTTGTTGTAGATTTGAATATATATTTAAAAAAAAGAAATATTGACCTGTGCAATTAGGGCAATATATATGACTCAAGCGTTTTTGTCTGTTAAGAGTGGTTTGATACACTTTACCTTACAACATGTGCTAACTTACTCTTTTTTTCCTTCTCAGCTGGAGTCGAGATGGCCATAAGCTCGTGAGTGCGTCCACTGATAACATAGTGTCACAGTGGGATGTTCTCTCAGGAGACTGCGACCAGAGGTTTCGGTTCCCTTCACCCATCTTAAAAGTCCAGTATCATCCGAGAGATCAGTACGTTCAGTCTGAGCTGTTCTTCCTGCGGTGGGGTCTAATTTTACATGGATTAGCTCCAGGCTCATGGCAATTTCAGTTTAAGGTTTTGGAAAGCAAATTCACACATCCCTAGACCTTCCACATAAAAAAGTCTTCCTGAATAGGTTGGCTCTACTAAATATATTTTAAGGAGAGTGTTGTATAGTGAAATGCTGGCCAAACATAGGACTTTGGAAATGGACAAAGATAGGAATAAGTATAACAACTAGTCCTTGACCTGCCCTTCCCACTTCCCATTTTTGGATTTCTGTAGTAGAAGAAATCATCCAGTATTAAACTGCACTTAAAAAAGAATTACCTGATCATTCCGTTACCCAGACATTCTCTGGGTTCTCTTTTAGTCAAGTTCTCTTTACGTACAAAGGCTGTTATATAAAGCTTTATCGCTCACAAATTGCAGATATGCATGTTACGTGTCCATAAATATTATTTTTACATGGTTTTAATATTTTACTTAATTTTATACATATTTTACTAGTTTGCTACATTTTTATTTTTAGTTATTACATTTTATTTTGTCAAGGTAGGATTCCATAACTTTATTCAGTCATTTCTCTATTATTACATAGTTAGATTTTTAGGCTTTCACTATACCTATTCAGTGTGCTTGGGCTAGAAGAGTAGGTGAGGGTATCAACCTTCTGATACCAAAGCAACAGCCAATGTACTATTCATATTTTTAAACAGGAACAAGGTTCTCGTGTGTCCCATGAAATCTGCTCCTGTCATGTTGACCCTTTCAGATTCCAAACATGTTGTTCTACCGGTAGACGATGACTCGGACTTGAACGTGGTTGCATCTTTTGATAGGCGAGGGGAATATATCTACACAGGAAATGCAAAAGGCAAGGTAAGCCTAGGATCCAGCCTAACACCCCTCAGTCATCCTGTGCTTTGGCTCGTTTCACGTGTGCTTGTGCTACTTCCTTTGAAATTTCTTTTACCCCCACTCTAAGCACGCCTCCTGCACATGCAGCTTATTTTTCTCTCTTGCTTAATAATTTCTCTTCTTTGAGTTTAGAGTGGTCAGAGATTATGTGGCCTAGAAAAAGATGGAAGGGCCTTTACTGGGTGCTATTAAGGAAGGATCATTTCTTTCTTTCTTTTTTTCTTTTCTTTTTTTTAATATTTTTTATTGATTTTGTACAGAGAGGAAGGGAGAGAGAGAGTTAGAAACATCAGTGAGAGAGAGTCATCGATCAGCTGCCTCTTGCACACCCCCCACTGGGGATATGCCCGCAACCAAGGTACATGCCCTTGACCGGAATCGAACCCGGGACCCTTTAGTTCCCAAGCCGACGCTCTATCCATTGAGCCAAACCAGTTTCGGCCGATCATTTCTAAATTATAAAATTTAAAAGTCACATTACTGCTGGTGAAAATACTTAGTTCTGCAAATATTGTATAATTCAGACTTGCTTAACCAGTAGTTTGGTAGAAGTCAGGTTAGATGAGTGCTAAGGTAACTTTTAAGCTTAGAGTTTGTAGTTCCATTGGGCTTCTTGATTATCTTTTTTTTTTTTTTTTTTTTTTTTTTTTTTTAACTAGGACACATGGGCTAGTATAATTTCATTGCTACTTTAGAAAGTGACAATTTTTAAAAATTATAGTAAAAATCATATAAAGTACATACAACATAAAATATAGCACCTTAACCATTAAGTGTATAATTCATGAATATTGAGTACATCCAAATTGTGCACCCATCACCACCATTCATCTTGCAAAACACTAAATAATAAGTCCCTACTCCCTGCTCCCACGTCCCTACCCCACCTTCAGCCCCTGGTCACTATTATTCCATCTTTATGAATTTGGCTACTCTAGGTACCTCATATAAATGGACTCATATAGTATTTGTCTTTTTGTGACTGGCTTAATTCATTTAGCATAATATCCTTAAGATTTATCCCTGCTCAGCATGTGCCAGAATTTCCATCCTTTTCAAGGCTGAATGATATTCCATTGTATGTGTGTACATTTTGTTTATTCATTCTTCTGTTGATGAATACTTGGGTTGCTTCCACTTTTTGATCATTTTGATTAACACCAAACATTCTCTTTTAAGAATAGATTAAGATACTGTCCTTTATTTCAAGAGGTGAAAGAGAATCCCAGTTAATAAAGTTGAATACATGAGAATAAAAATGTTTATATTTTTACCTAGTCTCTCCCAGTTTTAGAAACAAGCCAGATCCAATTATTGTCAGTTACGACTACTTACTTTTAACTGTTTTTTTTTTTTTTTTAACTTTAGATTTTGGTCTTAAAAACAGATTCTCAAGATCTTGTTGCTTCCTTCAGAGTAACAACTGGAACAAGCAATACCACAGCCATCAAGTCAATAGAGTTTGCCCGGAAGGGGAGGTGAGATCTTGTCTTTTTGGGGACAGTTTTAATTGAGTGGAATGCAAAAATACATTGATTCGCACTTTTGGGGTATATTATTCTTAAAATTTTGTAAAAGTTTACTTTAAAAATGGTTATTAGAGCCCGGCCGGCATGGCTCATCGACCTTTTAACTAAGAGGTCATGGTTTGATTCCTGGTCAGGGCACATGCCTGGGTTGTATGTTCGACCCCCATTGGGAGGCGTGCACGAGGCAGCCGATCAGTGATTCTCTCTCATCGTTGATGTTTCTATCTCTCTCTCCATTTCCCTTCCTCTCTGAAATCAATAAAAATATTTTAAAAAATGGTTATTAGAAACTATCAATATCTGGTTCTTAATTTTACTGCATTGAACCAGCATTTACATCTTCGTTATCAGGAGGTTATCAGGCAGTTCCTTTACAGAAAGGATATCTGAGTGATATGTGCTGGAACCAGTGCCTGGCATGTGGTTAGCACTGAGTAAAGATTAGCTATTATTATAATTAGAATAGATGTCACAGAATTCACAGAGTAACTAAACATATGCTTTATTCACATAAAACAATCCTGTTTACCCCTTTAATTTCCAATGTTTTTCTGGTAAGTTTGGTTATCCAGCTAGAAGTAGACATATCAACAGAGACAAGAAAAAATAGGTTGTCAATAAAAGAGGTAACAGTCATCCTATTTCATGTAGGAAACCATACATGATTAGGGGACATTCATGTTCAAAATTCTCTTTAATTAAGAAAAGGTTTCTCAGTAAAGTCTGGAAGAAGAGTGTGCAATAATATATTTTAGACAGGTTTCTAAAGTTATTAATAGTAAAAAACAAAAGGAACATTTTAAATTGAAATAGTTTATGAACTCATTAAGAAGAATATATTTTGAATAAAATAGGCTCGAGAAATGAAGTATTTATATAGATCTAACTGTATTCTTGGGAATTCAAGCTGGTTTCAGTTTACAGGTCTTGGATCTCAGTCAGTACGGATGATTGGTTTGTTAGTTTGCACATGCAGGGTTCAAGCATACATAGGAGGCATATAATATATCTTCACTTCAAATTAAATTTTGGTTTGGAATGTGACAGGTAGATGCATAAGTATTAGAGTACATTACTTAGGTCTTTACTCAGTTTCTCCCCAATTTATTAGATGTTTTATGATACTGTCCTAAGTAACAGGTTGTAATAGAAAATGTTAACGGAAACAGATTCCTGACTTGTGGTTTTTCTCCTTTCTGCAGTTGCTTTTTAATTAACACGGCAGATCGAATAATCCGAGTTTATGATGGCAGGGAAATCTTAACCTGTGGGAGAGATGGAGAGCCTGAACCTATGCAGAAGCTGCAGGACTTGGTCAATAGGTGGGTAGCAGAACCTAGAAGAATGTGCGCTGATTCATGACCTGGGCTGGGGTTCTAGTTTTCCTTGGGTGCTTTCTTTGTCCTTCAGGACCCCGTGGAAGAAGTGCTGCTTCTCTGGGGATGGGGAATACATAGTGGCAGGGTCAGCCCGGCAGCACGCCCTGTACATTTGGGAGAAGAGCATAGGCAACCTGGTAAAGATCCTCCACGGGACAAGAGGCGAGCTCCTGCTGGATGTGGCTGTGAGTAGGATGAGCAGTTGCTGTTGTTGCTTCTGTAACACAGGCAATCATGGGTTCCTTCTTGGAACTGATTTTTCTTTCCTTTATTACATTTAGTGGCATCCTGTTCGACCCATCATAGCATCTATTTCTAGTGGAGTGGTATCTATCTGGGCGCAAAATCAAGTAGTAAGTATTTTTCTGGTTTAATTACTTTGAAACTAGAAACCCCCTTTTTTTTTTAATCAAAGAATTTTACAAATAGTACACTAAAAATTGCCTTATTTACTTTTTTGCATATGGTTCTTTTTATTTATTGATTGATTTTAGAGTAAGGAAGAGGGAGATATAGATGGAAATATCAGTGATGAGAGAGTCATTGATCGGCTGCCCCCTGAACACCCCTACTGGGGATCGAGCCAGCAATCCAGGCATGCACCTCGACTGGGAACAGAACCCTGACCTCCTGGTTCATAGGTCGATGCTCAACCACTGAGCCACACCAGCTGGGCTTGCATATGAATCTTGTAACCTAATTAAATAGGTTCAGTGCATCTAGATTTGCCTTATTTTGATGGGGTGGTCTTGGGCAATAGCCAATTTACTAGTTGTTTTTAGCGAGAAGTCTAGTGGACTTTCTACTACATTTTTCTGTTTCTTTATCTGAGATAGATTATTCTTTTGCATTTTTTTTTTTCCAGCTCAGTTTCTGTTTTACATCTTGGTTTTATTTTAAACACCTTTCATTATATTTATAATCGGTGTACTCATAATCAGTCTAATAATATATGAAAGATTTGAAGATGTTGGACCCTAGAATTTTCTTTATTTACTGCATTTTTTGAGTTATAAAGCAATATTTGTTAACACCTTGAAGAATGGTTGATTAGCAGCCTATAAAGTGTATAGAACTCTGGTCATTGTGCCTTCTTTGCCTTTTGGGGCAGTACCCAGGAAGTGTGGGGTGGAGGTTTGGGTTTTGGATTATTGCTTCAATGAAGAAGAGTAAGTGGGAGTTGGAGTTGGTTTTACATCTTAAAAAGATTAAAGATGACATTGTTTTTTTTAAAATGAAAGAACTACAGTTAATAATAACTTGGAATATTCAAGGTAGGAAATACCTTAATTTAGTAAAACCTATCGATACGCGATTTTCATTATCCATCAGATTTGATCTCCGAATTCTAAGTTGCTTTCATGTTTAGATCTTTCACTTACGTGATTAATGGCTGGAGCACAGACTGTTGCTTTCTCAGACGGCTATGTACTCTGTTTGTGGCGCAGGAAAATTGGAGTGCCTTTGCACCAGACTTCAAAGAGTTGGATGAAAATGTCGAGTACGAGGAAAGGGAATCAGAGTTTGATATTGAAGATGAAGATAAGAGTGAGCCGGAGCAGACAGGTAATATTTCTTCATTGCAGATAGTATTCTCAAAAGAAAACGGATTGCTTTATTTAGTATTCATCCTTAATTTGTGTTGAGAGTTTACTTCATTTATTCTAAAATGTCTCCTTTTTTTTAATTGACTAAGCGCTTACGTGGGCATTATCACTAGGATTCACCCACTCTCTTAACATTTCACTCTGCATTTCCTGATTAATTACAGATGGTTAATTGAGGATTTACCTGTAGCACTTAGCAGAGCTCCCACACATGCTGAGTCTCAGCTGTGTCATGTGTTGTCTCTCCTTTGTCAGTAAAGTGAAGGTAAAGAGCTCGGCTCTAGAGCCATACTGTATTGGGAAAAATACATATTCCTTAAACCTGAATGTCCTCGTGCGTATAAGAGTGGTGATAACAGAGCCAGCCTTTAGGGTTACGGGGAATGGGTGAGGTTCTTCACCGGAAGCACTCAGTAGAGTGCCAGGTCTGATAGGCATTCTCGTATGATCGTGATCATTGATATTTTTCTCTATCTTCTGAACTTCCAGGTAGGAAATTCCTTGAGAATAAAGACTTGACTTTTTATCCCCGTGGTGTCTAACACAGGGTTTAGTTCTAGTGGGGGTTTCAGTGTGTGAATGCTTATTCTGCCCAGTTGGCACTGTCAGTGAATAATTAATGCCACGGATCACCTTGATGGTGCTGGAATTAGGTCCCTATTTTGTATTAGTAGGGAGCTTGCACACCTCATGTGTGTTAGCAGGACCACGGGGAGTGCAGCATGTGCTGGACAGTATTGATATTATCTAGTTGTGTTCTGTGAAGCTTTTACTGGAGCACTTACTATGTTGAATTGAAATAACCTGTTAATGTCTGTCTTCCCAATTAGACTATGAGGCTTTTACTGAAGAACTGTTCCCAAGTTTCTCAGTTTCACTGTAGGCCCCATGCCTGTCACATGGTGGCAATTAGCACGTATTTGTTGAATGATTAAATAAGTGAATTGTTTGCTTCTCCTCCTTCTTTTCTTCTGAATTTCTGTTTATGAAAATCATTGAGCCACGAGTGAAAAGCAGTTTTGCACTTTCACACCTCTGCTGTGTGTCTGTCCTGCAGGGGCTGATGCTGCTGAGGATGAAGAAGTGGATGTCACCAGTGTGGACCCGATTGCTGCTTTCTGTAGCAGGTGAGCCACCTTGGGGGCTGGGCCTCGGGACACTCCTCCTCTTCAGTTCCCCGTGGCTGGTCCTTCAGTCCCATCTGCGTATTAGCCCCAAGAGATAGCTGCTTTTGTGTACATGAAATCCTCTCCTTTCTCCCTGATAGGAAATCTAAAACCAAAGTAATTCATTTGTGCCATTTAACTTTTCTACTGATTTTATTAACCATGCTGTCTGATTTCTTTTATTCATGCTGGCTTTCTTAGAATTCCAGATCCATAGAGGTGATTCTGTTCTAGAGGAAGGGTTCATAGAAGTAATTCTGTCTTAGAAGAAGGGTTGTTGGTTTAAGCAACTTTCTCTTTTTTTCCAATTCCTTCTCCGATCTTATTCCAAATAGCGATGAAGAACTGGAAGATTCAAAGGCTCTATTGTATTTACCCATTGCCCCTGAGGTAGAAGACCCAGAAGAAAACCCTTATGGCCCCCCGCCGGACGCAGTGCAAACCTCCTTGATAGACGAAGGGGCCAGTTCAGAGAAGAAGAGGCAGTCCTCAGCAGATGGGTCCCAGCCACCTAAGAAGAAACCCAAAACCACCAACATAGAGCTTCAGGGCGTCCCAAATGACGGTGAGCCGCCTCCTTTCTCCGGTGCCTGATAGACCCACTTCTTACTCTTCGCACAGCCTGGCAATTTCCCGTGTCTGATTTTCCCCTCAAGGATTTCCCCATGCGTCTTTACAGCTTTTAATGATTTCATGTGCTCCCACTTCTCTCTCAAAATGGGGAGATTCTGCCCTGTGTACTTTGCCTAAGATGACATGACACACTGTAAGTCTTCTGACATCTGGCTCTGAGCTTGTTTCACTGTGCCACCGTTTCCATCACCGCTGCCGCCCCGCCCCTGAAGGGTTTATTAGGTGGTAAAGTACTAGTCAGACTCGGACAGTCTTCTTTCCTCCTGCATACTCTTTGCAGTCTGAGTCTGGGAGCCTTAATAATCAGGTGGTTGAGTCAGGATTCTTCCCTGGGATTCTCTAGTTCCAGAGCCCATTTTCTCTCTATTCTCACATGACATCATGGTTGTGTGTATTCCTGTTCTGCTTGGTGTGTACAGTGTCAGTGTGTCTTTCAGCTACTTTTCCCTTTAGAGCTGCCGTGGCTTAGTGCAAACCACACAGGCTATCTGGGTCCTTTGGCCAAGCAACTATTTCTCAATTAGTGGCCATTCTTTTTATAGTTTTATAAATAATAAAGCAAATTTTTCTCTTCGTGTTAGTGGATCTGGGACATAAGGGCAACGTCGATTGCTCCTGGATAGGCGGCGTGCCATGTGCCTAGTTGGGGTGCTGGGGCTGGGGGTGAACGGATTCCTTCCCATGCCCGTCTGTCCTTTTACAGAAGTCCATCCACTACTGGGTGTGAAGGGGGATGGCAAATCCAAGAAGAAGCAAGCAGGCCGGCCTAAAGGATCAAAAGGTAAAGAGAAAGATTCTCCATTTAAACCGAAACTCTACAAAGGGGACAGAGGTTTACCTCTGGAAGGATCAGCGAAGGGTAAAGTGCAGGCGGAACTCAGCCAGCCCCTGACAGGTAAGGACACATTGGGAGCGCTGTCTGGCTTGCTTTGTGGCCTTGCTTTGTACAGCCCCGACTCCGTGTGCCTGCAGCGTTTTTTCTTCCTTCTTCCTTTTTCCAAGTGGCAGCTTTTCTCTGAGTTTTAAGCTTCCAACAAGGGCAGGCGCAAACAGATTTGGCTTAATTCCGTGGCTCTCAACTTGGGTCCCTAAGTAGGTTTCAAGGGTCTGCATTCCCTTGATATTATGTGAATGCAGAATATTGTATGAATATCTGTGTGGGGAAGATGCCCATACCTTTAATGAGATTTCTTATCAGAATTCATGACCCGAAAAGGGGAAACAACCCTTAGTTTAATTCATTCCTTCATCTGTATTTGTTCTTAGATGTTTGTTTTGTCTCAAATGAAAGAGCCATGCAGATAACCAGAACTATAAGCTTGCTTTATATAGTCCCTGATTATTTAACCGTGGCCTCTCTCTCTCTTTCTTTCTCTCTCCCTTTCTCTCTCTCTCTCTCCCTTTATCTCTCTCTCTCTCACACACTCACTCTCTCTCTGTCTCTCTGCCAGTAGTCTAGAAGCAGCAATTAAGTTGTTCGTAGTACTGTCATAACAAAAAAAGATGAGTTGTTTTGTTTTTCAAACAAGTGATTACCAAAAAGACAGAAACTACAGTATCTTTGTAGCTCCTTAACACCTAAGCCTTTTGAAACTTACTGAGTTTTCTCACTTTTATATGATTGAGGAATTTTTGTAAGGGGATGGGAGAACAGTTTCAGTTTTCTATCAAATATTTGTGACTCTAGGCTTTGGTCTCTTGTTTGGAAACTAGTAATCAAATTAGAATCCATTTCTATTCAAACATTGTTGGGTTTTAGAAACTTTTTGTTTTATGTACAAAGCCATTTAGTTAATACAGTTCTCTGAGTTTTTGGCGTCTAGGTCAGTAGACTCAGCGCCCCAATGATAAAATATCTGCCCCCTCTCCTCCTGCCTTGCTTTACAATTGTAATGAATATGTGATGATGAGATGCTGCACTGGGATATAAGACACTTAAGTCAGTTCATCAGTGTGCACACGACTTCTGCGAGAAGCTGAAGCAGGCCCAGTTACTCATCATTTTGAGTATTCTGCCTCAAATGAGCTAGACTTCAGTTTTTCACTGCCCAACAGCTTTTCACTGAACATTCCTACTTTTTCACAGCACAACACCTTACCACTGAGAACCCCCACTTTTCCCAACGTTTATGGTGCTTCACTGATAGCTATCACCTCCACATTCAATCCGCTGAAGGCTCTGTCTGTATATTTTAAATAGCCTGAAAGAGTTATATGGGTATCGTCAATAAAGATTGCAGATTAGTAATTGACTCATTAAATAAAATTGATTCTTTTATAACCCACTTCTTGCACACTTCTGCTACTACAGAAGACACAGTTTAAGGTGTAAGTAGATTTTTCTGGCCCAGGAGTTGGAAATGCTTCAGGGTGACTTAAAAGTTGGCCAAACATAGTGAATTAATTTAAATATTCCAGGACACAGTCCTCTAGCTCCTTCAAAAGCTGCCTGTAATTAATCATTTGCTTTGTGAGAGTAAATGCTTGGTAAATAAACCATTAAGTTTTCTCTCTATGATAGAGTGATCTCAACTTTACGTTTAGTTGGTGTGGTCACTGGCAGTAACTAAATGTCTCCGACATTCGCCAAACTGGGTTTCTGCCGGAGGCACCGGTGAGGTGCTGCTGGTGTTTGCAGAGTGTGACAGCAGAGGGTTCTCAGCTGTGCTTCCGAAAGGTCTGAGAGAGTCAGAAGCAAAATGTTGGCAAGTTTACTCAACCTTAAAGAAGTGGGTCTTTATTCATTAAACGTTTCAAAATACTGAATACAGTTTTCAGGGATACTTTGAACTATATGTGGACTACATATTTTAGTACTGGTACAAGTCAGCATTTCAAAGCTCCTTCTAGAATGAACAGAAACCATTATCAGGGGCCTATTGGAAGTTTGTTTCCACTCACTTTGCCGACAAGGTTAAATGAGTCACCAACCTCATTAAAGGCTAGAATCTATATCTTGGAATAGCTGGGTGCTTCAAACTGGATTTTTATTTCTACATCCTTAGGCACTTGAATTTGTCAACCTTAACTAGAACAGCTATTTTAACAGCTTTACCCTTTATTTTTTATTTCTTAAATGTATTTTGTTGATTTTTACAGAGAGGAAGGGAGAGGGAGCTAGAAACATCGATCAGCTGCCTCCTGCACACTCCTACTGGGAGTGTGCCCACAACCAAGGTTACATGCCCTTGACCGGAATCGAACCTGGGACCCTTTAGTCCACAGGCCAATGCTCTATCCACTGAGCCAAACCAGTTAGGGCACAGCATTACCCTTTAAAAAAAACTAGAGGAGACTTTTATATAAGAGAGCCAGGGTGATGATACATTTACTGACAACAGACAAAACAGTTGCGTAGTTACTGCAGACATTTCACCAACATCTCATGATTGCGTGCATGCGAGCTTCCCCATATAACCTAGGCTTCATTCTGCCCTTTTCTCCTTTCTTCGCTGGCCCTGGTGCCCTGGCCTTTTGCTGAATGGAAACCTCAAAACTGAAATGGTCAGATTAAACCCAAGTTTGCTGAGAGTCAGGACCATTAAGAAACCTCCAAGGGACATTGTGGTTTGGTTCCAAGACTTTCTCAGAGAGCTGCATCCGGCTTTATTCTCCAGCTGCAGCTTGGTTAGGATCTTTGTGGAGTGTGGTGCAACTGGGGATTACAGGTAACTCAATTACAAGTCTCAATTGCAAGACAACCCATCATATCTTTGTGTAGGATTTTTCAGGCAAAAGTGGGGCTTCATCCAATGCGATGGTCAGGTTGGAGGGCCCTGAGCAAGCACAGGCTGACTGGCACAGTCTGGCTGGCACAGGCTATTAATTTTCAGATAGTCCCCAAGGCCATAGAGAAAACAACTCTGGTATTTGAGTTTCATGTTCTTCTACACCTTGGGGATTCTCAGTAAAACGCAGTGTACATTCATTGTAGATAGATTTCCCCGAGGTATTCAGAAGTGAAGTCTGACCCAGAATGCCTGAGGCTGCACCGTCTTCAGAAATCAGTTCGGGTGTTTGCTTCAGCAGCACGTAGACTAAAACTGGGACGCTCCAGAGATGAGCATGGCCCCCGTGCAAGGATCACACACCCCTCCCAAATCAATTCAGTCTGAGGGTTTTTGTAGATTCAAAACCTTGAATATACAGTTCAAGGTCACCTCCCTCAAAATGCCCTAGTTTTGTATTCAAACTAAATTATTTGAAGGCAGGATTATAGGTGTAGGTTGTGTGTTACTGCTCATATTACATAAAAGACAACTGTTTGTTAATATCTGCAATTTAGGAGTTATTGAATAAACTGTTTGGCAAGCACTGATTGGCCCTGACAAAGCTGCTATAGTGTGTTTGTATTGGAACAGGACATTAAGAATTTCAAAGGGGTTTGGAAGACACATAAATTATATAGAAATAATCTGCTCTCGGAATCCAAAGCCACAGAAAATTCTTCCCTATCAAACAGCTCCTCAGCATTGGATAACATCCATGAAGACACACTCTGTGATTAGGGAGGACCCATCAGTAAAGTGTGGTAGAGGACCTGACCTTGGGACTTTTTGGAAAGACCAAACCAACATGGTACTTATCAGGTCCCCACAATGTCCTTATTAGATACTCTCCAGAGGACAGTCCTCAGATCAGAAACGTGAGATGCAAGCAGAACCACCAGTGTCCCGTTACCCTGCAACTGCTCCAGGATCGCCCAGGAACTAGGGCTCCTTGGCAGTAACCGTCAGCAGTAGCAAGTGTGACAGCGCTGTTGTCTGTCAGCTTGTGTGGTCTGAAGGCCTGGTGAGATGGTGGGCAGGAAGGGGCTGGTGTGCACTTGGGTCTAATAGGAATGCAATGACCCAGATGACCAGCGGCGCTGCTTCTGGGGGAGGACAGACACAGGGAAATTTCCCTGCACATGGCCTCCCACTACCCCGCCTAATGCTGGCCCACCACCCTGGACCTCCTGACCATCTCCGGAATCTGTGATTGTTTTGAGAGCTTGGTAGTGAGTGAGGGTTTTTATTCCCTTTGCTTCTTAAAAAAATATCAGTCAAATAATTTATGAATTTCTGCTAAAATCAGATAACTATTTAGATATTTTTTCTCATTCTTTGATTTTTTATTAGCTGACTAAGGTAATGTTTGAAAATCAGTATTGAGCCCTGGCCACTGTGACTCAGTTGATTGAACATCTATCTTTCTCTTTTTCTTCTGTCTCTCACTCCCTTTCTCTTCATCTCACTGTAGAATCAATAAAACATATTTATTTAAAAAAATCGATATCCAGTATTTTCTTAAGCCACTGGCTTGGGCTGCTATTAGAAGGTACTAGTAGGAGCTGCTCATCTTCCGCTGAATTTTCTGTTAATGTAGATTGCCTTTCTGTTGCAAGTCAACACTGCATGCCTTTGAGCAGACTGAGTTGCCTGGAGGTCTTCCCTTGTGCTCCTGTTTCTGTGTACCTTGTCGTGCTCGTAGTATGATTGCTCTGGTTTTGATTTATTTTGATTTTCCTATCATGATTTAGGCTTTAAATGTCAATGTTGCATTCATTTTAAATCATTAAAACTAGATTGATGAGGGTACGTACCTGAGGGGACAATCAGCAAAACTAACCTTAAAGTGTTAAGTAGCATAGATTCTTCTATCTCAAGACATTTAAGAAATGTACTCAAGAGATTAATTATTATGTTTTTGTTGAGAGAGATCTGCATAATAGGTGCTTACTACACTTTTACTGAACAATATAAAGTTTAAATTTGATTTTTGACAATATAGCATCCAGGAAGAGTATAATTTCAGCCTGTTCTCAGGCAAATGGAAATATATTTTTATGCCAGTTTTCATTTGTGCTCTAATTTTTACTTAAAAAATCAGAGTAAAAGCAGTATGTAAATGGGTACTTTCATAACTTGGGCCATTATTTTTTATTTTACATTCAAGTGGCATGTTCTCCCCCATTCCCAATGCCACCTGGGAGGATTTTCTTCACCTCGTTCTCTTTTTACACTTCCCAGTTAATATTTCATAACCCATGTAAGGATGCCCCTCAGAGCTTGAACAGCTCCTGTGGGACAATCAGGAAAGTGTTCATTTGATTTTACTATTGAGGATTTTACTTATTGATCAGTTGTTGGCACATAGAAATGCCAATGGTAGTTTTCATTAACATTTCATCCTATTTGAAATTCTAAGGTGATGATGAGAATGTCCCTTAAGGAATAGGGGTACTTGGGAAAGGGTTTGTTGCTCACTGATAACATTTAGTGTCTAATTAGCCTAATATATGAAAGACTTGAAGATGTCGGGCCCTAGAATTTCCTTTACTTACTGTATTTTTGGGGTTACAATGCAATATTTGTTAACACCCTTGGAGAATGGTTAATTAGCAGCCTAGAAAGAGGGTAGATCTCTGGTCATTGTGCCTTCTTTGCCCTTTAGGGCAGTACCGAGGCAGTGTGGGGTCGAGGTTTGGGTTTTGGATTATTGCCTCAGTGAAGAAGAGTAAGTGGGAGTTGGAGTTGGTTTTAGCTTAAAGGGGAGAGGGGAAGGGATTCTTAGCCCATGTGTGCTTGTCCTGCATCATTCAGCATCCAGCAGTATTTTGTGGGTAACTGGTCTAAGTTGATACTAAAAGAAATCTTTTTGTGTCTGATCTCTAGCAGGGGGAGCAATCTCTGAACTGTTATGAAGATCCTTGAAGTGCTTCGATCTTCTCCACTTTTCCATCATGTGGCTCTGGACACTTCAGTCATTTGAAAGTGACTTTAAAGCAAATGCCTCTGCTTCGCTCAGGAGGTGGAAGGAGTGAATTTTATGTTTGAATGAAGAAGTGAATTATGAACGAAGAGTACGCCCCTTCCCTTTCAAGCATAAGTCCAAATAGGCTCTCAGGAATGCGGATTTGTGAAGACATCAAATGGGAGTTTGACTCACACTTTAATCTGAGTTACATTGCTGGAGAAAAGATACTTGTTTTGCTCATCTAATCTCTGTACCCAGCATCATTTTGACTTGTCATTTCCTGTCTCCTACCTGCCTTCTCTCCTCGGTGCATGTCCTTGAGTAACTTGTTCTTATCTGAAACTCTGCTACCAGTATCCTTGGAAAACTTCTGTTGCATATTCTTCCATTTTGAAACTTACCATTGGCCAGATTCCTCCTGTGTTTCCATATTGAGTACAAAGGATGGGCAAAGAAGAGAGCGCTTGAAACATTTGACATTTTTAGAAAGGGAAGAACGATGAGAAAGTCCTAATGGACCCCATTTGGCTCAAGCTGGGCTGCAAGAGGGGTTTTTGTTTTCCTTTCACTGCATGTTCCCTCCAGTTTGGTTCATTCACACATTAATCATGTTTTTTTTTTGTGTGTGTGTGTGTGTGTAGTTTTTTTTTTTTTAAGGTAGCTAGTTTCATTTGTCTCCAGCAAAGAATCATCAGTAGTTTATATTGCTTTACTTGTGCTGGCTTCCAGAGATGGAAACAAACCAAGGTGTCTCTCAGCAGGCTTCTTTTTTATCGGGGTGGGGGAATCTATGCAAGAACTACAGTAAAGCCGCCCAAAATCAAAGCAGCAGCAACAGTTCAAATCACAGATGAAGGAACAAACCTTTCTTATCATTGCTTGTGAATATCTGTCCTTCTGTCAGTCATCGCATCTTCCCCTCCTTGTATCCAAGCTCCTTTTCCTTATGACATGTTCCAGACACTTCCTTTCTATGAAAGGTTGCTTAGCTTTTAAAAAAATTTTTTTACATCTTGCTTTTGCTGTTCTTTTATATAAAAGGTAGCAGATTGGATGAATGTGTACATTAGCTGTTTGAAATTCTCTGAAAATCCAGAGTAAAGAAACCAGGTGTGTGTTGGGGGAGTGGGGGGGTACAGGGGTGGGGGGTTGGTCACTGGTCTGAGGAGAGCTTTTAGCTGACCAGAGTGCTTAACCTGCATCACCATTTTCACAGGGTTTTCAAAGGGGAGTTTGCACACTGCTTGTTGTGAAATCTCTATAAGCTGGTGGGCGCTCCTCTAGGATTGGATTTTAGGATGGAAATTAAGGTAGAGCACATCAGTCAGAGCCTCTGTCCTATTCCACGTTTTCGAACCAAAATATTCAGTGGTTGATGAGCTGTCCTTGAGTCAGTTGCAACATGTCTATATTTTTAGATGCCACTACTTTTTCCTCAAATGCTTGTTTTGTGAATTTCATTTCATATTTCATCTCAGACCAGTGGTTGAGATTAGTAGGTGGCTCACTGACATATTTTCATTTGCAGACATTCCATTCCACATCTGTGTGCTGTGTATTGCAGTAGTGTGCAAACCAACACAAAGGCTTCTGGCAGCAGCTCCTCATAATTATTTATGCTTTTGGAATTTTTTCAGATCCTGAAATCTGTCCATTTCAGTGTGATTTTCTCAATTTGTACCGTATAAGCGTATTATCTTCTTCCCCTTTTTCACCTCCCTCCTTTTGTTTTCTAATGCTCCGTAGTTTTGTACAAGATGAGACTTAGCCTTGGGTACTTCTTGCTGAAGCTTTAATGCTTTGTAAATAAAATTGGATGTTTATTAAAGAGCAGGTGTAGATGCGTGTTTGTAGGCACTCACCACTTCTGAAACTCACCTGCCCCTTTGCTTTATGACAGAAAAGGATCTTTCTTCGTGAAAATACAGAGCTGGGAGGGGAATGGATGCTCAGGTATCCAGGTTTCTGCCTCTGGACAAGATTATAAATAAACCATTCAAACAAAAGGTGTTACAAAGATCATCTAGGAATGATCTCTTCATATTTTTAAATGCAGTGTAAGTGTGTGTAATGGCTCTGTGGAGGCCCCAGTGCTGGGAGGTGTTCTGTAGGTTATAGAAACGCATGCGAGGAGGTTCCTGCCTTCCAAGGAGCTTCTTAACACCCATGAGCACAGTTCAGTTCCCCTCTACTGGCCCTTTCCCCCTGGATTAAATAGCTTCAGAACCCACTGAATATGTGTTGTCTCTTAACAAGATGTTTCATAAAGGCTAGTTTACTGTTTGCTTTTAATCATCACATCTGAGTGTTTGCCTACTAATCTTTTCTATTATGTGACAGAATCCGTCTTTGACATCATAGCTGTTTCATAGCAACATTGGCCCAAGTGAAAGATGAGCTCCTCTAGCCTCCAGGAGGAAGGGCATAGGCCGAGGCAGGGAGAATCGTGCGTCCTCTCCTCCAGAGAATTCCTTTGTGTCCTTGGGAAGAAAAGTGCCTGGGAGGTGGAGAGGAGCTTTCATGTCGGTACCTTGCTGAGAACAGTTGATTTTTAAAAGGGCTCTTGGCCCTTGTCTTCATGAATTTTTATTTCTGTTTAAAATTCCTTACACAGGAACAGTATCTCACACTTTACAAAGTATTTTTGTGTACACTTTTTCATTTGATGCTCAAAATGACCTTCCTGAAATAGGCATGAAGGTTTTCAACTTACAGAGGAGAAATTAGACATATTGGTTCTGGATATGTCACTTGCCTCCTAGTTTGGAGTTCTTAGTCCTTTTTATAGAAGGTTTAGGAGCATTGAGAGTCAGTAACTTAATTCAAGGTGGTCCTCTCTTTTAAGACTTGATTTCTTACTTGGTCAGATTTAGCTGGGGTTTTGAAACCCTTTAAATTAGATCCACAATTTGGCTGGGAGGGGAAAGAGTGAGGGACACTCACTCTTTGAAGTCAAGTAGTTAAGGTTGTTTGGAAATTCACTTCAGCTTCTGAGATCTTTGTCTTCCCCAGAGGTGGACTTAAAGTATTGAAAGAATTGGAAAGAAGGGATTGGTAAGAGGGTCACTAATAAGCAGAGGTGGTAAAGCAGCAGCATGGTGACTCCTGCCTGTGGCCTCACCTGTTAATAAGGATGGACTTTGGCTTATGAAGTGGCGGTGCATGCATCATATCTTCTAACTTTGAAGGATATCTCATGTCGAAGGAACTGAGTTATGATATCATAGAGGATTCAACTGGAACACCTGGAGGTGCTGTCCGAGAGCAGTGAAATGTCTACTGAGATATGATGACCTTGGCCACTAGTTTTGTCCTTAGAAGCCTGGTGCTGGCCTTCTACATGCCTTTTGTCATGACTGTCCCTAAAACACTGGCCATCCCTGAGAAGCTGAAAGAAGCTGTGGGGAAAGTCATTGTCAACGCCACCGCCTGTACTGTCACCTGTGGCCTTGGCTACAAGGAGGAGACCGTCTGTGAGGTGGGCCCTGATGGAGTGCGAAGGAAGTGTACATCTCAGCGCTTGGAATGTCTGACCAACTGGATCTGTGGGATGCTCCATTACACGGTCCTCAAAGGCAAGGAATTCGAGCTGAGCTGTCTGAGTTCAGACATCCTGGAGATCGGGCAGGAAGCGTTCCGGTTCACCTGGAGACTTGCTCGGGGTATCATCTCCACGAATGATGAGGTCTTCAAGCCCTTCCGAGCCAGTTCCCACTTCGTGAGGTTCAGATATATTCAGGAGGTGGACTCGGGGACCTACCGCTGTGATGTGCAGCTGTTAGAAAACTTGAGACTTGTCAAGAGGCTCTATTTTGGGGTGAGGGTCCTTCTTCCTAAGTTGGTGAGGCTGAATTTTCAGCAGTCCCTCACTGAGGATCAGAAGTTAGTAGATGAGGGCCTGGCAGTGAATCTGGGTAACTATTCCAGGCCTTACCGTCCACCTTGGAGAAAGAAGGTGGCGATAGCCTTGGGCATAGGCATTACTAGTGGAGTGGTGAGCACTGTGATGTTGGGCATTGCCTTGTACAGCGGGTGGCGGACGACCAATGGCAATGCCAGCCTCTAGACCTAACAGGCCTTGCTCCTGAAGGACTGGCTGCCCAGGAAGCGGGACTTGACTGCTCAGGAAATCAAGCTAGATTTTCAGGGGAGCGTCTGGCTGCCTGATTGTGGACCAGCTAGAAGGGAGGGTTTCCAGAGCCAAAAGAGTGAGTGGGGGTGTGGAGAAGGGACAGCATCTTGGTAGCATTGGGCAGTATCTCAACTGTGTCCCAGATGGGCCTCTTTTTGAACTTCCCTGCTCACTAGGTACCCAGATAACCTTACTGCACGCATCTCTTCTTCTGCTGGGAAGAGTTCTGTCTTCCAAATTTGCATTTATTTTTCTATCCTTTACATCTGGTATATCTCCCCTCCACTTTCTCCCTTTGAGCAGCAAAATCACATAGAAGGGTACATTAATAATAGCTTTTCTAGTGAAAACACTTTTTTCCTCAATAAAAATAATCGACAGTAGCTGTATGGCGATAATCTTTCCTACTCTTGAGTTAAAAATTTCTTGCACTTGTTTTAATTGTCCCATAATTGGTTAGTCTTTTATTTTCCACCAATTTCTTAGAATAGATATTGAACAAATTGCTTTGTGAACCAGATCCAAGGTCAGCAATGACATCTGACTCGGTATAGAATAGACCCTCACTAAACGTTAATGATTTATCAGCCCCTCTCCTTCCTCCCAGGTGAACCCTCTTATTCAGTGCAACATTGATTCCTGGCAACACACTGGAGTCTGCATCTGATAGGTTTCCCCTGAAAAGTGCCTTGGCTTGCTCCCTACTTCCCTCCTAGCTCTCTCTGCGCCCTGAAGCATGTGTTCCTGGAAAGGTCAAGCCTATTTGGTTTCTTACGGCAGCCACGGCCCCTTAAGGGGAGATTAGTGCCTCCCGCCACGGGAAATCCAATCTAAGACCCTCAGAGGCCATTCCGACTGTCAGAGATAATTGGCTTGTAGAACCGTCAGGGAAAAGGCTCTTCTTGGCTGTAGCCAAGCTAATTCTAAGAAACTTACAGCATTTCTTCCCCTCACTTTTCTCCGGCTACAGGGGATGTAGTAGAAACCAAGACTTGGACCAGTGGTTCTCTTCTCTAGCCGAGTCTGAACCACCTGGATGAGCTTTTGAAATATGATTCCTGAGCCCTGGGGATGCTAATTCAGTTCAGTGATGGCCAATGGGTCTCTATGATTTCCTCTGCTTTTAATTTAAAAAAACAACAACACGTCAAACCCATAGAGAAGTTGAAAGAAAGGTTTGGTGACACCCATAGACTCTTTACCTAAATTCATCAACTTTGAACGTTTTGCTGCAAGTATCTTCCTAATTACTGATTTTCCTGAACCACTTGAAAGCTAGTCACAGCCTTTAGTCCTAAATTATGTATGCACCTCATAATAAGGGCATTCCCTGGTATCACTGCAATATCTTCATCACATCTTAAGAAAATGAACTGTTCCCTAATCTCATATGTCATTTGTGTCTTTTAATTTTCCTAAAATCTTAGAGCTTTTTAACTTAAATTTTGATCCAGGATCAAGTGGAAGTTAACCTATTACATTTGGTTGTTTCTCTTACGTCTTATTTTACAACAGGTCGGCTTATTTCTGTTGTTTTTCATGACATTGATTTGAAGAGTCTAGCTAGGTCCGTTCTTGAACAGCGTCCCATGATCTAGATTCATCATTGTTTCCTGATGATTAGGTTCTGAGGAATGAACCTTCCACATTTTGACAAGAGCCTGTGCAGATGATGACGTGTATTTACTACATCACCTCAATAGGCGCATGACGCCAGTTTGAACTGCTGTCGATAGGCCTCTCTAAAGATATATAAGGAAGTTAATCCTTGTAATTATTTGTATTACAACCGTATTAGTAAACCTACTTTTGCCCACTCCAGTATGTTTTTCTCCTTTTGTAATTAATCTGTGGGATGATACTTCGTGATTATCTGGTTTTCTTAAAAAATCTCCCCAAACATTTTGGAATCCATTCATGATCCTTACCTTATCATGGCATGTGGGGGTTGCAAATTGTTGGTTCTTTACATTTATCATGTCTATGTTTATAAGCCTGCAGTTTTCTGTAAAGAAGAGCTGCTCTTTTGACTATTTTTGAGGTCTCAATGGATTCTCTTTTTAGTCGGTGAATTTTATATAATCCATTACTGTTGTCATGTTTTTGATATTCAAATTGTCCCCAGTTTTGGCTAGGAGGAGTCCCTTCAAGCCAGCTCTTTTGTCCTTTAGATGTGATTCCATTTGGCTTTGAGCATGTCCTTGCTTCCTAGTACAAGATGTCTCAGGTCCACATTCGGACTTTCTCCAACCCGGAATCTGCTGTTTCTCCAGGAGCTCTGCCTCCTGTGAGTGTGGGGCAGAAACCAAGGGCTGGGCGCTGGATGTGCTTGTTGCACTGTGGAGTCACTGCTTTTGGGTCCTTTCAGTGTCCTAGGTTCGTAGAAATCATAAGTTCAAAGCATGTTTGTTTTGTAGGAGTGGTGTAGGCCAGTGGTCGGCAAACCGTGGCTCTTTGGCCCCTTGAGTTTTTAGCAAAGGCCAGCTTAGGAGTACCCAAATTAAGTTAATAACAATGTACCTATCTATATAGTTTAAGTTTAAAAAAATTGGCTCTCAAAAGAAATCTCAATTGTGCTGTTGATATTTGGCTCTGTTGACTAATGAGTTTGCCGACCTCTGGTATAGGTAATTCTGCTTCATAGTGAAGATTGAGGACCACTGGCCTAGGCCGTGCACAGGGAGTCTTTACTATTGCTCTTATTTTGAGAAGACCTTACATTTCACACACACACACACACACACACACACACACACACACACACGCCCCTTTCCCCCTCTCTCTACCTCAGAGGGGATGGGTTTCAGAAGACCTGGGTTCTGCTTCTGTTTTTACTCGTAACTGTACAATGGAGTAAGCGCTGACCCTCTGAGGTCCTCATCTTTGAAACACATGATTGTAAGGATCAAATGAGGTCCTGTGAGTGAAACTGCCTGTAGACTGAAGGACTGGCTGTGAGTGGGACAGAGTTATTTCTGATGCCTGTTAGTTCCGTACCAGACAGTTGGCTGAAGCAGTCAGGAGAGAGCTTGCTATACTTTCAAAGGCCATTAAAACAACATCTCTGTAGGTAACTCAAGATGACATTGCTGAGGGAGGGAGGGAGGAGGTTGGGGGTTCGATTCCACATTTTACAGATGGAGAGAGACCGAGACCCAAGTCCCTTCTGTCACTTTGCAGCACGTCAGTGGCCACGCCTGGAAGGAATGTTGTGCAGATCTAGGTTTATAGCCCTCTGCACATTGTACTCCTGGACTTTGACTCTTGAGAGTGCGAAGGGATTGAACGGGGACAAAAACAAAAGGCCCTAAGATGTGTTAGTGAAGACTTAAACACAACTCAGTTCACTGAATTCTGTGATTGTAATCAGCCTTGAGGGCCAGGGAGATGCTGAGCGGACTAAAATTTGGGGTCAGAGTGGCCAATGGCCCAGCAGCCCTTTTGGGTGCAAAGTGAAAGGGGTGAGCCTGTTGAGGTATCATTGCCGTCCGTGCTGGCCCCTCAGGGTACGTAGGTGAGCTCCTGTCCAAGAGGCTGTTCTATTTCTCAGGCTGAGTAGCTAGTAGAGGGGCCTTCGTGTCCGCCTCCCCAACCTCTGAAAAAGGGAGGAGACCTACCTGCTGTGCAGGGAACATGTAACACAGGTGTGGTGGTGTCTGCTGACTGCCTGGGAGATGTTGCAGCTGGGAGCCATGACTGGGAACTCCAGTTCTACTGGGTGCTGTTGAGCGGACACCTATTCTCCAGGTGGGGGTCACTACGTCTCTGCAGGGAGAAGCCTGCCCTTGGGGACAGTTGAGTCAATACCTCCAATGTCTTAAAAACCGGGCACCTTGAAAGACAAGCCCTGCTGACCGCCCATTGTGTTGTCTGGCCGTGTGCTGCTTGGGCTTCCCCAAACCTCCTGGCAGATTCCTCCCACAGGACTGCATGGCTGTCATTGTGACTGCCTTGAGTTGCCTGGGGCCGGGGGAGGTAGGGCCAGGAGCCCACCCGGGGTTAGGGAACAGGGGGAGGAGGTGCTGGAGCTGATGATAAAACACCCACAGCTGGCTCCGGCTGCCTCCGCAGGTGGAGAAACCGTCTTTATTTCAGAACTGCCTGCTACCAGAGTCAATAACTATCGTTACAAGAAGTACAAGAGAGAGAGAGAGAGAGTCAGACAGACAACGGGCCAGTGGGAGTGGTTCCGTCTGAACAAACACCGAGCCAGGTCCGCGGTCCGAAGAAGCCCCGGGCCTTGCGGGCCAGGAGCCTTTCTAAGCTTCGCAAGCCCTGGAGAAGTGGGTAAGTTGGAGTGCGGGGACCAAGGCAGGGCCCAGCCCACAAGGGCATGAGGCTTCCCGGCTCTAGGCAAAGCTGCTTGTCCTTCTTCCCCCTCTCCAGTTCCCTTCTGTTGTACCTTCCCCAAACTAGGACCATATACATAGACAGCCACCAGGCACCGCTTTCCCTGGGGCTCATTGACGTCCCTTTAGAATGCCTCGCCAGTCCCCCACACCCTCCAGGAGCCTCTGGCCACCTCACTCATCCCCAGGACAGAGCCCAGGGGAGGCCTGCCCAGGGAAATGGGCACCACTCCTGGGCCTCAGGGCAGGTGAGGACACCGCTGTCCCTGCGACAGGAGCCCAGGTGGCAGCCATTCTGAGGCCAGGAGGACAGTCCTCTGGCTGGGAAAGGGATGCAGGAGTAAAATCGTCAACCAGCCTGGGCGCTTGTCCAGAGCACAGCCTGGGTGGTTCTCGGACGGCCAGGAGGCAGTGCCTGCTGGGCATCGGCTGCCTGGGTGAGCTCCCGCCCTCTGTGATGTGGCAGGGGCATAGCCGATGGGCGCGCCAGGACTCCTGTGCCGGCACCTTTGGCTCTAAGAATGTGGGCCCTGGAGGGACACCCCTCAGCACCTCCCCACCCTCCAGTCCTCACCTCACTGGACCCCAGCTGCCCACATTCCTCACGGCTTTCTTAGGAAGGTAGAGGCTTCTGCTATCCAGGCTCTCCCTGCAGACGCCTCCGTCTCACTTCAGGCTCTTCATCAAAAGAAAAAGCCCCCCAGCCTGGCCCTTCTGTTTCTTGGCAGCATCTGGATCATTGGGTGGCAGTAGACAACCTGACCTTGCTGGGTCCCAAGACCCCATCCCCAGAGAGCTGCCCTCCCTGGGCCTGTCAGACCACGAGGCCAGGTAGCCAAGGTCACGGTGAGGAGCCCTGAGCCCAAGGACACAGCAGAGAGACTCGCCTGGGCCCTGAGGTGGTGTCCGTGGGCTGTCTCTGTCCCTAGTCCTCAAGGCACTTACTGGCCACTAAACTGTGGGGGACAGTACTTGTTGCTCGGGCCTGGGAGGAGAGAGGGAGACCCAGATGGAGCAGCAGAGGAGATGAAAATCAGAGGCCCCTGGGCAGGAAGACTGAAAAACCATCTCATCTCCTCTGCCCCCAGAGAGCTCCTGTCCAGGAGGCTGTTCTATTGCCCAAGCCTGCGCGTCCTCATGAAACCTGAGCTCTACCTGAAGTCTCCAGCTGTCAGGACGTGGTGTCAGGATAGTCCCGCATCCCTGGGACAGGTCCTCCCGCACAGGGGTTCGCTCTCCCTGGGACTGGGTTTCCCCAGTGAGAACCCCTCCCCAGCTCCCAGAGGCCGGCCTTCCTCCCAATGGGCCTCCTCAGAGCTAAGACACTGGTGGTGTCTGTTGACTCAAGACTGCATGCAGCCTCCAGCTGCGCTGGTTAGACACCATGCCAAACTCCTCCTCCCTCTGGGCCCAGCACAGACACCTGTGCCCTGATCCCCTGGCTGTGAGGACAGACTCAGCTAAACCTTGGAAGGCTGCCTCCTTCGAGCATCCCCTTTCTGACAGAGCAAGGCATGGCGGAACCACCGCCCCCGAGGTCAGCCCGGAGGCGAGGCGAAGTTCGTGGTCCCTGAGGGGTCACAGAGCTGAGCCCGGCACCTGGCAGGGGATCGGGGGTGGGGGTGGAGGGGAGAAAGCAGGTGAGGGGATGTGATCTGGTGTCTCCAGGGAGGCAGTCCTGAGCTGGGGTGGGTGGTGGGGAGAAGAGGTGTGAGTTTGCATTTTTGAAAAAAAAACACAAAAAAACGGTAGTGGGTAAACACATCAACATAAGCCTGCTCAGGAAAACAGAGCAGGACTCGAACGTTTAAAAAACCATAGCAAAATAGGGCTCTGACTGTAAATGGCAAACACCAGGCATGGGGGCCCGTCCCCTACAAGATGCCGGTCCTGCTGCTCGGGGATGTCAGCGGCCACCAGTCAGCACAGGTGGGGCCGCCGCTGGCCCCTGGGTACCGGGAGTCCCTGTCCCAGCCTCGGCCTCTGGGAACAAGGGTCAGGGGCACGGGGGCTTTAAGCCAGCACTGCAGAGTGAGGTCTGAGCAGAAGCGAGGCTCCGAAGGACCTGCCCACACCTTGGGTTGGGCCCAGCCAGGCTGCTCGATCACCCACCAGATGCTCTAAGCAGGATTTTCCATGCCCTCCTTAAGAAGGGGCTGGAGTTCTTATCTGGGCCCCGTGGTCGCGGGCACGCTGTGTGACCCTGACCCTTTCGGTCTCAGTGCCTTCACCTGTGAAGGGAGGGGCTCGGACAGGTGGGCTCTAAAGCCTCCATGTTCTGGCAGTATACCCGGAGCCCAAGGCCGGAGGTCCCATTTATTCACCCCCTTGCTTCTGGAGAAATGCAAAAGGGCGGCCTGAGGCAGCCCCGGGGCACGGGTCTCCCGGGTTTTCCCGGGACCAGGCAGGGCCACGTCTACCCTCCGCCGTCCTCAGGGGTCTGCCCTCTACTCTCCCAGGAGAGGGGGTCGGCGCCGGGGGAGTGGAGTCCTGGGCCTGCAGGCCACGCTGGAGGGGAGGGTGGGCACGCACCCCTGTCTCCGGTCTCCTGCCCAACCCTGGAGGGACTGCGCAGAGTGGGTCTCGGTGGGTGGGTGGGGGGCCGCGCTAAGACAAGCCCTTTGGTCACCCCACCACCTGGAGTGGCGGCCGTCACTCTGGGTGACAGGTCGGGTTGGCAGTGTTGGCTAAGAGGGCACCGGTGTCCCCACCAGGTGTCTCGCCTCTCAGTCCCTGTTGGCTCCCCTCCCCCCCAGTCCGAGTATCACCCCCAAGGCTGCAGGGGCTCGGCCCTCAGGGCACCGGTGCTCAGCCACCTGCTCAGGTGGCAGGAACCTCCAGGGCATCATCGAGGGCAATGCCAGGGCCCAGCCATGCCACCCCTTGAGGAAGTAGGAGGGTGCTTGGTCCCGGGGGGCTCTCTCCTTGGACTGAGGGGTGCTCATGGGTAGGCCTTGCTCCACTTCAGCGGGGTCACCCCCAGCGCTCCTGCCGGGTCTGGGGCGCTGCCCTCAGGGGACAGAGCCCGTCTGCGGTCCCAGGACGCCATCTCCACAGATATGAAGGGAATGTCTCAGGTGCCCTTCTCCCCACAGGCCTGGCACCCCAGAGGGCTCGGCACGGGTTCCGTATCATCTTGGAAATGACTGCCTGGTGCTTCTTGATTTAAAAAATAAATTAAAAAAATCCTCGCACGGGTTCTAGCCTGTGGCAGAATGTGAAGTATCCTGCCTCCTACAGAAAGGGCGCTGTCTACAGTAGGTATTGAAACCAGCCAGTCTCAGGCACAGTGTTGGGCCATGTTGGCATCGGGAGGGGCCGGGCCAGCTGGCTGCGTCCTCGGAGGTGGTGTCCGGCGGCGGCGGAGGGAGGGGCGCCGAGGTCAGAGCTCCAGGTGGCCGATGAGGACCAGCATGGCCACCGAGTGGGAGAGGACGGGGCCGGGGCGCGGGGCCGGGCGGACTGCGGAGTTCTCCACCATCATGCTTGTGTCTGGAAGCGGCAGGCAGAAAGGTGGGGCAGGGTTCGCCAGGTACACCCCCCTCTCCCTACCCACCACCCGCACCCCACTCCTTTCTATGGAGACGCAAGGAGGGCAGGCCTCAGGACCGGCAGGTGTGTCAGCCCCACTCCTGCAGCGCTTTGCAGGGCCTCGGCCTCCCCCGGGCCCCCGGAGGAGAGCACACTCACCCCGCAGCTCTCAGAGGGCTGAGGGTCCGGGAGGGGGGGCAAGGGCCCTTCCAGGACTACTTTGCCCTTGGCTCCTGCCTGCCTTCCCCTTCCCCCTTGGGGTCTGGCTGCACTGGGGTCGCCTTGGGCAGGAGAGGTTCCTCATCAGGCATCTGAGTGGACCCTGAGACTCCTGGGGGACGGGGTGGGGGAGGCAGCACCTCCGTTCCGCACGATGTGGACTTCGGCCGGAGTCCCGTCCCCTCCGGGCCCGGTGGTCCGGATCTGCACCCGGGCATAGCCCACGTCCTCGGGAACGGCCACTTCGATCCAGTTCGTGCCGGTGAGGTGGAGCGTGGGCGTCGGGTGCAGGTCGTTCTGGTACAGCATCTGTGGGCGGGTTAGGCAGGCGGCCTCACTTACATCAGGGCCGGTTCCTCCCTCTTCCTCGGCCCGAGGCACTGGGCCCCAGAGGGCCTGCGTCCTCACCCCTCCTGCTTCCTGTTGACCAGGACCAGGCTCTTGGGCAAGCGCTCCATTGGCGGAGAAAAGCTTGCAACCAGCCGCACTGTTTTTGCAGACCCCTTAAGCTAGAACCGCGGTGGGCAAACTGCGGCTCGCCAGCCACATGCGGCTCTTTGGCCCCTTGAGCGTGGCTCTTCCACAAAATACCACGGCCTGGGCGAGTCTATTTGGAAGAAGTGGCGTTAGGAGAAGTTTAGGTTTAAAAAATGTGGCTCTCCAAAGAAATCTCAGTCGTTGTACTGTCGATATTTGGCTCTGTTGACTAATGAGTTTGCCGACTACTGGGCTAGAAGGGACCTCAGATTGCCCCGTCCCGTCTCTCACAACTCCCCTGAACCCTGCCTTCCTGCAGCCCCCTTTCTTTTTTTCTTTTTTTAAAATATATTTTTATTGATATTTTACAGAGAGGAAGAGAGAGAGGGATAGAGAGTTAGAAACATCGATGAGAGAGAAACATCGATCAGCTGCCTCTTGTACACCCCCTACTGGGGATGTGCCCGCAACCAAGACCGGAATCGAACCTGGGACCCCTCAGTCCGCAGGCCGGCGCTCTATCCACTGAGCCAACCCTGTTTCGGCCCCCCTTTCTTATAGTGGCCACTACAAGTTACCTGGAAACCCATTTGTGTGTCTCCTGCTTACATCTAACTGGGTCCCTTCTGCTACAAAGTGCGGCCCTCCTGTGTTCCCGCGAATGCCGATGGGCCGTTCCCCACCACCCAGCGCCTGGCCGGTCCCTTCCTACCTTATAGCCGGTGACTGCAGACTCATTGCGCAGAGGGACCACAGGGTCCCACTTGATGCTCAGGCTGGAGCTCGAGAATGTCCAGGAGATGTTGCCGGGGGGTTGCCGTGGAGCTGTGGGGGGGAGGGAGGAGTGAGCTGACCCGTGAATGCGTCCTCACCATCCACCCCTCGCCGCTGGGCAGCCTGTTTCCGAGTGTCTGCCTGGCCGCGGCACCCAGAACAGCCCGCCACAGCCGCCTACGAAACACGCCCCGTGAGAACCCGCCGGCGGGAGGGGAGGCTGTGACTTCCACGCCCCATTTCCACGAGGCTGCTGCCTCGTTTCCGTCCAGCCAGGCTTGTGGGCTAGAGCTGTGGTAGGCAAACTGCGGCTTGCGAGCCACATGCAGCTCTTAGACCCCGTAAGTGTGGCTCTTCCACAAAAATACCATGGCCTGGGTGAGTCTATTTTGAAGAAGTGGCGTTAGAAGAAGTTGAAGTTTAAAAAAATGAGGCTCTCCAAAGAAATTTCAATCATTGTACTGTTGACATTTGGCTCTGTGGACTAATGAGTTTGCCGACCACTGGGCTAGAGCACTGGGGGAAAGAGTGATCCTAGAGACGCCCCCTCCTCCCAAACACACCGGTCCCTCACCCCGGGCGGCAGACTCACGGGGCTTCATGGTGGTGGCATTGGCAGAGGGGCTGGCAGGCCCAGTGCCCGCCCGGTTGTAGGCCCGCACGGTCACGTGGTACTTGGTGTTGGGGTGCAGGTCAGTGACTCGGGCGCTGGTGTCCAGCCCTGCCGTCCTCACACGGTCTGCGGCCGCTTCTTTGTCCCCGGCTTTCCAGTAGCGGATCTGAGGGGCCGGGACACCCTAGGGTCAGCAGCCAAGCGCAGGCCTGCAGGGCCCCCCTCACTCCTCCCTGGCCGCCACGTCCTGCTCCTCTCCTGCTCCCTGGGTGGGGAGTCACTCCTCCGTGGGGCCTGCCCAGCCTGCTGTGCTGACACCCAGCGGACGGCTGGAGTGGCCTTAACCACATCACCAGTGACGGTGCGGGGCTTCCTCAGGCAGTGACAGCCTTGCTTATTCGTCCTTCCTCTGGGCTTCCTCGCTCCCTCTCCCGCACAGGCACCCTAGGCTGGGCTCATGGGTGGGCCCAGGGATCAGGGCAGTCAGACACTGCTGGGCCCAGAGTTCTGTAGGGACAGGGTGATCAACTGGTACATAGAGGGGGCTATGAGGTTCCCTGCAACCCTGAGGATGCCAAGCTGGCTGGGCTCTGGCATGAAAGGGGCAGGCCATGCCCCGAGCAGAACCTGCCCCTCCTCTCCTAGGCCCCTCCTCTCCTAGACCCCCCCTCTCCTAGGCCTACCATAGCTCTAGTGCAGGTGCTGGCCTAGCATTACCTCAAGACTATCTACAGACCCGTGGGCACCAGCCATCGGGCCTCAGCTAGGTTGCATTCACAGTGCTGCACAGACTGGGTGCTGTCTGCCAGGTCAGTGGGTGAGTGCTCTAAAGAGGAATGACTAGTGCTCCCACCCAATCTATTTTTTTTTTTTTAATTTTTATTAATTTCGGAGACGAAGGGAGAGGGAGGGAGAGAGAGAACCAATGATCGGCCTCCCGTCAGGGGCCCCACATGGGGAGACCAACCTCGCAACCTGGGCATGTGCCCCGACCTGGAATCGAACCGTGACCCCCTGGTTCACAGGTGGATGCTCAACCACTGAGCCCCGCCAGCTGGGTGCCTCACCCAATTTCCCCCTCCCAGGCCCAGGTCCGTGCTCACCTCGTAGCCCAGGAGGACCCCGTTCATGTCCGGCGGCACCGCTTCCCAGGTCACGTTCATCTCTGAGGCTGAGACCCCCTTGGCCCAGACCTTGGACGGGGCCACCTTGGGCTCTGGGGATCAACACAGAATGGCTTTGGATTCCCAGGGCCTCCTTGCGTCCAACAGAGCAGCCACCAACCCCGACGGCCCTTGCTGAGAACTTTAGGGCCCAGGGTCCCCGAGGGTCTCCCTCTCCTCCCCAGGCCTGCGGGGAGACCCGGTGGCAAGGGCTAGAACCCCAGGCCTGTCTTCCCCGCGGGCACCCGTGTCCTCTCCACCCCGCTGTGGGACTGAGGGGGGAGCAGCAGCTGCGATGGGGCAGATGGGGCAGGGAGGGGGGGCCCGGGGCCGCCCACCTTCCTCCGCCGAGTACACGAGGGCAGTGAGGCTCTCGGGCCCGTCCCCTCGGCGGTTGTAGCTGCGGATCTTGACCTCGAAGGGCGTGTAGGGCCGGATGCTCTCGTTGCTGTAGACGAAGTACTGGGCGTCGGCGCCGGGCACCCGGGCGCTCTGCCAGCCGGCGCTGCCCTGCCTGCGGAAGGACAGCAGGTAGCCGAAGCCGTCTCCGTTCTGGTACTCCCGTGACATGGGCTGAGGGGCAAGAGCGTGGCATGGGCGAGGGGCCGCGGGTGCGTGTCCTGCCCATCCGGTGCCCCTACCCAACCTCCACCAGGAGGGCGGCCGGGACTGCGCCCTGGCGGCGTGCACCCTGTGCGGGCACTCCTGCGGGAGGCCGCGGGCGCAGGGGAGGGGGAGGACGGCGGCTGCGGGGCTGGGCCCGGCTCTGTGAGGAGCGGGGGCAGGACGTGTCCCCCCAGAGAACGGGGAGCACGTGTTTGCCTGTCGGAGCGCTTACCGTCCAGCTGACAATGAGCTCGCCGGGGGCTCCACCACCTCCGCTGAGCCCCGAGGGTGCCACGAAGGGGGCTGTGGGACCGAGGGACACAGATGTGATGGGTGGTTAGTGGGCAGTGCGGGAACCAGAGGCCTCTCTAACGCTGTGCTGTCAGCGGGCCCAGACTATCCGTCTCATCCTGCCGCTGCCACGCCCACGCCCACGTTGGGTCCCTTCGTAAACTCTGTCCACGGCCAGGCAGTGTCCTGCCTCTCTCTCGGGCTTTTCCCTGCCCCGCTTCCCGAGTGGCTTTCCAGTCCTGAGCCCCTGCCGGGGCTGGGGGGCTGACGGGCTCTCGCGCTGGCCTTTGCCTGGGACAGGCTCAGAGCGGGCAGGCGCCTCCCTCTTGTAGGTGCTGACCAGGCCACCTCCCCTCCGGCCCCACTCAGGTCGGACACCGCCTTTCGGGAGGGCTGTGGGCAGACAGCCATTCCTCCTGCTCCCAAAGGAACCATCGGAGGACTGGGAGACACTGGCTGCTTCACGAGGCCCTGCACCACACACACACACACACACACACACACACACACACTCAGAGTCATACACTCAAACACTCACACATGCTCACACACACACACACACACACACTCAGTCATACACTCAAACACTCACACATACACACACACACACACACACACACTCAATCATACACTCAAACACTCACATATACACACACACACACAGTCATACACTCAAACACACACACACACACACACACACACACTCAGAGTCATACACTCAAACACTCACACATGCTCACACACACACACACACACACACACTCAGTCATACACTCAAACACTCACACATACACACACACACACACACACACACACTCAATCATACACTCAAACACTCACATATACACACACACACACAGTCATACACTCAGTCATACACTCATAAACACTCACACATGCTCACACACACACACACACAGAGTCATACACTCAAACACTCACACATGCTCACACACACACACACACACACACACTCAGAGTCATACACTCAAACACTCACACATGCTCACACACACACACACACACACACACACTCAGAGTCATACACTCAAACACTCACACATGCTCACACACACACACACACACACACACACACACTCAGAGTCATACACTCAAACACTCACACATGCTCGCACACACACACACACACACTCAGTCATACACACACACACACACTCAGTCATACACTCAAACACTCACACATACACACACACACACACACACACACTCAATCATACACTCAAACACTCACATATACACACACACACACAGTCATACACTCAGTCATACACTCATAAACACTCACACATGCTCACACACACACACACACAGAGTCATACACTCAAACACTCACACATGCTCACACACACACACACACACACTCAGAGTCATACACTCAAACACTCACACATGCTCACACACACACACACACTCAGAGTCATACACTCAAACACTCACACATGCTCACACACACACACACACACACACACTCAGAGTCATACACTCAAACACTCACACATGCTCACACACACACACACACACACACTCAGAGTCATACACTCAAACATTCACACATGCTCACATGCACACATACACTCAGAGTCATACACTCAAACACTCACACATGCTCACACACACACACACACATACACTCAGTCATACACTCATAAACACTCACACATGCTCACACACACACACACACAGAGTCATACACTCAAACACTCACACATGCTCACACACACACACACACACACACACTCAGAGTCATACACTCAAACACTCACACATGCTCACACACACACACACACACACTCAGAGTCATACACTCAAACACTCACACATGCTCGCACACACACACACACACACACTCAGTCATACACACACACACACACTCAGTCATACACTCAAACACTCACACATGCTCACACATGTTCACACACACTCACACACAGTCATATACTCACATTCACACACACTCCCATGCTCACACACTCCTATGCTCACACTCTCTCACACACACACTTCCTCATCGCTGATTTCTGCAGCTCGTGCACTCCCAGGGAGGTCATCTGCCCACCACCCCAGCGTCCTGGGTTCAAGTCCCGAGTATGACCCTTTCCTTCTCCAAACTTTTTCCCCAGTAAAAACCCTTTTTGTTTTGAGGTATCATAGATTCAATGGAGCTGTCAGGTTGCCCCATGTTTTAACGAGGCCTTGGCCAGGCCGTGGTCAGTGCCCAGGGCCGTGTGCAGGGCAGTGGCCGGCCCTGGCCTGCGTTGCCTCCTGTTGCGTTAGAGTCTGAAGCCTGGTCAGCGGGGCTGGGACTCGGCGAACTGCTCTTGGCTGGGGCTCCCTGGAGGAGGGTGGTGTCTGTGGCCGAAGCCACTTCCCTTTGGGACACCCAGGGCTGACCTGCTTCCTTGGTCCGGATCTTGCTGGAGGGCCCACTGGGCTCCCCAGTGCCCAGGATGTTGCTGGCGATGACCCGGAACTCATAGTCCATCCAGGGTGTGAGGCCCAGCACCTGGGCGGTCTCCGCGTTGCCCTCGATGTTGGCGGGATCTGCAAGGCACGGAGGAGGCGGTGGTCTGGACGGGGCGGGCAGGGCTGAGCCTGGCCCACCTTCTGTGCCCAGCCCTTGGGTGGGGCCTGACACATGCAAAGCACTCAATACCCCTTTCAGAAACGAGTCCTCCCCGCCCTGGAGCCTCTGCTGGCATCGTGGGCACCATGTGGGCACTGCCCAGTAACATTCCCACCAGCTCAGGGTGCACTCTGAGTGCCTCCTCCTTCAACTCCCCCCACGCTCCTCTGACCTGGGCCACCATCTCCCTGCTGGCCTGGGAGCTCTCTGCAGGCAGATGGCCTTCGCTTCTCCCTCTTTGAAGCTCCAGGCTCAGCCCCAGCCCTCTGCCCTCTGCCCCCTCCCCCACTGCTGGCACCCATCCTGGCCTTGTCCATCCTGGCAGCACAGGGCACTTACTGGTCCGAACTTGCTTCCACTTCCCCGCAGGCGGAGTGCGAGCTTGCAGGGTGTACTTGGCAATGGGGCTGTGGTTGTCAAAGCCTCGGCTCCAGCTGAGCTGGACAGTGGTGTCACCGATGTCCCTTACCACCATGCCTCCCGGAGGGCCCGGGGGACCTGCGCCAGACAGAGGTCAGAGCATTGTGGGTCAGCACTGGGCAGCTTCCAATGGAAGCCAATCTCCCCCAGGCTGGTTTGGGCTGGTGAAGTGCCACGTGGAGGCAGCAGGGGGCGCTACACACAGGCTCTGGTGGGAGAGTGAGGAATGGGGTTTGCAGAGTGGGTGGGATGTGCCCAAGGCTGGGAGGGTCCCAGAGACCCTCACAGAGGGATGTTCACTCCCTTTCCAGCACAGAGAACTTCTGGCCTCAGCAAAGTTCTCCACTCTCGGGATGTGTTTAGCAGTGCTTTCTAAGATATTGGCTTTGGAGGAAGAATATTCTATTCCTCTAGGACAGTGGTCGGCAAACTGCGGCTCCCGAGCCACATGTGGCTCTTCGGCCCCTTGAGTTTTTAGCAAAGGCCAGCTTAGGAGTACCCTAATTAAGTTAATAACAATGTATCTACCTAGATAGTTTAAGTTTAAAAAATGTGGCTCTTGCCGAAACCGGTTTGGCTCAGTGGATAGAGTGTCAGCCTTTGGACTGAAGGGTCCCAGGTTTGATTCCGGTCAAGGGTATGTACATTGGTTGCAGACACATCCCCAGTAAGGGGTGTGCAGGAGGCAGCTGATCGGTGTTTCTCTCTCATCGATATTTCTAACTCTCTATCCCTCTCCCTTCCTCTCTGAAAAAAATCAATAAAACATATATTTTTTTTAAAAGTGGCTCTCAAAAGAAATGTCAGTCGTTGTGCTGCTGATATTTGGCTCTGTTGACTAATGAGTTTGACGACCACTGAACTGGGATCTATAAGGAACCGCCAGATAAGTCCAGCTCAGCGAACTTCTGTCAGAAACACTTCCCCACAGCCTGGGGAGAGGCGGGGAGTGAGGGAGGGAAGGTCAGAGCAGCCCATCTGGCCCCTGAGGAAGTTGGGGTGGGGGTGGGGAGGCAGTGGGACACCCCATCACCTCGGACCAGGACGGTGGCCTCCTTGGATGCACTGTCCACCACCGTCTGGGCCGAGCAGGTGTACTTCCCGCCGTGGCGCAGCTGGGCATTCAGGATGGTCAGGTCTCCGACCGTCTCCTTCTGCACCCGGGGGACAGGGAGAGGGCCGGTCAGGGGGCACAGCTCTGCCGGCCCCCCCCCACCCCCCCCCCCCCCACATCTCGGTCCCAGCTGTTCAGTGGGAGGGATCCCCTCCTCCCCAGTGAGCCCCACCGGGGACCAAACACAGTCTGTGACACGAGACAGTCTACAAGCACCCGAGTGACTGATGCCATGGGCGCTGGGGGCAGGATCACCACAGCGGGAGAGAGTGGCCCAGTGCCTTCGGGGGCTGTCCCTCATCTCTCCTAAGCCCACGGGCCCCGGAGAACCCAGAAACTGCCATCCCGGGGAGGATGGGTATGATCCGAGGATGAGTCTGCCCCGGCTGGCATTCCCGAGGGAGCCGGGAAAGGCTGTGGGCGGTCAAGGCCATCTTGGGCCTCTCGTCTGCCCCACAGAAGGGTGTGGCTCTGGGTTCTCGGCCTCGGGCCTCACCACGCTGGCCCTCCGGTAGTGACCCCCGGGCTTGTCGGGGTCGATGGGGAAGTCGTCCAGGGCCCAGACGAAGGTGAGGTCCATGGTGGGGTCGTGGGAGGCGTGGCACTGCAGGGTCAGGTTGTCGCCCAGGTTGATGTCGGCACTGGAGGGGGCGAGCGTGATCTTGGTCGCATCTGCCGAGAAACACAAGGCCTCCGGGTGGGTGAGGGGAGAGGTTTGTCCCGAGCCCCAGGAACCAGAAGGGGCGCCGTGGCCAGCGTACCCGGACCTCCCAGCAGCCCCAGGAGCGGGAGGCGGGACTGCATTCTGGATGGAGGCGAGAGGGTGGCCCCGAATGAACCCGGGTCCCAGAGTAGTCTCACAACCAAGCTGGGAGGAGCGTGGGACTCCAGGGCGCGGTGGCGAGGGGGGATGGGCCCCCGTGGCTGAGTCCTCGGGCCTCGGCCACACCACGCCCTTACCTCGCACAGACAGGATGCCCGTGCTGTTGGCTTTGCCCATGAAGTTCTCAGCGAAGCACGTGTATTTGCCTTCATCCGACCGGCTGATGTTTCTTATGATCAAGGTGCCATCCGGGGTTACTGTCACTCTGCAGCCAGGACAGAGCAGATGGGGCCACCCCGGGGACACACACAAGGAGAACGCGGGGGGTGGGTGGGTGGGGGCACGGGAGAGGCTCGGGGTTGCGGGGGGGAGGGGGGGGAGGGTGGGCGGTACCTGCTGCTGTTGACCAGGATCTCGGTGCCTTTGCTCCAGAGCACCATGGCCTTCGGGGCTGCCCGGGGCTGGCAGGGGATCGTGACCTCTCCCCCGCGGGCGGCAGGGATCAGGCGCCTCACGGGGTTCAGCCTGAAGTCGGGGGCCAGTGCTGGAAGGAACGGGGAGCACCCCACAGTCACCCAGGGCGTCGTGACCGGGCCGGTGACTAAGACGTCACCTGGCCAGGTGCTAAGCACCATGGACCTTCGTGGTCAGTCCAGGAGTGACCCTTAGCACCACTTCCAGAATCCACCCGGAATCACCCCCTTCCCATCACCCACTGCCCCCATTGCCCCCGCGCTGCTACCAGCCCCCACACCTCCTGCTGGACTGTGAAAAGGCCCCTTATAGGTCTTCCTGTTTCTGCATTTTCTTTCTGCAATTCCTCCCCGCCCAGCAGCCAGGGGTATCTTTTTAAAAACATGCATTAGGCACTCAGAATGAAGTCCAGCTTCTCACAGGGACTCAGAACTAAGTCTCTCTCTGCAATCCCATCTCACTGTTCTTTGCCCCTCACTCAGGGTGCTCCAGTCACCTGGGCCATTGTTGTTCTTTGAAAATGTCACCCTTTCCCTGCCCCAGGACCTGTGCACTGGAAACCCCCAGATCTTCACATGGCTGGCTCCTTCTCAACACTGCGGTCAGACTCTCAAAGCCACTGCCTCGAGAGGTCTTCTTCGACCTCTCCATATCACTGCCCCCCCCCCCCCCCCGTTTTTCCTTAGTCTGTTTTTTTTTTTCTTAGTCATATATATTCTGTATTTTTAATGGCTGCCTGAAATTATCTTATTTAATGAGTTGATTTTGTGTTTATTTGCCCTCTTTCTCCATTGGACTGTAAGATACTTAAAGGCAGAGACCTTATAGGAGGAGGTACTGAGTAAATATTAGTAGAATGAATGAATGAATGAATGAACGAGCCTTCCGAAGCCTCACTAAAACTTGATGAGATAGGCACCACTGTGCCCATTTTACAGATGAGAAGACTCAAGTTTCAAGAGCTCAAGTCACACAATAAAAGGATATGAGCAGCTGCTAACAGTTGCTGGGCACCTGTTATGCTTTGGGCAGGCCGCTTACGCTTTACCTCTGTCATCTCATGAAATTCTCATAACAGCTGTGTGAGGGCGGGACTACCGCCCACATTCTATAAATCAGGAAACTGAGGCACAGCGCTGAAGGGTACAGGCAATCTAATTGATCTGGTTTCAAATGACTTTTGCCATCTTTTTTTTTTTTTCTCCTTTTTTTTTTTTTTTTCACTGCAACAAACATATAAATTGTGCCAAACATGGAACAAGCCACCTCATCTCCTTTCTTAAAACCCTGAGTTCTACTCAAAAGCTGTTGGAAAGCGAAGGAAAACTGCAGGTATGTTGTGCGTTTAGAAATACTGCTTGACAATTCCTAGTGCCCCCCCCCCCGTGCCCCCCGGGGGTGTCCCCGCCTCCCTGGGCCCGTCACCTTGCACGGCCAGCTCAGCGCTGGCGTAGATGGTGCCATGCTTGTTCTCCGCCACACACTGGTACATGCCCGAGTCCTCCAGGCTCAGCTTGGAGAACCGCAGGTCCCCGGCCAGCACCTCCACCCGGGTCTGTGCAAAAGAGCCGGGCGCAGGGTGGGGCAGGGGCGCCGGGGCCAGGGGAGGCCCAGGATGGAGGGGCCCGCTCCCTGGAGGAGGGGGCTCACATGCCTAGTCCCACCTCAGCGGCGCCTGGAATTCAGGACTTGAGTCTCTGGGCCTCTCTGTACATCAGCACTGAGGCCAGAGGGACTGAGGCCAGGGGGGCGAAGTGACCCGACCGGGACCACACAGTGTTTCTGTGGCTGAGCCGGGCCTGGACTCCATCCGTCAGGAGTCTACCCGGCTGACCAGCCTGTGGCCATGTGACTCGTGGATGGAAAGAAGTATCTAGAAACACCCTTTAGCCCTGGGGCAGGGGCGGGGGGGGGGGAGGTAGAGGTGTGGGAGGAAGTCCCTTTACCTGGGAGGCCAGAGGCTCCCCATTCCGCAGCCAGCGCACTGTGGGCCGGGGCTTGCCGGCGGCCGCGCAGCCCCAGCGCAGGCTGGACCCGATGTCAGCCTCCATATCGGAGATCACCTTGAGCCACTCGGGCTGGGCTGTGGGGTGCAAGGGAGAGAGAGGTTGGGGTTGAGCAGGGAGGAGCCTCCAGCTCATCGAATGGGCCGGGATTGCAGCACTGCAGTTCCTGTGCCGGACAGCAGAGGGAGCTCTCAGCGTCCTGGGACGTGGTGAGAAGGGGCTCCAGCAAGTTGGCATGTGCAGCCCGTGCCACTGGCTGTCTTAGCAACTTAAATCCTTCTGCCGCCTTCCACGTGCTATCTGTAACGCCAGCGGAAGCGCCGAGCTGGCCATGGCGCTATTCTCTTCTGTCCCCACACCCAGGGCAGTCCTGGAGCCAGAGGCTTAAGCAAGCGGCCTCCCAGGCTCCTCCCTGACTCTTGGACGGACTCCGTCGGCCGGAGGAGGCCAGGGCGAAGGTGGGGAGAGGCGTCCTCGTACCCTGCACGATGATGCGGCCCTGGACGCTGTCTCGGCCCTTGGAGTTCTCCGCCTCACACTCGTAAGTGCCCTCGTCCTCGAAGCCCACGCTGGGGATGTGCAGGGTCGGCTCGGCCGTGGCCCACTGCGGGGACAAGGAGCCGTCCACCTTGCGCCACTTGATCCTGGGGACAGGGCTGGCGGGGAGACAGAGCCGGAGGGGCTGCATGACTCCCCTGTGCGGGCAGCTCCCCACACCCAGACCCCCAGGTCCTCCCGAGATGCTGGGCAGGTGGGGGTGGGGAGGAGGGCACTCACTGGGGGCCTGGGAAGAAACTGAGGGAGGGAAGGGCCTCTCCCAGGTGAGCTTGGGGCACAGACCAGGGAGGGGCAAGAAGGGGGGCTCCCTCTTCCCTCCACGCCCCTGAACAGTTGTGACACCCGTGAATGTGGTCTTCCGCGTGGTCTATACCGGAAGCTGACCGGCCCTCCCGCCCCCATCTGCGCTGACCACCGTGCCTCTTCTGGGCCTGCCCTCGCCAACTAGTGGCCTTGACCTTGACCTGCGTCTTTATGGGCCCTTTGCCCCTTTTGCCAACAGGCCTGGCCTCCGCGTCCCACAGGGCCCCAGCTGTTAGTCATCTGTGCGCTAAGATGGACTGAGGTCGCAGTGCGTCTGTGCACACGGGTTCTCTGGAAGCCCAATCGCTCTCCCCAGAGCAGGGGCAGCCTGGGCTTCCTCAGACAGCAGGAGGGACTCATGCTGCAGATGTTTATTTATGGAACACCCGCCGTTTGTGCCGCCCGTTTCATGGAATCCTTCTCCCGGGAGAGCATGATTCCTATCGCAGTTTTTTTTTTTTTAAAAAAGGCAACGAGTCAGCAGCCACAGACTCCTGACCAAACGCCAAGCTCTGCTCTGAGCACTTGACGTATATGAACGCACTGCCTCCTCATCACGACCCCACCAGGTAGGATCTATTTATTACTGTCACCATGCTCAAATAAGGCAATGGGGCCCAGAGAGGTTATGTCCTTTCCCCAAGGTCTCCCAGCCAGCAAGTGGCGGAGTTGGGATTAGGAACCGAATTCTTAATTTTATCTAACTGTAATGAATGAAACGTTGACTTTAACTAGGGTGGGCAGGCCCGATCAGGGCAAGTTAGTTCAGTCGGTTAAGGCAGGCCGGGTGTTTAGGGCTCAGAGAGTGGTCGGTGCCAACTGTGGGCCTGGCACCCCGCTAGACCCCGAGAGAGGCGCCAAGATGACCGAGTGCTGCCCCTGCCCGCCCCCTTTCTCTCTGGGGTCACCCGCGTCCCGCCTGCCTGCCCTCCCCCGCCACTCACTTCCCGAAGGCGAAGCACTCCAGGGTGACCTGCTGGCCCAGCAGTGCGTACGTCTCCGCGGGGAAGCGGGCCTTGATGCTGGGCGCGAAGAGCCTGGGGTCTGGGGAGGGAGGGGGTGGCAGGTCGGACGCTAGAGGTCAGGGTCAGGGGCTCCCGCGCCAGGATCTCAGCCCAGCTCCTTCCTGACTCGCTCCCCCTGGGGGACCTGGGCCGAGCGGCTGAGGTCTTGCAGCAGGAGGACCCGGTGGTCTGGGCCCCGGACTCTGTGCCCTTGAGCTGCTTCACAGCCGGGGAGGGAGAACCCCTTTCTCCACTGCCGCGGCCCCCCCCCCCCCCCCCCCCCGCTCCCCCTGCCCCTCAGCTCTCTCCGCCCGCCCGGCCGGCCGACCCTGACCCGACCTTCGGCAGCCAGGTTGAGCTGCGCGAACTTGCTGAAGACGCTCTTGGTGGAGAAGTCCATGTGGCTGGTGGCCAGGCAGGAATAGTTGCCCAGGTCGGAGGCGTTGGTGCGGGCGATGTACAGGTTCCCCGTGGTCTGGGACACGAAGTGCCGCCCGTCCGTCGGGATGAAGTTGGGGAACTCGTTGAGGAGCCAGCGGTAGGACAGGCCTAGGACGCGGGGCGTGTGAGGGCACCAGGGGGTGCTGGGCTAACGGGCGGCTCTGGGTGGGTCCCCAACATGCTGGGGGGGGTGGGTCCCGAGAGCCCCGTTCTCTGAGCTGGGCTGAGGGGGGACCTAGAGGGGAGATTGCCCTTGATCCCTGCCCCTGGGGAGAGCAGTGCCCCTGACAAGGATTGGCTGCAGGGACCTCCGGCCGGAAGGGGACGGCAGGGCAGCTAGAAAAGGACCGGCCCATCCAGGAGCCATCCCTTAAGGCTGAGGGCCCAGGGGAGCTTCCGGGCGTCACTCACACCTTTCACCCACCCTCCTCCGCGGAGCGGCTGGCATCCCTGAGCCCTCTGTCTAACCATGGGTTGGCCAGGGCCCCACTCACCTGGGTAGTGGGCGGGGGGGTTACAGGGCAGCATCACTCCCCAGCCCTCGTGGGTTTTCACCGGGTCCCGCTCCTCCTTGGAGAATTCCTGCAGGACTGGAGTGAGGGCCAGGCCGTGCTCAGGCACCGTCCTCCCGCCCGCCCGCCGGGCCCTCCTGCTCAGCCTCCGCGGGGGGCAGCCACCTGCCTCCTCTGGACACTTCTCCCCGCCCCCACCCCTCCCCGGGGATGTCCCGGCACCCCACGGGTCTGGTCTCACAGCCGAAGCGCAGGACGGCCTCCCTGCTGACCACGGTGCCCACGGGGTTGGAGGCCAGGCACTGGTAGACGCCAGCGTCCTGGGCCTTGGTGGGGCTCATGATGACCAGGTTGCCACCCACCAGCTGGTGGTGGGAGCTGGGCTCCAGCTTCATCTCGGTGCCGTTCATCTTCCACCTGCGGCGGGAGGAGGGCCCCTGAGTCCTGGCTGCACAGCATCCCGAGGCCTCACCCACCGTGGGGGCTCACCATGTGAGGTCTCACCACCATGGGGTCCCACCATTATGTGGTCTCACCCATCATGGGGTCCCACCACATGGAGTCTCACCTGTAGGTGGCCGGAGGGCTGGCCCGGGCCCGGCACGCCAGCGTCACCTTCTCCTCCGTGGACTCCTCTGGGAACAGCAGGCTGAGCGGCTGGTCTTCGAAGACGGGGCCGAAGGTGGCCGGGGACCCCCGGGCTGAGCTTCCAGCTGTGGTGGGGACACGGGCCTCAGGGACCGAGGTGCACCTGGCCCCCGGGGCGGGGCTGCCAGGAGAATTCTCACGGGCGGGGGGGGGGGGGGGGGCAGGCTCTGTTTTCTGCAACATCCGGTCCAGCACCACTAGCCACTGTGGAGCCTCAACATGTGGCTAGTGCCACTGAGGAACCGAATCTTTAATTTTATTTAATTGTAACTAATGAAATGTTGAATTTAAACGGGGTGAGCAGGCCCAATCAGGGCAAGTTAGTTCAGTCGATCACCCATCCTGCACGGGTATTGAGCACCTGCTGTATGCTGGCGCTGGGCTAGCGAGTGTGTTGTAAACATGAGGAAGACACAGACCCCGTTCCCCCCAGGAGCCTGCAGTCTGGAGGGCGGACAGGAAGGGCCAGCTCAGGGGGCAAGAGCCACGCTAGCAGGTTAGGTCCAAGGTACAGGGGGACCTGGAGCGGAAGCAGGGGCCCTGCCAGGGGCGGTCGGGGATCTCTCGGGTAACTGGTCTGCAGGCTGTGAGGTCGGCCTTGCAGGATGTGTGGGAAGTCACTGGTCAAAAGGGGGAGAGGGACTTTATGTCTAAGGAACAGGTTGTCCTGAGAGAATGGGCCCTGGTTCTGAGCTTCTTACCAGCTGTTCTAGAACTTTCTGAGCCCATCTCCACCTGTGCAATGGAAAGAAGGTGCACTCCCCTCCTTGTGGGAGGCTCAGCCTGGCATGGGCGTGTGCTCAGCAGATGTCTGCTGACCCAGGTGTGGGTGGGGGAGGGCTGGGGGAGGAGGGAAGGCTTTCTGATGGGTGGATGGTGTGCACGCTGCTTTGGGGCCGTTTGCATACAACCCCAGTGTGACAGCTCAAGGAGGAGAGGCACAGCCCTGGCTGGTTTGGCTCAGTGGATAGAGCGTGGGCCAGAGGACAGAGGGTCCCGGGTTCAATTCCGGTCAAAGGCATGTACCCCCTGGGTTACAGGCTGGATCCAGGCCCTGGGCCCCTGCAGGAGGCCTCTTTCACATCCATGAAATCATTGTGCCTCTTTCACATCCATGTTTCTCTCTCTGTGTCTCTCCCCCTGCTGTTCATCGCTCTACAAATCAATGGAAAAATACCCCCTGGTGAGGATTAACGAAAAGAAAAGAGAGGGGGGTGGGGAAAGAAAAGAAAAAAGAAAGAGAGGCGCAGAAGAGGGAAGGCTGGGCCAGGTCACGGGGCAGGTCTGTGGCTCGTGCAGGTCTGCACCTCGGCCTCCTGAGTGAGCTGAGTGAACGGGCACCTCAGGGCCAGTGCGAGCTCCACCAGGGCAGGGCCTGGGCGCAGGGGGGCGGGAGTCGCCCCTGCCTGTCCTGGGGGATGGGGAGCGGCTCCGTGTGCCGATTCCTGCGGCCAGGCTCATGCGCCTTCGTCAGCGCGGAGCCGGGCCACCCCTAATTGGTGCACCCTCAGTGCAGCTGGTTCCAGGCCCTCCGAGGGGGTCAAGGGGCTGTGGGGTCTCCATGAACCAATTAGTGCCTCCTCGCCCAACGCATCCAGCTGTCACCCTCTTCCAGGGACGGCGGCTCGGTCCCTATGCCACAGCTGAGGCCCTGCTGGACCCCGGGGAGCAGGGGCAGCTGGGAAGCAGCTCTCAGAACGAGGCTGGAGGCAGGGCTCCCTGAAATGCATCCCCCACCCCCATCACCCATCATCACCCATCACCACCCTTCACTGCTGCCCCAGGCCCAGCCTAATCCCAAGTTAATGATGGTGGTGGAGGGGAGGGACCGGGGCCACAGCTGGGACTGCCGAGGGGGGCTGGGAGGGGAGGAGGGGGGCGGAGGCAGCCAGGCTGCTGGGAACCATCTTGCTCCACAGCAGCTTCCAGGAACTCTGTCTTCCCGGAACCCTGGTGGGGGCGGCTGAGGGGGCCCAGGGGCACTGGTGCTTCCAGACAGGCCTTCATCCCAGTAAAGCCTTCTCCTGCACTCAGCCGCGTGCACACCCTCACCCTGACATCTACAGAGGCACGTGCCCACACCTCACACCTGCTGGCACTCCCTTATGGGCACCCACATCGCATGTGCACACACACACACACACACACACACACACACACACACCCTCCCCCCCCCCCCCCCCCACACACACACGCAGGCAGGGTTCCCTGTCCTGGCAGCGCTGCTCCCCAAGCACAGGTGAGGGGCGGGAGACATGAGTGTGGAGGGGAGCCCCCCGGCCTTTCCCTGCACCAGGTGCAGCTCCCCTCCCCTGGGCAGGGCAGCGAGGAGGTGGAGCCCAGGCCCGTTCCAGGGAGGGCTGGGAACAAGCCACAGGAGGTTCCACTCCAGCCTCTGGAGCTCTGCTGCGTGGCAGACCGGGCCCCCTCTACTGTGGCCTTCCCTGCATCTTGGGCCTAAGGACCTCGGCGGCTGCCCACACCCCTGCCTCCGGGGATGGGTTCCCAGAGTTCTCCCTGAGGGCTCAGTGCTGAGCGCCCTGGCCCCGCTCTGCTCTCTGCAGGCTGGGAGTCCCCTGCTCCTCAGCCGGGGCTCCCCAGCCCAGAGCTCCTGGGGGACCCACAGGGCCCTCCCAGGCACCTAGGCCTGGGGCTGGGGCTGGGACACTCCTCCCACCCGCGGGTCATTCCAGTTTCCCAGCAGCCTCTCTGGCCCGGGTACAGGACTGAGGGGCGGGTGCAGGACTGAGAGGCGCTGGGACGCGCTGAGACGGTGGGAAGCATGCCAGCCGGGTCCTTCCCTGGTGACACGAGAACCTAGACCGTGTGGCCGCAGCCTTGAGGGAGGGGTGGGAGCAGCCTGAGCTGGTGGGGCTCCACGAGGACAGAGGAGGATGGGGAGCACGGGCACTCTTCCTCCCAGGGAGATCTTAGGGAGAAAAGGACCGTCTGTGGATCCGGGCTGGGGTCAGGGCAGAGGGGCCGGCGGTGGGCCTAGCGAACGCCTGGAGTTGCAGCAGGTGGCCCGAGTGCTCCCCAGCGACCAGGAGGGCTGGGTCTCCGGCACCCTCTCCAGAGTCCAGCTACCCGGGCCTCTCAGCCTACACTGCTCTCTTCTCCTCCCATCAGCGCGTCTTCCCCCCCCCCCCCCCCCCCTCGCAGCACCCCTGGCATGAGAGCCCTCTTGCCTTTTGCCTGGGCCCCCGGGGCTCTGCCTCCCCTCTCCCCCAGCCTGCTCCACCCGGTCTGCCAGGGGAGGGAAGAAATAAATGTCGGCCCCTGCACCACCCAGAAGGACTTCCTCCAGCCACGGGAATATTCTGTATTTGTGCTGGTCCAGTGTGGCAATTGGCCCTTAAAATGTGGCCAGCACCACTGAGGAACTAATTTTAAAACTGAATTGCTCTTCATTTTGACCGTCCCGTGGCTATTGGCTACTCCACTGAACAGAGCAGCCTTCGAGGCCTCCACTGTGGGCTGATGCTGCGGGGTCTGGTTGTGCCGCAATCCGGCTGGGTGACCCAGGGCAAGCCTTTTACCCTCTCTGATCATGCTTCTCTCTCTTTCTTTCCTTCCTTCCTTCTTTCTTTCCTTCCTTCCTTCCTTCCTTCCTTCCTTCCTTCCTTCCTTCCTTCCTTCCTTCCTTCTTTCCTTTAAAATATATTTTATTGATTTTTTACAGAGAGGAAGGGAGAGAGATAGTTAGAAATATCGATGAGAGAGAAACATCAATCAGCTGCCTCCTGCACATCTCCTATTGGGGATGTGCCCACAACCAAGGTACACACCCTTGACCGGAATCGAACCTGGGGCCCTTCAGTCCGCAGGCCGACGCTCTATCCACTGAGCCAAACCCGTTTCGGCTGATCATGCTTCTTTCATCTCTACGTGGCCAAGACTCAGTCCCTCTCCCAACCGCAAAGGGAAGGAAGATCCATAAATGGGGAGACTCTAGCCAGGAAATGCCTCAGAAACGCTAAGTGCCACAGCACTGCAAAGCCAGTGGCTTCTGTAGTCATCGCCCCAATAATAGCAATGACATAATCCTAGAAGCACCCGCACCCTGCTGGGCTGCAGGGACCTCCCAGCCCTCTTACCTGGAGAGGCCACGATGGCCACAGCCAGCAGCAGCAGCCGCAGCGGTGGTGCCCTCCTCCCAGTGCGGGTCCCCATGGCGGCGTCCGGGCCGAGGGGAAGAGGAGAGGAAAGTGCGGCAGGACGCTGAGCAGGACCTGCGGAGGCAGGAGGCAGGGGCCCTGAGCGGAGCGCCCCTCCCAGCTCCCGGCTGTCTGGCTCTTGCCTGGGCGAGGCCGGAACTGCTCAAGTGCTCGTCCTCCGGGGCCCGGGGGAAGGGGCTTGGCCATTCCCAAGGAGCTCTCCCATGGCTGAGTGCCTCCCGGGCCCCCTGGGGCGTCTGGCGCAGTCACTGCCCTGCCTCCTCCCTGCCCTCCTCTACCCCCTGGGCCACAGGGACCTCAGAGGGGAGACAGTGACCAACTGGGGTCAGGAGGCAAGGCCAGCTGCCAGCTCTCCTGCGATAGCTCCCGTGTGGGTCCTGATGCGAACAGGGCCCGGGCCCGGACCTGGGGAACTAGTGACATCTTTCTCTAGTAATGGGGGCCCACTCCCCCCATAGCTGCCCGGGCAGGCCCAGCCTGGCTTCTAGTGAGGCATCAGGTCTTTGCGGGTGGAGCCATGAGGCCCGTTAAGCGGTGCTCCCGACCACATGGGCGGGCGAACGGGCCAGAGAGGCCTGAGCTGAAAGTGTTCGTGCAGCTCCTGGAGGAGCTCCTTCTGGCACAGGGTCTTGGCTAAATCTTGAGAGCTCAGGGCAACCTGTTCCCTAGGGTGGGGGCCCCCCGAGAACAGCTCACAGCCCCCTCTGCCAGTCTGACGGGTGGGGCTGCATCCCTAGAAGTGAGGCCCGGGCCAGCCTCTCCATCCACTCCCCGTCCCCGGGCCAGCCTTCCAGGACCCGGAGGGAGCGTGGCGTCGCAGGGGCGTGCTTTCGGTGATTTGGGTCCCTGTCAGAGCTGCCACAGGAGCCAGCAGGCAGCCAGTCTGCGTCTCTGTCCTGCCTGCCCCCTCGCAGACACCTAAGAGCAGGAGGGTGGGGGGAGGAGGGTGCTTTGGGCAGGAGGAGAAGCGGGGCCTGGCTGGGGGCTCTTCCACTCGCTGTCTGCAAACCCGCCCCCTGGGTCTCTGTGCCTCATACGTAGAATGGCTGCTCTCTACGGCCCCTTCCAGCTCTGAGACTGGGACTCGCAGAGCACAGGGCGCTGAGGGCCTGGGTGCTGTCCCCTGGGCGGGGTGGCCGGGGAGAAGGCAGGTGCCGGTGGCTCTGACTCGTCCCCGGGCCTGCACAGGGTCTGAAAACCACAGCACGCTCAGTACCCCCATCTCCCTTCATGCTGTGTTCTTGGAAAGAGAGACCCCAAACCCTCTTAAGCCTCTTCGCCCAACTCCCAATCCAGCCTCTTGCCTTTGTCAGGAAGGGCCTTGGGGCCATCTCTCACGACTACCTGCCCCCCCCCCCCCCCCCCCCCCCCCCCCCGTCCTGGCCACGTTCAGTTCCAGAAATTCAGCACTTCCGGCCCTTCCCCTGACACCCCATCTCAGTGCTGTAGTCACATGACTCCCCTCCTCTGAAATGGCCTCCCCGGGCCGGGCACACACCTCCACAGCCTACACGGCCCCATTCAAGCTCACCCAAGACCCAAACATGCCCCACAAGCACGCAGTTAGAATCCAGCTCGCATCCTGACTCCGTGGCCCTGCCCGAGGAGGGAGACTGCCTCCACAGGAGGCTGTGAGCTCCCCACAGGAGACAGTGTCTCCACGTCTCACCCGAGCTGGGCAAAGTGCCTGGCATGGAATAGCTCTGACGTGTGGTGCTGTTTGAGGACAGCTGTGTTCTGTGCCTCCAGGAGCCTGTGCACATCGCTCACGCTCACACTCACACTCACACTCACACTCACACTCACACTCTCACTCTCACACTCACACTCTCATACACTCACACTCACACTCTCACACTGACTCATACTCACACTCTCACACACACACTCAACACTCACATTCACACACTCACTCATAGACTCACACTCTTATACACTCACACTCACACTCTCACACTGACTCATACTCACACTCTCACACTCACACGCACACTCACACTCACACGGTGGAGCTCAATGACAACTGATTGGGCTAACCAGGCTCCAAGCGCTCCCCAGAACAACCCAGGGCCAACTCACCCTCTTTCTCCCTCATACACACACTCAGGTGCACACACTTTCACCCTCACACACTATCTTACACTTTTAAAAAAAAGTTATTGATTGATGAGAGAGAGAGAGAGAGAGAGAGAGAGAGAGAGAGAGAGAGAGAGAGGAACATCAATTTGTTGTTCCATTTATTTATGCATTCCTTGGTTAATTCTTGAGTTCTGACTGGGAATTGAACCTGCAACCTTGGTGTATCAGGACAATGCTCTGGGCAACCGGCCAGGCTCTCATACACTTTTATAGATGCTCTCTCACATATATTCTCACACACATTCCATTTCACACTCACCTTCACACCTCACTCTCTCACATTCTCTCTCCCACACACACTCGGGTCTCTATGGTCACAGGGGCCCTGTCACAGGAACCGGGGAGTATGGCCCCGATGCTGCACTAAAGCAGGCAGCTCTCCCACCAGGGAGGCGCTGGGGCTCAGGGAAGTGTCCAGGGTTTGGCCTCCACGGACAGGATTCGGTGACATCGACTTCATCTCCTAAGGGCTTTGTGAGCTGGACAAGTTCTTCCCCCCGCTGGAGCCTGTTTTCTCACCTGCAAAGTGGAGGTTACTTTGCAGAGCCGTTGTGTGGTCAGTGAGGTACTGGAGTGCCTGCCGGGGAAGTTTGGGGCCTGGGTAACAGCAGGGAGGGGGCCAGAGAGAGGATGGGCTGAGGCCCTCCCAGCTCCAGCCGGAGCGGCCTCACTCAGCTCTGCTTCACGGACTGGACTTCCCCACAGGTTCACTTCAGACCAGGGGAGGGGAACCGTGTTCTGCCAAGGGCCATTGGGTATTTCTAACAACATCATTCACGGGCCATACAGAATTATCAACTTACAAATGAGCCTGCTATATTTGATCAAACATTTAATTAACTCACCCCTCGTGCCTTGGCAGGGCCGGACTGAATGATTCTGTGGGCCTTAATCTGCCCAAGAGCCGGATGTCCCCCAGGCCGGCTTTAAACTAAGGGTCCCCATGGTTCCAAAACGTTTGAAAACTCCCCCTTAACACTAGTGTGGCCCGTCCCCGGGCCAGGCACAGAGAAGGGGCTCCATCATGGCTTGCTCATTCCCGCCCTTTGTCTGCCAGTCTGTGGGCTCAGTGAGGGGCACGGTGCTGGCTTGGGCTCAAGGCCCTTCTTACCCTGAGTATGCCAGGGCCAAGTAGAGACAGACTACCAGGGCGCTGGGGGCCCTGGACAGGAGCCACTGCTGCCCCCGCAGTACTGCAGAGAGCGGGGTGTGTGCGTGCACGTGTGCGTGTTTGCATGTGTGTGATGTTGGTGTGTAGCTGTGTGTCATGCCTATGTGTCCCTGTGGATAGGTGAGGTCTGGTCTTTGTGTCCCTATGTATATGCCTGTGTTTCTGTGGGCCTGTGTTTGGATATGTCTAGTCTTTGTGTGTATGCCCATGTGTGTGCCCATGTGTTTGTGCATGTGTCTGTGTGTGTCCCTGCCTACACGGAGCATGAACCCAGCCCTGCCTTGTCCTCCTGTGGCCCATGAGGAGGCCTGATCCTGGATCACTCACCTCCACCCCCAGCGGTCAGAATGATGTCACCACAGGTAATCACCAAACTCTGTAAATAACCCGATTCTCCTGCTCCTCCTAAATCTCAGCTTGACCCAGAGCTTTGTCAGTCACCTCAGGGCTCAGGGGCCCTGGGCACCCTTAAGGGACAGACCGAGGAGGGCTGGGAAGGGGCTGAAGGGGAGGAGCTCCTGGGTTGCACCAGAGAGGCGTGGCAGCACCAGGGGCCCATCGGCCTGTCAGCTGTACACTGAGCCCCGCTGTGTGCCAAGCCTGTGTGCACACTCACACACACGCGTGGAGTGTGGGTCAAAGGTTGGAGCTGAGACCCTCCAGTTGGCACTTCCTCCCAGCATTCATTGCCATGTGCCAGGCGCTGTGCTGTGCGCTGGGAGACAGTAACAAACCTGCCCTTATGGACCAGCAGCGCCACAAGGATGTGCTCGTGAGCATCATGGACCAGTCCTCTCCTCACGCCATCTGCCCCGTGGCGCGTCCCAGAATGCTCGGGATGGAGGAGGCCTTTCTGTCAGGAGCGAGGCCAGAGTGGAGCTCTGCCAGGCCCGGAGCTGGCCCTGGGAGCCCCGAGCCAGCCAGCCCAGCCCGGCCCAGGCCAGCTGCCCCGGTACAGGGGAGCAGGCACAGCCTGGCACAGGCGGGCACAGGCTGCAGCCATCAGGGGGGCTGGGCCTCTGAGGCACCAACACACAGGGAAGCGGGCTGCTTTGGGGTTCAGAGGCTGCAGGGGGAGCTGGCCGGATGGCTGGCCCAGGGAACAAAGGGCCTGGGGGACAATGAGGGGAGGCGGGGGGGGGGGGGGGGGGGGGAGAGACGGAGAGCTGGGCTCAGGGCCCTGCACAGAACAGCCAGAAAATGACAGACACACACCTCCTCAATGCTACCCCTGGGGACACCCGGCTCCTGGCCCTGCATCCGCCTCCCCGCCACCCTGGGGAGACGGGAGCACCGAGGGCTGCTTTCCGGGGGGTGGGGACAGACAGAGGGGGAATTGGGAGTCCAGTGGAGGGCAGAGACGAAGTGGTTTATTTTAAGGCGACGAGCACCGCCTGAGCCCTCAGGTCCCCCGCCCCACACTGTAGCGCAGCACAGACTAGCGGAGTGGCCCTCCGCCAACGAACCAGCACAGCCCTGGCGACGGTGTCATTCCTTAGAGTCTCTGAGCCTCAGTCTGCGACACGGGGGTAGAAGGGGTAGCCACCCCAAGGGACTCCGGTGAGGTTAGCGCCGTTCCTGGCCCATGGTGAGTGTCGGGGGCGGGGGGACAGACTGGTGTCCGCAGACGCTGTGCCTGGTGGTGTCAGGCTCACTTCCACACAGTCACGGCGAGGGGGCTGCACTCACACGGGTTTAGGATACTGACAGCCTCCCACGTCTCCTTCTTCCTCTCCCGCCTCCCAGGTGCGGGGGCCTGGGCAAGCCCAGCACGCACACCACCCCAGAGGAGGGCACCGGATGCACAGTCACATCTAGACGCCAGCTGTTCAGGAGAGCACCTGGCGAGGACCCACGGGGCACCCCAAGCAGGTGCTCCTCCACTGCCCACCCCACCTGCTGCCCCCCCACCTCAGGTCTCAGAGGGGAGGGGGACTCTGCCTACGACAGGAACCGCCACCTGGGCCAGGATCACTGCATACCCCTCTGGGAGGACAGAGCTCGCTGGTGGCCTGCTGGGGCCACGTGGCAGGCAGGGTGGGCGCGGGCAGGACCGTGGTGGAGAGGCCTCGGTGAGGAAGGCAGGCGCCCCGCCTGGAGGAGGTCCTGACGCGGGGGGACCTTCTGAGTCCCCATGGGGGGCAGGGGAGCTGTGCAGCCGGGCCCTTCCTCAGCCCCTCTAGTGCCCCCTCCCTCCCCGCACCCAGTGGTGCCCGCAGGCTCTTGCATTGGCAGCTGGTTCCCTGAGGCCCAGCCCTGGCACTGACTGCCCTGCCCTCTGAGGAAAAGGGGGGGTGTGAGCTCTCAGCCTGGCCCCGAGGGAGCCTGGCCCTTGATCTTCGGCCTGAAGACCTTGGCCCCCTGCCTCTGCCGCTGCACGGAGAGGCCCTCAGAGTGGGATGTGGACAGAGGGCAGGCCTGCATCTTCCTGGGAGGGGCTGGGGTAGGGGCTGATGGAAGGTGCGAGGCGCTGGGAGAAGGGTCTGTTTTTGAGATGCCAGGAGTAAGAGCAGTTATTTTAATTTGCTTCTGAAGAACCAGATCAGGAAGAAATGAGTGGAGTGAGTTTGCATGTCCCCTCAGGTCTGCAGGAAGGAGACGGCTCCCGATTCCTAGACAGTGTCCTGCAGGCGGGACAGCGCCAAGCCCGATGGGGTGGGTTCTACCTGCTCCGCCCCTCGGGCTGGCATCCGCTCTGGAGCCCAGCTGAACGGCTACTCCGGCTCCATGGCAAGGAGGCAGACACGGGGTGGGACAGCCCCTTGGTCTGAGGAGGCTGGCAGACATTGAGAGGGTGTGGGCTGGGGGCAGAGGAGGCCCCAAGCGTTCATCTGGATGGGTGCTCTGTGTGTGTGTGTGGGGGGGGGGCGCGGTGGGGGGGACATGGTTGTGTGGCTCATCAGATGAGAAGGACGCTGAGCTGTAGTTGGGGCTGCACGGGCCCTGGGATGCCACGGGGTCAGTTTTGGGGGAGCACATCACACGGCCTCTTTTGGTAAACAAGAGAACGTGGGCTTCTGTTGCAGCAGGAGGAGGAACTGCTTTCCTCTGGGATGGCGGCCATCGAGGCACGGAGCCCAGGGAGACCCCCACAGGGTCCAGGTGAGCAAACCATGGGGGTTGGGGGGTCAGGGTGGCTCAGAAGAACGCAAGAGGCTGGGAGAGATGGTCCGCATGGCAGGCAGCAGGGAGAGTCACCAATTGAGAGAGGGTTACCTGAGCCTGGGGGAAATGGACAGGGTCACCCAGCACCACCTCCACCCCCGAGCAAGGCTGTTCCTAACCTTGGACCCCCGTTCCCCACGGCGTCTTTGGAAAGACTGCCCCGCCTCGGGCCCATCTTTCTGGTGAGGAAGTGCCTCCTGCAGTCTAACTTCAATCCCTCCCACTTCACCGGACTATTCTTTGCTCTGGTTCTTCTTTCCATGAGGATTGACCACTTCTTGCTCAACACCCAGGTTCAGCCCCAGGAATCCCTCCAAAGGGGCAAACACCACCCACTCTCAGACCTGGGTTGTCTCTGAGATGCACTGTCTCACAAACTGTTGGTTTGAGGATATTCTGGGCGTGGGGGGTGGAGGATGTGCACCCCCATCCTTCCCCCCCCAACCAGATGAATTACTCCCCTGAATAGCCTTAGCGCCAGAGAGGAAGTCTTGGGGTGCCCTCCCCAGTGCTTACCCCTGAGGCCCGTCCTGCATGTGTCTCTATTTGAGGCTGAAGGTGGAGAGCACGTTTGACCAGGGAAGGGAGTGTGAGGGCTTGGCCAGGTGGGGCGTAGAGGATGAGAGGGAATGTGTGTGTGTGTGTGTGTGTGTGTGTGTGTGTGTGTGTGTGATAGAGATATAGAGGTAGAGAGAGAGAGAGAGAGAGAGAGAGAGAGAGAGAGAGAGAGAGAGAGAGAAAGGAGCCTTGTGCTTCCCTCACTGCTCATGCTGAGCCCCGGAAGGACAGGTGGATCTTGCTGACTGATGTCATGTGCTCAGGGATCCCTTCCCAGCTCTCTCCCTGCCCCCGCTTTGCTGACTCCTGATAGACCCCACAGGCAATCAGGAGGGACTTTGACCTTGTAGCAAAGCCTTGCTTGAATGGGTCTGCAGCCTGGCTGGAAAGGGTTAACTGGCAGACACCCTGGAGAGGGCTGCTGTCCAGGCCCGAAGTCTGGGCTCCGCCCCCACCCCGCCCCCAGGAGCCCAGGTCACACCAGCCTCACAGGTGGCCCACCTCTGGCTGCTCCGGTCCCAGTGAGTGCAGCTGAGAGGAGGCGTGGCGGAGGGGGCTGAGGGGCGCTCTGGCCAGACAGCTGGGAGGGGAGACGGAGTCAGCTGCCCAGAAGACCAGGATGGCTCTGTTGGGCTGCACCCACTCCTGCACTCACTCCTGCCTTCCTGGCCGGGCTGGGAAGGGGGTTCCTGGCTGAGGAGTGAAGCTGGAAGGAAAGGAGGGTGGGGCTGACCAGTCACAGGCTGGACATGGGAAGGGACAAAGCTAAGGGCAGGTGCCTTGGGGGCTGGAAACCCATCTTTCTGCAGGGCTGGGCCTCGGGCACTCACAGCTCCTCCTCCCCTGGTCTGTCTGGATTCCCAAACCTCCAAACAACCTTGACTGACAGCTTTTCCTCCCGGGACACAGGCTCAGCTCCCAGAGGTCCATGCTGGGCGTCCCTGGCTTTGTCCCGTGCATGCGGCCGGGCCTGGGACTCTCTTCCCACAGCCACTGTCTCTTCTCGCCCCCACTTCTGCCTTCCCGGGCCTTGGAACCCCTCCTGGACCCGGTGACAGGATTCCGCTTGGGGCACTGCCTGGGACTGCTCCCCCCAACGCCCCGCAGATCCATTATGTAAGCCCCGCGGTGCGGGGAGAAGGGTGGCCCTCTTTCCCTAGACCCTGACACGGTGTCCCTCCCCTTTCTAGCCCCAACCCCTTTTCTTACCAACTTCATGCAAATCTTTCTCTCCCACCAGTGAAGCTGAGAGGGAGGGATTTGGGGGAAGATAAAGTTGGGGAGGAGGGAGAGGGGAGGGAAGAAAAGAAATGTCAGCCCCTGTGGGCCCAGTCCTTACCCTTTGGGATCTGACTTGCCTCAGTTTCTCCTCCCTAAGTCCCTGCTCCTGGGCAGGCCTTTGCCCAAACCTGCGGTCCACTCCCTCCTCTTTGCAAAGAGGTCACTCTGCTGAGGCAGACGGGGTGCCTCCAGCCTGGACAGTCAGTACCATTCCATCCGGGAGACCTGGGGGCAGGCCAGGGTCTGGGGCCTGGCCTCTGGGACTTTCTGGTCCCTGCCTGGGGGCTGGGGCAGAGTCCACAGCCGCTGCCCCCTCTGAAGGCATTTGCTGTTGTCAGCCAGCGGCCGGACCAGCTACATTCTTGGACAAACTGCCGGAGGCCAGCCTCCCTGCCAGGCGGGGCCTGCTGGGCCCTGCGGAGTGCCACCCATGCAGACAGGGCGGAGGGGACTTCCAGTCCCAGCAGTGAGAAGTCAGACTGACCCCTCGCCCGAAGCAGGGGTTCCCGCCCTGCCCCTGCCTCTGCCCCTCCTAAGTTGCAAGAGCACTGAGTGCCTCCCCACAATAGCACCCTGGGGAGTCCCCCTGCAGCAGCGGCAGCGAAGGAGACAGAATTGGTTGGCACCTACCTGGGGTGGAAGAGGGGTGTTGGCTGGGGCAGGTGGCTGCTGCCCGAGGCGATGAGTCAGAGCTCGCCCGGCCACCAGCCCTCCGGGCCGGCCGCCTCTCCTCCCCGGCTCCCTCAGCCGCTCGCTGCTGTCCTGGAGCAGCGGCTGCGGCAGCCCTGGCGGCGGTGGCGGCGGGCGAGGGCGCTGGTGTGTGTGCGCGCCCAGAGCCACTGCAGCATCTCTGCATCAAGATGTGCTCCTCCCTCTCCCCGGCTCCGCTCACTGGCTGGCTCCTGTCCTCAGCCAACGCTCGGGCCCTGGAGATGACTTCCTCTGCCCCCTCCTTCCCCCTTCCCGTCCCCACCCTCCCGGCTCTACCTCATTTGCTGTCATTTAAGGACCGGAGCGAGCCAGCGTGCCCGCGTCTTCCATATGCATGGGCGGCTCAGCTCAAGGGCGCTGTCTGGCCTGCCCCCTCCACACCCATCCCTCCTCCCCCATCTCATCCAGCCCGGGGGCTGAAGGGGCTGCAGAGGAGGCGGGGTGGGGGGGGGGGCTGCAGAGGAAGGAGAAAGTGGTTCTTGCTCTGCAAACCCTTGGAGACTCCTAGAGCCCAAACTCCTTGTTTTCCCCGGAATCAGAGGAAGGAATGCGGAGCAGAGATCTCCAGCTTGTCACGCAGGGCGGGAGGGGCGGAGGGGTCCTGCGTGGTCACCCCACACGTTCCTCTTCATTGTTTCCCCGATCAAAGCCACACGGCTCTTTGTCAAACGATCCAAACGTGAGAGGAAAATTAGAAATATATAGTAAAAGTCCCTCAACGAATTTGAGTCCCATGCCTCCGTGTCTATTATTCCACGAACACCATTCCATGGATTATTGGTATTATTTTATGAAAATGAACCGCACAAGGCATCATGATTTGCAAAATACTTTGAACGATAATGGATCTTGGGACACGTCCCACATCAGCACAGACGGATCCATGCTCTGTTCTCATCAGCTGATTGGCTGTGGGTGCGAGGCTCAGGGTGCTGTCCTCTCTGAGCCACACTTGGACCTGAAGGGCCAAGTTCACTGCCAGCTCTGAGATGCTGGGTGCTTACCCAGGTGGGCAATGTCTCTCCTGTTCTGCTCCTGTCATGAGGGGCGGTGTGTGTGTGTGTGTGTGTGTGTGTGTGTGTGTGTGTTCGCGCCCAGAAGCAGAGGGACCAGCCATCTGTGGCAGTCATCGGCCCCATCAGGCTGTCACTGTTATCTTATCCCCTTCTGTCCACCTGCTGTCCAGTCACAGGCAAGACCCATGAGTGGTCCAGATGCTGAAACAGCTGGCAGGACCAGGCCCGTCTCCGAGTCTCAGTGGCTGTACCTGTCCAGCCTAGAGCATGGCTGAGTGTCTTCCTGAGCAGAGGGGGTCACAGGGGCTGGGGACAGCGCTGGGTTGAGTGAGGAGCCTGGAGGAGGGGGAGTGGCTGCCCAGTCTCCCGGGGCTGGGATGCCTGCCCAGGTCCCAGGTGCTCTGCCCTCCATCTGCCTGCGCCCTCCAAGTGCTTTCCCAGCTCGGGAGGCCGTCATCTTTGTTCCAGGCAGAGAGACGTCCCGTCTGATCCATCCTGCCAGTGACCGCCTTTAGCCGGGAATGCCTCTCTGCAGACCCCGCCCAGGTGCCTTCCCCTCCCTGCCCCTGTCCGCTGCAGCCTTGTCTGTCTGTCTCTCTCTCTGTCTGTCTGTCTCTCTGTCTGTTTGTCTCTCTGTTTGTCTGTCTCTCTGTCTATCTCTGTGTCTGTCTCTCTATCTATCTCTCTGTCTGTCTCTCTATCTCTCTGTCTGTCTTGCTGGGGCTGGCACTTTGGCCCTGAGTGGCTGTGGTGAGTCTTGCCCTCTGACACCACCCAGATCAGCCCACACCCTGCAGAGACTCTGAATCTCCCCAGGCAGAAAGTGGTGCCCAGGGAAGCGGCGGCACCTCTGCTGTGTGTGCGTGTGTGTGCATGTGTGTGTGTGTGTGTGTGTGTGTATGGGGAGGGGTGGGAGGGGGGGAGTGCTGACCAGGGGCTTGGCTGGCTCAGGGACCAAGGGTCCGGAATGCTTGCAAGGGCTGCTTTAGGTGGAGACAGCTGTTTGTGTGGTTACTGTTGACAGCTGCTGCCCTGTGGTGAGGGCAGGGCCCTTGGGGGGGTGGGTCACAGCTCCCTCCCAGTTAGTGCAGGTGACTGGCTCCAAAGGTCCCCTCAATTCCTCTGCAGCCTGCACACACCCCACCCCCATCCCGGCCCAGGTGGGCTCGGCAGCTGTAAGAAGTGAAAACCCACCCTAGCCGGTTTATCTCAGTGGATAGAGCATCCCTTGGTCTGAAGGGTCCCGGGTTCGATCCGGGCCAAGGGCATGTCCCTTGGTTGCAGGCTCAATCCCTGGCTAGGCCTGGTTTTCACAGCTTCTGACACATTGGAGACACTCAGATAATTATTAATAATTACGCATCTCTCACATCAATGTCTCTCTCCCCCTCCCTTCTACTCTCTCTAAAAATCAGGGGAAATGTTCTCAGGTGAGGATTAATAACGACAACAAAACAGTGAAGACAGCAGTACTAAGCCCAGGCCTGGCTTTGGGGAGACACTTCCCAAGCTCTCCCCTGAGCCTGGTGCAGTGAATTTGGGGGGATATTGGGGATCCTCACTGCCAACCCCTGTGGTTTCTGACAAAAAAGTGGGGCGAACATGTGAGGGTCCAGGCTGAGTTTTGCTTGGGGGGTCCATTAGCCTGATAACGACCAGAATATTTTATGATGTCATATTAATTTTGTATAAATTATTAATGATTATCTGAGTGTCTCCAATGTGTCAGGAGCTGTGCTAAGTGCTTTACCGGAACGATCCATAATGGTGTAAGAGTTGTTGCTATTGCTTTCATTTCACAGGTGTTGCTGAGAGAGGAGGGAACTTGCTCCATGCAAACAGTCGACGCGTGGAGCCTGCTGGTCTGGCTCCAGCCTCCATGGTTTAACCACGATGCCCTGGGCTCCAACTGCCGGCTTTCCTCTGTTTCGGTGTCTGCCAGGTCCCGGAATCCTCAGTACAACCTCCTGTAAGGGGCCCCTCTGCTCTCCGTGGCTAACCAGTGCGTCTCCATGTGGTACCGAGCCGGAGGCCCCATCCCAAGTGGAGTCCCCAGAGACTCCCGGGCCGGACAGAGAAGGGCCAGTGGAGACGAGTGGGTAGCTAACCAAATGGGCCACTGATCGCCTGTGAACATGAATTGGCTTCAGAGTGGGAGCTCCCAAAAGGCTCCCCTTCCCCCTGCAAAAAGCCTTATTGTTTCCATTTGGTCCAATGCATGGGAGAGGGCTTCAGGGGGTTAAAAGAATGGCTAGTAGTTTCGGGGAGAGGCTCAGGTAAAAGCCAGACACCAGGGGATGCAGAGGGGCCCCTCAAAGGCCTCGGGGCTCCACAGGCTCCTAGTTGTGCGGGAGGGGGAGCCTTTGGGAAAGACACTTGCCCAGCCCAGCCTGGGGCCGGCGGCCTGTGGAGGGGGCCAGGTGTGGCCCATCTTCCTGATGAGTTTCACCTCCTCCCCCGGAAGTGGTTCTGCAGGAAGTCAGAGCTGAGGGTCTGTGTGTGCGGGCAGCAGGTCCACAGGGCCTGGGTCAGGCTCCTCTCCAAGGCCAGGGCGGCCTCCCTGGTGCCCTGAGTTCTGCCCACTCATCTTGGGGGGCCTCAGCCCGCCCTGGGGGAGAGTGCGGCCACCGCGCTGGGTTTGCAACTTTAAGAGCCACTCAGCGCCCTCGTGCTTCTTCTCCACTAACTGTGGAAGCGGCCCAAGCCCTCCAGCACCACATTGTCCAGGTCCAGGTCGGAGTAGAAGCCCAGAGAGAGGTAGGTGTGGAGGCCGCAGAGGCAGGGGGGCAGGCGGCTGACCACAGCCCCACCTCGGCGGGATAATGCTGACGGGTTTGGGAGCTCGTGGTGGTTCGGCAATAAGGATTAAGGCAGAAATAGACCAGGTGTGTTGGCTGCTCTCGGAGGTGGTGCTGAAGGTGGTGACTGGATAAGACTCAGAAGAGTGGCCAGAGGCTGGGAGAAGGGGCGTCCCTGAGCCTGTTCTGTCCAAACACTATTGAAGCAGGAGGCAGAGCGGGACCGCCAAGGGCACTGCCTCCCAAAAGGCATCTTGAGGGCCATCCAACCCTTCCAAGATCATCTGCTCCCGCCTCCAGCAGCCCCCCCAAGTCAGCAGCAAAGGCGTGCGGGAGGGACCGGAGCCCCACCAGGGACAGGGGCGTGGGATGGGGGCTCTGTGATGTCCTTCCTCATCAGTCTCAGCCTCACTCTCCTGTCCTGGCCTCTGGCCACCAGCACCATTGTCTGGAGTTCGGTCACTTCTCTAGAGCTCCCGGGAGACCACAGGTTCCTGGAGCAGCTACTTGGCCTTGAGCGGTGTGGGTTCGAGAGCCACAGGAGGTGGTCTGTCCTCAGTCTTTCTGGAACAGCCTGAGAGTGGTCCCAGGACGGTTCGCCCGCAGCTGCAGGGAAGAGCGACGAAGCAGGCCGGGTAGAGCTCCGAACTCAGGCCAGCCCAGCAGGCAGGCGTGCTGTGTATGAGCCGTGTGGTCCTGGGCCCGGCCACTCACTTCCTCACCTCAAAAGCCGGGATTAAGACACACACCTCACTGGGCAGCTGCGAGCACTGAGTTGCCCATGAACTATCTAGCCTGGTGACAAGCACTTGGCACGTACTCAGTAGATGTCAGCCTTCCCTTTGGGCCTTTTTTTGGGATTCAGCCTCCCAGCTGAAACACAGGGATGTACGCCTGCTGCTGGGCCCTCGCTGCTGCAGTGGCTGGGACAGCTCAGGGTTTGCTGGCAGGAGAACTGCCTAGTGGATGACGCTGGGCAGACCGCTGAATACACTGAATTGGCGGAGGAATCCATTTCCGCATCCGTAAAGCGGGAATAATTCTATTCCTACTTAGGATGCGTTGAGCATTTAGCAAAGTGTCATGCAAAATACAGATTTTATTCCCTACACAGTCCCCCCTAAGAAGTCTCCGAAGGTAGCGATGATCTCATTATTGTCCCTGTTTTCCTGCACCTGCTCCTGCCCAGCACAATGCCTGGAGGATGGCAGAGACGCAGTGAACCCTGGTTGACAGGGTGATGAGCAGAGGGGAAGAACCGCTGTAACAGTTCAAGTGGTGGGGAGAGAGGGAGCTGGGCGTGGGTGGAGGCTTCGGTTGGGGTGGGGGGCACACCCTGAAACAGGCCTGGCCAGGCAGAGGGGGTGGGAATGCAGTCGTGGCATGGGGCGTAGGGGGCTGGAGGGATCGTGAGTTGTGTGGGGCCAGGAGGAGCCACGTGGAGCTGAGCAGGGGCTGCTGAAGGGGAAATCTCAGTGCTCCGTCTCATTTGCCTTTCTAATTCCACGTGAGGGCCTGAAAGGGTCTGTGGCCTGAAGGGGCTAATTATTCTCTTAGCCATTTCTACCCAGGGCTCTTGGAACCTCTTTTTCGGGCTTATAATAGACAATGCTAATGCCATTATTAATATTTAATAGTAATGATGCTAATAATGCCTTGCGTTCATGTGGTCTCTCCAAAGAGCTCAAAGAAACCCGAGTTCTTTTTTTCTGAAATAATTTGGCCAGTGGGAGAGGTGGGAGGGGAAAAGGAGGGGGAGGGGGAAAGCATAGGGAAACCAGAGCCCAGGTCAAATGATTGGGGTCAAGGTCACAGAGCAGTGGAGGTAGAGCTGAGGCTAAGGTTGGGTTCCATGATCTGAGCTCTGCCACCAACATCACTGGGGCAGCTGGGTCTGCCAAGGACCTCCGGCATCTGGCTGGGTAGGGAGCTGCTGTGATGGGGGATGGGGGCTCAGCCGGCGTGTTCTTCCCTCAGCCTGCTTAGGATGGCTGAAAGCGGTTGTGAAATGTGGGAGCAGAGAGGGGCGGGTGAAGACACTGGGAATCCTTGGGCAGATTCTGCAGGCCTCCCCGAGCCTCCGGCCAGACCCGCTTCCCTGCATGTCTGATGCACAGCCTCCTGGAAGCCGCTGTCATGAACCATGTCAGTGCACAGACCTCTCATTACTCCACCATCCTGTGCCGACTTTGCTGTCTTTGTTTCCCCAATGCAATTTGTCGGGGCCCAAAACATACCCAAAACATGTAGCTACACAAAAGCTAGCACGTAAGAATTTCCTGGCTGCTGGGTTGCAGGCTACCCCGGAAGCTGTATTTACTAAGAACAGGGAGCGGTGCCTGGAAGGAGACAGTGCAGAGCTCAGGAGGTTGTGGCTTTGAAGTCAGATTCCAGTTTCGCCCTCTGTTGACTGGCCACGTGGCCCTGGGCTTCTCCTCTGTGAGCAGAGGTGAGCCTGCCTCAGAGGGCTGTGTGGGCCAGGGGGGGTGACCAGCAGTGGAGGGTGCAGTGGGAGGAGTGTGCAGTGAAGGGATGTCAGCACGGGCATCCTAGTCAGGCCATTCCTGGGCTGTGACTTTGATGTGTCTCTGACGACTAGTCTCCCTCGGTTTCTGCCCATTTCAGAGTTGGCTTCTTTAGTCTTCCCAGGGATTCTGCAATTCACCTGATGGACTTCTGGTGAAATCTTTTCTGTTGTGGTGGGCAAAGTCTGCTGCTGCGGCCTGCAACCGAGACCCTAGGTTTATTCATGACTTAGAGCTCCTAGCACAGTGCCTGGAACAAAGAAGTGGTGGCCAGAGTGATTAGAAAATTGTTGTATTCATCCATCAGTCCATCCACCCATCCATCCACCCATCCATCCATCCATCCACCCATTCATCCATCCATCCATCCATCCATCCATCCATCCATCCATCTATCCAATAGGCAAATACTGTAGCAAGCCCTGGACCAAGTATAGGGATACTGAGGAGAATAAGACATAGTCTGTACTATTTTTTTTTTAAAGAGATAAGCTTAATTAATTAATTAATTAATTTAATAGAGGAAGAGAGAGAGAAACATCAACGTGAGAGAGAAACATTGGTTGGTTGCCTTCCATACTTGCCCCAACTGGATATGGAACCTGCCGCCCCGGCATGTGTCCTGACTGGGGATTGAACAGGCAACCTCTTGGTGCACAGGATGTTGCCCAACCAGCTGAGCCACATCGGCCGGGCATGGTCTGTCCTCTTGAGGAGATCACAGTGTAATGACTGGATGACACACAAAAATAAAACGCAATCGGGTCCAAGTTCTGTCACCCAAGTTTGCACAGACTATCACACCTTGGCCTAGCGAGTCTCAGAAACAGAAACACATTTCAGCTGAGCTCATCAGGTAGACCAGGTGTATGTGGCCCGGGCTGCGAGGAGGGAAGGAGGGTGTGGCCCCAGGGAGAAGCAGCAGCTCGTGCAAAGGCAGCCGCTGGCAGAGCATGGCAAGTTTGGGTAAAGAGTCTGTCGGCATGTGTGGAGCGGAGGGTTCAAGGAAGCAATGAGGCTCAGGGAGGGAGACAGGCCTGTCCAGGGGGAACCAGCCTCATGAGCCCTGCAGGGGCTTTGTCCGAGAGCACCGGGGGCTCCTGGAAGGGTCTGAACAAGCAAAGACTGGCTGGGAAGTGTGCTTGGGAAAGTCCACTTTTGGTGGCAGGGAGGGTGGAAGGAACAGGGAGGCGGCTAGTCTGAGGAGGACTGGGAAGTGCCCCGGAGCCTGAGCTCAGACCTTTGCTGGCCAGCTAGCCATCTCCTGGATGCTCCCGGGCCTCTCACATCTCCAGAGGGAACCAAACCCCACCCCTGCGGCCAGTTTTATGTGTGGGCTGGGCTAGGTGATCGTACCCAGCTATTTAACCAAGCACTGAGCCAGGTATTGCTGTGAAGGCATTTTATCGATGTGGCTCACATCAGAATCAGTTAACTTTAAGTGGAGATTTCCTTCCATAATGTGTGTGGGCCTCATCCGAATCAGTTGAAGGACTTTAAAAACACAGCCGAGGTTTTCCTGAGGAAGAAGGAACCCTGCTGGCAACCTGCGGCGCCAGCTCTTGCCTGAGTGTGTAGCCTGCTGGCGGCCTTCAGAGAACGAATCGCCAGCCCCCACACTGTTTAAGTTGATGCCTCGAAATTAATCATGTGTGTATATGTATCTACACACACACACACACACTCACACACACACACACACTATATATGATATGTGTGTATGATATGCACACACACACACACACACACACACACACACACCCTACTGGTTCTGTTTCTCAGGAGAACCGTGGTGACCACTGCTCAGACCTGCTCCTCTTCCTCCCCAAGGCGTCTCCTACACATGCTCCCCCAGCTTCCGGCCACAGTCTCACCCTGACCCTTTCCAGTTCCACCTGAACTCCGCCTACCTGTCCTCACCAGGCCCCTGGGGTCCAGGATCAGCCCCACCACCCTCAGGTTCAGTCAGAGTGAGCTCCCTAACACACAGGTCAGATCGAGTCAAGCTCCTGCTAAGGGTTCTTCAGCTTCCCTTGCCTCCAGGGTGCTGGACTCCTTCCCAGGACACAGGTCTCTCTGTCACCGGGTCCCCTCTTTCGCTCTGCTCTCTTCCCTTGCCTTCAACACCCCCCCCCCCCCCTCACTCCCGCCATCTCGCCCTGCCTGTCCTTCTGGGGAGGGCTGGAGCCTCTCTTCATCCTGGATGGTCACCCCTCTCCCTCAGGTGTACCTGGCTCCATCTCATTGTTCTCTAGAATTGGCCCCGGGGCCACCTCTTCCGGAAGCTAACATGCCCGGCTCTCTCTTAGGCACAGAGTGTCCCTCTTTGGTGTCCTTGTCACTTCATACGCTTCCCTCTGACTAATCTGTATGGTGATGGGGTGTCTTCACCCTGCACCTTGAGGACTTATGTCTTTAGAATAGCGTCAGGGGCTCTGCATCTATTGATTACATTGATTGGTGAACAGGCCATCTATTTCTCTCGGGGGCTTGGAATGGGGGTAGAGGAGACCCTATTGGGCGGCGTTGGCGACTTCTTTCCACTTCCTGGGCGCCTGGAGGCAAGGCCAGTACCTGCCCATTTAGTGCCAATTCCCACAAGCAGGTGCGGCATTGCACGGGACACACCCCTTGGCAAAGGGAGCAGGGCTAGCTTTACGCCCCCATTCGCCAACTCGGCCGATGTCACCATGCAGGACACAGTCCTAGATGGCAGCGCAGCCTGAAGGCCTGGGGGAGCAGCTGCCCCCCGGGGTCAGGGAGCCAGCCTGACGTGCCAGCCCCCTGTCCGGCTGAGGCTCTGAGCAGGACGCAGGCCTTCCTGGGAGAAGGCTGGGCGCCAGGGCCGCCTGGTAGGTGTGCAGCCCCTAGCCTCCAGGTCTGTGCCCAGAAGCTCCCTGCTGGGTCGAATGCTCTCCTGCTGCGTTTGGAAAAAGGGCTCCAGCATTCTCATGTCACACTGGGCGCTGACAATGATTTAGTGGGTCTTGCTGAGGTCAGCGGGGTTACCCCCCTAAAAACAGTATCGGCGTTACTGGGCCAAAGCGATCAGGGGTAACTGGCTCCCCCACGCTCTCAAAGGAGCAGGACCCGTTCCCAACGTGAGCCTCTGCCCTTGGCTTTGTTAAGGGTGTTTGGTCCCTCAGAGATCCTCGAAGCCAGGGGTGTGGTGTATGCGCTAAGCCCGGGTTTTGCATTTTTAAATGGCTGTAAAGAAAGGAAAAGAAAAAATGTTTCATGACACATTAAAATAATATGAAATTCAAATCTCGCTATTCATAAATAAAGATTTATTGGCGCACGGCCACGCCTGTTCATTTACGCATTGTCTGGCCGCGCCCGCGCTGCACCAGCCGCTGAGTAGTCACAACAGGGACTGGATGGTGTGCAAAGCCGACGATATCTACCATCTGGCCCTTCACGGGAAACCTTTGCCAGCCCCATCGCCAGGCTGTCCCTCCGTCACTGCAGCCGGGGCATCAGAAAGGCGGGAGCTGGGGTGTCAATCACTGACACTCAGCTGTCAGGGTTCCTTAGCGCCTTAACTCAGCGAGTTTCAGCGAGGGGACATGTGGTCGTGTCTGGAGACATTTTTTGGTTCCTTTGATACATATTTCTGTATTTTGGTTCTTTCAATACATATTTCCTAGTTGGTAGAGGCTGTAATGCTTAGGGCAGCCCACACCTAGGAATTTCTCAGCCCTGAGTGTCAGTGGTGCAGAGGGCAAGAACCCCATGCAGAAGCTCAGGACAGGGGCAGGCCAGATTCCCGGGGGGCTTTTGGGCTGAGGAGCCAGCCATCACTTCCACTGCTTTGTGTGTAGAGAGGGCAAGGCGAAGGACCAAGCATCACCCGCCCTCTCTCCTGGGCCCCTCCCGAGGCTCCTATATCTAGAGGGGCCTTGGGCAGGCCACCAATGGGAGAACAGTCTCTTTCCCCGCAGTCCCCCGAGGACCAGGGACAGTACCATCCGTTTGAGCAGGTGCCGTGGCCCCAGGAGGGGCGATGGTTATCAAGCCTGCCAGCCCTGGCCAAGGGGGTGCCGTGTAGGGGATATGAGTGCAGAGAGGCACTGGGGGTGCCCCCGGGAGACCAGGTGAGCAGGGCACCCAAACTGGTGGAAGGAGTGTGAGCAGGGGGAGCCTCGGGGAAGGGGCTGGCACGGTTCCCACCCGGCCTTCTGGAGAGTGAGAGGAACAGATGTGCTGGTGTCAGATGAAATGCTCCTGGCACTTTGGGAAATTGCGGAATGAACAAAGGGATGGTTGCTTTCGGGGGACACGGGCAGGGGCGCTGTGTGTACAGCTGGGACGGCCTCCGGGGACTCCCTTTCCTTGAAGGGCGAGGCGCAGGGGTCCTCCTGCCTGGGCTGGGATTGGGGGAATGGGCCAGAGGCAGAGCTGTGGAGCGTGGGGGTAGAACGGGGTCAGGTTAGGGTCAGGGCCAGGGCCAGGCCAGGAGCGTGGAGTCTGGTAAGTGGCAGGGCTGTTGGGAGGTCAGTCATCCATCCTCCTGCCTCCGGGTCCAGCCCCAGCAGATGGCTTCTTGTGGGCTGAGGATCCAGGCAGAGGGACCCTCGGCAAGAACGAGGACTCACCAGCTGCTCTTTGCAAAGCCCCAGCAGCAGCAGCCAGCTCTCTCGGACGCTGCCTGGACACAGAGGCCTGGGTCTGAGGACCTGCAGGAGCCCGCACCTTCTCCTGTGGAGGGCGGGCCGTGGGAGTGGCCGGAGCTGGCACATCCTGGTGGCTGGCGGTACCTGAGGGAGGTTCCGGGTTGAGCCAGCCAGAGGCGGGAGGACTGGACTTCATGTCCTAAAGCCTATTAAAAGAATAGGAAAAGAGGACAATAAGCAGCTTCCCAAGGTGTGTGTGTGTGTGTGGGGGGGATGGTTTTAATTGCAATGGAGAGCTAATTGACCCAAAGAAAACTCTAACACTGAGACGTGAGATGCCTGGTAAGTGACAGAGAAGCAGTGGCATCTCTGCCAGGTGCCAGGGACCTGCCTGCCTGGTCTGGTGGCTGAGGCTGACCAAGGTTGTCCCAGCCAGCTGGTCCTGGGGCACAGCTTTGTCCTTCGGTGGCAGACCCTCTGCTTCCCTGCCCCTGGCATTGGGGGGAGAGGAGCCAGGGGCGCTCTGGAGGTCCCTGGGCACTTGCCAGAGAATCCCCCAAAGGAAAAGGGGAACACCCCATCCACCGGGAGGTGCCCCGGCCATCCGCCCAAGGCCATCCTGTGATTGGGAGGGCTAGCACGGCCAGAGGGGCCGCAGATAGATGCAGGGGTCACGCCTCTCATTTGCTGGAGTGCCATCCTTCTTCCTGTCAAAAGCCTCTCCAGGGGCCAGCCAACCAGCAGATGCGCCGCAGAGGATTGGGGTGGGGGAGAGGGGAAGGAGGGGGCGATGGGCCTCTCCCCCTTGGCCAGCCATCCCTGGCCTCCTCCCCTTTCCAGGTTCCCTGGGGCCCTTGCTGCATTGTGAGCTGCTGCCCCTGGGGACAGACTTCAGACGGAGGGAAAGCGGGTGTGTGTTTTGCTTTCTGGGGGGAAGTCTCTGAACCAAGAACCTATTTGGCTAATGAAGTCCTAATTACTCCCGGCTCACTAATAGGATGAAAGCCGGGGCCTCCTCTAAAAGCCGCTGATGGACCCTCGAGAGCGAGCGTGGCCGCTCTGAGGAAGGGCTGGGGCGTCGGAAATGGAAGGGGCGGATGTGAGGCTCCACCCTCCTCTGGGGTCTGCCTGCTGGAGGAAACTCAGGTTATACCTACACAGACTTCGATTTAGGACCGGAGGAGATGGCTGAGAGTTCCCGTATTTCCTCTTCTAGCCCCTACCTTCCCCAAGCCCAGCCCAGCTCCCGTGTCTGTGTCCGTGGGAGGCTAGAGGGCCCCAGAGTCTAGGGCAGCTGGACACCCCAAACTGTTTCTATCTGGCTCAGAATGAGCATATTTGTAAATGTGTGTATTTGTTGTTGTTGTTTTTAATCCTCACCCGAGGATATTTTTCCATTGATTTTTCAGGGTAAGAGGGAGAGAGAGGGAAAGACAGAGAGAAGCATCAATGTGAGAGAAACACATCGATTTGGTTGCCTCCTGCATGAGCCCTGACCAGGGCCCGGGGCCAGGGAGGAGCCTGCAACCAAGGTCCGTGCCCTTGACCGGAATCCAACTGGTGAATAGGCGGACACTCTATTCACTGAGCCAAACGGGCCAGGGCTGGTTTTTTCTTTTCTTTTCTTTTTTTTTTTTTTAATAAAACAAAATCATTGCTTATCTGACATTTATCTGTGTTCATCTGCCAACCTCCTTTGGAATAACAGGAAGCAATTGCTTCTCGGGACCTTCCGTCTTTCCTTTGGGTGGTGTCCAGGCAAAGGAGGGGGGCTCGATGACACCACAGTGAGGGTGGGGGACAGCGCATCTCCACATGGAGTCTCTGCTGGCTGCTGGGACCTCTGGTTGAGGCGCGCTGATCTTGTAGCCGGCGGGTGTGGGTTTGTCTTTTTTTTAATCCACTGATGAACTTACCATCATTTGCTTGGCTTGGGCGGTGCAGGGGCAGCTCTGAGAATCTGGCTGTCCCCCTGCTGATGGGCTCCCCTTCCTGGTGCTGCTCCCTCCAGTGGTATCCTCCCTCCTGCCCCAGCCCGGGGACCACGTGGGGCACGTCCCTGTGTCCTGTCCCTGCAGCTGGGGTGAGGGAGACTCCGAGCTGGACAATCAGATTTTTCTGATGAGATCAGTGGTGAGACTGACAAATAGGGCTTTTTGATACTGGACTCAGGGGCTCTGAGCCCCAGCGCTAGGGCAGCAGCGCAAAAGGTGCCAGGGACATAGGGGAGGGACTGGATCGTCTGGCTTCGGGCCGGGAGCTGGAGGGGCCGCTTTCTCCCCGACAGAAGTGCTGGCAGAGGCCGCCGCCCCGTTGCCCAGCACCCCCCACGGTGTGGCAGGCTGGCGCCTTATCTGAGTCTCCATCAACCTCGTTTGTGCATTTTTCTCAGCCATTTCAGATGCAGTCTGGTTGGCCATCCTTTGAAAGGTGGCCATAATTTGACATTCTTTCCCAAGGAGGCATTCACTAATGAGGAAGGGAGGGCGTGTACTCGCTGTGGGCGAGGCAGTTTTGGGTGCAGCGTTAGACAACATGGGGAAACAGTAGGATGAGGAGGTGGACCAGGGCTCGCCCCAGCCCTGGCGTCTGTGCCTCTGACCTGGGGCACATAATTGAGGGCCCCTCTGAGGACCCTGCCGACCACGCTGCCTCATGGCCTCGGGCACGTCCAGTCCAGCCTGTGCCCCCTGCCTGCAGTTAGCCGGCGGCTCTGTGGCCCAGCCACACCAGGGCACAGCCCTGCGGAGAATGTGGGAGGGAGGCCAAGGCTGTCCAGGAGGAAGGAACAGCCTTTGTGCTTTGTTTTAGCTCCTCTGGCCCTCAGAGCCGACTGCATGGATGACGGGCTGCTCCCGTTCCGGGGAGAGATGTGGTCCGTGTGGAGACTCTCCCGCCGTGCTCTCTCTCCTGTGTCTAAATGGGAGAGTCGGGCTCGTAAATCTCAGGGCAGGTGACCGCAGGGAGGGTGCGGCACCTGCTGATTCCATGGGGACCGGAGCTGTGAGCGCTCAGGGAGGGGACCCGCGTGCCGTGGTGAGGGCGGAGGCTGTAGTGTCTAGCCTTGGCAATAGATCTTTCTGGCTTTGTCACTTACTTTGGGCAAAGGACTCAGCCGTTTGGAGCCACGGTGCCCTCCTGGGCCGCAGGATGGAGAGTTACCTGCCTCCAAGGGCAGGTGTGAGGGTTCAAGGAGATCATTTGCATCAAGTGCACATCCCTCTTCCTCACGCAGTCGGCAAGCGTCAACATTATGAGTTCCCCTTTTCCCTCCGGTCATTAAGTGTGCCGTGACACACGTGCCATCTGGTGCCTCTGGCCTCTTCCCCATCAGCCCCTGCCAGACCCATGGTCTGTGGAAGCCGGTCCCTCCCACCATTTGTGAGCTGCGGTTTGCCACTCTGTTGGCTAATGCGTTTGCCAACCACTGCTCTAAAGCATCCACTCACATGAGGCAAATTCACTAATGGGGTGGACTTGATTGACAACTTGGGGGTGGGGGACACAGGGAAGGGTCCAGAGTGCCTGGTGTCCTCAGGGTGTCTCTCTGGTCGAGCGGTCCTCACGTGTGGGTTTGCAGCAGGACCACCTGGAGGGCTTGTGAGACCACAGATTCTGGTTTCCCACGCAGGAGATCAGAGCGGGGCCCTGGCGTGCACCTCTCCATAAGTTCCGGTGGTTCTGTGCTGTGGGTCTAAGGACCAGACTTGGAGAGTCACAACTCTCATCTCTTCCAGGCTCGGCTCCTCATCTGCCCCTGGAGTTGCAAAATCTGGCCCCCTCCCCTCATTATATAGGACTCTCTCCTGCTGCTTATCTGCAAACTCCCTGCCTGGACCAATTCCTAACCCTCAATTTTATTTTATTTTATTTTATTTTATTCTATTCTATTTTATTTTATTATTTTATTTTATTTTTTACAGAGAGGAAGGGAGAGGGATAGAGAGCTAGAAACATCGATGAGAGAGAAACATCGACCAGCTGCCTCCTGAACAGCTCCCACTGGGGATGTGCCCGCAACCAAGGTACATGCCCTTGACTGGAATTGAACCTGGGACCCTTCAGTCCGCAGGCCGATGCTCTATCCACTGAGCCAAACCAGTTTTGGCTGAATCCTCGATTTTATAGGCTTCAGCCCTGTTAGAGGGTATTGTGATGTCATATATATATATATATATATATATATATATATATATGTATTAAGTAATTTTGTTTCAGAGTGAAATACTCCCCTGCTCATCCTATGAGGCTGAGGGGTCTAAATTCTGGTTCCCACTAAGTGTGGGTAAGGTGAAATCCTGCTGAACCCGAGCCAGGGCTGAGGGGGTCCATGGACCCTCCCAGATGGCTTCCTGGTCTACACAAAGCCAAGCTTCTCTGCCGTGGGGTCTGGGGTTAATTAGCAGCAAGTTCCAGGGCGGGGCTGGGGTGGGGGCTGGGGCTGGGGGCTGGGGGCCAGGCTGTTGGGCCGCAGCTGTAGCTCCAAATTGCTCTGAGGCCCACTGCCTGGCCCACGCGCCAGAGGAACCGACATCAAACAAATGGGCTCTGATGCATTAAGTGGGGAGGGGGAGGCTGACATGGGCCCCCTGGCCTTCCCCCACCTAATAGGGGTGAGCGGCACAGGCTGTCTTGATGAGTGGGGCGGTAATGAATTCCCAGATTCCATCCCTTTGTGGGCAGCTGGGCGAGAGCGGGTCCAGCCTTCACTCCTAATAAAGATCGGACGGTGCCGTCCCCTCCCACTGGGCTGCTTAATCCAGCTCGGAGCCGGAGATCAGCATTTCTAATGGGCTGGGAGGCGCAGCATCCCACAGACAGGGATGCGAGGTGACAGATATTCGGGGTCCCCTGGGCGCCAAGAGGCAGGCTTTGTTTGGCCTCAGTTGAAGAGGCTGGTTTGTCTCTTTACGTCTGTCCCCCTGATCTGAGTGGAGCTCCTGCTCTGAGGCTGGGCCAGTGGACCCCACCCTGTAATGTCACATCCAAGTCCAATATCCAAATAGCCAATATTGCCCCAGCCGGTTTGGCTCAGTGGACAGAGCGTCGGCCTGGGGACTGAAGGGTCCCGGGTTTGATTCCAGTCAAGGGCATGTACCTTGGTTGCGGGCTCAACCCCGGAGGGGGTGTGCAGGAGGCAGATGATCGATGCTTCTCTCTTATCGATGTTTCTATCTTTCTATCCCTCTCCCTTCCTCTCTATAAAAAAATCAATAAAATATATTTAAAGAAACAAAACAAAACCCCCCACAAATAGCCAATATCCAAAGAGGACGACACAAATATCTTGAATCTACCCAGCCACTTCTTCCAAAGGAACAGCTGTCTTATTCATTCACTCATTCACTCATTTTGTCTCTGCTTCATGCCAGGCACTGGCCTGCGGACAGAGTTTTAAAAAATGGTCTCTTATAATGAGACAGGCGTGCATCTCCTAAGCTCTAAGGGACCCCAGGAGACCTGCCAGCAGGGCAGCCATGGGCAGGGGTGGTTTGTCCCAGACAATCCCCCGAACCTGTCCCCAAGGCCCCCCTTTCTTTGACGTCTTAGTGAGCAAAGCAGCCCAGCCCAGGCTCACTCCCCAGCCCATCCTGTTTCACTGTCCCAGCTTTAATCAGCGGCCTCTAACGCTCACCTGGATGCGTATTCTGAAACGTTTCCTTCCTGCATGAAGTCAAGAACCCAGACGCTACTGCTGGCCCTGGGTGGCTGCTCAGGGCCAGGTCCCCTTTCCAGTAACGACATTAAGATGCTCAGACAATAGTGGAAGAAATAAAAGATAAGCGTGCTGGGGCATAGCGAGGGAATGCAAACTAGACCTAGCAGGTGTGTGTGTGTGTGTGTGTCTGTGTGTGTGTGTGTGTGTGTGTGTGTGTGTGTGTGTGTGTTCGTTTTTGTGCGAGCCGTGCCTGGTAACAGGGAAGGCTTCTGAGACAGTGTCACCTGAGCCAGTGGTTAAGAATGTGTGATACAGCCCAGGGGCCCCAGCCTGCCTTCCAGGAGCCCAGGAGAGAGGATCTGTAAGGAGATAAGGGTAAGGGGTATTGGGATGAGAAAGAGGAACAGCCTGCCACCATGGTGACCAAGTCTGGTCTCCAGTGACCATGAAGTACCTGGAGGAACACGGGAGTGGGAGATCAAGAGGAATCGGTGACAAGCAGACCCACCTCTGGGTCACAGTCCATCTGTCAAACCCATTGATGGGGCCTTTTGTCCCAGACGTTATAACATTGCTTTTGCTTACTTGACTGTCTCCCGTAGCAGCCTGAGCTTCCCGAGGACCGGACTTTCTCCAACTTACCGGACGTCATTAACTGGCAGAGTAGGTTATTAATAGGTGCTTCTGGGCTGAATTAAATTGCCAAAGCTGAGAAGTATTAAGAAATCACTGCATATCAGCAGGAGCTGGGAATAGCGTGGAATGGTTAGAATTGGAGATATATGTGAGGAGTGGGGAAAAGGAGGTTTCAGAGGCAAGGGTCAGATCATGAAAGGTCTAAGATGCCAAACCAAGGAGTTTACAGCTTACTCGATTGCAGCAAGCTGGAGCTATTGTATTTTACAAGATCCTGGTGGCTGCAGTTACAAGGGGGAGGAGGCCACACGGGAGGCCAGGGGATTGTCAGGTTAGGACGAGGGCTTGGAGTAATGGCGGCACATGAGTGCGAGCGGACACGAGGGACAGATTCAGAGACAGTGAACTTGAGAGTGACGGGAAAGGGTCTGTCTCACATTCCAAGGAGTGAACGGGGAGATTCAGGGGTGTGGTGAGACGTGAACAAAGAGTTATCCAACCATTCAGGAAGAGTCAGACTTGGACGTAAGGTCTTATTTTTTCCCCTTCTTCTTTTGTTTTGTTAATCCTCACCTGAGGGTATTTTGTCACTGCTTTTCAGAGAGAGAGTAAGAGTGGAAGGGATAGGGGAGAGGAGAGAGAGAAAGAGAGAGACATCGATGTAAGAGAGACACATCAACTGGTTGCCTGCCCTGACTGGGAGCAGGGAGTAAACCCACAACCCAAGCACATGCTCTTGACTGGTTATCGAACCCTCAACCCTTCAGTGTATGGGCTGACACTCTAACCACTGAACAACACAGGCCAGGGCCATACATCTCCCCATCAATGGTCTGTTCTGAGTATTTAATTTTTTTTTTGTCTTTCTGTTGAAAGTATTACAGATGTCCCCTTTGTTTTTGTTTCTTCATTGACTCCCTACACCCTGCACCTGCCCCTCCCACCCTTCACCAGTTATTGTCTATGTCCAGAGGCTATAGTTTCCGGTTCTCTCTCTGTTCTGAGGAATTCTGAAGGGAAAGGAAACGGGGGTGGGGGTGGGGGGGAAGGGTTGGATAGTTACTTGGCAGTCTTCCATCCAAGAGGCCTGGGTCTGCATTTTCAGGGAAACCCCTTTGCCCTGAAAATCTCCCCAATACTGCCTAAACAATCCCCTTTCCACCTGAGCAGAGCTGGCTCCCGAGCCCCCCATCTCTCTGGGAGGCAGTCCCATGGTCTGGGCCCTCACTGTGCATCCTGCCGGGCACCCTGGCCACTCCTCAGTGAGAATGGGCACACTGCAGGCCTCCACCTCCGAGGCGGAGACGCAGCGAAAGGCGGCAGGTCCCTCAGCCACCAGCCTCTTTCCCTCTTCTCTTTGCTTGTTGACTGAGGTTCCTTTGAGTCTGTTGAGAGGGGATCGGCCTGTTTCAGGCTATTGTACGCCATAAGCGTCAGCAAGCAGATGACCTTCCCCACATGCCACGTGCATCTATTTATTTAAAAAAAAAAATGTTTTTCCTAAGTGGCAGCCCTGAGCAACTTTAATCTCATTGTTTGTGAGAATTTTCAGCTGAAAATATCCAAGAACACCCGAATTGTGAATAATATATTTTTATAATATTCATTACAAATTGATTTTTTTGAATTCAGTTCAAAATATCGTGGCGCGTGGGGATGGTTTCCGTGTTGGACGCGTGGCAGGTGACTGGCGAAGCGGTTTTGATTACTCAGCGATGGTAAATGTCTCCTTGCCAAGGCCCCGTGCAGGGCACTCGCTGGTGCTCTCTCATCTGAGGGCAGGGGTGCGGGGGGTGGGGGAGAGCGGCTGTGTGCGTTTCTCTCCTCCGGCCCCTTCACAGCGCCTTCTCCGTGGGGCCTGAGCACATGGGCAGCCTTATGGAATCCCGTGTCTCCACGCCGGACACATCCAGTCACTCTGCTTAAGACAAACTGTGCCAATGTTCTTGGATGAGACCAAGTTCAAGAGGGGGCTGGCCGAAACCAGTTTGGCTCAGTGGATAGAGTGTCGGCCTGCGGACTGAAAGGTCCCAGGTTTGATTCCAGTCAAGGGCATGTACTTTGGTTGCGGGCACATCCCCAGTGGGGAGTGTGCAGGAGGCAGCAGGAGGCAGCTGATCGATGATTTTCCCTCATTGATGTTTCTAACTCTCTATCCCTCTCTCTTCCTCTCTGTAAAAAAATCAATAAAATGTATTTTTAAAAAGTGTGTGTGGGGGGATTGGGACCACAGAATTCCCACGAAAAACCCTTGGATCTGTTCCTGTTATTAACCCAGACACCCCTCTCCCGCCCACTAAGGAAAACGCACACCTACATGGCCAGGGTCCATTTTGAACAACTTTTATTATATGTTTAGTGTCCTCTATACAAAAGAAATCAGTTTTTTTTACAGTGATTCAACAAAAATTCCGATAAATTTGGCCTTTCCGTTGCTCATGCAGTCAGTTTATAAGTCCGTGTATTAGAGGGTCCTCCGTGGCCCAGACACCTTCCCCACTGAAGGTCGTGCGTGTCACCCTCAGTCGCATCCGTCGCTGACTGGGTTGGTTAATGCAAAGTAACTCGCAGAAAAGGAACGAACACAGTGTGAGAGGGGTTAACACAAGGCCTGCCACAGCGAGTTACATCTCTAATCCACGGGGAAAAAAGACCAGACAATCGGTGGGCGTGTGCACGTGAGAAGGGATGGAGACATGGGGGAAACAGTTTCCCGCCAAAAGGAACAAACTGGGATGGATGGTCCCGCGCGGGTCGGAGGTGGGACCAGGACAGGAGGCGCCACGTCCCTGGCGACGGATGCTCAGCTCAGAGGGGTGTGAGGTTGGCAGAGAGCTGGGAGCTGGGTGGAGGGACAACACTGACTGGAGAGGTTGCATTTGAGAATCAGAAAAAAAGAGCGGAGCGGGGTCGTCTGATCTGCATCATTTTGGGGGGAGAAAAAGAGAGTGCACAAAATCCTGGGTGTCTTTCCCCAGGTTTTTGTGTTTATTGCTTCGCTGAGGTCTTCACCTGTGCTGCCGCCCAGCCAACCCCAGGGTGGCAGAGCTTCCCAGGTCCCTGCTGCCCCGTGGCACCTCGAGGCCAAGGGTGGGGTGGACACCCTGGCTTCTGAGGGACACGGGGCGCTGGGGGTCCATGTGCTACGTGCAAGAGGCAAGTCTGGGCTTCACAGTGACAAATGCCAGTCACCTCGTCACCCCTCTCCTGGCCTGGGTCTGCCCTCACCACCACAGGCTGGCACACACTGGCTGGCCTTGGACTCAGAAAAACCCCTGTGTCTTTCACGGTGGGGGGTGTGGGAGAACAGGAAAGGGGTACAGAGGGTGACCAGCAGGGCGGAGCTAAGGAGCACCCCTGTTTCCAAGGAGGCAGCTGCGGGGAGAGGCAAGAACACTGGACAGGGAGTTCGAGGGTCTGAGCTCAAGCCCTCGCCTCCCCTTGATCCCTGGCTGTGTGGTCCTGGGCAAACCCTTCCACCTCCCCAGATGTTAGCGTCCTTGTCTGTGCGACGGGTCATTTCAGTGAGATCAGCTCTGATGCCTCCACGCGCGGAGATCTGAGCCCCATCCCGCGCTGGAGGCTGCTGCCCCCATTTCACATCCACCCTGACTTCCAAACACCATTTAATACTAATGCACTGGCGGAGGGGCCCTGGTTTGGGGTGTGTCTGGTGGGGCTGTGGCTTCCCTGGAGGGTCTCCCTCAGAACCCGCCGCTGAGCCTGTCTCAGAGAAGCCTGCTTATGGGGTGAGAGAAGCGAGGTGCTGCTCAGGCTACGGGCTGCCCAGAACCCCGAGTCTCCTGTCATTTCAAACTGTCTCACTTGTTTGACTTTTGATTAAAAAAAAAAAAAAAACCACACACACACACACACAAAATGCAGACACCTCCTACATGCTACTCCTAAGTCACCGGGCGAAGCTCAGCCGGGCTCGGTGGGGCATTTTCTTTCTAGGGGACCCGTGTTTCGTGATCACGGTGTCACGAGTGGGGAGCCCCCGGTGCCTACACTGCGGGCACTTGCCCCTGGTTTGGGGTGTGTCTGGAGTGGTTCCCTGGCACCAGCCCCTGCTGCCCAAGAGCCCGAAACCTCCCCTCTTCAGTGAGGGAAGCGGCCTGGCAGAGACAGGCCCCGGCAGGGCACGTCCCCCTCCGTCAGTCACTGCTGTTTGCGCCGCTCTGTGACTCGGCTCTGACCTTGTGAAGGGCTCCCGGCGCCTTAAAGGGCCACTGCCTGCGCTGTGCCCGGGGCGGGCTCCCTCTCCTATGAATCAGACTTGTTCTCGCTTGGTTTTGCCCTCTGCAGTGGCCCAGAGGGGGCCCGGGCGGAGCAGCCTTTCTTCTGCCCCAGATCGCACCCTGCACCCCACACAGCCCTCCACATCTCCTCTCCCGAGGGCCTGGGTGTGGACTCAGCCTCTCCGAGACCATGTCATTCATAATCTGCCTCTCTCTTCCCCAGGAGCCACCCGCCATGTGTCCTCTGTCTGCCGTGTGTGTCCACATGAGGCTGAGCCCACGTGAGGGTGCTGGGTGGGGATGGGGAGCAGTCCCTTAGCTGGGAAACCCACAGAGACTCCTGGGTCTGTTTCCACTCCTTTGCAAAGGCCAGCCGCTCAGGGAAATGATGGAACTATTTGCCAGCAGTGGACACTCTGCTCGCAGGTTGAGCAGTGTTGGCTCTGGACCTTGGGACAGGGGAAGGGAATGGACCCGATACCTCCAACCTCGCAGGCAAAGGCAGTGGACAAGGGAAGGAGCCAGTCTGGTCTCCCCTTGGGCTTACACTCAGCCCTCTCCTCAGGCAAGAGAGAACCGGTCCCATCCTCCGGAAGCCAGGCAAGGCGGGGGCAGCTTTCCCCTGGCCCTACAGCCGATGCTCCTCCGACACTGGCCTCCTTGCTCCCCAGATGGGCCCATGCCCCCCTTAGGGAGAGGTATTCTGAGGGGACTGATTAGGGGAGACTGAGGCACTAAAATACACTTGCCCGAGGGGCAGAGGCTCAGGAGACGGGCTGCCCCTCAGCTCCCCTGGGGGTTTGGATGCCCTGTCTTGCCCAGACTTGCAGACCAAGGCCTCTCTCTAAAGCTTCTCCCTTCGAGCCTGGGCCACCGGCAGCTCACACGCTCAGAGGGCTCCCAATCAATGCCATTCTGTCCCAAGCTAGGCCAGGAGGGGGTGGGGGCAGCCATCCGGATGCTCATCGGACACTGGCCGGCAGCCCCCAGAAGGCAGGAGCCATACCAGACTTCACCGTGGTATTCACAGCTCAGAGCCCGGCTCACCGTCGATGTTCAAGAGGAGATGCCAGAGTGGCTCAGTTGGTTGAGCGTTGGCCCATGCACCGAGGGTTGCCAGTTCGATTCCCGGTCAGGGCACATGCCCAGGTTGTAGGCTAGATCCCCAGTGGGGGATGTGCAGGAGGCAGCTGATTGATGGATCTCTCTCTCTCTCTCTCTCTAAATCAATAAAAACATAAAAGAGTAGATGCTGAGCGATCATCGCAGAACAGGCAATGAACTTGTAGTCATGGTGAGAATGACCTACACTTCTCCCCACTCTGGGCCCCCCAGCCAGACAGGCCGAAGCACCAATGGTATCGCCCTCTCCCGGCATGGTTGTTGGGTGTTTTGGGGTGACTGTTTGAGAGCCCTGGCTGGCAGGGAGTGGGGACAATACTTTTCTCCTGCTGAGCTGGGTGGGTTCTGGCACCGTGCCATGAAAAATGGACTTCCTTCTCCCTGGAAGGGCTGCCTCCCTGACCTTGACCCTGACCCTGACCCACATATCTCTCTGAGCACCTGCCACCTGTGCTTGGGGGAAACGGCTCTTCAGGTCCAGGTCTGCTGTTGCCTGCCATGGTGGCTTGGTGGTGCGGGCGAGGGGTAGTATAGAGCCGAGCAGGGCATAAATGAGGAGTGAAGACGGGCTGAGGAACCCCTGCTCCCCAAGACCCTTCCCTGGCCACCAGCTGTGCAGAAGGCTATGGAGAAGCAGGGGGATGGGCCCGGTGACGTCTCACAGTCCTGCTTCCCCTAAGAGACTGTTTCTGGAGCAGTAAGTTCATTGGTGAGTGTGGTGCAGTATGGACGCAGGGCCTGAGACACGATCTCGCTCAGACGCAGTGTTTTCTGAAAAGGCCGGCCCTTTCATGCAGGCCACAGGCTCTCTTCCCTGGCATCCCTTCCCTGGGGTCCAGGCTTCAGGAATACCCGGCTGTGTCCGGGCAGATGTCAGAGGGAGGCCAGGGGAGGGGACCCCTGAGCTCACCCCCCAGCCCCCTGCTAGCCACCCTGTCCCTGTCCCCAGGAGAGCGCTGCCCCTTGGGCTTCTCGGTAGCAAACCTGCCCGTGATTCCCAGGTTCAAACAAACAATTGGCTCAGCTCTGGGCTACGGTTTCTTACCTACAGACAGAGTATGTGTGTCTGTGGGCTCGACTTTCACCGACTGGTCCCTACGTGATGCGGGCAGAGCTAATACCTTTGTGGCTCATGCACGTGGCAAAGGCTGCTCCAAGGAAGTCTCTGGAGGACTCAGCCCCGTTCCTGCCCAGGCCCCTGCCCAGCAGCTGGAGGCTCAACTCAGAGGCTGTGTCTGTGGCGGGCGGCCTATCTCAGGGTCAGCGCCCCCCTCCTGAACCCGATGTGAGCTGCAGCGGCAGCTAAAGATTCCTCTCAGCCTCGAGCTCTCTCCGCGGAGACTAGGTACCTTTGGTTTGGAGAGCGGCTTAGCGGGGTGGACGAAGGCAGGGCCTCAGACTCAGGGCCCGGCAGGCATGTCTGCGAATGTCTCCTCTGGGCCACGGGCCGCAGGGCGTGTGTGAAGCGGTTGCTTCCGGTTCTGCTGTGATGCTTGCACAGGCCGCCCGTTCTCCTGGAGACAGACCTGGCTGGAGGCTGGAGGCTTGTGGCTTGCAGGGAGGGCAGGCGCCCGGGACCGCAGGGACACGGGAGAGTTGCGTAAGGCATACGAAGAGAGGCGCACCGAGTCCTCCAGCCAGGCTTCACAGCACGGCTCGGGTGCTGTCCCACTGGGGCGGACAGGGGAACCCCCTACGGGAAGGACGCCCCATCTGCACAGTTGCAATGTTATAGAGAACCGTCCGAGGAGATGACAGCTGCAGAGGCGAAGGGGGAGCAGTGCTTTACACCCCCTGGAACACCAGCCAAGCCTCTGCACCCCAAGACCCCAACTCCTGGAGGGCACGACGCAGGCCCTGGCCAGGTGGGGGGCACCCTCTCCTCTGGGAGACAGTGGGTGTGGCCCTCACGCCCAGGCCTGGGTGTCCCTGATGGGGAGGAAGGAGTCTAAGCCCAGTCTTTTTCTCCTCTCTCGGGGTGAGCACGGCTCCCCAGGGACCGGGTGCCTGATTTTCTGCTGCGTGAGGTCCCCAGTCACTGGAGTGGGAGCTCCTGCCATCAGGGCCCGCTCCTGCTCCTCACTCGCCTCCATCAGTCAGTGCAGCTCTGTCCCGGACACTCTGGAGGATCGGGCAGGGACAGGGAGGAGCAGGAGGTATCCCACCTCCCGGCTGAGCCAGAGCCGAGCAAGAAGCCCTGTCCACCCCTCTCCCTGCCAAAAATACTGTCGTTTTTCCGGAAAAGGAGCCAAGCCCAGCTCAGCAACTGACAAGGCCGAGGCGATGGGTTGCGGGCACGGGGAGGCATACGGCGAGAAAGGCGTCCTTCGAAGTCACTGGCCCGCGCGGCTGGAATACTGCGGCTTTTCTGTATGTCCTTTTATGGACCAAAACTTCTTACCCATCATTTTTTGGGGGGTGGGGAAGAGAGAATCCACCTATTCTTTCTTTCCCCAGGGATACTTCAGGAGGAAAGAAAAGCGGAGACATTGGGTTTGAAGGGGAAGATGCATAAAGCAAAAACAAAGGCAACGAGAAGTACCAGAACCGACAGGAAGCGGTGAGTGTGTGCTGAGGTCAAGGGCAGGCAGTGCAGGGGGGAAGGCTCAGGGCGGCCGTGAGGCTGCGCAGGGGCCCGGGTGCCCTCCAGCTGAGCTCGGCCGTGGCTCGGGCTCTCCCCCACCGATGGCACCTGGCGTGTGGGTCGTGGGGAGGGGGCGTATGGTTGGCTGGGCGGTCAGTGGTCCTCACAGCTTGGCAGACCCCCACACTGTACCCCCGTCCACGGAGGTAGAGGCAGCTCGGTCGCCCCCGCGCCTCTCCCCCCGCTTGGAAAGCAGTGGCTGCGCCCGGGCTCCGCTAGGCCAGAGAGTAGATGGCATTGACGGGCGACGTGGCCTCCGAGCTCTCGTTGCCTTCAGTCTCCTCCTTGTCCTTTTTGACCGTGTACTGGCCGATGAAGGAGCCGTCCTCGTTGAACTGGCCCTCGCCACCCTCGCCATAGTCCACCAGGCTGTCGTCACTCTCCTGCTGCTTGATGGTGCCGTCCAGCGACGTCTGGCTCCCCTGCAGGGGCTTGTTGTCCTCGTCACTGGCCGGAGAGAGACAGGGAGTCAGAGCTGGCCCAGCCCAGGGCTGCCCACACCCTGGGGCCTCTTGCCATGCACTGGCATTAGGGGCTACACAGCGCCGAGAGGACTGGTCCCCAGGGACCACCCAGTCCAGCCCTCCCCGTCCAGACGGGAAACTAGGACCCGGAGGCCAAGCAGCTTGTCCAAGTGAGGGGGAAGCTGGTGCAGCGCTGGGACAGGAGCCCACACCGGACTCCTGGTCTGGGGTCCTCTCCATGGGGCTGGGCCTCTCCCTGGGATGGGTGGGAGCAGGCAGAGGACTGTCACCCTGGAGGAGGCAGAGCCAACTGCTGGGAGGCCAAGCGGATGGGGAGTCAGGATGGGCGAGCCCTTCTCTCAGCCTCTCCATCAAGAGGGGCTGGACTAGTTTGACTCTCGGTGATTTGTGACTTCAGGTTTTTATTATTAAGCTTTTTTATTCAATGATGAGAGAGAGAGGTTTGTTGTTCCACTTATTTATGCATTCCTTGGCTGACTCTTGTATGTGCCCTGACTGGGGATGGAACCCGCAATCTTGGCGAGTCAGGATGATGCTCTAACCAACTGAGCTACTGCCAGGGCTGATGTGTGACTTTGTCTGGAAAGGCTCTGCCCTTGACAGAAAGCCAGGGTCTGGACCTTAAACAAACCTCCTCTCTCTTTCTCTCTGGTTTATCTACAAACAGATGCTGTTGCTTCAGGCTAGCAAGTGGAATGAGGGCGTGACATGCTGATGAACAGGTGAGACCAGAAACACCGTTCAAAGGACCCTGCAGCTCCGGAGGCCCCTCCTGTGCAGGGAGGGCTGGAGGCTGGGGGAGAGGCAGCTGCCCACTGTGCTGCGGTCCCCCAGCAGGTGAGGCCCCCGAGTGGGCCAGCATCTGCTCGGGCACCACATCCCTCTCCCGGCTGGGAAACTGCCCTTTAGGTTCAGAGGGGGGCTGGGTGCTGCTGGCGGCGCTTCAGAGGGGAACCAGCTCCCAGGCAGGAGGCAGGGGGACCCGCAATGAGGCTCTGGGTCCCGGTAGGCGGGACCATAGCGGTGCCAGGCGGTCTGAGCAGACACACACCGTCCCCTCCCTCCGCAGATCCCCAAGCCACGCTCAACACTCCTTCCTAGGTGGGCGGGGAACAGGCGGAGTGGCCATTATCCTGGGGCGTGCGGTCTGGCCTCTACCAGCAGTGCTGAGCCAAGGCAGCTGTCGGGAAGGCGCGAGTGACAGCGGAGGTGCTGGGCATTAGCAGATGGAAAGCCATCAGCCCACTCTCCACTCCCCCCACCCCCCCACCCCACGCTACGAGTGATCGTGGCCCCATTCATAGCCCCACTGTGCTCTCTGAGGCCGAGTGCGGGAAGCAGGGCTCACCTTTTGAGACCTAGCAGAGTTCTTATAAATTTGAAGATCTAAATTGGTTTTATTAATCGACTCACAAATTGGGCTGCATCCCATCTAGCAAGTAGATTCTTACCCCGCCTCCAGGCTCTCTCACAGGCTTTCCCTCCCCAGCACTCCCCCACCCACCGAAACACGAGGTTGTGTCTGTGACGAGGGGATTGCAGGCGCCGAAGGAACATGTGGCCCCTGGACAGGAAAGGGAGACCCTGTCTGGGTGGGAGGCAGGGAAGAGGACCCCGGTCCGGAAGGGACAGACCTCTCGAAGGGAAGATGAGAGAAGCCAGAATGACGGGGGACCCTGCTCCAGCCGCCTGTCAGCCTACCTTCCAAGAACCCTTCGAGGACAGGCAGACAGGGAGGGGGAGGCAGAGGGAGCCCCAGCGAGAGGTGCTCTTTTTGCCCCGGGCCTGTGCGCCTAGAAACCTGTCTTTCCCTCTGACGTATTCATGTCAACCCTTTCCCAGTTTAGGACTCTTGGACTCAGCCCAGTAGGGGATCTAGGATGAATGCTGCAGACCCACCCCCTCCCCAGCCAAAGCTGGGATGTGTGCGTGCACATGGGGGTGCGTGGTCCGTGCATGTTTATCCAGCATTGGTGGGGCAGGAGTGGGTGGGGAGGAGGCAGGGGTTTTGCCCACCAGCTTTGGCGTCTGGGGGAGGAGAGGTGCCTGTGCAAACACATTCTCCTAGCACAGGCTGCCCGGTCCGAGTCTGAGGGCCTCACCCTCCTCGGTGGCTACACTGAGGATCTGGGGGAGAGGGAGCCCACGAGGGTCCTGAGGACCATCGGGAGGGGCCTCTCCTGCCTGCCCTTTGGGAGGCTTATGAGGATATTGGATGGACGTCATCCTTAAGCCGCCAGACAGGCTCCAGTGTGGGCAGGAACTCTGCTGCCCATTGATCTGCTCTGCGTGCCAGAGTGGCGGAGGCCCAGGGAGGGATAAGGGGGTCAGAGGAGGACAGTGATGACCTGGCCCGGAGAGTGACTGGCTGCGGTGGGGAAGGAGGGCTCTGATGAGAGCGTGTCCTCTCGCCCCACCACACAGTGTTCAACTCAAAATACACGCACCGTCAAAACAGGCAGATTGCCACTCTGCTGAGCCAGACACGAAGGCCTGTCCAGACCTGAGAAGGAGCATGGGGTAAGACAAGGGCAATATCTGGGTGCTGGGCCCCTGGCCTCCCAGCTCTGCCACGAGCTCACTAAGTGGCGAATGCGAGAGTCCGGGCCCCAGTCCTCTCATTTGGGACAGTCCCTGGGCCAGATGCTTCTCTAAGGCCTATTTCAGCCTCCAGCCCAGAAATATTGTCCAAGTTCATGAGGAAAAGGCCTAGGACACCCTGCCCCACTACCACCCGTGCCCTTTACCCCTCACCTAGCCCACCCTTCAGGACAATCTAGCTTCCCCAGGGCATTATCTTCAGGGTTGGAATGGGGTGTAGGCAGTGAGGGAGCCGAGAGCCCAGCTCACTTCATAACACAGAGGCCCCCGGGCTTGTTTTCAGAGTAAAAAGCTGGGAACACGTGTAAAGAGCCTGATCGATCTCAGCTGTGCAGCTGACTGATAAGGGGCCGTGCATGTGTGTCGGGCAGTGTGGGGGCAGCCTCGTTCGGCACAATCAGGATGAGCAGGTGCTGCCGGGACAGAGGTGACCGCCCAATGGGCGATGGGGAGGACCTCAGCCCAGTGGCCGTCAGCCAAGCCCCACTGCTGAGGGGAGGGCCCTGCTCAGGGCAGCGAGGACAGCCACCCGACAGGGGGCACGGCGCACCTCCAGGAGCCAAGGAGGCCACCCACCTGTAGTCGAATGAGCCATCTTCTTCTTTGGGGTCTTCGGGGCCCAGGGGAACATCCTTCTTTTCTCGCACTTGGTCAGAAAGAGAAGCAAAGACACAGGCATGAGGACCGATGTGTCTCTCTCTGAGGGGCCCTGACCACCAAGCCAGGAGACACCTCCTTCGGGTTCATTCTCCCTTTCAACAGGACACAGCAATGCCTCCTTGTTCTTGCTTCCACATTGAATCAGCTGCCAAGATGATTCTGTTCCCTCCCCCTCCTCCTCCTTCCACCCCAGGGTAGTGGTCAGCAAACTCATTAGTCAACAGAGCCAAATATCAACAGTACATGATTGAAATTTCTTTTGAGAGCCATATTTTTTAAACTTAAACTTCTTTTAACACCACTTCTTCAAAATAGACTCGCCCAGACCGTGGTGTTTTGTGGAAGAGCCACACTCAAGGGGCCAGAGAGCCACAGTTTGCTGACCACTGCCCCAGGGGCTTCCTTACATCTCTACCCACAACTAAATGCTCCTCCCCATGGCCCCCACCCCTCTTCCTGAGGTCTTCCCTAAACACCACATGGGTGAAACCCTCTCTTTGGCACCTTCCTTACTCTGCTCTGTGTTGTAGTTGTGTTTCTTACTCCGGTGACAAATGCCAGTTCTGTCCCTGAGGGTGGGCCACCGTGTGCTTCTCCAAAGCTCCCCCCCATCCAGGAGTTTGCAAGGCCCCCTCCCTCCACCTCTGCGATTTGAAAACACCCACCACGGCCCTGTCTTGTGCTGTGCTCCTCCTTCCCTGCCCGCTGACATGCCCTTGAGGGGGAGATGCTTTCCTTCTAGAATCCTTAGCACCCAGCACAGAGCCTGGCACCCAGCAAGTCATGAAGGAATGGCTCTTTATCCTTTTTGGGATGTAAAGGATAAGCACCCCCATTTTAGGGGAGGAAAACAGGCGTTGAGGTGAGGAACATGTCACGTAACCCATTGGCAACAGAGTCTAGAGTGCAGACGAGGGCCCAGGCGCCATGGTCCTGGTGCCCTCGGCTTTCTACGGGGCCCCTTTCTCATGGACAAAGGAAGGCTGGGCGTCCACCCGAGGAGTTAGTTCTTCAGGGGGTCCAGCTCCTTTTGAAACAGGGATGTGAACTCAGTAAGGCCGCCCATCTCCCTAACTCTGGCTTCCTCTCTTACAGAAGAGAAACAGTCCCAACACAGCGCAGCAGCGTGAAAGGAACATCCTTCACCGGAACAAGAATGAGGACTTCCTGCCCTGCCTCACTGCAAGGAGGGGCACAGCGCTCCCGAGTCCCGGGGTCTGCGGGGCGGGGGCCGGGGAAGGAGGAAGTGCCTGCTCTCTGAGTGTGGGTGGGTCCTGGAGGAGGGTGTGTTCTCCAGGATGGAGACAAGCAGGCACTGGGAGCACGGGGTGTGTGTAGTCGCCGGGGCATTGGGGGCAAGGGACAGTTTCACTCTCAGGGTCATCCGTTACCCTGACTCCTGTCACCCAGCCCAATCCATCGCAGACAGAGGGCTGTCCTGCCTCTTGGAAAACTGTTTCCAGAAACAAGAACGCCAGAGGTCCTTGTCCTTGGTTTGTCTGGGCTGGAGGATCTTGAGGCCCACAGAAGAGAAATTCCCCCTTTGGGAAGCCCAAAGCCCTTGAAGGGCGAGGAGGCACCCTGTCAATCCAGCCCCTCAGCCTCTGCCTGCTGCCCATGTGGGAGCTGCTGTCCTGTTAGGATGTCTGCCATGGCGTCCAGATGTCTGCCATGGCGTCCTAACCGCGCCAACAGCCCAACGCTGCAGCCTCTCTCCTGGCCATGCTGCTTCTGTCCAGACCCTCCTCACTACCCTCTCTCTCACGATTACAGCATATACCTCTCTTCCTTCTTCTTGGACACGGGGTTCTAATGAGATTCGGCCTGAAAAGAGCCAATTTACCGAGCAGATGGATGGATGGTGAGTCAGGGAAGGAGGGTCATGCTTCACGGAGACCAGCGCTCCTCCGGTGCCCTCTCTGGAGCTGCCTGGACCGCTCCACCCGCCCAACTCAAGCAACTTAATTAACTCAAGAGCTTTCCGGCAGGTCTGAGATGCACAGAACAGACAAGAGGATTGCTTCTTGGCTAGCGTTCGGCTCACTGAGAACAGAGCCCCCCGATTTGGCAAGGGACCTGGTGACTCACAGGAAAGCTCGCTGGCCAGTCCCCAAGCCCCCTCCTTGGACACAGCCTACCTGGGTACTTGCCACCGCGGCTCCTCTTGATGAAACAGACGATGAGCAGGATCAGCACCAGGAGGGCTATGGCGCACATGAGCCCGATGAACCAGCCCTGGGTGGAGATGTCGGCCCGGTTGTTGGTGTAAGCTGCAGGAGGGGAGGCCAGAGCAAACACGTGAAGGACTTTGCATGGGCGAGGGTGAGGAGGGAGAGGTGAGGAAAGCACTTCAGCTATTTCCCATCGATGGCATTCCTAGAGCCTCATGCCACCATCTAGCAGCCCTCTGGCCCAAACTATGCGATACGGAGACAAAGAAAAAAAATAATTAAGGAGCCAAGGTCAAAAGGTTGGAAAAGAGGCAGAGGAAAGGGGTGGGGGGTTGGGAGCAGAATAAGCAGCAGAAGGTGGGTAGGCCCTTTAGGAAGGAAGGCTTCCTAAGGATGAGGCATGGCATCTGTGCAAACCACATGCTGGGCACAGCCTGGCGGGGGTTGAGGAAAGGCCAGGGATAGGCCCGGACAGGCCACAGAGGTTCGATTCCCATGAGTGAGCCTGGGTGAGGAAACGAAGCCTGGGTGTCACCCACCAGAAAACAGGGCGTGATCACAATGCAACCCCCCCTTATAAGAACACAGGCCCAGAGCAGCGGGTTGGGCATGGTGTAGTGCCAGGACACCCTTGTTTTCTCACGTGTCCCCAACTGGATCACGTGCTCCCTGACAGCAAAGACAGTCCTGCGTCAGTATCCCAGGTGGCTGGCGGCGAGGTTGGGCCATGCGTTCAGCACACTCCAAACCACTTCCACACGTGAGGATCGCCCCCCACCTCCCTAGCTGTGACTTGCCCCCTGCCTTCCCCTGTGACGGGAGTCTCCCTCTGTCCCTGCCTGGAGTACGGAGAGACCTGTCTCCAGGTGGACAGACTCCTGTGTGATTGGAGGCCCACGTGGGTGATAGGCGTTGAGGCATGTGATGGTGTCCTGAGGGCCCAATGGCTGCAGCTAGGGCTCAGGAGGGGGTGTGGGTTGGGTAGGAGCCACTGGCTATTCTCCTTTCTATGGAATGAAGAGCAAAAGTGACCCCTCCTGAGATGCAGCCTACATGGAAACCAAGATCCAGAGGAGAGGAAGGATCTGAGAGCTCGTGGAGTCAGAGCCCAGGCTCAAGGCCTCCTGGGGAGGAGCTCAGGGAGCAGGGAGAGTGCTCCAAAGTCTATCAAGTGCTGCTCTGTGCAGCAGGTGCCTGGACACCATCGCACCCTTTGCTCCTCTAGGACTGAGAACTGTCTTCTCAGCACCGTGCCAAGGACATTGTGCCAAGAGGGTCTCAATCAATGGTGAAGACCTCTAATCGACGGCTGCCATGCCCTCTGAGCCCTGGCTGCCCGGGGAGAAGCAGGTGGGTTCCGTCGAACATGGCTCATTACCCTGATCTATGCACACTGTGGGGGCAGCTCCCATCCCTGCTTCTACTCCTGTTCCTACAGGCCAACCTTACAGAGTCAGAGAGACCCTCCCCATGCCCCCATAGGACCAAATCACCTCCTGCTTAGCCTCCAACACGTCTCATTCCTGAGGAAAGTCCCGTTCCTTATCTGGACCCTTCAGGTCCCATCCAGCTGGCCCTGGCTGCCTCTCTAGTCCTAGTTCCTACCATGCTCTCCTCACTCTACACTCACACCAGGCACTCTCATTCCTGCCCAGGGCCTTTGCTCTGTCTTCAGATCTGTCTGTGCCAATGCCATCTTCTCAGAAAGGCCTTCCTGCACCTTCCAGCTAAAGCAAGTCCCTCTGCCTGACCCAGGCACGCGGACACTCTAACTTATCCTCTTCGTAGCACTTATCACCGTTTGATAGTCACACACAAGTCCCTCTTATCAGCAGGAAATATGTTCCAAGACCCCCAGTGGATGCCCGAGACGGTGGATAGAACCAAACCCTATGGTTTTTCCTATCTATACATAACCTACGATGAAGCTTAATTTATAAATTAGACACCACAAGACATTGACAACTAATAAATAGGACAATTATAACATACTATAATAAAAGTTATGTGAATGTGTTCTCTCTCAAAGTATCTTATTGTACTGCATTCACCTTTTTCGTGATGAAGTGAGATGATAAATGCTTCCTCATGACTTAATGTTAGGTTCTACTGACCTACATGTCAGGAGGAGGATCATCTACTTTGGGCAATCCTGGAGCATCAAGCCATGATGGTGTGGATGGTGGGATGTCAGGAGCGGGCATTGCCGATGGCTGGGGAAATTTAGTATTTCCAGATTGCAGTGGAATTCACATAAGGGCAGACTACTATATTACTACCACTCACAGTTTTCACTTGGAAGCACTTTTGTGGCTAAGCTCTAAGTACTTTCCCAGCTCTAAGTACTCTCTGATATATCCCTCACAACCCCATAAAGTGGGTTTGCATTATTATCCCCACTTTATAGGTGAGGACTGAGGCCCTGAGGTTAGTGATTTACTCAAGGTCACTGAGCTAGTAAGGTGTAGAGTTAAGAAGTGACCCCAGTCTGTGCTCTTTCCCACTCTAGTCCTTCTCCCCAGAAGGTAAGCTCCTTGCAGGAGGGACTGTCTGGTTCAGGGCTGGCTCCCCAGTGCTAGGACAGAGCCTTACACACCAACCTCCACTTCCTTCCCTCCAATCAGCCCACTCACCCTCTCTGGGCCTGATGGGGCCTCTGCTGACCTTAAACTCCTCTGTCCTTCCTTTTGCCACCCATTCCTGTACCAACTCAATTCCAGATGTGGGGCTCCTTGGCCATTTCTGCATTTTTTCTGCTCCTGCCTGCTGGAGGAAGAGGCAGACCCAGGCCCATCTCAGATTCATGTGTCATGTTTCAACGCTCCTGGCAATCTCTTTACTCTCTTCCACTGCTCCTCCCAAACTGCTCCCCTGACATCACCCGACAACCTGGTCAGTGTTGACGCCACGTACTCCACCCTGGAGGCCGGTGAAATCTCCCTGCCGTCCCTGTTCCTGTGTCAGACAGGCTTTCTCTCTGTCCTCGGAAGCTACTTCCCCCTCAGCTGTGGGACCCACGCCTCACTTCCTTGGCAGCTCAATCCTGAAAGGATTGCTGAAAACCCTGACATTTTCAATTTCCTCTTCTTTGCAAGCTCTCTCCCCCCTCCCTTCTGCTGTTACCAGAAAGTAAGCTGAAGCTTCCTGTATCTTAAAAATAAAAAACCCTGAGGAACCTGCCAAGCCTTTCAGCCCATGCACTGCCCTTTTATAGGTAAACTCAATCTTCCCTTGTCTCCAGTTCCTGCCAACTCCTTTTCCCAAAAACAAGCCAACTTCAAGTCCCTCTGTGCTCGGCGCTTCATCTGCCCCCATGGAGTGGCTCTTTCTCAAACCTACCTTTGCATCCTTGACTGGTACCTTCACTGGCAATCCTTCTATTCATCTCTCATGGCCCTCCAGCCAGTTCCACCCCATAAGCCCAGCACTTCCACATAACAGCTCCTTGAATGGCCCATTTGCTTGAAATTCATCATGTCTCCTGCCCCTCCCTGCCCCCTGCTTCTGCCAGTGGCTTCACCATTCTCCCTATCTCTTCGGGCTATCATGTCTCCTTCCAAAGTGTCTCTCCTGTTCCCCTCACTGTTCCATTCCAGACTGTCTCACCCTCTGCCTGTGAGATCCCAAGGACCCGATGACCATTATGCTGTATGTTCCTAGGACACTACCATGAGGCCTGGCCTCCCATGTGCTCTGGCCTTCCCTCCCTGCATCTTTCCCAGCCTGCCCAAGAGCATCTGCACTGCCATCCCTCTTGCTCTCCTTCATTCTACCCTCCTTCTGGAATCTTCCCTTCTTCCAGCCAACACCAGTCTCTGAACTCCATTTACTTCAGGCAACGTAACATTTAATTGCCCTCTTTCCTGGGTCCTGCTTTCCAAGGATCCCATGAAAACTTTGGGAGCAGGGGAGTTCTTTGAGCCCCTAGTACCATGGTCAGCAAGCTGCAGCTCCTGAGCCATATGCAGCTCTTTGGCCCCTTGAATGTGGCTCTTCCACAAAATACCATGGTCTGGGTGAGTCTATTTTGAAGAAGTGGCATTAGGAGAAGTTTAAGTTAAAAAAATTGGGCTCTCAAAAGAAATTTCAATCTCTGTACTGTTGATATTTGGCTCTGTTGACTAATGAGTTTGCCAACCACTGCCCTAGTTCTTAGATGCTGCTGCTCACATAACAAGTAGTCAGTGACTACTTATTAATGACCAATTTAATCCTAATATGAACAGCTTTTGTTTCTGCCCCGATATTGCCAGGGGTCACAGGAATATTGGCTGGACCGAGAGCCACACCTGGGTGCTGGGATGAAGGAATCGCGTCCGCCTGTGTTTGGATGAGGTCTCCACCTGCTGCAGAGAAGCTGTCTGCATGTCCTCAGTGGCCTGTTTGCTCCGCCATCGTCCCGATGCTGGTTTGGATACAAGCTGAGAGCCGTCTCTACAAGAAACCCCCTTCCCCTGGGGACAAAGTCACCGTTCCAGGGCAAGTGGCCATGGGGGCGAGGTGGAGAGCAGGTGCAGCTTCTCATTCCTGACTTCACCTTGCAAAGCTCAAATGTTACCTTTTGTCCTTACAAAAAATGGCCAAAGAACTTTCTATGAAGTTTGGACACAGAAGGCTGTTCAAAACTAAGGGGGTTTTGTAACTATGTGTGATGATGGATGTTAATTAAACATTGCGGTAGTCATGATGCAATATATACATGTAACAGATCATTAGGTTGTACACCGAAAACTAAGTAATCAATGTTATGTGCCGATGGTATCTCCATTAGAAAAAAGCAAACCCAAGCCAAGTGGGATCTGGGGTGAGGTGGGCTGCCCCAGTGCCCCTTACCGTGGACCAGAAACCACAGGCTGTCTTCCACACACACCCTGCAACCCCACTCAGAACAGCATGTCAGCTGCAAGGTAGACCATTCCCATGACTCCTAATGGACTGGGAGGAGTGTGGTTTGGCTACGGAAGAGAGGGCAGCCACTCAAGGATGGCAGGAGAATTGTGTTTCAGAAATAAGGATAGATGAATAAATATAATAGGGATGGACTGTCTTCAAATGCAATTTGGCTTGGCTGCTTTCACAGAAGCATCGGCTTACACCTCTCCATTCCCACTCGTCCTGTCCTTGGTCTCTCCCAAACATAGCAGAGATGAGGCAGGCTCAGTTAGGGCTCCTAATGTCCCTCCTTCCCTGACATCAGCATCTACCACACTACTGCCTCACCCCATGCTGTGCTCCCACTCCCGCCCCCCACCCCCCATGATGGAAGAGCTGACTGGCCTCTTAGAGTCCAGGACTGTGTGCGTTGGTAGCCCCTTGGGCCTCTTTGACTTCAAGAGCTCCAAGGAGATGGCTGACTTCCCATGTGGGATCTTGTGGTGAGGCTCAGGGAGCCTGTCACACCCCCCATGGTCTTCCTCCACCTCCTTCCTGAACCACCAGAGCATGTCTGAATCTGTGGACTAAAGCGATGGCCTGTGGTTGCCTAAGTGACCAGTGGTCAGGTCCAGAGATGCTCATAAACTCTCTTTGATGAGACACAGGAACCTGGGGGACTGTGTGGATGGGGTCCACCCATAGGAAACACTATATTTTCAAAAGACCTGGACATACTCACAGGCACACATGAACTTTAGAAAGTGATGGTATTTTTTCCCGTGTAATTTCCACATAGTGACTCCCAGACGGCCAGGGAGGCACGTGAGCATTCTGCTCAGAGCCAGGGTCCTGCATTCCGACTCCAGCTTAAAGGGGCCCTTGGGGAACGTGTAGGTGCTGAGTGTCTCACTCGCTCTGAAAGCAAGCTATCGGGACCAGCCTCTTCCAGCCAACCACAGGAAAAGAGAAGCGAACATTCAACTCAATGCTCAGAAGTGGATTATCAATCATCCTTTTTTCCCTGTCCTATGAGTTTAATACCCCAAGCAGACTGGGACATCCCTGAGGACAGGGCCTGGTCCTTTTCCCCGGCTCTCCCAACCCTCCCCACAGCACAGAGAGCCTCACGCTGAAGCCGGCTGCGCAGTGTCTGCAGCATCCCCAGGACAGAACCCAATCCTCGAGTCTCATCTTTGCTTCCTGCCTCTGAGCGGGACTCAATTTCATAATGAAGCCACATCAATGCATGCACTAGTGGGTAACAGCTTGGGACCCCGACTGGGCCAGCCAGAGTCCAGCCACCTGCTCCGCTTCGTCAACTGTCCAGTTCCCTGGTCTGTCTCCAGGACACCCTGGCCGCTCCCAGACATCCTGCCTGAGTTGGCCTGGCTAGCTTCAAGTGGACAGCTGGACACTCAGACTCCCTGGATTTTAAAAAAAATATATTTATTTTCATTGATGAGAGAGAGAGAGAGAGAGAGAGAGAGAGAGAGAGAGAGAGAGAGAGAGAGAAACATTGATGTGAGAGAGAAACATCAATTGATTGTCTCCCATATGCACCCCAACCAGGGATTAAACCCACAACCTGTATATGCTCTGACTGGGAATCAAACCATCAACCTTCTGGTGCTGGGATGATGCTCAACCAAATGAGTCACATAGGCCAGCAAGACTCCCTGAGTCTTGATAGCACAAATATATGCAGGACAGAGAGGATGACAGGACACCCAGACCAGGAGGGACCGAGCTGGAAAGGGTGGAGCCAGACATTGATACAGATCGGCAGTGACCCACAGACGCAAGCTGCCAGGAACAGCCTTGCCAGCCAGGCCCGGGAAGAGTAATGAATATTTAAGTCAACGTACAGAGTTCATATAAATCATCGTGGCATCTTTTCCCCTGTCCTCGTGTCTACTAACCTGCATCTGATTAGGGCATCCCTGGGGGGCAGAGACGGGTTCTTTCATCTGTCTCCCCACCCCCACATCCCCTGTCCCAGCAGGGCTTAGCATACCACCTACCTGCCTGATTTTAAAGATATACACAGACAAGCACGTGCCCACACGGCTCCAGTCTGCAGCTATCTGCCTTGCAGAGATGTCTGAGCCTCAGGCCCTTTCCTGAGCCCCGCCGGCCTGCTCATGGGCCCCTGAAGACCCTTCTCCACCCCCGGCTGACGCCCCTTTACAGCCAGGAGGATCCGAATCCTGGGAAGTGTCTTCCCCGCCCCCAGCAGGACAAATGGCCAATCACTTTTAAGCCACAACAAACTTAGGACCAAAATTAAACCCAAACAACCCGGGTCACCAACACATTTTGGAGTTTTGAACAGCAGATGACAGTGGCAAGGCGAGAACACATATGGGGAGCCTTGGTTCAGTTCTTGGAGAGATTTCTGGGTCAAGGCCCCTGGAAGACCCTGTCCCCTCATCCCACGGGCAGGAAGCCAGCTCAGGGCCCACAGCACAGGGTCTAACAGGCTCCAGCAGCCCCACACCCACCGCGGAGACCAAGTGTGCCACAGACCCCGCCCTTTTGTTCGGAGCGCAGGGAAACAACGGTGGCGCCTCGTCCCTCAGTCTGTTTCCCGGATCCCCACAGGTCCCCACAGGGTCAGAAGCGCAGCTGCCTCTGCACGGTGCATGCACTTTTTGGCTCCTCCTGTCTTGCTGGGAGCTGCAGAGTGTAAGAGCTGAGACACGCCATGCAAGGTGGGGGATGGTGGGGAGGGCCCTCTTCCTGAGCGAGGAGAGGATGAGAGTGAAATGCCCATGCTGGCAGGGGACGGCCGGGCCGGATCCCCTCTCACCTGTCACAAAGGTGATGACGGTACTGCTGATGCCCTCGTTGTCCCGGGAATAAACGCGCAATGTGTATGTCATCCCGGGATAGAGGTCTGTCAGCTGTACAGGCTGGGCCTGGGCCTTAACAGGGACAGTTTTTTTCGTATGGTTGCCTGGGGAACAGAAACCTCAGTCAGCCGAGGGCCAGGCGTGAGGAGCTGGAGAGGCAGAGCCAGGCTCCTGCCACCTGCCGGAGGTAGGAAGCCTGGGAAGGGGCCAGGGGCCAGCGGGGCCAGGCCAGTGTGCAGACCGGGAGGTCCCCAGGCAGCTCCGACTCCAGCCTTCCACACAGTGCCAGCGCCTACATGACGGCCCTTCGGCAGGGAACCCTGTCCCCTCTCTCTCCTGGGGTTTTCCTTCCTCACCACAGCCTGCACACTAAAAATAGCCGACCTACTTCTGAAGAGGGTCAGAGGGCCAGATAGCATCTCACCGTGTGGAGAATTCAGGAGGAGTGAGTGCCGGGTACCTGGGGTGCAGGGTGGATGGGGTGGGAGGAAGCTGCAAAATTATGGACCGAACGCGGGATCCTGTGAATGTGAATCCCCTCCAACCAGAGAAGTAAGGGTTGCTTGTTTTCCCCTCAGAGATCTTTACGTGGCCAGCCCAGCAGGTTAGTTGGCTTACGTGCTTGAAGCACATGCCATAGAAGCCTACATGGAGGGCTGACCCCCCGCCCCCCAAACAGGGCCTTCACTCAGAGGCGGCAGATATCCTGATCGCTCTGCGGTTTAACCAATCTGCACATGGCCCCAGTGGGAACACCTCGACTCAGGCCATCGGTTCCCTGAGCCTAATGATTCTGGTCTGTGTCTGATGATGACCACTGGCATCCGTCTGAGCAAAGCACAGCTGTACCCCACGTCTGAACCGGCCCCACCTGTCTCATGGAGACACCAAGAAACATGGATTCGGAGCTAAGGAGACCCGTGCAGAGGTGAGACCTCGGAGGCTCTTCAGAACCCTCGACCTGGGCGGGAGGCGGATCGAGGGCCCCGTTACCCAGCGCCTCCCCAGCACATGCAACCCTAGACCTCACTAACGACTGCAGGAGCACCTTCTTTCTCCTCAGCCTGCTCCTCCCACCTCATTGCCATCTGAGCACAGGTCAACTCCATTGTCACCATGAAGCCAGGCTGAGAGGCCTCCGGGCCCGGGGAGTTCCCAGGACCTCTGTAACGGCACCTGCGCTACCCGCCGCCACCACCCGCACAGCAATGCTTACTGTCAATGTACTCAACCACAAAGTCAGTTCCGGGCCCGAGATTGTGCTTCCAGCTGATGTTGGCCCATTTACTGTTGGGGAGCACCGTGACGTTCCATATGGACTGCTCGTCGGGGGCTGAAGGGCGGGTTAGAAGAGGAGTTAGTGGTGAGGAGGGAGGCAGCGCTGGAGATAGAGAGACAAACAGACAGACAGACATGAGCAGCCAGGAAAGGAGAGTCAAAGTGGCTGTGCACAGGGCCTGACTGAGCTCTGAGCTGCAGCCTGGGTGGCCAGGCCAGAGGACGAGCAGGTGCAGTCGGAAGGATCCATATGTAGGAGGGCTAGAAACTGTCTGTGTCCACATAGAGGGGGCAGCTCACTCCCTTTTCAGGACACCGCTCACATCCACGGCAGAGAAAGGGGCCAGGAAAATGCAAGTTGGCTCAAGTGCAGACAGAGGGTTAGAAGGGTGCCCATCTCTTTCACTCTACAGGAAGGAGAGAGGGTATCTTTCAAAGTCACTCAAGGGTTATGGTGAGATATGCAGGAAGGACAGGACCAAGAATGGGAAAACCTTTCCGGGCTCCTAAAATGGGAGGAGGGTGGGAACCAGACAGGTGACTCTGGTCTGAGGAGCCCCCTGGCGTCATTCTTAGTCACCGAATCCCTGGGCCATGGAGAAAATGGCCTCAGGTTGACTCAGGGAGCTTGGGGTCTCAAGTAGAGGTAGTCTGAACCCTTCCTCTTCTCTTGTGGGCAAGGTGGGACCAAGAAAAGATCACCCCTTCTTCACACCCAACCCGCAGTGGTCCAGATACCAGAAGAATCCTGTGCTGTTGGCTTCTTAGCACCACAGTCTCAGAAACTCGATCTCCATGCAGCACAGAGACATTAATTATCTAGTTCCCGTGAGCTACTTTATCAAAGCCATCGTGCTGTCTGAAACCATCGCCTGTGGACAGGAGAAGGGTGCTAATCTTCACACGTAATCATTTTTTCAAGAGTCCCAGCAGTGTGATTACCTCATTTCCAAGCAAAGATTTAACAGTGGAGTAACTAGCATGAGGCCTTGTATTTCAAAGACTTTTACAACTATGGCTGCTGTATATTTTATTAGCATGCAAGGGGGCCCTGTCACCAGCTCCCTTGTCAAAAGTAAATGCATAGAGCACATGGGTGATGCATTTATTCATTATCTGTGTGACACATGACTGAATCTGCGGGCTGGGAAGTGATAAAAGGTCTGGTCGTCACTTCAAAGAAGTGCCTTCTCCACTACAAGCTTGTCAGCTGCCGGCTGCCCCAGGTGAATAGGATTCATGTCAGGTGAGAGACCAAGAAAGAGATTTCACTGATGGCCCCATTGGCATTCTCCATTGGAGGGGGGGAGGGCAGAAGGTAGGCTGCTTTACTTATCTTCCAGACGTTTCCTTTGTACTGGCTGCGTGAAGCAGCTACGAACCACTTTCCACTATTCCACATTCCGTGGAATCTCGTGGCTCTTGCTAGTGGGAATGAATTAGGATTAGGGGACTTGAATTTCCTCCTCCTCAACTCTGGGCCCTGGAAATAGCCCAGAGAATTGGGTTTAACAGTTTGGCCACTGATACAACATTGACTCAAACCTCACTGCCTTAAAGGTCACTGGAGCACTACTGGAGGAGGTCAAGGGATGGGAAACCAACACAATTTAGAGACGGGAGCTAGAGGAAGGCATGGCCATAGAGAGAGAACAAGATGGTGACCCCTGAAGAACTGACAAGCTCTCAGAAAGAAAGACCAAGAAGGAGAGCGATCCATTGCTAACGAAACAAGAAGGTCAGGGAGGTGGAGCATGGATTGTTCTGCTGGTGCCTAGAATGTGATACCTAGAATGTGAGAATTAGGGAGAATCCCTTGAAATCTGAAGGAGACGATTTTAGCCTGAAAAGTCCCATTTTAGCCTGAAAAAGTAAGCGCCTGGTCCTAAGATGAAAGATGTGACAAGGATGAGAATTTATTTCACAGATCCTGAACATCGGAGCCATTCTGCTGCATTAAGGGAAGTGAGGCCGCTTGAGGGCTGTCCCTAAGCTCCAAGGATAAGATGGGGGCATGGCCAGGCCCTTCGCAGCGCCCCTGGCAGTGAGAAGTCGGACAGTAGGAGGCCCGTGTGGCAGCAAGGCCAATCCTCCCAGAGGCAAGGTCCTGGTGGCCAATGAGACCCACTCCCCTTCCTCATCCTCATCTATCAGTTCTGTGGACACAAAGCTTCCAAGTGGGACACGAAGCCCCACTTTCATGCAAAAGACGCCTCACTGTGGGGCCCCAAAGGATCTCCATCACCAAATGCTGCTGGCAGCTTCTAACAGCCTAGCAGGCTTCTCCTCAGCCAATTATTTCCAAAAGAGTATGCATGTTGTTTAAAATCTGGGTCCTGCGCCTTTAAAGCAAGTCAGCGTTTTCAAGGTCTTGGGGGGAGGGGGAGGGGCATGTCAGCTATGAACCACTTGCCTCCCCTTACAGTTTACATAACTCCACGTGATTAAATCAAACTTGCAGTGTTTCCCAAAGAGTGGTACGTGTACCCCCAGGGGTACGGGAAGAGTTTGGTGGGGGTACGCGTTGCACCGGAGTTTGGTGGGGATATGCACTGCACCGTGCTTAGCTGCGCCTAATTCTACGTTCTCATGAGTACGAGGGGTGCTCAGCGTTACGAAAATTATAGGAGGGGTACACATATGTCAAAAGTTTGGGAAACGCTGCATTAAAGAAAACACATGTGGGCGAGGCCCCCGGCTCATGCCAAGAGAAGTGGGCAAGGTGGGAGGGACTGCCCGGGGCACAGCTGCTGGGAAGGGTCTGGGTGCTTCCCGCCAGCCCTCCGGCGGCATCACATGACCTTACAGTGGCCCAAGGCTCTGCCAGCTAGAGGCCCTCCCCTCCGTGGTAGAAGAGCGTTGGATGCTCGGCTCTTAGAAATATTGCCGGATTCCCAAGGGGTCTCCGTGTGTGGGAAGAACAGAGCTGCCGGCCTGGCAATGTAATGCAGGGACAGCACATATCCGGGCCCAGCAGGCCAGTCTGGGATCAATCCTTACCGGGCCCCCTGGAGAGAGTGTGCTCCCCCCGCCCTCCATGGAGGCACCGGGAGTGTGAGAGGGAAGCAGAGCACCTTGCGGCAATACTGTTTCCTGGAAGCTCTGACTCTTTAGGAGAAGGGTGTGTAAGTGTGACCTGGGGGAGAGGGGCCAGGGAGGGGCAGGGCTGTGGGAACAGCTCCCAGGCGTGGCCAGCCACTGCCCGCTCCTTGGCCCTCCCTGCTGCAAGGCTGGCTGTGACATGGCAGGGCAGGGAGCCTTCTTAGGACAGCTGTCCTTCCCCACATTCTCCCTCCTGGAGCGGCTCAGCCCTGAGCTGACTGCTTGGCATATGGTTGGAGGGACCCGGGGGTCCTGCCTGAGGAGTGTGGCCCTCTGTTCAAGGGCAGGGATCTGAGGCTAGGGCGAGGGGTACCCGGTGCCACTCGGCTACCAGGCTGACAATCCAGTTGTGTTTTCACAGTAGAAACAAAGGGAGGCGCTGGCCACCACGTCCCAGACCCCACCTGTCCGGCACGCCTGTGGGCAGAGGAACGGGAGCGTGGACAGCGGGCAGTACCGGATTCGTGTGTCTTAATCCTGGTGGTGGGAGGACTCTCCATGGTGGCGGCGGCAGTGGTGGTGGTAGTGGTAGTGGTGGCGACGGTGGTGGCGATGGTGGTAGGTGCGACGGTTGGGATGGTGGGGACTGTTGTGGCTTCGGTGGCGGCGGCAGTGGCAGTAGCATCGGTACTGCTCACCTCGCCCGTGGCGCCCACCGTGGTCGGGGGCAACGTGGGAGGAGCTGAGAGGAAAATGTAAAACAGCCGAGTCTGGTTGGTGTGGCTGTCGCCGCCTGGACACTGGGCCCCCGTGGCGTGCAAGGCAGGCAGCCCCGAGACGGACGGAGCTCGGGGGTCAGCGTGCGGAAGGACTGGGTCACCCGGATCCCAGGGAAAGGACACAGCCATGTGGCAGGAAGAGAATGAAGGCCCGAGCGTTTCATTTTCTTCTCCTGGTCTGTGTGGCTCAAAGCATCCAGCATGCATCCAGCCAAGGGCAGGGAAGAGGATTGGAAGGGACATGTACGGATCGCTTAGACCTCAAGGATGACGGCATGGGGTCCCGGGCCAGCGCCACCTGTGACAGGCCAAGCGGCACCATGTCGACCCAGACCCGGAGCCTGGCTTTGGAGTGGGGCAGACGGCTGGTTCCTATCCTACAGGAGCACCAGGAAGCCAGCCATTCCCGACCACTCACCCCAAATTACCTGCCCCCCACCTGCTGAGTTCCAATGCCGCCAGAGGATACACTTCATGCCTCTTCCCATCTCCGCCGTTGACCCTCCAGGCCTCTCCTTCCCTTTTCCGCCAGTGACTGTCCCCCCTCAGTTACCCTACTCCATTCTGGACGGCAATAACTGCCTTTCTCTCTAGGACATTTGGGGTCCAGGCACCCCATGTTCTTCCCTTCTGCATTAGAACAAGAGAGAGGGCATGGACGGAAGCACCTCCTCCCAGCCCACAGCAGACACAAATCAAATCGCAAGCGAGATACATGCTGTGTCTTCTTTTTTGCACAAATCGTCGGGGGCTTCCCATCTGTGCTAACTCATGCTCTCATCTTCCACCCAAAGCTCACCTTCCCCGGAGGCGAGCTCCTGGGGCTCAGTCTCTGTGTGGCCACATTTCCAAACGCCCTCTCCCTCTCCTCTCAGCTCCTCGAAGCTACTGCCCTTTAGGCCCCGTCCTGCTATGGCTGGAGGGTCTGATCTCTGTGGCCTGATCACAGTCCACCTGCTGGTGTGGATGCTAATGGGGCCGGGGCCGGATGTTAAGTCATTAGTAGGTAGCTCTAACTCCCAACGAATAGAGGTCCTGCCGCAAACCTCCGTACTACCCCCACCCTGCAAAAGGGGGCCAGGCCAGGAAGGGAGCCAGAAAGAAAACGGCCAGAGTGCTTTCCTTGGGGGAGAATAGAGATCCTAAGCTTTCTCAACAAGAGCCTTTTCATGCCCTGGGCCTCCAATGTGACAAGTGCCCCACAGAGGAGGGATTGTTCCCGAACCCCTTGTCACTTCCCTATTTGTAGCATCACAGGCATTGCTGGGCCCCGAGGGTGCTGACCACAGAAGCCACACTGGGCAGCTGACTCTAACACATTCCGGGGATTACTGGGCGGAGGCCAGGCTGACGGTGTGATGTCCCTCAAGCCCCACTCACCCCACAGACATCAGGAAGGCGTGTGGGGGGTGCGTGGGGTCATCTTCCTCTCACAGGCATTACCCAAGGACATATTCAGTCCCAGGTAGCCCCAACCTGGAAGGCTCAGCATTATAAAAGCTCAGCAGAAGGGATTTCATCTACCCGACCCACCAAGACAGACAGACAGACAGACACATCCATGGAACAGCCTGAGGCCCACCAGGCAAAGGTCGGCTCTCTCCCAGGCTGGGTCCTGGCAGCTCCCACGGCCATGGAAACCCATGGGCCACGAACACACAACCGCTCCTGCTGTTGGGAGGGTCCTCGAGAGGCATGGACCGCCCTGGCCAGGACTGCTCCAATTTGGTTCCTTAACAGTGTATTTTCTAAAAGTTTCTGGCAAATGTTCACAGGCCTCACTTTTCTATACTTATTTAAAAGGTGTCATTAAAAACACACCTTAACTGACTCCCTTTTAACTTAAATCATCCCACGCTGTGTAGCTCAGAGACCTGGGCCTCCCTGCCCACACACAGTGGGGTTACATTTCCCATGCTCTCCATACTCTCACGTGCCCCTTGGTCCTCGTGCAAGCAGAGCACATACACTCACACGCTCACGCTCACACGTGCACGCTCACACAGCCGGGCTCACGCATGCGACCCTGTGTGCCCCCGCGAGCGGCCTGAGAGGCGGGGATGCTGAGAGAGGCCGGGTTAGAGCGAGTTCTCCCTGGGCCTGTCGGTCAGAGACAAGATTGAAAAGGGCTTGAGGATGCTTCCACAGGGTCCCGCCCCTCCCTCTGATGGTCCCTTTGCCAAGAGGGACAGAAAGGAAGTGACTCTGATGATGGCTACCTGGTTGCCTTTCCTGGGCTCAGCGGCAACAGTCTCAGGAATCAGTGAGAGGGGACCCCGAGGGACGTGAGAGGGGAGGAATGATATGTTTCCCAGACATCACGGGAGTCACTTTGGCGGCTGCAACCTTAGCTGTCTGAGGTCACAACTGGCAAATAAGCACTCTGACCACCTGCTAGCTGTGTCTCCACTCCCATGGCTGGACAGGAGCACAGAGGCAAGGAGGGGCTCCGAGGGAAGGGCCAGAGGGTCAGGTGACTGAGTTTAGAGGAGGACAGAGGATCAGGTGAGTGAGTTTGGAGGAGCGACAGAGGGTCAGGTGAGTGAGCTTAGAGGAGTGACAAAGGGTCAGGTGAGCGAGTTTAGGGGTGTGTTCAGGGGAAAGGAGGAGGAGGGAGGAGAAGGAAGAAGGAAGGTTCCCCTGGGGAACATGTCCAGTGCTCAGGTCAACAGGGGTTCAGGTGGTGCCATGCCCTGGGGCAGGGGCGGGGTAGGGGACAGAAAGGAAATAAAGCCCAGGAGCGGGGTTTATGGACAGAGTGGCCCCAGTCTGGAAGACAAGTTGCTAGGATGTCACCTCCGGCCACAGCAGGCACTATGGGCTGGAGAACCACCTGGTCAGTGCTCAGTGGCGACCACCAGCCTGGCAACTGAGAAGGGGGATGGAGAACTGGGAGCCCAGGACCGCGACCTGAAGGCAGTGTCTACCTAACGGGGGGCCTGATGCACCCTGCAGGCAGCTCAGCCGTGGCCGAAGGTTTTCCTTCAGGTTCGGAGCAAATACCACCTAGAAAACTGAACCAAGACCCCAGGCCGCCTACCCAACAGTTACAGATCTCAGCTGAGTCAGAGATGAGAACAGCCTTTTCCAGACATTTCTAGGTGGAAGGTTCCAAAATGCCCACATGGTGCATGGCCCGCCTGGCCAAACCACAGATGGCCAGGACCGACAGGCAGCAGTCCCGAGAGACAGCAGATATGGGAGCATGAGAGGGATCATCTTCACCGGGTGGGACACCGACAGATCCGTTTGGGGAAAACCACCCAGGTTTGGTGAGGGTGAGAGGAAAGGGACAGTGGACTGGGCTCCATTGCCTGCTGCCTGCAGGCTATGCAGAGGTCCTTGCGCATGAAAAGCAGCGAACAGCTGGAGAGCCAGCACGGCTCCTTACAAAGAGCAGGGCCTCTATGACCATGTCCCACAGAAGCTGGAGTCTCAAAACACACTGACTGACGGACAGAGACCCTGCATCCACTCTGCACACCAGGAGCTTGGACCTTCTCTAGACGGAGTGCAAAGTGGGGCGTTTGGAATGACACCCATCCCCCCTTGCAACTGCCACTCTGGACAGGGGTGGCACAGACTGGCATGGATGCCCCATGAGCAAGGCAGACTCCCTGCCGCCAGGCCCACCTGCCTCCGGTCCCCGGGTGCCAGAATGGGATAGATGGGCCAGGAGCTGTTTGACTAATGAGCTTCTAGCTGGTTCTCTGGGCGGCCGCCCTGTCTCCGCCTCCCTCAGCCTGCTCAGGCTGAGCTGCCCTGAGCACCTGCCGAAATGGGCCCAGAAGAGACTCCTCTGCAGACGTGAATCGAGAAGTCAGAGCAACCCCCAGAGAACTGCAGGCGGGGAGCGGGATGGGAACACCCCCTTTCCCCCCCCCCCCCCAGATCTGGCTGACAAAACAAAGGCAAACTGAAGGAAGCAGGGTGCGCAACAGAAATAGAATCAACCTAAAATGGGGGTGGGGGTAAAGGCGGGAAGGTGGGCAGGAAACCAAATCGGGCAAGGTGGCCTCTTCCTAAACCAGCCCTCAGATTCCTCACACGTTCTCAGCTCTCCCCGCTGCCTGGAGCCTGAGGAGGCTCTGGCAAGCCCTGGCCCCACACATGAGGCCTTGTCCTCAGCCTCAGAGGCAGGGGAACGCACCTGGGTCTCCTGCCTAGTGTCTCCCACTGAGGAGAGGCCTTCTGCACTGACGCCCCCTCTGATGTTCCTCAAGCCCTCACAGGAGGACGGGAGAGGAGGAATTTGGCTTCTAAGCTGGGACCTGCCTGCCCAGTACCTCCCTTGTGTGCACCAACCTCCCTGGACAAGAATGGAGGCTGTGCTTAACGCTGAGCACTCTGAGAAGCTGGGCTGTGAAGGGTGAGGGCACCGTCAGCCCATGGCGCCCAGAGACTCCAGATCCTGGAGCACCTGCCTCTGTCCAAAGATACGCTCACTGGTTCTCACTGACCAGAACCCACAGGAGGTGGCAGAGCTGGTGCCGGGCCCCATGCAGCATGCAAGGCCAGCATGCACAGTGTCACCCTTTCAGGGCATGCAGCCGGACCAGAGGATGGGAGCTAGCTGTGCCCACCGGGGTGCAGCATGCCTTCTCGGGGCACAGGAGCCACCTGAAGACCGTGACCCTCTCTCTGGGCTCTGAGATGTGAAGCTGAGGCAAAGGCCCAGGTGGTGCAGGGAAGCCATCACTCAGCTTCAGAGAAGGCTGCCGCTCCAGAGAATAGGTGTGGGGCCCGTGAAGGGGAAAGGGGGGGGTCTTCTAAGTCATTGCCCTTCGCAACAGGGGGCAGATAAACAGGAAATGGAGGGATGAGCATGAGTTTGACTCCGGCGGCATCCTCTACACACATCCTCCTTGACAGTCCGGCTGCCCGACCCTGAAAGGGTGAGTCTGGCGCATGCTTTCTTCCGAGCCTCTCCCTCCTTCTCCGCCTTGGCTGGCCTCCACCTGGTACACCCCTTGCCATGCCCGTTACCTCCGCGGCTGGTACGGTACCTGCGGTTGGAGTAGCTTCAGAGCACAGCGCCCAAGATGGCCAGAGAGAGGGAGAAAGGATACGAGAGGGAAGAGAAAACAGATTACAGGTGAAACCACAGGACAACAGGCAGAGGAGGCTCTGGCTCAAACCTGACCAGAGAGAGTGTGGTCAGGTGCTGGCCACTGCCCTGAGGAGGCTGGCTAGTGTTCGGGGCTCATGTCCAACGCCAATGGGGTCTGGTTTGTTTCCACAGAAAACTTTCTACCTGGCTTTGGGAGGCTTTTCCAGTGCCCTCCGGTTCTACCTCTTCTCAAGGACTCTCACCTGAGAGGTGGTGACAGGCACAGGCCACCTAGAGAGCCATGTCCCTAGGCCTTTCATGGAGAGGCTGGCCGGCCTGGAGGCAGGAGGCTGGGTGACTCCCCCAGATGCCTGGGATTGAGGGTGCAGGTGGTGTATGTAGGAGGACACCATCCCCAGACAAAAGAATGGTTCTGGGATCTTAGCGGGGAGACGTTGGATAACACTGAGGTGGATGGGAGAAGGGGGGCATATTGGCTGAGTCCTCCTACACTCCCTCAGCCTGGGAAGGCCTGGGAGTGGGGACAGACCAGAGCCCCGAGGCCCCCGTCCTGCTCTGCTGCCCTGTTCTTTCCCACCAGCTGTGCTTTGTGAAATCAGACACCCAGCTATGGACGGAGCCCTAAAAGGAATCCCTGACTTTGCTGCAAATCCCTGACTGGAGAAGAAGGTCTTTGTCCCCGTCGCTGGGGGCTGGGGAACTTTCCCTGGTGGTCCCTGGGCTGGACAATGGGTCTTTATCCGAGTTCCATCCCGGGCGGGAGATGGGGAGGAGAAGAGGCTCTCCTGATGTATCTCCTTCGAGCTAAGTAAGCAAGCTAGTGATCGCCTCTGGTCGGGCTGGCACTTACGGGACCACTTACCCAAGCCCCCTGGCCCCAATAAACCACCCAATGGGGCTGGAAGGTCACAGGAGGAGGGAGCTTATGGTGTGACTCATTCCTGGTTTACGAGACCAGAGAGGACCTCAGAAAGGACTGCAAGCCCTTCTCCAGCTCCTACCGCCCACCTCGGCCCGCCCCCAACCCCCACCCCGGTGCTGGCCGCTGGGAAGGGGTGCAGGGCTGCTTAGGAAGCTGAGTTGGGAGCCCTGGGCTAAGGCAGCAGAAGCAGCAGGGCCTGGCAGGCCGGGAGTGAGGAGCTGGTGCTCGCCTGGGTGGGGTAGGGTTCTCTGGAGGTCCGATCTGGGCCTCCAGCCTTCTGGAGAAAGCACGAGACACGATCACCTGCTGCCAGCCCCAAGGACCCCACTCACACCACCTCTCCTCTGGAGCCTCCCCTGCAGCCTCAATGCCCCAGCCCCCGCACAACCATGGCACCTGCCCCATCTGAACATAACATTCCTCATGCTAAACTGCAACTGGACGTTCTCATGGATGTCGCCCTTCTAGACGGTGTGAGCTTCCTACCTCGTGTCCCCCACTTCTGGCACTGTGCCTACCACCTCACAGTGTGGGGGCTCAAGGAATGGGCTTGTGGAATGGACCACTGTGCCGCTGGAGAGGCAGTGGGATCCCCCTTTCATAGGGGATCTGCTGATATCAAAGCTTCCATAGTCACAAACCGGAAAGAGGCTCCTTGGTAGCAGTCAGTGTGTGCCGGTGGGCCTGGAGCCCCCTCTAGTGGAGCTCTCTGGCAGTTCCGCTCCGGCGGGGATCGCTAGGCTCCAGGAAGACACCACGACCCAGGAGATGAATCCATTTGCTCTTTGTGAAGCCGGTTTGGCAAATGGCTGTTTCCCAACCCCCCTTTCCTCTCTGCAGCCTGACAGCTCCCTCAATTCGGGCTGCAAGGAGGGACTACATCGACTCTTGCTCAGGGCAGGTGGCTTCAGTCAGGGCTCTCTCCCCTCCCTCCTTGAACCCATGTGCCCTTGGGAGAAGAAGGGGTGTCCCCAGAGCCGGGGTGGGCACTCTCAACATGCAGGCCAAGTTCAAGGTGCAGAGAGCAGACCCCATTTCAAATGTGATAACACTCCTGTCCCTAAACAGGAGAGCGCTTTCACTGTTCCTTGGGGCTCACTAGCCTATTTACCACTGTGCCTCTGGAGGCAGTGGGGTCCCCCTCTTTCATAGGGGATCTGCTGTTATCAAAGCTTCCATAGTCACAAACTATGAAAGGATACGAGAGGGAAGAGAAAACAGATTACAGGTTTTCTCTTAGGAAGCTGAGTTGGGAGCCCTGGGCTAAGGCAGCAGAAGCAGCAGGGCCTGGCAGGCCGGGAGTGAGGGGCTGGTGCTCGCCTGGGTGGGGTAGGGTTCTCTGGAGGTCTGATCTGGGCCTCCAGCCTTCTGGAGAAAGCACGAGACACGAGAAAGAGGCTCCTTGATACCAGTCACACATTCTCCCATCTCTTCCGTATCCCCCGCCAGGCAATGTGGGGACCCGGGTCAGATGACCAGTCTCAGGGACCTGAGTTGTCCAGCACCTACCTACCTACCTGCCAGCACACAACACAGGTTCCCTGCTTCCCCTGAAGGACCTGTAGCCTCCTTTCCCCTCCATCCCAGGAGGCCAGGCAGCCAGGGGCCAGGTCAGAGCTTTCTCTGAGTTAGCTGGGCCCCGTCACCCCGAGGCCCCCACAATGCACCTACCTTCATTCGGGGAAGCCGGTGACTCCTCCGTGACGGCCTCCCCAGAGCCCACCTGCGTCCTGGCGCTCAGGGTGAAGCGGTAGCGGGACACGGGGTCTGCTCTCTGCACCGTGAACTTGGTCTGGTTGGGAGAGAAGTTCTCCACCATCTGCTTCCCTAGTTTGGTTCCATTAACTGGGGAGAGACAGGCACGTGGAATTGAACTTCGGCAGGGCTGACCGCGATCAGTTACATAAGCTGCAGCTGCAAACCTTCCCGGCTCAGCTGTAAGGGATACGGTGCAACCCGCCCCTTCGCCCCTGTGAGCACCTGACGGCTCGGGGGATGGGAGATTCGACCAAAGGCAGCATGCAGGGCAGGGGCTCCTTCCTGCTGTTTGAGGACACACCAGGGTTGCTACTTTTCACTCATCCTGTGATCTCAGGCTCACTGTACTTATGCGGCTGATTCTGAAAGACTCCATGTACCATCTCCAAGCCTTTTCAATGGGTTTCTTTCTTTCCTTCAAACTTATGGATTTCTTTCTTCCTTTCAAACACAACTAGGGCAAACCCACTAGCGCAAGCATGTCAAACTCGTGGCCTGCAGGCCACAGGCCTCGTGTATTTGGCTCCTGTTGGCCTTTTGAGTTTGACATGCTTGCACTGGAGTGTCTACTTAATGCTTTCTTTGTAAATAGCCTGTTCAGTGTACCTCGAAGGTACACCTCTGGTCACTCAGGCTGGATCTGGAGCAGCACACAGCACACAGCCGGGTACTGACCCATTGCAAACCAGCAGCTTTATTGCTAGCTTTAGCCAGGGCCCAGGTAAGTTTCTATTGAATGAGTACAAAAAAACGTTTTACGTACATGTTAAAGGCATGCTTTAGATTTAAATACCCATTGCATTTTGAAGTTATTTGTTACATGTTCTTACAAGCTAATATCCTTTTAAAGAATTACTGTGATTGTCCACAAGCCTTAGAACAGAAAACGAGAATTCTTGTGAGCCATCTGCAATGGGTTAAAATCGTTAACGCATTACCCAGCCCTTAGAGTCTAAGGGAAAACAAAACAAAGCACAAGTATGAAGGCACTAAGGCTTAGACTCTAAGGCTTAGAGCGCCCCACTGAGCGGCAACATGGCCTACTTTAGAGGGCAGAGGGCTTCACGTTTTTTCAAATGTAAGGACACTCCTATCCCTGCAGGGAGACACTGAACTCCTGAGGCGAGGTCCTTATGGGGTCACTCCAAGTTCTCCCCAGGTCTCCAAACAGCCGCCTTCCCATAACTGACCCCTCGTTGAGTGGCCGAGTGCTGTGTGGACTCTGTGTGGGCACTGTCTACCTCAGTGGTTGGCAAACTCATTAGTCCACAGAGCCAAACATCAACAGGACAACGACTGAAATTTCTTTTGAGAGCCAAAAACCAACTTCTGTGCTTGGGCCACAAAGTTTCAACTGCTCTGTACGTGCGCGCCCACACGTGGTATTTTGTGGAAGAGCCACACTCGAGGGGCCAAAGAGCCGCATGTGGCTCTCGAGCCGCAGTTTGCCGACCACTAGTCTACCCCATCTGATGGCCGTTCTGTCAGAGGAGGAGCCCTCTCTGAGACTTGTAGGTGTTGGGACTATAGGATCCCCGAGGACTGGGGTTGGATCCCTCATTAGACCAGAAGCTCCTTGTCTCCCAGGCACCTAGACGCTCCCTGCTGGAGGGACCTGCGTTAGGAAAGCAGGGCTGGGTCTCACTGCCTCCCCTAATCCTGGGGGAACTGTTCCCCTGGCAGTGCCCTCTGCCCACACCCCAGGGCCCCTGGGGTCCTCAGGCAAAGTGGTGAGCATAGGGCTCCTGACCCCCAGATTAGCGAAGAGCAAGCAGAGCGGGACGTACAGGGCACGTATCGGAGAGAATATCCGGTCAGGATGCCGTTGGGGTGCTCCGGGTGGTCCCACTCCAGGTTGATTGTCTGCGGGTTGGGCTGCCGGACGCGGAAGCGCCTGGGGGCGCTGGGTACTTGGGGAAGGAGAGGAGAGTGGGGGAGGTGAGGGGAGTGGGAGGGGGCGGGCAGGAGGAGGAAAACAAAACAAAGCACAAGTATGAAGGCACTGATCGGACAACCCCCATGCCAGGCGGCTGCCAAGCCAGAGCCCACGGCCCATCCAGGATGGGCGCCCCCTGTCAGGACAAGCCTGGCTCCAACTCTGTTTAAATGGGAGAAGTAAACCGAGGGTTCCTATAGCAACTGCCATGGATTGAGCACGTTAGGCTCCGATGCTGCAAAGATACCTCCAAGAGGGGCAGAGCACGCCTCGGGCAGGGAAACCACTGTCACTGTTTCCTACGGAGGCCCGGCTGCTTGTCCTCAGACAAAGGTTGTCACCTGCAGGTCCCAGCGGCAGGCCCACGCGACTGAGCTGAGGGCGCTGGGCTCAGGGGGAGAGGAAAGAAAGCCCAGATGGAGCATGTGGACAGGTGAGGGGCAGGAGAGATGCGGGGAGGCTGATGATCAAAACCAAGACAAGCCTGGCCAGTGTGGCTCAGTGGTTGAGCATTGACCTGTGAACCAGGAGGTCACAGTTCGATTCCTCGTCAGGACACATGCCCAGGTTGCAGGCTTGAGCCCCAGTATGGGGTGTGCAGGAAGCAGATCAATGATTCTCTTTCATCATTGATCTCTCTCTCTCTCTCTCTCTCTCTCTCTCTCTCTTCCTTTCCCTGAAAACATATTAAAAAAAGCAACACACACACACACACACACACACACACACACACACACGGAGGAGGAAAAGACAGGAATAAAGAAAGCAAGAGGGGCCTGGGCCGGTTAGCTCAGTTTGTTAGAGCGTCGTCCCAATACACCAAGGTTGTGGGTTAATTCCTAGCAGAGCACATACAAGAATCAATAATGAATGCATAAATAAGTGGAACAACAAATCAATGGTTCTCTCTCTTTCTCCAAAATTAATTGATTTTTTTAAAAAAAAGCACGAGGGAAGAACAAAGGAGAGTCAAGAGAGGAGGAAGAGAAGAGGAAAATAACAGCTGAGAAGGGAGGGAGGAGAAACAGAAACGGGCGAAGAAAGCCCCAAGCTGACGAGAAAAGATTGGCTAGAATAGGAGATGGCCTGGGGACTTGGTAGGGGTCTGCCTGCCAGGCCCAGGGCAACCATGAACCTGCAGTCGGCAGGCGCCCCTCTGCAGGGCCACTGCCCCCGCAGGCCAACGACCTCAGCGAAAGCTTCTTGATTGCAGTGGCGAGAGCTGTGCAGGTCCTGGCTGCTGGCCCACTGACCGATGCCTCTAGGGAGTCAGGGTGACTGACCGCTTCAGCCTCAGGTGGCAGGCAGCCGTGGTTCTCCCAGTGCCCTGGGCGTCAGTCTGTGTGCCCGTCTGGAATTACGTCATCAGACCACACCAGTGTTCTCTGGAGGCACAACCTCACCAGGGCGGGCCAGATAGGCGATGCGGTGCTGTGTGGGGATGGTAGGAGCTGCGCAGCTCACAGGTCATCAGCTCCTCGAGGTCGTGCAGAGGTCAAGTGGTGCTGTCCGTGCCACGCCACCTGGGGCTGCTCCATGTCCACCGGAACGCGGTGCCTGGGCCTGCCCCACCCTGAAGCGCTGCAGGTCGGACCTACCTCCTTCCGGGGTGGTGAACTCCTTGGTTTCACTGCGAGGCCCATCGCCTCTCCCATTGACCACAACCATCTCCAGCTTGTAGTTGCTGTAGGGAAAGAGGCGGGACACCACGCCCCGGAGGCGGTCCCCCGGGAAGCCGGCTTGCTGTCTCTTCTGAGACACCCACAGGCTCTTCAGTAAGCTGCTCTCCCGCCAGTAGTAGGCCTTCAGGACAGAAGCAGGCCGGTGAGGGGGCGCCAGGCGGGGCTGGGTTAGTGGTTAGAGGTGGTGGTGGTGGTAGTGACCGGTCTTCCCTTTGCTGCCACAGGCTCCACGTCCCAAATGAGCTCATCAGGGCCACGCGGGGCGGGGAGGAGGCCGACAGTCCCCATTCGTTAGCCACTGAGCCCGTCTGAACGGATGTCAAACAAGCAACAAGGTGTTTGGTTTCGGTCGCCTCTCCGGAGAAGAGGCAAGCTGGCCAGGCCCACGCTGCTCCACCATGAGCCTTATTTCGAAGCTGGGGACCAGGTTGCTCAGGGAGTCTGTGCCAAAACTGCAAATACCGGCCACAGGTCCAAGCGTGGCAAGCTGTGTCCTGTGCTCAGAGGCCCAGTCCCCTGAGCAGGATTAGTACGGTTTAAGCCTGGCGGCAGGAGGAGTTGGAAAATAGCGGGTTACCCCCACAAGTCTGACTATGAGAAAAAGCCGTTTTAAGCCTTTGAAGTCAAACGTTGCTGTTAATATCGTCTGAAGACCTTTAGCATGGTGTCCACGTCAGTGACAAGCCAGGCAGCCTGGTGGCAAGAGCTGGGACGGGACGGCCTATGGGAGGTGGCAGTGGCCCAGGTAAGGCTGAGAGCCAGCGTGTGAAACAGGGTCTGATTAGCAGTTGGTAGGAAGCACCAGGTCAGGCTGCCTCACCAGCACCACCTAGGCCTCCATCGGCAAGGTAAGGAGGAAGTCCAGGCTTAAGAGGGCACCCAATGGGACCTTTAGCCAGAACAACCTCCAGGCAAGGAGGTTCAAGGTACAAGCCAACTGTTAGGGGAGAGCTCGTTCAAGTGTGAACATCATCTTGCCTGCCTTCTCCCCACTTACAAATTCATTTTCCAAGGAGAGACTGGCCTCTCCATTCTGCCCCCGATTGTCTACCAGCCAACGCTCCACCAATGACCTCTGAGGTCACAACCTGTGTGAGTATCCCGTGGCTACAGCCTCCCTCGCTTCCCAGGCCACTTTCAAACAGAGCCATTCCTAGGAAGAGCCTTGCTTATCCTGAGTTTCCTCTCCCTTTCCCCCAACTCAGCTCACCCTTTCAAAGAAGAGAGAAGACTGAGCAGAAACCACCCCCAGGCAGGAAGACCAGAAGCCAAGAGCCGGATGGCCCCGGTGCTGGATCACCTGGCGTGGCGGTGACCACAAGGAAGGCTTCTGCACCCATTTAGCGGTTACACCTGTTAGTTGGGGCTTCCCAAACTCAGACCAGGAGAGGCAAGCAGCCCAGCGGGGACCATTAGGAGCAGGCAGAGTGTAGCTCAGTGGTGCCTCAACAGAGCTTCCGTGAATGCGTGTGCATCCACTCACGCCTTACAGGCATGGCGTGCGATGCAACATCCACCCAAAGCCACGGCCCTTCACGTGATTTCCTGCTGAGCATCCTCTCTCAGCATTTCTGTTGCAAGACACACACACCTGGGAGTGTGTGTCCATGTACAGGAGTATAATTTTGAGGGACTAACCCTAGACATCATCTTCTTGAATTACCTCTGAGTTCCATAGCTCCCCCGAGGCCCCCTCCCAAACATCCGCTGGCCTGCACCTGCTACCCCTTGCCCTGGTTATGGAGCGGGTGGTTAGGCGGGGCTGGGAGCTGGCTTCCTCACTCGGTACTCCCTGAGCTGGCCCTGCACCGTGTCGGAGTAGACGCGGTTCCACTGAAGGCTGATGGCTGTGCTGTTCAGGACTCGGATTTTAACGTCAGTGGGTGCAGCCCTGGGATCTGCAATGTGTTGGGACAGAGAGCAGGTTATGCTGGCACGGTTGGCCCCAGGACCCCAAGCTCCCCTCGACTTTTCTCTGCTGCCCATACCCTCTACCCCGCTCTGGACCCTGAGGGCAGGGGCTCTGTCTCCTCCATCAGACTGTGCTGGGAGGAGTGGGGAAAGGCTCAGGACAAAAGGGTGGCAGCCCAGGTAGGAGGGCAGGGATTTGCTACCCTCAGGTGCTGAGTAGTCTCCGTGTGCCCTCCACTGCATTCTCCACCCTTCCCCGCCCTGCGCCATGTCCCAGGAGGCTGCCCTTCCTGCACCAAGTCAGCTGGGCTCCCTTGTCCTCAGGTTCCCGGATGGGTTTGCCCGATAGGAGGCGCCAACAGGAGATCCTGGGGCAGGAGATGTAGCTATGCCCCTTGCCGCCTGTTTGTGGGGCTGACAGCTGACAGCGTTGCATTCTTCTGCCCAAGACCCTGGCTCCTATGGCCCTCAATGGCATGGTGACTCACCCACCCGCTTCCCCTTCAAGGCTCAGGGTCAGCCTCTAGCCCTCCAGGTGGTCACCATAGTGTGCTGTTTCCCCTCGAGCCCTGTGCTTACATTAGAAACAGTCTGCCTTGAGTGGTATTTGCCTCCTGCCAGGAAACATCACCACGAGAATAGAGGCACCTTATCCGTGACCACCTGTAATGGGAGGGCCACTCCCTCCCCCAAACTGGTTTCCGCCCCCTTTCTCCATTCCGCTGCAGAAGCAGTTCGGCCTCATCCCCTCTACTCCCTCAGAGCAGAGGCCACAGAGCAGGCAGATGCAATGGAGACTGGGGGGCGGTCCGTGAAGTTCATGACCAGATGCTGCCCATCCCATACTTGCCATCCAGTAGTCTCCTGTCCAGAAGTGTCTGCCACCACGGAGATGAGGAGTGGGATGGACAGAGGCCTGCTGACCTTCCCTCCTTGCCCCCCCACCCTCCCCCCCCGGCCAACCTCATCTCCCAAGTGGGTTCAATCCACAATCACCTCCAGGAAAGTGGAGCACAGGCCCCAACCCTCACTTCTTCCGGTCTCACTATTCAAACATTGCCGGCCCCGGCTCCTGACTCCAGTATTGCCCCTGTGACTCCACTCCTCCCTAAGACTCCCCCCAGCCCCCCTCCCTTTCAGTCACCCCATGATCTCTTCTTAGATCTGACCCAGACCCACTGTGGTACAATTCACCTTGATTGGGGGGGAGGGGGGCAGGGGGAGGTGCCCCACTGCCTCTCCTGCCTTGCTCAGCTGTCTACCGAATTGATGTGCTGGGGACAAAGAAGCCACCACCGCCTGGGAAGCCAGGAACCTGCTTCCACATACATGCCCAGAATCTCATTGATTCACCCCCTGCAAGATCCTAAGGGAGTTCTCTTTTTATGCTCAGTACCGAGGGCCAAGAGCATCCTGGGAATGCTGGCAGGAGGAGGCTGGTCTGGGTGGCTCCAGTCTGAGGCTCTGCAGACCTCCTCCATCCCTGAAGGCTGGCTGGGGGAGCCGGGGGAGAAGTCTGGCCTGAGGCCCTGCTTCCTGGGCGGAGCTAATGGCTTCTCAGGATACACAGTCCTGAAGTCTTTCTTGGTGCAGCGAGAACTGGCAATAGGCAGACCAGGAGGCCTGGGTTCAATTCTCACGCCCAACACTTGCTGTTGTGTGATACAGCCCACATTTTCCTCGCGGGGGCCTGAGTTCACATCCATAACATAGAGTACTGGACTAGGTGATGACGGGGAGTAATTTTAACTGGTGCCCAGATGACACACTTCCGCTCCCGACACTATGAGGGCCCATCTGCTGCTACGTAGGTCAGTTTCCTCTTTCCCGGGAACTAGCTGTCCTCCCAGTTCTGGGAAGCCCCACGACCCACCCCGAGGTTCCTAGTCTGTGAGCCCAGCCGGGAGGGCCTGGGTGCGGGCTGGAGGAAGGTACTCACAATCTTCTCCGGAGTAACCGATGACCGTGTCTGGCTCAGGGCCCTTTCCAAAGTCATTCTCGGCCTGCACTCGGATCTCATAGGGCACGTAGACAGGGGTCTGCCCGACCACGTAGCGGGAGCCCCACACGGTGGCGTTGTTCCAGGTTTCTCGAGTCTCTCTCCGCCGCCACTTGACTATGTAGCGCAGGTTGGGGCCAAAGGCGGAGGTGGCATTCATGGGCTGGGCGGGGAGAGACAGAGGGCAGAGGTGGAGGGGCAGGTGGGGGGCCCCAGACCCACCCACAACTCGTCTCTTTCTCCCCCAGGCACCCCTCCAGATCTGCCCAACACTGCCCAGCCCCCACCCTCACTGAGTCCTCCAAGAGCCGAGTCCCATGACTCAGCACACAGATTTTCTGTGTCAAAGACGTCCCCCAAGACCACACCAGCGTGACCCCACATGTGCAAGTGCATAGGGAGCAAAAGCCTTATTTTGGAAGGACCCTCTCCTATGGTGGAGCAACAAGAAAAAACATGGATGATAATATAATATTCTCCAGTCAGAAAGGCACGAGCTCTGGGTTAGCCACTGCATGCCTCCTGCCCATGAACTCCAAGTTACAGAGCCGACTTCAGCTCTCCCGAACGCAGGCAGGTCTGTTCTGTCCTCCCAATGGGTCCCACCCTTCTCAAAGTGGGCGGAGCTCTGCCCTCTGCTCCCTAAGGGCCTGCCCCCATAGAAAGCCCCAGAGCACAGGATGGAGAGTGGACCTCAAGCAGACCCTGCTCAGCCCTGTGGATGTGCTGGCATCTGGGATCGGCCAGGCCCCATTGCTGAGGCTGCTGGGAGACCAGGCCCTCAGCAGGATGGGGATGGTCTGGACTCCCAACACTGAGTGTCCTGTTTTCATGACATGTGGCCACAGCACAGAAGTGCATTTCAGCAGCCAAGTTTGCATCTCTCTAGGACAGCGTTTTTCAACCGCTGTTCCGCGGCACACTAGTGTGCAGCGAGATGTTGCCTGGTGTGCCGTAGGTGCAGACAAGACAAGAATTTTATAATTTTTCACTATTTTGTTTACTTAATATTTCATAATAAAGTAATTATAAAATACTTTCTTTGTGTTTATTTGATTCCTATTCAAGAGAATTACTTTATATATAGTCAATATAGGCACAGAGTTAAATTTTTTAACATTTTCTAATGGTGGTGTGCCTGGTGATTTTTTTCATGAAACAAGTGTGCCTTTGCCCAAAAAAGGTTGAAAAACACTGCTCTAGGATGTAGTTTGAAAACAAGTCATTCTGATGCCTGGCCAACATGACTCAGTGGTTGAGCGTTGACCTATGAACCAGGAGGTTACAGTTTGATTTCTGGCCAGGGGTCAGAGCACATGCCCATGTTGCAAGCTCAAGCCCCAGTATGAGGCATGCAGGAGGCAGCCCACCTCTGATTCTCTCTCATCATCGATGTTTCTATCTCTCTCTCCCTCCCCCTTCCTCTCTGAAATCAATAAAAATATATTTTTTAAAGAAGTCATTTTGAGGTGACACATCCAATTTTGATTTGAAAATGTAGACAGTGAACCAAAGTGAAGATGGAGTTCTTCAAACCTGGCCTGGAGTTCCTAGTCCTGACTGCGAGAAGGTCTACGCTGACAACGCCAGCCGCTGGCCTCTCCTCACTCCCAGCAATCTCGTGAAAGGACCCGGAACACCAATGCGAGCCCAGTGTTTATGCCCAATTGTTTCCAGTCCAACCTCAGCCCCTCCTCCTCCTTCTTTTTTTAATCCTCACCTGAGGATATTTAAAAAAAAAAAAAAAAAAAAAAAAAAAATATATATATATATATATATATATATATATATATATATATATATATATATAATTGATTTTTTTACAGAGAGGAAGAGAGAGGGATAGAGAGTTAGAAACATCGATGAGAGAGAAACATTGACCAGCTGCCTCCTGCACACCCTCTACTGGGTTATGTGCCTGCAACCAAGGTACATGCCCTTGACGAGAATCAAACCTGGGACCCTTGAGTCCGCAGGCCAACGCTCTATCCCAGTGATCGGCAAACTATGGCTTGCGAGCCGGTGCTCTGTTGACTAATGAGTTTGCCGACCACTAGAATAGGGGCTTACTCACAAGGAACAAGAGCCTGTAATTATTGGGATTGAGAATCTAGGTCAGTGGTCGGCAAACTCATTAGTCAACAGAGCGGCAAACCATAGCTCTCGAGCCAAACCAGTTAAGGCCCCTGAGGATATTTTTTCCCATTGATTTTTAGAGTGGAAGAGAGAGGGAAAGACAGAAATATCGATGTGAGAAAATCACATCTATTGATTGCCTCCTGCACACGCCCTGACCAGAGCCTGGACTGGGACGGAGCCTGCAACCAAGGTATGTCCCCTTGACCAAAAATGAACCCAGGACCCTTCAGTCTGTAGGTCAACGCTCTATCCACTGAGCAAAATGGGCTGTGCCTCAACCCCTCCTTCTTCTGAAGAAAGAAGCCCATTTTATTTTGCTGGTTCTCTATGGTTTTGCCAGACTGCCCCAACCACCTCTGCTCCTCTCTCCTGTCTTAAATCTTATCTAGACACGCTCCTGCTTGGTTTCTGGACGCCCAACGCAGACAAGTGGCCACCACACCAGCCAGGCCGTCTGAGCCACCCTGGAGCCTTGGGGCATCAGAGGCATGAAGGGCGAGGGGACCCAGATGCACACTGCTGCCTGCGAGGCTGGGCTGGGGACACTCACCGTCCATGTGATCTCCATGTTGTTCTTTCTGGTCCCCTCTCCTTTCACGTCGCTGGGATTGGACTCAGGGGCTGGAACCCAAATTGACACGAAGTTCAAGTCCAATGCGTCCAGGGCACTGTGAGCACACCCCCCCCCCCCCCCCCCCGGCCCTCGTCTGGTATCTCCTCTGTGTCTCTGCATTCCCGACTCATGGGCAACAGAACATGCTCTGCCATATCTCACGTGTGAGGCGTGCCTGCCTAGCTCGCTAACCCCTCTCCATTGCAATGCCTCTCAGACAGACCTGTCATGAGGCTTTCCACACTTCAGATGCCCATATAGCCAACCCGAGGATCATCCCCTTCGTGGATTAGTCGCTAAATGTGTTTCATAGCAGGCGGGTTTATCCCAGCATTTAACATTTTGGGATGCCAACAAGCCAGTGTGACTTCAGAATGCTGAATGTTACCCAGGAAAAGAAATCTGATAAAACACCGGGTTACACGTTCCTGCTGCACGTGTCTGCCACAGCTCTTCCCTTCCAAGCAGACCATCGGCGTTATTAACGACATCAGTGATAATAAACATGACAGGCCACGTGAGTGCTCGCATCTCAGACGGAATCCTCCCAGCAGCCCCTCTGGCACGTGCTGATATTACAGATGAGGGGCCACGCCTTGGAGCCATTAAGACACGTGCCCAAATCCGCACGGCTGGGGGCCGGGGGCTGGGGGCACCCAGCGGGAGCCCTCGGGTACTCACGGGCCCCACTGGTTCTGTAGCGCTCGGACGGGAGGCTGGGGTGGCTGCTGCCGACCTCGTTGACAGCGATGACCCGGAACTGGTAGTTGACGTACGGGGACAGCTGCAGGACGGCCGAGTTGACGCTGCCTGGGAACTTGGAATGGTCGTGCCAGACCCCCGGCTGGAACTGGTCCTCTTCGAACTGGACCACATAGTCTGAGGGCACAATGGAGAGACAGGCAGCGGCTTCAGGGGCTGAGCCAGCTGCCTTCTTCCGGGAAGCATCCCCCACGGCTTCCATCCTCTCCATCACCTCCCTCCGTAGAGAGAGAGGCACAGGGAGGATTCCTAGCAAGACCTTGAAAGGGAGGCAAGGCTTCCGTGGGGTCTGCAAACAGCCCAGGGCATGGGCCAAGTGAGGCGGATGGGGACGGACTCCAGGGCCAGGCCTCCGAGCTCCTAGCTGCCCCCGCCCTCTCCTCCAGCCCAGAGCGCAGGGCCCAGGCTGACCTGTGATGGGGCTGTTGTTATCGTCCCCTGGGATCCAGGTCAGCCTCACGCTCCTCTCGGCCAGGTCGGTGAGCTCCAGGTCCCGGGGTTTGTCCGGCCGTCCTGGCAGCAGAGGGGGAAGACAGGGCGCAGGATTCCCGAGTTAGAGCCAGCCCACCCTCGTGCTGGCCCCGGCCCCGGCCATGCCCACAGACAGGGCCCTGGAGGGCGGAGGCCACCACAGCAGGGCCCACCCCCAGCCTGCCCCGGAGGGTCAGCACAGGGCCCACCCCTTCCCTCAGCGGGTCAGGGAGAACCAAGAGGAGACTCCAGTTCCGCCTCCCTCTCCGAGAGTATCCAAGGATGCCCGGGACAGAGAGAGTCGGACCGGCCAGCCCACTCCTGCAGGGATCTTGGAGTGCAGGCGGTTGGCAATGCTTTTCACTAGACGCGTGTTCACATTTAAGCCAGCAAGGAAGGAAGTGTGGCCTATGTCTCGTTTCCTCAGGATTATTATTTTCTACTCTGTACGCCACGGCTCTGAGGGGCAGGAGCTGGAGGCTGTGTGGGTGCTGAGCGAGGCAGACAGGCTCAGGGGATGGGAGGGAGGAAGGGGACCAGGCCAGGGAGGAGATGGGGGTGTGGTCAAGAAGTTCCAGGGATGGACAGGAGCCCAGCAGGCTGCCTACATCAGGGAGGCAGCACCGTTTGGGGGCTCCAGTCTCACTGGGTTGCCTTAGTGGGAGTGAGTGCCATCCAGGGTCGGGAATAAAGCCATGCCACCACGGACTGGTGGGATGGCATAATTTCCCCCTCTATGGCTTCTCGAACCAGCCATTTCCGCACGATGGCCGATTACTGGAAGAATCTGGAAGGTGAGCCCCCATTCGTGTGTGCAGACTGTTTGTGGGGTACATAGTGTTGGACGTGGAGAGGCTGCAGGAAACGTGGGCCCACAGATGGTTCGAAGCACGTGGGCCACAGGCCTCCCCATGGGCATGGTGAGAGGTCAGAGGTCAGGGACGCAGGAGAAAAGGCAGCCAAGGATGTCTAAGCTCAACCTGCACCTGAGCAGGAAGCCCGGGCTGTGATGCTCGAGGAGGGAGCGGATTGGGCAGGGTGTGGGGGTGACGCACCGCCCACCCTGCTCTCTTCTGAGACCCCACCCTCCCCGGGCCTAGCAAGGGCTTTGGTGAGGGTCCCGATTAGTAAGAATTACCTTTGGGGAGGGCAGCCAAACCGTTAGTTGGAGTGGTCTGATCAGCTGCAAAGGTAAGACGGTTAACCAGGTTAGCTGGTTATCTGGGGTTAGAGGTGCTCCAAGAGGGTGGGAACAGGCAGCCGAGGCTGGGAGAGCTGCCCCTGCAACATGTTTCCCACGGCTAACCCCTCCTTCCACAGAGCCGCACCCCTAGAGGCCTCCTGTGGCCCCATCACCCTCCTGTCCCAGGGCCCCATCACCCTGAGCCCCATCACCCTGAGCCCCATCACCCTGAGCTCCATCACCCTGGGCCCCATCACCCTCCTGTCCCAGGGCCCCATCACCCTGGGCCCCATCACCCTGAGCCCCATCACCCTGAGCCCCATCTCCCTGGGCCCCATCACCCTGAGCCCCATCTCCCTGGGCCCCATCACCCTGAGCCCCATCTCCCTGGGCCCCATCACCCTGAGCCCCATCTCCCTGGGCCCCATCACCCTGAGCCCCATCACCCTGGGCCCCATCACCCTCCTGTCCCAGGGCCCCATCACCCTGGGCCCCATCACCCTCCTGTCCCAGGGCCCCATCACCCTGAGCCCCATCACCCTGGGCCCCATCACCCTCCTGTCCCAGGGCCCCATCACCCTGAGCCCCATCTCCCTGGGCCCCATCACCCTGAGCCCCATCACCCTGAGCCCCATCACTCTGGGCCCCATCACCCTTCTGTCCCAGGGCCACCCCACCATCATTCTGAGCCCCATCTCTCTCCTGTCCCCCCAACACCCTCCTGTCCCAGGGCCCCATCACCCTGGGCCCCATCTCTCTCCTGTCCCAGGGCCACCCCACCATCATCCTGAGCCCCATCTCTCTCCTGTCCCCCCATCACCCTCCTTCCTGTCTCAGGGCCCCATCTTCCTCCTGTCCCAGGGCCCCATCACCTCCTTCCTATCCCAGGGCCCCCATCACCTCCCTCCTGTCCCAGAGCCACCATCACCGGAGTTCTAACTCCTGGGCCCGTGTGCGTCCACTGGGGAAGGGACACAATGCACTAAGAGGAAGGGCAGAGGGGCCCAGAGAGAGGACAGAGGTGATGAGGGACAACGGGCACTCTGCCTCCCTGGACGGGACCGGCTCCCTCCCCAGGTTTGGGATGACTTCATATGTTCAGCACAGCCCGGACAAGGTGGGGTCACCCCGCTGAGTGCTGAGTGCACAGTGCCCTGTGATTCCCATGGGGAAGCGGGAAGGAAGGAAGGCCAGCAGAGGTGTGGGAAGGACAAACACAAAGTTCAGTCTTGCTTCAATGAAGGATCGTTTTAATGAACTTAGTGGTTTAGAGTTAGCTGTAACGCTGGTGAGAACGACCCCTCCCTCCCCCCCAGGAACCCCTGTCCACCTTCCCGCTCTCATTGGGGTGAGAACACAGGGAGTTAATAGCTCTACTTAGGAGGCAAGTCATCGAACTCAGCTTCTCTTGGACGGAGCAGCCCCCTAACCCTTAGGTCAAAGGGCAGGAGACGCCACAGCCGGCGGGCTCGCGGACCACAGAGCTGTGCCGGCCCGGCCTCTGCGGCTGCAGGAAGGGCGAGGAGGTCAGCGCCCCGGGCAGCGGCAGTTACCTAGCACGGTGAGGTAGGCCTTGGCCCGGTCCTGGTCCAGCTCCGTGCTGGCGACGCACGTGTAGCTGCCCTGGTCCCGCTCGGCCACACCGAAGATGGTCAGGGAATCGTCCTCCTTCTTCATCCTGCAAAGGCACCGAGGGTTGGGAGGAGAGCGAGAGGGGGGAAATGGGAGAGACAAGGGGAGTGCCAGGCACTGCCTGCTGCTTTCTCCCTGGGTGGGGGCGAGTCGGAGGGGGAGGGAGCCCCAGGCTGGGCTGGGCAGCCACAGCCCCTCTGGGGGACATGAGCCCCATCATGATGCCAGGGGACATGAGCCCCATCATGATGACGGGGTGTCACCGGCACTGACGTGCTCAATAAAGGGGATAAGGAACACGGGGGACCTCCCACGTGGCCCTGAGCCTTGTTCAGCCCTCAAACGACACCTGCTCTCTGTGCCTTTCTGGGCTGCGCTCCCTCCCAACTTAGACCCACCCCCAAACGCAGGCGGAGACCCCACCTCTCCCCATTCTCCAGCTCCATCGCCAGCCCAGACTGGTCTCTGCACCGGGGCTTAGCCGGGTGCCAGGCTCCTCTGAACAGTCTCCCATCGAGGGAGGGCACCAAAGAGCAGGCAGGCGTGAGCAGCAAATGAGTACCAGGATATACCTGCCCTCGGGGGGTGGGGGAGTGGGGAACACCCCCACAAAAAACCAGGTGGTCCTTGGAAACAGCTGGTACCTAAGGCAACCTCAGGGCCCTGAGGTGAAGAAGGTGCACAGAGGACCCTGGGAGGGAGGCTCGGACCTTGACGGCACCAGAGAGACACCTGCGGGCAGTGTGCACCCTGCTGGTGCCCAGCCCTCCCCACACCCACTGAATCCGAATCTGGGATGAGGAAGGAGGCAGGCTTGGGGCTAGGAAAAGCCTCCCAGGGGTCCTAGTGGGCTCGGGCCAGCCCTGCCCTCTGCTGGAGAACAGGAGCACTGCGGGCAGGGCGGAAGCTCCTGGCTGCAAGGCAGAAGAGGAGGAGGAGAGGAGTCACAATAAAGGAAGGAGGAAAAGAGGAGCGAGGGGAGAAAAGTGAAAAGAGAAAGAAGTTGGAAAGAGAGGAGAGGGAAAGGGAAGCAGAGAGCTGATGGGAGAGAGGGAAAAGGTGCAGGGTGGGGGTCTCCCCTGAGGCCACCTGCCCAACTCGGCAGCTCCTTGGGGACAGGTGGGACACAGACTCCCTAGCCCTGGGATCTGCAGGGCCCCGAGAAGGGAAAGGAAAGGGCCCCGGAGCGGCAGCAGGAAGGGGCGAGGGCGGAGCGGAGACCTGTTCCCGATGTAGAGCGGCTGGTCGTCCTTCAGCCAGGAGACCGTGAGCTTCAGGGAGGGGTCGTGCTTGACCCGGCACTCCAGCTGCACGGTGGTGCCCCTTTTGACCACCTGGTCCTCGGGCATCCGGAAGATCCTGGTGGGGTCTGCGGAGAAACCCAGTGCTCGGCGCTGACACACCCTCTGCCCGCCATCCCAGCATGGACCCAGGGTGACACGCGCGACCTCAAGGTTAGACCCATCAAGGGAGGTGGCAGAAACAGTCTCCCATTGCATGATTCCCAATAGGTAACCACCCCAGATCCTCTATATCGGACTCGGGAGGAGCTGATGCAATTCCTGGGGTGGCGGTGGAAGCCGGGTGGGCTTTCCTTCCTAATGCCACGGGGACCAGGGGGACGGGACTCTGTGGCCCAGCACCCAGGCCAGCAGGAAGCCCTTGGAGAACACCCACACCCACTGGGAGTGTCCCGCTGGGGATCAAGCATGAGGGAGGCGTGTGCATTTCCAAAGTGCAAAACACACGTGGGCCACCTGGCGATGACAGCCTCCTTCCCCAGCCCCACCCCCGCCCCCACCCTCCACCCACCAACCCCCTCCTTTACCTTTGACCTCCAGGCGGACCTGGTTCTCGGCTTTGCCCAGGATGTTGGTGGCAACACAGGTGTAGATGCCCTGGTCCTCCTTGCGGATCATCTGGATCTCCAGGCTGCCGTTCTCGAAGACGTGGTAGTTGCCACCATCCAGGTTGCTCCCTTGCCCATTCTTAAACCTCACAACACAGCAGCGGAACACACCACACACTGAGAGAGGGCTGGCCCCGGGGCGCGGGCCAACCACGCGAGAGAGAGTGGGGTGGGCAGAGGGAGGAACCCCACACCGGGAGCCCGGAGCCCTCGTCCTGCAGGGTCTCCCTCCGGCCATGGAGTGGCCCCCGGCAAGTGTCTGCCCCGCCCCGGGCCTCGGTGTCCTTCTGTGCACAGCACGGGGGTGGACCCAACTGATCTGCCAACTTCCTCCCAGCTTTGCCCCTTGAAGGTGCCCAGGCCTTGCTCCATACCCACTATGGGCAGATGGGGAATGACAAAGGGGGAGCCAGATGGCCCCTGCTGGGGAGGCCTGGCCCCCTGGGACTTACCAGCGGAGTGTGGGGATGGGGGAGCCGAAGAAGGGGCAGTCCAGCCGCGTGCGGTTGTACAGGATCACCCGGATGAGCTGGTTCCGGGGTGACATCATGCGAGGCGGCACGTCTGCAAGTCCCAGACAAGGGGTCTTAGGTGGGGGGGGGGGGGGGTGTCTCTCTCTCCCATCCCTTTCCCGCTCATCCTCTCTCTACCTGCTTCCTCCAACAGCAGCTTCCCAAGCGCCGCCCCTGCCCCTCCCCACGTGGCTCCTCTAAAAAGCCTCCAAGGAGTAGGTGAGGGAGGAGGGAGCTTTTTCCCTTCCTGACCTACCCGCTTTCCAATCCAGCTTCTACCCATGGTGTCCGTCCCCAAATTACCCAGCAGGCTCTGCACCTGCCCCTCCCCCCGCCCCCACTTCCCTGCCCCGGGAGTGCCGCAAACATCTCAGAACCCCTCTGGCTCTGCGACCCGCTGAGATCCCAGGAGGGTCAGCACGGACACCCCAAGGCGACGAGACAGAGACCGGCCCGCTGGGGGACACCAGGGAAGGAGGGGCCAAGGCTGGCTTCCGGCAGGGAAGCCACTCTGTCTGCACATCTGGCTCTGCGGGTTTTAAGCCCTCCCTCCTCCCCACACCTCTCCTCTCCAGTCTTCATGCTTCCCCCCCGCCAGCCTGGCCGGCCTCCGGACAGGAGCGTGAGCCCACACGTGACGTGACCGCCCGGAGAAGCAGCAGGAGTGAGGGGGGGGAAGGGCGGGGGGACACGGGGACACGCACCCAGCACGCTGACGAAGGCGTTGGCCAGCAGGTAGCCGTGCTCGTTGGAGGTGTTGCACTGGTACACGGCCCTGCTGCTGATCTGCGTGTCCCGGAAGATGATGGTGTCCCCGGCCACCTCGCGGTTCGGGTTGGGAGGTGCCGCTACGGAGAGGAAAGAGGCCTCTTGTGAGAAACGGGGGGCGGGAGGGGAGGCGAGGGGACCCTGGGGCTCTGTGCAGAAGACCCCGTTCCGGCCCCACCACTGCGTGGCCCATCGTCGAACCTTCTGGAGCTTATTTCTCAGTCTGTCCAACGGGGGTATGAATTCCTGCTCAGTAGCAGCTGGGCAGGTGGGGCTTGACGCATAAGCTGTGGCAACAGAAAGGGGTCTGAATTTCCAACCAGATCCCTGCAGCATCGGTTTCCTTGTGGGCAGAAGGGGGCTCACTGCCACTGTGTATGGCTTTTACGAGGATGACCTGAGGTTCTAGGCAGGTGTCAGGCCGTTGGCAGAGGGCCCGGCCTGTACTGACAATCACTGTTGTTATTTTAATCCAATGTGCATACACTCAAGTCTGTTCTGAAAAGGACGAAGCACTGAGGAACCGGGTAGGCCTGCCTCTTGCCCATCCTCAGAGCAGAGCTTTCTGCAGACATCCCCCAAGTTACTCCTGCTGGAGACCGCACAGTCCTTCTGTCTGCCAAAGCTACCCCCGCCCCCTCCCCGATCCCAGGCCAGGTTTCCCACGTGCAGAGGGAACATTCCATGCGCACCCGGTGCATCCGGCTGGGAATCCGGGGCAAATCCAGTCTTTCGGGGCCTCATTTCCTTCACCTGCCGAATGGGGAGGAAGTACTCCCACGCCCCCTGTCTAAGGAGGGTTAGGAGAAGAGAAAGGTAACGGGCTGTACAATGAACGTTTTTCTGGAAATGTAAGAACTGCCGCTTTTCTCATCTCTCATCACCAGAAGGCGATGCTCATCTGTAAGATTTCTGGCCTGGGCTTCCTCGATCCGTGAACTCATCCGGGATGGCTCAGACTGACCGACCTCAGTGGCCGAGGAGGCCCCAGGGTCTGGCCCGTGGGCGCCACTCCACAGATAGCAAGTCTGAGCCGGAACTGGGGAATCAGCAGGCGGTAAGTGAAGTCAAGGTCAACATCCTTATCACCCTTCCCTTTTTATCAGCAAAGGCTGCTCCCAACCCGGTTGCTCTGGGCCTGGCTGCTCCGGGCCTGGCCCGCTCCCAGCCTGGCAGCTGCTGCTCCGGGCCTGGCCGCACCACACCCGGCTGCTTCGGGCCCGGCTGCTCCGGGCCTGGCCCGCTCCCAGCCTGGCAGCTGCTGCTCCGGGCCTGGCTTGAACGCCTTGCCGAGCAATTCTCGTGGCCCCACCTCCCCTCCGGTCCCTCCCCGTAAGTGACAGGTGCCGTTCCCAGGACCAAGGCTCAGCGGCGAGTCCCGGGTGCTGTGCCATTTAGAGCTTTTGTTGGCCTTGTCCCCAGAGGCTGTCAGGACAGGGAGAACCAACAGAGGGCAGGCAGGTCCCGGTCTCTGCGTCCAGGGGAGGGACAGTCACTGGGATAAATGGGTGCTCAGTACTAGATGGTGCAGGACCGCTGCGTTCCCATAGCTTCCTCCTTATTGGTCATGTGACTCGGGCAGCTGACACACCTTCAGAACCTCGCTTCCTCATGGGTAACGTTTGAGGTTAAAGAGAGAGGACTGCAGCACCTCCTGCAGTGGTTGGGACACGGCAAGTGTCTAAAAGGTGCTCTTACCCTCTCCTGCACCTGCCTCCCCTGCCTCTCCACCGGCTGCTCTGGAGGTAAGACTCTGAGTTCTCGCCATCTATTTTCCCGCCCCAATCTGGTCGACTTCACTTTTTGCATTTCCTCTGACCCCTTAGAGCAGTGGTTCTCAACCTTTAACACAGTCCCTCATGTTGTGGTGACCCGCAACCATAAAATTATTTTAGTTGCTACTTCATAACTGCCATTTTGCAGTTATGTTCTTAGGCGACCCACAGGTTGAGAAGCGCTGCTGTGGAGCTTAAAACCATTGGAAAACACTGTTATTTACATTACGATTCATTAACAGTAGCAAAATTACCGTTATGAAGTAGCAACGAAAATAACTTTATGGTTGGGGGTCACCACAACATGAGGGACTGTATTAAAGGGTCGTGGCCTTAGAAAGGTTGAGAACCACTGCTCTAGAGAAAGTAATGACAGGACATTTTTAAAAGTAAATGCTCCTGGAGAGAATGATGGGAAATCTTGACCAAGCCCTCTGAAGAGAATGATGGGAAATCTTGACCAAGCCCTCTGGAGAGAATGATGGGAAATCTTGACCAAGCCCTCTGCTGGAAGGCGCCTTGGACTCCCTGATCCAGCCATCCAGGCAGGACGACCTCTCCCCCGAGTCTGTGTACACTGAACCCTGCCTGGGCGCGTCTGTTCTCCTGGGAAGGTGCTTTCTCATAGCCGACCAGACCGTTCCCATTGTCCCGCCACCCTGCCTCCTGGTGCGCCCTCAGCAGAAAGTGGACCCGGGCAGCCAACCACAAAGGGTTACTGAGCTCTACTCTAGCTCCCGAGCTCCAGACATCACTCAGAGCCCAGGCTCTCAGGAGGTGCAGCCGCGGACCCCAAACTTTGACCTGGGCTCTGCAATTGTGAAGGGCACAGAGCAGAGGTTGATGAAAACCCCAAGGGAGCAGAAATGCCCTCAACAGAGAGAGAACCCCAGGCTCCGCCCTCTCACGCAGACACGAGGCAGGGCTCCTGCCTCTGGAAGTGTCCGAAGAGGTGGCTGCTCCCTCGCTTCTGGAACAACCAGGGGCACCGCAGGGACAGGACCAGGAGCCTTTGCTGGCGGACAGAGCAGTCAGGGGAGATGATGCCTAGTTACTCACATTGCAAAGGTTCCCCGTTCACCATCCACTGGACAGTGGGCTTCGGGTTCCCATTGGCTCGACACACCAGCCTCCCATCCTCGCCGGGAGCCAGGATAAGGTTCTTGGGCTCGTCCAGCCAGTAGGGAGCAGCTGGAAGACAAGGGCAGCACAGGCAGGAGTTAGAAGGTGCAGACAGGCTTCCTCTAGGAAGACAGGAGCCTCTGAGGGCCAGCCCAGCCCCTCCGTACCTGTCCCCGGCTCATCCTCACGGATGGCTCCGCCCAGCCTGCCTTGGGCCGGCTCAACACCAGCGATGCCGGTCTGCCTATTTCGAGTTCACAGAACAAGAGTTCCAATCTGGGCCTGCTCATGAGCGATTCCTGAAGAGCTTTTAACCAACACGGTTGCCAGGGCCCATCTCAGACCCACTGAATGGGAATCCTCAGGAGAGGCTCTGGGGGCAAATGCTTTAAGAGGCCCTGGTTTCATGATGGGCACCCAAGGGCCCAGCCAGGGACGGTGGGAAGGCGGGCACTGGGTTGGCCCCTCTGGGTTTCCGTTGTTGCTGCTGCAACTTGAGACCTTTCTGGAAAGGCCCGCTACTTAACACTCACTCTCTTAGGCACTGAGCTTTGGTTAGAGCAGAAGCTCATAGCTGGCCACCCCTTTCCACTATTTGGAAAACTTCACAAACATATGGATACTAGAGACCCGGTGCATGAACTCGTGCACAAATGGGGTCTGGCTGGCCCACCCTACCCCTGATTGGGGTGTGTGTGTGGGGGCCGCTCGGGGTTGGGGAGGGCCAATCGGGGTCACGGTGCGCGTCAAAACATCCAGTCATTCCGGTCGTTGCGGTGTTCTATGTGTATGAATACATGTGGATTTTTCTGAGAACAGGGTTCTTTGCACCAAAGCTCTTGATACCCCCTGAAAGATTAAGAACCTCTGGTCTGAGTGGAGGGCTGAAACCAAGGTCACAAGTGTAACTGAGTGTGAGCTAAGGAAGTTCTTGCACTGTGGGACCAGACTTCATCACCCAGTCACCCGTCCAGTCTGACACCCATGGCTAGAAGCCATAAAGGCACCTGTTCTGTTGTTTACTCGAGCTCAGGAGGGCCAGCTACGCTTGTAGGGGAGGGGTGTGACTTTTAAAGAAATAGTGTGGGCCATGATGACCCCCCATTTTTAGAAAGAACCAAGCACAGTACACAGACAGCGCAGGGAGAAGAGGACACACCGTGAACAGAAATGCAAAATGAATAAGGAGAAGGCTCTGGGTGTGAATCAAACAGACCATGACATCCACCTGCTGAGGGAGCCCCGGGAGTTGCGTGATAGATCTTCCCTCAACACCCATCTCCCCCCCACTCCCCTCTCTCTCTCACACACACATACACACACTCACTCACTTCCATGGTGACACCATCCCTGAGAGGTCACTATTGCCACCGACCAGCGTGTTGAGTTTCCCCCACTCACCCTGCCCCAGCCACCCTCAGAGGGAAGGGCGGTGGTGACGTGGAGGGCTGGCAAAATCACCGTAATGAGAAATACACACAACGTACCCTTTACTCTCACCGAGATCGTGTGCCGGATGCTGCCCATCTTGTTGGAGGCCAGGCAGAAGTACTCCCCCGAGTCTTCCTCGGACACGCTGGTTATGCGCAGCGCCTTGTTGAAGTTCTCAAACTTGGCCTTGTCGGACGGGAGGTCCCCGCCTTTCTTGTACCACGCGATGTCTGGTGTTGGGCTGGGAGAGGGGCCGGGCAGGAAAGAGGGATTTATTATAAACCGTGGCTCTGCAACTCTTCTACGGAGCCCAGGGTCCTCAAAGGTATGCGGGCCCAGGAATACCTGCCCTCCGACAGCTGTTCTCATACAGACAGCAGCTCAGTGCACAGCATCTGAGGGACGTGTCTAAGGTTAGGTGACCAGACATCCCGCTTTTGGCGGGACAGTCCTGATTTTTAACAATTTGTTCCACGTCCCATGGCATTTAAAAAAAGTCCTGATTTTTGGAAAGATTCTTTTAAATCTGTTGGATTTTTAAAAATATATATTTATTGTTTTTTTACAGAGAGGAAGGGAGGGGGATATAGAACTAGAAACATCTATGAGAGAGAACATAGACCAGCTGCCTCCTACACACCCCCTACAAGGGATATGCTCGCAACCAATGTACATGCCCTTGACCAGAATTGAACCTGGGACCTTTCAGTCCACAGGCCGACACTCTATCCACTGAGCCAAACCCAGTTCTGGCTCTTTTGGATTTTTTTAAAAACGCCATAGGACGCGGGACAAATTGTTAAAAATCAGGACTGTCCCGCCAAAAGCGGGACAGACGTCTAGTCACCTCAGTCTAAGCCTAAGGCCTCAGAGATTCTAACCTGTCCAGCATGCCCGCCCGTCTCCTTTCCTCGCTATCCAGAGAGAGATGGCCAGAATGGGATGGAAGGCTGTCTGTTCTCTTTCTGTACCCGGAACCACGGCACTCAGAGCACACCCGAGCTCCCTCCCAGCCCCCTGAGGAGGGCGGCCAGAAGTGGGGGGAGGCGGTACGTACACCCCGGAGGCGATGCACTCCAGCAGCAGGTCCATGCCGCGCAGCACCATCTGACTGCTCGCGGTGCCCTGCGGGTACATGAAGCTGGGCGTCCTCTCTGCGACTCCCCGGGCTGGAATAGGACAGAATGAGCCGGCTGAGCCTTCTGCCCTGGGGGCTGGCCCACATCAGCCGAGGCTGTCAGGCTAGGAAGAGATGTCACCTCGCCTGGCTGTCCCCCTCCCCTCAGAGGCCCCAGGGCCCGCCCCCTCCCAGCCGAAACCACCCGAGGGCTGGGCATCATTAGGAGAGGGAGTTAGGAAGCTCGGGGCTCCTGGGCCCCTCGGGCACATGTGTGAGCAGCTCTGCTTCTGAAAGGACCGGCCAAGAGGAGCCGCTTCCCTCCTAGTGCCCTGGAAACGGGGCGAGGCTGCCTGAGCGGCGAGTGGTTTGTTCCCTGAGCATCTTGTGTGGGGACCCCAGAGGCCAGTGGGGTAGCCCCTGGGGGGCCATCTCAGCAGCAGAGGGAGGAAGGGGAAGGCACACATTGGGACCACAGGGCATTGGGGACCCTGGAGACAGGAAGCTGAGATGAAGCCACGAGACGCTGATGAACAGTCAGAGATGCGGGGAGCGTTACTGATGGGTTAGCAAAGACACGGGGAGAATTAACGAGAGATGACAGGAAATCACTTCTGGGGCCAAGACTGCGTCACTAATGACTCCGGAAGTGGGAGGGGGCAGGCAGGAGGGTGTGGGTTGCATGTGAGGGGAGGGGATGTGCAAATCAAGGAGCCAGAGTAGCCCCAGGCTGTGAAGTTAATGACGTGCACAGGTGTGAAGCCGGTGGCCCGCAGAGACTGGCAGAGATTGTCACTGTTGGGGTGGCCCTTTCCCAGTGGGAGGGGTCGGGTGGGTCTGGGCACACCCTAGCAGTGGAGCCCAGGGCTCCCTCGGGACTCTGTGTAGTTCTGTTAGATGGATGTGATGGAAGGAAGAGGAACCGGGAGTTTCCAAACAGGAGCCCAAAGCATGGGAGGCCTGAAGAGGCGCCTGTGCCCGAAGGTGTACAAACAGACATGCACGTGGGCCTACTCATGGGCTTACTGGGTCTCCCACCCAGCAGACAGGGGAGAGGTGGGAGGAGGGCAGAGCTGCCAGGAGCTGGGAGCCCTCAGAGTGCCCGCCCAGGGAACAAAGGCGTTTTCCTGGGCGGAGCCTGTGAAGGAAGGCTGGCAGAGAGAGGACAGCATGGCCGCGGCACTCTCTGACCCTGGGGCCTCCCAAAGGAGCTTGCTGGACTAGCTGGTGCCTGGCTGGATCAGTGGAGGCTAGTCCCAGGGGCACCCAGCCTCTCTCCATTAGCCATTTCGTAGAGTTTGCGCCTTTGTCAGGGGGGGAAATGATGAAACGCATGCAAAGGTTAGGCGGCTGGAGCAACACATGGCAAACAGCAAGTGCACAATAAACACGGGTGAGATGAATGCATTCAAGGGGAGAAGAGAACAAAAAGAAGGCAGCAAGCGACCCCCGGCCATGTTATTTCTCCCTCTGTAGATGTCCTCATCTGTCCACCCTGCGCACACATTTACCACAGTGGCTACTGAAGGGGTTAATCCATTATGTGGTTAATTGGTTACCGTCCATATATCTATAACTCATGTAGCATGCAGCTCTTGGTACCAAGGAAGCCTGATACCAAAGCAGCAGCTTCCTCCCACCCACCGTCATGTGATCACCAAAACAGACAACACAAGGTCAAGGGCACCACGAGGAGAGGGGGAGTTCAAGCAGGAGGCTCTGGTGTCAGGAACCTTAGGATTACATAGAAGAGGTCCCAGCTCAGTGGGCATACTCCTTCCTGCTGGGATACCACCTGCAGAAACCAACCTGTGACCCTGTGGACATGTAAGTCACACCACTGCACACAGGACCACAAGCACATGTGACCAGCAAAGCATTAAGTGTGGGAAGGAGGAAGAGAGAGCACAGAGTCCCACTGTGGGTGCCTTGACATGCTGTAGCTGTGACAGTGCCCGGCCAGAGGGGCTCAGTTAGTTGAGCATCATCCCATTGTACCAAAGGGTTGCTGGTTCGATTCCTGGTCAGAGCACATACCTGGGTTGCAGATTTGACCCCCAGTTGGGGTGCATCCGGAAGGCAACTGATCAATGTTTCTCTCTCATTGGAGCTCTCTCTCTCTCTCTCTCTCTCTCTCTCTCTCTCTCTCAGCATGGTCTTTGGTGAAGATTAAAAACAAAGGCTATAGCAATACTTCATGTGTAAGATGTGGGCTAGCAACCACAGAATTATCCTATAAGGGGAGAAGCTACTGGGAAATAAGCCAACACTCAACAATATAGGGAAGAGCGTCCTAGAAGTCAGAGGTAATCATTGGGGCCGCCATTGGGCGAGCCTTCACATGGACCAAGTGCTGTGCCAGCACCTCCATCTATCATCGTGGTAAATTCTCGCAACAAACCTGGGGACATCACCCCCATTTTCAGCAGAGAAAACGGAGGCCCAGCAAGGTCAACGAACTTGCCAAGGTCACAAGCAGTTATGTTTTGGATGCTGGACCACTTAGCACCAAAGCTTTTGTTCTGACATCTGCTCTATATTGTCTCTCTCTTTAAAGATGGACACCTCACTTATCCCTACAGCTTTGGGAATATGTCTCATGTTCAAAGAAAAACAAGATTCAAGGGCAAAAGAGGTGAAGGAGGAAGGTGTTTTCGTCTTAGCTTTGGTGGTGAGCCTCTTCCAGTATGTTTTCCTCAGACATTGTTCCCACTGTCTCAGGTAAGATGCCACCTCTCTGCGGTGACGAGTAAGTATACTCTGGCCTGAGTGGGGAAAGAAGCTGGGCTGGGAACTAAGGCTCCAAAAGCATCTCAATTGGATTATTATTTTTTATTTTTTATTTTTTTAAACATGTTTTATTTATTTTTAACAGAAAGGAAGGGAGAGGGATAGAGAGCTAGAAACATCAACGAGAGAGAAACATCAATCAGTTGCCTCCTGCACACCCCTCACCGGGGATGTGTCCGCAACCAAGGTACATCCCCTTGACCGGAACCAAACCTGAGACCTGTCAGTCCACAGGCCGACGCTCTATCCACTGAGCCAAACCGGTTTCGGCTCAACTGGATTCTTAAGGCCATGAAAAGCTTAGAGAGGCGTCAGGGTGACATGTGTGATATCATACGGGATAAGAAGGCTGGACCCCAGGGGAGGTTGTGAAGAGATGGGGTCAGCTGCAGCAGGAGGGGTTTACGTAAAAATTTATGAAGCACTGTCCTGGCCAGGTGGCTCAGTCAGTTGGAGCTTTGTTCCATACACCAAAAGGCTGTGGGTTCGATTCCAGGTTAGGAGGGCACATATTGGAGGCAACCAATTGATGTTTCTCTCTCACCTTGATGTTTTTCTCTCTCTCTAAAAATAAAAATAGTTCCTCGGGTGAGGATTTAAAATAAAATGTATAAAAGATAATCCAGCTGCTGGAGTAGACCCAGGAGGAATCTCTGAGACAAAGGTGCTTACTACATGACACACTACGAGATGATAATGGAAGATGACAGTTTCCAAGGGTGACATAGGACACCCTCTTTCACCACAGAGGCGGGGACCCCTGTCCAGCTGATGATGCTTCCCTTACGCTCCCTGATTTTCAGGACTGGGTCAACCCAATACCTGATCGAACTCAGAACCCAGATGCAGTTCTCCTGTTCTCACAACTGTGGCTCAAGAGTGGGCATACGGGTTTCCAGAGGAAGCTGGTCATGGGACATGAGGCGATGTCCCTGCCTCAAACACCTTGACTTCAGAGGGCCAACAAAAAATGCCTCCATTGTCTCCTGTAAGAGTCAAGGTCGAGGCTGCGGAACATCCGAGCTGCTCCCCTCTGTCAGGGGCTGTCTGTTAGCTGAAGAGAGTTCAATGGGTCAGACATACCCAAGAACCTTTGCCAGAAGCAGCTTTAGGGGCCAGCCAGGTCCTCCGTTTGCTGCTTTCAGTTCTCAGAATGGAGGACTCATGGGCTGGATCCCTGCCATCTCACCCCCTCTCTGGCTCTAAGAACAGCTGACCAACCACCCGGAGGACAAGGAAAACTCCTTACCCAGTAACATCGGCTTCTCCCCCTGCCGTGAAGTCCCTTTGCAAGTCTAACTCCAGCCTCTCAGGCAGCAGTGAGGGCTTTTCTTCCCCAGCTCTGAGCACCACTGAGATCCGAGCAGCTTTTGTCTTTACATCCTGCCCTGAAGCTTCTCCCTCCCCAGTCCTCTCTTCCCAGGACTGTGCCTACTTCCTCCCCTTGGCTTGCCTTCAAACACTCGGAGTTCTTCCTCATGTCAGAAGCGTTAGGCAGTTACACCATTCCCTTCACTATCACTGGTGTGTCTGACACCACACCAGGAACCACATGCATGTAGCCCTATTTAATCTTCACAACAAAATGATGGGGCAGGAAATAGACCCATTTGGCAGATGAAAAGGCCTGACACACTAAATGACTTGCTCAAGGTCAATCAATGGTGCATCCCGGAGCCCGAGTTTAACTCATGGCAGTCTCCTTCAGCGTGCACACTCTCATCTTCCTCCTCTCCTGGTCTGGGCAAGTCAGGGGGCATCTGGCACATTCAGAGGACACCAAACCACTGCAGAAATCACTAGAACGGAATGGAATGATGGGGGTGAGGGGTGGCCCCACTGCTACAAAAGGGACCTGCCATGTTTCACAGCCAAGCACAGCAATGCACTGGACATTCTTCACTGCACAGTCTCTCTGCCAGGTCTCTGCACTCAGGAAGGGCCTTATCTCCTTTCCTTTCTTTTCACTTTCTCTTTCTTTCTAGAAGCATCCAACACAGCAGCTATCCTTTGTTCAGCACGGGCCTCACTTTGATTTTACAACCTTCCCAGCTGCCGTCATGCTTGGTCAGCCATTCTCCCTTGACTTCAAGAGAAGGGGTCCCTCTCATGTCGAGGCAGGATGGTAAGAAGCCAGGAAAATTCCTTGGCAAGTGGAATGGGGAAACGGAGGCTGACAGCTGGACACACTGGTTGAGCAATTTACAGTCAGATAGAGACGGTAGACCGGGGCAGAAAGCACTCTAAGTGCCTGGCAACAGGCAAAACTGGTGCTGAACCTCACCCCCAGGGTGCCCTTTCCGCCCCTGGCATATCGCTGGCCATGCTGTTTGGACGCCCTGACCCTGCCTCCATAGAGAGAGCATCGAGGCCTCAGCTGTGTTTCAGCTCCAGGCCCAGAAAGGCAGCTAGGCCAGGTGACGATGCCAGGCCCAGCTGCAATGACTAACGATCCCTTCCCTGGTGTCCATCAGTCCAATGAAGGCCATGGCCCTGAAAGGGCACATCTGGAAAGGTGATGAATATTCTATTGCGATCCTCCTCCTGAGACCTCCCCTAAAATCCCTGCCTTTGGAAAGCAGATAAAACCCCTCCAGACAACAAAGCCAGTGCTCAGTTGAATCTCCTTTTTGAGTGAGTTATCTTTCTCTTAAACTCTAAGTGTCCCAGCGAGACGTGCAACCAGGGGAGCAAGGATCAGCAGCAGCTCGTCCCAGGTTAACCCCCTGAATCTGTCTCCAAGGTCCCCTTTTCTCTGACTCTCCGGTGAGCTGGCCACAGGCTCGCGGAGGCGCACTTCTTTCCTATAACATTTCTAGAGAGACACAGCAGCCTGGCCTAGAATTTCTTCTGTAGCTTCTTCTATCTCAACCCTTCCTATTCCACTGTCCCCAGCTCAAAATCACCGGAAGTCTGCCCTGGCCAGTGTGGTTTAGTTGGTTGTGAGTCATCCCTCTCGTAGGTTCGATTCCCAGTCAAGGGCACATTCTTGGGCTCAATCCCTGGTAGGGAGTGTGCAGGAGCCAACCCAGTGATGTTGTACTCTCACATCAAGTTTCTCTCTTTTTCCCTTTCCCTCTAAAAATCAATAAACAATTCCTAAAAAGAAGAAGAAGAAGAAGAAAAAAAGAATCACCTGGACTCGTATTGTGAAATCTTTCCTGCAAGAACCCACACACCACAGGCCGGCCTCAGGCAGACCTGCTCTGGGCTTGGTCCCTCTCCGGTAACAATGCAAGGACTTGTGAGTTTTGCTTGTTTTCATGGCCCTTGGTTCTTACAACTCCCACTCATTCACTTGTAATACTAAACTGGTTTAAGCGGCTAGAATCACCCAAGCCTACGCCATTGATAAAACAACTCCATTGACAAAACAACTCCATATGCTTATGCCCTGAATTGTTTATCTTCCATAAAGTGAGGAGCTGGGACCAGACGGTGTCTAAGGGACCGTCTGGCTCTGATGCTCTCCAGCTTTAAGAATATTCCTATAATAGATTACCCGAAATCCAATTTAGAAAAAGGCACATTCCACACCAGTGCGCTGGGACTCTGGACACCTTGGTGGTGGCCCCATCATTTAGAAAACAAATACCCAGAATCCAGCAAAGATCCCCTGCTTCCTCAGGCAGTAAATCTCCTTGGCAGGATCTCAGTGTGGCTCTAGCTGCTTAGTGCCAAGTCAGAGCCTTTGCCTCTCACCCCTCTTCCCATCCCCCACTCGCTGTTTACATTAGCACATCACAATACAGACACTTCCTGTCTCGTGGCTCCCACAACGCCCCCCTGGGGACCTGCAGTTCCAGCTTCAGAGGGGAGGCTGATGATGGGGGCCAGCTGTCTTGTCAGAGCCAGAATATGACGATTCTTCTGGCTGCTCGGGGAAATGGGGCATCTTGAGCCACGGGGGGAGTAACCCAGGTGTGGAAGGAGCCAATTACTCCGTTAATCAGCTTGAGCAACCCGTTGTGTGACGAGTTAGCTGTGCCTCATGGAAACTGTTCTGTGACTTGCAAACGTGTGGATGGGTGGGCATTGCATTTGCATGCACTCCCCGAGGAGAGAGGAGGGCCAGGGACAGCACAACGTCATCCACAGTCACCTTGAAACAGGACTCAGAGCTGGACTCTCATTATTTTCCAGGTGGGTTTTAAAGAGGCCAGGGGCCTGTGATATGGCATCCCCACTAGCTACGGATAGACTGCAAGGCAGGCAATCCACACCCAGACACTTAAGAGTTAACAAAACACACACTGCAAGGCTTTCTGTGCTCTTTAAACCACACTAGGCCCAGACTTACTGTTCTTCCTCACCCTCAGTTACCCGCCCCCCACCTACCACTGATGCCTAAGTGTCTATGGAACCCTCCCAGAAGCTCTTTTGAAGTCCTCCCTTGGTTTGACCAACATGTGCAGAATTTACCGACTGGAGGCCTGCAAACCACACCAGCCACCTCAAACTCCCCAACTGGCCGCTGTCTTCCTTGCACGCGGCGTTCGGCAGGTGGCACCTTGGCCCCCCGGCCTGGCCGGCTGTCAGACCTGCCACTCGGCACGCGTGAATGACATGGTATCAGTCGAGTTAGGCAAACTGGGGTTAGGACAGGCAAGGTTACTCCCGAGGTTACCACTGCGACTCACCACTGTACATGTCAGGGTGGTTTCTTAAGGACGAGTCATTATAGGGGTGGTCTGCAATAAACAAAAGAGGGTGAGCGAACAGGGGGCCACGGGGAGGTCACAGAGGCGCACACGGGAGAGAACAAACAGAAATGCGAAGCCACAAAACAACCGGGAGCGCACGGTGGCCTTTGGCAAAAAAGAAAGATGCGGCGAGCTTGGGAAGGAAATACACTTGGGTGAAGAACAAGCAGCACAAGACAGCCCAAAAAAGAAAGAAAAGGTTAACTCCTGCAAAAGAAGGCAAAAAAGAACAAGCAGCACACGACAGCCCCAAAAAGAAAGAAACAGTTAACTCCTGCAAAAGAAGGCAAAAAAAAAAAATGTTTATTTTTTAAATTAAAAAAATTAGGCGTGGCCCTTAACTGCCTGGTCCTACTATATTTTCAAACAAATGAGATAAGTGTTAGTGATACCCCTAACTGTCTTTGAACAAGGGCATCCCATCAAAATCCCCGTTTGTCAGGCCTCCGGGTCAAGCCAGCTCTTGGGGGGCTAAAGAGAAAGGGGTGTTTGCGAGCCCCAGGAAAGGGCCGGGTCCTGTCTGAGCAGAAGCCAGGTAGCAAGGGGTGAGAGTAAAGGAGCGGAGAAAACGGTCCAGAGAAACATTCGTCAGCAGAGAGGGAGAGAAGGACCCCTGGCAGCAGCCGACAATGCGTGCTGACCAGCAACACGCACCCCAGCCTGACTAGTGGGTGCCACCTTGGTCTCTGAGATGTGCCTGTGGGTAGACAGGCCTCCTTCTGAGGAGGCAAGGAGTGATCCGGGGAGCAGGCAGAGCTAGGCTGGGGCTCAGACTTTAGGATCAGAAAGGGAATTTGGAAGGAGGGGGGAAAGAGGAAGAGGGGGCGAAAGAGAGAGAGAGGGGGTACATGGGTGCTTTGAGTTCTACACTGTGGACGGGGAGAGGCCTGCTGACTAAGCCGAGACTCAGAAGTGAAGCCATTCCTTCAGGAGCAGGACTAGAGGCCTCGCTCCAACATCAGGCAAGCAAACCCTTGGGCCTGAACCTTCCGTGAGAAAGCACTTGGAAGTAGGGCGCATGGTCGTGCCGCCATCGTTAAGTCGCTTTTCACTGTTGTAGCTCCATCCCTTCCAGCCTCGGGGTTCAGGTTCTGTCGGTAGCACAGGCCGGGGGTAGAGCGGCTGACTGGCAGCCAGGCAGACAGTCCTGAGAAGCCAGAACTGCTCTTCCCTCTTCTCTCCCCCCGCAACCCTCCGCCCTGGCCTGAGGGAGGAGAGGTGCCTGCCAGGACCTGGCCTATTGGAGGACAGCTCAACCCTGTCACAGCTGCCCGGAGACTGGCCCTCTCTGGGGCTGCATCCAGCAGGAAGATGCTCAGGACTTCACACTAGCCCTTAAGGCAGGGCTTGTGTAAAAGGCCTGGCCTGGGTTTGGATGCCAGCGTGGGTTTCCCTGGAGCTACAGGTGGACTTGACCTGCAGGGAAAGAAGAGGCGGAGTGGCAGAGAGTAGGCCTGGCTGTGGCTGGACTCCGGGGACACACAGGGGACAGGCCCTTGTTCTGTGCTCCCAGCCAGAGCGGAGACCCACGCTCAGGCTGCGCCTGCCTTTGTGGACCTGGGAGCATCTCTGAGCGTACAGGGAGGCCTCTGACTGCCCAGAGAGTGTCACTTAGACACAGATGTCAGAGGGAGGCGGTGAGTGCTCCCGCATCTCCTCGGGGAGACTTCTTCCCTCGTTGTCCAGAGGTACGGGGTGGACGGGACCCGCTCTGCGTGGGACTGCGCCCCAAACAAAGTTAAAACTGATCCCAGATGGCGGTGCTGTGTGTGAGGCGCCCCTTCCTTTACTGCAGGAAATACAAAATCCTCTACGGAGAGGGTCATTCCTCCTGGTGGGCGAGCTGTGACAGAGCCCCGAGGGCTGAGTCTCGAAGCTGTCCCACCTGGGCCTCCACCCGGCCTGGCCCTGAAGGCACAGGAAAAAGCCTGCGTCCCTGCCAGGCAGGGGAGGGGAGAGAGCACATGTGGGCTGCGCGGGTGCCGGAGCTTGCTCCCGGCCAAAGCTGCCCTCTGAGACTCTAGGAAGCCAGCAGCACTTTTTTGGAGAGTTTTCGGTGGCACAGGAGACCCATTAATGGAGCAGACACAGACATCCCTTTTCTCAGAGAAAAGGATGCTTCCGAGAGACCAACTGGTCAATGTGGCTGAAATCTCTAACCAATGCCACAGAGGAAGGCTCTTCGCCACCTCCATTCCCGCCTCTGCCTGGTGTGACAGCGGTGGCCCATGCCAGGGCCACGGGCAGTCACCTGACCCGGCTCTCAAACAGCAGGCTGACGTCCAGCCTGTCCCGGGCAGGGAGAGGGGGACCCGGGGATGGCACTGCAGGTGTCCACTCCTGCCCTCCCTTCCCTTCCCCCAACCTAACATCCTAACCCGGCCTGCCGCGTCCTGGCCCCAGAGGCCGCCGAGGTCCCGGGCAGACCACGCTGTCCTCCCGGCTCGGCCAGCTGGCGTGCCCCGAGGAGACACCTCAGACAGCCCATTTCTTGTCTAAAATAGGAGCGCCAGGGAGGGGCAGCAGCAGCCTGAAGCTGGGGGACCCTGCCAGGAACATGTGGGGCTTGTCCCTGGGTTTCTGGCCATCCTGTTGCTCAGAACAGAGTGTGGGGACCTGCAGAGGCACGAGGTGGGGGGAGGGGATTAGAGGCGGGTAAAACTGGGTCAAAGAGCGAGAGCAGATGAGAGAAGGGGAAAGAAGAAAGTAAAAGAGGAAAGGGAAACAGAGGAAGGAAGTGAAAAGGGAAAGGGGAGGAAATGAAGAGAAAGGAAAAAAGAAAAGGGGGAGGAAGCGGGGGAAGCTGCTTCTTGTGGCTCCACCTTGAGGCCGGGTTGACTCTTGGCAAGGCGGGTCTCCTTCTTGGGCAAAGGAAAGGGAGACGCTAGGGGGTCGCCCCACTTGTCCTGAGTGAGGAGTGAGCTCACCCAGGCCTCTCCCCGCCTCCCACATCCCTCCAGGAGGCATCGCCAGCCACCTGCACATGTGGGTTCTGGGAAGCCAGGGTTCAGCCTCTTTTCTCCGACCTGAGAAAGCTGCGCCTGGTTTCCCTCGCCTTCGCCTCTGTCCCCAGTGTTGGGAACATCATTCACAGCCCAGCCAGGCAGACTGAGGTCTCTGGGGCGGGGGCCCTCCATGGAAGGCATGTTACAAATCCACGGGGACAACCCACACAGACTCGCTCAGCGTCCCGAGCAGGCTGAGGACTCGAAGCCCAAGCTCCAAGCCAGTGAGTCCCGGCAAGCAGTGTGCCCAGAGCTGGTCAGCTTCTCTCTCCTCCGTGCAGGGCCAGCAAAACGCTACGGTGGGTCAGGAAATGCCCATCCACTTTGATGCCCGTCAGACAGAATCAGGAATAAAAATGAGAACAAACAAGGCCAGCCATAAACCTGCAAACACAGCGATTCCACATGGTCCAACATACACATGTCCCAGAATCAAACGCAACCCATGGAGGTGCACCCACTCAGGTGGGTGTTCCGTGCTGTGGCTTATGCTAGAAATAAAGATTAGCAAACGATGGCGAAACATAAAAGAAGTAATCCAGCTGAGGACATGAGAGGGGTGTGGATGAGCTCCTAAAACAATGCTCCACAAATCCTGGCGGCTCCAAATCCCCCGGGAGCTGACGAAGCACAGAGAGGCGCCAGCGGGCTGGGCCCAGGGCCCATGCCAAGGCCCCAGGACATTCTGATTCCCACCCATGTGAGAAGCACTGACTCAGGGCAGCACCAAGTTGAGCCCGAGACTCCCGATCAGGAGGTGTCTGATAGAAGCTGAAGTGGCTCAGGCACAGTGAGCTGGAAAGGTTTCTAGGTCACCCTTGGCAACGCGTCTCCCCCAGACCCAGGCACCCAGCACCCCCGCCCCGGCAGGGCCCGCACTTACTGGTGAGGACCTTGAGGGTGAATGGGTTCTTCTGCTGGATGGTGTGCGTGAAGTGGAAGCGGGCGTTGCAGCTGTAGTCCGTCTGCATGTCCTGCACCATCACGTTAGAGAAATACAGGTCCCCGTTATGGCCCTGGGAGACCCGCTTGTCTTGGGTGATGGGCTCCATGGCTATGAGAAAGCAGAGGCGCGGGGAGGTGAGCAGAAATGGTAACAGTAGCAATAATCGTGATGTGTCTGGCCAGTGGGCACCTACGGAGGGCCAGCTGGGCCCAGGTGCTCCACATTATTCGACCTCACCTCACTCTCAACTCTGAGCCGGGCTCATCCCCATGCCACAGATAAGAAAGCAGAGGACGTACCTGTTCTGTGGCATAAGCCGTGAGGGAGAGAAGGACGTAGACTCAGGTCTGCCTGCCCACCACGTCCATGCTCTATGACCAACCTTTTCTGTCTCCCGTTCATTCCACCAACGATCAGACTGGCCCGGAGGCCAGAGGGAGGGAACACGAATCTTCAGATGCTCCCAAATCAGGAGTCAAATTCACTTGTTTTATTTTTTTATACCCTGTCCCCGCCGCCCCGTCCCCAAGAAAGCAAATAGCACTACCAAATATAATCGGAAGATGCATACCAATGCAAGCCGTCGATTTTAGGATGCTTCTCCGTTTGGGAGATGGGAAAACATGAAAATGGGTGCATTTTAGAATGAATGGTACATATGAGTGGCAGAGAATGCTGACTGCAGCGTCCATGTATTTTTCAAGCTCTGCGTCTGATGTAAATGCAAACAGTCAGGCCTCTCAGCTATCTGGGTTGTAAAAGTCTACTTCTAGAGCTGACTACTCATAGCAAACTCCTTCCTATCCCCATGAGTGTTCCCTCAGCCACCATTTCTTAAAGCACCAGGCTAATGATGCTAAAGTCAGCTCTTCAATTATCAAAGGTTTCCTGTAGGCCTACTATGTGCAGGCACTGTGTGAGGCACTGGGGAAAGAGAGATGAGTAAGAAAGCCAAAGAGCCTGCAGTCTGGTAGGAGAGACAGGGGATAAATAACTGCCTGCAATGCAGTGTGGTGAGTGGGCAGCCCGGACAAGCAGGGGATGAGCTAAGAGAAGGAGCAGCCAGTCCATTCTAGGGGCTTGAGCTGTGGCTTGAAGGCCGCGAAACATTGATAAGGCATCAGAGGAAGGAGCTAAGACAGGGACGGTGTGTGTTAAAGCAGAGAGCCCCTGAGAAGAAGGGCGGGGGGAGGGGAGGGGCTGAGGGGCCGGAGGAGGGCTGGAGAGACGGAAGGGATCGGATCAGGAGGGAACTGTGTGCCAGGGAAAGGAGTCCAAACTGTGTCCAGGTGATGGAGGAGCAATGAAGGGTTTTGAGCCTATGAATGAAGGGTCACATGTACGTTTTCAGAAAGGCCAGGGATGGGTCATTACTGTAACCCAGGGAAACGTGGGTGGGGACATGTCAGTGGGGATGGAAAGAAAAAGAAGGCCACGAGGCCTGCTCAGAGGTATGAGTGCTGTAAGGCAGAGTGAGAGCGTGACGCAGGGGCGGAGAGAGGAGGCTCTGACCTGTTAGCTCACAGACCAACGCCCAGTCCGTGGCCAGGCAGCCTTCCCCACGAAGTGCTCGGTGGCGAGGGAAGAGATGAACAATGATTGGGCACAAAGCCACTCGCCTTCTGCAAAACAACTCACCTGCTGGCTCGTGGACAAGGCGGCCTCTTTGGTAAGAATTCAGGAATGGAGAGCAGGGTTTAGACCAGAGGTTCCCAAACTTGTTTGTGCCGCAGACCCCTTGCCATGTTTTTCGGTTTTGGGTAGACCCCCTACTTACCTGATATTGATTTTTTTGTAAATTTCTAACTGTAGTGAAGTTTAGTGTTAAAATTTAATAAAAAATAATGTACCTACTTTTCTCCGGCATTCTCAAACAAAATAACACTGATTCACTATAATTTGTATGATAAACTACCAGTTTATATTTTTTAAAATATTTTCTCAGCACTTTCCTATTCAAGATTCAGGAAACGAATGAACGTATTTTTCTCACATTTATATTTATAGAGTGACGGATTGAACAAGTCGGTGCAAGTTCGCGAAGCTTTGAGACAAAAATTGGCAAGAATGTTTACTGCGCGTATACTTGTAACAAGATGATACTGGTATATCATTATGTTCAGGTTTTTATCCTACAACTTACACAATTTTATAAACATATATAATAAATTTTTTACTTCATAGGTACTTTTATAAATAATTTATATGTTTTTATATTATAAGATAATATGATGTAAGTAAATAGGTACTATCAGTGTATGTTGAGATCCACTATCGTGGACCCCCATTTTCATTTCATGGACCCCCAAATTTTTTTTTCGCTGACGTAGACCCCTTGCAGGTTGTCATAGACCCCTGGGGGTCGATATAGACCACTTTGGGAATCACTGGTTTAGACTGACGGATGCATACACAGAGAAGAAGGAATGGAAGGCGGGGGAAGGGGGAGAGAAGGGGAGGGAGGGATGGAAGGAGGGAGAGCAGCTAGGAAGACAGATAGCGGTCCTCTATGCGCCCTCGTAATACCTCCCCCCACTTTTAGTTTGAAAACAGAGGAAGACACTGAGGTCCAGAGTGATTACATGAGCCTCAGTCCAAAACAGAGCTCGGACAGGCTCTGCATGATGGTGCACTGTCCCCTGCTCCAGAGATCCTACTTCCCATCACCCTCCACCAGAGGTTTCCTTCGCGCATGCTCCACTTCTGTCCTAACAGGAAGCCCGAGTCCAGACCAACCAAGGGTTGAAAGAGGCTCGGTACCAACCCACCTTCAACTGGAATATTAAAAAATAGTTTCTGCCCTGGCCAGTTTGCTCCGTGGTTAGGGTGTTGGACCGAAGGGTCATGGGTTCAATTCCCAGTCAAGGGCATATACCTCAGTTGCAGGCTTGATCCTTGGCCCCAGTCAGGGTGAGGCAACCAATCTATGTGTCTCTCTCACATCGATGTTTTTCTCTTTCTCTCCCCCTTCCTCCCTCTCCCCCCACCTCTAAAAAGAGAGAGAGAGAGAGAGAGAGAGAGAGAGAGAGAGAGAGAGAGAGAGAGAGAATCAATGGAAAAAAATACCCGAGGGTATTTTCTTTCTTATTCTTTTTACTTTTGCTCACAAATATTACCGAGTACTTACTGTGTCTGGCCCTGTTATTAGTACTTTGGGTGCATTAACTTACCTATTCTTATAATAATTCTATTAGATAAGTACAGTTATCAGCCCCATTTTCAAGAAAGGAAACCGAGGCCCAGAGATGTTAAGCAACTTGCTCAAAATCACACAGCGAATAGCAGCCGGGCTTAGGAAATGAGCCAGTTCCTTCCCCTCCACAGAGCCAGTTCTTACCACTTGGCCACCTTACAGCTGCTTCTCACAAGGCAAGGCCCCCCCCCCCCCAACACCATTTAACACGCCCACCCTCCTCCCTAAGATTAAAATGGACATAAAACACCAACCCCCAAGACTTACAGCTGCTCATCCAGAAGATGACTGGGGATGGGAGTCCGGGCGGCGGGTTGCACTGGAGTGTCAACGGGGCGCCTTCCTGAACCACCACGGGGTCCAGATTTTCCTTGGGCCACAGGGGAGACTCTGGGAGAAACACAGAGGAGGGTGAAATGCGGGTGATGCTGGGGCCGGGCAAGGAGGTGGGTTAGGGGCCGGCATGTGAGGAGGGGAAGAGGGAGCAGGAGGACAAGCGAGGCAGGAGAGAGGGCCAGGCTCCTGGTCCAAGCAGGGCAGAGGAGAGAGGAGAGAGGTGAGAGGCCTTTGTCTGAACGGGTGCCTGTCTTCACAGGCTCCTCTCCTTCCCCTCCTGAGCCCAGAGTGGCCGGTGAAATTGTTCAAGATTCTGGTTTAGAAGCTTCCTTTCGAAGGAATTGTTTTGAATTGGGGTGGTGTGCGTGGCTCAGAGGCAGAAAAGCAAGCAGGACCTGCAGGGCCCCAAAGCACCAAGGCTGCCCCGTGCCAGGCTGTGTGTCCGAGTTGTTGTTCCTCACACAAAGGCAGGGGTGGTCCTTCTAGAATGATGGTCCCTGCCCCCACCCAACCCCCAAGATGCCCAAGAGAAGGGCATCTCCACTCTGTCCCTCTCCCCTCCCCCTCGCCCTGCTACTCACTGGACACCTGCAGGCGGATCCTGTTGGACAGGGCTGTGCCGAATTTGTTGCGGGCGAAGCACTGGTACTCGCCCTCGTACTCCTCCGGCCGCCCTCCGCTGCGGAAGTCGATCACCAGGGTCCCGGACCGCCTCCTCATCGACACCCGCGGGTCCTTGGCGACATTGAAGAACCTGCTGTTCCGAGTCCAGTGGAAGCTGTGGGCCACGGGGGGATGGGGGTAAGGCGGGAGCCACCAACGGTAACAGGGTGGGTTCCGGGCTCCAGGTGACAATCTCAGGACCCCAGTCCCTGACTCGGTCACAAAACCACACCTTCATACCAACCTGCCCAGCTGGACGGACACATGGCAGAACCACCTGGGCCTCCTGCATGCAGCGCCTGCCCCTCCCCCGCAGGTGGATCTGGGGAGCAGGTCCCGTACAACACTGACACCTACAGCACTCGCACCGGCCAAGCCTGGGAGTCACGCTTCCACACGGTGCATACCGAGCAGTTCCTGGGGACTGTCTTTGGAGGACTGGGCAGCAATTTTTATTTTTTAAAATCCAGAGTCAGAGCCCCCCCTCCCCCCAGCCCCTGGGCTTCCCACCCTCCAGCTAGGAATGCAAACCCAAGTCCCCATTCCCCCAGGACACTCCGGGGAGCTGGCTGGCTCCGCCTATCTCCTCATTTCATAACAGCCTCTAAAGGAAGTGAGGTGGCTGTGTGCTCTGCTCAGAGGGTGGGGTGTAAGGCCGAGGCCGCACTTGATGGCCCAGAACGCGTGTCTTAGCTGCCCAGGTTATAACCTTAAAGAAGCAGGAGCAGCCGTGGCCGCTCAGCGTTCTTCGTTGTCCCCACAAAGGAACATAGGACAGCCCAGACCCCAGAAGCAAGGTCACCCAAGCCCTGCCTGACCCTTCGGGGTGAATCCTGCTTCTCCCACTGGCACCTCCTTTCTCCCCCCACCCCCAACCACACACACGGGGTCCGGTCATGTCTGGGCCTGAATCTGGCATGAGGCTCCTGACAGCTCCGGCCTGTGGAAGCTGCTCTGTCGCCAGTGCCTGCCGTCCAACAGAAACACTCATGGCCTGCGTGACCTTGGGAAGGCACTGCGTGTCTCTGTGCCTCCATCTCACTTCCTTCCACAAGGACATAGGCCTGTCCCCACACAACTCTTTGTGTGAGGACAACTCGGACACACAGCCTGGCACAGGGCAGGCTTTCAACTCGAGTCTGCTGACCTAGTTGATGCGCGTGCACGGGCAGGGACGAGCTCAGCACTAACTCAGTGAGCTAGGGAGAGGGGCTGCTCTGAGCTGAGCATGGCAGCACAGGCAGTGTTATGCTGGAAGCCAGAAAGTGTATCTGGTCCTGGCACTGGTGTGACCTCGTAGTTTCTGGTCCCAAGTTTCTTCATCAGCCACATTTCCTAATTTTCCAAACTGTACTTTCTGCCTAGTGTGGGCTGAATGGTAAATCAATTTCTCAGAGGCCAGCTGTCATCAGGCCTGGGGCACGGGGGAGCTGAAATGGCCTCTTGTGCCCCTTCCCTCGCCCAGCGGGGTTCTCCCTCGCCCAGCGGGGTTCTCCCTCGCCCAGTGGGGTTCTCCCTCGCCCAGCGGGGTTCTCCCTCGCCCAGCGGGGTTCTCCAGCCGCTGCGCTCACCTGGGGGCCGGGTTCCCCTTGGCCTCGCACTCGATCAGGATGTTATCGCGGGGATCCACGATGTGGTCCTTCACGGACTGCTTGGTGATGGTCGGGGGCTGGGACACTGCAACAGGGCAGAGGGCAGGCAGTCAGTGTTCGGAGAACGGCTGGAAGTGAGAGTGTCGGGAAACCACACAGCAAAGCAAGCCAGCAGGGTGGGCAGGGCCCATCCAGAGAGCGCGGGGAAGGGATGCGGGCCGGACACCCATTAAGAGGAATCCCTTTATGACGTCCCCGTATTCCCGTGAGAGACTGAAGGCCAGGCTTCTGTGTGACCCACTCTTCTGTCCAATGTTTAGGACAATGCCAACGTTTGTTGAATGAATATAGGAACAAAAAGCAGCTCGATTTTCAGATCTTAGGGGCTCTGGTGGTTCTGAGCCCTGGAGGGTCAACAGATGGCCGACCTGTGGCGAGGATGGAGCTGAAAGAGGCTTTAGTCCCCAGAGAACTACCCAGGGACTTGTCTGCAGGCCAGACAGCATCTCCTCCCTCCTGGTCCTGAGCTGCCTTCTCCGGGGGCTCCCATGAAAGCCGCCCGAGAACCGGGAAGCACGGCCCTTCTCACCCACCTGCCTTTCATAGGCTGGGCCTTCCCCCTTCCCGGGTGGTAAGGGGCCTCCCGCCTTAGAGCGCTGGCGTCAGGAAGCTGCAGCAGGGAGGGTGGAGAGGCCAAGGATCCCGGCGTGCCCTCACCTGGCCTCAGACCACCCACCTTCCTGCCCTCCTACCCCCAGAGGCACAGGTGCAGAGGAGCGCCCGGGACTTACACTCGTTCTGAATGCTGGCTGTTAGTCCGGTGGGTTAGCATTGTGAGGGGAGAGAAGAAGACATCAGTTATCACACAAGACCAGTCGCCAGGGGTCTGCAGGGCCCAGCACGCAGGGAGGAGGGAGACTGGAGGATGGGGAGGAGAGGGGGGAGGGAAGGAGGGCACTGTGCCTGGGTTCTCTCCTGCCAGCTGCAGAGCTCAGTGGAGGAGCCACGCTGGAGTGCGGGCAACCGGCAGGTGCTTCGTGGGCGAGACCAAACCACGCAGCGGAGCAGAAAGACCCGCTTCTGACAAATGAAGGTGCCACCAGGTGAGGCCAAATGTTGAAAGTGGCAGCCCTGCTCCTAAGAGGCTGGGCTCTGAAAATGCCACCCACCACCTCGAGGTGCTCCTCAGCCAGCAGTGGCAGGGTGAGGCCGCGTGCCAGGGAAGGGGTGGAACCACTGCTACAGGCAGAGCCCCCAGGGCCCAGTGAGGCCCACGGACCCACTCCCCCACTACCCCTCGCTCTCTCCCACACAAGAAAGCACCTTCTTCCCTCATCGTGTCCTCCTTTGCCGGCCTCTGGACCACTCTGGGGACAGATGAATGGTGAGTGCCCTGCTCCCGGCAGAAGCCCCCTGCCCTACGGAAATCCCGCTTCTGAACCACTGTGGGTGAAGTGAGGCCCAGCACATCCCTCCCTGCTTTTTACAAAAGAGACAAAAGGGCCGGTGGCCATCCCTGAGATGCCCGTGAACAGGCATGTATGTTTCTCATGGGGGTGATGTGAACATGCAGGTTCTGATTTGGAAGGTCTTGCGTTTCTCCCCAGTGGATCGCGATTTAAATACAAGGTTTTAGAAGGTATGTCCTTGGTGGGGACAAGGTCTTGGTTGAACTCTGTCCGCAAAATGCAGCACACCTGTCGCTGTAACATTAGAGAGATCTTTCCCCGTGATTACATCAGAAAAGACTACGCCTGTGCCTCTGCACGCGGGTGTGGATGGCAGCGTAGTGCGGACTTGTTCTGAGGGAATGCTTCCTGGGAGAAGTGGAGGCTGCTGCTGAGCCACGGGGACCACAGGAGATGGGGCCGAGGAGTTTAGGGACTCAGAATGGGGAAGTCGCTCAGAGAGGCAAAGGCAGCGTTAAGACAGGACCAAGAGCTGCAGAAAGAGTCACAGGAGAGAAGACAGGAACCAGAGAGGGGAGGTGGTGGGTGGCAGGAACGGTGGCCTGCTGCACACGCTGTCAGTGAGGGGAAGTCTTGAGAGCAAGACCCACGAAAAGGCTCAGAGTGATTCTTTCAAGTGGCCTGGGTGTGTGTGGCCCGCTCGGGCACAGAAGAGGAATTCCGTCTGGCCCTCTGGGTAGGAAACAATAAGAAATGAAACGCCTGTGGGTGCTGGGAGTTTGGGGGTGGGGGGCGGGAAAGAGAGCAGAAGTCTATGGATTGTAAACGTGTGCTCCGTGGAGCTCCCCCTGAGCAGCTTCACCCGCCGGGGGGTTTTCTGGAAGGACTGAAAGCAGTGGGGCTGGTTTTGGGGTGTGTCCTCTCACGGGGGCATGGGAGGTTGGGAGAAGGGGCCACTTTCAGGAGAAGTGGGGCTGACACTTGACCCAGCCCTTTGACCTCAACCCAGGCCCCTGGTTTATCATCTCAAGAGATAGTTGGTGTCTCCTGGGTCCTCACTCCCAGCTGAAGGCTCTGGCCTTTGATTGGAAGCCCACAAAGGCTCTGCTTTGCCCAGGTGGGCTTCCCGCCTCTCTTTTATCAACTCAAATGCTGGTTCAGTGGAGAGATTCCTAGGTGTTCTCCAGGGAGTTGAATCCAGGGGAGGGAAGTGCTTGGTCAAGATCCCCCCAGAATGGGGGTGAGAACCAGCTCTTCTGCTGCCTGACCCAGAGCTCCTGGCACAGACCTGGCTTTGGCCCGATGGGGCCTTGGCCTCCATCCTCCTTGACATTCTGGACAAAAATAAGTCAGAGGGAAGACCTTGGGGGAGAAGAGACGCACGGGGCAGTTAGAGCTGCCGGGATATGGACACCAGGCAGCTCTGCTGTGCCCTAGCCCCACACTGAAATCAGGCCAGGGCCTCCTTGAGAAGTTACTTGCCTCAAGAGGTAATGACATCTGCGGCCACACTGTGCCACCAAGGACTTTATTACAGGGACACAACCGACCCGGAAGACAAGCTGCCACAGGGAGAAGACAGTGGGGACCGCCTGCCTAGTCCTGTGCTTCCCCTAATCCCCTCCCTCCCTCTCCCCGTCCCCTGCCGCCACCTTCTCCATCCTGTGTCACACCACCTGCCCTTCTCTCCTACAGAACTTGTCGGATGACTTGTTCTTTTGGCTCCCAAGACGGAGGAAAATCTTCCAACTGAGTCTGCAGGAGGTGAGGCAGATGCGGCCCAGAATTCATGCACCCCTTTTCTTTCCCTGACTGATCTGTGACCTCTAGGCTTATCCCTCGGAGGATGGAGTGAGTGTGAATGAATGTGAATGTGAGTGTTGAGCCCTCCTGCAACACCGTTTGGGATGATGGTGAGTAGTACCCCGCCACTGCCCTCCTCTGTGGGTTCCTGGCAGAAAAACGCTGAGTCCCCTGATGTGGGGAGGGAGGTGGGAAAGCTGCCAGCAGACTCACTTTTTGGCAAGCCCTCTTTGGCTGTGAGGTGACTCTTTGCTTTCTTCAAAGGTCATACCGTCCTTGAGGCTGGGGAGTGGAGGGGGTGCGTGTGACTCCGCTGGCAGAGTGGTGGTGACTGGAGGCTGGGCACTTCAATGAGGGGCTGGGTCGCAGCCCAGGGCTCTGTTCCTGGAAGCCTGCTGCACCCAACCCCCTGGAGCAGAAGCAATGCCCTATCCTCCACAGAAAATGCCCCCGAAGGGGCAAGGGCGCAGAAGGGCACACCTGGTGGGGCAGCCTCTGGCCTGAGCCCCCTCAACTCCCCCTACCCCCAACTCATAGGGAAGGTGAAGTGCCTTAGGCTGTCCTCATGTCCTGACTATTGGGGAGAATGCCACAAGGAAGAGGGGGTGCTGATATCTCCTGCCTTAAGCCACAACATGGATGGGCCTTGAGGGCATTATGCTAAGTGAAAGAAGCCAGACAGAGAAAGACACATCCTGTATGTTTTCACTTACATATGGAATCTAAAAATGTCAAGCTCAAGGAAGGGAATAGAATGGTGGCTGCCAAGGTCTTGGGGGAGAGTGATATTGGACAGAAGGTACACACTTCCAGCTATAAGACAGATAAATTCTAGGAATCTAATTTACAGCATAGCAACTCCAATGAACAATATACGCATACCTTGGAGGGGGTTCATTTCAGATCACCACGACAAAGCCAATATTGCAATAAAGTGAATCACAGGAAGTTTTTGATTTCCTAGTGCATATAAAAAGTGATTACACTATTCTAGAGTCTAAGTGTGTAATAGCATTATGTCTAAAAACAATGTGCATAGCTTAATTAAAAAAGAATGTGTTGCTGAAAAAATGCAAACCATCACCAGAGCCTTAAGGGTCTTCTTGCCTTGACATTGATGGCTGCTGAACGATCAAAGTGGTGTTTGCTGTAGGTTGGGCGACTGTGGGAATTGCTTAAAATAAGATGACAATAAAGTGGATTCTTCTTTTCACTAACAATTTCTCGTAGCATGCGATGCTGTTTGATAGCATTTTACGCAAAGAACTGCTTTCAAAACTGGAGTTAGTCCTCTCAAACCCTGCTTCTGCTTTAGCAACAAGTTTATGCGACATTCTAAATCCTTTGTTGTCATTTCAACAATCTTCTTAGCATCTTCACCAAGAATAGATTCTATCTCAGAAAATCCCTCTCCTTACTCATCCATGAGAAGCAATTCCTCATCCTTTAGAGTTTGATCATGAGATTGCAGTAACTCAGTCACACTTTCAGGTTTCACTTCTAACTCTACTTATTTGTTGTTTCCAACCCATCCACAGTTAAATCCTCTAGTGAAGCCTTGAACCCCTCAAAGTCATCCAGGAGGGGTGGAATCAACTTCTTCCAAACACCTGTTCATGTTGATATTCTGACCTCTTCTCATGACTCATGAATGTCCTTAATAACTTCTATAATAGAATGTTGAATCCATTTACTTTGCCCAGATCCGCCAGAGAATCACTATCTATGGGATCTATAGCCTTACAAAATGTATTCCTTAAATAATAAGAGTTGAAAGTGAAAAGTATTCCTTAATCCATGGGCTGCAGAATAGATGATGTATTAGCAGTCATGAAAATAACATTAATTTCCTTGTACATTTCCATCAGGGCTCTTGGGTTCATTGTCAATGAGCAGTAATATTTTTAAAGGAATCTTGTTTTTCTGAGCAGTAGGGTGCAAAAGTGGGCTTAAAATATTTCGTAAACCATGCTATAAAGAGATGTGCTGTCACCAAGTTTTTGTTGCTCCACTTATGGAGCACAGGAAGGGTAGATTTGGTGTGATTCTTAATGGCCCTAGGAGTTTTGGAATAGCAAATGAGCACCTTAGAGTGCTCACCTTAGAGTTAGCAGCTGCATTAGCCCCTAACAAGAGAGCCAGCCTGTCCTTGGAAGCTTTTAAGCCAGGCACTGACTTCTCCCATCTAGTTATAAAAGTCCTGGTGACAGCGTCCTCCAATAGCAGGCTGTTTACACAAAAGATCTGTTGTTTAGTGCAACCATCTTTGTTCGTTATCTTGGCTAGGTTTCCTGGATAACTGGCTGTGGCTTCTACATCTGCACCTGCCGCTTCACCTTGCACTTCTATGTTTTGATGACAGCCTTTCCTTAAAACATATGAACCTAATTGTGCTAGCTTCAAATGTTTTGTCTGCAGCTTCCTCACCTCTCACAGCCTTCATACAATTGGACAGAGTCAAAGCCTTGCTCTGGATTAGGCTTTGACTTAAGGCAGTGATCAGCAAACTGCGGCTCGCGAGCCATATGCGTCTCTTTGGCCTCTTGAGTGTGGCTCTTCCACAAAATACCACGGCCTGGGCGAGTCTATTTTGAAAAAGTAGTATTAGAAGAAGTTTAAGTTTTAAAAATTTGGCTCTCAAAAGAAATTTCAATCGTTGTACTGTTGATATTTGGCTCTGTTGACTAATGAGTTTGCCGACCACTGACTTAAGGACATGTGGCTGGTTTGATCTTCCAGCCAGGCCACCACAACATGCTCCACATCAGTGCTGGGCTGATTTTGAGTTCTTATACTTTGTCTGTTCACTGGATAAGAATTTTTCATTTCCTTCAAGAATCTTTCCTTTGCATCCACAACTTGGCTCTGCAGCATAAGAGGCCCCGCTTTCGGCCTGTCTTGACTTTGGATGTGCCTTCCTCACTGAGCTTAATCACTTCTAGATTTTGGTTTGAAGTGAGAGACATGCGACTCTTCCTTTCAGTTGAATATGTTGAGGCCATAGTAAGGTTACTGATTGGCCTAATTGAAGCATATTGTGTCTCAGAAAAGCAGTGGAGCAGTCAGAACACATGCAACATTTATCAATTAAGTTTGCCATCATATATGGGCACGATTGGTGATGCCCCAAGATAGCTTCAATAGTAACACTGAAGGTCACTAATCACAGATCACTATAACAAATCTACACTAATAAAAGAGAAAGATGCAAACTGACCACACCTTCAGGACACCCACCAACAAATCAGGAGTATACAAATTAACCCAATAAAGTGGTGGTTTAATTTGCATAAGCAGGCACCAAGCAGCGGGGGCGGGGTGGTGATGATGCAGGCATTCCACACTGCCCCAGCAGCTCCAGGCCTCTGGGCAGTGTGGGAAGGTGGAAAGGGGACTCTGGGCCAGAGCAAAGGCAGAAAGGTGGCTCTGGACAGGAGGGAAGGTGGTGCTGGCAGCCAGGGAAAGGAAGGCCCTTCCTTGCATGAATCTTTGTGCATCAGGCCTCTAGTATAACAATCATGGAAAAGTTTGAAATATTGCAAGAATTACCACAATGGGACTCAGAGGCCCAAAGTGAATAAATGCTATTGGAAAAATGGTGCCAGTAGACTTGTTCAAGGGGGGGTTGCCACACACCTTCGATCTGTAAGGAAGGCAGCATCTGTGAAGCACAATAATAAGGTTGCCTGTACTATGTTATACTTGAAAGTTGTTAAGAGAGTAGACCTTATAAGTCATTGCCACACACACACAATGGTAATCACATGAGGGGATGGATGTGTTAACTAACCCTATTGTGGCCATCATTTAGTCATTTACACATGTAGCAAATCATCAAGTTGTACTTCTGAAACTTACAGATGTTATATATCAACTAGAGGCCCAGTACACAAAAATTCATGCACTGGTGGTGGGGGGGGGTCCCTCAGCCTGGCCTGCCCCCTCTCACAGTCTGGGAGCCCTCAAGGAATGTCCTACTGACAGCTTAGCCACAGTCTGGCCTCCCTCTATGAGAGGTGAGTGGCTGATCAGGGGAAGGCACCACCCCCATCACCCCCTCACTGCTGCTACCTCTGGCCTCCCTCTGAGGGAGGTGACCAGGTGGATCAGGGGAAGGTGACACCCCCATGACTCTGCTGCTGCTGTCACTGCTGGCCGCTGCAGCTGCCTGAGCCTCGGCCTGGCAGCAGCAGCCGCCATCCGCAGCTGCCGCTTTGTCCAGTCTAATTAGCATATTACCCTTTTATTAGTATAGATAATACCTCAATAAAACTGGGTGGCAAAAGGAATAACTGATCTTTCCCCAGCCTCTTCCACTGGGCGAGAAGGAAGGATGAATCCAGATCATCTGGGAAGCAGGGGGCGGGGGTGAAAAGCTCTCCCCAGGGCAACTGAAGGGCTTGCCTTTCTCTTGTCTTGTGTTCAGCTTTTGTAGACTCTTTCTGGAGAATTCACTATGGCAACTGTGCCCGCAGTCACCAGGGAGGTGCGTGAGGCAGCGAGTTTCCTGAGACAGCCTGGTGTGCTGGGATGTGTCTTGATGGACTCACCTGGTTCAGAGGGGCGCTGTGATCACATGCTGGCCCTGCCACTTACGAGCTGGAGAAACAGCTCTATTTCTCCCTACCTCAGATTTCTCACCTGTCAACTAAGGACAACACATACTTCATGGATTAGCTGTGAAAATCATAGGACCCGATGCCGGAAGGTACTCAGCTCTCTGCTGGGCACTGCTACTCTGGAAAGTTCTAAGAACTGAAAGGAGGCAGGTTTGCTAGAGGTCAGTGTGGGGCATGTGCAGTGCCAAATCGGGGGTCGTTAAGAGATCTGAGTTCTTCTCCAATACCCATCTGCTGTGTGACCCTGACCACGCGAAGGCCTGAGTTTCCATGAACAGAACACAGAGAGGATGTACCCTCCAGGCTGGGGAGGGCAGGGCACTCCAGCTCTGGGCTCCGTCGGTGGTACTGAAAGAGACTGACAGCTCGGTCACCTGCCTGTGGCTTGGCAGAGCTCCAGAAACCCAGAGTCTAGCCCAGATGTCAAGGCCATCTATTTATGGGTTCACCTTGCAGGAACTGCTCACCTACCAGCCCCGGGGATCAAAGTGGCAGGTGAGGGAGGGAGGAGAAGCGGTGGAAGAGAAATGAGCCTTCACCACTTCCTTGATAACCGATTTCCTCAGCAGCCCCTCATCTCCAGGGGGAGGGAGGGCCTAGCGTGCTCCTTATTAGATTGTCTGCCAGGCCTGTTAATGAGAATCTCCTTGAGCCAGCTGTACAGATGGTCTCCATGGAATAGTTCCTCTCACAACTCCCCTGCCCCCATCCCTGAGTGTGCGTGCGTGCGTGTGTGTGTGTGTGTGTGTGTGTGTGTGTATGTGTATACTGCCTACCCCCTACGTGTGTGTGTGTGTGTGTGTGTATGTGTATACTGCCTACCCCCTACCCCTAATCACACACACATACTTTGGGCTACCGGGAGGACAGCAGGGGCCTTGTCCATCTTACTTCCGGGCCTACCCTATAGTTTCTCTGGCCTTCTCTCATCCCAAGTGCCCACTCCTTGGGGGCAGCTCCTGTTGGTGATGAAGGTGGGAGGGGCTGAGACATCTGCAACTCCTCTCGAAGCTCTGCTGCCTCCAGGCCCCAGGGCCTGGCTCCGGAGAGCTCCGTGGAGATTTCTTGGAGAAGTGTAACTCTCCCACCCCTCCCCAGACATCTATCACCTGGAGAGAGCCCAAGTCAACTCTGGCATCAAGTGGGCTCCATCAGTTCCTAGAATCAGGGGACGGGGCACAGAGGTGGTGTGCCCACATCTCAGCACATGGTAGGAGTGTCAGGGCTGTGGCAAAGGCGGTGGGTGCACCTCGAAATGCAGGGCCGAAGAGCACGGCTGCCTCTCAGTTGGTCATCAAGAACGCACCACAGATTCGGCTGGTGGCGACACAGTGAGTTTGGCACGCCATGCCCCTGACCTTGTGACTCTGAGGGCCACGTGATGCCCCGCCCATAGGAAACAGAACAGCATGGATTTTACTTTTCAGCTCTGGAACCAGTGCCTGGTTCTCCCACAGGGGCATTCTATGGGCTCTATTTCAGTGTCTCATGCAGCCACAGCCATCTGCAAAATAATCCCCTTCCCAACCCACTCCCAGCCACCCGTCCTCCTGGGCAGTCCAGCCAAGAGGGCCCGGAGGATCCAGCTCAGGAAAGAGGCAAAGAATCACCCACTCACTTGGTCCCTTTGATGGGCAAGTGAAGACTATAGAGGACACTCAGATGTCCAAACTCTGCCACTTCTAGTCCTGCTCAGCAGGTCCCAGGCAGTGGAGACAGGGGAGACCACTGCAGACTGACAGTCTCACTCTCCAAAGCACCAGCCGCCTGCTTCCATTTTTGGGAAACCCAGCTCTGCATCTGGAATCCAGTTCCCCCTCACCCCTCAACCTTCTTCAGAAGTGGGTCTTAACTTCCCTCTACCCCAAGTTGGAAGATTAAAAGAGGAAGGAGAACTCACGATCCATAGGAATCTCAATGGCCCCGCCAAGGCCGAGGAGGCAGAGGAGGACGGCTGTGTGGACCCAGGGTGGTGGCTGCGGCCCGGCCATCCTCAGCGCTGAGCCCCACTCCCCGTTCCCCGGCCGGCGGGGTCTTGTTGCTTCCAGCTGCTCTGACTCAGCCTCCCAGACAGAGCTCAGCTGTGGAAAGAAATTCAACGAGTGAGTTATTTCTTAAACTCATGGTTTGTTCTAGCAATCCTACAGGGCCAGAAGGACGCAAAGGTCCCCTTGGTCACAGACCACTGTTCTAAAATACGGCTTCTTGCCCTAACCAGTTTGGCTCAGTGGATGGAGGGTCGGCCTGTGAACTGAAGGGTCCCAGGTTCGATTTAGGTCAAGGGCATGCACCTTGGGTGCAGGCACATCCCCAGTAGAGAGTGTCCAGGAGGCAGCTGATCGATGTTTCTCTCTCATCAATGTTTCTAACTCTCTAATTCTTTCCCTGTCCCTCACCCTCTCCCTCTCCCTTCCTCTCTACTGGAAGAAAATCAATAAAATATATTAAAAATAAATAAAATAGGGCTTCTTAACCTTGCACTATTGACATTTGGGACCCAATAATTCTGTGTGGGAACAGTCTTAGGTACTGTACAATGTATAGCAGCATCCTGGCCTCTACCCAAGAGATGCCAGCAGAGCCCACTTCTGCCACCTAACAAAAATGTCTCTAGACATTGTCAAGTGTCCCCTGGGGGACAAAACCACCTGGAGTTGAGAACCACTGTTCTAGAAGTCAGGGCAACTCTGGATGAAACGGTCCTGAAAACAAGGACCCAGCGTCCTAGCACAGATGTCAAGGCCCTCTATTTCCTAGCATGGGTTCACCTTGCAAGAACTCCTCACCTCCAGTACCACCGGTGGAACCCAGAGCCGGAGTGCCCTGCCCTCCCCAGCCTGGAGGGTCCATCCTCTCTGTGTTCCGTACACGGAAACTCGGGCCCTTGCATGGTCAGGGTCACATAGCAGGTGGGTAAAGGAGTTGCAAGAAGAACCCAGGCCTCCTGGATGACCCCCAGTTTGGCGCTGCACATGCCTCACCCTAGCAAACCTGCCTCACTCAACAGACCTGGCAGCAGAATCCCATGGGCCCAGCACCTAGAAGATGCAATAAACCTGTCCAGCAATAAACGCACCAATCTCACAGCTCCTTGGAACCACCCGGGCTGAGTGGGTCTGTGTTTGAGTGTTTGGGGTAGGGGCCCAGTGATAACGCTGATGTCCTGTGATCCAGGGAGGGGGACAAGGTGAAGGTGACAGCCCTGGGGGTCAGTGGTTAAATAGGCGAAACTTAGTTGCTTAAAGGATTTTTTTTATTGTTCATTTTCACCCAAGGACATTTTTTCTCTCATTGATTTTTTCAGAGAGAGTGGCAAGAAGGGAAGGATGGGGGAAGAGAGAGAAATATCAATGTGAGAGAGACACATCAGTTGGTTGCCTCCTGCACATGCCCTGGCCAAGGCTGGGGATGGAACCTGCAACCCAGGTATGTGCCCTTGACCAAGAATCAAACCCGAGACCCTTCAGTGCATGATCTAACACCCTAACCACTGAGTCACACTGGCCAGGGTGCCCAAAGGACTTTTTAAAAAGTGCATGCTTTCTGCAGATATTGTGGGAGGCTGAGGGGTGGCAGCCCCTGACGTGTCCCTTGAGAGGTACTGGCAGTGCTGAGATGATGGCCCAGGATAAAAGGGTCCCAGGGGGCTGGTAAAGGAGCAACTTTACACTAGCCCAAGGTTTATATCCTCAAACAAGACATCATTTCAGAGCCGGAGGCGCAGGGGGTGAACGTGGCGGCCCGAGAAGCCTGGAGTGGGTCCTTCAGAGACAAACCTTCTCCTTCCTCCTGAGGGACAAGATCAAGAGCGGCCTACAGCGGACCCTCAGATGCAGAGCTTTAAGATTACCGAGGTTTTGGAACACGAGTCTTAAAAAACGGGTCAGTTTGCTGTTCCACCATGAGGTTGGGCCAAACCGGATGGGAGCAGGTTCCGCAGAATGCTTCCGGCTTTCGTGGACCAACAGCCACCTCTCAACATGGACACACGTCTGTCCTCCTAGGTGGCAGCAACTTGAAGCCTGCTCTCGTCTGTGTGCCCACCATCTCCCACCTACCCCCTCTGAGAGTGCAGGGCTCAGGGCTTCTCCCGGGAGACAAGGTCACGTTTCTGAAGACCCAGAGGCTGAGGTGCCCCCCTGTGCCAGAATGGGGGTGGGGGTGGGGGTGGAGGTGGGGTGGGGAGCTAAAGGATGCTGACTCGAGTTTCAGCAGTTTCTCTCCTGGAAGCTGGGCCAGCACCAGCCCCAACCTCAGGTATATTTCCGGGCTCCCTCCCTCTCCCCCCTCAGTGTTGGTCACCAGCGTTTCATGCCAGTCACTGTAGAAAGACGTCAGTGGTCTCCCCGCTTCTACTCTTGCCCCTCTGACTAATTCTCCACCCACGCCCAGAGTGGGCATCGCTCAAGGGCAAATATAAACCCTACGCCACTCCCCTAGTCACACTCACCGGCTCATGGCTGCCTGAAAGTGAGAGCCGGAGTCCCTGGGGAGGCTCAGAGGCTCCGCATGGCAGCCCCCATGGCACTCTCCTCTCTCACCTCCTCCCCTGCGTCTACGGGCCTTCTACCAGGTCTCGGCAGGGCTGTCGTGCTGGCTGACTGCTGCACAGGTTAACGTCTGTCTAGACTGCTCTTCGAACCCACCCTCTCTCAATAGGATGTGCCAGGTATGACTTATGTGCCCCTTGTCTGCACCCCTGAACACCATTGACGCCCCTACACCCCATCAAAGCACTTGTCACTTAGAATTCTTTCCAGAAGCCACTCTGTAGCCCCCATAAAAAGGCTCTATAAGGGAGGTGCCTGGTCTTGGTTACTCCTCGACGCTCACGTCGTGTCGTGCCTAAACAAGTGGTCGGCAAACTCATTAGTCACCAGAGGCAAATATCAACAGGACAACGATTGACATTTCTTTTGAGAGCCGAAAACCGACTTCTGCGCATGGGCCACGGAGTTTCAGTCGCACTGTACATGTGCCTGCATGTGGTATTTTGTGGAAGAGTCACACTCAAGGGGCTAAAGAGCTGCATGTGGCTCGTGAGCCACAGTTTGCCGACCACTGGCCTAAACCATAGCGAGCACTCAAAAAAAAAATGTGTTGGATGGATGAAGGAAAAATGGACACGACTGACGGATGAAATAAACCACTAGTACATGCGTGTTTTATAAACCTCATATTCCCCCAGAAAACCACCAGGTGGTACAGGAGAGCACAAACTGTGGGCCCTTGCAGCATCCAGTGGAGGAAAACCCTCCCTACCCAGGCATGCGCTCCGGCTGGGGAGCCACTCAGCTGGAGGAGTACAAGGAAAGTAGAAGGTCCCCAGGGAGGGACCCTCTGGCTAAGAGCATCACAGCAGGTCTCCCGTTCTTCCTCTGGACTCTCTCAGATCTGCTGCCTCCTCTTTGCCTCCCACCTCTCCGAAGACCAGGCCCAGGTTACCCAGCTGAAGCCTCAGTGCTGGAGAAGCAGCCCGGACAGGCGCAGCCAGCGTTCAGGTAGGACAGTGGGACGGCTCCAGTCAGCTCCATGACGGCCAGGGAGCTGCCAAGCAGTCGGAGTGATGGGGAGAGGGAAACCTTATTCTGGGAATCTCCATGGAAAGAGGAAGCCAGAAGCTATTCATTAACCAGAAACACTGGCTGGGGTGTGGGTGGGGAGCCCAATTATGTATGGTGCTTTTAACTCACAATTTAAAGCCACAGCAGAAAAAGAACACAGAGTCAATCACCGTTAGCTCTTTGACAATTCTCCCTGGGACCCATCTTCTCCCAGTAAATTCTTAAAAGTGGAGAGAATTTAAGAATTATTTAGCTTTACGCTTTTCAGATGAGGAAACGGGAGTCCGGAAAGGGACAGGGTTTGCTCGAGGTTACACAGCTGGTTAATGGAAAAGCGAGGAAAAGAACCCAAGTCTCCTGACTTCTATCCAGGGTTTTCCTACCTAATTTCCCTAGTAAAGTTACTATTTACAAAGGAAATATATATTTTGGCAGTTCCTCAAAGTATTCATTACCATATGAGCCTGTATTTCTACTCCTAAGAATTAAAAACAGGTTCTCAAACAAGTTCGAGTGCACACATGTTCACACCAGCATCATTCACAATAGCCAAAGGGTGAAAACAGCCCAGAGACCCATCAAGGGAAGAATAAATCAACACAATGCATTATATATGTAGCGTGACATATCACTCAGACAGAAAAAAACCCGTTCTGATACATGCTACCATGTGGATGAACCCCGAGGGCATGATGCTCTCTGAGAGAATGATTTCATTTATATGAAATATCCCAAAAAGGTAAATCCATAGAGACAGGACACAGGGTGGCGGTTACCAGAGGCAGAGGGGAGGAGGGTGAGTAGGTACAGAGTTTCCTTTTGATGTTATGATAATGTTTGGAACCAGACAGAGGTGATGGCTGCACACATTGTGAATATACTAAACTAGAGGCCCGAAAGGTTGGCGACCGCTGGTCTAGAGCACACACACAGGGACAGCAGAGGTTTCTTTGGTCCAATGGAGCTCACGTGCCAGTGGGGGAAGTCAGGAAAACAAACACTGAGTGAAAAAATCAGGCCATCGGTGCAACGAAGAACCCACAATCCCCCTGCACACAGACAGTCACAGCAGCGTTATCCATAGTTGCTGGAATTTGGAAGCAACCAAGATGTCCTTCAGTAGGTGAGCGGATAGATAAATAAACTGTGGTGCATCACACAACAGAACATTATTCAGCACTAAAAAGAAATGAGCTATCAAGCCATGGAGGAACCTTACATGCATATGACTAAAGAAGGCAACCTAAGGCAGCCAGAGTGGCTCAGTTGGTTGAGTGTCGTCCTGTGCACTGAAAGGTTGCTGGTTCAATTCCTGGTCAGGGCACACACCTGGGCTGTGGGCTTGGGAATGGGAAGCAACTGATTGATGTTTCTCTCTCACATCGTTGACTCTCTCCTTTCCTCTTTCTAAGCCTGATTTTGAGTGAGGATTTTAAAAGAAGGCAATCTGGAAAGGCTACATACTGTATGATTCCAGCTGTGTGACATTCTTCAAAAGGCAAAACTATGTAGTCAGCAAAAGACCAGTGGTTGCCAAGGGCTGGGAGGATGGAGAAATAGCAGAACACAGATTTTTAGGGCAGTGGAACTCTTATGATACTATAATGAAGGATGCATGTCATTATGTTTGTCCAAACCCATAGAATGTACAATACCAAGAGTGAACTGTAACGTAAACTATGGTTTCCAGGTGATAATTGAAGGTCACTGTAAGTTTATCAACTTAACAAATGGACCACTTGGATGGGGATATTGACAATGATGCGGCATGTGTTGGGGTGGGAGGCTATGGGAAATCTCTCAATTTTGCTGAAAGTGCTCTAAATAATCACTTCTATTAAACACACACACACACACACACACACACACACACACACACACAATAGGGTGATGTGATAAAGGGAAGTGAATGGTTAAGGAAGGCCTCTGTGAGAAGATGACCAGATAGCTCAGAAAACCATGCCAGGCAGGGCCCCATGCTTATGCAGAGCCCGGGCGACAGAAAGCAGACAGAAACGAGCAAGGACCTGAAGCCAGTGAGGCTGGAGTGTGGAGGGCACGAGACATGTCAGGATCAGAGAGGGAGGCAGGGGCGGATCACAAAGGGCTTTGAGGGCCAATGGAAGGAATTTAATTATATGCTAAGCGGGGTGTAAGCAGTGCAGTGTCTGGCTGACTGCTCAATGGAGAGGGGGGTGTGAGGGGAGGGGCCGTGGAAGCAGGGGGCCCTTTAGGAGGCTCTGCGGCCTCTGGAGTGAGGCCAGACCCTTAGCTTCCAGTCCCAGAAATGTTTCCACCACTTCAGCGAAATCACTCAATGCAGCAGCCTCCTGGCCACCCTGGGCTGCACACAGCGTTCAGGGCGATGAGGAGAGCTGGAGGACTTACGAATTTTTAGTGCTAGGTTTTCACACTGGGTCGGGGGAGCAAGCAGGTGGGTTCCAGGAGGTGCTTTAGGGGTTTCCCCACGGGGGGGGGGGGGCGGGGGGGGCGGTACGAGGAGGAGCCTCAGGGGAAGGAGGATTTGCGGAAGGAGCAGGTGGGACGTAGGCCTCTCTGCCCCACTTCTCACCAGAGCTGCTTCACAGCCCCAGCTTTCACACTGGGGTTTTGCATACAGTTTTATTTTGAAGGATTCTATTGGTAAAACAAAGAGCTGAAAACAGTTGCACAACAGTCTAAATGTTCCCATGCATACCCTGAGACCGAAGGCAATCATGCAACAGCAAGGCAGGGTGTGAGGAAGAGCACCCAGGCTCTTCTTAGGAGGACACCAGTCCTATTGGATCGGGTTCCACCCCTCTGGTCTCCTTTAACCTTAATCGCCTCCTGAAAGGCTCTCTTTCCCAACACAGTCACGTTGCAGGTTAGAGCTTCAACGCAGGGATCTAGGGAGATCCGATTCGGTCAATAATAGTACACATGCAATTCTCCGGAGAATTCATCTCTACCCCTTTCTCAGAGTGACCTACCCAGGTTCTGATTAGTTTAAACCAATTAGCATCCCATACTCTCTCAACCCTATGACTGATTTAAGAATAGGCATCAAGCTCTGGCCGGTTTGGCTCAGTGAATAGAGCATTGGCCTGGGAACTAAAAGGTCCCAGGTTCGATTCCAGTCAAGGGCATGTACCTTGGTTGCGGGTACATCCCCAGTGGAGGGTGTGCAGGAGGCAGCTGATCGATGTTTCTCTCTCATTGATGTTCCTAACTCTCTATCCCTCTCCCTTCCTCTCTGTAAGAAAATCAATAAAATATATTAAAAATGAAAGAAAGAAAGAAAGAAAGAAAGAAAGAAAGAAAGAAAGGAAGAATAGGCATCTAATCCAGCAAGAGGCAGTATGCTTCCTGGAGAATTCTGCTGGGACTGCTGGGAAATTTGACCCCCTCTTCTGCGAAAGCCCCAGTGAGGAACTCCCATAAGGGGAGAGGATGGTGGGAGGCGGGGTCTCCATGTGCAATGGGAGGATGATCCAACGCTGCGAAGGCAGAGGAGTCAGAGGACGCCAGATCCTGCCTGCCGCTGAGTTACCGGTGTCTACCAGGCCACCAGATCCCAAGCCACGGCGTACTGGTGGACTTTTAAATCACCTATGTGTTTCCATTAACAATGCCCTTTGCTTTGTAAGCCGGTTGCAGTTGAGTTTTCTACCACTTGCAACTGATTGCAACCTTGGCATATCAGGATGACACTCTAACCAACTGAGCTACCCGACCAGGGCAAAAGTTTGTTTTCTTAAAGAGAGGTCCGCGCTTCTGATTTTCCTCATCTAGTTCCTATTCCCTCCTCATCCAACCACACTCCAGCCCTGCCTCTGGCCCCCCGGCGGCCAAATCCATTGTTCTTAGCTTTCATCCTGTCAGACCACTTGGATAAGGTGACCAGATCATCCAGGTGCTGGTGGGACAGTCCTGATTTCTAACAGTTTTTCCTGCGTCCCGCGGCGTTTCAAAAAAGTCCCGATTTTTGGAAAGATTGGAAACATTGGAAAGATTGGGACTTTTTAAAAATGCCATCGGATGTGGGAAAAATTGTTAGAAATCAGGACTGTCCAGCCAACACCTGGATGATCTGGTCACCTTACTCTTGGAGGCACTAACCGTTAGCAACCACTCCATCCGCCCCTCCTCCTAGCACTGTTTCCTCCTTGGCCTCTGACACACCACTCGGGGCCTCCTCTTCTCTCTGGCTCTTCCAGTCGCCATGGCAGCCCTCGTCACATTGGATCCTCCTTTTCTGCCTGATGTTCCCAGTGGCTCTGCAGGGGTCCCGCCCCCCCCCCCCCCCAATCTCTATTCCCCAGCTCTGTTGGTGGCACTCACCCCAGTAACTTAAGGCCGATGTAGGGAATCTCTCTGAAATCCCACCTCTTCTCATCCCCAGGCACCAAGGCCCTTGACTTCCCAGTGTCTCTCATCCCCCCTCCCCACGCTCCCACCTGTCTAGCCCTTGATAGGTATCAAGTCGCAAGGGCTACTGCCATCACTTCCCATCTGGTCTCCTTCCTACCCACGCTCTGTGTTGCCGTTACACTGATTTTTCTAAAGCCCCATCTGATCATGTCAGCGCCCCGCTGAAAGCTCTTTCATTATCACCCCATCCATCTGCGAAGATCAAACCCAAGCTCCCACGTGGACCATCAAAGGCTCTTGGAGACCAGGCTCCTGCGGGCCTCCCCAGCTCCATCCAAACCCTAAATGCTCCCTAATTGAATGGCATGTCATTTCCTAAGCGGGCCACTCCATTAACCATCTCCACACTTCCCATGTGCCCACAAAGGCCTTCTCTCCTTGTCATGTGATTAGTTCCTATTCAATCTTCAAGACGCCGCTGTTCAGACACCTGCTGCTCAGTGAGGAATTCCTGTGCTCCCCGTGCCCACCCCACCCCAGCGGAGCTGAGTCCATCCCCACTGTACCCTAAGCCCGCCTCCACCCCCCGGAGTCCATCCCACTGTACCCTAAACCCACCTCCACACCTGGGCGCTCAGCGCACTGCGGTAAGACCGATGCCTACAGTAAGGGTCGAAGACCTTTTACGTAACTATTTAGGGCCTGTGGGGCACACCGCGTCTGTCACCACTACAGAACTTATGACAGCCACGGACAGGAAGTGGGCCTGCATACGTTCCAGGAACACTTTGTTTACAAAGCGGGCAGTGGGCTGGAAGTGACTCAGTTTGCCTACCACTGGCTTAAACTCCCTCTCTCTTTGTGGAATCTTTGGGGCTCAGACAAGGCCCTGGTCACTCTTGTGTCCCCGGTGCCGGGCGTGGCCCTTGGCAGGGAATATGGATGGAATGGAAGATCCAAGTGAAGGTCTCAATCCTGCTGCTCACTTTTTGTAAATTACTTGCTTTCCAAGTGTTGTGTTTTTTTTGTTTTGTTTTTTTGTTTGTGTGTGTGTGTGTGTGTGTGTCTGTGTGTTTGTTTGTGGTGTGTTTTTGTATGTGTGTGGGTATGTGTGTGTGTTTTCAATCTCAAAAATGAAAACAATATTCCTGTTTTGCCTGCTTCAGGTGGATAAAATGGGTAACGACGAGATAAAGATAGATAAGGATGAGATCAAATGGTAACACACAGGAACAGGAAGCATGAAACTAATACAGGCTTGACTATTCTGAGTGTAGTCCTTCCTGATGAGCCCAAGTGACTCCACCCAGACTTCATGTTTGTTCCAAGATGCACGTAAACTTAAGTCCAAGAGGAGGCCTGTGGTCTGCCCGGCAGGTGGCTGGTCTGTGGTTGGCCACAGGCCACTGTGCCCTACAGCCTCCTCCTGCTCTGGGAGCAGGGTGCAGGGGTGACCGTGTCTCCTCTCACCGCCACGCCACTCGCCCTCTCCCAGATTCCACATCTACAGCTGCCCTTGCACAGGAGTGAGAGAGAGTGTGTGAGACAGAAGGAAGGCTTACCGGTCTCCGGGGGCTGGGATTTGAGGGGAGTTTCTGGGTTAGAACCAACCAGGATCTGATGACTGACAGGCAGTGGATGAGAAGGATGGCATCAACATTTCTAGTGAATTAGGATGATGCTAATAATTAACATAAAAACACAGGAAAGGGGCCCAGCTGGCGTGCCTCAGTGGTTGAGCATCAACCTTATGAACGCAGAGGTCACCGTTCGATTCCGGTCAGGGCACATGCCCAAGTTTCAGGCTCAATCCCCAGTGTGGGGCGTGCAGAAAACAGCTGATTCTCTCTCATCATTGATGTATCTATCTCATCATTGATGTATCTATCTCTCTCTCTCTCCTCTCCCTTTCTCTGAAATCAATAAAAAATATATATTTTTAAAAATACAGAAAGGGGACAAACTCTGGTGGTGGTTGAGGTACAGGGAAATCATAACCTTGGAACTAAGTGCGTTCCGTTTAACATGCTCCGAGCCACAAACGAAACAGTTCTGCGAATGCTCCGAGGCCGTGCTACTGAATGAACGCCCAAGGACACGGCAGATGAGCCCGGTGGAGCCTCGTGCCCGCAATTAGTTCTCAGAATAAATAACCGGGCGCCCGGAATAGTACTACAGGCCCAACCAAGAAACACACTCACACATCACTGCTGCAGGGCATTGTGGGAGACCGGAGACCCTCAAAGCCCAACGGAGCCAGCACACAACACAGGCCTTCTGTGCAAGACAAGAACAAAACACCAACAACACAGCAGGCTGCTGCTCATAGCTGCCTGGAAGCAACCTGCTCAGAAATCAGAGAGGCGCTGAGACAAAGGAGGGCATGGAGGGACATTAAAATAAGGAGCGGGGAAGGGCCAGGCGGGGAGATCTGAACAGCTCAGATGTGTCCCCTTCGGGGCAGTCAGGCAGGCAGGGTCGAACCCAGGACTCTGGTGTAAGGTATTTATCAAGTAACCTGCTCCCAACACAAGCCGACTAACAGTTGCAAATGGTTTATACGTAACTAGAAGTCAGCAGAAGTCAATGTGACCCAGGCCACCTCCATAATAGTCACACTCACTCTCTTTCCATTTTCTTTCTTGAAAACTAGAGGAAGAGCAGTGTGCCCTGGTGTGCCACCCTCTATCCTATTTGTCCTGAGGAAAAGGTGAGCTGGCCTAAGATGCAGACTCCAGTCTCTGCTCCCGCCTGTGACCAGGTGACCTGGCCCCCACCGCGCGGCCCGTCTCCCGCAGCTTCTGTGTTTCAGCCTCCCATCATCCCCCAACAGGCCGCCGCCCCTTTGACCATCTTGCTCCCCATCTGCCTGGGCTGGAAACATGAGTCCCTTCCTTCTCCACTGAGCCAATTCCCTTCCTCGCCAAGACCCTAAGCGGCGATCCTCCTGTGGCTGACCCGGCTCGCCCTCACCCTCTGTCCCGGGGGTCATTTCCTTCTCCTGTGGGGTTAGTTGTTCTCACGCCGTCTCCTGCCTCAGACTCTGAATTTCATGAGCTCAGAGCCCGCGTCTTATCTCTCTCTGTAGTGAGAAAGTATGATACATACTCATGGGATGAGTGAACAGCCATCTCATCAGACACTTCCCATTACTGGGAGATATTTAGCCCATCAATAAGTCAGTACGTGAGGAGCCCTGGGTTAACAGCGCACATGATGGAACTGTTGTTACAGTATAAGCCTGAGGAGCAAACACCAGCAGTAGCCTACACTGACAATATCTATTCCGCATCCTCTGGCGCAAACCCTGTCCCAGCTCAGCAGACACACTCTCTCCTCTTCCTGAAATCCCTCCCTCGCTCCCTCTCTGACCTTCCTGTCTAACCAGGTCAGGGCCACCCAGCTTTCTCACTCTGCAGGCGGCTTCTCAGAATCCAGGGATTCGGCTGCTCCTGGCACTGCCCCAGGACTGCCATCACCTCATTCCCCCCTCCCCTGCCCCTCATCCTGAGGGTCTGTTAGCTGCTCCGGGTTTTTAAATTCACTTTCGGAAGAGAGATTGTCTAGGCACGGGCACTATGGGGGGCCCTCCACCCATCCCCTCCTCTTGCCTCCGGCACCCCTGCCCCCTCCCTCCTGCCCCCTCCCTCCTTTTCTCATGCCGAGGAGGAACGATGCAACAGATGCTGACCCAAGCCTCCTCCACTGCCTCCTCTCACAGGCATCTGAAGGTGGCGGCAGAGGGGTTTCCTTGGAAACTTGAAATGCCTCCTATTGATGACCATCAGCCTGCCCCAAAGAGACCAAGTGCCAAGCCAGGAGGGGAAAGACAGGGATCTCTGGAAGAGGGTAAGACCAGGACAAGCTGCAGCAAGGAGCACCCTGAATTTCCCTTCCGAGAGCACCTGCCAGAGAATTGAGTCCCCCCGACCTCCCCTTCACACCCATGAGATCAGCATCGTTAAGAAAGTCTGTCTGCCCATGCAGTCCTCCCACTTCTGCCTTCCAAGAGCTGCAGCGGCACCGACACCGAAAGAATCTCCAGGGCACAAGGACCTGCGAGTCAGGGAAGCACTCACCCGCCTGTGTCCAGTCCCTGCCCGTGCCCAGGAGACACCCAGCTTCCCCGCCTGGGTGGGTGCGACCAGTTGTCTTCTGGGATTTTCCGAGAGCCAAGGAAAGCTCGCCTGTTTAACTCTCCCTTCCCCCTCCCCCCTTCTCAGGGTGGGAAGGGGGTGGTCTCCATCTGCTCTGTGGCTGTGCTTCAAGCTTGGCTCCTTTTCCCTGCCACAGGGAGGGGTCTGGGAGGAGGGAGGGGCTGTGCGGAACCGGTGAGAGCAATCTGCTTGGTGGTGGTGGTGGCAGGGGCACTGGGCAGGCCTGGCTCCTCCGCTCTGGCTCAGCTAAGTTGGGGGTCTCAGGAATATGTTGGGGGTGGGGGAGGGGGGATGATAATATCAGGTGGCCCTGATTCCCACCTGAGGGGGGGGGGGTAAAGATTTGGCTGAAAACAGCTGTTCCCCTGCTCAATACCCAGAACTAATCTCTAGGTTGAAACCTGAGCCACTAGGCTACTGAGTTGAAGGTAAAATGCAAGGAGGGAGGGGGTGGGGGGAGAGAGAAGAAAGGGAAGGACATGAATATCTAGTGTCCGGACCTGGGTCTCTAGGGGCACAAAACACAGCGTGGCCAGGTATTTAAGACCCCACACGAAGGCTGCACCCATCGAAAAGTGCTGCCACTTCAGGGGTGGGAGGTCATGTGTGTCTGCCACGGCACAGAGCTGGCCGCAGGGACATGGACTCGCCTTTTCCTAACTGCGTGTGTCGGTCTACCGCCAGGCTGCCAGCCGTGGGCTTGCAGTGCGTGGCCGGCTGTTGCTTTATTTGGCGCCCTGCAGCTTCTTTCGGTGTCAGTGTCGTTGCAGCGCTTCGAAGGCAGAAGTGGGAGGATTGCTCGGGCAGACAAACTTTCTTAAAGGTGCTGCGATGCACATCCTGTGGGCACAGCCTGGTGCAGGAAGGGAGTGGGTTGTTGCATGGCTCAGTCTCTCTGACCGCAGGCCAACTGGAGCCTGGCACCTCTTATCCTGGCATCGCAGGGCAGCCTGCAGTATGCAGGTGGCCTGGTCCACAGCCTGGGCCTGGGCACGCTGCGAAGGACGTGTCAGTGCACAATCCAGCCAGATTTCTAGGGTTCTTGGGGCTGTGTGTTTCCTCATTACTCTTAAAATATATATATATATTTGATTTTTTACAGAGAGGAAAGGAGAGGGATAGAGATTTAGAAACACCGATAAGAGAGAAACACTGATCAGCTGCCTCCTGTACACCCCCTACTGGGGATGTGCCCGGAACCAAGGTACATGCCCTTGACCGGAATCAAACCTGGGACCCTTGAGTCTACAGGCCGACACTCTATCCACTGAGCCAAACCAGTTAGGGTCTCATTACTATTGTTTAATCATTCATCCCCCGAGGGGCAGGACGAGGAAACAGACAAGGAATGGAGACTCTCACATGTAGCTGGTGCAGCTGCCGATTGGCTGATCTGACGGGCTGTGCAGGGCTGGCTTCAACTCTGTGCGTGTCTGTGAGTGACCATTATTCAGGCTCCACTCAGAGGCCCTGCTGGTGATTAACTGAGTTCTCACCAGTCTCATTCCTGAGAAAGATGAGCAGGTAAAGATAATTGGAAAACACACACACCAGCAGTTAACCTATAGCAGTGGTCGGCAAACTCAATAGTCAACAGAGCCAAATATCAACAGTACAGCGATTGGCATTTCTTTGGAGAGCCAAAATTTTCATACTTAAACTTCTAATGCCAATTCTTCAAAACAGACTCCCAGGCCGTGGTATTTTGTGGAAGAGCCACACTCAAGGGGTCAAAGAGCTGCATGTGGATGGCGAGCCGCAGTTTGCCGAACACTGACCTCTAGGGTATGCAGACAGCTTCCACTTCAAAGTCATCCGTGAAAAGGAACAGACAGAAACAGAAGTGAGGAAAACCGGTCTGAGAGGAAGAGCAGGAGACAACCCCCACTTCCAGAGGAACTGTGGCCCCTGTGGGAAAAGAGGAGCCCACTTCTCAGCTCAAGATCCTGGCTTCCCCTCTGAGGGAGAAAGTTTCACAGCAATTACACGCATCTTTCTTCACAGCTGGGAGAGAGGGTGCTGACGCTCCCCCCTCTTCAAAGGGGTGGGAAAGACCAGAAAGCAGCAGCTGCCTCCCAGAGCCGTAGTTAAAGGGAAAAGGCTCAGAGGAGCTGGAGGGGAAGTGACCATAAACCTCTGGGGCACGATGGGCCTCCAGGGGTGGGGCCCAAGAGTTGGGAAGGGTCAGAAGGAGGGACTCTGGAAGACAGAAAGTGGAGACTGAAGGCAGAAGGCCAGGAATAAAGGCTTGGATTTGGTATATAAAGACCAAGGAGTCCTCAAAAGGTGGCCCCCAGAGTTATCCTAGGGCCCACAACCCCACTCCTGCGTATTTACCCAAGAGAACTTATTAGTAACCATATGTCCACATGAAAACTTGTACGTGAGTGTTCACAGCAGCACAATTGATAACTGCCCCAAAGTGGAAGCAACCCAATGCCCATCGATGGATAAATGAGTAAATAAGATGTGGCCTATCTAAATATTGGAATATTATCCAGCCATAAAAAGAATGAAATACTGCACCTGCTACAAGATGTATGAACTTGAAAACATCACGCTAAGTGATGACGCTGGATGATTCCATTTATGTAAAGGGTGAAGAGTAGGCAAGTCTGTAGAGCCAGAGAGTAGATTTGTGGTTGCCTAGGGCTAGAGGAGACCAGGGTGCGGGAGGGAGATTGCTAAAGGGAATGGGTTTTTGTAGGGGAAGGTAAAGAAAACGTTCCAAAATTAAGTGTAGTGATGAATACACTAAAAATCACAGAGTTGCACACTTAAAGAGGTGAATTGTGTGTGAATTATACCTCAATAAAGCTATTGTTTAAAATATTAACGAGAGGAAAAAGAATTACATCAGGACTTGGAAGACTTTGTCACGAAACTGTAAAACTTCAAACAGGAAAGTGAATTTCTTCCGCCACGGCAGCCGTTCAAGAGCAGCAGCCGCGGCTCTGTGCTCTCATGACCGTGGCCTCCACAAGGGCCACAGGGACCACGGAGGTGAGCGAGCCAGGCACAGCCCCCTCCTGGGGGAGTGGTCGATGGGTGCACCACAGAGCTGCTCAGGGCTTCCAAGGACAAGAGAACAGAAGGTAATCAAGGAAAGGGCAGGGATCTCAACTGTAATTGGAAACCAAACCGAGAGAGAGAGAGAGAGAGAGAGAGAGAGAAGAGAGAGAGAGAGAGAGAGAGAGAGAGAGAGAGAGAGAGAGAGAGAAGAAGAAGAAGAAGAAGAAGAAGAAGAAGAAGAAGAAGAAGAAGAAGGAGGAGGAGGAGGAGGAGGAGGAGGAGGAGGAGGAGGAGGAGGAGGAGGAAAGGGAGGATGGGGAGGGGAAAAGAGGGAGGGGGAGGAGGAGAGAGGGAGGGGGAGGAGGAGGAGGAGAAGGAAAAGGAGAAGGAGGAGGAGGGGGAGAAGGAGAAGGAGAAGGAAAAAAGATGAGAAAAAGAAGATAAAGGAAGACAACACCAGAAGAATGAGGCCTAGGGGAAGGGAGAGGAGCTGACCAGGGTCCTGGCGGCCTGAGGGAGGGAGGGGGCAGCTGCTGAGCCCCATCCCCTCTGAGGGTAATAAAACCTTCTCAGATAAAAAGGGAAAGTGAGTGATTGCATTCATACATGCGGTTTCAAAAGTTCAAAGGAATTTATGGACTCAGTATAGTAATGGAATCAAACAAGTGATTGTTAAAATGAATGCGATTTCTGAAGAGAACTGAAAAACCTGTCTGTTTAAATGAAAAGGTTTTGGAGTTTAATACTTTAATACATTAAATATTGATTTTTTTTTTAAAGGCCCAGGCCTAAGTTCTCGTATGCCTCCTGAGTAAGTCACAAACGATACACATCGGAATGCTGCAGGAAGGACAGCCCAAAACCAGTCTCTAGGCCTCTGTAGCTTCCTGATGAAGACGCCTGTGCTAACCCCAGCCATCTTCTTTCAAGCCTGCTTCCTCACCGCAGGCGCGGACTAAGGGGTTCCCAGGCCCCCTGAATGAGGCGTCCACTTAGAGTCAGGCCACTGTCCATCTGCTCACGATGTCACTCACGCTAAGCTGCTTATTCCAGCCTCTGTTTGTGGGATTCCAAGCCTGGTTTCAATAGACTGAGGTTCTAAAGCCATTTGAAAGCCATCCACTGAGCTAAAGCAGGAAAAAAAATGAAGGGCAAGACCACTGGAGAAGCTTGGGGTGGGGGAAAGAGAGATGACCTTTACCCCTTACCCAGACCAAGAAAAAAAATTTTTAAAAAAAAAAATTTACACACACACACACACACACACACACCCATATTTTCTGGTGTATAAGACGACTCCCTAATTTTACAGTTAAAACATAAGTTTAGGCCTATATTCGCTGTATAAGACTACCCCCCACTTCAAAGAAAAGACTGACTTTGCTGTCAAGATCTGCAGGTAATTTTTGTGCAATTTTGGTCTTTTGCCCCTGATTTTCGGTTGACTTTTTTTCGTTTCAAAAGTCGTCTTATACACCGTAAAATACGGTGTGTGTGTGTGTGTGTGTGTGTGTGTGTGTGTGTGTGTTTATTTATTTATTTATTTATTTTTGAGGGAGAGGGGAAAAAAAATACAAAAATCAATGATGAGGAGACTGGCTGCCTCCTGCACATTTCACGCTGGGGATCAAGCCCACAACCCAGGCATGTGCCTTGACTGAGAATCAAACCGTGACCTCTTGGTTCATAGGTCGGTGCTCAACCTTTGAGCCGTGCTGGCTGGGTGACCATGAGCTTCTCAAAGGTGAGTGTCTTCTACCTTTTTTCTGCGTCCTTCACAGGAGCAAACACTAGCTCAGGGCAGAACAGGGCTGGGCTTAATAGAGGTGAATAACAAACCAGCTAGGAAGCCACACAGACCAGGGGAATCACCAGACGTGGATTCAGGGAGGAAGTTCCAAGAGGAAGGGGTGTATAATCCCTCTGGCACATGGACAGGGCAAGCACTTGGGGCCAAACACCTGAGTTTCAGTCCCACCTCAGCCATTTCCACCTACTGCGTGGTCTGCAGCAATTTGTTTACTCTCTTGGAGCCTCGGTTTTCTGCTCTTTGAGTGGGATATTACAAGGCTGTTGTGATGATTAGTAATTAATTTGAATTATTTTTTTTAATTTTCTGAGTTAGTTTCTTTTAAATGAATGGGCTAATGCCGTGGTCGGCAAACTGCAGTTCACGAGCCACATGTGGTCTTTGGCCCCTTGAGTGTGGCTCTTCCACAAAATACCACGGCCTGGGCAAGTCTATTTTGAAGAAGTGTTGTTAGAAGTTTAAGTCTAAAAATTTTGGCTCTCCAAAGAAATTTCAATCATTATACTGTTGATATTTGGCTCTGTTGACTAATGAGTTTGCCAACCACTGGGCTAATGTATACAGATAGCATCTAACCCAAGACTTGACACAAACTTGGCATTCAAAAACCACTGGTCCTCACTCTTTCCCCCAAGTTACAGCTGCTGTACTACTTCGCTAAATGCTGTCGGACAAGCTCGGCTTTCGAATCTACAAATCTACTTTGTAGGCCTACAGAATACACAATGCCTGTGCAAATCACCGTATGCTGGCTCTGGGCCCAAGGAGTCATTCTTCACTCTTAGAGCCAGCATATGGTCCTCTGCACAGGCACCAGAGGACGGGGAGGCTTCTGAAAGATCCCAGGCCATCAAGATCCCAGAGCAGCTCTGGGCCCCCCTCTCTCCTGCCCCTGCCAGGGTCTCCTTAACCAAAGCCCTTCACATCTTCTTATTCATGCCAGCTCCTTCCACCAATGCCCCTTGACCTGTGACCTTAACTGCACCTGCCTGGAGGTGGTCCCAGAGAGAAGCCGGGTCAGTTCTTCAGAGGTGACTCTATCCTGCTGGCAATGTTGATCTAGCTGCCGATATTCCCCGGATAGCATATCCCCAGTTGCATCTTCAAAATTCCTTTCTGATATGATGAAGGGGGGGGGGGGGAGGGAGGGCTAAGACAGCAGGAGAAAGCAGCATCTGTTCCCCCTCCTCCCTCTGCATTTACATCCAACACAGACATCAGTCTGGGTCCCACCGCCAGCCCAGCAGGCTGCTACAGGCCGGGGGAGACGTGAAAATACAGGAGCCCGGAGCGGGGAGGTGGAACCCACAGGGAAGGCTGCTTCCTGAATTACAAGACACACCATTTGTCTAGGAGTCTGGTGCAAAGTGCTGGCAGCCACGATACTTACACCAGACACTGTCGGCTCCAGTGGCAGAGGGGAGCTTTGTGTCTCACGCCCCAAGTAAGCTAGACATCAGCATGCAGAGGGGTCTCCCTCTGCTATAGTCTACGGTCCTCCTGAGAAACCGAAACCCAGAGTGACATGCTGTCCCAAACCCATCAGCCCAGCCTCCAGTGCAAAGATGGGTTTAGCCTTGCCCGTGTTGGTAAGTGGTTAGAGCACCAGAGGGTCTTGGGCACGTAACTCAATTGCAGGTTCAATCCCCAGCCCGGGTCGGGGTGCATGTGGGAGGCAACCAATCAATTTGTCTCTTTCACATCAATGTTTCTCTCTCTCTCTCTCCTTCCCTTCAACTTTCTCTAAAAAAATCAATGGAAAAAATATTCTCGGGTAAGGGTTAACAAAACTAAGATGGGTAGAAGCAGGAGGTAACACCAGCTACTGAGGGGAATAGATTCCACTGCTGCCACTCACAGCCCCTCACCTAGTCCTGCGGGCCTCTGCGCTCACAAAAACAGTGGCCAAGCACGGGTGCTGTTTCGGGGGCCTGGACTCGGTCCTGGGCAGAGGGCGGGGAGCAATACAGACCATTCCTAATGCAGCTCCATGGGAACCTCCCCCAACCAACAGACAGCTGCCTGAGCCCATGCTGCCTGTGACGGCCTGTGGCCATGTTTCTGGAGAGATGAGGCCCATATTCTCACCAACAGGCAGGTGGCTTAGGAGTATGAATGCAATCAACCAAATGCATCCATTGGGGGAATTGAAGGCCCGGAGGACAGGAGCTGAAGCACTGGGGTGGGGAGAGGAGGGTGGGGGATTAGCCTGAGTGCAGCAAGGTGCTTGCCTGGAGCTGGGGGGAGGGGAAGTGGGAGGAGCGTGCTCCTGAGCAGATGCCTGGGGCGGCTCCAGATGGCAGCGGCCTCCCAACAAAAGGACAAAGATCCAGAGGAAAGGAGGAGCACTAAACCAAGGACTCGCTTTTCAGGGGCTTCCTACCAGGAGGGGCAAGTCAGAGTCCCACCGGGAGCTGCTCAGAAACAATTATGCAGAGTTTCAGGAAGACCTGGAACAAGCCGCTGAAAATACGCTGCAGGCCAACGCAATGGCCAGCACTGCGGGTCCCAGGGTGCGCGGTGGGAGTCGAATGCAGATGCTGCAATTGCTTAGGTATGGAACTTGGAACACCTTCCTTAGTCTTTTTGTATTTGTCACAGGAAAATGTGGGTAATGATGGCACCGACTTCACTGGGTTGTTGTGAGGAGAATTCTAAGGAAAACACACGTGGAGCACAGCACACAGTGCCTGGTGCGTGGGGAGCACCCACTATGCTGATTATTGTAATGATGGTGATCATCCTCCGAAGAAACTGGATCAGCTCCCCTTCTCACAGAACGTATTGTCCCCTCAAAAGCCACAGGTCCCTGCTTTGCATATTCTCTGCACTCTTTTTTCTTTCTTTCTTTCTTTCTTTCTTTCTTTCTTTCTTTCTTTCTTTCTTTCTTTTTTTAATATATCTTATTGATTTTTTTACAGAGAGGAAGGGAGAGGAATAGAGAGTTAGAAACATTGATGAGAGAGAAACATTGATCAGCTGCCTCCTGCACACCTCTTAATGGGGATGTGCCTGAAACCAAGATACATGCCCTTGACTGCATTCGAACCTGGGACCCTTCAGTCCGCAGACTGACACTATCCACTGAGCCAAACCGGCTAGGGCTCTTTTTTCTTTTTAAAAGCTTTCTCTGAGTGCCTCCAAGGCCTCTGACCTCTTATGAGCGCGTGCCTCAGACCCAAGGAGGCAGTGTGGTGTCTCAGCAGAGGACAGTCCACGGAGTTCTCCTGCGGCCCCAGTGGCTAAGGAATGCTGTGAGCCTGGGAGAGAGAACTCTGTGAGCCTCAGTTTACTCTATGGTGACACCAGTGTTGCTCACATCACAGAACTGTCGTGAAAATGACATGGCACAGTTAATGTAAACAGACACGCCGCTGTAAAGAGAAAGCTCTGCACCAACACTGGGGTTTGCTGATTACAGTAAAATGCCCAGAGGTGCGAGGGGAGAACAAGTTAGCTCCAGCGGCCAGCGGAGGTGCTGCTGCCACCATCAGAGGACAGCGTGGCTCCGGGCTCCTCAGGCAGGGATCTGGTTGGGCAAGCGGAGTGTGTGTGCCCAGGGTGGGCGGTGGAGGAGCTTGGGGGTGGGCATAGGGACAGCAAATAGGGAGGGTACATGACAAAGTGCCAGGAGAGGGGGCACAATGACACAAAGCTGGACTGACTCCCAGTTCTGTCACAAAATGGGGGGTCTGTCCCTACACTGTTGTACACATCTTCGCATGCCCCTTAAAATAACCTCGTAGACCATGTTTGCAAGCAGAGTCCTCCAAATACAGCAAAACTAAGGAGTGGGGCCCCTCCCCACCATGGTCAGTCAGCACATTCATGCTGGGAATCCAGTAACAATGACCATGTGAAAAGCCCTGTGGGTGGATGGGTTTCCCGCTGGTCCTAAAGCCGGCACTGTTCTACGTGAGCCGTGGCCCTCACAGGGCCACACAGACGCTACCCTGATAGACCAGTATATCTGTGCTGCTGCTGATATGATAGGTAACAGTAACCCCCATGTACTGACATTGTGCATGTTTAATCTTAACGTAATCCTTACAACAAGATGCTCGTTGTTAACCCCATTGGCTAAGCCAGAAACTTCAGGCCCGGAGTCATCAGGAACTCTCCTGTGGTCACAAAGCAAGTCGAGCTGGATTTGGTCCAGACCCCAAATCCATGTCATCAGCATTTCTGCTCCCACCTTTCAGCCTCCTTCCCGCAACCTCCCAGCACCACCTCCAACTCTTTCAGGGAGAATAGCAGAAGTCATCGGAACCGGAGCCGGAGCCGGAGCGAGAAAGACAAACTGCAAAGAGGCCCAAACTCAAGAATATGGAAACCTTCCACTGCTCAGGGCCCAGGTAGACTGCCACTCCCCCCCCCCCCCCCTTCAGATAGATCCCCCAGCCTGCAGCCTTCAGAACGCTAATGCGGGGCCACTGCCAGTTACTCCTTGGTTAAAATTGTAGCCCTTGAAGCATCCATCTTACATAAAAACTGCTGTTTGACATTTTAACCCTGCTATTTTGGCTTCTGTAAATGCCTGCTTGCTTATGTAATAAGGAAAATAAGACGACTCCAGAGAGGCCATAAACCATAAGCCCGGACAAAGTTATCAGTGTTGGCGCCAGGCCAAGCCTTTGGTTTGAGGTCTCAGAGCCCCAGCACACAGGGGCTCTTTAAGAACTTGCAAAGGGGACCAGAAACACCCCATATTTGGGAGACAAAGAGGGTGAAAACATATAAATAGGGAAAGTCCCTCCATGTTGGGGCCGGAATTTGAAATACAGTTTCTCTCAGCCCGCGCGTAATAATAACGTGTAACTCCATCTCTCTAAGCGTTGCTTGGTTCTTCTCGGGTCTTCTGTAACACCCTCACTTCTTGCACATTCTCCCCCGGCTGAGACTGAAACAGGGACTCTGGGAGCCGCAGGAAGCTGTAACCCAGACGGGAATAATGCAAACCCTGGACACAGAGTGTCGCTTCAGGGACGTGGGCCTGAGCCTCTTACTGCTCCCTGGACAGCCGTCCATCTGCTGGGGCCCGAAGCTCCGCCCAGGGGAGGGGTCCTCAGACTGCCCCCCATATGCCGGGGCTGTCACTCAGGCAGCGCCCAGGCTAAGGGGGGCAGGGGTGCAGGGCACAAACAAAGCTGGTTCCAGACTTTTCCAGTAAGGTGACAATGGCAGGTCGTGACAATGGCAAGACTAAGCCAGCTGACAGCACCTGCTGGAGAAAAAGGAGCAATCGCCCTCCCAACGGCAGCCTCCTTGCATAGGAGAGCCTCAAGGTCTGGCCCTGTGTCCTAATCCGGGGAGAATGAACATGTCCCCTCGAAAGACTGGGGGGCTGCCAGGCAAAGAATCTCCTCTCATCAAAGAGTAAGAGCAAGAGACAAGAACCGGCCCCCACCCTCACCCTCCCGGACCAGCCCCAGGCCCAAGCCCCACTCACCGTCTCTGCCTCATGCAGCCTCCTTCTCACAGCTCCAGGGGAGGTGGCGGGAAGGAAACCTCCAGTGTCCCAAGCTGCACATGCGTCAATCAGCGTCGCAAAGCACACACAAAGAAGACCCCAGGGTCACTCTAGGAAGAAAGAGAACAGGCTTTGTGGTTTGTGGCCTGTCCATCTGCTGGGAAATGACATCTTAGCCCACTTATTTGGGAGATTCTGCGTGACATAACTGCGTCTTTGCTGGACGTTCAGGGCACTCTGCAGAAACGGACGTTCAGAGGCTCTGCCAGGTGCCTGCACGTTAGCCTCTGGGGGTGAGGGCATCTCTTCACTGAGAAGATCATTGTTATGCCCTGACTCCATAATCTAATTGCCAATTCCCTGTTCACCTAAAGGAGCTGAGGCCTATCTGGAAGAATCCCTCCTCCACACAGGGGAGAATTTACCCTTAATCATCACATTCATTTTCTTAGCTTACTTAGGAGAACTATTATGTTTCTCTTCCCCATCTACAGATAACCAAATGAGTTCACCACAAATGATAACACGTTGAAAGGAGATTTAATTTAGTATCAGGCGACATGGATTTTAAGTTCTAGCTTGTTATGTCATACTAGAGACCCGGTGCAGGAATGGGGTCCCTCAACCTGGCCTGCAGAATCGGGCTGAAACTGGCTCTCCAGCATCCCCTAAGGGGGTCCCAGATTGCAAGAGGGTGCAGGCCAAGCTGAGAGACCACACTGGTGCATGATTGGGGCTGGGGAGGGACGCAGGAGGTTGGCCAGTTGGGGAGGGACCATAGGAGGGCTCCAGGGTGTATCTGGCCCTTCTCACTCAGTCCAACTCCAGCAGCAAGCTAACCTACCAGTCAGAGCGTCTGCCCCCTGGTGGTCAGTGTACATCATAGTGAGCAGTTGAGGAGCCTTAGCATATCATTAGCATATTATGTTTTGATTGGCTGAACAGCCAACTGGTTGACTGAACACTTAGCATATTAGGCTTTTATTATATAGAACTAGAGGCCAGGTGCATGAAAATTCATGCACTGGAAGGGGGTCCCTCAGCCCGGCCTGCCTCCTCTCATAGTCCAGGAGCCCTCAGGGGTGGGAGGTGACCCAGCAATCAGGGAAAGGCAATGCCCCATCACACCTCTGCTGTTACCACTGCCAGCAGCGCTAGCCTCGGCCAACCCTGGTTACCTGAGCCTCGGGCAGCCCTTGGTGGCTGGGAAGCTGCCATCCAAGGCTTGCCTGCACCTTGGGCCAGCCCTAAACGGCTGGGCAGCCGACATCTGAGGTTTGCCTGTGCCTCGGGCCGACTCTGGGCAGCTGAGGGGTTGAGGGGACTGGGGGACTCTGGAGACAGGTGCATGGAACAGCTGGACCCACTGGGGGGCGGGCCCAGCTATGCCACACACCTGCCGCCCCAATGGGGCTGAGGGGACTGGGCACCATCATCTTTGAGGGTGTGGTAGTCAATTAGCATATTCCCTCCTTATTGGCTGTGGGTGCCACCATCTTTTGTGAGGGCGTGATGGTCAATCAGCATATTCCCTCTTTATTAGATAGGATAGTGTGGACCGCTTTCCTACATGTGTCTCAGATTCTTCTCCTGTGCAATGGGGAGAAGGTACAGTAGGGAGGTACACTGGGCCTTTAGTGAGGATTCTGCAGGCTCAAGTCCCAGCTCCAGTCCTCCTGAGCAATCATTTAACCTTTCTCAGTACAGATAACATACCTCATTTAATTATTTGCTTTAACAGTACCTGCAGGAAATGGTAAAATCCATCTTTGTAGAGCAGAGTGTGGCATTATCTAGCAAAATAAGTATGAACTTGTTGACCCAGAAATCCTACTTCTAGAAATCTATTTGAAATATATACTATATACTTTTGTTGTAATCTCCAGGATTACTGCTAAGTGAAAAGAAAAGAAAAAGTGTGTTTAATATGCTAACATTTATTTAAGGAAAGGGGGAAGAAAAAAACATATATATGTATTTGCTTTTATTTTTAATAAGACAAAGGTAAAGCATAAAATAAATTTCAAAGGCTTATAGGAAGGGGCATGAATGAGGTGGAGGGGATAAGGAAGAGAAGCTGGATATTCCTTGTTTTGTGGATTTGCTTTGGAAAGTGTATCTGGCATAATTATAAAATACAATTAATATTTTTAAAAGACATCTCTAAAATTAAAATAAAATGCAACAAATGAGTTCATGTGTCCAATTGGTTGTTACAATTACACACACAGAAATTAAAACACAGTAATTGAACTGCATATCCTTAGAGGTAAATGTCATAAGGATAAAAAGAACTGCCACTTCTCCCCAGTCTTAAACTGTTTTCAATAATGTATTGATGATATTATGGTATTATTATTATTATTATTAAGACTTCTGTATGTGATTTTTGGGATAAATTAAATCTATAGTAATAAAAGAGTGATATGCTAATAAGACCAGACATCCTTCCTTTCAGACAAAGCTGAAGTGGGCGGGGGCTGAGGCAGAGGTGGCAGCAGCATATTATTAGCATTTCGTGCTAATAATTTCGTGCACTGGGCCTCCAGTGAGTAAATAATATTGATGTTGCTGAGAAACAAGTTTCTTATTGAAAGAAGATACAAATGTAAGATTGATGAGATCAGACAATAATTCTATAGCCCTGATTGTGAACTGGAAGTATCAGTATGTTTTATCTTTCTCTCTTTTTCTTTTTCTCTTTCTCTCTGTGTCTCTCCCTCTCTCTCTTGTATACACACATACACACACTCTTCCTAGCTCTGTAAGGCCTAAACGATTATTCTAGTGGAAATGAACACCCCTATTCATCAGATTATAGTTACCACCCCCCACAAAGAAATCAGGCTTCCTTGGAGAAATGAAATGTCTGATGCAGTAAATGTACAAGATGAGCCCAAAACATCTTGTCACACAAACAAGTGTCAAAAACTACTACAGTCATGCTGAGAGGACTCAGAGCCAACAGGAAGAAGGTTTCCCTTGTCAAGCTGAGCATCAGTGAGGATCGTCACTGCAACAGAATGAAGCACAACAAATGTGTTTAAATCTTACAAATCCCTAATAATATTTTTAAAACTCCAAACAACTCATGAGTCACCTTTTGGAGACATTAGGGAAATAGTTCATTGTTTTGAAAACTGGTTGAATAAAGAAAAAAAAAGGAGTGGGTAGGGGTATAGCTGAGATAAGATTGGCCTTGGACCAATAATGAGTACATTGGGTTCACTATAGTATTCTCTCTTCTTTTGTAAAACATTTAAAAAATGTTTTGAAATCATTAGAATGCTAATTCTTGCATAGTCATTTAATCTGAATGATGATGCCATCAACCCATGATGATGCCAAAGGATACTGAGATTATTGTCCCCAGTTTACGCCAGAGGGAAATGGTGTAAAGAACCCATTGAGCCAGGATTCAGTCCCCTGTGTTCTTACTTCCAGAGGCCCACTGTTTCATAGTTGCCTTTTCAATATCCTCATTTTTACATCTGGGTTAATAAAACTTTCTCTGCCTATATGACCATGTTGAGGGATTGCAATGAGATAATGTATTGGAAAACAATTCTTTTTACATATACTTACGAGTATTTGAAAACTAGAGGCCCGATGTATGATATTTGTGTAAAAATAGGCCTTTCTTCCCCTGGCTTCACTCTCAGCTGCCAGGGAGCTGGCAAGTCCCAGCTCCCCAGCCCACCTGGAGCCAGCAAGCCCACGGGAGCCTGCAAGTTCTTGCTTCTGTGAGGAGCTCGGCTCCAGAAGTTCCCTCTGTCCCTCCCCGCTGCTCCCTGCCTGCATATGCAAATTATCCTCCATCTTTATTGTGCTAATTTGCATGTTCACTCTGATTGGCTGTGGGTGTAGCAGAGTGATGGCTAATTTGCATGTCTCTTTTTTATTAGTTAAGATTGGGGATCAGATCTGTCCTTTGGGGTTGCTATGAGGATCAAATGGGAGCTATGATTCGTAGGAAGACAAATAGACAGACAGACAGACAGAAAGAGAGCCCTTAAAGATAAGTGAGATTACAATCACCACCAATGCTTTTAAGGGCTAAATGCGCCCAGGTATAGATGCTCCCTCTGGCCTAGGGATAGGAAGGTTCCAGGTAGGATGCTGGATGCTCTGGGGAGAAACAGGGATCAAGCCAGATCCCTGCTATCCCAAGGCTGCGAGAAGAGCGGCTCTGAGACACAGACGGGGAGGGACCGGGGCCAGGTTACTGGGCACCTTGGGCACTGCCTGTAGAACCCAGAGGCCAGACACCTAGTGGGTTCCTCTGGATGAGGCCTGGGCGGGAGGGTGGGTATGGCAGGGGAAGGCGCTTGCCAAGGACAAGAGGAGGCACAGCACGTCAGCCTGATGACAGGAAGGAGTGCTGGCTGCTCCGCGGTCCCCACGCTGCTTTCTCAGTGCTCACGGCTAACGTATGCCCCGGGGTATTTACAGATTTCTTCTCCGCAAATGTTGGTTCTCTGATTGATTTCCCCTCTGCCACACGATAAACACGCGTCTGGGGATGTCTCTAACACAGGGGTGGGGAATGTCTGGCCCATGGGCCCTGTAAGACCCATAAAAACATTCGGTCTGGCCCTGCAGAGGCATTAGAGGTGAGTTAATTAAATGTTTGACCAGATATAGCAGGCTAATTTTTAAGTTGGTCATTTTGTATGGCCCTGAAATAATGTTATAAATACCCAAATGGCCCTTGGCAAGAAAAAGGTTCCCCACCCCTGCTCCTCTGTGAAATCCTTTGGTTCTATCCACATATATTTCTGAAGAAGTACAACATTTAACTTCTCCTGGGCCCTCTGTCTTGTGCTGCTGCCCCCTGGATATCCAGTCTGTGCTCAGGAACAAAGACTCATTCATATTCATTCTCTCTCTCTCTCTCTCTCTCTCTCTCTCTCTCTCTCTCTCTCTCTCTCTCTCTCTTTCCTTACCTAAGCATTTAAAAATGAATTTATTGCTTTTTTTTGAAGAGTTAATCTCTTCACATGATATTAAACTCAAAAGATACAAATGACTACGCAGTGAAAGTATATAGAAGTAAATCTCTCTCCCAAACCTGTCCCATGCTTCCCAGTCCCACGCAGCCCGCTCCTGCCCAGCCACTGTGACAAGGCTCTTGTGTCCTCCCAGAGATGGTTTACACATACAGTGAGACATTTAAATAACGATAGCAAAACATGTACTACAAGGCTTGCTCGCAGAAAACTTCACAACACTGATGCAAGAAAATGGAGAGACATATTGCGTTCATGGAGTAGAAGACACAACATAGTAAATATGCAAATTCTCCCCAAATGGATATACTGGTTGAATGTAATCACTATCAAAATCGCAGCAAAAATTTTAGTGGATTCAGATTATTCTAAAATAAAAACAGGAGAACCTGGCCGGCATGGCTCACTGATTGAGTATGGACCTGTGAACTAGGTTTGATTCCTGATCAGGACATATGCCCGGGTTGCAGGCTTGTTCCCAGCTGTGGGGAGTACAAGAGGCAGCCAATTAATGATCCCCTCTCATCATTGATGTTTCCATCTGTCTCTCTATCCCTCTTCCTCTCTGAAATCAATAAAAAATATTAAAATAAAATAAAACCAGGAGAAAATCTCTGAGATCTAGGGCTAAGCAAACAGTTCTTAAATTTGATGACAAATGCATGACCCTGACAAGAAAAATTCATAAAAAGAACTTCATCAAACTTCATCAAAATTAAAAACTCAGCTCTGTGAAAGAGGAGGAAGAGTGGGAATGACCACATGTCTGACAAAGAACCAGTTCTAGAACCTATATATAGCTCTCAAAACTCAGCAGTAAAGATGCAAGCAATTCAGCTAGAACCTGGCCGGAAGACATGAAAGGTCTTTTCACCAACGCAGATATCCAGATGGCAGATAAGCACTAGAAAAGGTGTTCAACATCATTACGTCTTAGGGGAATGCAGATTAAAACACACGGAAAAGAACCAGCAAACAGTGAGATATCACACACACACACACACACACACACACACACACACACGCGCGCGCGCGCGCGCGCACACGCACACCTATCAGAATAGCCTAAAAAAGTGACCTAGCTATCCCACTCTTATGTATTTACTAAAGAGAAATGAAAATATATGTCCACACAAAAACCTACATGTGAATACTACATTTTTTCACAATTGCCAAAGTAGAAACAAGCCAAAAGCCTGTTTACAGGTGAGTAGATAAGGATATTTTCTTCTATTGATTTTTTAGAGAGTGGAAGGGAAGGGAGGGAGGGAAAGAAAGAGATAGAGAGAGAGGGAGAAAGACAGAGAGGGGAAAAAAACATTGATGTGAGAGGCACATTAATTGGTTACCTCCTGCACACTCCCTGACCAGGGCCAAGGATCAAACCAACAACCCAGGTATGTGCCATTGACCAGGAAATGAATCTGAGACACTTCTGTATGTGGACTGATGTTCTAGCCACTGGGAAATACTGGCCAGGGCAAGAATGTTTTGGAATGATGGATATATTCCGTAGGTGGTTATACAACTGTATGTGTTTGTAAAATTCATAAGCTTGTACACCTAACAAAACTGAATTTAAAAAATATTTTTATTGATTTTTAGAGAGAGAGAAAAGGAGAGGGAGAGAGAGAAACATCGATGTGAGAGTGGAATGTCAATCAGCTGCCTCCTACACGCCATCTACCAGGGATGGAGCCTGCAACTGAAGCATGTGCCCTGACTGGGAACCGAATCAGCAACTCTACAGGGTTGACACCCAACCAACTGAGCCACACCAGCCAGGGCACAAAGCTGGATTTTATTTCATGTAAGGTATACCTCTATAAGCCTACTTAAGAAAAAACTTTAAGGTATAGGCAAAGACATATTACAACCTAGGAGAGGGCAGATGGGAGAAAAAGGTGAAAGGTATTAGAAAGTATAAACTTCCAGCTATAAAATTAGTCACAGGGATGTAAAGTACTGCATAGGGAATATAATCAATAATATTGTAATAACGATGTGTGGTGCCAGATGTGTACTAGACTTATGGGGTGATAACTCTGTAAGGTATAAATATGTCTAATTGCTCTGTTGTTTATTTGAAACTAATATAATATTTTATGTTAACTATAAGTTAAAAATAAATGAATAATTCCCTAGCCAGTTTGGCTCAGTGGATAGAGCATCGGACTGCAACCTGAAAGTCCTGGGTTCGATTCCGGTCAACCTGCCTGGGTTGTGGGCTCGATCCCCATTGGAGGGTATGTAGAAGGCAGCCAATTAATGATTCTCTCTCATCATTGATATTTCTATCCCTCTCTTTCTCTCCCTTCCTCTCTAAAGTCAATAAAAAATATATTTAAAAAAAGAGTTAAATCTCAATAATCTTTAAATTAAAGAAATCGAAGGAAGGAAGGAAGGAAGGAAGGAAGGAAGGAAGGAAGGAAGGAAGGAAGGAAGGAAGGAAAAACTTCTTTATGTAAATAAACCAATCAAAATAAAAGCAGGAGAAAAACGGGATTACACAGTGGTGATCTGGGAAATACAAATCAAGACCATAATGAGATATCAATTTATACTCATTCAATTAGCAGAAGTTATTAAGTCTGCTGAAAGAGGTTGAAGATCCAGTCTCTTATGCGTCACTAAGGGTACGACCACGTTGGAAAAAGTTTTACATTACCTTGTAAACTGAATATTCACAAACTATCATTTAGCAAATCTACTCCTAGATATATACCCATGAGCCACTCTTTACATGTACCAAATGTTCCTGGCAGCACTAGTCACCACAGCAAAAACCTAGAAAAAGCACCAAAGTTCATCAACAGAAACACTGGTAATTAAACTGCATTAGAGTCAAACAATGAAATATTATATTACACAGCAGGCAAAATAAGCAAATCTGCAACAAGACTATATAATTAGCAAAACCCACACCCCCTTATGCCATATGTTCCCAGCAATCAGCAACAAACCAACCATGTGAAAGACCCTGTGAAGATTCGAGATGAGCCAACTACACAAGGGATTTCTTTAAAACGTTCTCTTTGTAATTATCTCAGAAAATTGTTATTATTCCCAAGGGGGGGGGGGCGCGGGGGGAGAAGGTGCAGCGATACCTAGCTTATATATCAAATACGTCTTGGTTTAAAATATTCCACGAATCAGACATAAATTGGTACTGATAACAGGACCCAGGGAGAGAAATGTTTTGACGTATGAACTATCTCTTCTTGAGGAAAATAAGGCAGGTCACTGGACCCCAGTCCTGTGACTGGGACCTGGGAAGAAAGATGCAATGAAAGACAGGCTCCTGCTTCAGACAGAACATTCTGGAAGACCACGACCTGCCGGCCAGGAGGGGCCAAGGGGGCACTCTACAGAGGCAGAGCTGTAATCAGGATGTGGGAAAGCACTTGCGTCGTTAGATGCTGCTTGGATTCCCAACTGTATTGGAGGGACTTCCTCCACAGAACAAGTAAACAAGGAGAACAGGGTTATGATGCAGAGAAAGGCGGAACATCACTCCGGTCCCAGCCACATGCACATGGGGAGCGGCCACGCAAACCAAGACTAGCCCTACCCAGGACCAGAGGGGAGGAGCATGGGACACAAGGCAACTGGAATCACTGCTGCGCCCACCTTTTCTTCTCTCGTAGATACAGCCAAATAAACTCCACATTTATTCTGGCTTATATGAATTTCTTATATTTTAATAAAAGTTTTGTTTTCATGTATGATCTCTCCCTCACCCTCAGCCTAATTACCAGCACCACAACCCTGTGAGGAGAAAAGGGGAGGGTGTCTATGCATGTTCCCTTCAAATATAACACTAAGAGTGACAGGAGCCTCATGACGGAGTGAGAAGTCCCCTTTAAATCTACAACTAGTTAGACATCTACAACCCAACAAGAGTTCCTCTGCTCAACACACTAGCAACCCGAGTGATCCAAACATCAGTGCCTCTGAAGGTGAGCAAATTGGAACACGTAGGAGAGGCAGGATGAGGGGAGGACAGGAATGGTGCCCACAGATTCAGTTCCCCAGCCCCTGTGGCTTTGCTTGAGGCCCCAGCTTATGCAGTAGCAGAGGGGAAGTTGGGATGTGGCCCCCACATTGATGAGATGGGTAGAGGCAGTGTCAGCACCTGAGACTCTGTCTCCCTCCCCCAATTGCTAGCGGCAGAGCCTGGTAGCATCATCCATGGCCTCCCAGCCACACTAGACAGAATAAAGCAGCAGTGCAGAGGGCTTATGAGCCAGCCATACATCCGTCAACCAACGTGGTGATGATCCAAGGCCGAGGCAACCCAGACACAACAAGGACACTCGCCACCTCAATCACCCAGGCAGCACCTCCTCCATGACCACATTTTTGCTCCCCCTCACCCCCACCCTGGGAGGTGTGGTAGCCCAGGTAAGAAAAAACAAAAACTTGCATTATAGCGCCATCTCCTGGAACATAAAAGGAAGACCTCGAATTAGCAGCCTGCTGAATTGTTAAAATCAAAACAGTACCTAAGAAAAGTGTTCACTACTTCAAATGTGCTGGCATATGAACAATCCAACTAAAGTAACACAACAACACAGAAAGAAAATGAAAATTCCCTAGAAACCAAACTTATGGAAGATTGTAATCTAAATGATAGAGAATTCAAAATAGCATTCATTTAAAAAAATCTCAATGAAATACAAGAAAACTCAAAAAAGCAGATAAAAAAAAACTCAAAAAAGCAGATGAATAAAATTAATGAACAGAAGAGATTGAAATTATTTTTTTAAGAACCGAACAGATTTTTTGGAATTGAAGAACTCAATAAATGAGATATAGAATGCATTAGAAGCACTGGAAAGAGGGCAGACGGTATGAAAGACAGAATTAGAGAGCTTGAAGACAGACATCTAGAAATGATTCAGATGGAAGAAGAGAGAGAACTACTATGTTTTAAAAATTAAAGAACTCGCCGGGACCGGTTTGGCTCAATGGATAGAGCGTCGGCTTGGGGACTGAAGGGTCCTGGGTTCGATTCCGGTCAAGGGCATGTACCTTGGTTGTGGGCACATCCCCAGTAGGGGGTGTGCAAGAGGCAGCTGATCGATGACTCTCTCTCATCGATGTTTCTAACTCTCTATCTCTCTCCCTTCCTCTCTCTACAAAATCAATAAAATATATTTTAAAAAAATAAAATAAAATAAATATAAATTAAAGAACTCTACAAGAACTACCTGACTCCACTAGAATGGGCAACATAATGATACTGGGCATTCCAGAAATAAAGAGCTTATTCAAAGACATATTTGATGAGAACTTCCCAATCTAGGGAAGAAACTGAACAATCAAATGTAAGAAGCTAGCAGAATGTCTAATTATCTCAATGCAAAAAAAAAAAAAAAGAATTCTCCAAGAGACTGTCAAATGTTAATGATAAGCCCCACTGGAGTGGTTCAGTTGGTTGAGCATCATCTTGTGCACCAAGGGGTTGCTGGTCCGATTTCCAGTCAGGGTACATATCTGAGTTTCATGTCTGATCCCTGGTTGGGATGCATACAGAAAACAATTGATTGATGTTTCTCTCTTACATCTATGTTTCTCTGGCTCTGTCTCTACCTTCCTCTCTTAAAGGATGTCCTTGGGTGAGGATTTTTTTTTTTAAAGTTAATGACAATTCTCAAAGCAGTAAAGTAAAAAAATAAAATAAAAAGACACTAACCCCATCAGATTTCTCACCGGAATTCTACAGGCCAAGAGAGAGTGCAATGATATTTTAAAAATACTGAAAGTCAAGAATAACATATCAATAAATCTATCCTGCAGATTGGAGGAGAAATAAAGGCTTTCCCAGAAAAAAAACAAGAGCTGGGGGAATTTACTACCATAAGATCTGCACTACAAAAAATATGATGAAAGGCATTCTTCTACTGAAACCAAAGACAAAAATACACAGAACGCTGAGTAATGAGACAGACAGACAGTAGCAGGAAAGTATGACTCTATATCAAAACAGGATATTAAACACTTAACTATAACATTAAGGTTAAAGGGATAAAAGCATTAAATACAACTAGAGTTACTGCTTTTGATAATGAATGCAGATATAAAAAGGAATCAGACATAAAAGGGGAAGAGGAAAAGAACGGAACTTGTATAAGTGAATGAAGATAAAATGCTCTCAGAAGAAAAATAACTATTTTATCTATGAGACATTTTATACAAACCTCATGGTTACCACAAAACAAAAACCCAGAGCTGAGGTACAAAACAACAAACAAACAAACTAACAAAAGAGAAATGAGAAAAACATCAAAGAAAGCCACCAAACTAAAATAGCAGACAGAAACACAAGGGAAAATAAACAATGCAGACGTAGAGCACCAGAAAGTAAAAGATAAAATGGCTATAGAAAGTCCCAACTGTAAGTGGACTGAACTCACAAACCAAGATGCACAGAGTAGCTAGAAGGATTAAAAACAAGTCCAATTATATATTGCCTGAGGGAGACTCATCTCAGCTCCAAAGATGAACACAGGCTCAGCGTGAAGGGGTGGACGATGATACTATAAGCAGATGATATCCAGAAAAAGTGGGTAGAGCTATACTTGTATCAGATAAAATTGATTTCAAGATATAAAAGGTAATGAGAGACAATTATGGGCATTTTATAATGATAAAGGGGACAATTAATAAAAAATCATAACATTTATTAATGTATATGCACCCAATTTGGTAGCACCAACATATATACAAAGCAATTATGAACAGATCTAAAAGGAGAAATAGACAGCAACACCATAATAGTAGAAGACTTTAACATCCCTCTTACACCAATGGATAGAGCATCCAGAGACAAAGTCAACAAGGAAACATTGGCCTTAAATGACACATTAGACCAGATGGACTTAATAGATATATATACACAGAACTTTCCATCCCAAAGGGATGGAATACATTCTTCTCAAGGGCACATGGAACATTCTCAACAATAAAGCATCTATTGGGACACAAAACAAGTCTAAATAAATTTAAGAAGACTGAAATCGCAACAAGCATCATTCCAACCACCTGGTATGAAATTAGAAATCAAGCCCCAGCTGGTTTGGCTCAGTAGTTATAGCATCGGCTCATGGACTGAAGGGTATAGGGTTCTATTCTGGTCAAGGGCACATCTTGGTTGTAAGCTCGATCCTCGGCCCTGGTCGGGGTGCATGCGGAAGGCAACCAATTGGTATATCTTTCTCACATTGATGTTCCTCTCTCTGTCTCTCCCCCTCCTTTCCATTTGCTTGAAAAAATCAATGGAAAAAATATGCTTTGTGGAGGATTAACAAACAAAAAAGAGAAATTAGAAATCAACTACAAGAAGAAAGCTGGAAAAATCACAAAAATATGGACATTAAACAGCATGCTGCTGAATAACTATTGGGTCAACAAAGAAATAAAAGAAGAAATAAAAAGATACATAGAAACAAATGAAACTGAAAATATGAAATACCAAAATCTTGGTAGCAAAGCAGCACTAATAGGGAAGTTTATAGTAATACAGGCCTAGCTCAAGAAACAAAACAAAAATTAACTTAAATAAACAATCTAACACCACACATTAAATAATTAGAACAAGAAGAACAAACAAAGGCCAAAGTCAGTAAAAGAAATAAAATAACAAAAATCAGAGTGGAAATAAATGAATAGAGAATAAAGAGAGAATAGAAAAAAATAAAACGAAGATCTTGTTCTTTGAAAAGATAAATAATTGATAATCATTTAACTAGATTCACTAAGGAAAACAGAGAAAAGACTCAAATAAATGAAATCAGAAATAAAGGAGAGAAGTTACAATGGATACCACAGAAATACAAAGGATTGTAAAAGAATACTGTGAAAGGCTACATGCCACCAAATTGGACAATCTAGGTGTTCGCAAATGATACTACTGATAAAGGATTAAAATATCCAAAATACAGTTTAAAAACTCATACAACTGAACAACAACAATAAACAATCTGATTTTAAAATGGGCAGAGCCCTGGCCATGGCGGCTCAGTTGGTTGTGCATCACCTGTATACCAAAAGGTTGGCAGTTCAATTCCTGGTCAGGGCACATGTAGGGGTTGTGGGCTCAGTCCCCAGTAGGGGGCGGCAGGAGGCAGATAATTGAAGTGCCACTCTCATATCAATGTTTCTCTCTTCCTCTCCCTCTCCCCCTCTCTTTCTCTCTCAAAAAAAAAAAAAAATCAATAACAAATATTTTAAAAATTAATTAAAATAAATAAAATAAGAATAGGCAGAGTATCTGGGTCAACTTTTCCCCATGGAAGACATACAGATGGCCAAAGGGCATATAAAAAGATGTTCAACATCACCAATTAGTAGGGAAATGCAAATCAAAACTACAGTGAGTTATCACTTCACTCCTAAAATGACAGAGAATGTGAAGAAAAGGGAACCCTTGTACATTGTTGGTGGGACTGTAAATTGGTACAGCTACTATGAAAAACAATATGGAGATTCTTAAAAAAAAATTAAGAATGAAATGATCATATGATCCCCAATTCCTCTTATAAATAATATAAAAAGATATATGCACACTGTGTTCATTGCAGCATTATTTACAATAGCCAAGATACAGAAGCAACCTAGGTGTCCATCAACGGACGAGTGGATAAATAAGATAATGGGATATTATTCAGCCTTAAAGATGAAATATTGCCATTTGTGGCAACATGGATAGTTCCTTAGGGTATCATGCTAAGTGAAATAACTTAGACAACGAAGGACAAAAACCTTTGACTTCACTCAGGAGTGGAATATAAAACAAACAAAAAAAGTAAAAAATTAACTAACAAAATAAAAACAAACTCATAGATACAAATAACAGAATGGTGATTGTCAGAGAGGAAGGGGATCAGGGGAGGGCAAATGGGTAAAGAGGGTCAAACACATAGTGACAGATGAAAACTAGACATTTGGTAGTGAGTCCACAACAGAGTATACAGATATTGAATTACGATTTTGTACACCTTAAATCCATATAATATTATTAACTAATGTCACCTCAGTAAACGGACCCACATTGGTTATTCAATGTTGTAAAATGTCCAAACCTTTTCAACATATTCTCTACAACTGATCTTCACAACCACCCAGTGTAACAGCATCATCATCATTCCCACCTTATAGGTATGAAAAGTGATGCTCAAATGATTTTTTTTAATCCCTTATTTGAGGAACAAAAGAATCTCCTTAAGTAAATTAGTAGGGAAACGCAACTAGGAGTAGCTGAGCCAGAAATTGGCCCTGAGAGCCATAACTTCTGATCTCATGGCCTTCTGCACCCCATGCTTCCTGTTTGATAGTGATGGGAGCGTGGTGGTCCTGGGAGCAGCAAAAAGAAGTGGAGGAGAGCCCTGGCTGGTTTGGCTCAGCGGAGAGAGAGTCAGCCTGCGGACTGAAGGGTCCAGGGTTCAATTCCAGTCAAGGGTACATGCCTGGGTTGTGGGCTCAATCCCCAATCGAGGGCATGCAGGTTGAGACATCACTGATGTTTCTCTCTCTCCCTCTCCCTTCCTCTCTGAAATAAAAATTTAAAAAAGACGTGGAGGAGAATTTGCTCAAGGCGACAAGTTAAGTCATTCGTGGGACAAAAGCAAGAACTTTCTGAAGCCGCCATCCCTTTCAGATGACTTCAAGTTCTCTTTCTTTTCTGGGAGGCGCTGGGAAGGAAGGGCTGGCAGGCAGAAGGGTTCCATCTTTGCCAAGGCCACGCAAGCACATCACAAGCTAGACAAGAATGGGGATACAAGAATGGGGATACATTCTTGTAGCAAAAGACTCAAGTAACTAAGCTGACATTAATGAACCCCTTAACACCCTCTCTCACTCAGGTCACCTCTGCAGAGGTAATACTGTTAGTGGCTACAAAAACATCTCATCAGGCCAGAGACTTCATGCATCAGGCATGGGAGACTCACGGGAACTTTCTGAGCCAGGAGTGTGTCCATAGTGGGGACAGTCAGCAGAGATGAACAGAAGACTCATGAAGAACGGAATAATGCAATGCACAAGGTGGGAGAGAGTGAATGGGGTAGGGAAGAAAAAAGAGAGCATACAGAGGTAGCTACACCCACCAAAAATGGGAGGGAACTGACTGCAAGATCAGTTTAGAACTAAGGAGGACTTAGAGAGTTGGTCCAGTGCTCTGGCACATAAGCTGGGAGGCACAGCTGTCCTCCAGAGGCAGGGGCTGGCGAAGGTGTCACCCCCACTGGTGCCACCGGCCTGGGCTATGCAGCAGCGTGTGAGCTGTGGGCCAAGCAGGGGGGTTGGATGAGGGGGGAAGGGAAGAGACGGCCTGAGGGGGGCCCAGTTACCTGTCTCAGCTTTTAGCAACCCTGGGCAGAGAAAGCCACTGACTTTGGAGGAGCACCCCCTGGGACAGCCCGGGCTCCCCTGCTTCTCATTTTGAGGGTGTGATGAGCACCTGCTGCTTCTGCGGCTGGACGGGACACACTAAGGAGGAGCAGGTGGACATATTCCAACGTGCCCTGTGGCAACGAGAAGCCAGGAGCGCTGTGGCCTTTTTACAGCTTTGGTAGCTTAGAGTCTAAGCTAGATAGACCACTGTGCTCTTTCTATTCTGTGGCTGCTTTTTTGGGGGGCAGGCATGTTTCTCGCCTTCTGTCTGGACTTCATTAACCCGGGAGCTGTCTGAAGGCAGGGGCTGTGCCTCTCCCATTAGACTGGAAGCTCCGCAGGGTTAAAGGTCATACCTCCCCTAGCTTTAGATTCCCCCAAAGCCCCGGGGCTCCCATCCCCTCCTCTAACCTCCCCAGCACCGAGGTCAGGGTGAGGTCAGGGTCTGCTTGCACAGCTCCCTGCAGTGGCTGACCTGGCCAACCTGAGCTTAGTGAGCGGGCCACACAGGACCTGGAGAGTCTCCTTGGAGGGGACTGGGCATCTCAGTTGATCCTCGGAGCTGGTGCCAGTGCCCAAATCTTACCTGTGGACAGAGACACAGAGCCACAGGCTGCACGTGGTCTCCTGTGCCTCCCGGCCCCTCCCTCCTGCCCTCTGGCCCGTGAGCTCTGCTGCAGGGTCACACCTGAGCGGACGGACCAGACCGTACCAGGCTGGCTCAGCCCCGCAGCGCAGGGAAGGAATCTCATCAAACACTATAGCTTAGTCAGAGTGCTTTATCCTCACAAGTAATCGCTCCATACTTCCTCTTGCATTTAATAACAGGAAAAAGAAAAAAGGTTCTTTCTGAGAAAGGAGCCTACTGCATTTTTTTCAGATAACCGGAGTTACCTACATAACTTATGGTGTCTCCTTTAATACTGTATCTCCTAAGCAACTAGGGGGGGGGGGGGGGGGGACACTGCTCAGACGGGAATTTATGTCACCTCTCGGTTCATTCATTTTATTGCAAATTTACTCCTCCTATTTCATTGAAGCCATTACATGATTCTTCAACTCCTAGATTATATGGAGATGCATTAAAACTGTATCTTCTTATATATTATCTTCTTAATGTCCCGAGGCGACAAAATGATGTAGAGATTCAGAAAACGGGTTCTGGAACCGGAGACCCGGATGTAATTCCAGCTCTTACTAGTTTACCAGTGAGTGACCAGCTGGCTGTGTGGCCTGAGCAATGGTTTCCTCAGCCTCAAACTGGGGACAGTGCTGCTCTTCAGCCCATTCTCACTGGGCCTAAGTAGTCACCCCGGTCTGCGAGGCCTCCCCCCAGCGCCCCGGCCTCCCCACGCTCGGCTGTTGTCCTGGACTCAGTCCCAGAGGTCCACAGGCTGCTCTGCGCCCCCATCATCTCCTTTCCTGTGGAGTCTTCACCACACCTCAGAGAAGGCCTTTCTTCATTCATCCTCTACTTCAGACTAAGCTAAACCCCAAACTTCAATGTGCAGAGGAATACATCACTCAAGGGTCTCATTAAAATGCAGCACCTCGGGGTGGGGCTCTCCATTGGTTATCTCCATTCATTACTTATTTCTAAGAAGTTCCAGGTGACCTAACCGGTTTGGCTCAGTGGATAGAGCGTCGGCATGCAGACTGAAGGGTCCCAGGTTCTATTCTGGTCAAGGGCATGTACCTTGGTTGCGGGCATATCCCTAGTAGGAGGTGTGCAGAAGGCAGCTGATTGATGTTTCTAACACTCTATTCCTCTCCCTTCCTCTCTGTAAAAAAAAAAAAAAAAAAAACTAAAAAAAAAACTTACTGAGGTCCTGAGACCCTGCCCCACCCTGAGACCCTGCCCTGAGGCCCCGCCCACGCATTCTACAGACCTGCCCAGGCACCACACAGCTGCTTTTGCATATAAATGGCTGGTATTGTGGCAGCTTAACAAAATAAACTGCAGCTCCAGCAACTAAGCTCCAGCAACAAAACCGACAAGTCCTAAGCAAATGAACTGTACCCCATTGGTGATCCAGAAGCCAGTGTTCCTAGTGGTCAGTTTCAACCGCTCACACCCATAAGTGACTCACTCATTCGGGAGACAGACTCAGTGAGCACCAAAGCCCCACTGAAACAAGGCGTGTCTCCAGCACAGCAGTTCTTCCTTTATAGACAGAGCGGGTCCTCACAGACAATTGGCCTGGAGATGAATTCCTCCCGGTGTACCAACAGCAATCAAGGCTTAATTACACCAAGACTTTGCACTCAGCCCACAAAGGGATATACCAAAAGCGACCACCTCAGGTGATTGGGGAAGCTGAACTACTGGACCCTATAGTCACCTACCACACAAAGCCACTCCATCAGCCAAAATGAGGAGACACAGAAACATGTCACGAATGGGAAAGATGAAGGAAAGTAAACTACTGGACAACACAGAGTTCAGAATCACATTTATAAGATTACTCAAGAATCTTCTAAAAACCTTTGAGAAACTTGATGAGATCTCCAAGGACCTTAAAGAGAATACCCAAAAAATGGAAAAGGACCAGTCAGAAATTAAGCATACAATCTCTGAAATAAAGAATATACAGAAACTCAACTATAGATCAACGTACCCCAAAAATCAAACCAAAGATCTGGAATATAAGGAAGAAAAAATCACCCAACCAGAGAGGCAGAAAGAAAGAAGAATCCAAAGTGTGAGGATAGTTTAAGGAGCCTCCAGGACGGCTTAAAGCGTACCAACATCCGGATTTTTGGGGTGCCAGAGGATATTGAAGGCTTAATTGAAGAAATAATGACAGAAAACTTTCCCTACCTGGTAAAAGAAATAGACTTACAAGTTCAGGAAGCATACAGAACCCCAAACAAGAGGAATCTAAGGAGGGACACACCAAGAAACATCATAATTAAAATGCCAAGGGCAAAGGACAAAGAGAGAATCTTACAAGCAGCAAGAGAAAAACAGCTAGTTACCTACAAGGGAGTACCCATACGACTGTCAGCTGATTTCTCAACAGAAACTATGCAGGCCAGAAGGGAGTGGCAAGAAATATTCAAGATGATGAACAACAAGAACCTACAACCAAGATTACACTACCCAGCAAAGCTATTATTCAGAATTGAAGGTCAGATAAAGAGCTTCACAGACAAGAAAAAGTTAAAGGAGTTCATCAACACCAAACCAGAATTACATGAAATGCTGAAGGGTATTCTTTAAGGAGAGGAAGAAGAAGAAAAAAGTAAAGGTAAAAATTATGAACAACAAAAAGACATAAAATATATACCTACCAACAAGCGAACCTAAAAATCAAGTGAATAAAAAATCTGAAGAACAAAATGGACTAGTGAATATAATAGAATCAGGGACATAGATAGGGACTGGACTAACAATTCTCAGAGGGTGAGGGAAGAGATTGGACAAGAATCTTACACCTATGGATGAAGATAGGGGCGGGGGGGTGAGGACATGGGGTGGAGTTGGGGAATCAGGTGGAGGGGAGCTATGGGGGAAGAGGAGGAAAAGAGGAACACCTGTAATAATCTGAACAATAAAGATTTATTATTTAAAAAAAAAAAGAATGGCTGACGCATTCAATAAGTGGTGTCAGCCATTATTATTCGTGATATTATTATTTATATGCTGATGACAAACTGTTGAGGCAAGAACCATGCCATTTACTTATTTCCCACCCCACATAGTTCTCAGAATGGTCCTGGACATGCAACCAAAGCCTGGAACATGTTTGCTGAGCGGATGTCTAGAGGAACAAAGGAAGGAGCGACCCTGATCCGTGGGACCCTTTGTGAGTCCCACGTAAGTAGAATGGCACCATTAATGTACCACCAGCCGTTCACAGAAACCCAAAGTCTCTACCAATCCCCACTGTGGCTGGGAGCGGACTCCAAACACAGACAACAGAGACCAAAGAGTTACTGAGAAATCCTCAGAGCAAACAAGCAAGTGACAGCCCAGGAAGGAGGGCATTGTTTTAAAAACTATTTCCTGAGTCCTCAAAGGAGGGGAACAAGGCGGGATTGTGCTGCTGCCTCCCCTGCAGGAATTCACATTCTGGGCCTGTCTAAATGCCAGCTGCAGGCTGCTCAGAATACAATGACCAAACCCCACCAGCAGCAGCCACGGGCGGGGGCTGCACTGCTCCCCTCCCACTAATTTCGGGATGTCAGGCCTTGGACCTGGTTCTCCACATTCAGCTTTTCCAATTCCCCCTCCTCTAGCTGTCCTGCCTCCGTTTCATTCCTTTTGGCCCACTCTATGTTCTCTCCTTCCGACCAGAGAGTGGGCCGAGGTGAGGGCAGGTCAGAAGCTTCTAAACAACATGATCTCAAGGGGACCAATGACTGGGCCATTTCCAGGTGACCCGTCCGCTCTGTAGAACCCATCCCCTTCGTTCCCAGCCTCCTAGAGATGAGAGAGGAAACTGAAAACCGGAGAAGGCTCTAGAAGATGCTGTACCTCCATGCAGGTGACTATGGGGTCAGAGGAGTCAGATGCATAAGGTGGGGGGGGGGGGGGGGGGCTAAAAACATCAACCCTGACATTCCAAGTTGGGGTCTGAAGTATTTAAAAAATGAGCAAGTCTGTGGGTGCTGTTTTGAAAATATAGCGACAAAGAAAATATAAGGAACTACTATTAAAATCAAACCACACGACATTTATTGAAAATATATGATACTGTCCCATTTTTTTTAAATAAAGATGGTATTTCTTCTTATTTATTGATTGATTGATTTTTAAAGATAGAGAATGAAGAGCGAGAGAGACAAACATTAATTTGTTGTTCCACTTACTTATTCATTCATTAGTGATTCTTATATGTGCCCTCACTGGAGATTAAATCCACAACCTTGGCATATTGGGATGACTCTCTAATCAACTGAGCTACCAGACCAGGGCCAATCATGTCTCTTTATTATCTTGTTATGAGGGTATGATAAATAGGAAATAGTAACAATGTGGCATTTAAGTAATGCTTCTAGGCTCCAATATCAGAGATATTCGCAGGAAGTAAAACATCTGAAAGCCAAATGAATAGTTCAGGTGCTCCAGTTTATAGGCAATGCATTTCTGACACCTCCAAGCCCATTTTGCAATGGAAATCCTGTCTCTGTCACCCCAGCCACATTTAGCGTCATCAGCAGAGTCAGAGAGTGAATAGAGGCAGTGGGAATGGATGCTCCATTCGGCAGCACCCAAAGAGCAGGCTGATGATACAAGGGGCAGACGTGTTTGGAGACCTGGTGTTCAACAGCAAAGTGCACCAGGAGTTCAGAGAAGGAAGAGACCATAGGTCTGTGGGGAGGTGTGGGGGCTGCAGGGAGTCAAATGTGTTGTTGGTAAGGCGTTCCAAGTTTAGTTTTGGAAGCTCAGAGAAGGCGTAGAAATGAAGTGAGTCAGGATAGAAAGGCATGGGTCATTTGATACTGGGTTTTGAAGAGCAATTCCAGGCTCTGGGACAGAAAGGATGCCAATTGGATGGAGAGGAAGGTTCATGTTGAATAGTGGGAGAGGAGCTGGAATGCGGAAAGTTCTGGATGCTAGGCTAAACGCTTTTTGTTTTGTTTGTTTAATCATGCAAAGAACACAATACATTCTTGTAGTGAAAGGCTCAAGTAACTGAGCTGACATTAATGAACCCCTTAATACCCTCCCTCACCCAGGTCCTCTCTGCAGAGGCAACACTGTTAGCGGCTACAAAGACATCTCGTCAGGCGGGAGACTTCATGCATCAGGCATGGGAGACTCACGGAAACTTTCTGAGCCAGGGAGTGTGTCCATAGTGGGGACAGTCAGCAGAGATGAACAGATGACTCATGAAGAATGGAATAATGCAATGCACAAGGTGGGAGACAGTGAATTGAGCAGAGGGAAAAAGAGAGCACACAGAGGTAGCTACACCCACCAAAAATGGGAGGGAACTGACCTCAAGATCCATTTAGAACTGAGCAGGCCTTAGAGCAGTGTTTCCCAAAGTGTGGTAGGGTACGTGAAGAGTTTGGTGGGGGTACGCGTTGCACCGGAGTTTGATGGGGATATGCACTGCACCGTGCTTAGCTGCGCCTAATTCTACGTTCTCATGAGTACGAGGGGTACTCAATGTTACGAAAATTATAGAAGGGGTACACATATGTCAAAAGTTTGGAAACACTGCCTTAGAGAATTGGTCCAGTTTTCAAGCAGGAAAGACCTCTGTGGATAACAGAGGCCAACAGACGGTGGTAGGAAGAGGATCTACTCACTTTAAAATCTGATCGGTGGTGAAATAACTGTTCTTGACATGTAGTAAGCGCTCAATAAATGTTGAATTGAATGTTTGCAAACCTACATTACAAGGACCAAAAATATGGGTATAGAAGACACCATTGGTTTGTTACCAACAGCCATTCCCTCCTCTTTCCTCGTGTATAAGACCCCGGTTTGGTTTTGGTTGTTGGTGGTGCCATGGTCAGGGAGATGGATCTTCCTCCAGCTCCAAGGGATGAGCCATGACTTGGCTAAGCCAGCTTGGTAATACCATTCCTCTTTGCCAGTGCTTGGTTTAGGGATAAGCGTATGGCCAAGTTGGTGAATTAATCACAAGAGGTAGTGAGCTGGGAAAGCTTCTGACAAAGACTATTTCCTCCATCAAAACACAGTACGGCCCTGGCTGGGTGGGTCAGCTGGTTGGAGCATCGTCCCAGTATACCAAAAAACCTGTGGGTTCTATTCCCAGTTGGGCACATACCTAAGGTTGCGGGTTCCATCCCTAGTTGGGGGTACATATGGGAAGCAACCAGTCTATGTTTCTTTCTCCCTTCCTCACTCACTCTTAAAAAAACCAAACATACATATTCTCAGATAAGGATTAAAACACACACACAAAACAAAACAACAACAACAGCAGTATAGGCCTGACACTGTACTCCTACCAAGAACTTGGCTATTTCAGAACATGATATTTGGAAATATGGCTGCCATCTCATAACCATGAAGCGATAAACCTCGGGACTACCAGCTTATGATCCACTGATTCACCAAAGTGGAAAGAGAAAAAAACAAAACAAAAAAACAATAAACAGGGTTCCTTGTAACTGAAGTCTTGTCCCGAACTCAAAACAAGTGCCTTCAGAATGTTTATGACGAGAGGTAATGGAATGTCATTTGAAGCCTGCTATCTGGGTATTCTTCGAAGTCACCTGAAGGCAGGCAAATGGTAATTGGTGAGATCATCTGCCCTGGCTTTTACCAAGACCCTGGTATGTGTAATTGGGCAACACAGTTTTTGCTGCATACTGGACTTAGAGGACAAGAGGAAGGAAGGAGCAGCCGCTGGCAGAGGGGGGCGAGGCCTAAAACTGCTGAGCAGCCCAGGAAGTAATAACACCATGTGTCTCAAATCAGTGCCGTGCAACGTGGCTCATGCACCTTATAACCACCATTCATGGCCTGTCCTCTCTGTTCAAAGACCTTTGGGGAATCCTATATAATAAAAGAGTAATATGCAAATTGACCATCACTCCAAACACACAAGATGGCTGCCCCCATGTGGTCAAAGATCCTGCCCTCATGTGAACACAAGATGGCCACCACAAGATGGCCAGGAGGGGAGGACAGTTGAGAGGAACCAGGCCTGCAAGGGAGGGCAGTTGTGGGTGATCAGTCCAGCAGGGGAGGGTATTTGGGACAATCAAGCCTGCAGGGGAGGGAAGTTTGGGGTGACCAGACTGGCAGAGGAGGGAAGTTGGGGGTGACAGGGCCTGCAGGGAAGGGCAGTTGGGGGGAAACCAGGCCTGCAGGGGAGGGCAGTTAGGGGTGACCAGGCCTGCAGGGGAGGGCAGTTAGGGGCAAACAGGCTGTCAGGGGAGCAGTTAGGCACCAATCAGGTTAGCAGGAGAGTGGTTAGTGGGAGATCAGGCTGGCAGGCAGAAGCAGTTAGGGGCAATCAGGAAGGAGGCAGGCGAGCAATTGGGAGCCAGCAGTCCTGGATTGGGAAAGGGATGTTCGACTGCCCATTTAGGCCCGATCCTATCGGGATCCAGCCTAAAGGGGCAGTCAGACATCCCTCAAGGGGTCAGATTGGAGAGGGTGCAGGCTGGGCTGAGGGACACTCCCCTCCCCACCCTGTACACAAATTTCATGCACTGGGCTTCTAGTAAGATGATAAAAAGCACATGGCCTACTATGTTCTAGGGGTCTTTCTCCTCTTTGGCAATTCAGGTGGAGGCCCTGTTGCTCGATTACTTCTTGGTCTCTTTCAAAGATCCTGCTTCCTTTCCCTGCACTTCAAACGCAGCCATTTCCCAGGGTCTCCCTCTCAGCAGTGTCTTCCTGGTCTCCACAGTCCCCCCGGAGAATTTCATCTCCACCAACGGTTTCAACCACTTCCTACTGAATAGTGACTCCATATCCATTTCTTTTGTCTTTCCTTCTCTTGCACAATTAAATCCTTATTTCCAGCTGTTTACTCACCACCTTCACTTGGATCTCCCCTGGGTGTCTTAAAAACACAAAGCCCATGATATTTTCTGCCAAACCTGCCCCACCCCTCCTCCCTCTGGTCACATGATCAGGGGATGGCACCATCATCCAGCATTCCTCTCTCTTTTGGCTCCTTAGTGTCTACTCTGTTCCTTATTACTCATGGTTTAGTTCAAGTCTCCACCGGATCACTACAAAACTGGTCGTTGTTTTCCTACTGCCCCGCTGTATTTATCTTTGAGCTGCTTTCTACAAGGTGTAGGTACAGTTTCTGGTTCGCTGTGGCTGCAGAAGCTGCAGACTTCCAGTGGCCTCAGAGCATTTGGGTCAAAAGGCTGGGTGGAAGTGCTTTAGCCCAGCCCAGTGACTGTCCGAGTGACAGTCTTACTTTTCATTCTTGGTTCCAGGTTGGTGTGGGTGCTCTGCTCCCAGGCTGGTCCCACCCAGCCTGGTTGGGTGAATGCACATCAGCCGATTATAGCAGGATGTGGAGGAGCAGGACTCGGAGCTACTGCATCCGCTTCTGGTGCTTGGGGTTGAGTATCAAATGTCTGGCTGCCTGTGCTGAAGGCATGATATGTGTGATAGGGTCAGTAAAGGTTTTGAGGTGTCTGGAAAGAGGAAAGGACCTGAACTGGAGAAGCAGATGGTCCACTGATTCAACCGAGCATCAGTGAAGGGCATGAGCCGCACGGCCACGCCCTGGGCGGCAGGAGTCCTGGCTTCTAGCTCTCCCCAAGTCACGTAACCCCAAGCTTTTGTTTGTCTCCTTCACATAAGAATGCATCCAAGCACAAGCTCCCCCATCCTTAAATGATTCTAGATCCTTCTCCTATCAGAATGCAATGAATGGGCCAGAGGTGTAAGGTAGCGCCATACGTCTTTCATCTATTTCATCATTTTTATGTGTAAACCATGGAAAATAAGCCATAGCTCCACTTATACTACAGCTGTATGTTTCCTTCAGACAGTACGACACTATCCAATAGAAATGTAATCATGCAAGCCACATATATAATTTTTAAGTTTCTAATAGTCATAGTAAAAAAAAACAAACTAAAAAGCAAGTGCAATAGAAACAGGTGAAATTAACTTGAATATATTTTATTTAACCCAAATTCAAAATATTGCCTATCAATACTTAAAAATTACATTAGACATAGTTACTAAGTCTTTAGAATCCGGTGTGTATTTTACATTTACAACACTTCTCAAACCAGGCCAACCACATTTCAAGCGTTCAGTAACCACACGTGGCTAGTTGCTAACATGCTGGACAGCACAGCCTCAACCAAGCAGCTGACAGCAGCCCACACCACATCTCTGAGGCCATCATAGATCACCCGGCCCCATTTGGGCCACCAGGTGTCTGTAGCCACATAAGTGGCTCTCAGCATGACACCTAGAAGAATGTCCCCGCCAGGTCCGGCTTAAATGATTTACCCATAGGATTATGCATAAGTGAAATGACTGCTGTTTAAGCCCCTAAATTTGAGGTGACTTGTTGTATAGCAATAGAAACAGTAGTAGACAGTATTGCTACTTTTACTAAGGAACTGAACATCTGAAGAGTACAAGGAAGGAAGGGGTTAACTATTCAAGAGGTCAAAGAAGGGCATGGGTCACCCAGCAGAAGCAACGTTCACATGTGTAGTCAGTGTCAGAGAATTCACATTTATTCAACACATGCAATTTTACCAACCCTGAGCCATCCTGTTATGCTTATCTATTGCTTGCCACGGGTTTCATTTGGGTTTCATTTATAAAAGCATCGCATGTCTGCACCAGTACAAGGCACACCCTTGGCGCTCAGTATTAACAGAGGAGCCACAGAATGTTTCCCGTGGCCTGGACAGGTGCAGGGCTCCACAGAGGCCGGGACCAAGGAAGAAAATGGTTTCTTCGTAGACTAGGATAGTTTGACCAGAAGTTTGGCCGCAGCAGACTAAGTGGCAGCTACTGTTGCTTACCTGGGCATCTTTCCCCTCATCTCCACCCCCATAAAAACCCAGTGGGGCTTCCTGATTCCCACCCCACCCAGCCCCCCGCTTCCGCAGATATTAAAAGAAAAGCTATCTTGCTTCCTGCCCACTGCAGTGCACGCAGGTGTGAGGTCCGGTGCCTCCCGGCCACAACCGTCTCTGGGCCTGTGGCCTTTCCTTCCTGCCCCAGACACTGCTGTGGTGACCAGCTCTGGGAGAGCTCCCCACTTCACAAGGTGCCTCGGACAGTGCCCAGACCTACCCTGCCTCTGCACCTCCTGCTTCCAGCGCAGGAATTCCAATCCACACTGAGGGGTGGGACAAAGCAAGCCTATCCACGGCAGCCCAGATCGGCAGGGCATTAATGCCCAGTGGGACGGACCTGTGACTCACGGGAGAGGCAGCCCTTCCCCTCCCTCCTGACTGTCCTGAGGAGCAGTCATTTCCTAAGCCCTACAAGCCCAAGCCATGGGCTGGGCTCATACCAAGTGGCGGCCAGATCGATGCCATATCCTCCCCGTGGCCCGCCCCTTCCTCACTGTTCTCTGGGGTTGAATCTCTAACAAGGTGGGGCACTGAGCCTCTGCACTCGGGGACTCCGGGCCAAGATGCTAAGTGCTCTAGAACATCTTCCTCCCAAGATGACTTGAGGCGCCTTGTGTCTAGCTGCTTCGATGGAGATCCAATTTCCTTTCTTTCACTGCCAGTGATACCTCTGTACCCAGCCTACTATGCCTGCCCAAGAAGGCCGGCCCACGACTGGGCATCAGACCACCTGGCCCACGACGAGGTAAGCCCCAGGGGAGGCCTGCACTGACTCTAACACCCCTCTCTCCCCTTGGATAAGACACACACATTGTTTTGGGTTTTTTTTGTTTTTGTTTTTTAATATATTTTATTACTGATTTTTTACAGAGAGGAAGGGAGAGAGCTAGAGAGCTAGAAATGTCGATGAGAAAGAAACATCAACCAGCTGCCTCTTGCACACCCCCTACCGGGGATGTGCCCGCAACCAATGTACATGCCCTTGACTGGAATCAAACCTGGGACCTTTCAGTCCGCAGACCAACGCTCTACCGCTGAGCCAAACCGGTTTCGGCTGTTTTTTATTGTTTGTTTGTTTGTTTGTTTTTTAAGTTTCTATCCTCAGGAGGCTCAAAATGCTTCCCCGCTCTCCCTCTGCTGCCATTTTTTCATGCCTAGTTAAGGAGTAAGAGCTTGGGTTTCACCCATTCCCCCTGTTACCTATACATTGTTTTCGTTGCTACTTCATAACTGTAATTATGCTACTGTGAATGAACCATAATGTAAATATCTGTGTTTTCCGATGGTCTTAGGCTCTACAGATATTAAAGGAAAAGCTTTCTTGCCTCCTGCACACTGCAGTGCATGCAGGTATAAGGTCCATTGCCTCCCCTCCTTAGGCTCCACAGACCATCGGAAAACACAGATATACACGTTATGATTCATAACAGCAAAATTACAGTTATAAAGCAGCAATGAAAATAATTATATGGCTGGGGGTCACCACAACATGAGGAACTGTATCAAAGGGTTGTGGCATTAGAAAGGTTGAGAACCACTGGCCTAAGGCCTGCCTTGTGCTGCTGCCTAGAAGTTCGGTGGGACAGTGGTTTCAAGCACACCAAGGCCCTGAGAAGGCACACGCCAGGTCTCACAGCTCTGCCCCCGGCCCACTGCCAGCACGAGCACACGCTTTGCAAACACCGCCTGGATGGATGGACGGAGGAGGGATGGATGGTACACAAGGAGCCGTCTCCTAGCCTCCATCTCGGAGGAGCTGAAGAGCTGAGTGAGGAGTACCTTCTGGCAGGTCTAACGCCGGCGAGTCGGCCACACCTGCCTGGTGCTCTGCCACAGAGATGGGAGGGCAGCCCTCAGACAGGAAGCCCACTAAGACCGCGCTGGTCTCTTCTGATCAGCCTTGAGCAAGAAACATGCTCTTGCTTTTACACACGGAGCAGCAGGAAAGGGTAGGCAGCTGTCGGAGGGGAAGTGCCTTTTAAACAGCAGCTTGATGCTGAGATAAGGCGGGGTCTGGTTACAATCAGCAAAAAGCACTGATGCTAACGGATTCCACCAATGTGTATGCGGAAGACCTGATGACAGCTCCCAGCAGCCAGCGAGGTACCGACAATTACCACCCGGACATTCAACCTCCCTGGTTGTTCCTGGCACCTGGCACCTCTTAGATGCCTCTTTCCAACCTGAGGAAAGGAAACAAGGGTTATACACCTTGGAGGGGCCCTACCTACTTGGGGAAAACGGCCTGGAGGAAGAGAAGCACAGAGTCCCTGGATCTGACAAGACATTGGTTATGTGTCGAGATGCTTGGATAAAGGTGAATCATTAACCGTAAAACTCTATACAGAAAGGCGACCTCATCTCCCGACACAAAATAAATAAAAACATTGCTATTCTGAGCCAACGGGGATTCTGTGGATTAACCACCATCTGCTCCCCTCTCCCCTCTGTTATCCTGGGTCATGGACCACTAGAACTAGAACAAAGGAGTAATTTCTGGTGACAACAATAATGGGCATCTTACGGCTTTAAAACAGAAATTAAAAATGAAGTAACCTAGCCCCTCCGCTAACTGCCCCTGGGAAGACGGGTGGAAAAGTGATGTGGACACGTGCCTTTCGGGAATTCTACACCGTCAGTTTAACTTCACGGATAGAAGGGATTTGTACATCAACCAGGAAGAGAATGCGGTGTCGCCTAAGCTTCCCTTCAACTTAAAAGGATCATATGTTTGGTTGTGGAGACTCACACACCCTCCCGAGTCAGCTAAGGAGATACTGGGTTTGCAGAGGGCGAGAATGACGAGCTGGCCAATCCGGAGCCTGTTCTTGCTTCCCCTTCGGTTCCCCACACGCTGCTGATCTGAGAGCCGCTGCTCCGGATCCCTCCAAAGGAGGGCGGATCCCATGGAAGACACACACTCCAACCCTCAGCTGGCACCTACTTAGCAGAAGGCACAAGCCTTCCCAGTGGGTCCCTCTAAGTCCAGGGCAGCACACGATTCCTGGATGGTGCAGCCCCAGAGGCTGCTGGGTAGTGGTAAAAACCAACCCAAGTAGTTGGTTATTTCTTGTGGAGCGCCAGCCCTAGGACCCAGCCTGACAGCATTCTAGCCCTCACGTCGCTTTCATTAATTCTGCATGAATTTCTAATCTCTTCTCCACATATGTCAAACACAAGGCCCGCGGGCCAAATCCAGCAATGTGGCCCGCACCGCACTGTCATCACTGCACTCCGCTGTCAGTTTATGACATTGTCAGTTTATGACTGTTCAGTAAACCATTCGGCCCGCGATTTAGGCTGGATTTTAGATTTTGGCCCCTTCTCTGATTGAGTTCGACACCCCTACTCTACTCCATGTGAGGTCTTCCCTCTGCACCCCTGGCATGCTGCTGCCCCCAGCCCCCTACAGTGATGCTCCATAGACAGAATGAAGGTGCAGTGTTATGGGCTGGACCCACTGGCTCCAGACTTCATTCTGCAATGCAGTAGGGTGGGCGCTGTACGATTTGGTGGACGGGACATCAGAGAAATGCCCAAAGACAAAGAGGAGACAAGTGTGGTGACAGCGAAGTCAAAGCAGAGCCAAGGAGGAGAAGAGAGCAGAGCCGGAGGCCCTCTGCAGGCCCCAGGGCAGCGGACTCACCTTCCCACCTTAGCACCAGATGCGTAGGAGACAGGGACGGTTAGGGCTCTCTTTACCCACTATAGACAGTCCCCAGGCCCTGACTTGACTGTCATGGTCGACTTAAGAGTTTTCAACTTTATGGTGGTGAGAAAGGAGTGCATATTCAGTAGACACCAGCCAGGCAAAGCTACGAGATTTGGTCGGTTAGCTGCATTAAATGCATTTCAACTTATGATATTTTCAACTTATTTGAGGTTAATTGAGTCATAACTTCATCATAAGATCCATAGTTCTAGCCTTAAACGTTCAGAATCAAAAGTAAATCAGGTTCCTAAAAATATAAAATAAAATAAAAATTGCCACATAATCCAGCAATCTCACTTCTGGGCATTTACCCAAAAGAATTGAAAGGAGAGACTCAACAGATGTTCACATACCCATGTTCATAGCATCATTATTCCCACAGCAGCCGAAAGATGGAAGCAACCCAAGTGTCCATCAGCAGATGAATGGATGAACAATATGTGGTAAATTCATACAATAGAATATTATCCAGCTTTGAAAAGAAAGTAAATTCTACCACGTGGCACCACACAGATGAACCTTACAGACATCATGCTAAGTGAAGTAAACCAGTCATAAAAGGACAAATATGTGGGATTCTACTGACATGAGGGACCTGGAACAGTTAAATTCATAGACAGGAAGTAGAACAGGGGTTACCAGGCCTCAGGGGAGGGGAGAGTGAAGAGTTATTGTTTCATGGGCATAGGATTTCAGTTGGGGAAGATGACCAAATTCTGGAGATGAATGGTGGTGATGGATGCATAGCAATTGACTGTACTTAATGCCACAGGCTGTACCCTTAAAATGGTTAAAATGGTAATTTTGGGGTCATATATATTATCATAATTTTTTAAAAGTCAAGTCAAGCATGAGCTATTCCCATGGTGATATAAAAATCATGACACAATTGTACTAAACGAGTTAAGAGGCCAGGTTATTTGAAATCCTATAAAATCCTGAAAACGACAGTCCAGGTAACAGGACTAAAATTATAAGTGCCTACCACCTGTGTTCTACGGATGCAGTTCTTGCTCCAACTAGACTGGGCAGCTTTGTCACTAAACTAGTTATAGAACATCTGGCAAGGGACTTACAGCTCTCCTTGTTTCCGTGGACCAATATGTAGAATAAAAGGGTATATTAGATCGCCAAAGCCCCCTTCCTCCAGGCCAGGAAGGTCCGGAGGGTCCCGGAGCGGTAGCCCCACCCCAGACTCACCGAGTTAGAAACTGCGAGAGCCCAGCCATTTAGGTTTGAGCTTTGAGAACCACCGAGATAGGATATTCTATGGTTTTATAACTGATAATGACCTGGTAGACCACACTTTTAAGAAAACAAATAGCACAAACATGCAAACACTTAAGACAGATGCAGTAAAATGGACCAGAAATGTATAGGTTAATTACTTTAAAAAACAAAACAAACAAACAAAAAAGACGAGGTGTAAACATAAAGTAGCAAATTCACTTTTTAGGCATCTGAATTAATGTATCTAACTGAGTGATGTCCTTAAAATTATAAGCGCCTACCACCTGTGTTCTAAGGATGCAGTTCTTGCTCAAAATTATTTTGGACATTTTATTTGGAACCGACTTCTGAGTCGGTTTAGAAGCCAGATGAGATCAGCTCCATTTATTTATAACTCACAGTATCTCCATCCAGCTTGACCATACACCTAGTACTTTCCTGATTAAGCTGCTTCCAAAACACAAACCCCCTGTAGGAAAAAGATTGCCCATCTCTGAGGATTCTGAAAAAATATGCCACGGGCTTAACGGCGAATTCCAAATGGGGGCTCAGACGTGTCTGGGAGAATGACCGAATTCTGTGTTTGGCATCCCAGGGTGCCCATCTAGAAGTGGGCAACGCTCACTCATCCAGCCTCAGGCCGAGAGCAGGAGGTGGAACGAGAGACCAGCCGGTCGGCCCATGCCCTTCAGAGTGAGAAGAACTGGCATCGCCATTTCACAGGCGAAGCCACGAAGGCCAGCGGGGCTGAAGGCTTTGTGTAAGGCAATGATGCTCAGGTGGAACCAGGCACTACACTCTACAGTGTTTCCCAAAGTGTGGTACGCATACCCCCAGGGGTACGGGAAGAGTTTGGTGGGGATATGCACTGCACCGTGCTTAGCTGCGCCTAATTCTACGTTCTCATGAGTACGAGGGGTACTCAGCGTTAGGAAAATTATAGAAGGGGTACACATATGTCAAAAGTTTGGGAAACACTGCGCTAGAACAAGCATGTCAAACTCACGGCCCACAGGATGCATACAGCCCATAATGAGTATTTTTGTGGCCCAGCCAATATAACAGTATGTAAGAAATGTTTTAATAAAAAATTATAACTTAATTTTTACAATATCCTTAATATACATAATAACTAATAACGAACTAAGACGTTCACTAATGACTGATGTGCCTTCACGCAGACGCACCATTTCTCTCTGCTAATACCAGAGAGAATACTTTAGTGGACTGACTTGTTTGGCGTGCACAACAGGAAATATTTTGCTTTCGGTGGACAAGAAAAATAGGTTTATTTGTGTGACACTTATTTATTTGTGCAGTTATTCAGTGTCTGGTAAGTTAATGTCCAGGAAAAAAATATTAATTTTTATTAAAATGTTCTATTATTTTATGTTCATGATGACTCGTTTATCTCAGCCCTTTGTATTCAGCAGGTCTCTATCGAAATAAACCTACATTTCTATGAAAATTGAAGCTTTTGGTTTTTTTTGCAGCCCCCATAAACTCAAACCTTGTTTACTTGGCCCGTGTGAGCCTTTGGGTTTGTCAGGCTTGCTCTAGAACAAGCGAATTACCTTTGAACCAGGGAGCGGAAGAGAATGGGAGGCCCAACCCACTAGGCCATGATGTCAGATCAGAAGAGAAGGCTCCAGCCCCGCCCCTTTCTCCATCACCCAACAAAAGGCTCCTTTGAATTAATGTAATATTTTGGCACCAGTCTTGGTCAGTTCTTTCTCCTTCGGTGGGTTGGCACATATTTGTAGCATCCCACAGAGTCCAGGGAGAGTGAGGAGGGAGGCAGGGGCCTCCTCCATGTAGCCATGCAGACCTCTGGTCTTTGGAAGGAGGCCCAGTGGGCTGCTGGCCCCCAGAACAGCTGCCTGGCCCTGGGGCAGAGGCCTCCCTCCTTGCTCCGCCCTGTGTCATTCTAAAATGCTCACTTTGGGGGAGCGGAGAGGGGAGATACTGAAAGTGGAATATTATTTTGGAAACAGATCGAGCTTTTTCCTGATCCCACCCTCAGCTCCTCAAAAGGCCTGTAAAGCTCTCTTCCTTTATGGCTGCCTCCCCAACACTCTACGGTCTAAACCTCGCATTTTATCCTTGTACGGATGCTCTGCATTGCTCTCTTATGTCGTGTGTAATTCTCTCTCTAGTCAGAGAACATGCCCAATGGCTGATGTGTGAGATTCTCTTTATTTTCCGTAGCATCCAGGATAGTGTTGGGCAGAGCAGACACCCGGCCATCACGTGGTGATGTTGAGGATGCTAAGTCACATGACCATGACTCCCTAGTGGTGGTGGGCACTGGCCTCAGTGCTCTGTTGATGGGTATTATCTCATGAGCTGCACAGCTGTCCTCATCACAGTACAATATATGAGTTGCTATTACCTCCACTTTTCAGATAAAAAAAAAGATTAAATAACTTCTCAAGGTCCAGGGGAAGAGCCTGGTGCCAACCTTTGTCTCCTGACCTCCAAAGGCAGAGCTCGTAACACTTGGTCACTGCTCTCTCCTCAAGATCCCAGACTAAGGAGTGAGGACACCCCCGACCTTGTCACCACCCCTGTGTCCGCCATGCCCCAGCCAGGCTCTCTACTTCCTGCTGAACCTCCACATTCTCCAGGTCCCCAGGCTCGGGGGAGCCGCAGGAGGAAGGGACCTCAAAACCAGGGGGTGATTTTAGGAACCATCACCAAGGTGACTGAGGCTGAAAGACCGGGGAGGGGGAGAGGGAAGCTGCCTGCCAGCCGAGGGCAGAGCCTTGCTGGGCACAGACCTCTTCTTCCTTAGGCCTGGCTGCCTTCCCATGTGGGGGCCACTCTATCCACACACGTTACCCACAGGGCTGAAAGTGCCCCCAACACGGTCCTGCCTGAAGCCCAATGCCTTCTATCCCACCGATAGGGTGAGGGGGCCACATCATAGCCACACGCCCACAGAAGGTAACTGTCGCTCCAGCAGGAAGTGGGATACATTGATATTTACCCCCAAAGCAGAACCCCGTGCTCTGAGTGAGAGGCATGGGTGGGTGCTGAGGTGCTGAGGACTCTGCCCGTATCTCCCCGCCCACCTGGGTTCCTGTGGCAAACAGGATAGGGCAGCCGAAACTGGTTTGGCTCAGTGGATAGAGCGTCAGCCTCTGGACTGAAAGGTCCCAGGTTCGATTCTGGTCAAGGGCATGTACCTTGGTTGCGGGCACATCCCCAGTAGGTGGTGTGCAAGAAGCAGCTGATTGATGATTCTCTCTCACCAATGTTTCTAACTCTCTATCCCTCTCTCTTCCTTTCTGTAAAAAAATCAATAAAATATATATTAAAGACAAGCAAACAAACAAACAAAAAACAAAAACAGAACAGGGCAGAAGGAGCACTCAGGTGGGCGTCAGGATACCCGGGTTTGGGTCCCGGCTCGTCAGTAACTCCCTGGTCCTCAGGCACCTCACCCTTCTAGCTGGGGGGTCACTGCACGGTGTACAGGGCCTCCCAGCTGCCCAGTCTGCAGCTCTGGGACCAGGCTGCGGAAGCCGCCCGGCCAGTCACGTGCTCTGGCACCAGCCAGGCTGCAGCCATGGAGAGCTGATGCGGAGATAGGCACTCCTCCTGGCCCAGCTCCTGGGGAATTTGACCCCGCTCCCCTCACCCACACGCCGGCTCCGACAGTCTTCCAAGGAAAACGCTGACCTCTGGCCTGCTTGGTTCCCGTTAAACAAAGAACTGCAAGCTGGTGAGCTGGGCCCGTCCTCCCGAGGCCGGGTCATCTTCCACCTGCCAGCTGACTCGGGCACGCCACAGCCCAGCTGCACCGCCCCGGGAGGGGCCCAGCGCTCCCAGTGTGGCCACGGCCCCACGTGACTCCAGTGGGAGGTGAGGGGTGGGTAGGGACCAGAAAGCAGAGTTTATGGGTCACCGCACCAGTGCACCGCCTGCCCTGCACAGCTGTCACTCAAATCAGGCTTCCAGGGCAGGATGCCCTCGACTTAACCGCTTCAGCTTGCTGTAGCCAAGCTCAGACTCCATTTCGGCCAGGCGGACTCGTCCCCAGTGGCCAGGAGGGCTTGCCCATGGTGCCCCTGGGCCTTACAGACGAGGCCTGCAAAGGGAGCCACCCTGTGCTCCTCTGTACGTGCTCCTTCCTTCCAACTCTGCTCCAGATCTGCTCTGCAGAAAGTCCTCCCTCCCGGTCCACCTTCGACGCACCGAACCTCACCAGCCTCATGCACATGATTTCAACAGCTACGTGGGTGTTTCTTTTTTTTTTCTTTTAATATATTTTATTGATTTTTTTACAGAAAGGAAGGGAGAGAGATAGAGAGCTAGAAACGTCGATGAGAGAGAAACATCGACCAGCTGCCTTCTGCACACCCCCTACCGGGGATGTGCCCGCAACCAATGTACATGCCCCTGACCGGAATCGAACCTGGGACCCCTTAGTCCATAGACCAATGCTCTACCGCTGAGCCAAACCGGTTTCGGCTACGTGGGTGTTTCTGAACTTGACAAATGTACAACATCTTGCAAGAGGGGGGAAAAAAAAAAAAAAAAAAAAAGCAAAACATCCTCGAATTCCCATATGTGTATCCAAGAACCCCCAGGGTCTGCATACCCCAGTGTGAGAGATACTGTCTTAAGAAACCAAAATCTAATTTTAGGGAAAATGCCTTTTAATTGCAAAGTAGAACTGCAGACGAGTTATCTTTATAACTGGTAGACGAATAGAAAGCATACTGCAAACACGCTCACAGAATCCGATGGGAACCAAGAGCCACACAGCTGTCACTCATTCATCCAATATTTACGGAGCCCTCCCGTGCGCCAGCCGACGGCCCTGGCCCTGGGACCCAGCGTGAACAGGACACTGTCCTCACCCTGCAGGAGCTGCTCCCGGTGGGGGAGGCAGTGAGGGAGGCAGCACACAAGTAAATGATGGAAGTGCTGACAGGGAAGAGCAGTGGAGAAGGCAGGCAGGGGACGAGGGGACGAGGGTGTTGGAAGGGCGAGTCTGACAGAGGATGGTCAGGAAATGGGGCCACAGCAGAGGCCTGACACTAAAGAAAGTGAAGAAGGGAGAGTGAGCTGGGAGTGATGGGGGGAGCAGCTCCAGGCAAGGGAACAGGGAGGAAGGGCCCCAGGGCAGGAGCAGCTGGGATCCTGGGAAGAGCAGAGGGACCTGGGGGTAGAGCGGTCATCGGGGGTGAATGGTGTGCCAGGCAGCGTGCCATGAATATGCATCTGACTTCATGGCACATGTGAAGAGAGGCCACTGGAGGTCGGAAACAGGAAGTGATGGGTTTTTCCTTTACTGCCTCCGTCCACTCCCAGGCCCTTTGTGTGCGTCTGGTGGCCCACTGCCGGCAGGCAGGAACGATGCTCCCCTACCTTCCGACACCTTCCCGTTAGCCTCTGGCCCAGGCCCCCTCACAGTGCAGCCTCGCTGGCCAGTGCCTCAATACAGAAAGGTGCTCCTGGGCTGGGGCGCGAGGAGCATTAGTTCTGGCAGAGGCGCCACAATGAAGAGAGGCAAGAACTGTGCATCTGTCCCAGACAGACAGGCCGGCCTGGAACTGCCCCCACCAGCCACCTAAGGCAGCTGTGCACAGGCGTGGCCTACCTCAGGGACACACCACAGGGAGGGGCCACGTGGGGCCTGAGGGGCCCAGGTGGAGGCTCCGGCAAGGCTGGTCCCCGCCCCCCACGCTGAGGCTCCATCCTGGGGAACGACTGACACCAGGCCCTGCCTCAGCATCACTCCAACAAACAACCTCTCACCTCCAGTGCAGCCACCACCCCAGGGGAGTCTCAGCTGCCCGTATCCATAGCAACCGGCCTCTGTGAGTTGCAGGCCCCAGAGGGAGGCAGCAGCACGCTCCTGCTGGAAGCCCTGGGCTCCTGGAGCAGGTGTCGCCGGCTTCCTCTCCCTGTCCGCAAGGTGCAAATGGGGACCACGCAGTGATGTGAAGATGGGATGTTCTCTGGGGCCCTAGTGGAAGCGCATCCTGCACAAAATCTTGCTTTTACATTTAAAAGCTGGGAAGCCAGGGTGGGGACAACCAGGAAATAAAACAAGGTCACACAGCTGGGAGAACTTGAGATGTTCTGTCCTCGGCGTCTCTGATGACACCCCACCCCACGTGCAGAGAAAACCCACGTCTTTACTTTTTAAAATGAATTAAAAATAAAAACACCAACGGTAAACACTTTGCTTTTTTTTTTCTCAGTTTCTTAAACGAGATAGCAGACTGGGGACCCTCGTTTCATCGTGACGCACCCCTTTTTGGTGAGGCCAGCAGAGCCTTCTGCTCTCCCTCAACCCCACAGGTTCTGGCTCACACCTGGGCAGGGATGAGGGGCTGCCTGGGGTGACTACAAAAGAGGTTCCTAGGTTTTCTTTTAAAATAAGTCATTCACGCTGAAACCGGTTTGGCTCAATGGATAGAGCATCGGCTTGGGGACTGAAAGGACCTGGGTTCAATTCCGGTCAAGGGCATGTGCCTTGGTTGCGGGCATATCCCCAATAGGGGGTAGGCAAGAGGGAGCTGACCGATGACTCTCTCTCATTGATGTTTCTAGCTCTCTATCTTTCTCTCTGTACAAAATCAATAAAATATATTTATTTTAAAAATAAGTCATTCACGGCCCCTGCTACAGAGATACAGACTGAGTCTATTTCCCAACCCTAGAAGAGTCTATTTTCAAACTCACAGAGCAGGCCTGGTTCAGACACTGGGCACATCAAGCAGCCTCACCCTGGGGGCAGGCTGGCACCACCAGCTGCTCCTGAGACCAGGGCCCACCCGCCATGAGAACCCCAACCCATCCGATCACTGGACAAAATCAAACCAGTTCAGAAAACACTCCTTCCTTTTACTTACAGGGAACTCATTCCCGCAGCTCCTCTCTCCTGAAAGATGCCATATCTTTAAATAAAAGCAGAACTAAGAAGTATACCCAACTAGATTCTCTTCTCTCCGTCCCTTTCTGCAACCTAAGGAAATAACTATTTCTCAAGTTCCAGTCTTCACTCTTCCTCTTTTATTTCTGTTAACCCTTACCTGAGGATACTTCTTTCCCATTGTGTTATTAGTTTTTTTTTTAATTTAGAGAAAGTGGAAAGGGAGAGAGACACACAGAGAGAAACATTGATGTGAGAGAGACACATCGACTGGCTGCTTCTGGCTCGTGGATTGAGCCTGCAACCAAGGTTAAGTGGAATCGAATCCGAGATCCTTCAGTCTGAGGGACAATGTTCTAACAACGGAGTTAAACCAGCCAGGGCTTCACTCTTCCTCTTGCCAAAGAACTATCCCCTATCTTCGAAATAAAAATAAAGCCCACCGTCCCCTATAAAGTTGAGAGAGAGAAAATGTATCATGTGGCTGCCCCCAATCCTATGAGAAAGCACACCTGGTGGGCCTCACAGAAGCAGACACCTGTGACCTAGGAGAAGGTCCATGTCCCCTCTACACTCTCCATCCCTGTCCTCCCCTCCCCACACTCCTCCTTCTGCATGCACAGGCGGGGTGCAGTGAGCCCAGCTAACTGTACCTGTCTTATGCTCTGGGGGTACAAAGACCATGCACATCAGGCACTCCGACAGGGTGGACACACGGTGGTGGTTGATATTAGCTATTACAGGCCCGATGCAGGAGATTCGTGAAAGGGGTTTGGCCCTCGAATCCCTGGCAGCTGCCTTGGCCCTCGCAGCCCCAGCTTTGTCCAGAAGGTAGTCTTGCTGTCTGGTCTAATTAGCATAATATCCTTTAATTATTATAGACTAATGGCCCAGTGCACAAAATTTGTGCACAGGTGTGTGTGTGTGTGTGTGTGTGTGTGTGTGTGTGTGTATGTGTGTGGTCCCTCAGCTCGGCCTGCACCCTCTCCAATCTGGGACTCCTGGGGGGGATGACTGACTGCGGGTTTAGGCCTGATCCCATAGGGACATTCCTCTCGCAATCTGGGACCACTGGCTCCTAACCAGTCACCTGCTGGCCTTCTTGCCCCCAACTACCCCCTCTTGCCAGCCTGATTGCTCCCAACTGCCCTCCCCTCCTGGTCTGATTACCCCTAACGGCCTCTGCCTCGGCCCCACCACCATGGCTTTGTCTGGAAGGTCTCCCAGTCTAATTAGCATATTATGCTTTTATTCGTATAGATTCTTTAGGAGGGACACAAATTTTCAATAATGTGTCATAGTTGAATTTAGCTCAGTACTGGCACACTGTCAGAATTTTAAAAAATTAAAAATGAAAATGTTCATTAGCTCTCATTAAAGAGGCTGCAGGCTCCTTTCCTGCTGGTCCCTGCTCTGTCCCCAGGCTACCTTGGCTTGCTCTGCCTGGGGACAGTTATCCTCACATGACCTTCTCTCTTCCCTTTCAGAAGAATCCCCATAAAATCAACCAGTGAAACGCTCCAAGAAGGCCAGTCTCTCCACATCCCGCCCCACCAGGTCTTGCCAGGCCTCCTGGATGGTGCTCAGGAGGCAACAGAACAATGAACCGGCAGAGGGATTCCAGCCGGTTCAATTAACACCCTCCCCGCTGGGCAGGTTTCCCTCCGGATGCCCAGATCTGCCGATCCCTCTTCCCTCTTCCCGCTTCTGGGAAACATTGACTGCTGCCACCGAATTGGGAAGAACCCACAGACCAAGCAGAAGGACCCGATGGGCCCAGGAAAGAAGACTGGCCAAGGGGAGGTGGTTGAGGCTGAGTGATTGGAACATAAGGATTCATGTCACTATCCCCTCTCCTTTCGTAGGTTGTGAAAAATAAAGCAAAACATTAATACTATGTTACCAGAACCAGGGCAAGAAGACGCAAAGGGTTGTCTTTTCAAATCATAGGGGGAACTCCAGGCCTAGACTTCCAGTTAAAATAAAAGGTCCGGGAAATTTCTCTGGCTCGTTGGCACTGGAAGGTCCAAGGAGCATGTGGGTGGTGTATGGAAATGCCATTGGCCTCTGTGAGCTTGGGCAAGTCCCTTAGCTCCTCAGCTCCCTCACCCTTAAAACGCAGGTCCTGTCCTCACAGAGCCCCTCTATAAACATGGCAGCCCTTGAAGAGTGCCTACCCAGCCAGGGTCTGGAAGCAGCCCACGTGCCCTTCAGGAGGTGAGTGGATAAAGAGCTGGGGTACATTTACACAATGGAATACCACTCGGCCATAAAAATAAAAAAAAATAAGAAATCTGGCCCTATCCATCCTCTGCTAACTGAAATAAGCCAGTCAGGAAAGACAAATATCCTGTGATTTCACTTTTATGTTAAATCTAACAAATAAAATAGCCAAAACCGGTTTGGCTCAGTGGATAGAGCGTCGGTCTGCGGACTGGAAGGTCCCAGGTTTGATTCCCAGTCAAGGGCATGTACATTGGTTGCGGGTACATTCCTGGTGTGGGGTGTGCAAGAGGTAGCTGGTCGATGTCTCTCTTTCATCGATGTTCCTAGCTCTCTCTCCCTCTCTCTCCTCTCCCTTCCTCTCTGTAAAAAATCAATAAAATATATTTTTTAAAAATCTAATGAATAAAATAAACTGGCGAACAAAATAGGTCCAGAGGCATGGATGCAGGGAGCAGACTGCAGGGGGAAGTGGGTGGAGGGGACGGGAAGAGATTAATAAAGAACCTATATACATGTAGGCATAGCCCAGAGACGCAGACCTGGAACTCCAGGGTAACCCGTCCCCAGGACAGCGGCTTCCCTACCTTCCTGGATGCAAAGAATGGCTGTGACAATGAACCCTGGGACAAGGCCTGCAGCAGGAAAGGCCATCCCTCCCCCCCCCCGCCCCTCCACACACATGACCCAGGGCTTCCCTTCCGGAATCCCACATCCATTTCCTAACTGAGAGCCATCCGCCATATCTCGAGTGCCTCAGCCACAGGCCAGAACTCCCGCAAATCTCTTTTTACAATTTCTCTGGACTGACTGCCGAGGCAGAGGGGGGTCCTCCCCACCGCAGACCCTGGTACCCAGGTCCACACACCGGGGAGAGGAGGCTGAAGGGCTCAGGGCAGGATGAAGAGGTGCAGAGGGTGTGAGTCTCACAAGACTCTCCCCTGAGGGGTATCCGTCACGGGAAGGGGCCCCAGGACCACACGGCACACACAGAGGCTGGAACGGGCAAACCAAACACACACGGACCGGAAGCTGCGGGACTGCCGGGGCAGGGCCCTGGGGAGGCTGGCGGCAAAGGGGATGAGGGGACATGTAAGGCGATGCAACCGTCTACATCTTGATGGAGTGGGGGTTACATGGGTGCACGTACTTGTCAAAACCCACCTAACTGCCCTTAAAATGAATACATTTTATTGAATGTAAATTATACCTCAATTCAGATTTTAGAAGTTAAAAAACCAAACCCCTAAGAGCTAGGGAAGAGAGTCCCATGCTTTAGTAGTAACTTAGGAGGCAGGAAAGATAGCAATACATCCCAGAGGACTGTATTCACCCAGAGATTGTACGCTAAATCCAAGAGGCCTGCAGGCCCCGCCTGCCTCCACCTCCCCACCAAGCCCAGAATTTCCGAGTCAGGCAGACAAGGACCCCATCACACCTGACTCAGGGGATGGAACTTAAGAGTTCCGATGCTCCCTCAGAACTACTTAGTAACATCCTGTCTTTGACGGGGATTTGTGGAGGGGGGTAGGGGGCAGGGGGGCAGGTCCTACCCTTGGCTCTTGGAGTATGCTTAGCCCATTGCCTGTCACTTACGTTCTCCTGACAAAGGGCGGGTGAGGGGAGCTGAGGGCCATTGGGGGGAGGCGGGGGGGAGCTGCGAAGAGCCAGGGCCCCGGACTGAGGCAGCTGTAGCCATGGTCCATGCAGGCTTCCAGCCCTCGGGCCTCCTGGCCAACCTGCAAACCATCTGCACAATGTCCCCTCGCGGCTTGTTTTTCAGGAGGTGAAGTATTCTGACTCAAATCCTGACAGGTCCCTGTTCTGTTTTCCTTTCCCTCCACACAGTCCACCTCAGGCCTGTGGACTGCGGAGTCTGCCCACTCCTGGTCTAACCTGGAGGCGGAAGGAATGGGGAGGCTGGGGCTGCCCTCTTCCCTTCACGGTGCACAGCCAGGGGATGGGGACACAGGAGGAAGGGACGTGAGCAGGACGCTTGGATTTGCTCGGCGGGAAAGCCAGCATTCAAGGTGCCTGCACTCACATCCGCTCCCCAGCCCACTTTCTTCCCGAAGCTGCACTCAATCTCTGCCTCTCCCCCTTAACCATAGGGCGACCGGAGGCAAGTCACCATCCTCATCATTCCCCTCTACAGACGGACGGGACTTCAGCATCTGCCTCACCAGGTCACGGAAGGGATGAGGAGGACATCCATGCATCCCCAGCACAGGGCAGTGACGGGGGACAGACAGAAAGCAGAAGCCATCCTCCTCCACCCGCGCCACACCCCCCCCCCCATTCTGACCCTACCCACCCAGAGCAATGTGGGAAAGTGATAATAGACGTGGGCTGACCCCACACCGGGCCCGCCTTTAGCTTCCAATGCCGGGGGAACATGCAGTGTTAGCACGGGAATGAGAATGTGGCCTCCAAGTCTTTCCAAATGTCAACAGATGTTTGCTTTCGGCACCAAGTGTCCCGGATTCACGAAATGATGAACTGGATGGTGGGACTGGGCCAAGGCAGAGGTGGGAAGGGGAGAGGGGCGCTGGCAGGAAAAGGGGGCCCTGCAGTCAGGAGGAGGAGCCGAAGGCGGGGAGAGAGAGGTGGACATAGGATGGTGGGTTAGAAATGCAGGGCCCTGGGGAGGCCGTCACGGGTGGAATCAGCCGTGATTCGATCCTCAGGCCCCCAAAGAGCTGGACACCAGCTGAGCCATGTCCCATGAAGTAAGAAATGAGGCATAAGCTGGCAGAGGGCTCTCACCTCCAGGGGCCAGAACTAAACGGGGTGGAGGGCAGCCAGGAGCAAAGCCCTGCACCTGGAGCATCTCCCTCGACTGGCTCTTGGGGCGGCCAATGGGGGTGGCAGCAGGAGCAGCCAGGGGACTGCTGGGGGGTTAACCTGTCCCAGAGGAGCAGCAGGAAACAGAACGACTGGCACTCGGTGCGGGTGTGTACGTGCAAGGCTGGGCCTGGCGTAGGACAGCGTAGGACCCTGGAGGGTGAGGGGGGGAGTTGGTGGCAGAGAGACCCAAATGGCCACATGGCCTCCTGTGCTAAATGGTTTCACAGATGAGTTTATTTATCTTCCAAAAGTCCGAGAGGCAGGCGCTATTATTATCACACTCGGCAGACAAGGAAACTAGGAGTCACGGCTCGGGGTGGAACTGGGACTGGAACCAGGCAGCCTGGCTCCACACCCACGTGTCTGGCACTCCACCACCCGCTCCGAGCTGCACCCACCCATCACTGCAGCAAGTCGCACAAGCACACACACATGCACACATACATGCACACATGAGTACATGCTTACACACAAGCGCACACACACAAACACACATGTACACACAAATACACATGCACACACACTGCCCCATTCTTCCCAAGGCTGAGGACTTCCTGGATGAAGGAGACATATCTGACCGGAGGGAGAAAACAAAACTCCACAAATCCCAGGCTGCCCGGAACTCCCTGGGAGTTCCCTCTGGCCCCCTGTCCCGCCCTGGGGATTCTCCAGCTCCCGGCCTTCCCCACCCCAAATCTCAACAGTTGGTGGGCCTTGAAGCTGCTGGTGGTTAATCCACAGCATCTCTGTGGACAGGCCACTGAGAGGAAATCCCTCGAGTGGTCGCCCACGTGGAGTCTAGCAAGAAGGCTGGACGCTTCTGAACAGTCTCCGAGGAAGAAGGCCCGCTGACTACCCAGGTCTGTCCTTGCATCGGACCTCACTCCTGTGCCCACCAGAACCATGTATGTTGCTGCCTTCAACAGGGAGGCCACACGACATAAGGGTGCCAGGAGAGCCTGAGCCGGTTTGGCTCAGTGGATAGAGTGTCAGCCTGTGGACTAAAGGGTCCTGGGTTCAATTCCAGCCAAGGGCATGTGCTTCACTTGTGGGCTTGATCCCCTGGAGGCAGCCAATCGATGCATCTTGCTCATCATTGAAGTTTCTCTCTCTCTCCCTTCCTCTCTAAAATGAATAAAAATATATGAATAAAAAGGGGAAGGGGGCTCCAGGAGACCAGGCCCTGGGACCGGGGGGAACCTGGCTGGGTCTGACTGCGCGGGGTAACTTCCTGGGGCTCGGTTTTATGGACTCAGGAAGGAGGACAGCACCGGTTGTCGGGAGAGTTACCTGAGAGGACCAACGTCAAGTGCTCGGAGCACTGCCTGTCCGAGGAACCTCCAAGTGGACAGTCGCCACGGTGACAGCTGTTGATGGGGTTCCCATCGCTGGGAAGGCCACCTTCCTCCCGGGACACCAGGAGCGGACAGCCTCGGAGAGGGGAGTGCCCATGCAGGACGCGGCCTGCCTGCCTGCCCGATGAGGAAGGCCTTGTCGCTGAACCTCCTCCAGCAGCGGGCACCCAGGAAACCTAGCCAGTGGGATCTCTGAAAGGCTGGTGGAGAATGCTGGGTCGCTCCTCCGGGCCAGGTGCCTGGACGGGCGGAGTTGGTTGGGTAAACCACACCCCACCCCGTCTCCAGCTGTTTCAGCAGTTCCCACACCCTCTCTAAGCAAGTGGAAGAGACCCAGCCCAGCACGGCCATCTCAGACACAGTGCTCTCAGGAGCATGCGGATGCTTCCAATAGTCACTGCTCCTTCAGACTGACGGGGTGGGGGTGGGGTGGGGGTGGGGGTGAGTGTCCACAGCATGCCCAGGAGTGGAGGGCCCAAGAGGGGCTACACTGCTTGCAGAGCCTCCTCCTCAGCCCACCGCCAAGGCCAGGCCCGGCGGGCAGTGCCGGGGTGCCTGCCAAGGAAGCTGCACTGTCTGCTCCGGGCACAGGGGGGCAGGGGCAGCCCCGAGTCCCTGGCACTCTGTCCGGGGTGGGGGTGGGCGGTTCTGGCCTGCCTTTGGGATGGCTGTCCTCTTCTGGTCTGAGCTAAGGGATGCGGTGTCCCTCCCATAACCTAGAATCAACCCGTTCTGGCGCCCACCCAGCCCCGAGCCTTCCTGAGTGAAGTAGGGTAACTGGATCGTCAATCCAACCCAAAACTTAAAGTCACAGGTCCCACCTCTGCCCAGGACAGACTGTCCCAGCCACTGGCCTCCTTCCCCTCCCAGCTCACAGCCAAGTCGGCGCACATCTTAGACAGAGCCGCCTCGGGCCCAGGGTTTCCTGACTCAGGGCAGAGCTGGGCCAGAGCCACTTGCAAAGGTCAAAGCAGGCAGCGCCAGCTCCTGACGGAGCCAGGAGATGTCGGCCCTGGCTTTCTCCTTGCTTTGGCTCTGCTCTAAGTGACAGACAACCAAGGCTCCCTTGAATCCGGAACCTGCTCTTTATCCCTAGAAGCCAGCCGAGAGCAAAAGGACCTGTTCTCATTTCTTCCCAGTCGGGAGCTCTAGATTCCGAGAGCCAGAGAGACACAGACGAAGAGGGCCGGCCGGGCTGCAGAGAGGGCTGCTTTGGGATGTTGGAGATCAGAGCAACATCCAAGGGCTGAGCAAACATAACAGCTGAAGGAGAGGAAGGGAGAGGCTCAGCGTTCACTGGACACGTCGCAGAGTTAGCGTGGCCTTGGCAAGGAGATGCACAGCCTTAAACTCTCCCTCTGCCAGAACGCTCTTCAGCGTCTCACTTCCCCAGACGCCTCCATGCCTCGGACCGGAGCTCCCCTGCCCACCACACCCGGGCTTGGAAGCCTGCGGCCTGCCTCTTCCCTTACATCTCAGCGCATTCACTATAATCGCCAGGAAGCGTCTTTCGGACCTTGCACACGATTCCAGCAGCGTTAGGAAATGGTGAACAATCTAACCCACGCCACTTCGGAGCCGTGGAAAGCCAAAGCAGAGGGCTCACCTGGAAGGGGGTGGGAGGCGGGGGGACAGAAGGCCAAGAAATAGGACCGCGTTGACCATCCTACCTCTCTCCTGATGGAGTGGTGGTCGAGCTCACGCAGCGTCTTCTCAAGCTCCCTCCATGGGGACGAGCGGGGAGGGAAAGCTAGGCGTTTCTGAGACCCCAGGCCATGCAGCGGACAGATGCGGGCCTGAGCCAAACCCCTGGGAGGCTGGCCTCCGAGCAAACACGGCAGCCCCGCCAGACGCGGAATCGAAACAGTCCCTGGTCTCCCAGCTCCTCGCCACGCCCACCCGCCACCTCCCCAGCCCTCCGTGGCATACACAGGGCTTTATTATCTCAAGCCCACCACGTCCTCTGAGGGTGCCATGAATGGAACGCCACACAATACCCTTGTTTATTAATAGCCACCCCACTCGGGCTGGCTCACTCAATCACCGCTGGGTCCCCCTCATGCATAATGGAGGAGTTGTACGGCCCATGACACAAGCCAGGCTGTGCTGTGCGGGCTCCGAGGGAACAGACGGAGAGAGGTACCAGGCCGGGCCAGGCTCCTCGAGGCAGGGGGTGGGGTGGGGAACAGATCCCCTGGTTAAGGTTCGGAGACGTCATGTGTTGAGGGGGAGCAGCGTGGCGTGGGTGGTACCAGCCCTCCCCCATATGCATGCCGTACACAAGCCCAAGCCAGCGGTGGCAGCGGGCCGGGTAACATTTACCCCACACCCACCCTGCCCCTCCAAGGCCATGCGCCGGCCCCGAACAGACAACAGCTCTCCACAAGTTCAGATCCAGCCCACTGGCCACCTCTGCTCTAGGGCCTTGGGACTCTTCCACGCGACATGTTTGATTATAGCCTTGACGATGGCCCTCACCCCGCCAGCACTCCGAGCTTCCTCAGGATACATAACTCCGTCCCCTCAGCTGCACCTCATGAGACTGCTTCCTTTCACTGCACATCCCGTCCCGCCTCCCCTGTGAGGGTCGGACCTCAGTGGGGCAGGCTCCCTCTCGGTCCTCCTATCCTCTGCTGAGCATGTGCTCTGATAACATCCTTCCGAAGTCGGAAATACATGGCAAAGTCTGAGCAATGCTGATGCCCTTTATTCCCTAAGTTCCGTTTCTGGGAATAGATATTAAGTAAGTAATCAAAGATAATTATAATATTGAAGTCACACAAATGTTCATCAGAATATTGTTTATAATGGTAAAAAACAAACAAACAAACAAAAAAACCAGAAACAACCTAAACAGCCATCACTGGGAGAAATGATAAATAAACTGTGGCATGCCTGTGGCTTGGCAGACAGGAGAGCGTGGGAAGAAGGGTGCTACAGCCAGATGAACTGGGCTCTGTCACGTGTTGCTGTATTACCTGGGCCAAGTTACCCAGCCTCTCTGGGCCCCACTCTCCTTATTTGTATCATTGGGATAATAACTAGAATATCAACCTCCATTTACAGAGTCAGTGCCTAACACATATGGTACATGCTAATAAAAAGAAAAAAATCTTTGTTTCTTACTGTCATCAGCAATGCAATATTATATCGTTATTAAAATAGTGAAACAATACCTAAGAATACTAGCAATATGAAAAGTTATTAAGTAAAAGAAAAAGATCACAATAATAGAACAACCATGGCTATCCTGGGTAGTGACATTACAGATAATTTGCATTCTTTTCATTTTCTACATTTTCTGCAAAGAACATAAATTACTCGTGCTGGTGAGAACAAGTGTTTGTAGTGTATGGCAGTGTTTCCCAACCTTCTCTCATGATGAGAATCTCCTGGTGGAGTTGTTAAAACACAGATTCCTGAATCCCAACTAAGAAGTGCTAAACTAGAATTTTTGGGAACATATAGGTAAAATTGTATACTTAACTAGTGCTCTAACACAGATGTTATATACAGAGCACTAAGTTAGGTATGCAATTTTACCTATATGTTCCCAAAAATTCTAGTTTAGCACTTCTTAGTTGGGATTCAGGAATCTGTGTTTTAACAACTCCACCAGGTGATTCTCATCATGAGAGAAGGTTGGGAAACACTGGTGTATGGTGCCCAGAGCAGAACGTGATTCCGGCACCGAGCGCAGGCGGCCCTGGCCCTGGCCCGGCCCTCCCCTGAGGAAGTGCACCTTGAGCATCACATCACATCGCTGCCTCTTACTGAGCTTCAAGTCAGTCACCCAGCCACCTGGCCCCAGCCCCGGCCCTCTTCCCCGCCTCTCCTGGCCCTTGCCCGGCTCTTCCCAGGGACTCTTCCGCCATTTCTCTGGCCTCTAATGACCACAGGGCTAGTGCAGCTTGTGAGAGCGTGAGAAGGAGAAAGGCACAACCAGGGTGGAAGGTGCGGCCCAAAGGCTCACAGCTGAAATGGGGGCGGGGGGGTGCCATGGCAGGCAGAGGCAGCCCCTTTTCCCTATCGACAGGGTATAGAGGGGTTAATGGAGAGAACGGATTTATCCTGCGTTGAAGAGGAATACTAGGAAGTAAGATTCTGAGAAAATTAGGCAAGTATCTATATTGGGGGTGTCCAGTGGGTAGCTACCCTCACACCCCTGCCCCCACCATTGTTGCTTCAGGATGGTACCCTGGTTCTTCTCATGAAGCAGCCATGCTGGCCACCCCCTCAGACCACCTGCAGGTAACAGCCCCTTTATCGACCCATGAAGACTGCCCAGTGGCTCTCGGGGGGGGAGGGGGGGGCGCGGGCGGGTGGGCAAGCAGAGAGAAGAATGCAGTGGGGCAGAGCGCTGCCAGGGCTTTGGGTAGCTGGAAAGTGGGTCACATTTGCAGAGGGCAGCCCACACCAGCACAGAAGGGCTGGAGCAACAGGGGGAGCTCCCTGCTGTCCCAGCAGGCAGCCAAGTGGCGCTCCTCACCCACCCCCATGGGGTCACTCCCCTGCCACCCACGGCCCCCTCCTAAGAGGATTGGTATGCCACGCCCAGCCCACCCGCTCTTCCACACCAGGACTGGTCAGCAATAATGGGCTCTGCCACGTGGCCAGGGACTATCCACGGAATCGAGGGCTCAGGGTGGGGCTGGGCGAGCCTGAGGCCCTCAAACTGTTTGTGATCCCCTGTGGCGGAGAGTCCGGTCTTGTCTCTGTGTATATAATCCTCACTTTCTAGAATAGAAAGCAAATTCCAGTGCAACAGGAAACTCGCTGCAGTGAAGGGTTCTGCCTGGAGTGTTTAAATAGAAGCTGGTGGCCAAACCCGGTTTGGCTCAGTGGATAGAGCATAGGCCTGCAGACTGAAAGGTCCCAGGTTCGATTCCGGTCAAGGGCATGTACCTTGATTGTGGGCACATCCCCAGTAAGGGGTGTGCAGGAGGCAGCTGATCGACGTCTCTCTCTCATCAATGTTTCTAACTCTCTATCCCTCTCCCTTCCTCTCTGTAAAAAATCAATAAAAAATATATATTTAAAAAATAAAATAAATAAATAAATAAGTAGAAGCTGGTGAACCTGTCAAAGTTGCTGCTGAAATCCCAGCACTGAGACCTTGGGTCACCTCGGCTGCGAGAAACCGTCCAGAAGCAAGTGGCTCAGAGTTGAGTCTGGGAGGAGAATGTGAGGGCCCCTGCGCAGCCTGGCCTGGGTCTCTGTGAGACTCTGAATAGCCAAAGCATTCTTGAAAAAGAACAGAGACTCATATTTCCCCATTTCAAAGCCTACCATAAACTAGAGTAGCTTGGATGGGTGTGGTACTGGCATAAGAACAGGTAAGATCAATGGAATAAATTGGAATCCAGAAATTAACTCACATCTCTACGGCCAATTGATTTTTGACAAGAGTGCAAAGTCCACTCAATGGAGTAAGAATAGTTTCTTCAAAAACGAGGCTAGCTGGCTGGATTTACACATGCAGAAGAGTGAGGTTGGCTCCTACCTCACACCACATATAACAATGAACTCCAAAGGGATCAATCAACTACCTAAATATAAGAGTCCAAACCATAAGACTCTTAGAAAAAAATTAGAGGTAGATCTTCATGGCCTTGTGTTTGCTAATAGAGTCTTAGATGTGGCATCAAAAGCACAAGCAACAGAAGAAAAAAACAAATAAATTGCACTTCATTAAAATTTAAAGCTTCTGTGCATCAAAGGGCATTCTCAAGAAAGGGAGAAGATAGCCTGTAGAATGGGGGGAAATATTTGCAAATCACACATCTGGGCACAGTTCGCTACACAGAATATAAAAAGAACTTTTAAAACTCAACAACAAAAAAGGTAAGCAAACCAATTTAAAATGGGCAAAGGATTTGAGAGACATTTCTCAAAAAAAAAAAAAAAAAAGACATACAAATGACTAACAGCAAATGAAAGGAGGTTCAATATCACTCGTCATTAGGAAAATGCAAATTAAGCCATAATGAGATGTCAATTTATACCTGCTAGGATAGTTATAATCAGTAAAATTGAAAATAATAGCATTGGAGAGGATGTTGACATATTGGCACGCTCCTACATTGCTGATGGGGATGCAAAAGGGGAAACCACCATGGAAAACAATTTGCAGTTCCTCAAAAGTCAAACATAAAATCTTCACATAATCCAGCAATTCCTTACTCCAAATAACTGGATACAGGGATTCAGGTACTTACAGACCAGGACGCACCAAAGCATCTCTCACTGTAGCCAACAGGCAGAAACAACCCAGGTGTCCATCATTGGATGAATGGAAAAATAAAATGTGGTCCATCCATGCAATGAGATATTATTCAGCCACAAAAAAAGGAAGAAGTTCTGATACTTGCTTCATCAATGGACCCTGAAAACATTATGCTAATTGAAATAATCCAGAAACAAAGTCAGACAAATATTGTATGATTCCACTTAGTAGGAACGATCTGGAATAGAATTCATAGACAAAGTAGAACAGAGTTTATCAGAGGTTAGAGGAAACAGGAAATGAGGAGTTACTGCTTAATGTCACAGTTTAGATGTGGGATGACGAAAAGGTTTGGAGATACAATAGTGATGGTTGCACAACACTATAAATAATGCTAAATGCCACTAAACTATATACTTGAAAGTGTTAAAATGACATTTTTATTATATATATATTAGATGCCCCTTGCAGGAAGATTCCTGCAATAGGGCTTCCTGGTCTCCGCTGCCCCATCAGATTCTCTCCCTTCTCTTTGCCCCCCTGCTTTCCTTCCTTCTCCAAAGCCCCGCCCCTGATAGCTTCTCTTCCTTCTCCCCACCCCACCTGCTTCCCTTCCTTCTCCCCCACCCTACCTGCCTCCCTGCCTTCTCTTCCCCCTCCCCGTCTTGCTTGCTTCTCCACAGCTTTGCTCCCTTCTGCAGTGCTTGACTTCTTTCTACACTGTCTTCAGTCTTTGCTCTGGCTTGGATATGCAAAGTAACTGCCATCTTGGTTGGGTTAGTTTGCATACTCACCGTGATTGGCTGGTGGGCATGGCTTGTGTACAGTCAATTTGCATATTAGAGAGGATTAAAGGCCGTTGCATGATATTCATGCAAGAATAGGCCTTCCTTTCCCTGGTTTCACTCCCTGCCACCAGAGAGCCTGCAAGTCAGTCCTCACTCCCGGCCATCCAGAAGCCTGAAAGTCCTCACTCCCGGCCATCCAGAAGCCTGAAAGTCCTCACTCCAGGCCAGAGCATCACTCCTGTAGCTCCCTCTACTGCCCACCCTCCTGCTCAGAGCATATGCAAATTAACTGCCATCTTTGTTGGGTTAATTTGCATACTCACTCCTGATTGGCTGTGGATGTAGTGGCGGTACGGTCAATTTACATGTTTGTCTATTATTAGATAAGATATGTATATAGTCACTGCAATATAAAAATGTTTAAATCACAGCAGCGTCCTTCTCTGCTTTGCTGTGAGACCCACCAATATCTGACCCCAAATAAATGATTGCCGGGACAGAGGAGACAAAGACATGAAACCGTTTTCAGAGGCGGCATTTCCCTGAGGAGGACGCTCTTCAAACTTGGAGGGAGTTACTGGGTGATGGGATGGTGGAGGAATCTATTCTTGGCTCTGAGATTCTGCTGACCTTGTCATCCACTTCTCGGGCCTGCTTATAAAATGGGGACAGTGCCACCAGCCTTCAACCTGCTTCCGAAATCCCGCAAGAAACCGACTACACTTCTCTGACCCTTCACTGCTGACTTCAGCTTTTTGAACGAGGACGAAAAACACCACCCACCACCTAGTAGGTCACACAGACCCAGCTCATTGGTCTGCTGGATTTGCCCAAAACTTCTCTGCCAGATCTCCTTCGCTGGCTTACTACAACCTTGGAAAGACGGCCCTGAGTCGTCCAGGCTGAAGCAAGAGGCATGCTATTTTTAAATGTTTAAACCAACTCACCAAGGTACCAGTTCACCTGTACTTCTTACCAGCTTCCTTCTCCTCACACTGCCCCTCCCCCCCCAAATGAAGAATATTCCAAATGCAAAGTCTGTGCATGGTCCCTTCCCCAGCCAGCCTCATGGCTGGGTAACTGTCGACCCTTAAGGAAATGGGGAGCTTGGCTAAGCCTTGTGCTCCTTCATAGCCCCTCTCCTACCCAGCAGCTGTGCAATACTATTTTGTGTTAACCATCCCAACACATCTCCAGGTTGTATTTTGGACGTCATTTCCAGAAAGCTCCTAAAATGCGTATCTTTCTTCGATTTCCTGGAGGTGCACATAATTCAATAAGCATTCACATCGCCTTCCTATTGTAGGCGTTAAAGCCTTCCCACGGATCTTTTAAGGGAACACACCAGAATTTATACATTGAAATGAGTGCTGTCTCTTCAAAGAAGTCCCCTCGGGGGGCGGTGTGCATATTCCAGCAACGCAGGGCCTGTGCCCAGAACATTCCTGAAGCTTCCTTTTGGAACCGCTTTCAAAGCCTGGAGCGTATTCTTTTGATGGGGCCGCGATGGCACACATCTTTTTTCTTTTCTTAAGCTGAAGGAGAGAGCCAAGAAAGGAAAGATGGCGGGTGATGCAGTTGGGGGTACTGATCATAGCCAAAGGAAAGATCTCCAAAGACTATTCCTAGGGCGTGAAACTAGGTTCTGAGCCAACTCCATCTCAGCCCCCACATGGTGCAGCTCGGGGTAAGGAAGATCGGGTACCACCGTTAAAATCAATTAGGAATCCTTCCTTTGTCACCTAGACTCTGCGTGTGCACCCACGCCGTGTCCTGACCAGGGGCTAAGGGCCAGAAACTTTCCAAAAGTGGCTGCCAAAGGTGAGAGCCCGGAGTGGGCTGCTCCCTTTGTCAAAAGAAGACAGACATTGTAAAGAAGTGGGCAGAGCCCTAGCCAGTTTGGCTCAGTGGATAGAGCGTCGGCCTGCGGACTGAAAGACCTGGGATTCGATTCCGGCCAAAGGCACATGCCAGCATTTCGGGGCGTGCAGGAGGCAGCCGATCAAAGATTCTCTCTTCATCATTGATATATATATATATATATATATATATATATATATATATATATATATATATATATATATGCCTTCCTCTCTGAAATCAATAAAGAAATATATTTTTTTTTAAAAAGAAGAAGAAGAAGAAGAAGAAGAAGAAGAAGAAGAAGAAGAAGAAGAAGGAGGAGGAGGAGGAGGAGGAAGAGGAGGAGGAGGAGGAGGAGAAGAAGTGGGAAGAGACTGGAATGATCCTGTGACCCAGAAATTCCATTCTTAAGTATAAACCCCAAAGAACTGAAAACAGGTGCGTACACAAAAACCTGTACACAAATGTTCGTAACAGCACTATTTACAAGAAACAACTCACATACCCGTTAATAGACGAATGGCTAAAGGAAAGGTGGAATATTATATGGGCACAAAAGAGAATAAAGTATGACACCGGCTACAATGTAGACAGACCTTGAAAACATGGTCACTGAAAGAAGCCGGACACAAAGGCCACACACTGCATGATCCCATTGACATGAAGCACGCAGCTGGGCCAGGCGGCAGAGACCAGAACAGAGTGGTGGCTGCTAGGGGCTGGGGGCGGGGGAATGGGGAACGACTGCTCAGTTGGTAGGGGGCTACCTTGTGTGATGACGAAAACATGCTAGAACTGGACAGCGATAATTGTGTACAACATTGTGGCCGAAACCAATTTGTCTCAGTGGATAGAGCGTCGGTCTGCGGACTGAAAGGTCCCAGATTCGATTCCGGTCAAGGGCATGTGCCTTGATTGCAGGCACATCCCCAGTAGAAGGTGTGCAGGAGGCAGCTGATCAATGTTTCTCTCTCATTGATGTTTCTAACTCTCTATCCCTCTTCCTTCCTCCCTGTAAAAAATCAATAAAATATATATTAAAAAAAACACACACACACAAAACATTGTACCTGTACTAAACGCCACTGAACCGCACACTTTTAGATGGTTAAAATAGTAAATTTGTGGATTTTACTACAAAAAGTGTGTGTGTGTGGGGGGTGGAATTGCCACGCTAATGTATGGCAGAAGCATGGCATGCGGAGGGCGGTGTGTGGCCCTGGCTGGCAGCGCTCACAGGCGGCAGTGCTGGGACCCTCCCAGACAGACGTAGGGTGATGCGGGGACACCGGCCCGCACACCAGGGACAACCAACGTGCACCTGGCCCTCCCCACAGCAAAACCATCAAACTCACCTCAAACGCTTTTCAGTGAGGACACCGCAGAGCCTCGGGTGAAAAAGCATCCCCAGTGGGGAGGAGGGGGGACCTGCAGGAGATAAACCCATAGGAGGACGTGTCTGATTCACTTGGGTTCCCTGTCGGCTCTAATCTCTGCCTGCAGCGGTGGCTGGGCCATCGGATGAGGGCATCGCTGGCTGCTTTCTCTCCGGGCCACAGGGCCCGAGCTGTGGGCTGAGGAGGGGGCGGGGCAGGAGCTGTCCCTGCTCTGGAGACGAGGCTCTTTCACCAGCAGCTGTTTATCGTGAGGGCAGCCCAGGCCACGCTGCTCTGCAGGACACCCCTCCCTTCCCGCTCAGCCCCGTGGGGCTCACAGCTGCTCCCAGGCCCATCTGCACACGCAGCTCCAGCTCCATCAGGAAACTCACACCAGCCAGGCAGCTGAGGCCGGTCGCCAAGCCCCCAGGCCCCTGGGCAGCCTCCAGCTTAGGGGTATGTTGTCTTCATCTCTGTGCACGAGGGTTTACAAATTCAGAGAACAGACTAGACCCTTAGCAGCAATTACAGGACTAATGACATTACGTCTTAAATGGTTATGAGAGACCCACATCCCTTATTCGTTGTGACAGCCAGTGAACCAGGGGAGCAGTGAATTGTAATGGGCATGAAAAAATAACTGCAAATTCAACGGTCTCAGCGGGTGAGGCTCGGGGCAGCTGTCGGACGAAGACCCAGCCTCTGGGAAAGACTGAGAGGTCCATGCGGGAGCATGCGTGGCGTGAGGGATGCTTCCAAGGCCCGAACAGACTCCCCTCAGTTCACTGCGCTCCGCAGCATAGATATCCACTGGGTCCCTCTGTGCTGCCCCATGAGCATACAGCATGCGGAGGGTCACAGACGTCCTGCTAGCTGCACGCTCCTGGCATGTTCCTGTCCAGCAAGGCCAGGGGGATGGAAGGAAGGACCACTGCCGCAGCCGATGATGGGCAGTGCCAGGGATGGGCAGTGCCGAGATGACTCACCGAGGGGCTGAGGCAGGGGACGGCCCTCCCAGCTGCCGTGCTAGAGCAGACCTCTCCCAGGACCTAGCCACCTAACCTCAAGTGTGGTCAGAAGACAGTGCACCCAGCCGAAACCGGTTTGGCTCAGTGGATAGAGCATCGGCCTGTGAACTGAAAGGTCCCAGGTTCGATTTCAGTCAAGGGCATGTACCTTGATTGCGGGCACATCCCCAATAAGGGGCGTGCAAGAGGCAGCTGATTGATGTTTCTCTCTCATCGATGTTTCTAACTCTCTATCCCTCTCTCTTCCTCTTTGTAAAAAATCAATAAAATATATTTTTTAAAAAGAAGAAGACAATGCATCCAACTTGTGAGAAGGTGTCGCGAGACGGGCTGAGAAAAACAGCAGCACCTGGGCCCCGGGCACCTAGGTCGGAGGCCTGACAGCTGGAAAGCCAGTGAGATGACTCCAGAGGGTGTTTCCAAAAAAAAAAAAATACAGGTCAGGCCACGACCCTGCTCATCTTCCTGGGGTCACGCAGGGGTGGGGGAGGGGCTGCTAAAGCTGCTGTGAGCCCCACACTGAAAGAGGCAGGAAGGTTCCACTCCACCAAAAAGGCTCCCCAGACCCACGAGAAAAATGAGGGGGCAAGGGAGGGAGGGAGAGAGGCGTGAGTGAGGAGCAGCAGCTCTGAGAGGAGACTGTCAGGCCAGCCACTCAGAGCTGGCCTGTTGCCATGACAACGCCCTCCTGCATGGTATCCAGGAATAAATTATTGATCATGGACACTGCTCCCCGCCTCCCCAGAAGCCCCCGGTGCCCTCTTTGTTGCCACTGTCACTCTCCCTTCCCCCCACATGTTCCGTGTTTGCCTGGGAGTCACTCTGAAGCCACACAGGAGCCCAGGAGAATCTCCAGGCCCCTCCCCCACCCCTTCCCGGTGTCTCTGCCTCCCTGGCTGTTACAGGGCATCCTTGCTGCTCTGACCACCTGCTAGGGGCTGAACTGAGTCCCACACAACAATAGCACTGGATGTGGGCTGGATTTTGGCCCTTTAGAGAGGTTTAGTAAGGTAAAATGAGATCCATAGGATAGGCCCAAGTCCAATATGACTGGTGTCCTTATAAAGAGAGACACAGACACGTGCAGGGAGAAATCCATGAAGGAATGAAGTCGTGTACATCTTATCTGCAACACGGACTAGTTTTGAGGACAGACGCAAAAGGCCACACGCTATCTGGTTCCTTTAATGTGAAAAGTCCAGAACAGGTAAATCCATCAGGAGGGAAAGCAGATTAGCGGTTGCCAGGGAACGGGCCCAGTCTCCACATCCTGCCTGGCACTTATCTTTTGACTTAAAGATCACCGCCCACCATTTTACACTACGTACCTCGTACGGCAGGGGCTGCCTCTATTCCAAAGCGGTCCTTGAGCCCACCCACCGTGGGCCAGGCGCCTCAGCTGCTTCCAGCACTGGTCCCTCTATGTCTCAGGCTGGCGGGTTCCACCGTCCTCAGCCTTGGTTCTCTGAGGTTGGGGACCAGACCTTGAGAAGCTTGCTGACCGTGTGGCCACCCTGAGGGGAGGAACCGGGGCATCTACAGCGTTCTGCACGGCCAGTCCCTGCCTTCCCAGCCCCAGGTCTGCTGGCTGGTTTCTGGGCTGTGGTGACCCCCATTATGTGGGATCTCAAAGTTCTTGGCTTCACTGCTAAAATGATGTTTCAGTCTGTTTGGACACCCCAAAACCACAGCTGGCTTTCAGGGGGCTGACACAGTTTTATTGTCAGGGGGCTGACAATTTAGTTTTCTAGAGCTGCCATAACAAAATACCATGGGTTAGGGACTTAAACGACAGGAGTTTATTTCTCCACAGTTCGGGAGGCTGGAAGGCCAGGGTCAAGGTGCTGACTGGGTTTGGTTTCTCCTGTGGCCTCTCTCCTTGGCGTGTAGAGGGTCATCTCTCTGTGTCTAAAGAGCATCTCATACCAAAAGATGTCCAACCTCACTGGCAATGAGGGAAATGCAAATCAAAGCTACAATGAGAGGCCACCTCATACCTGTTAGAGTGGCCACTATCCACAAGACAAGCAACAACAAGTGCCGGAGAGGCTGCGGAGAAATGGGAACCCTCATTCACCGCTGGTGGGAATGCAGACTGGTGACAGCCACTATGGAAAGCAGTCTGGCGATTCCTCAAAAAATTGAGAATAAAGCTACCGCACGACCAGCAATTCCTCTCCTGGGTATATACCCGAAAAAAACTCGGAATCATATACTCACAGATATATGCACCCCTGTGTTCATGCAGCATTATTCACAGAGACCAATTCATGGCAACCACTGAAGAGTCCTGGATAGAGGACTGGATGAGGAAGGTGTGTCCATATGCACGATGGACTGCTCCTCAGCCGGAAGAAAGGATGGAATAGCACCATGTGCAACAACATCATGCACGAGCCTTGAGAACGTTATGCTGAGTGAAATAAGTCGGACAGAAAAAGCTAAGAGCCATATGATGTCACTCCGATGTGGGACATAAAACTGAAACTCATGAACACACACAGCAGAGTGGTGGTTGCCAGAGGGAAGGGGGTGGGGAGAGAAGGGGGCCTAACATACATGATAAGGTGACAGGAGAAGATATGACTTTGGGTGGGGTTGGGGGGCACATGATACAACATACAGGTCTTGCAACACAGAGACCCACACCTGAAACCTATGTGCTCATGATGACCAATGTCACCCAATCAATTTAATAAATACAATTTTGTTTAAATAAAGCACATCTGGATCCCTGCTGCTGAGCTGCGTAAACGGGCCTGGCCCACCACCCTCCAGGATGCAGCTCCCTGCGGGGGGCGGATCAGGAAGCGTGGCTGTCAGCCCGGTGAGGCCAGGTAGGGTGAAGTCAGGTAGGGTAAGGCCAAGTAGGATTCGGCGAAAACTGCTTCTCACCAGGGACTCCCCAGGGGACCAAGCAGCTCCTGCCTGGCCAGGGTTGGGAGGGGACCTGGGAAGCAAAGATTAGGGCTTCCGGCTAAATACAACCTCTCCTGGGGATCCCACCAAGAGAGAGGAGCAGAAATGCCAGGAGAGGCAGACCGAGCTAAGCTGGGACTGTGATTCCTTGAGATTCCTTGATGCTCAGGCAGGGCAATGAGCCCGGAAGAACTCCGAGGGAGTTCACCCCCACTGGACGGCAAAGTAAAGGGATCACTGGTCCTAGGAAGGCAACATCAAAGTGTTAAGCCCAGGGTGGCACACCCACCCTGCCCAAGGATCCCCTCCTCCTCAAAGTGCAGCGTCTGCTGGGGATCAATAGCCAATAGCTCCCTCACTCGGGGAATTAGGTCAGCTTAGACGAGGATTTCACGGGTCGGAGGGGTGGGGGAGGCGGCCCAACCCAGCTCTCTCTCAAGCCAAGCTCCCAGGTGCTCAGCCAGTGCCTCCCCCGCGACAGGCACTCACTTACTGGGTGAAGTGTGGCCATAAAATGAAGGGGCCTGGGGTGGGGAAAACGGAAGTAGGCGAAGTCACCTGTACAAAACCTCCATCATAGGCCCCCTGGATGAGCCCACTGGCCAGGAACAAACAGAAAGCCTGGGGCTGGGAACAGGGAATGGCCCTTTAGCGAACAATCTAACTGCCAGAGTCTGCTCGTGGCTAAGTGTGGGCGAGACCCAGTCAGGAAGGCAGAGCCCCTCAGAAGGCAGGGCAGGTGCCCATCCACTGCCCTGCAGCCGTCTCTCTGCTGCCCCTCCCCTCCTGAGGGTGGGTTCCCCCCTGCCAGCACCAATCCAGGAGCTTGTCTAGATGACCCAGCAACTGGCAGGTGTGTCCTGAGAAGCCGCTGAGAAACTCATTCACCCCCCTCACCAGGGGCTTCCTTCTCACTTTCTAAGTGGGCAAAGCTAGAGCATCATAGATTTCCCCAAGTTGTCAGTGAGATACGGAGGGGCTGGCATGGTCTCCCCGCGATTCCAGGAGATACAGGCCATGGGAGAAGCTGTGTTCAGGACACACACACACACAGCAAGTGATTCTCCCAGGACACAAAGAACTGGCTCAGGGTTATAAACCTCTGCTTTCGTTGGGTTCACTTCAACTGCACCCCAAAATAGTATGGGAGCCAGTTACTGAACCCTGGTATAGAGAGATACAGAAAGAAGGCTCTAGGGGGCCAGTCAAGTCTAAATGGGGTATATGGTGTGTGTGCGCGCGCGCACACACACACACACACACACACACAGAATAACCAAAGTTGAAAAGGATTAACATATAAAAATACCAGCTAATGTGATTTCGGGGAACTAAAAGCAATCTCCATTATCTGCAGGTCAGCTTATTTCTGAGCATGAACACGCTCTAGGCCACGCACTTCTAATATGGACTCCGAGTATATGAAAGCATTTGTTTTCCGCCTCAGCAGAAGAAACACTAGGAGGATAATCAGTGTGAAAAGGGCATGCAGTAGATCACTCCTAAACCACAGGCAGATTATCTGGGGCTCCTGCTCTCCGTGGCACTGCTCCCATCTGGTTAGTGTGGTCAGAGAAGCAGCAAGCCAGGGCAGGAGGAAGGGGCGTGCAGACAGAGGTTTGGGGCCAGGTGAGGCCTCAGGGGTGTCCTGAGTCCAAGTCCCAGGGCCTTTCCTCTACTCCAGGTCATCAGCACCCCTTTCAAAGGCTGCTGCTACCTCCCCGGAACATGGCACTGAAATTCGAAAGCCACTGAAGACTCAGCTGCCAGCTCACCCAGATGAGGCATGCCCAGGAGGGGAGCACCAGGTGCCATAGCAGTGCCACCCGGAGTCCCCGGCCCAGGCCCTGAGCTCATCCATCCACGGGCCCACCCTCAGCAAAGACAATTTTTAGCTGCTGGAGAAGGAGGGAAGAGAGTACGATCGATGTGGCTGTCCTTTTTCTGAGCCCCACCGCCAGGATCCGGCTGTGGAGGCCAACAGAGCAGCCACCATCCCAGGCTGGGGTCAACTGGCCTCTGCTTGGCCACCAAGACCCAGAACTCACTCCTCACAAGGCTTCTCACTCCACTTTCTATTGGGGGCAGCTCTAATCGAATCCGGTGATGTCATTCCAACTCTATAATCCAATGATTTTTTTTAAGTTACTTTAAAAAAAAAAAGTTTTTATTGATATTTTTTTTTTTTTTTTTTTTTTTTTTTTTTTTTTTTTTTTTTTTAGAGGGAGGAAAGTAGATAGGGGGAGAGAAGAAGAGAAGGAGAGAGGGAGAGAGAGGAACATCAATATGAGAGAGAAACATCAACCGGTTGTCTCCTGTATGTCCCCTGACTGGGGATAGAACCTGAAACCTCAGTATATGCCCTGACTGGGAATCAAATCCTCAACTTTTTGGTGAATGGGATGATGCTCCAACTAACTGAGCCACCCGGTGGGGCAATAATACAATATTTAACAGTGGTTATTACATGCATAAATTCAACCCCCCCATTTAGCAAGTGGTACACACTGTCCAATTTAGTTCAGATTAATGAGATAAAGAAAGTATGATTTGTTGACACACTTTTAGATGTCACGTATCATGTCTGGCTTGAGGACCAAATTACATTATAACAATTTCGCCACATGTTCAAGTATAAAAAGTCCGAGGCTGCTCTCACAACCGCAAGTAGGAAATTCCTATCTTTGGTGCTTTGTAAATTTAATATTCTGTTTCTAAAAGAGGGAAGTTTTCAGATGGATCTGTGTGCACTTTTCTGTTAGGCGTGGACAGTGTTTACTCCAAGCGAAGGAAAACCCACTTGGAAATAACTGTCACTTTTCTTGAGTACCAGAAACATCTTGAATTGCTATCTAAAAATTCTGGTCAAAGGAATACAATCCGTAACCATCTTCGTCAGGCAAATTTGTAGAATAATTATTGTTATTACTGTTGTGTTCCTCACTAACTCTACCATATGGTTCCTGTCTCCACTTACGATTCAATACGGATAAACTAAGCAATAGATGACTAAGAAACACAAATTAGAACTGTGAGGGGAACCCCCTGTTGTCAGCAGACAACATCCCCCCATCTCCTCGGACTCCCACCTGCACAGTAGGACAGCACCAATCTGCTTCTTATCAGGAGGGAAAATGGAATAAAGGTATTGATGATGGGTTGAAACCAGAGGTTTAGAATCACAGGCTGGGAAAGGAGTCTTGGTCAATAATTGACTGCCTCAGTGAATTTTCTGACGAAGAAACTTAGGTCTACAGAAGAGAAGGATTTAGTTGAGATTATCTGGTAGGTCAGAGAGCAAGAATTGGCATACAGTCTCCTGACTGAATCCCCTCTTCTCACTGTGCGCCCGGCAGTGCTAGGCTGGCTCCAGAGAGTACAACAGGGTCAAGAGGTCAGACAGGAAGTGGTGGGAAATCAGACTTAGCTGCCACCCAATCAGACTTAGTCGTGTCTGCCCAGTTACCCTGCTCAGAGCCAGGCACAGCTCTTTGCCCATAGGAGGTCCTTGGTAAATGTTTCTGGGATGAAACTGTAGCAGGGTCAGAATTTACACTCCTGGCAGCTCTGACAGCTTCTATCCCAGCCTGGAGAAGGAGATGATGTTGACCTTGATGATGATGGTATAAGTGAATATCTGCAGCATCTCAGCACCAAGCACTCGTCTGAGCACTTCCCATAAAGTAATTCAATGCCAGCAGAAACCGATCAAGATAGAGAACGCCAGATACAAATGGTTGAGGCCAGCCCAAGAATGAGGCCACATACGTCCCTCCCTCTTTGGGCTCTCACTCTTTTTAAAAAATATTTTTTATTGATTTCAAAAGGAAGGGAGAGGGAGAGAGATAAACATCAATGATGAGAGAGAATAATTGATCAGCTGCCTCCTGCACACCCCACACTGGGATCGAGCCCACAACCCAAGGCATGTGCCCTGACCAGGAATGGAACTGTGACCTCCTGGGTCATAGGTCCACGCTCAACCACTCTTAAAGCCTTGTTCATAGGCCCCTAAGGGAGGCATGAGAAGCAGGCCAGAGGCAGACAACGAAACAGATGTGTAAACACAGCATTTACCCAGGCCAACTGGTCTACCCGGGACGTGCCTGTCCCCAAGCACTCCAGGACTTTCGCCCCAACCTGTAAAGCTGACTTTTGTGTTTTGAACAATTCAGGCTATTCAATAAATGATGGCCTGCCAGTGTCATCGCTGACTATCTGACTTCTTAGCAGCTGGGGCAACAGTGATCCTGTTTCTATGCTGCAGGTGAACATCAGAAGCCAGGCATATCGGTATGTGCCGAAAAGTCCTGACGAGGGTCCTGACGAGCCCTAGACCCTCCATGACCCCGTCCCTGTCCTCTCAGTCCTCAAAGCCAGTTTCTTGCCACAATTCTCCAACCAGATAAGGTAAAGTAAACACACACACATCAAATCTTAATAGTTATTACCAAATGCTCAGGGCGGTTCTACGTGTGTTTTTTCAAAACTTGTACCTTCTTTGTTTATTACCAGAAACCCAATGTTTACGAAATGAAAAAGATGGATTTGTGTACTTTACTGTACATTTTACTTTAATAAAACGTACAAAAGAAGTAATGACAAAGGGGACAGAATGGCCTCCAAGCCCCTGCCATCCCTGCTAAGAGGTTGTGCCAGGTCCTGAGCAGAGGAGGGATGAGAAGGGGGAGGGGGAACCCCAGGGTTCTGAGCCCCTCTGAGTCTCAGTGTGTCCCTCTGATAACGGGAAGTCATCGCTGTTTCCAGTGGGTTGGTGGGAAGACAAAGGCAGAGGCAGGGGTGAGTCCCCTGGACCCCATACTGCCCTCCACCTGCCTCGGTATTCACATTATCAGAGCTCTGGCTAATGCAAGTGAGTCCCTCTGCCCTGGGTCTTTCGAGTTCCACCATAGAAGGGGACAGACAACCCTAGTGACTGCCACCACCACCCCTCACTCCTCAGGCCTACGGCTCACAAGGCAGGTGGCCTGCCTTTAGAGGGAATTGAGGTACATCCCACACTGGGCCAGGGAAGAGCCACTCATACCTACTGGAATTTTCTGATTTATGGAAGTTTTTGGAGAGAAAAGGTAGAAGGGGACGGAGAGTGGCAGGAGGGAGTCCTGTCCTCTACAACCTCTGACTTCCCAAGCACACTAGTGGCAGCGGGGACATAAAGGAAAAGAGGCTGGTGGACTTTGGGGGAAAGCTCCAGTTGGGACCCTCCAAGCCTACAGCGAGTCAGCTGCCTGGTAGGAAAAGAGTTAGGCCCGGCCCTCCTTCCTCCCTCCTGTCTCACGCTGGCATCTTGGGTAGGTGATGGAGGGCGAGGCAGCAAAGGCATTCTACACACAGACGGTGGTGAGGGAACCTGGCCACCAGCTGGGTGCTGGGTCCACTCTTGGCTGCGTCTTTCGCTGCTGCACAGCTCTGAGCGAGGCCCTTTCTCAGGCTTCATTTTCTCTGTGCAAATGGGGGACTCAACATAAACATGCCTAATCTCCCAAACTCAGACTTCTAAGAATCCCATGAGATGCTAAGGGCTTCCATGTAGCTGGTCAGAGTGGTGCCTGTTCTCACTCAAGTGGGAGGACACGGGCTGGAAGCTGGGTTACTGTGCGCTCCGTGGCTGGGAGGAAGGATCTGCACAGCATTCAGGACAGCACAAGGGTAAGAGCTTAACCTGACGGAATCAGACTGGGGTCAGAAGGGTCTGAATCCAAGCCCCAACTGCATAGCTATCAGCTGAGAGACTTCAGGAAAAAGCAATCAAGTCCCCATGCTTCACTTCCCTGTAAAACAAAGCCATTGATGCCAAAACCAGTTTGGCTCAGTGGATAGAGCATCGGTCTGCGGACTGAAAGGTCCCAGTTTCGATTCTGATCAAGGGCGTGTACATTGGTTGTGGGCACATCCCCAGTGGGGGGTGTGCAAGAGGCAGCTGGTCAATGTTTCTCTCTCATCGATGTTTCTAACTCTCTATCTCCCTTCCTCTCTGTAAAAAATCAATAATTTTTTTTAAAGGCCACTGAAAATACATCCTAAGTGGACAGGGGAGTGAGACCACAATAAAAGCCCTTAGCACATTTCCCAGCACATAGTAAGCTCTGACTATTAGCTGCCATTGTTCTAGCCTTACTCTTCTTATTACTGCTGCTGCTGCTGTTGCTATGACAATAATCAGGGATGGTGAAAGACGCGGGCCATGCACAACTAGAGCTCCTGATCACAGTACACCTCCTGTCCTCCCACACTGGTGGCCAGGCTGACAACCATGGTCATTTACTAGTGCACACACCTGCAAGAAGACGACAGGGGCTCCCAAAAGACAGCCACATCTGTCTGGAGTCCTCTCAGCCCAGAACCAGTCCCATGGACAAGAAGGTCTCCTACAACTTCAGGCAGTTTATACCTTCCCATCCCCTCTCCCTCCTCTCCACTGCTCCCCTCCCCTCCCCTCTCTTCTCCTTCCCTCCTCTCTCCTCCCCTCTCCTCCTCTCTCCTCTCCTCTTCTCCTCCTCCTCCTCTTCTTCCTCTTTCTCCTCCTCCTTCTTCTCTTCTTTTTCTTCTTCTTCTTCTTCTTCTTCTTCTTCTTCTTCTTCTTCTTCTTCTTCTTCTTCTTCTTCTTCTCTCTCTCTCTCTCTCTCTCTCTCTCTCTCTCTCTCTCTCTTTCTTTCTCCCTCTCTCTCTCTCTCTCTTTCTCTCTCTCTCTCTCTCTCTCTCTCTCTCTCTCTCTCTCTCTCTCACACACACACACACACACACACACACACACACAGAGCCAGCAGTCTTCCATTTGGACCATGGAGAATTCGAGGGTTGATTGGGGCAAAGGTTGAGCAGCTGCCAGCTGCCCAGCTGCAGCTGAATATAGGGCTCAGAGCAGCCTACATAAAACAAAACAAAACAAAAAAACGAACAAGCAAGCTAGCCAGCAGCCACACTCTTCCCAGGCCTGGCCACCAAGTCCCGTCCATGGCTGTTGAGACCAGGACTTGAAATCCTGCCAGGACTGGGGGGGGGGGGGGGGGGGGGGTGCAGTGATGGTCACATGGTGTTCTGGGACAGAGCTACTTGTACTGGAAGGTTGGGTAGATTGCTCTCCATCCCCCACTTAGGACTCCAGGGCTGACGTATGCTAGACACCAGCTCATACCTGAGTCACAGCAACCCAGGAGGGAGCTACACCAGGAATCCATGACTAAGAGTGGACACTCAACTCGGCTGCACCCTGATTCATGCTGCCTCCTCAACTGGCCACCTAGTGTCACCACCTCTGCACTGGAAATGATACATTGGCTCCATGTATTAACTCAATGTGGCCAGGGGGATGCTAAGGATACAATTATTTATTTGTTTATAATTTTAAAAAATATTTTTATTGATTTCAGAGCAAGGAAGGCAGAAGAGAGAGATAGAAACATCAATGATGAGAGAAAATCACTGATCAGCTGCCTCCTGCACACCTCCTACTGGGGACTGGGCCCGCAACCCGGGCATGTGCCCTTGACTGGAATTGAACTTGGGACCCTTCAGTCCATAGGCCAATGCTCTGTCCATTGAGCCAAACCAGCTAGGGCATATTTATTTATTTAAACAAATAATAAATATGACTTTTTATTTAAAAAAATACTTTTATGAATTTCAGAGAGGAAGAGATAGGGAGAGAGGGCTAGAACATCAATGTTGAGAGAGAATCACGCCCAGTGCTGGGGATCGAGTAACCAACCAGGGCATATGGCCTAACCGGGAGTCAAACCATGACCTCCTGGTTCCACTGAGCCACGCTGGCTGAGCCTGTTAAGGATACAATTATATCAGGGAAGCAAGACGAGGGGACCAAAGTTGCTTATTGTGAGAAAAGGACTCTCATTCCTTGGTCTGAGATGTGCATTTCACTTCTCCTTCTGTTTTGTTGACTAACCTTCTTGTGTTGATTTCCTTGCCCTCAGAAAGGTCATCCCTTCTTCCCCAGCATCCTTTTCCCCCATGGATGCCACCAGCATGAGGTTAGGAAATTAGCGCATGAGGACAGCTGGATTGTCCATTTCTGCTGAACTCCCTTCTCTTCCCTTGGAGACCCTTCCTACAGAGCCTGTTAGGAGCTCAGAACAAGGAAGGGTGCCATCGGTCAAGGTTCCACGTCATCTCCTGCATGAAGTCTTTCCAGGATGTCACAGATGCATACAGACTCTCTCCTAAATGCCAAGAGCTCTGTGGTCTGCACATACATCTGCATGTACCCTGCATTGCTTTGTGCAGTCAGCTGTCTTGACCACACATGGATACCTGGTATGCTTCCTCAATTAGCATGCAAGGTATTTGAGGGCAAAATTGCTTCTTGTCCGCTGTAATTCCCACAGTACTTAGCACACAACTGAGCACCTATCTGAGGCCTACCAATAGTTTACGATTGCTCTCCAAAGTCACTGGGTGTGCTTGAACAAGGCGGGGCATGAAGCTGGGATGAGGACAGGAAGTATCAACAACCACTCGCTTTCAAGGGACACTTCCTACGTGCCAGGCACTGTGCAAAGGGGTTCATGTGCATTGTCTCATCGGATCCTGACGACTTCACGCAAGGCAAGCTTACTATTTAACTCCCTGAGTCCACAGACAAGAATTAGAGGAGATTTACGGCATCTGCCAAAGATCATTCAACTAGCGAATGCGCCCAGGCAGTCTGATTCCAGGCTCTCGCTTTGCACTACCTCCTACATCCAAGACCAAATGCATGGACGCCATAGCATGGGCTGAGAAAACACACCTGGGGAGGGAAGAGAGGGGAGAAAGCTGACCATCTAAGGCACATGAACGGTCCTAACCAATGGAACATCCTTCAAGACCAGTGAGAAGTCCTTGGCCTGTTTTGGTCTGTCCCCGACATGTCAGCATCTGGGTAGACCCAGAGGCCGTCACAAACCCTCCGAGGAACAAAGCATTCTTGCTCTCAGAAGCCCCAGCTGCAATTTCTTATGGTGCCATCTACGAGTTCCCTCTTCATTTGTCAAGAAGAACCAAACACTGTGTTCAGAAAGGGTTATTCCAGCCTGTCTCAGACTGGGGCCAACACCTGACCCAGGCCCTGACCCCACTCCTGCACCACCTTCCAGAACCATCTATCAGGGCCCAGCACACAGCATTCATAGTCTTTTGCTACATCTCCCTTAACCTCAGCCTTCCCCTAGACCCATGGTCGGCAAACTGCGGCTCTCGGACCACATGCAGCTCTTTGGCCCCTTGAGTGTGGCTCTTCCACAAAATACCACAGCATGGGCAAGTCTATTTTGAAGAAGAAATGGCATTAGAAGAAGTTTAAGTTTAAAAAATTTGGCTCTCAAAAGAAATTTCAATCGTTGTACTGTTGATATTTGGCTCTGTTGACTGATGAGTTTGCCAATCACTGCCCTAGACTCTCAACTGTCAGTTCAGTATGACAACCATTGATGGCCCTGCTGCTGAAGGCAGCCAGACAGAGAAGAGAAAGGGTCAGAGACCTCCGGGATTGGGGGAGGGGGCACCAGCTAAACCATTCCAAGTCCCAGGACCCCAGTGGGCTTGCTTCATGCTGATTCCTAAAACACTCAGGATGGGTTGTGCTGGGGTTGCCATGGGCCTGAGGGAGTGAAGAGATTAAGCACAAAGACCCTATACCTCTGCCGTCAGATGGGGTGTTTGCTGGTGTCACTCAGGCCGGTCCGGGGGTGATGGGGCCGAACTGCAAGTCCTTATTCCTATCAGAGGAGCAGCCTGCTGACCACGTGGAACCGGAAACAGGAAACAATTCTCAGAAACAGAAATACCAGGGACACTCAGAGAGAAAGACAGAGGGACGAGAGCCAGAATAGAAAACGGGGACTCAGCAGAGACAACACGGAAGCCACACATTGGATAAACCCTCTGTGCTTAGCATTAAACTCTGAACGCTTCATAAACAACGCTTAAGAAAGCTCTGGATGTTGTAACCCTGGCTGCCCTACAGGAAGGCAGTGTCCCAGCAGTTCCATGGGAGATGGAAGACAAAATCAGCTAAATCAGAACCCAGCAAGAGGACGAACGTGGGCCAGACAGGAGCGGTCAGCCGTGTCTCCGTAATGAGTGCTGGAAATCCCACGTGAGGCCCCCAGGAGCGGGGGACAGTGCCCATGTGGCCAGGCTTAGGTTCCTGTCTGCTGAACCATACATACTTCTCCTTCTCAGTGTGGACTCGGTGAGTCTCACCTAATCGCTGATAAGGTCCTGAGTGAAAGAAGTCTCCCAGATATAGACAGGTAAGCACCTGGACTAGCTGGGTGCCCCCAGAACTGGTCAGACCATGTGAATCCGCCCTCCCCTCCCTTTTACTAACCAGCACAGTCAGGCTGACTTCTGCCAGAACGTGCCCTTGCAATGCGGCTGCATTGCTGGCACCAGTGAGGGGGCAGGAGGACCACCAACACTGGGCCCCTTCTCAGTGCTCAACGTATGGGAGGAGAGGGTCCCGCCAAGGTAGGATCACAGCAAGGAAAATACTCTGTGAACATTCATCTGGACCAGGGGAGGCTTGTGGCTCTGTCCGCCTTCACGCTCCCATTTTCTTTCCGCACCAAATGAAATGTAAGCCTATGTAGGCACGCAAGACAGACAAGAGCTGGGTTCATTGTCTCTGTCGGCAGAGGGGGGCCGTGGGGGCAGGTGGCGACTCTTCTCTGGGGAGGGTGTCCCAGCCTCAGCCTCGGGGACAGAGGCCTCACAGAGCAGTGTCACCATGACTCAGAGAGCTGAGGTGCCAGGAGACCCTGGCATTCATTCCTATGGCAGCCTGGAGCGTCCGTGATGCCCAGACCCTTCTGTCACCCTTCAATACAAGTGACTTGCAGACCACGACGCTTCTCAAACACAGGTGCCGTCAGCCCGTGTGGGAGCCCAGACTTGGGAATCAGATCCGTGCCCAGCTCTGCCACTTAGAGCTGAGCCCCTTGGGCAAGTTGGTTCCCGTTCTTAGCCCCCATTTCCTCAGTGTCATGAGAATAACATCTGACCCAAGGGTTGTGATGAATCCGTGAGGTGACAGAGCCAAGACAGTCCCTGACACATAGGAGGTGTCCAGTCAACGGCACCCAGAGAGCCTTGTTCTGGAGACCGAGGCACGTGGTGGGACAGAACTGGGAGGTCAGTTAGAACAAGGGTTAGAGGACTGACAGCTATGGCTTAGCCCTGCCACTATTATTTATTATATATATAATTGATTTTTTACAGAGAGGAAGAGAGAGGGACAGAGAGTTGGAAACATCGATGAGAGAGAATCATTGATCAGCCGCCTCCCGCACACCCCCCATCGGGAACGCACCCGCAACCAAGGCACATGCCCCTGACCGGAATAGAACCCGGGACTCTCCAGTCCGCAGGCCGACGCTCTATCCACTGAGCCAAACCGGTCTCGGCTAAAATTGAATTCTTAAGCGACTGCTTATTTGTACAAAGCAGTGGAGCCCTGTCTCCTGTATTGTTCTTATTTAAATAGCCCTGTCCGGTAGACATGAGGATCTCCATTTTACCACCGAGAAAAAACAAGGCTAAGGGAGGTGAAATAACTTACTCTTTCGATCCCTATCCTCCTGCTCTTCAGCTCCCCACTCCAGGCCCTTTCTGCCACGCACACTGGAATAGCCATCACTGAACGCGTATCTCCTGGAAGCTTACAGGCTCCAGGCCCTGCAAGCCCCTCTGGCCTGTTCCAAGCCAGCCTCCCTCTGTGGTCCCTCGTGGCTGGTGGTGCATCCACAGGGCAGAGCCCTGGGCATCACGCTGCCACCCGCCCAGCGAACCACCAAGTGCTGACCAAGAACTACTGAGGGCCAGCGCTAGTCATGTGACAGGAGACATTCTCTGCCCTCCAGGCCCTTCCGGTCTCGTGGGAAAAGGAAGGTGAAGCCAGCGGAAACATCAGAGGGAGGAGGGAAGCCATCCAGGGAGCGGGTGCTTCTCGGCCTGGCTGTGTATCAGAACCACCTGCAGAGCCTTCCCCGCATCCCCCCAAACTCCCGGAGATGGTGGTTTATGTGGGGTAGAGTGGGCCCCACCATCAGAACATTTTTTTTTTCAATCTTCACCCAAGGATATTTTCTCTATTGATTTCTAGGGAAGGGGGGAAGAGAGAAACATCAACATGAGAGAGACACATCATTTGGTTGCCTCCCAAAGGCACCCGACTGGGGCTGGGAAACCTGCAACCGAGGTATGTGCCCTTGGCCAGGAATCGAACCCGCGACCCTTTGGTCCACAGGCCAATGCTCTAACCACTGAGCAAAACCAGCCATCGCCAAGGATCAGAACATTTTAAAATCCCCCCAGGTTGGGCTAGCATATTACCAGGTTGAAAATCCATGTGGAGGGGTAATGGCATTGCCTGGCAGGCTGACAAAAATGCAGAACCCCAGGCCCTGTCCAGACCTCCTGACTCTGCACCTGTACTTCCACAAGAACCCAGGTGACTCGAGTGCAGGAGGGTGGAAATGGCCAGGCTCCTCCCTGCGAGTCCACCAGAGAAGTCCCTCCCCGGCCCCAGCTGGGAGACGCAGCCCACCTGCTCCCTGCCAGGCAGCGCCCATCCCCGGAGAGCAGAGCAGGGGGCTCAGGTGACCTGTGGGAGCCATGTCCCCACACGGTGCCTCCCGTCTCCTCCAGAGCCGCACCTGGGCCTGCATCTCAGGGCTCCGTGCACAAGAGCTGCTGGAGTTCCCACGAGCCCCTTCTGCAACCAGGCTAGGCTTGTCACCATGTAAGTGATTAAGAAGAAAAGGGAGCTTCTTTCCCTTCCACACAGTTCTCTCCCCTAGACCCCCTCCCCTCTCCTCCCATTCCCTCCCTTTCCCTTCCCTCCCTCCTTCTCCCCTCCCCCTCTCCCAGAGCTCAGGACAGTAGGGCCTCAGCACAGCCCAAGTGCAGAAGAGAGCTGCCTGCCCCACCATAAAGGCGGCTCTGTCCCCGCAGGCACGGAGGTGGCTGGTACCAGCTCAGCCTCATGAAGCAGGGAATCCTCAGGAGAAGCCCAGACAGAGACACTCACATAATCTGGCCTCTCAGTCACGCTGCACCCCACCCCCAGCTCCGTATCCTGGCTACCGCGTCTTTGTTTCTGTCATTTGTGTGTGTGTGTGTGTGTGTGTGTGTCATTTTTCACACACGCCTGCCTTCGCTCTCCCAGTAGACCGAGAGCAAGCATCCCGGGCTCCTCCTTTGTCACTGTCCACGGTTCCAGGCACAGAGGCACACACCAGCAGGGGTTTGGAAAAAATGTTATTTGTATGCACGTGGACACACTTTCCAGGAGTCAAGGCCGTAGCTCCAGGCTCACAAAGGGCTGCTCTCGAGCAGGTGTTTATAAAGGATTACTCTCAGCACGCTGGGATTCTGTAGGAGGAAACAGTAAACCTACAAGGCATGGCTACAAAAAGCATGCACTCGGGTTCAGGAAATCAGACTTGCACAGGGCAAGCCTCAGCCAGAGATCCGGGGAAGCAGCATGTTTGTGATAAGGTTAGGCAGGCCTACGGGCACGGCATGTGCCAACACACTGGACGCTCCCCTCCAGTCTTCCGACAGGCTATTATTACTTACTTATTGGTGGGCATTTAACGCATTTTCCCTTTGGCACCTCTACTGCTCACCCATTCCCCCGTCCTGAGCCATGCCCACTACACCAAGTACACAGGACACAGAGATGCCCGGGGTTAGGAGGGGAGCTGTCCCAGGACCAGGAACGTCTTCCTGATGGATGCCCACCCGACATGGCAGCACATCATATGTGTGCCACCTCACCCCCGAGCAAACTCCCTGGGCCATACACATTGCATTGCTCGTCCATTCAAGGTTTCAGCATGTCCTGGATCAGGTCCTGGTACCCCAGCCAGAATTCCAGGAGCCCACTCCCTGCCCCTGAAAAGAAAACTGCGGTGCGTTTTCACTCTGACAAAAAGAAAGTCAGGGCAAAACTCACAGCCACAGGCAGATCTCTGGTTCACGTTAGGCACGGTGCTTTCTCCAGCAAAGTTCAAACGCATCCGAAAGCCCACTTTCCTCTACATCACTGGCATGTAGGTGTGAAGGGCCAGAGGCCAGGGGCAACGTTCTGACTATAAAGCTGTGCGGTGCGATACAGCAGCCACCAGCAGCCCATGGCTGTTTAAATGACATTAAAATTAAAAAGACGGTCCGTTCTCAGTCACGTGAGCTGCGTGTCACGTGCTCAGCAGCCACGTGCAGCTGGGGCTGGCTTGTGGGACAGCACGAATGCAGAATGTCTCTGCTGGATGGCACCGGTATTGAACATTTTGGTGTTTCATTGGACGGAAGGAGTAGGGTGTGCCTGGAACTTCTGTTCCTCTCTCCGAGTTTGCCGGAGAGGTTTTAGGAACACTAAAATGTAGGGCAGGAGTGCATTTTTCACAGTGAAAGAACGCATGTGCTAAGATTCTTGTGCATAGAAAGACTCTAAGGCAAAACTTACGGGGCTACAGATTGGGTCATTTCAGCATGTACGTGTGCACACCCATGTCATCTCGTCCTTAAGAAGGCATTTATCATTTTCTCAATCCCACACTTCTGCTTTCATCACCAGGACTGTGAAGTCAGATGCTGTGAACCAGTTTACAGCCATGAAACCTAGTCCTGGTGCACATGAAACCTGGTGCACATGAAACCCAGTCCTGGACCCAAGTGTTTTCTAATCCTTGTGGGTGGTTCTAAGCATTCCCCCGCTTTACCTTTGAGCCTGACATTACTGGGGAGAAAAATCTTTCAGGGGGCAGGTCAGCACCCTGGACAGCGACAAGCTCCCGGCCAGTGCCCAAGAGCAAGCCCTGCACTTCCCTTTCCCCAAACACCCCGCAGGAGAAGCAAGAGCCAGCTCAGCTGAGAAGCTTTAAATGCTCCTCACCAACCCCAAGAAAAAGATGAACTCCTCATCAGGATTCTCTTCCGATGGCCCCTGCCCATCCCTCCAGCCACACCTTCCACTGCTCCAGACTGGCCAATTCACTGACCACACCTTCCCTTCTCTACACCTTTGATTATGCCCCCTTTCCCCACCAGAAAGCCCATCTCTTTACCATTTCCTATTCAAATCCTGCCCATTCTTAGAGACCCAAACCAGCCCCTTTGTTTCTTTTCTAAGTCTTCCCAAAGGACTTCACATTGATTTCCTCTCTTCTCTGCCATCGCAAAGCACTTCTAGTTTAATTGTGCTTTAGGGAACTTCTTTACATATCATCTTGTCCAATTACTAGGTTCCAAAGTAACGTTTTTTAAGTTCCAGTATGTAGAAGAACTCGCTCTGTCACCTGTAGCCATGCAGCCACCCTTCTGAGTCTGTTTCTTGATCAGGAAAATAATGGTCTCGGACTAAATCACCTCGAACGTGCTAGGATCGAAACAAGTTGCCACCTAGGCACGTGCTGTGCACAGAGTAGAAGCTTCAAAGACGAACTGCAGACACAACAAGTATTACGCAAAAATGCCCCCAAGGGCTGGGGTCAGCAGAACCCTGGGTGAGCTCCCAACATGAGTCAGAAAGGCTGCAATTCTTCTCTGTGTGTGATGATGCTACGATAGCGATCCGGTTTCTGTCCTCGCCTACAGCAGCATAGGAAAATTGCCTGTGGCCTCCGAGGCATTTCCGTCATAAAGAGCATGTCACCTCCCGCATGTGGAAAAACACCGCACAATGGGTACTGTAACCGTGGCTCTATAACAATGTCGCTCAGACAAACACACATGAATAGGGCAATCAACACTTGACAGCAGTGGGCGAACTGCACCATTCATTATGCATAAGCCCATAGACTGTGGAAAATAACGAAAAGCAGAACCTTTGGGGGCCCCCAAAATAAAATTCCAGCGAGTCTCCCAAGACAAGCAGTTTTGAGGCAGAGAGATCACTGACTTAAAATTTCAGCTCAATACCATACTTCTTGTGAAAATGGTAGTTATAATGCCTCCTCGTGTTGCAAACCCTATTCTCAACGCATTCAGCTTATGAATATAGACACCAACAATTAAGGCCCAGAAAGGTTTAATAACTTTTATATTACAGATAAAGATCAGACTAGAACCAGAGTCTAGTGTAGGGGTGTCGAACTCAATCAGAGAAGGGGCCAAAATCTAAAATCCAGCCTAAATCGCGGGCTGAATGGTTTACTGAACAGTCATAAACTGACAATGTCATAAACTGACAGCGGAGTGCAGTGGTGACAGCGCGGTGCGGGCCACATTGCAAGGCCTGGCGGGCTGGATTTGGCCCGCGGGCCTTGTGTTTGACACATGTGGTCTAGTGTATAGTGGTCAGCAAACTCATTAGTCAACAGAGCCAAATATCCACAGCACAATGATTGACATTTCTTTTGAGAGCCAAATTTTTTAAACTTAAACATTTTCTAACGCCACTTCTTCAAAATAGACTCGCCCAAGCTGTGGGTATTTTGTGGAAGAGCCACACTCAAGGAGCCAAAGAGTTGGATGTGGCTCGCGAGTTGTAGTTTGCCAACCACTGGTCCAGTGGGAATGATTTTGCGAATACGGGCAGTGCACACACAGAGACCTGTGCACACATGCATGCACACGAAGCACTCAGGGAACTCTCAGCCATAGGAAGGATGCGTGAGGAAACTCGCGGACCCCTGAGCTGGAAGACTCCACTGAATCCTTGCACAAAAGGCATCTGCCAAAGTAAACTGGCCACTGTCAGTGAAGGAGGGACTTCTCGTCACTGGGAAAAGTCCTTGGGATTGTTCTGCCAGCCATTCACTCTCATCCCAGAAAGTCACAAGATCTGAGAACAAAACTTAGTAACTGGTAACCACCCCAGATGTCCTGAACTAAATCCAGGAGAGTGAGCTCAGCATGAAGGCCAGAACCATCCAGCCGTAGGCCCTTCTCCAAGCTGGCCATCCTAAGTGCTCAAAAAAGGAAAGCAGGGAGACCCCAGGTCAGCCAGGGTAGAAGAGAACAGATTCCAGTGCCCAGGTTCCTGTATGACTGTGCCTGATTATACTGCTCCAGACATATCCACACCACTGAGTTACATGCACCCACACGGTATCATGAGTCAAAGATACCCTGTGCAATCCTGCCTTTGCATCTGCTCTTCCTCCAGCCATTCTGATTATTAAATCTTTATTATTATTATCTACACTAATAAAAGAGAAGAATGCTAATTGACCGTGCCTTCATGACACCCACTAGCCAATTAGGAGTGAGTATGCAAAGTAACCCAACAAAGATGGTGGATTAATTTGCATACACAGGCACCGAGCGGCCAGAGGTGTTCCACATCACCCCAGTCACTCGGGGCATCTGGGCAGCGTGGGAACATGGAAAGGCAGAGAGGTGGCTCTGGCCAGAGTGAAGATGGTGCTGGCAGCCAGGGGAAGGAAGGCCCATTCTTGCATGAATCTTCGTGCAATGGGCCTCTAGTTATTATTAATAATTATTACTTAATTTTCAAGTCTTCAAGTCTCAGACCTACCTCAAGTGCTTTCTCTTGCAAGAGGCTTTTCCAGATCACCCAAGCCCAACATAGTCTTCTATCAACCTTCTAGCGTTTACTGTCTAGAATTACAAGTGTTTCTTATATTTGAACATATGTCTCCTCTCTCATAGCCTCCACATTGTTCCAGACAAATCATTCCCCTTGGCCCACACAGCAGGTGCTCAGTAAGTGCTTGGTGGGGGTGGTGGGAACAAGACCTTGTCCAGAGGGTACTGCCACCTGAGGGCAGAAGTAGGTCTGAAGCTAAGTGCATGGGCTGGGCGGGACAGGCAGAAACAGCCCAGGGCTGCTGACACTGCCTTCTTCCAATTCCGGGTGCCGGGTTTCTTCATTCTGGGACTAAGCTGGAAATCCTCCCTTCCTACCCTGAGCTGCTGATCCCAGGCTGTTTATCCCCTTCACTCTGTTTATTGTGATCCTGGTAAGAGGTTCAGAAGCCCTCCAAGCCCCTCTCTAATTAAATTCATTAGAACAGATTGGGGCTTTCCTTCTGCATCTCAGGAAAATTAACAACACGATTAGCATCATAATGATGGGGAGAGGGACTGCCAGGCGGCCAAGGAGGGGAAGAGGATGGAGGAGCAGGTGAAGGAGGAGAAAACAGATGCCCACACAGCTGCTTCCCAGAGGAGGGGAGCTGTGGGAGTCTGAGAGGATGAGAACCACCCCAGGGATGACCCTGCCAGGCCCCAGGCACTCCAACTTTTTCATGGCATGGCATGGCATTTGGGAGAGGAAAGACAGGATGAGAAATTGGTCAATGAAATCAATTCCAGAGGCATGGGCTTCTGGGACAAGAGGCTTTCAGCAATCTTTCAAGTTTTACAGAGAGAAACACGTGTAAGCCCGTTCAGGATGGGCTGGTGGCAGAACACAGGCCCTCCTTTTCTCATGACCAGCTTTCCTGCAGGAAGCTGGGAGAGCGGACAGAGGCGGCAGGTCACTTCTTCCCCAGAGAACCCGCACCCACCAAACTTCTTCTTTTTTTTAAATAAATCTTTATTGTTCAGATTATTGCAATTGTTTCTCCTTTTCCCCCCTCTCCCCATTGCTCCCCTCCACCTGGTCCCCACTCCACCCTCTGCCCTTACCTCCTCCTCCCCTCCCCCACCCCACTGTCCTCATCCATAGGTATATGATTTTTGTCCAGTCTCTTCCCATACCCCCCACACAGGCACCCCTTTCACCCTGAGAATTATCATTCCCCTCCCATTCTATGCCCCTTATTTTATTATATTCACCAGTTTATTCTGTTCCTCAGATTTTTAATTCACTTGACTTTTAGATTCACTTGTTGATAGATATGTATTCTGCTTATACACCTGGCGAGTTCCCTCCTCTAGAATACCCTCCCCGTGTCCCTCCCCATCCAAAGTCCACCAGGTCTCCACGGCTCATGCCCATTCCCACCTCCTCTGTGCACAGAAGCCAGCATGTGACCACTGACTTCGTGTTAGGCGCTGTGCTGGGATCTTCACGACCGTATCGCATTTAGTCCTGATATTATTCCTGCAAGGTTCACGTCAATATCCCCGTTTTTCCAGGCTGGGAAACTGCAGCTCCTCAATTAGTCAGGAGAAGAACCAACGTGTGAATGCAGTTCAGTCTGACCTCAAAGGTGAGCATTTTCTACCAAGCCTGACTCCAACAGCCATGCTTAGGGAATGTTACAGCTTGGGGTCTGAAGACTTAATTAGAAACTGGCTTGTATTAGCCCAAGAGGTTTCACCTGTTTCTGTCTTCTCTCCCCCACCGCCCTATGTGAAAACATGAACCACATTCCTGTATCCTTCAGAAGGACGTAGTAGGTCTTCAAAAGTGCATGCTAGCTGAGCCCTTCTAACAGCTTTTCTAGAGGGCCCGGTGCAGGTAGATAAAGAACGTCCTAGTTCTTTATTTTTCTACCAGGGAGAGGAGCTCAGTACAATACATAGGAAAGGAGCTTTGACACGAAACACATATAGGTTTAAATCAGTGTTTCCCAAACTTCTCTCATGATGAGAATCACCTGGTGGAGTTGTTAAAAACACAGATTCCTGAATCCCAACTAAGAAGTGCTAAACTAGAATTTTTGGGAACATATAGGTAAAATTGTATACTTAACTAGTGCTCTAAGACAGATTTTATATACAGAGCACTAAGTTAGGCATGCAATTTTACCTATATGTTCTAAAAAATTCTAGTTTAGCACTTAGTTGGGATTCAGGAATCTGTGTTTTAACAACTCCACCAGGTGATTCTCATCATGAGAGAAGTTTGGGAAACACTGGCTTAAATGCTAGCTTTGCAACGCACCTGTTCTACATTCTTAAACAAATAACCACCTCTCTGAGTCTGTTCCCTTATCTGTAAAACCAGAATCTTAACACTATTTCTTTACGTAGGGTTCACTCCTATGAAGGTTAAATGGGATGATGTATATAAAACTCAGAGTAGGGTGCCCAACATGTAGTAAGCACTCCATAAGGGTAACTGTTGTATCATTCCACTTTAAATGTTCCTGGCTTGCCTCAAGACCTGATAAAAGGAGGGTGGTTCAGGAGGAGGGTGGCTGGCACCATCTGACCAATGCCCCTGGTCAGCAGAGCTGTGGAAGTGCCTACCCAAGCACCCACCTCAGTCATTAGCTCCCAGCTCTCCCCTGCCGTCCCAAGGACCAGGCCATAGTATCTAGTATCGGCCCTTGCTACTAGGCCTCAGTCCTAACTGGGCATTTTGAGTAAATGCTCAAAATTTTAACATCCACCTGCTCTGCCCAGAGCAGGGGTTTATCCGAAGAGCTTGGTGCCATCACTCAGCCAGGCTCCTCCAATGCCAGGAGCCCACCTAATCTCTGTTATTTTGTATTCTGTATAATGCCTGTTACCTTGCACTATATCTTCATTTTCCATCTCTGTATCTCCAGCATGACATATCCCAACACCTAGCACCATCCCTGGGATATACCCACAGGCTCAGGACACACTCAGGACATGAACTAAATTAGGGGTGTGGGGAAGAGGAGGGGCCCTCAGAAGATGAGGCCGGATGTCTCTACCCTCAGTCCTTCCACATCAGCTGTGGGTGTTCACGGTGACCTCTGCTCCATTGTTTGCCTCCTAAGGATCTCCCCTGCTCACCCACTCCTCTGATGACTCCCACCCAACTGACCACCTCAGAACTCCAGGGCCTTCCACCCACAGAGCTCACGACCTTTCCATTCGCCTTGCTTCTGAGCACAGACCTGGGAGCTTCGAGGACCTGGCCTCCACCCTCTGACTCACTGACATGCTCAGCACATCCTCACCCGTTTCCCCTCAAATGCCAGTGCCTAGGAAACAGGCATGGGCCAGGTGAACAGCCTCCATCTTGTCCCCGAGTTCCCTATGGGTGCTCCCTTCAGCCAAGGATCTGGTGACTTCATTCCTCTCACCTCGTCCTCCACCCATTCCTCACAGTCCACTGCAGGGCCAGCCCCGGCCTACCACTCAGGAGAGCATCAACCCAGCCCCCTGGTCAGTGTGGAGGAGAGGGGGCTGCTACCACTGGGGGGCAGGCGATGCTGTTCCACACCCCTGGCCGCCCCTGGCCCGATATTCTCACTCAAGCGTATCTGTGTTATTTGTCTGATCACTTGCCTCTTCCTTCTCCATCCCTGTAATCTCCAACATGACATAATTTGTCTGATCACCTGCCTCTTTTCCGTTACCCTGGAGCTCTGGGAGACCAAACCCGTGTTGCTTTTCATCTCTAGGATGCCAGCCCCCAGCAGAGCAGCACATGGTAGGGGTTCATGAGTAAAAGAATAAATGTGTGGAATTGCCTTTCGTCTCCTTCACCCTCCTCCTCCCAAGGCAAACAGAGGACAGCGAACGTCTCGGCCTCTCCCTCTCCTCGGTTTCCTAAGCATTTCTTTTTCTAAAGACGAAGTGATGATCCTGGTGCCCAGCTCTGGGATGGTCCTGGAGGACAGCTGTGCCAGGGGAAGGACACAAATTGCAGCCACAGAGTGATGGGAGTCCTGGAAGCCTGTCTCTCAGTCACTGCAGAAACAGGACTCTCTTCTGGGTCTCCTCCCCACAAATATCCAAAGCCAGAAACCTGTCCCCCATATCAACCACCTCCTCAATGTGTCCCTGAGAGAGCCAGCCCCACCAGCCAGCCTCTCAGCCAGCGGGGAGCTCCCGGAGAGCTGGCTCCTCTTTCTGAGTGCCTCCAAGTGTCTCCGGGTAGATGTGGGCTAAGAATCACTTCACACAGTTAGGAAATGGGTACACTGTTATCAGAATCCCCATTTAACCCGAGCTCCAATCAAGCATTCTAGTGGCAGAGCCTTAACCCAATCAGCTCTCCGGGATGGCTCCAGGTGATGCCTCCTCCTGGCCCAGGAAATGCCAGGTGAGGCTTCCTGTCCCACCCCCATTCTGGTGGGAGGGGCGCAGAAGGGCGACGGAGCCCAACGCCCCCTGCCAGGCACTGCCTGAGTCCCGCTCAGAGTTGTGGCCCATGTGCTGAGTCCAGCCACTCAGATTTGTAAAGAGAGGGAGGCTGGCCGAGAGGGGACAGCAAATGGCTCTTCACCTGCAGCTTAAGGCTCGGGGTTTAGCTGAGCTCCCGGAGATAGGAATTGGACTGCCACTCTGTTCCACTGTTTCATGGGGCAAATCAATTTGTGGGGCAAAGTGTAAATGTCCCTTTCCTCATATGTGTTATTTTCATCTTCTCTCTCTCTCTCTCTCTCTCTCTCTCTCTCTCTCTCTCACACACACACACACACACACACACACACACTCAGCGGAATCCAAAGACAAGTAGGAGAAATTACTCTCAGAAATGCCAGCTCAGTCAAAATAAAAGATAGAAAGTACTAGATTCTTAACAGACTCCATCCCCACCCCTAACTCACCGCCTTCAGTCTTCCTGCAATGCAATTCCACCAGATCCACTGGTGCCCAAACAGGGGGGGCAGGCCTCTGCCTTCCTCTTTGCCCCCCACTCCCGCAGCTGGTATGGCCCCTCTCCCCAGGCCTTCCTCTTTCCACACACATTGTCCCGGCTTCTCCCACTTAAGTCTCGAGTTTGCTGGGCTCTGAACTCGCCAGTCTCTGACCCCAGACAAACAGTTCAACCCCGGCCCTGCCAGTCTGCCCTCTGAAGCTCTGAATGCGGCCCAACAGGCTCGCCAGAGTGCCAAGCGGAGAGAAGCCATGCCAGGCCCTCGTCCCAGGGAGACAGACAGGCAGCAAGAGAGGCCCAGTCATCCTCTCCCTGGACTGAGGGAGTAGGCATCTCCGCCCAACACACACACTCACACACTCACACTTACACTTACAGCCGCACACACTCACACTCACTCACACACACACACACACACACACTTACACTTACACCCGCACACACTCACACTCACACTTACACCCGCACACACTCACACTCACTCACACACTCTCACTCACACACACACACACACACACACTCACACATACTCTCACACACAAACACTCACACATACACTCACATACATTCACACTTACACACATTCACACTCACACTCACACACACACACTCACACACACATACACACACACTCACACACACACTCATACTCACACACTCACACTCACACACATACTCTCACACACACTCACACATACACTCACATACATTCACACTTACACACATTCACTCACACTCACACACACACACTCACACACACTCACACTCACACACTCACTCACACTCACTCACACACACATACACACACACACACACTCATACTCACACACATACTCTCACACACACTCACACATACACTCACATACATTCACACACACATTCACACTCACACACTCACACATATTCTCACACACATACTCTCACACACACTCACACACACATTCACACTTATACACACACTCACACAATCACACACACACACAGGCGCACACACATACACACACACACTCTCACTCACACACACACACACACACACACACACCACTGCCAAATGCCAAGAGGGAAGCAGGAGCAGTGCCTGGCTCAGGCTGGCTGGAGAGGGGCTGCCGTGGGCACCAGCCTGTGATTCAGCACTCTGCCCACTCAGCACAGCCCATTGGCCACACTCATGACAGCTCCCAAAGCCAAAGTGCTGACTGGGAAGCGGAGGAAGAATCCTTTCTAAACCCGAAATTCTCCAGCCCCGCATCCCAGGGCCTGGAACAGCCCAGGAAGAGGCTCCTCAGCCTCCTCAGACCCAGCTCTTCCCCATCCCGCTTTCCCCAGGCTCAGCACTCCTCCCCTGTCCCTCTAGGAACCAGATCTGAACAGCTAAGGGGAGAGCGGCATAAGAGAGGCCTACCAACCCTTAGCATCCTTTGCCCCCAAACCATGGACAGGACCAAACACGCCGGAAAAGGTTATAAGTGGCAACAGCGAGTACCCGGGTACCGGAGCCTGCAGAGCCCGAGGCCTCCCCAAGCAGGGAAGGAGGGCCCAGGGGCAGGTGAGAGGTTCAGGACAAGCCCTGTGGCTCCAGGCACCTCCAAGAAGGGCAGGTGGGGAAGGAGATGGAGGGCAGGGCGGATAGCACGGAGGAGGAAAGAGAAGATGGGGTTCCTCAGGGGGGCAGGGAGGCGGCCGGGAGAGGCAGAGACAGGTGTGCAGAGGAGACCTGGAGAGGACCGGGAGAGAGCTGGGAGACAGCACACCGTGATGGGGGATGCGGCAGGGAGGAGAGCAGGGAGAGCGCCTGGTGGCCAGGGAAGGAAAGATGGAAGGGATGGGGTCAGACAAAGTGGGATGTGGAAGTAAACAGAGGTATCGGGGCAGGGCGCGCGGAGGCAGGGCTCTGGGACACCGGGAAGGAGGGTGAGGATGCAGAAAGGGGGAAGGGATGTGGCTGATGAGATAGAACGGGTGTGGGGTGTGCAGGGAGTCGGAACTGGGATGCAGACATAGAACAGGATGGATTCGGAGCAGGTGACGGTGCGGAGAGGAAGGTCGGGATGTGGACGGAGGGGGATGGGGACAGGTTCAGGGATGGAGACGGACCGGGGGAGGGCGGGAGAACCGGGGCAGCCGCTCACTCGGTTTCCATGTTCCCCGTCGCGCCCCCACGCCCATCTTCCCGGCGTTGGAGCTCACCTGCCTCCGGGGGCTCCCCTCCGGCCCGGGGCGCAGTCCGTGCGGTCCGCGTCGCAGCGCCTCCAGCCGCCGCATTAGGGCAGAGCCCGGCCCGGCGCGTCCCCGGCGCCGCGCGCCCCCGACCCCGTGCGTGCGCGCGCCCGCGCCGCTCCCCGCGCGCCCAGCGGGCCCGGGACCAGGACGCGGGGGGAGGAGGAGGGAGGGATGCTCCCGCGCGACCCCGCCCAGCGCGCTGGGAACGGTCCGCGGAGCCTGGACCAGGACATGCCCTTTCTCTTCTCAGCTTCTCAGCCACCCACCCACCGCCTCTCTGCGCACCCGCTTTAAAAAAGGATCCCAAGTAGCGCCCGGTCCGCCGAGCACCTGCTCGCCGCCCAGCTCACGGAGAGCATGTGCCGAGGCCCCAGCGCATCACGTGTTTGTCCTGTGTATATATGCTCCTCCACCATCAGACTGTGGCTTCTTGGGGGCGGAGATTGCTCTTCCTCCGGAGCCCTGCTTAGGAAAGACTCTCCAGGAATGTGTGTTACTCTTTTTATTTAAAAAAAAAATTTTTTTTTTTATTGATTTTTTTAGAGAGGAAGAGAGAGGGATAGAGAGTTAGAAACATTGATGAAAGAGAATCATCAATCAGCTGCCTCTTGCACACCCCCTACTGGCACATGCCCTTGACCGGAATTGCACTGGGGACCTTTCAGTCCGCAGGCTGACACTCTATCCACTGAGCCAAACCGGTTTCGGCAGGAATGTTTGTTGATTGAAGGGTTGTGGGGTCCCCAATTGGGGATGTGAGAGAGGTTGTGACACCTGCTAGGGGGAAGTGTGGTCCTTAAAAAGGGGGGGGGGGGCGGTTTCCTCTGCCCTAAAGGGGGGCAGGCCCTGTCCCATGCTTGGGTTAATTGGAAGAAGCCAAGGCCCGAGAGACAGAGACCTAAGGGCAAGTCCTGGTGGGTGACTAACCGCTCCCATGGGCAGGCAGGACACTGCTCTGGGAGCCTCGGTTTCCGCAACTGCGCCAGGAAGAGTTGGTTGGGATGATCCCTTCTAGAACCTTCCAGCTCAGACATGGAGAGTGCATTGGGCCCTGACTAAGGGAGACGGAGCTCACTGATAGCCTGGAGCCGTGGAAAGATCTGGGTCCAGGTGTCATCTTACGCTTGGAAAAGCATTTGGAAGTCAGGCTCCCTGTCCCAGCATCCCATTCTCCGCCACGTTAGGCTGCCTCTCTGAGTTCACATGGCGCCTGCCTGACACCACCTTGGCTGAGCTATAGCCACCTGCCTGCCTCTCTGTCTGCCTCACCACCAGCACCACCACCACCACCACCACCACTTTCCCCCCACCCTCCTGCCCCCAGCCTGTGAGCTCTGGGAGAGCAGAATCATCTTGTTCCCCATGCTCTCCCCTGCCCTTGAACTTAGCAGGTTCATAAACACTTGCTGAAGGAATGGTGACTAATAATGAGAGATCACATCACCCAGGAAACCGACAAAAGTCCCACTCTGCAGGTAGGTGCTTTGAGATCAACAATGGCAGCTATCCACCAAAGACTGAGCCATGGGAAAGGGGGAGAGAGGCATATGGCAGACCCGAAAACACAGCTGCTCACAGGGGCCAGGGATTCTGAGCAGAAGTTCTGTTTTGTTTTGCTTTTCGCATGGGTCCCTGTCTATACAATCATACTTCACTCAAAATCTTGTCTCGGTGTCATTCTGGCAGCCTGATTGCACACAGTCCTGTGAATGGAACAGCACCCTGAACAAAATAGTGCACCCTCCCAGAGCCGGCCCTAACCACAAGTCCTGGGGCCTGTGGAGGTGTCTGGAGAGAGAGAGAGAAGGGAGTGAGAGAATTGGGAAATTCTCAGAAGGGCAGAATCTGGAAAATGAGGAGCCCTGTCCAGATGGCACCACCGGCCCCAGCCAGTCCCCGGCACTGGAGGGGGTGGGGGATGGGAGGTGGGGTGGGGTGGGGAGGAAGGTAACTTAGAAAGCGTAGAGGAAGATGCTTCAAAGCACGAGTGCTCCTCAGGCCTGGATCCAGGCAGGATCTCCCGTCCTCCCCTCGCTGTGCAGCCGTGGCTGGCTCTGTGGGACAAAGGAAATAATTTCCCTTTTCTAAGCACCTGTAGTAGTCAGCTGCTGGCTTTCTTGTATGCATCATTCACTTGCTTTTCACAGCCCTCGGGGGTAAATATTTTATCACACCGTGATTGGGTGGTTAGAACTGAACTGGGAGTCCGGTGTGAAGAAAGGAAGCCTGGGTCTTAGGGAAATGCAGGAGGCCAGGAGGGTGGCCAGGGAGGCTGTCCCCAGCCGCAGGCCTGTTCTGATCAGGGGAGGGGCACCCCCTGCTGCCGGTGGACTCTGGGATGAGGCAGCCTCTGCCTGGGCAGGCTGGCCTACGAGCTCATCAGGAAAAGACTGAGTGCCGAGGCCATGAAGTGGTCGCTTTTTCTTTCCAGACATTGGTCTGGCCTTCCTGCTTCCTTTTCTTCTTCTTCTTCTTCTTTTTTTTTTTTTTTTTTTTTAATATATTTTATTGATTTTTTTACAGAGGGAGGGAGAAAGATAGAGAATTAGAAACATCCAAGAGAGAGAAACATCAATCAGCTGCCTCCTGCACACCCCCTACTGGGGAGGTGCCTGCAACCAAGGTACATGCCCCTGACCGGAATCGAACCCGGGACCTTTCAGTCCATAGGCTGATACTCTAACCACTGAGCCAAATTGGTTTTGGCCTTCTTGCTTCCTTTCCTTCCCTGAGTTTGTATGGCTAGTTCTGTCTCCAACCCCAGCCGGCATGGCCTCTGCTTGCCCTGGACCGGAAGCCTCACTCGCTGTGTCCCTTTGTTACGGCAAATGGCGAGTCATTAGTGATGCTTACATTCCCGAGCATCTCATGGCTCCCAACCAGATTTCACAGGCCCGGCCTGCCTCATCCTGGGCTCCGGCCCAGAGAGAGCCCCCGGGCACTGAGTCAGCGGTGCTGGCAAAGGACACTGGGCACAGGGATGGTAAACACTGAGGGACAGGGCTGGGCCGCCAGCATCTGGTTCACCTCCCAAGCCCTCCTCCTCCACATAGCCACCGGAAGTGTGGGAGACGGGCAGTCTCCTACATTTCCGTGGAGGGTTAGCTTGTTGCAGCCTTTTGAGAGAGCAATTTGGAAATGCTCTCAGGGCTTTGAATGAGCCCTTTGACTTGCCCATGAGGCCTCTGAGGATCCACACGAGGATGATCCGGGAGCCTGCCTAGGGCACAGCGGTCACGTACTTTGTGGTGTCTGTGCAGGGGAGACCTATGGCAGTGCTTGGCCTTTAAAACCAAGCAGGTGCCAAAACCGGTTTTGCTCAGTGGATAGAGCGTCAGCCGGTGCACTGAAGGGTCCCAGGTTCGATTCCAGTCAAGGGCATGTACCTTGGTTGTGGGCACATCCCCAGTGGGGGGTGTGCAGGAGGCAGCTGATCGATGATTCTCTCTCATCGATGTTTCTATCTCTCTATCCCTCTCTCTTCCTCTCTGTAAAAAATCAATAAAATACATTTTTTAAAATAAATAAATAAATAATAATAAATAAATAAAACCAAGCAGGCATGAGCCAGACCCCTCCCCCCAAGCTGGGAATCCCGGCATTTAGGAAACCTTTGTCAAGAGCTTCTGCTTTCAAACACCTTCGTACCAAGTCTTTTTTTTTTTTTTAATATATTTTTATTGATTTTTTTACAGAGAGGAAGGGAGAGAGATAGAGAGCTAGAAACATCGATGACATCGATGAGAGAGAAACATTGACCAGCTGCCTCTTGCACACCCCCTACCGGGGATGTGCCCGCAACCAATGTACATGCCCTTGACTTGAATCGAACCTGGGACCTTTCAGTCCACAGACTGACACTCTATCCACTGAGCCAAACCGGCTTCGGCACGAGGCCAACAGTCTTGAGAGCGACCTCGCGCTGCTAACCACAAAGGTATCCCTTTCGCCGTAATCAGATGGGAAGACATATCTTAAACAACCCCTTTTCCTGAAACCCCTCGTTCCCTGTATCTGTGTGGTGTGCAGCTCTCCTAGCTTAAGACTCGGCTTAAACAGCCCGTGTGGGGAGATGTCTCCCTCGGCCAGACCCAGCCTCTCATCTGGGTAGATGGTAGAGGCCCCCTCGCCACCTCGTGTTTTGTCTCAGGCCCGCCTCCCCGACTGGAAGTTTCCTGAGAGCAGGGCATCCTGTGTCCGCAGACCTCGCACAGCGTGCTCCCAAAGGCTGACGCTCCACAAGCATGTGTCGAAGGGATGTCTGAATGAATGGAAGCGGAGCTGCTCTGAGCCTAACCTGTACTGTCTGGGGCTGGCAGCCACTAGCCTTGTGTGACCACCTAAATCCTAAATGAACCCAAATCCAGCTCTTCCGTTACGCCAGCCCCACGGCCAGTGGCCAGTGGCCACGATGGTACTGGCTGATGCAGGAGGAAGAACAGGTCCAATGTGGTGGGAGGGTCTACGGGGCAGCACCGGTACAGCAGGAAGGCTGTGCGCGGAGCTGGGCAGTGCCCAGACAGTGCCTGGCCTGCAGAGCAGCCCGAGGGCACCGGCGCCAACCTAGGGCCTCTGGTACCTGGTGCTGCTTGGGCTGCAGCATCAGTGGCTGGAGGTGGCCCGGGAGCCCCCCGGAGCACGCCGGGAAGAACACCCCCTGAGCAGATAAATGCGGGCCAAACGGAGGAAGCAGGTATTGCCAAGAACAGGGGAAAACACACAGACCCAAGGAGGGAAGTAGAAAGAGGTGTGAGTGTCCCGGTTGCCTAAAAAGCAATGTTTCCTTCTTTTTTTAAAAAAAATTTTATATTTGTTATTTTTTTATTATTATTTTAATTTTATTGATTATGGTATCACATAATTGTCCTCATCCCCCCATTCCCATCCTAGACCCCTCCCCACATATGCCCCCACCGCCCTGTTGTCCATGGCCACTGGCCAGGCCCATTTGCATGCACACAAGTCCTTTGGTTGATCTCTGCCCCTTACCCCCACCCTCCCCTGCTTTCGCAATGCTTCCTTCTTATATTTTAAGTGGACGTGACTTTGCCAGAATTATTTTTTGGGGGGAAGTAAACATGTTAGACAGAAACAATCATGCTGGCTGTGGAAACACAGCCAAGGAAAATATTTGTCTCCATGCAGAGGCCTCCGCGTGGCGACCGCCGGGTTTTCTGGGAAGATACGATGTGCAGGGGCATTTCCTGCTGTTTCCCATAACCAGCGAGATGCCCTAACCATCGCAACAAGCGCAGCCCCCGGCTCATCTTCCCGACGCGCCTCTGGCAGACGGCAAACGGGTAAATATGTTTCGACCGTGTCTGGGTTTTCTATCAGGAAAGTGTATCCTCGGGTTCTTTCCATTTCTGCCAAGGGCACTCGAAGTCCAAATGGTTACGGATGCCTCCTTGTGCCTGGAGCAGACCCAGCAGGCTGGGGCACAGGGTCCCCTGCACTTTTCTCCAGGCCCAGGCTGGCCCCCAGGCTCCTCTGCTTCTTCCCCATCCCCTCCACCTCCCCCCCTCACCCTAGAAGCCCCTGTGGCTGCCAGGATCCACAGGAGCTGGGAGCCAGGGAGCAGCTGAGAACCAGCCTGCGGGCCTGGCTTTCCCAATTAGTGTGTCTTATTGATGCCAATGCATTAGCACGGGCCCCCTGGGGGTGAGCACGAGGGGGTGTCTGTTTTCAATAAGCGTCTGTGCTCGTGTCTGTGAGCTGCACACCTGGGCTCGGTGTGGGGGGCCGGGCCCAGGCGGGCGCCCCTGCCTCCGGCCTCCTCGGGGAGGGTGGACCCAGGAGCGTGGGCGTGCCGGGGCAGATGGGCCGGTGAGCACTCCTAAAGGCAGATTTGTCACGGGTTTCACGGGTGTTTGTGCAGGCTCCCTTCCAAGGGTCCTCCAAGAGTTCCCTTTTCAACCAAGAGTTGGTCTGTGAAATAGCAGCCGCTTGGTAAAAAGAGCCGTCCTCATGACAGCTTGCTCCCTCTCAGGTTTTAAACGAACCAACTCCTTCCTTCCGTCCCGAAGTGTTAGGAGCTGGGGCAATGCCAGCTTCCGGGTTTGTAAGGAGTTCTCGCACCCTCATTGAAAGGAAGCGTGCCACCGTCTCAGACACAAGAGAGCATTTTAAAACCGTCGATGAACAGCCATCATTCCGGACCATTCGAACTTTTTTCATAGGCCGAGAGCCCCTTCTGCTCCACAGGGACCGAGTGCCATGACTAGGATCCTACCTGCAGCGGGGAGAGGGGGAGAGGCGGAGGAGGGGGGGAGGGGGCAGGGGAGAGAAATCCCCCAGACAGTTTCTTCTTTTCCTAACGCCCAGCTTTACTGATAAAACTTCCAAGAACAAACAAAGCTCCTCCCTTGCCCAGGGGGAAGAGGCCTGGCTTCTGACTCTCGGTGGGTGTTTTTGTGGGCGGGGAAGAAAGTCTGTCTGAACCAGGGATGTGCTGGGTGATGCTGAACGTCGGTTCGCTGGATGAGAAGGGAAGCCTGTGGTGTAGGGGTCTCTGCGGTGTAGTCTCCCACAGTGGTCCATTTCCAGGTGCCAACACCAGGTCCTAGAATGTGGAGTTGGAAAGAGACACACAGTAGCTCACCATTATACATCATTTCCACCAAACAGGCACCATAGGCCCTGTCCCGGGGCCCACTGGCTGCAGGGGCCACCTCTCCGTCTCCCTCTCCCTTTCCCTCTCCCCCTTCTCCTCCTGCGTCTCCCCTCTCCCCTCTCCCCCCTCCCCCCTCTCCCTCTCCCTCTCCCCCTCCCCTTCCTCCCTCCCCTCCCCTCTCCCTCTCCCTCCCCCCTCTCCTTCCCCCTCTCCCTCTGTCCCTCCCCCTCTCCCTCCCCCTCTCCCTCTCTCCCTCCCCCTCCCCCCTCCCTCTCTCCTTCCCCTCCCCCCTTCCCCCCTCCCCCTCCCCCTCCCCCCTCCCTCTCCATCTCCCTCTCCCCCTCCCCCTCTCCCCCTCCTCCTCCCTCCCCTCTCCCCCTTCCCCCCTCCCTTTCCTCCTCCCCCCTCCCCCATCCCCCTCCCCCATCCCCTTCCCCCTCCCCCTCCCTCTCCCTTCTCCCACTCCCCCTCCCCCTCTCCCCCTCCTCCTCCCTCCCCTTTCCCCCCTTCCCCCCGCCCCTCCTCCTCCCCCCTCTCCCTTTCCCTCTCCCTCTCCCTTCTCCCTCTCCTTCTCCCCCTCCCCCTCCCCCTCTCCCCCTCCCCCTCCCCTTCCTCCTCCCTCCCCTCTCCCCTCTTCCCCCCTCCCCCTCCTCCTCCCCCCTCTTCCTCTCCCTCTCCTTCTCCCTCTCCCCCTCCTCCTCCTCCCTCCTCCCTCCCTCCTTCCCACCTCCCCCCCCCTCCCCTCCCTCTCCCTCTCCTTCTCCCCATCCCTCTCCCCTTCCCCCTTCCCCTCCCCCTCTCCCCTCCTCCTCCTCCCCCTCCCCCTCTCCCCCTCCTCCTCCTCCCCCCTCCCCCTCCCCTTCCCCCTCCCCCCTCTCCCTCTCCCTTCTCCCTCTCCCCCCCTCCTCCTCCCTCCCCCTCTCCCCCTCCTCCTCCCTCCCCTCTCCCCCATTTCTCCCTCCCCCTCCTCCTCCCCCCTCTCCCTCTCCCTCTCCTTCTCCCTCTCCCCCCTCCTCCTCCCTCCCCCCTTCCCCCCTCCCCCTCCCCCTCCCCCCTCTCCCTCTCCCTCCTCCCTCCCCTCCCCTCCCCTCCCCTCTCCCCCTCCCCTCCTCCTCCTCCCTCCCCCTCTCCTCCTCCTCCTCCTCTCCCTCCCCCTCTCTCCCTCCCTCCTCCCTCCTCCCTCCCCCTCCCCCCTCCCCCTCCCCCCTCCCCCTCTCCCCTCTCCTCTCCTTCTCCCTCTCCCTCCCCCCTCCCCCCTCCCCCTCCCCCTCCCCCTCCCCCTCCCCCTCTCACTCTCCCTCTCCCTCTCCCTGCAGGTTAAGGTGGCCAGCGATTACTAATGCAGGTGCAAAGCCCGGCCCCTTGCCGGAGGGACTGTGCTGCGCAGTGAGTTACACCAGAGCCCCTGTGGGTCAGGCCACGGTCTTCCCCTGAGCCATCGCCAGGCCCTCCCTCCTGCTTCCCACACCCCTCTGTCTGACAGCCCTGCCTCAGGGAGTCAAATGTACCCGCCCCCTGCCTCAGGCTCGGGAGCTTGGCCAAAGACGCCCAGCTCCAGAGGGACTTCCTGATGCCCCACGGTGACCACGGCCAAGGGAAGCCAGGGCTCCAGACTTCCGACCAAGCGTTCTTGCCGTCACCCCTCAGCTGCTGCCCCGACTCAAGATTCAGTCCCCGTGGAAGGTGCTGCAGTCCCAACACCCGAGTGCGGGTTCAGGCCTCTGGTGCAAGCATGTCAAACTCAGAGGCTCACACGGGCCCAATAAACAAGGTGTGAGTTTACCTGGGCCGCAAAAAGACAAAAGCTTCGATTTCCATAGAAACGCAGCTTTATTTCGATAGAGACATGCCGAATACCAAGGGCTGAAATAAATGAATCGTTGTTAACCTAAAATAATAGAACATTTTAATAAAAATTAATATTTTTTTTTCTTGGACATTAACTTATCAGACACTGAATAACTGCACCAATTTAATAAGCGTCACGCAAATAAACCTATTTTTCTTGTTCTCCGAAACTGAAATATTTCCTGTGCGCACACCAAACAAGTCAGTCCAAGACTAATGACGTGGCAATCGGCTCTAAAATATTCGCTGCTGGTGTTAGCGGAGAGAAATGGTGCGTCTGCGCGTAAGGCACATCAGGGAAATGAATGCAACATGATTACAGTAATCAGTCACTAGCAAACGTTGTGGTTCGTTATTAATAAGTATGTATAGCAGGATATTGCAAAATTAAAGTTACGAATTTTTCATTAAAACGTTTCTTACTTACCGTTCCATTGGCTGGGCCGCAATAATATTTGTTGTGGGCCACCTGCGGCCCGCGGGCCACGAGTCTGACATGCTTGCTCTAAAGCAGTGGTCGACTAACTCATTGATTGGTCCACAGAGCCAAATAGCAACAGCACAACGATTGAAATTTCTTTGGAGAGCCAAATTTTTTATTTTTATTTTTATTTATTTATTTTTTTAAAATATATTTTATTGATTTTATACAGAGAGGAAGGGAGAGAAATAGAGAGTTAGAAACATCGATGAGAGTCATCGATCAGCTGCCTCTTGCACACCCCCTACTGGGGATATGCCCGCAACCAAGGTACATGCCCTTGACCGGAATCGAACCCAGGTCCCTTCAGTCCCCAAGCCGATGCTCTATCCCACATGTGTCAAACACAAGGCCCGCGGGCCAAATCCAGCCCGCCAGGCCTTGCAATGTGGCCCGCACCGCGCTGTCATCACTGCACTCCGCTGTCAGTTTATGACATTGTCAGTTTATGACTGTTCAGTAAACCATTCGGCCTGCGATTTAGGCTGGATTTTAGATTTTGGCCCCTTCTCTGATTGAGTTCGACACCCCTACTATCCATTGAGCCAAACCGGTTTCGGCGGAGAGCCAAATTTTTTAAACTCAAACTTCTTCTAATGCCACTTCTTCAACATAAACTCCCCCAGGCCATGGAAGAGCCACACTCAAGGGGCCAAAGAGCCGCACGTGGCTCACGAGCCGTGGTTTGCTGAGCATGGGTCTAGTGCTTTGAGTCCAGCCGCCCTTCCCAGCGTGGCTCCTAGGAATCCCTCTCACACCCTCGACTTCAGCCAGAGCCTTCTGTCCCTCAAACCTGCCTGGGCTTCTTGTCTCCACGCTTTTGACCATGTTCTTTCTTCTCAGTCCTTCCCGCTCGCTGCACTGAAGGCATTTACTCCAGAAGAGCAACCGTCCACGTGGGCTGTCCGTCCTCGCAGACAGCAGAAGTCTTTCCAAGAAGCATGCGCACAGGGGAACTGGTCCCAGGTCCTCAGCTTCCTAAAAGAGTCTGCCTGCAGCCACAACAGCCCATTCTCCGCCTTAGAAAAGCAAGAAAAACCCTGCATCTATCTCCGTTTTCGCCAGGGTGCATTGCCCTCGAATATAAAAATGGATCTTTCAAAATATCAGCCTGGGGGAGAAGGCTCCTCAGGGTTTCCAAGGTCCGGGAGACCATGATGGGAACCCATGGCCCAGCAGGGATGGCCTGGGCTCTGCGGCCAGGAACGGGGTTTAGCCTGGGAGCGGCAGGAAATGGGGTCAGTTGGCACCAAACACCCCGCAACAGGGACTTTGCCGGGATTTGCTCTAGGTCAGTGGTCGGCAAACTGCGGCTCTCGAGCCACATGTGGCTCACTAAGCCTCGGTTTGCCGCTCTGTTGACTAATGAGTTTGCTGACCACTGACCTAGACTCTGGATTCCGATCATGACAGGCTGTTGTTGTTCCTTGTGATTAAGCCCCTATCCCAGTGGTTGGCAAATTCACTAGTCAACAGAGCGGCAAACCGAGGCTCGTGAGCCGCATGTGGCTCACAAGCTGCAGTTTGCTGACCACTGCTCTAGGTCAACTTCCCCCCCATGTCTTTGCTTTACAGCAGTGTTTCCTAAACTTTTGACATATGTACCCCTTCTATAATTTTCGTAATGCTGAGCACCCCTCGTACTCATGAGAACGTAGAATTAGGCGCAGCTAAGCACGGTGCAGTGCATATCCCCACCAAACTCCGGTGCAACGCGTACCCCCACCAAACTCTTCCCATACCCCTGGGGGTATGTGTACCACACTTTGGGGAACACTGATTTACAGCATGGGGCCCTCGGTACTGTGGTGAGGGTTCTAGAACACGGCAAATCTTCAGGGGTCACCACTTTTGCTCCAATTTAATGGGGAAAGCGGTGGGATGGGGAAGTGTAGAAATGCAGCATAAGTACCGGTGCACATTTGGTATTAGAGGGACAATCGCTAACACAGGGAGTGCTCCCATGGGCCTGTCCCTGGGGTAGAAACCTGCTCGCTATTAGACCTGCTGAATCGCTATGTCATGGCCACGAGGAAGCCAAGGCTGCCAGCAGAGTCACAGAGCTGGGCTGGGGTCTGCCAGCTGGCAACTGGAGGCGTCCAACCCATGTGGGCTCGAGAGTCTGTGCCTTGAACACAAAACCAGGCATGTCAAGGCAAATGCAAGAGGACGCCTAAGCGGAGACTGGGCTTGCCGCTTCCGGTGGCCGCCTCCTTTCCCAGTGGGTGGGGTTTGGTCCCTCTGCTACGCAGTGGGCGGGAAGGCTTTTTCGTCATCTGGTCTCGGGGTATTCTTCTCCATGGAGATTAGACGGGAGCAAACGGAGGAGGGGTTGAGGGTGTCACTCCAAGAAGAGATGAGCGTAGACACCAGTCCTGGGATGCCATCTGCATGTCCGTGAAGTTAATTTTCCTCTGTCTTCCAGCTCCAAGAAACGCTGGCGGGGGGGGGGGGGGGGGGGGGGGGCGGGGAACACCTGCTGGGCTCAGGAGGGTGAGCACCTTTCTCACCACCTGGGCTGAAGCTGTTCGGGAGAAACCCTCCCCCCAGCAGGGACAGCTGGGGTGACCATGAGAGAGGACAAAGGGACAGGACAGCCCCTAGAATGATGAGCGGCAATCCAGGGGCAGAGATGGAGGGTGACAAGTGGAACCTCTGACTAGGTGCTGCTGGGAAGCTCAGGGAGTCACACTGGCTCCCATGCCTGTGGCCCTTGACCTTGGAGATGCCCCCATCTCCAAGAGGGGCTGGCAGCCACAGCACCTCCTCTGCAGAGGGCACTCAGCGTCCGTGGGGGCACCGAGATGGGGGCACTCAGCGGCCACGGGGCACCGAGATGGGGGCACAGGGAAGAGTGAGAATGGTACCAACAGGCTTGGCATTCGGGGTCCACTTGGAGTCTGACTTAGGGAGGAAGCTGGGGCTGCTGGTCCCCAGGACTTCCTGTAGGACAGCGATGACTAGAAGGACTCTCAGGAGTCAGGCTCTCCTCCTGCTGGGCAGTCACCACAGAGCGACATTAGAGTCAGCAGCACCCAGGGCAGGGCCCAGGGGGGTGGGCAGAGCCCATCCCAGCTGCCCGCTCCCAGGGACGATGAGGGAGCAGCACTCACTTTCCCAGCAACGCCACCTGGCGATGGAAACAGGACCGCCAGCCAGGACACTCAGCCAGGGTCTTGGTGGCGGGGTTTGAATTGGGGCTCAGTCATCTAGGTGTGGCTGATCTTGGTGTGCAGCCCAAGGCCCCACCACATGCCTCCATATTAGCCTGACCCAGTGGTTGGCAAACCGCAGCTCGCAAGCCACATACGGCTCTTTGGCCCCTTGAGTGTGGCTCTTCCACAAAATACCAGGTACGGGCGTGCACGTACAGTGCGATTGAAACTTCGTAGTCCATGCGCAGAAGGTGGCTTTTGGCTCTCAAAAAAAATGTCAATCGTTCTCCTCTTGATATTTCGCTCTGTTGACTAATGAGTTTGCTGACACTGGGCTAACCTGTCTGGCACGGTCCAAGGCCCCTCTGTGCCCGGAGACACTGTCACCAGGCAGCATATCCCGAGGGCTTTGAGGTCAAGTCCCAGGAGCTGGGCCAGGGCCAAACTCTCCTTGGGGAAGACTAAGAGGCCTCTGGCCTGCGACCACCCCACGCCCCTGTGTTCTCTGGAACCAGAGGGTCTCCCCACCCCCTTCTCTGCGGGCCCTCCGTCCCTGCTGCCATGCCCTGCCTGCAGGGCGAACCTTTCAGAATCTCATCCATGTTCGGTCTCAGGGGCCACACCGGATTCTTAGTTTGTCCCAGCTCCCTGGTCCGCAACTCAGCAACCGGCCGCCTTGCTCCTGAGACCCGCTCCCTGCCTTCATCCCAGGCAGGCGCCTGGTCTTCCTGCTGCGACCACCACCGGAGCTCCTGTCCTGGCAGCTCTCAGCCGAGCCCCTGGTGGCTCTGCCCGTGCCCTTCTCCGGGATCCTAGCCCTGCCCGGAGCCCCTGTCTGGGGCTTGGACCTTGCTGCCACTTTCGGCCTGGACTGCGCATTTTCAGCCTGGTTTCCCATTCCTGGGCGCCCCCGGCTGGCTGCGGGGAGGATTGCTCCTGCGGACGGAACCTGCCCTGACTCAGCACTGACTGCTGGACAGAGGCTCAGGCAGCAGCCAGCCGGTCCTGCCTTTGTGGGTGATGCAGCGGAGCTGTGCCCTTTGGCCAACACTGCCAGCTGGTCAGGCGTCTCCACGTGGCGTCATGGGGCTCCGGAAGGTTCTCCAGGCGAGCGTGGCCCAGCGCTCTGCAGCAGGGGACCTTCAAAGGGCCATGGCTGCCTGACCACACGGCTGGACCCTCCCATTTGTATCTGGTGCTCGTTCACAGGATCTTTACGGGAGTTCTGGCTTTGCTGTGGACATGAACGTGAAAGGACTGGGATTCCTTTAGACCAGGGGTGGGGGACGTCCAGCCCGCAGGCTGTGTCCTCTGGTCTGGCCCGGCCAAGGCAAACCGTAGGCGGGACTGGAAATTCAATAACTCTAGGAGCTATTTTCATATCAGTGTAAGCGTTAAGTTGATAATTGTGTGTGGCCCACGAATGATGTTGTAAATACCAAAATGGCCCTGCTGTCACATTTGGGCCTCAGTTTCTACCCCTGCTGGGTAAGTGGTCCCCCAGCTTGTGGGTCATCACAGTCACCTGACTATGGTAGGTCTGGGTGGAATGTAGAAGTCTGAGCTTTTTAAAAGCTCCTTGCTATTACAATGATACCACAATAAGGGGGAGAGGGGAGGAATTGATGCAGGAGAAACATTCTGACATATCATTGGAATCAAGCTATTATAAATCTGAAGCTGACTCTAATGAGTTAAGATGTTTATGGGCCCAGCTGGTGTGGCTCAGCGGTTGAGTGTTGACCTATGAACCAGGAAGTCACAGTTCAGTTCCTGGTCATGCCCAGGTTATGGGATTGATCCCCAGGAAGGGGTTTGCAGGAGGCAGCCGATAGATGATGTTTCTATCTCATCGATGTTTCTACCTCTCTATCCATCTTTTTAAAAAGATGTTTATGGTAAGGCCTAGAACAGTGGTTGGCAAATTGCGACTCGTGAGCTACATGCGGTTCGAGAGCTGTGTTTTGCCACTCTGTTGACTAATGAGTTTCAGACCACTGTCACATAGTACCCTTTACCTCTTTGCACACAATATGCCACAATTGCCTAATCCTTACAGATTCCAACTACATGGTAACATTTAGTCTAGTGCAGTGGTCGGCAAACTCATTAGTCAACAGAGAGGCAAGCCGTGGCTCGAGAGCCGCATGTGGCTCGCTGTTTGCTGATCATTGGTCTAGAACAACCGTTAAAACCATAACTAAAAAAAAAAAGTTAGTTTACCATAGCGAAGATTTGGAAACAGCCTAAGTGCCCATCAGCAGATGAGTGGATTAAAAACTCGTGGTACATCTACACAATGGATTACTACACTGCAGTAAAAAAGAAGGAATTCTTACCATTCGCAACAGCATTATGCTAAGCGAAATAAGCCAGTCAGAAAAAGAAAAATATCACATGATCTCACTCATTTGTGGAATATAATGAACAACAAAAACTGATGAACACAAACAGATCCAGAGACAGAGAAGCATCGATCAAACCGTCAAACCTCAGAGGGAAGGTAGGGGAGGGGGGGTAAGGGTGAGAGATCAACCTAAGGACTTGTGTGCATGCATATAAGCCCAACCAATGGACTCAGACATCAGGGGGGTGAGGGCATGAGTGGGGGGGTGGGCAATGGAGGGACACATATGTAATACCTTTATCAATAAAGAGAAAAAAGTTAAACATCATTAAAGAAATTAAAATGCTATATTAAAAGATTCACTTAATGCCAAAGAGAGCAGGAGAGGAGGAACAGGAACATATATGAGACATGAGACAGAGAGAACAAAAAGTAAAATGCAGAGGTAGATCCAGCCAGATCAATAAAACATTAAATGTGGCTGGATCAGAAGGCAGGGATTGTCAGAAGAGATAAAATGCTCCAACTATACTCTGTCTACAGGAGGCAAATTTTATATCGAAAGACATAAACAGACTGAAAGTAGAATGGAAAAATGTATAATATATCATGCAAATAGAACCACAAGAAAGCAATAGACTGGCTATCCTGACAGATAACAGACTTTAAATAGGCTTTTGTTTTAAATAGGCTTTAAAACAAACAAACAAAAAAATGTTAGTAAAGATAAAGAAGGGCATGGCAGAGTGACAAATGAGTCATTCCATCCGACAGATTAAAAAATTATGAACAGCCAAAACTGGTTTGGCTCAATGGATAGAGCGTCTGTGGACTGAAAGGTCCCAGGTTAAATTCCGGTCAAGGGCATGTACCTTGGTTGCAGGCGCATCCCTAGTAGGGGGTGTGCAAGAGGCAGCTGATGGATGTTTCTCTCTCATCAATGTTTCTGACTCTCTATCCCTCTCTCTTCCTCTCTATAAAAAATCAATAAAACATTTTTTAAAAATTATATTCATATATGTCCCTCATGACAAAGCATCAAAATACACGAAACAAAGACGGACAGAAATGGGGAGAGACAACGTAACCATATCCACCTTTCGAAAATAGATAGAAAGACTAGACAGGAGATCAACGAGGAAATAAAAAACGGTAACACTATAAACCAACGGGATCTAATGGCAGCGACGGAAAGCTCTACCCCACAACATACGGTCCCCTCTTCTGAAGAGCACACAAACCACCCTCCAGGGCAGACCAGATGCTGGGCCATAAAACAGGCCTCATGGTACTCCCGGGCATTTGTGTCAGAGCAATGAAAACTGACGCTCAGACAAAAGCCTGTATGGGACACCCCATAAAATTTGAAACAGCCCAGATGTTCTTCAATAGGTGAATGGTTAAGCTGTATTATTTTATCATAATTATTAAAGGTATTTTTATTATGGAAAACCTGAAAATCTTACCAGGCAGAGAGGACTTCAGCTACCGCTCTGCTGAATTCCACCAACATCCCACAGGCACACACATTTCACACAAACAGGCACGTGTACACCCCCAGCAGTCCCCTCACCTGTTCTTTCCCAGCATAAATCCTCAAAGGAAAGCTGTCTGTCCATCCCAGAGGGGCAGGCCACCATTTCCTGGCTGAGGGGCTGGGGAAGGCTGTGAGATTTGAAAAACTGTCCAGGTGACTCTGAATATCTCCTTCAGGGAGGCATAAAGTGTTCCCCAAACTTCTCTCATGATGAGAATCACCTGGTGGAGTTGTTAAACTATAGATTCTCATCATGAGAGAAGTTTGGGGAACACTGTCAAACCACTGAGAACTACATACCTGCGGTCATCACACACGTGCTTTCTGTAAATTGCTTTTTTACATTCCACATCATCATACCTATGGTATACATTTTTTATTGCGGAATCAGAATTTAAAAATTAATTCCATGTTGATATAATTTAGATATTTTTTCCATTAAAAATATAAAATTTTGCAATGAGCATCTCTGTATAATGAGCGCCTTAGATTCAATTCTTCTCAGTAGAATTTCTGGGTCATTGGGTTTGAACATTAACAATTTTTGGAACATCATGGCAATACTTTCTAGAAATATTGAATGGATTTATGTCCCCATCAGTGCTCATTCCACAAATATTGCATCAGGCATTGTTTAATCCTAAGAGTATCCCCCACACCCTTGGATCTCTAAAAGGAAGTTCCAAACATAGTATTTGATAAAATACTGACCCCAGGGGACGATGCTGATGCTACTCATTTACCTCTGAAGTTAGGACACCTGCCAGGAGGCACCACGCCTGTTCCCTTCAACCAGCAAGGCTATTTGCTGCGCTTTACTGCCGCCTTGTGGTGAAACAGGAGAAGTTCATTACGGGAGGGCCTGAGAGGACAGCTGACTTCCGGACGTGAAGGACACTGCTCATCTGTCCTAAATGGGTTAGAGACACAGAGAGTGGACCTCTCTGGGCTACTGTGCGAGGGCCCTGGACAGAGCTTAGAGGACGCCTTGGCGTGAGGGCAGGATGCTCAGTCCCAGTCCGGCTCTGCCTCTGATTTGCTTTTGGGCAAGTTTGTTCTTTGTCCCCGTTTCTTCTCAGTGAAAGGAGGGTCTGCCTAGGTTGGCGTTTTGTAGACTGCAGGTGGTGACCCACTAATGAGCTGTAAATTCTATTTATTAAGTTGTGGCAAATTTTTTTTTTGGGGGGGGGGGGGGGAGGAAGGATAGGATAGAAAATAATGGAAATGTCAAAATGCATTGCGCACAGTAAGGGTCGGTATTGCTTCCTGAACCTTCTGTGCATAGGGTGTCCTTCCAGTTCTCGCTGGGGCTCTTCGGTAAGAAGGCTCCACCCGTGCATGGAGCTCTGGTGCTGTGACGTGGTCTCTACTCCTCCCCTTCCCTCTCAGCTGCTCTAGAGACAGCGAGCCCAGCTCCGGTGCAGATGACCGGGGAGCGTCTCTGTGGGACCCCAAAGCAAAGACAACCCTGCAGCTCCGGGTGAGAGTTCCCTCGGAGCGGCTTTCTCTCGGGGTTGCTGTGTTTGGGGCTGACAATGCAGCTGCACAGGGCGCGGCTGTAGCAAGGGCCCTGGCTGGAGTCCCCACCCGCAGTCTACAAAGCACTGACTGGGGCGGACCCCTCACTTCACCGTACCAGGTGAGGGCCCTTTGCCCTGCTCATCGCCACCCGTGGGAACTGCAGAGGGCCCTAGGAACCCGTGAATCCGGGAAGTGAGGGGAGCAGCAGGGCCTGGGTACTCTGGTCTGCCCCCAGCCCCACCCCCTGTTCCAGAAAGCTGGTGTTTGCGGGGATGTGGGGTATTTAACTAGACCAGGAGCCTCTAATCCTCAGGCAGCCGCAGAGGACAGGAGCTGCCACCAGGGGGCAGCAGAACTCTGATATTGGAAGTTGAGGCAGAGTGGCAGGGAGGGGGTTCTGGTTTCAGGGTGAGAACCACAGAAAAGGGGTCTCCAAGGCTCCGGGCAGCAAAGGTCCTGCAGAGAAGAGCGGCCTTGGTTGCTCTCTCCCAGAGGGCTCAGGGAGGAAAGAGATTCTGACTTTCAAGATGGGAGCCCACCAGGTGTTCTGGAGCCCACCAGGTGTTCTCTCACGAGCACAGGCTCGTGAGAGATGATGGGTACATCTGCAAAAGATTTGCAAGCCAGTTGTTTACTCACAGCCAACCACAGAAATGACAACGAAGTGAGTGGAATTAAAAATAAAGACAATCAACACAAAACTCCTCCCTGTGTTATACTACAGTCTGTTGTCTGTTCTCAGAGCTATAGGTGCTTCCTGTGAGTGCAGTGGGATGCTCCATAGCGTTCTGCAGGGCTCACCTGACACAGGTCCCGGTGGGAGCACTGACACCATGGAAACCAGCAGACGTGGCTCCCTCTTTAGGAGAGCTGGCTAGCATTGAAGCACCGACCAGCTGACCTCCAGTTCTGGGATCTCTTCCCCAGCCCATCGGTCTCAGAGCCCTCTTCAGAGCTGGGGAAATGCAAGCCATGGCTGTGACCTTCAGCACTGAGAGGTCAATGGCCTTGCCTGACAAGCACACGTGTACCCTCGAATCCTGGATTGGAGTTCCAGAGGAGGAGGATGGGCGGAGCAGTGCTCTTCCCCTCACTCTCCCCGCCCCAAACCTCAGCCATGTGGGGGGAGGTGAGGAGGAGATAGATATTCAGCCCGGAGCAAAGACACATGAAGAACGCCTGTCCAGCAAGCAAGCAAGGGCAGGGCCGGATGGGAGTGGCAGCTCAGAGCTGAGCCATCGGGTCAGGATGTACAGCGAGGGCCGGGAGAACCTCAATTAGAGCCATGCAGAGATGGAGTGAGGTGGTTCCTAAGACCTACTTCCTCCCCAGTGGATGGGTGAATAAAAGAGAATTTAAGAATCATACGAGAAGTTAACCAAACTCTTAGCGCTCAAAATGTGGCCCACGGACCAGCATCATGGTATTACCCGGGAACTTGTTAGAAACGCAGGGAGCAGCCCGCCCAGACCACTGAACCAGAACCTGCACCTCCTAAGATCCCGTGTGGTTTTAGAAGCATTGAGCTAAATTACCGTTCAGATGGCTTTGAGGAGTGGCTCACCACATTATTGTTTATAATAGCATGTTATGTAGAGATAATCTAACTATCAATCATTTGGAGAACTGTTAACAACTGACTACAAATTGATAGAATAACTATTGGCACAGTAAAAAGAATGAGATGACTTTCATACACCGGTAAGAATGAGATCCAAGCCACATTGTTACAAGAAAAAAAAAAAAAGTAAAGTCATTTCTAAATCAAAATTTGTTCTAGATCATCTGTCAAATATTTTAAGATAAGATGGAAACTCTACAAATATTGAGGAAAATGTGAGAACATATTTTTATAATGGTAAGTGTGCAAGATCTAAGCATATCCCAAACTAAAAGGTCATAAAAGAAAGGACTGATAAGCCCAGACATATAAACCACATTTTTATGACAAAACACACTATAGAAAGATAAAGGCACAAATGACAGATTGAGAAAAAACTTGAAACATCATAAACAAGAAGTTACTTTAATAAATTATTAGAAAAGACAGCCCAGCTGGCATGACTCAGTGGTTGAGTGTCAACCTATGAGCCAGGAGGTCATGGTTCGATTTGCAGTCAGGGCATATGCCCAGGTGTGGGCTCGATCCCCAATGCAGGGCATACGGGAGGCAGCTCATTGATGATTCTCTCTCATTATTGATGTTTCTATCTCTCTCTCCCTCTCTGAAATCACTAAAAATATATTTATTTATTATTATTATTTTTTTAATTCAAGTTCTTGGCTCTAAGACCAGTTCTCATTTCTCTGTGATGGGGCTGCCTGTCCAATCAACTCCACATACTGCAATTTTGTGATCCTGCCTGCAGGGGGCGTGCCACCCATGCTGGAGACTTGCTGCCGGCATGCTTTGAAGATGGGGCGGGGGCACTGTGAGTTGGATGCACAGCACAGGGACCTGGAAGGTGTCTCACCTGATCTGACACCTGACTGGAAACACAGAGGGTGGCAGGGTAGCAAGGCTGGACTCTGCTCACCTGGGGGCGCCAGCAGGTGACCCACAGGGCAGTCCCCAAACACAGCCAGGTAGAAAACCAGGGGCAATCCTCTGCTGTCGCTCCAGAGTAGGGCAGCCCAGGGGTAGCATGAAGGGGCCTTGGGGAACTTAGAGCCCCATCATCTCCCTCGGTTCCTCCAAAGCTCTCACCCCGATAAGCATAACTCAGAGGTGCGCTGGCGGCTGGAGGAGCTCCTGTCTCCTCAGCTCTGCATTCTGTGACTTCGCGGTGGTCCATGAAACTGGTGGGCACGCTCACTCTGAGGAGACCGCATCGCCATGGATCTTGCAAGGCAACCGTCCCACAGCCAATCGTCAACCCTTCATCCCAGACCACTGCCTGGAACAAAGCCCTTTAACAAAGCTTTTAGAAATCCCCTAGCCCCCTCCAATGACCATCCTTAAGTACCTTCTTTTCAAATGTTTTAAAATTTATTGATTTAGGGGGGGGGGTATGTGGGAATGAGAAAGAGAGAGGGAGGGAGGGAGAGAGAGAGAGAGAGAGAGAGAGAGAGAGAGAGAGAGAGAGATTGATTTGTTGTTCCACCTGATTACGCATCCACTGATGGATTTCTGATGTGCCTTGACCGGGGATTGAACCTGCACCCTTGGCGTATTAGAACGACTCTCCAATCAACTGAGCCCCTGCCAGGGCCTTAAGGACCTTCTACAGAGAAGTCTGAACCCACTGGCACACTGCTACTTGCTCTGATCGTGCCCTGCACTACATATGTATTACATGTGTATTAAAAGTGAGGCTTGCATTTAAAATAAAAGCACATGTCAGTGACCTATGTAGAAATATGTTCATACAGCGCTTCTTCACTGACAGGCTGTCTCTGCGCTGGGCTGTGGCTCCATGAGGCAGGTGCTCTCCTGCCTTCCTCACTGGCGCAGCTCCAGCGCCCAGCTGTAGGTGCCCAAGCAATGCTTGTTGGAGTGCCCAGCTCCTACCAAATTCCTTGCTCTTCCCCCCCTCCATACCCCCGGGAAGCCCCTCGCCTTCTCTAAGCTCAGAATCCTGGTTTAGAAGGGGCTCTCGATGGCCCCCCTCACCAGGTCTCTGTGCGGGGCTGGCACCGAGCACCACGGGCCACACAGACCCAGCCAGTGCCGGCTGTTCGTGCCCCACGTGGGCCTGCTCACTGCCCGGGAGCCCCTGGCTCATCCTCCAGTCCCCGCAGACTTCCTAGAGTGTAGGTGCCGGGGTCCGGCCTTGAGGTCCGCCGGGCAGGAGAGAGGCCTGCGAGGCTGGGCTGGAGGATGTATATCTCATCCCCCTTGCCCCCCTCTCCCTCCCTCCACCCGAGCCACGGGGACCCTCGGCCTCGGGCAGCCCTGACTGGGGATCCAGAGAGCTTTGTGCATACTTCTGCACGATGGCACCAGCGGGCCACACTGGGTGTGACAGGACCGGGGCTTCCCAGCTCGCTGCGCCTGGACTGGAGGAACACAGCCCCAGAGCAGGTATGGGGAGCAGGGGGGTGTGGGGAGGAGTCAGGAGGCCTCAGAGGACCCAGAGGTGCTCACCCCACCTTAATGTCCAAGAAGACCCGCAGGACCCCAGCAGCAGGACCGGCAGGGCCCGCCCTCTCCTGCCCTCACCAGGGCTCCCTCTGGAAGGCCCCGGATGCAGACAGAACGCGTGTTCCCGCTCCCCCGCCCCCTCCCAGGACGCGGGCAGCAACCTAGGCCAGGAAACGTTAATTCCAAATACTGAGCACCTGCCGGTGGGTGGTTCTCTCTCCCCACCTCTCACCTTTCCACAAGGAAAGTGCGTGCCAGAGAGGCTGAGTGATGGCCAGGGATGCAGAGGTGGCTGGTGCAGAGCTGAGGGGGGAGTGAGGGGATGGAGGTCAGGGCGACAGCCTGCGGCCTCTGGCCTCAGGGGTGTAGTCTCAGGAAGCTGGGGTGACTGGCCCGGCCCTGGGAGCAGCCTTCTCTCAGGCTCCACCCGGACAGAAGGCCGCCAGACACACTGACACTGTCCTCAGCAAAGGACGGTGGGCAGGGACCTGGGTTTGTTACCTGTGTAGCCTGAGCCCCTAGAGCGGTGTTTCCCAAAGTGTGGTACGCGTACCCCCAGGGGCACGGGAAGAGTTTGGTGGGGGTACGCGTTGCACCGGAGTTGGGTGGGGATATGCACTGCACCGTGCTTAGCTGCGCCTAATTCTACGTTCTCATAAGTATGAGGGGTACTCAGCGTTACGAAAATTATAGAAGGGGGACACACATGTCAAAAGTTTGGGAAACACTGCCCTAGAGCGGTGCCGAGGTATACAGCAGGTGCTCAGCAAACACCCAGGGCATGTGTGGCAGCTGCGATCCCTGAGGAAGACGTGACCCTCCCCCTGGGAGCGTGCGAGGAAGAGGGAATGAGGGACGATGACAGGCGTATGGACAAGGTCGGGGGACGCAGACACCAGCACTGCGGGCTCTGCTGCTTGGTCAGCGCTCCCAACCCAGGAGGCTCGCAGGGCGGTGGGCGACCTGCAGATTGTGACCTGGAGGAGAAAGTGGGAGCCCAGCTCCAGAGACCTGCAGCCTCTGCTGAGGGTGCAGCCAGCCTGAGGCGGCCCTCAGGGATGGCCTAGGGTCCAGGCCCCTTCCTTGTGCTCCCCCCTCTGACCCTCTGCTGGGGCTCCCCTTGGCTGAGAAGAGCTGGGAGCTTTGGGGGAGCAGGGGCAGCAATGGAAGGTGACTGGAAGACACCCAGTGCAGAATGAAGGCTCCCCATCCTGACGTGGGACCCGCCCTGGGGACCCCGGAGAAGTCCTTTCTCCCACAAGTTGCTCCTGCTTCTCTGTGACCGAGTGGGGGACCAGGTCCCCGTGGTAACTGAGGCGGTAGGTCCTCTCCGCCCTCCTTGCTCCGGGCTGGGTAAGAAGGCGGCCTCACCCTTGAACCCTACCAGCCTCTGCCCCTCCTCCCTTCCGGAACTGGCCCACCCGCAAGTCAGGGCATCTGGCCTCGGCACTGGGGACCTTTGGGACCCGGCATTCTGGTTGCAGGGGCTGCGCTGTGGGAGGTTCAGCTGCACCCGTGGCCTCTGCCCACCAAACGCCAGTAGCAAGGCTAGAGGCCCCCTCCCCGGCCCGAGCTGTGACCACCAAAACTGTCTCCAGATACTGCCCAATGCCCCCTGGGGACCCAAACTGGCCCCCGTTGAGAACCACGACCTTAGAGGACGCTTCTGAGGGCGGACACCTGGGCCCGGCCCTGCCTTTTATATCGAAAACGAAAACGGTTTCCTTGCTTCCTGGGTCCCATCAGAGCTCGCGGTCCCAAATCCAGTCAGCGCCACAATTAGCACACGCGCACAGCCGTTTGCAGGCATCAGCAGGCAGTCATTTTTGGAAAAGAGAAGCATAAGACTGTATACATACACAATGAGAGACTGTGTAGATACAGAGAGGACGTATTTACTTATTTCCCAGCGAGTTTTCAAAATGGGTTTAAAGCAACTTAAATGAAAACCAGGGAGGAGCCCAAACTGGTTTGGCTCAGTGGATAGAGCGTCGTCCTGCAGACTGAAAGGTCCCCAGTGCGATTCCGGACAAGGGCATGTGCCTTGGTTGCGGGCACATTCCCAGTAGGGGGTGTGCAGAAGGCAGCTGATAGATGATTCTCTCTCATCGATGTTTCTAGCCCTCTATCCCTCTCCTTTCCTCTCTGTAAAAAATCAATAAAATATATTTAAAAAACAAAAACAAAAAACGGGGAGGGGCAGGAGACAGAGGGGAATGAGACCGCACGTGGAGGTGGAGTTTCCAATGAAACGGATTCCGTGCTTGCTCAAGACACACCTCAATGTTAGCTCCAAGCTCTCAGCTCCCGTCTCTCCAGGGGAAGCAGGACTAGTCACCGAGACCCTCGGGGCTCCCTGCCCTGATGTCCCTTTTCCGCCACAACCTGCTGCATCCTGCCAGCGCCCGCCCCGGGCCCTGTGTGGCTGGAATGTGCAGACTCACTGTGGCCTGTGGTCCAGCAGGTCAGGGTCCAGCCTTGGACTTGGAAGGGGCTGGCTGCCCAGGCCCCACCTGTGGGAACCCCTTTCACATCCCACGTGGTGGCTGCCCAGGCCCCACCTGTGGGAACCCCTTTCACATCCCACGTGGTTCAGGGTTCCGGTTCAGGATTCTGGTTCTGGAGAAAAGCCGCACACAAATGAAAAGAGACTAGAAAAGTATTAATTTGGGAATATTGGGGGCCAGGCGGGAGCCCACCTCTAGTGGGAGGACTGCACACTGCTCTGGCCTTGCTACCCCCTTTATTGCGACTATGGGATACACTCGGAGCCCTTAGGCAGGAAATTCCAGTAACAAAAATACATAAGACAGAGGTGGGGGCTGCTTCAGCTAGCAATGTCTCAACTAAACAGGGAGTGGTTGGAGCAATTAGCGTGGCTGACCAGCCTTCCCGGCTTCCTGTCCACATCTCTCTGTTAGTCAGCCAGTGATTGGCTTCCGGCACCCGCCCAGGATTCTTTCAGGAGCAGGAGGGATGAGCAGGCAGTACTGACTCCCTGGTGGCTTGGGGCTTTTTCCCTTCCTGTTGGTGTTACTGTGTCTCTGGCACACAATTTGTCTCCCGTGGGGCTGAGGACACAACACCTAGTTTACAGGTAAAAAATAATAGCTAAGGTTTATTGAGCACTTACTATGGACCAGGCCCCTTGTTAAATGCGTTCTGCACATTATCCCACTTTGTCGTCCTCACCATATAACCCACGAGGCAGCTAGAAATCAGAAAATGGAGGTTTATAAGAGGATCCTGAGACTTATAAGATGTGAAACCACTGTCCCCAGATCCCATAGCGAGTGAGTAATGGAGCAGGGACTGCCAGCCAGCTGGGCCTTACCCAGAGCCCTGAGCAGGCGGCCAGCTCTCCTGCCTCCACGGAGAGCTGGAGGTCGGAGAGAGGAGGAGTTCTACCCTCAACGGAGGGACCCACAGACAAACTCCCAACAGGGGGTCCCAGGGGGTGTTTCCTCCTTCCTCCCTCCTCTGCTCTCAGGGGCGAGAAAGATCTTGATTTATGCAATGAGGGTTGATGGATCCTGTCTTTATTTTAAAATTAGATATTGTGTTCATTATAGACTTTTGCATCAGTTTTGATTTTTTTTTTTTTAATATTTCACTAAAATGATTCCTCTCGGTTCCTGAGATGTGGGCCCCTCCCCCTTAAATCCTGCACCCCAGAGGCCAGTGCCTCACTTAGTCTGCACTTCCGGAGAGGCTTGCACTAACCATCGCGACAACCTGCCCCTGGCCTTCCGCTCACTCCATCCCTCAGCCGTTTCCTGGCCGCGTGAGGGGACAGAGCCGCTCCCTTCTGCCTGGCCATCAGGGCTGGTGCGAGGACCACGGGGAGGAGGAGGAACAGCAAACCCATGGGCTGTTCTTCCAACCATCACATCTCCACCCCGACACGCCAGCATGGAGGGCCACCCATTTTACAGGGGGAGACACTGAGATTCAGGGTCAGAAGCCTCCCCGCAGGCCATGCATTCAGGATGGGACTCTGGGTCCGAGGCTTTCTCCACCCGCCCCTCCCGCTTCCAGGCCCAGCCCTTGGGTCCTGCAGGAGAGCGAGGCGGGTGGCTCTGGTCCCGGGTCACTCCCAGGACTCTGGAGGCGGCCTCCTTGCATTGCCTCCGAAGCTGTGAGCACCAGTCCACATGGGCTTTATGGAGAAACATACGACGCTGTCTGAGTTAATAAGGTAACAACAATTTAATATGTTCTCTACCCTCCCCCAGCCTCCGTCTTAAATAAGCTAGCGAGGGTTCCGTTTGCCTTGAAGTAATTTAGGGGAGGCATTTGAAATTCCCATCTGCCCGGCTCCCCAACCAGCGATGTTTCTTGTCACGGGCTAACAGCGTTTAAAATATTTACAGCCCTTTCTTTGCCCTGGGGATATATCAGAATAAATCATTGTTACCACCAATAAATCAAAAATTAATCTCCAGAAGCTCAATGCCTGTCCTATCCCTCAAATAACAGGAGCAGAGTCTCTCCCAGGAACTTAGCATTAGCTGAGTCCCCGTTTCCCCAGCATCCCCAGGGAGGGGGGTTGTAGGCAAAGGAGCTGGGGCTCCACACTGCCCCCTGGTGGAGCTGCGCCAGAGCTGTGGCCCAGCCCTGTGGACCCCATGCCAGCAGCACCTCATTATACCCAATTATACCAAATCCTACCAGACACCACCTTTGTCCTGAGAGAGCCTGGGAAAGTACCTTTTCCTTTGCCATTTGCCCACTCATGTTTTTTCCTCTTCTCAGTCCTACTCTTTTCCCTCTTATCCAACTCTTTCTTTAAACTTTTTCTTTTCTTTTTCTTTTTTCTTTTTATGTTTCTCTCCCTTCCTTTGAAAGCTCCCTCCCTCCACTTCCTTCCACCTTTCTTGCCTTGCCTTGTAATCCAGGATAGAAGAGTTAGAAATATAACATGTATGTTATATGCCAGGTACGGTGCTAAGATTCAGAAGAGCAGCAAGGGGATATTAAGATCCTCAAGAGAAGGGGGGGGGGGGGAAGATCACTAAGAGCAAAGATACATCATTAGGTCATCTGCACCTTTGTATTCCTGATTACTAGGCATGGATAGAAAAATTAGACAGTGAAGACGGTGTCTGGTAGGAAAAGAATTGAAACATGGTGTTGGAGGACAGCTGTAGGGACCTCCTACAACAGCATTGGGGAAAGGAACAAGTATGTCCTAGAGCAAATGAAGCCAGAAACATCGCTGGAGGCAAAACTGACAAAACTGAAGCTGTCCTAGTCAGGCACTTCGTGAGAAGGTAGGGCTCTTTGGAGAAGACAATAATGCTGGGAGAAGGCAGCAGGAAAAGAGGAAGACCATGTCAAATCTGAGATGGACTGACTCCATAAAAGAAGCCTCAGGCAGGAGCCCAGAGGAGCTGAGGACAGGACACTGTGGGCATCACTTGTTCATAGGGTCGCCGGGAGTGAGAGCCGACTCAATGGCGTGCACAAAAACCAATGATGCTAGGCAGTTTTTACCTCTCAGTTCGTCCCCAAACAGGCCCGTAATGTTATCCCCATTTTACAGATGAGGAAACTTAAACTCAGAGAAGCTAAGTAACTCATATGCTGCTTATGTAAGCTCATAAGTATACACTCTTAACCACTGCAGTGCCACAGATGGTCTTCAAAGACAGATCAAAAAGTTTGGAAGTTGTGTTGAGTGCAATTTAGATCCCCTGAGACTTTTTTCTTAAAAAAAGTGACATTGTCAAAATTTCAAATCTGTGTTTTAAAAATATCTGTGAGAATAAAAGACATTGGTCTATCCTAGATTGGGGCAGTATACAGCTATTCACTGTATTATTTATTCTCAATGTTCTTTTCTGTAAGAAGAATTGCATACTCTTTTTTTAAATTAGAGAAAAGCATATTCATGGGGTTTTCTGGGAAACAGAGTGTCTGAACTGTGATAGAAATATGAGGGAGATACGGTGAAGGGAACCAGATGCATTAGAAAGATATTAAAGAATAGAAGGCCTGAGAAATGAGGCTAATCTTTGGGCTTCTTTGGGTGGAACAGTGGTGAGACGGAGTCCCTGGAATATAGTGGGAAATAGTAGAATTCTCCTGAAATACATCAGAGGCAGTTGTCCATCTGGGCTTGGAGCTAAATAAGTTGGGGGTAAATTTGGGGAGACAATGGAGAACAAGGACGTGTTGTGAGGAAAAAGAAAACCTAAGGGTAGACCCTTAAGGAACTGAAATGATGGGCAGAGAAAATGCAAATTAAAACCACAATGAGATATCACCTCACACCTGTCAGAATGGCTGTCATTAGTAAATCAACCAATAGCATGTGTCGGTGAGGATGCGGAGAAAAGGGAGCCCTGTGCACTGTTGGTGGGAATGCAGACTGATGCAGCCTCTGTGGAAAGCAGTATGGGGGTTCCTCAAAAAATTAAAAAAGGAACTGTTGTTTGACCCAGTGATCCCACTCCGGGAAATGTTTCTGAAGAAATCCAACATGCTAATTTGAAAGAACACGCACCCCTATGTTCACTGCGGCATTACTAGTATTTACAACAGCCAAGATTTGGAAGCAGCCCAAGTGCCCCTCAGTAGATGAGTGGATTAAGAAGCTGTGGTACATCTACACAATGGAATACTACTTGGCCCTAAAAAGGAAGGACATCTTATCTTTTTCCACAGGATGGAGGGACCTGGAGATCAGTATGCTATGTAAAATAAGCCAGTCAACGAGAGACAAATATTGTATGATTTCACTTATATGTGGAATATATAATAGATACAGGCTCACAGATAGAGAGAACAGGCTTACAGCTGTCAGGGGAGGAGGTGAAAAGGTGAAGGGAATAATAATAGTAAAAATTTTTTAAAAAAACAAAACACCTCATAGACACGTTCAACAGGACAATGATTACCTAAGGGGCAGGGGGTGGGGGAAGGGAGAAGAGGGTAAAAGGGGGATCAATGGTAACGGAGGATACTTAACTTTGGGAGGTGAACACGCCATACAATATACAGACAGTGCACTCTAGAATTATACACTTGAAACTTATATAATTTTATCTACCAACATCACCCCATAAATGCAATTAAACATTTTTTTTTAAAGAATGAAGTTTCTGCCCTGCTCTGTGGACCTCAGTCCGGTTCCCTTGGCGTGAACAGCACTGGGCAGGATGGAGCAGAGTCGTAGGCAACACTTCCGAAGAAAAGTGCCAGTTTCTTATCAACTGAGCCTACATTCACCATCCAGCTCAAAATTCTACTTCCAGGTATTTGCCCAAGGGAAATAAAACTGTGTCCACACAAAGATTGTAAAGGTACGTTCACAGCCATTTTATTCATCATAGCCCCAAGCAAAAAAACACACAAAAAAACCCAAATTCCCAGGAGCAGGTAAATGGAAAAATATATTGTACCATGTCTATATAATGGAATACTACTCAGCAATAAAAAGGTGAACTATTCCTATATATATAACATGATCAATCTCAAAAATATTATGTTGAGCAAAGGAAGTCAAACATAAAAGATTGTATTCTATGTGATTCCATTTACATGAAATTCTATTACAGCCAAAACGAATGTAGCGTGACAGAAAGCAACTGTGTTGCTTCTCAGCATAAGTGGCCGGAGAGGGAGTGAATTGGGAGGGAACTGACTGAGGGGCAGCTTGGGAGCAAGTCAGAACTGCTCCACGTCTTGATTGTGGTGCTCATGCTCACACGGGTGCATTCCTTTGTCAAAACTCACCCATTTGGAATGCGGGTTGGTGCGGCCACTGTGGGGAGCAGGATGGAATTGCATCAAAAAATTGAAAATGGCCGGGCCTGCGAGGCTCAGTGGTTGAGTGTCAACTTATGAAGCAGGAGATCGCAGTTCAATTCCAGGTCAGGGCACATACCCAGGTTGTGGGCTCAATCCCCAGTAGGGGGGGGTGTAGAAGGCAGCCGATCAATGATTCTCTCTTATCATTGATGTTTCTATCTCTCTCTCTCCCTCTCCCTTCATCTCTGAAATCAATAAAATATATTTAAAAAAAATTAAAAATGGAACTCCCTTATGATCCAGCAATTCCACTTCTGGGAATTTATCCAAAGGTATCCGAAACACCAATTCGAAAGAATACATGTACCCGGTTGTTCATGGCAGTGTTATTTACAGTAGCCAAGATTTGGAAACAGCACAAGTGTTTACTAGTAGATGAGTAGATAAAAAGCTGTGCAGGAAAAGCAGCAGGTCCCGCACACCGTCCAGGTGTGTAAGCCATCTCAGGAAGCCTCTGACCCGTCATCACCAAGCAGGTGGAGCCGCACGCTTGCTCGCTGTTGCTGCCTTGGGTTTAGGCCAATGGTCGGCAAACTGTCAGCAGAGCCAACTATCAACAGTACAACGATTGAAATTTCTTTTGAGAGCCAAATTTTTTAAACTTAAACTTCTAATGCCACTTCTTCAAAATAGACTCGCCCAGGCCGTGGTATTTCGTGGAAGAGCCACACTCAAGAGGCCAAAGAGCCGCATGTGGCTCGAGTGCCGCGGTTTGCCGACCACGGGTTTAGGGGAAAGAGGCAGCCCCGTGGCGTCTCACACATGTTGTTGGAAGTATTGTGACAGCCGAGAAATTGGGCTGGTGTCAAAAGAAACCACAGTGGCTGTTACCTTTCCATTATTTTTCAAAAAGCAATTTGATCTTTTAAGCCCCGTGAGAAAAAAGTTTGCTAAATATACCTCTGCGGGGGGGTGTGTGCGGATTCCAGTGTTTATCTTGTCTGGGATCCCAGAGGACACACTCCTCCTCCCGGGCCTCTCACCCTCTGCCACCACCCGGGTCTCCGCCCCGCCCCTCCCAGGCTCCCAGACCCTGAGGGCAGGGTGAAGGCTGGGGCTCTGTCTGGAGAAAGCAGGCCAGCCTCACCTGCCACATTCGCCTTGTGATTACAAAGACAGAAACCTGTACTAAGCAATAATAATAATAATAATAATTAATAATAATAATAATAAAAGAAAAGAAAAGTGAATTTGTGGCTTATGTAACAAAGTCCAGGGATGGACCAGCTGTGGCTGTGGCTGGATGCAGGGTTCCAACCTGCCCCAGGACATGACTTTGCTCCTTTTTCCATTTGCCATCCTCTGTTGGCTTTGGTCTCTGTAGAAATCGGGCAGCAAAAGCTGTACCCCAATTCCTCTCAGGTTTTTATTCCTCTAATGAAATTTCACGGTTACTTTTTTAAAGATTTTTAAAATGTTTTTATTGACATTTGAGAGAGAGAGAGGGGGAAAGAGAGAGAGAGAGAGAGAGAGAGAGAGAGAGAGAGAGAGAGAGAGAGAGAAACATCGATCAGCTGCCTCCCAACGGGGCATTGAGCCCATAACCTGGGCAAGTGCCCTCACTGGGAATTGAACCAGCAACCTTTCCATGCACAGAACGACATCCAACCAATTGAGCCTCGCCAGCCAGGGCCAGGAAGCTACTTTTGTTGGTTCCTTTTGGTCTAAGGCCATGTGTCCATCTTTAACCAATCATTGCCACTTAGAAAAGGCGATATTTTGGCTTCCTTAGGACCTGAACCCAAACCAGATGGCCTGAGAGGAATGGGAGGAAGGTCTTCCCAAAGCTTTATCATGAAATAATTACTCCATAAAAGGAAATAGGTAATGGGAGGCCAGACAGCTGGTGTCCACCTCAGGAGGCTCTTCAAGGCTCTCTGCTTCGGGCTCCTCAGAAGAGAAAGGGAAGGTCCTCGGGTTCCCTAATTCCCACAGGGCTGGACAAGCGCTGCAGGAGCCTGCTACCTGCCGGGCCTTGGAGAGAGCGAGAAGGATTCCCTGGACCAGCTCTCAAGGCTTTCTATACCTTGGCAGCAACCTTTGCCTCCACTTCTCTGCCCCCCCCCATCCTAACTACTCCCATGTAGCATGATATAAAAGCTCGAGTTCAATGCCGGGCCAGTGTGGCTCAGTGGTTGAGTCTCGGCCCATGAACAGGGAGGTCAGCGTTTGATTCCCGGTCAGGACACATGCCTGGGTTGTGGGATCCATCCTCAGTAGTGGACGTGCAAGAGGCAGCCAAAGGATGATTTTCTCTCATCATTTATGTTTTTCTCTCTCACCCTCTCCCTTCCTCTCTCTGAAATCAATAAAAACATTAAAAACAAAACAACAACAAAAAAACCCCTCAAGTTCAAACTGCCCAGGTTCAAGCTGCAGCCCTCCCATTTACTCTTTGTGTCATCGTGAGCAAGCCTGTTTCCTCCTCTGTGAAATGGACATAACAATAGTACATGCCCCATCGATATTCATTTTAAAAGATGAAGGAAGATATCGTTCATGTAAAGTGAGACATCCACACGGCTTTTATTCTGCGTTCACCTGCTCCCTGACATCCCACCTCAGCCCCTCTCTGCTCAGTTTGAGGCCCAGGATACTCACCTTTCTTGAACTGCAACGCCTGGGCTTCTCTGTCCCCTGGCTTCCCCATGGGTTTGAGGAGGAGGCTGGAGCATTTTTTACCTGCCCCTTCCTACACTGTGACACGTCCCCGGCAGTGGCTCTGACCCTCGCATGTGTCCCTTCCACCAAGACTCCACCTCCCGCTTTTTCCTTCCGTGACACTGTTTCTTTCATTGCCTTTTCAGCCCTGGGGAGTACTGACTGCATGATGGCTGAGCCCTGAGTTCCTCGGCCTCCCTCATTCAATCTCTTAACCTGGCTTGCACCTCCACCATATCTCTCCGTTAAAGTATCTTTCTCTACACCATCTGGCATAGGTGCCGTTCTGCTGAAACCCTGGCTAATACAATAGCTGGTAACAGGAGTGGTCCCAGGAAACCGCCTGCAGAGTGGGGTTCTGGGGCCAGGTCTCTCGCTTATTTCATGGATGCAGAATGGATCTTGTTGCTGGGCAGAATGGGACACTGGAGATCTGTGGCATGGAGGAGCATGAAAATGTTCAAATTATGGCTAAGAGGGATGCAGGATGGAGAGTCAGTGGAAGGTGAGGTTTTAAGTGATCAGGTGGCAGCTGCATTTGATTGCTATGGCAACAGTGATAATTATAATAATTGCAGGATGGGCTGGCTACTTCTGACTTTGGAGAGTTTATGGGGAAGTGGGGGGTGGGGAAAGAGATAGAAACATCAATGATGACAGAGAATCATTGATTGGCTGCCTCCTGCACACCCCCTAGTGGGGACTGAGCCTGCAGCCTGGGCATGTGCCCGGACCAGGTGACCTTCTGGTTCATGGGACTGTGCTCAACCACTGAGCCACAACGGCCGGGTGAGATTGAGGAGTTTTAAAACTTGAACGTTCAACTCAAGACTTGAGTATAGCCAAAACCGGTTTGGCTCAGTGGCTAGAGCGTCGGTCTGCAGACTGAAAGGTCTCGGATTCAATTCCGGTCAAGGGCATGTACCTTGGTTGTGGACACATCCCCAGTAGGGGGTGTGCAAGAGGCAGCTGATCGATGATTCTCTCTCATCGATGTTTCTAACTCTCTATCCCTCTCTCTTCCTCTCTGTAAAAAATCAATAAAATATATTTAAAAAAAAAAAAAAAAAAAGACTTGAGTATAGAACCAGACATGAGTATAGGCCTTAAAAGCATTCTGATTTCATGCAGCCCTGTGGGTCAGGCCTCAAGTCTAACTGTGTGGGTTGAAGATTTGCAATGTGTGTTTGATGTACAACTTTACCAAGTCTCTACAGTAGTGTTAGGGTGCTGGCAGAGAAGGCGTTGGACACTGAGACTGGGATAAGAACATGTGAGGTGACACAAATTAAACTTAGATACATGAACCCCTAGTCCTCCTCAAATCTCCCTTGCTAGAGAACTTGGTCCCTTGCATAAACACTGTCCTAGGATGTCACACGGGGCAGTTGCCTAGCAAATCTGTTGTCCTCAAGACCTAGCCCCACCTTCTCTCATTGCCTCCAGGCTCATCAGGAGAGTTAGAGCTCATGAGAGGACACAGAAAAATCTGGAAGATCTTCTCCAGGAGGCCAGAGCTAAGCTCCAAAGGACTTGCAATATCTTTCTATTTGTATTGTCAGGAACCCTGGGAGCATTATATGTGAATAGATTCCAAGAGTATTTGGCCAAGGGGGATGAAACATGGTTGGATTGGATCAAATTTGCCAATCTGGGTGAATTCACCAGGAATTCAAGATGGAATGTGGTAGTTAAGCAGCTGGCAGTGGCTCTAATAGCCTGCTTGGTTGTGCCTGGCTGGAGTGGCTTAGTTGGTTGGGTGTTATCTGTGCACTGAAAGGTTGCCTATTCGATTCCCAGTCAGGGCACACACCTGGGTTTTGGGTTTGATCCTGGTCAGGGCGGGTATGGAGAGAACAGCTCTCTCTCTCTCTCTGCACGTCCTCGGGTGAGGATTAAAAAAACATATTGTCTGCCTGGATGAGGAATTAAATACTATATGTACTAGTGCCTTGGTGCAGTGCTTTCCTTCATGGGACTAGATACGTATTTGGCATGCAAATTCACCTCTTCCTGAAACTGTGTCAGGGGAGCTATTGAATCTCTTTTTCAGTGTTATCTTCTACAACATTGTCTCTGACAAAGGGATTCATATAAATATAAAAAATTATGCAGTAATAGCCTCCTGTCCATGGCATTTGGGGATCCTGTCCTGTACCCCATCATCTGAAGGCAGCTAAGAGAGAGGAAGAGCAATCAGAGGCTCACATAAGACTCTGAGTGACTGCACCCTGAGACATTGGGTTATTGCTCTACAGGATGTCATATATGCTTTAAACCTTAACCTAACCAGTGGTGCCATTTCCCTCAAAGCCAAAACATAAAGGTCCAAACACCAGGCGGAGGAGGTGGAACTCATGGTTATCCTATATAATAAAGAGGAAATATGCTAATTGACTGTCCCACCCCAAAAATGGCAGCACCCACAGCCAATAAGGAGGGAATATGCTAATTGACTGTCATGCCCTCAAAGATGGCGGTGCCCACAACCACAAGATGACCCCGCCAGGGTGGCAGGCCTGCCTCTAGAGTCCCCCAGTCCCCTCAGCGCCCCAGCCACCCAGAGTCGGCCTGAGGCACAGGGAAGCCTCGGATCCCTGAGGCTCAGTAACCAGGGCTGGCCCAGGCTTGCGCTGCCGGCAGTGGCAGCAGCAGAGGTGGGATGAGGGCATCGCCTTCCCCTGATCGCCAGGTCGCCTTCCTGCCCCTGAGGGCTTCCAGACTCTGAGAGGGGGCAGGCCAGGCCAGTGAATTGTCATGCCCTGGGTCTCTAATATCCAATAATACATTTCTAAAACTTTTTCTTGATGGGCACATTCTCTTGGTCTTGGCAGGTTAGGGGGCATTACGTTCTCAAGGACGAGTGCTTCCACAGGGAACATACACAGTCATGTTCTCATTAAATTGGAAGCTGCTACTCCCCTCCCCCTAAACATCTGGGCTCCTCTTATCACTGAACAGCAGCCAGGGAAAGAGGTTCCATAAGTTAAGGTGATTGGGTCAGTCACCGAGAGGAAATTGGGCTGCTGCTATACCCCAGGCCAACTGCCTCTTTCAGGGCCCCAGGGGATTGCTCTAGAATCTAGATCTAGATCAAGCATGTCAAACTCAAAGGCTAACACGGGCCAAATGAACGAGGCCTATGGCCCATGGGCCGCAAGTTTGACATGCTTTCTCTAGACCAGTGGCTCTCAGCCTTTCTAATGCCTCGACCCTTTAATACAGTTCCTCATATTGTGGTGACCTCCAACCATGAAATTATTTTCGTTGCTACTTCATAACTGTCATTTTGCCAGTTAATGAATCGTAATGTAAATATCTGTGTTTTCCGATGGTCTTAGGCTCAAAGCCATGGTCACGGGTTGAGAACGCTAGCAGGGTTGCCTAAGACCATCGGAAAACACAGATATTTACATGACAATTCATAATGGTAGCAAGATTACAGTTATGAAGTAGCAAGGAAAATAGTTTTATGGCTGGGGGTCACCACAACATGAGGAACTGTATTAAAGGGTTGCGGCATTAGAAAGGTTGAGAACTGCTCTAGATCAATGCCGCCCTCCAGGACCTTGGCAATGGTGGAGGGGAGCCTCCAGCTGGCCCAGAGCAGCACAGGCTACAGGGCCCAGGATGGTCCATTCCTCAGCCTCCTCCAGCTCCAGTGAGGGAGAAGACAGGGTCTGTACAGTTCAATCCAATCCAGCAGCAGCTATTGGAATGATTTTGGAGGTAACCGTGCAGCATAACTGACTAACCAGACATTCAGGAAATGAATTGTTCTGGTAAATTGAGTTTCCTAAGTAACTACGTTTCATTCTGAAAACTCTCGTTAAATATCTTCCTGAAATGTCCTACTCTGCTTTCTTCCACCGTCAGCACAGCCTCGTGAGCACGGCCGGTGCTTTCTCTGATGAACAGGGATCTTAGAGGCCCTCAAGGTGATTATTTCCAGAAGAACAAGTCTCTGGGCGATACTGCAGATGAAGGAAGGAAGGTGGTGTGGCTGAGTGAACTGCATAGGAAAGAAGATACTTCATCGAAAGATAAATTCCTGATATCAGCTTGATTTGCCAGCATTTGCCTCCTTCTTCTTTTTTAATCCTCACCTGAGGATATTGTTTCCCATTGATTTTTAGAGAGAGTGGAAGAGAAAGGATGGGAAAGAGAGAAAGGGAGAAGGAGAGAGATTGGCTGCCTCAGCATGGGACCCCGGGGATCAAACCTGCAACCCAGGTATGTGGCTTTGACCGGGAATGAACCTGAAACCCTTTGGTGCACCGGGTGGTGTTCTAACCCCTGAGCAACACTGGCCAGGACTTCGTTGCCTTCTGAAAGGGGGGTTTCAGGAAGCTCCGGTTAGGAGAAAGCTTGGGGAGCAGAGGATTGATTGCCATAATGGTAATGGCTGCTCACCCGTGATGCTGGTGTTTCTATGGGCTCTGCATCTTCATGCCTCTCTCATATTGATGCTCCCACTGGAGTCTCACACCAGCCCTTTGAGAGGGTGAAGGCATGCTTTGTTCTCTTCACTGAACTTCTGAAACAAATGAGGCACAGAGAAGTGGCAGACCCGGACACAAATACCTCGAATTGCTGCTCTTTATTTGGTGTCTGTTCTGGGGTATTCTCTTAGGGCTTGGTAATGGGAAGAAGGCAACACATTTTCATGGATCTTATAGATCTTGAGAGGAAAAGAAAAGGAAGAAAACACTCATTGTGGTGGTTACATAGCCATGGGAAAGTTGGGCTGCTGGAAGGCCGGACAGCCGAGGGATGTCCCCCAAGTTCCTGTGAGCGGGACTAAGAGTGCCCCGTCCCTGTCCCATGGCCAGCACCCACCCCATGCCACGCAGCACAAGGGCCGTCCTTCTCCCACGGGGGCAGTCTCCTGCCACACCCTGACGTTCTGCGCCAGGTCTCTGGCATCTGCCACGGGGACCGTCAGGAGAGACCTCCACCTTGGGAGGTGGACTCTGGCTAATGAGATGTGCCGTTTGCTTCCTGCTTCTTCCCCAAACGGAGCGAAGCTGCCCTTTGGGGCTGACAAAGTGGCTCTTCCTAGTGGAGCAACCGGGGTGCAAAGAGCATGGAGGTGGTCGTTAGGGACCTGGGCTCAAAGTCCCAGCAGTACAACCGCGGGCAAGTCGCAGAGCTTCCTGTGGCTCAGCGGATGCCTCCCGTACACAGGAGGGGAGGATTACCCATGGCCCAGCACTGCAGCCCCCGCTGATCTGAGAATTCCCTGAGACAATATTTTGTTCAGTGACCGCTAACCTCTCTGACGTGGAGTCTCCTCTTTGTTAATGGAGCACCGAGGATTTCTTTCCCTTCCCTTTGAACTCGGCCCTGCCTGTGAATTCTCTTTGATTGTATGTCACCCAGCTTGGCCACGCATTTGGAGAGGAGATGGGCGGTGGCGGCAGCAACTTCTGCTGGCCCGGGGCACCACGCTGACCAGAAGTGCCCAGTTCAATGCGCGGTCCCTCCCTGGCAGGGGGCGAGACTCCATTCACGTTCTATTTTGTCTGACGGCTGTTCGGAGGAATGAAGGCCCTCTTCCCTCAGAAGCCAGACGATACCATGCCGATGTCTTCCATTAGAAGGAGAAGGAGGAAGCACGTTAGAAAGAGCCAAGAGAAGGAAAGCCCTGGCAGGCGTCCCGCGTGAAAACAGAGCTTCGGAGCTGCTTGGGAGAAGCTGGAGTGGGGGGAGAGGGAGCCGAGCTCCCGGCTCCGTGTGCTGAGCGGAGAGGCAGGGGCGCCGAGGCGATCCTGAGCATCAGGGATCTTAGCAGAAGCTGCGCACCGGCTGCATCTGCCAGAGAAGGGCCGGAGGCTGCCTGGAGGTGGGGAGGAAGATAAACAAGCCAGCGTCTGGAGAAGAGGCATGTGTAACCGCTCTGCTAATGACAAAGCGTTTAATTTGTGGAGGCTTTATTTCTTTTAACCCTTCTCCAACTGGAGCCTTTCACAGCTTCGCGGGACAGTTTCCATGGCACTGGCTAATTAAATGCGTTTTAAAAAGGAACACAAGAGACTGTATCTGGTGTTATTTTCTCTCTTCTATCAGCCCTGCCCGAGGCATCCAGCCGCTGCTCTCATGCTCATTTTAACCAGGCAACACGGGTCACGTGGGGACCAGGCTCTAGAAACCTGCAGGGTCCAGGAGCCCCCGTGAAGGTGGGACGTCCCAGACATGACAGTGGAGATGTGTCTGTAGGAGTGGAGTCCACCCAACACAAACAAGGGGAAGGAGACAGTTTTCTGGCTGCCTAATGCTAAGGGGGGGAGGGAGGGGTGGGACGTGGGGGGGTGGCGGTGAGCTACTTCAGCAGATGCTGCAAAGTCAGCAGAGGGATGAACCCCACCCCTACCCCCATCCCCCCACCTCCAGGCTGTGAGCAGTGGTAGTGAGTGTGGTCTCTACAGGATCGAATGACCGTGAGTTCTATTCTTACCCGGTTTGTATGACTCCAATCACTCCGGAACAAGCGGCCTGATTATGGGAGCTAAATAAACACCAAGGACACAAATATCCCCAGAGAGAAGGGATGAGGGGAGAAGGGGAGAGAAGGGTCCTCGTTCCCTGGCTGAAAGCCGGCAGGAAAGTGGAAGATGTCTCTTTGGGGGGTGAAGAGGAGAATGGCAGAAGCTGTTGAGTCCTGCTGGGCAGGGGGTGGAGGCTCAGTCCCTGTCAGGGCAGGGAGGAGGGCCCTCTCACTCTGTATGCTGGGCGCCTCAGGTTGAGCAACTAGCAGGATGTCTGGGTACCAGGGATGCTGAAGGTCAGGGGATGCTGGGACCCTGTCCTGGTCCTGATGATGATGATGATGATATAACACTTGCCCAGTACTTACTAAGTGCCACACACTCTTCCAAGTACTTTATATAAAACTCATCTAATTGCAAGTTAGGTAAACTGAGACACTTCCCCAAGGTCACAAAGTAAGTGACGGAAGTGGGATTCAGACCTCAGCAGACGGATTCAGGTACCCACGTTCTTAAACAGGAAGCTCTGCTGCATTTTTAGGTGGAGATACAGAGAACATATAATAAAATATTAATACTAGCAATAACTACTATTGATCACTGGCTCTATGCCAGGCACTGTGCTAAGTATTTCAGATACATGACCATAGCCAACCTTTAGGACAGTGGTCGGCAAACCGCGGCTCGCAAGCCACATGCAGCTCTTTGGCCCCTTGAGTGTGGCTCCTCCTCAAAATACCACGGCCTGGGCGAGTCTATTTTGAAGAAGCGGCGTTAGAAGAAGTTTTAAGTTTAAAAAATGTGGCTCTCCAAAGAAATTTCAATCGTTGTACTGTTGATAGTTGGCTCTGTTGACTAATGAGTTTGCCGACCACTGCCTTAGGACAACTCCATAGGGAGAGTGGCAATCTTACTCCAGCTCTGTAAAGGACACAGGAGAGATTCTTCATGGGTAAGGAGCTGGGGAAAGGCCACTCAGGTACTAAGTGGCAGGGCTGAGGCACCAGCCTTTGACTTCATGAGCCTTCGCAAATGAAGGGGGAAGCAGAGACCTAGCCAAGGACGAGGAGATCAGGTCTGGTGAGAGGAGGCCTGCCTCTGCGTAAGCACATGCACGTGGCCCCAGAAGTCCCCACTAACCTTTCTCACGTTACTTCTGAAGGGAGCACAAGGCTCCAGGGATAAGAATTTTTCCTCAGTACCATTTTCTTTTGCAAAGAACAGTTTTGAGATACATTATAGACTAGAGCAAGGTTCTACGAACTAGGCCAGATCCTGTCCACACCTGCTTTTGTAAAGAAAGCTTTCTTGTAACAGCCATACCCATTCACTTACGTGATGTCTATGGCGGATCTCATACTATAACTAGAGGTCGGGTGCATGAGATTCATGCACTGGGGACTGGGAGGGCGGGGAAGAGGGTTGGTCCCTCAGCCTGGCCTATGCCCTCTCGCAGTCCGGGAAGCCTCATGGGATATCCACCTGTTGGCTTAGGCCCGATCCCCACATCCTAAGCCAATAGTTGGACGTCCCTCTTGCAGTGCAGGGCCCTCACAGTCCAGGACCCCTCACTCCTTACTGCCCGCCTGCAGCAGAGGTGGGAGAGGCTTCCCCCACCACCGCTGAGTTAGCCAGCGGTAAACCCAGCTTCTGGCTGAGTGGTGCAACCCCTGTAGGAACGCACTGACCACCAGGGGTGCAGCTCCTGCATTAAGCATCTGCCCCCTGGTGGTCAGTACACATCATAGCGACCTTTCATTCTGCAGTTCGGTCGATTTGCATATTAGCCTTTTATTATATAGGATGGTAGATCTGAGTAGTTACAATAGAGACCACATGGCCCATCCACCTGCAATATTTACTATCTGACCCTCTACCAAGAGCTGGCTGCTCCCTGCCACAGAGGTAAGCATGGAAGGCTCTGCTAGTGGGTTGGAGGCGGGAAGAGCAGGAAAAGGAGAAACCCAGAGCGACGTTTAGGTTTGGGGGCACTCCACATTTCATCACCCTTTTATTGAGCCCCACATATGTGTCAAGCAATGTGCCGCTACACACTGGGGACTCAGACATGAGAAGTGTGACATTCCGGGCAAAGCACACGCAACGACAAGGGACAGAAGGCAATGGGATGAGCCTGGGGAGGGGGGCGCAGCTCCACACCCGAGAAGATGAAGACGGCAGGATTTCATGTTTCCTCATGACCTCAGGTGCTTCAGCCAACATGAGGGGTTCTTCCTCCCTCCCACTCAGAAGCTGTAAACAATGAAGACTGACCTGCTAGATGGGGAAAGGGTGGATAGCCATGCATCCATCATCAGGTCTGTGCTAAGTGCTGGGGACAAACAGACCCGGTCCATCACCTCGTGGAGCTTTTCTACATTTTTACTTTTCACTCGAGGATATGTTTTTACTGGTGAGAGAGAGAGGAAGGGAGAGAGAGAGAGAGAGAGAGAGAGAGAGAGAGAGAGAGAGAGAGAGAGAGAGAGAGAATGATGTGAGAGAGACACTGATCAGTTGCCTCCTAAATGCACCCAACCAGGGATTGAACCCTAAACCTGGGCATTTAGGGTTCAAATCTGCAACCTTTCAGTGTAGGGGGAGATGCTCTCACCAACTGAGGCACACCAGGCAGGGCTCATGGAGCTATCTTACAAACAAAACAAAACAGCCAAAACCGGTTTGGCTCAGTGGATAGAGCGTCGGCCTGTGGACTGAAAGGTCCCGGGTTCGATTCCGGTCAAGGGCATGTACCTTGGTTCTGGGCCCATCCCCAGTGGGGGGTGTGCAGGAGGCAGCTGATCGATGATTTTCTCTCATCGATGTTTCTAACTCTCTATCTCTCTCTCTTCCTCTCTGTGAAAAATCAATAAAATATATTTAAAAAACAAACAAACAACCCCCCCCCACACACACATACACACATACAAACAAAACCAAAAACCCCACAGATTATTGATTTTTAAAGAGAGGAAGGAAGACAGCTAGATAATAGAAGCATCAATGATGAGAGAGGATCATTGATTGGTTGCCTCCTGCACACCCCACACTGGGAATCAAGCCCGCAATCTGAGCATGTGCCCTGACCGGGAATGGAATCATGACCTTCTGGTTCATAGGTTGAAGCTCAACCACTGAACCAAGCCAGCCGGGCTCATGGAACTTTCTTAATTATAACCAGAGGGCAGGAGAAAAAGAAAGAGAAGGGGTGGGGTGGGGGGGGAGTTCCAGAAAGATGAGGTGGTTTCTATTCTCCCAGTAAAGTTAGAAGTGAGAGAAGAAAAGGTATCAAAATAGTCATTTCTGGGAGAGAAAACATCTCCCCCAGAAAAAAAGGTATCAAAATAGTCATTTCTGGGAGAGAAAACATCTCCCCCAGAAAAAAACAAACCTGTTGGAATCGCTAGGCAGAACTGGGTGCCGATTGGAGGGCTGAGATGAGCAGGAGGCTCAGGTGCACGCACAGGATGGGCGTGTGTGGGAAGGACCACATGGGGGGCGGCCTCTGGCGGGGAGAGCCACTGGAAATGCAATGCGGGTGTGAAGTCCATTGTGCAGAGGAAGCCTTTGTTGACTGGAGTAAGGTCCGGGGTGTTGATGAAGTCCAGGCCCGCTCAGTAGAACACCCTGCTTCCTTGTGGAGATCTGAAGGCCTTGTCTCTCCCAATGGGCCCTAAAAATCTCAGTGCAGGGAAGACACTTCGGTTCCAAGAGGTGGTTCGCGCTGTCAGTGAGGCCTGGAATACGGATTTTCTCATCAGCCTGGGCGTGTGCTGGGTGTGTGCGGTGTCTCTTCCCTGGCGAGGCTGTGTGAGCGCAGGCTGCCACCGACACAAGCGAAATCTTCATTCAAGTGAGCACTCAGCCAACGCGTTTCCTCCGTAAACAATGCTTTCCCTTGAAAATGGTAAGTGAACATTTTTTGATATAGGAGCATGACCTTTTTTACAAGTATCGATCTACTCTGTTTTTTTTTTTGTTTTTTGTTTTTTTTATCCTTGTCTTTCTTCCATGAGGCATCAGTGACCAAGGACTTGAAAACATTTGGGTAGCCACCTGAATGCAGTCCTTGAGGTTCTATATACCCCTTCCTCCCCCCGCCCCCCCCCCCCCGCCCTGCACACCTTACCAACAACTCCAGCTTTCCTATTCCCTCTTAAAAAAAAAAAAAAAAGTAAGTAAATCGCTTTTACGGGCTCTTTCCAACTTAATTTTCATAGAAACAACTCTTTTGGGGTTCATATTTCACCGGTTTGCATGCTATTTAATTAAAAGTATGTAATTACAAAAGAGCAGGACTGGCGTGGACAGATTTTGGACCCCACACAGCTGGCTGTAGGGAGGCAGAGAGTGCGAGGGGAGGGTGAAGGGGAGAGGGAGGGAGGACAGGCCACCTTCACGGACACCGGTTGGGTGTGTTTTTCTGAGGGATGTGGTGGGCTACGGAGGCTTCTGTAAGCTCCCTCCGCATCACGGAGCCTGCGCTCTGGGAGGCCAGGCTGAGCGCTAACTCTCTGCTGCCCACACCGATGCCTCGGTGGTAACACAGGCAAGTCCTCTCTCTAGGCCTGGAACTGCCCCTTTCCTCCAGCAGCTTTCAGACTACACAGCTGTCCGCTCATGCGAGAGAGAAAAATAGAGAGAGAAAAATAACCCTCCAGCTTGCGTAAGGCCCTGCTATTCTGAGTTTTCTATTGTTGGCTGCCGAGCCTGTGGCACCTGCTACATCCTCCAGATTGACTTGTGTGCCTCCAGGCGCTGTTCAGGCTGCTGCTCAGCCTGGGTTGGCCTCTCCCTGTGCTCCCCTGTCCGTGCATCTATCGCGTAGAGCAACATCACAGCTGCTTGTTTGACCATCTGCCTCCAAGCCAGGAAGTCACCTTTCTTATGTACTCTGTACCCACAGAATTTAATCTAATTAATTTAATTTAATTGTGAAAAATAACACCTCTAGTCTTTAAAAAATAAAAAATTTTAAAAAGCAGGATCAAATAGTGTGAAGTTGCATGTATTGGGGTGCACTACTCTCCTCTCCTCCCTCTGACTGATGTTGCAAAAAATCTTTTATTAATGATCCTTCAACAAAGTCTGTCTTTTGGTCCATGGTGAAAGGAAACTTACTTTTAATGAGTACTTACTGCACATTGGGCACTTTACGTATTATTTTATTCTTTGCAGCACTGGGAAGTTTGTTACAGATGAGAAAACTGAGGCTCAGAGAGGTCAAGTCATACTCCAAGGTCACACAGCTAGTCAGGGGCAAATGTAGGTGAACCCAGGACTATCTGATGTCATAGCCTTCTATTCCCATAAACGGTGGGTCATTGTTTAAAACAAGCGCATGGCATCGCAAGGACTAACATGGGGTTCCACGGGCCTGGATTTTAATCAAGCCTTGTACCTTTGGTTGGACCTCGCTTTCCTCCGCTAGGAACTATGGCTCATTTCTGAGGACCGTTCTCGCTCTAATGGCGGGTGGCTCTATGACAAACTCACAGCAGGTTTAGGTGATTGAAAGTCTTTTTCTACAGGAAAATACAGAGAACAAATGACATACAAAAGAAGTACCTGGGGGGGCTCTGGCTTAAAGGCAAGCTTGGCGTTAATTCTCTAGTCACCGACTGCTTGGCCTGCTTGGATCTCAGATGTTATTAAAGCCCACCTCCCTCTCCTCATATCATCTCTGACACGGTCACATGATGATGAAAGGACAGCAAACAGAACACCAGCTGGGAGAAGCCTCGTCTATAAAGAACTGTGTTTTGCCCTAACCAGTTTGGCTCAATGGATAGTGTCAGCCTGTGGACTGAAGGGTCCCAGGTTTGATTCCGGTCAAGGGCATGTACCTTGGTTACAGGCATATCCCCAGTAGGGGGTGTGCAGGAGGCAGCTGATTGATGTTTCTAACTCTCTATCCCTCTCCCTTCCTCTCTGTAAAAAAGCAACTATATATATATATATATATATATATATATATATATATATATATATATATATATGTAATTTTTTTTAAAGAGCTGTGCTTCAGCAGAGTCACTGGGATGGAGGGCATTGTCCAGGCTGAGCTGTGGGCCCCCATGGACCCGTGTGGATTGACATTCACCAGTGGAGCTCCCACTGCATCAGGAATCAGGGAGACTGTCACCGTGGGAGACTGGGTGAGGTGTAGCGAGTGTGAACAAGCACAGTGTGGGCTCTTGGAGGAACCAGAGTTCAGGAAAGATCCCCAAGGGGTTCCAAGGGCCACCGAATGCTAAATGCAAACAAACTGGGAGTCAGGCCACTGCTGTTTCAGGTCCTCCGCATTCTGCCAGGCATCCCTGTGCTCCTCGCCCTGGCCTGGGGACTCACTGAGGCCCATGGCCCTTCTACTCACAGTCCTGAGTTCAAATCCAGCCCAATGCCACCTGTATGTGAATTTAAAATTTTAATTTGTTTCTACAAATTCCCATTTATTACACAAACAGAATTCAATGAAGTGATTCTTCTACTCTAATTTATCAACTCAACTCAGCCACACATTATCTATACTAATAAAAGGGCAATGTGCTAATTAGACTGAATAGACCGGATGTCCTTCGGGACAAAGCTGCAGAGCTGCGAGGGCTGAGGAGGGCCAGCAGCGGGTTGATGGGAGCAGCACCTTCCCCTGATCAGCCCGGTTGCCTCTTGCAGAGGGAGGCCAGACTGAGGCCAGATTATAGGGAGCAGGCCTAAGCCGTCAGTAGGACATCCCCTGAGAGGTCCCAGACTGTGAGAGGAGGCAGGCTGAGCTGAGAGACAGCCCCCATCCCCCTGCCAGGGCACAACTTTTCGTGCATTGGGCCTCTAGTTGGATAATAATACCAACCTTTGTATGACCCCTTTAAAGCTTATGAGTCACTCTCACATCCATTAACTCATTTGGGCTTCCCTTCAGCCCTAAGATGTAAGAATTGTGTTGAAGCGAATGAAATGGTTGTAGGTCTATTGTTTATGACCTACAAGATGACTCTCTCTATGGTTCAGCTTCATATCTGAGCTCTTGTCTTTGTTTTGCCGATGAGAAACTGAAGCTTCTACTCGCCATGTGACTTGCCCATGGTTTTTAGTAAGTGGCTGAGCTGGGGACTGTATCCCTGATTCTGATCCCAAACATCATCTGTTTATCCTGCAAGTGTTTACCGAGAGCCTGCTAGACGCCAGGTATGGAAACACACCAGAGGGTGGTGCACCCTGGCCCGTCTGCTTGGGCACGTGCACAGAATACCAGGGGGTGAAAGAGCACCTCACAGCAATACCTAGCACATACTGAGTGCTCACTGTGCTGTACCCAAGTCTCCTTTCACATGTCTGCGTCTGTGTTATTATCTATTTATGTCTTATTGCTTGTAAACATAATTATTATGTACAATCGTGTTATATTCATATTTATATATGAATCTTCACACCAGCGTTGCCCATTTTACACACAAGACAATAGAGACACAGAAGGGCGAAGTCACATGCCCAAGGTTAAGTGACAGAGCCAGGCCTGAAGCCCGAGCAATGTAGCTCCAGAGGCTGCATCTGGGTGGCTGCCTGAATCTACCCGGGGCATCTGGCAGCCTTCCTGAGGAGGGCGGTCTCTGAGCGGAGGCCTGGAGGGTGAAGAGGGCAGAGTCCTCCTGGGCTCAGGGGAAAACATGTGCAGATGTCCGGCAGCCTGAAAAGGAAAGACCTGCTTTGGGGAATCAGCTGGAACATAACGTGTTAGGGGAGAAACTGGCAAGAGAGGAAGCTGGAAGAGGCACAGGTTATGTAAAGGGCTTATATTTTATCTTCTAAGCAACATGGAGTCATTAAAATTCTTGTCAGGGGAATGATAGGATCAGATTAGCCTGCTAGCAAGATCACTTGGAGGGCACGGTGGGGGTGTGTGGGAAGTGGGAGGGAGACTAGGGGGAAACTTGGGGGTCTGTTTCCGCTCACAGACCCCTTCCCTAAACCTCCTTGTCACTCATTCCCTCCGAGTCCTTCCACATCCCTGGCCACCCGGCCAAGTCATTCACTACTGCTCATGAGTCACTCTGGACGCCTCCCTCAGGTCCTCTCTTCCCTTGGGAAGGGTGGTCAAAACATACCACTGGCCTGCCAGTGTAGCTCAGTGGATTGAGCACTGTTCTACGCACCCAGAAGTTGCTGGTTCGATTCCCGGTCGGTCGGGGCACATGCCCAGGTTGTGGGCTTGATCCCCAGTAGGGGGTATGCAGGAGGCAGCCTGACAATGTTTCTCTCTCATCAATCTCTCTCTCTTCCTCTCCCTTCCTTTCTCTCTAAAATCAATAAAAACATTTTTTTAAATATACCTCTGAAGGCTCTGTCCCTAGGATGATTTGTCTTCTCTGATGTCCTTCAAGACTGGCCCTGCGAGCACTTCTAATGCCACAGCAGTCCCTTATGGTGTCATACCAGCACAGTGTGGAGAGCTACCTGTAAATCAAGCTCCATTTTTTCCTTCAGTCAGCTGGTCATGGGAGCTCTCCATGAGGTCACAGGTGTGGCTGAGGGTGGGGAGGTGGCGTGAAAGGAGCAGGTAGGTGGTGTGTGACCACGTGCAACTTGTTCATATCTTCAGGCCCAGCTTGCCCAGTCCCACATCTACTGCTGCCACTCGATGGCATGGTGGTGCTGGCACACCCTTCTGGGCTCTTTGGTGAAGACACACTCAGTTCCTAATGAACAGCTTTGGGTTGCAAGGCCACCAGGTGTCCTATGTTCTGATGTTCAGTCTCCTAACATGCCACGAGCTGCTTCTCAGATGAGTAATGGCTGGATAAAGCGTTAACCCACTCGGATTCTCCAGCTGGTGCTCTCCAGTGGCTCCATGTGGAATCCTGATGGACCACGGACATTGGTCAACATTGGATCTGCTGGCTGCACTGATCACGGGCAGAATGTTCTTCTGTGGCTTTGGAGCAAGCCTGGAGGCAAAAAAGCAGAGCCACTGGCACATGCTGGCATGTGACTGTCCCAGCTGCAGTGCAATCAGAAGGGCAGGATGTGCCAGGGACACCAAGAGCATCTACTCCAGAGGCTCCAGATCCTTGCCTGCAGGGGGCGCTTCCCTCCAGGGACCACTGGTGATAACTTAAGGAGCTGTTTTGCTGCTTGAGCCACAGGCTGCTAGAGTTCCCGGCTGGGTTTCCCCTGCCTTAGGCTCCAACCAGGCAGATTACCAATCCCTCATTTCTCTAATAGCTTGTTGTTGTTGTTTTTGTTTTGTTGTGGTTTTTTTTTTGTTGTTGTTGTTTTGTCACCGCCTAAAGGGTTTCTCATTGTAAACATCAGGACTGGCTTAGACTGATATAATCTGAAAAGGTAGTTTACTGAAAAATACTATCTAACTAATAAAATGTTGAGACAACTAGAGATCCATACTCAAATGACAGGCAGGCAAGAAGGCAGCCAGACCTCAGCCAAGCCAGCCCTCCATTCAGAACTTACTACGGGTCTCCCAGGTACTGGCCTGGGATGATCTACGCAGAGCTGGGGTGAATGCGTTCAGGAAGAGCTGGACAACCCAACCACTGAGTAAGAGAACAGATGGAGCTGTTGGTCTGAAGTCCTCAGGGACGGAGACACACCCCCTGGATAGGTGGGGAGAAGAGGCCTGAGAAACCTCTCAGGGCACAGTCACCCCAGACAATACCCCACACCCCCTATAGCTGTGGGTATCGGGGAGGGCTCCTCTATCTTTTTGTTCCTCAGGATACAGGCCCTTAATTCACAGCCTTTCATATGCTTCCGTTCTAGGGAGGGTTATTAGAATTAACAAGCCCAGGCATTCAGACTGTAAATCTACTTTGCTATGAGGAAAGAAAATCTTTAAAATGTATATACATTAAATCCAGTGGAGTAATTTATAGGCACCCAGCCTGAACACTGAATCCAGCGTGGCAACCACATTTGTCTGCTTCTCACAAGTTTAATTTTTACTGTCTTCTGGCTCCCTGAAGACCCAACATCCCCACTCTCTAGTGGGGACTGCAAGAGACTCTACACCCTAAAATCTAGCACTTGAGTCCCGTCTGCATGCTCCATCTTGCCTCATCCCCAGGGATCATCCTGGCTTCAGACATGGGAGTGTAAGAAGCCTGACCCAATTCAGGAGCTCAGGCACACTAATCCCCTGCTCAGACGGCATGTCCTGGTTCTTGGGCCTTGTTTGTGTCCAGATTCTCACCGAACACCCCCATGTAGGCCTGACTACCTGCAAAAAAAAAAAAAAAAAAAAAAAAAATTTGGTCCTCCAAAGTCTTACTCCCATCCATTTTCCCAGGATTCTTTTTTTTTTTTTTATGTATTTTATTGATTTTTACAGAGAGGAAGAGAGAGGGATAGAGAGTTAGAAACATCGATGAGAGAGAATCATCGATCAGCTGCCTCTTGCACACCCCCTACTGGGGATGTGCCTGCAACCAAGGTACATGCCCTTGACCAGAATCGAACCTGGGACCTTTCAGTCCGCAGGCCAACGCTCTATTCACTGAGCCAAACCGGTTTTGGCCCTCCAAGGATTCTTAATTCTTAATTCTATCATTCTGTCCAGAAACCTTGCCCAGAGCCCAGCCTGCTTCCAGTTCCCCTTGCTCACAGCCCACCCTCTACCCCCCACCCTCTACCCCCCACCCCTTACCACGGTCCATTAATGCTGGGGTCCTCTCTTTTCCCCTTTGATAAGCTTCCCTAAGACCACCCCCTCTACCACCCCTTGTGCCCATCTGCACACACTCAGCGTACACTGCCTGACTGGATTCCCCCACTGCCTCTGCCCACCCTGCCCCAGCGAGCAGGACGGATTTCTCCATTCTGACCACCCCCGGTGAGCCCCTTCCGCCGTTTCCTGAGCCCTCGCTTCCCATTTATAACAGAGCTCGTTTCTTTCCTCAAGCCTGCCTGCTTATCGGCCTGAATAATGGCTCTTTTGTGCTGGTCTCCAGGAATGAACAATCCACTGATTTCAGGTAACAGCTGCTCTCTCCACAAGAGAATGGCTCCAATCAAGTTGTTTATTCTTTTGAGAAAATAATCTTTTTCCTACCTCTCTGTGTGTTGTTACGTTTTGTTCATTCACTTAATTCAGATTGATTGAGCAATGCTGTATACCAGCACTGTGTTAAGTGCTAAGAAGATAGCAGCAATTAAAGCATGGTTTGTTACCCGCAAAGGGCTTACAGTCAGGGATAAAAGGTCCTGTGTCAGCCAAAACCGGTTTGGCTCAGTGGATAGAGAGTCAGACTGCGGACTGAAGGGTCCCAGGTTTGATTCCGGTCAAGGGCACATTCCCAGGTTTCGGGCTCAATCCCCAGTAGGAAGCCTGCAGGAGGCAGTGGATCAATGGTTCTCTCTCATCACTGATGTTTCTATCTCTCCCTCCCTCTCCCTTCCTCTCTAAAATCCCTAAAAACATATTGAAAACAAAAAATCTATGCCCCAACCTCCTAAACAGCACCCAGGGGACAGGGGTGGAGGACAAGCTGCTGAGTGAGGCAGGCATGGTGCAAAGGAAGCTAACAAGCCCCAGCAGTGGATGGAAGTGAGAACATTAGCTAAGTAAATGTATCAAGCCCAGGTATGTCATTCATCATTGCTCAGCAAATGATCTCTGACAGAGAATCATTCTCTATATTAGAAATGCATTTTCTATTGTCAGGAACTACACCCAAGGGGAGAGTCCACGGAGTTAAGGAAAAATAAGTCAGCTAGTTCCCCGATGTCTTTAAAGGGAGTACATACAGGATGACATGACTGGCTGGACCAGGTCAAGATGATATGCATCATTTTATGTGATACGGACCAGAAAATGAGCCAAGAATACCAGGTAAAAGCTGAGCGTCACTAAAAACAAACATTATGCTAAGTGAAATAAGCCAGAAAGAGAAAGATAAATATCACATGATCTCACTCATTTGTGGAATATAATGAACAACATAAACCGATGAACAAAAACAGATTCAGAGACAGAAATATCAATCAGAACGTCAAACCTCAGGGAAGGTAAGGGACAGTGGGGGTAAAGGGGAGAGATCAACCAAAGGACTTATATGCATGCATATAAGCCTAACCAATGGATATAGACAACAGGAGGGTGGGGGCATGAATGATAGGAGGGGGGTAGTGGAAGAATAAGGACACATATGTAATATCTTAATCAATAAAGAAATTTTTTAAAAAGGAAAAAAATAAAAATAAAAGCCCACTTATTCTTTTTTAGAATTGTAACAATTTTTTAATGAGGTGAAATTTACATAACATTAACCATTTAAAAGTCAACAATTTAGTGGTATTTAGTACATTCAAAATGTCATGTAGCCACCACCTCTATCAACTTTCAAAACATGTTCATCACCTCCAAAGGAGCTGCTGTGCATAGAAGCAGCACTCTCCACACCCCCTTTCTCTAGCTCCTGGCCCTCACTACTCTGCTTATGTCTCTATGGACTTCCCTATCTGGACATCCTACCTAATAAAAGAGTAATATGCAAATTAACCATCACTCTGCTACACCCATAAGCCATACCCACCAGCCAATCTGAGTAAGTATGAAATAAACCCAACCAAGATGGCTATAGCCACAGAGAGCAGGAGGGAGGCTTGGGTTTTCCAGGCAATGGAAGAAACCAAGCTTTCCACCTGCCCTAGCAGGGCCTAGGCCTCCACTCAAGGCTACAAAGTTTCAATTGTAGAAGGTAAATAAATTCCAGATACCAGGGTCTCTGCTTGGGTTGCCAGGGGTGTGGCTGGCCTGCAAACCACCACAGGCCCCTCACTCAGGCCACTCCATGCCCCAAGGGAACCCCCACCCTGATCTGGGATACCCTTCAGGGTAAATCAGCTGGCCCCCACCTGTGCAGCAGGCCTCTATCCTATCTAATAAAAGAGCAATATGAAGATTGACCATTACTCCAACACACAGATCAAGATAGCTGCCCCCATGTGGTCAAAGATCCTGCCCCCCTGTGAACACAAGATGGCCACCACAAGATGGCCAGCAGGGGAGGGAAGTTGGGAGGCACCAGGCCTGCAAGGGAGGGCAGTTGAAGGTGATCAACCCTGCAGGGGAGGGCAGATAGGGGTGACCAGGCCGGCAGACGAGGGAAGTTGGGGGCAAACAGGCTGGCAGGGGAGCAGTTAGGCATCAATCAGGCTGGCATGGGGGTGGTTAGGGGGTGATCAGGCTGGCAGGAAGAAGTGGTTAGGGGCAATCAGGAAGGCAGGCAGGTGAGCAGTTGTGAGCCAGCAGTCCTGGATTGGGAGAGGGATGTCCAACTGCCTGTTTAGGCCTGATCCCACCAGACATCCCTTGAGGGGTCCCAGATTGGAGAGGGTGCAGGCTGGGCTGAGGGACACACACACACACACACACACACACACACACACACCACCCCCCGTGCATGAATTTCGTGCACTGGGCCTCTAGTTTTATATAAATGGAATCATGCAGTATGTGACTTTTTGTGTCTTTTTTTCATTTAGCATGTTTTTGAAGTTGATTTAACATATATCAGTATTTAATTTCTTTTTATGGTTGAAATATAAATATACATACATATACCACCATTTGTTTATCCGTTTATTCCATTGATGGACATTTGGGTCGTCTCCACTGTTTGGCTATTGTGAATAGTACTACTGTGAATGTACATGTATAAATATTTGTTTGAGCACTGTCTTAAATTCTTTTGGTCATATACCTAGGAGTAGAATAGCAGGGTCATATAGTAATTCTATGTTTTACTTTCTGAAGAATGAGCCATTTCTTAACCATAAAATTGATATATATCAACCAAAACTGGTAGAGAAAAGAGGAAAGTGATATGTAAAATCTCATACCTGGAGAGATTTAAGCAGGTGCTGCTGGCTGATCATCAAACCCAATTCTTTGTCTTCCAGGACACACGACTACATGTCCCAGTTCCTCTTGTGGCTAGGTGAGGCCATGTGTCTGTTCCTGCCAAAATAATATAAGCAGAGGTAGTAGTGGCAATCCATGTCTGAGCCATGAAGAGCACACCCTGGCAGGGCACCCACTGACACACAAAAATCTGTCATCCAAATAGGTTCTCTCTCATCCTGCTGGTGTGGCTCAGTTGTTGAGTGTTGACACATGGATCAACAGGTCATGGTTTAATTCTTGGTTAGGGCATATGCCTGGGTTTCAGGGTCAATCCTTCATGGGGGACATGCAAGAGGCAGCTAATTGATGTTTCCCTCTCCTCTCCTCTCCTCTCTCCTCACCTCTCCTCTCCTCTCCTCTCTTCACCTCTTTTTCCCTCCCTTCCCTTCCCCTCTTCTCCCCTCCCCTCCTCTCCCTTCTCCGCTCCCTTCCTCTTTCTCTAAAATCAATGAAAAAATGTTCTCTCTCACAGTACAGACCAATAAATAATCAATAAAATGTGCTGACTACATTTACTTAGGAACTGAATCAGGCAATTGGCTTGAGTATCTCCCAATTACCCTTTTCACTTAATTATAACATGCATCTCCCCTTTCCCCTACACACATTTTACATTTCTAAAATAAGGATGTCTTAAAATAGATGTACATATTTATTGCAAAGTTTCCCTTTTTTTGAAGCAGTTATTAAATCCATGATGCATCTTATAATCAATGGCGCATTGAAATCGAGGGGATAGGGTAATTACCAGAATTGATTTCCCGTTTTGATGTAATATGGACAGGATATTCATCAGGCACCTGGAAGCACCTGTGCTTGCTGTTGCATGCAAAACTGTGGAAGTCCTCAGTCAGACTATACACACACACCCCCACCACCACCACACACACAGACACACACACACACACATGCACACGCACACGCACCACCCGCCTTCAAGGTGCCGGCTGGCTGTGGGTTTGGATGCCATGGGACCCTCAGGGAGCCCAGAGAAATGCACAATGAGCTAAATCCTTCCCTCCCTCAGAAATGTCCTGGAGAAATTGCTTTTGGCCCAGTCTGCTGCTGACGGTGCTGCTGATTGGTCTCGGCGAGGAGCAAAGACTCTGTTCCTGGCAGGACACAAGGCCTGGCCAATGAGATTCTGGCGGTCAGAGTTGATGGTTGCTGCTGACACAGAAGCATGCTGGGAGCAAAGGTGCTTCCCACCTGGCACACCAACTCTGGTCCACTCAGAGCCTCAGCGACTCCACAGGAGCCCTCACTGCTTAACTGTCTGCTCTCACTTCCCAATCCTTCTTCCTAAGAGAAAGGAAGGGCATGGGAGACAAGGTAATCAAGGCTTGTCATGAGGAGCGGAGGATGATGGATCACCAAAAACCCCACTGGCTAGGCCAAGGCGGTGCAGAACGTGAGTAAGTGGTCTGACGAGGCAGCAGGGCCTCTGCTGGAGATTCCAAGAAATGTCCATCAGGCAGAGTCAAGAACTGTGATGAATGACACGCTGAAAGGGATGAGAAGTAACTCAGCTTGCCAAGACTCTAAGTCCCAAATGGGCTTCCGAGTAGGTTCCCAGCCCCAGCGCCTGGCCTTGGAAGGAGAAGTGGTGCCCAATGGATGAGGGCTCCGTCTTCACAATCTGAGGCCCCTGGGATTCTCAAGGAACCTAGGCTCAGGTTACGTTCAGGAAAAGGAAGTCCCACCTGGTCCCATTCCATAATGAGTCCAACCTAAATTTTGTGATCATGGGAAAACAGAATGAAGTTCCTAAAAAAATAAATAAAATAATAATAATAATAATAATAATAATAATAATAATAAAACTACCAGCCTGGCCAGTGTTGCTCAGTGGCTGAGCGTCAACCCATGCACCAAGAGGTTGCTGGTTCGATTCTAGGTCAGGGCACATGCCCAGGTTGCAGGCTCTTTCCCCAGTAGGGGCCTGCAGGAGATAGCCAATCAATGTTTCTCTCTCATTGATGTTTCTCTCTCTCCCTTTCCCTTCCTCTCTCTCTGACATCAATAAAAACAGGTGAAAGGAGAAGATTCGACTTTGGGTAGCGAGCACATTGTACAATATACAGATCTTGTAACATAGAATCCTGCACCTGAGACCTATATACTCATGTTAACCAATGTCACCACAATAAAATTAATTTAAGAAATAAAATAATAAATCAATAAAAACATATTAAAAAATAGAAATGCCATATGACTCAGCAATTCCACTTCTGGGTACTTATTTGAAGAAATCCAAAACACTAATTTGAAAAGATATGCAGCACTATGTACAATAGCCAAGATACAGAAGTGATCTAAGTATCCATCAGTAGATGGATGGATAAAGAAGATGGGGTAATATATATAATAGCATATTACTCAACCATAGAAAGAATGAAATCTTGCCATTTGTGATAACATAGATGGACCTAGAGGGTACTTTGCTAAGTGAAATAACTCAGACCAAGAAAGACAAATATCATATGATTTCACCTATATGTGGAATTGCAAAAAAAAAAAAAAGGAAATAAATGAATAAACAAAACAGAAACAAACTTATAAGTACAGAGAACAAACTGATGGTTGCCATATGGGAGGTGGAATGGGCGAAAAATGTGAAAGGAATTAAGAAGTACAAAGTGCCAGTTACAAAAATAGCCACAGGGATGTAAAGTGCAGCACAGGGAATATAGTCAATAATGTCATAATATCTACATATGGTGTCAGGTGGGTACTACTCTTATTGAGGTGATTACTTCATAAGGTATATAAATGTCTGGTTACTATGCTGTACACCTCACACTATTATAATATTGTGTGTCAACTATAATTAAAAATAAATGTAATGAGCACATAAATAAATTGTGCTCTCTACCTGGCTCCCCCTTGAAAGGTGGCTTTGTGCTCTGGGATGGAGTGGGTAGGATGGGATAAGAAAGAAGCTTTGGCCGTAACCAGACCTGCTTGTCTGGCTCCTTCCTTCCAGATCAGAGGAGCGGGAAGGAGCCAGGTCGACCAAGTGCTGCAGCTGCTGGCAGAGAAGCAGTGGCAGCCCCACTGAAGGATTACCCCCACCCCACGGCAGTGTCTGCAGAGAAACCCCAAGGAGATTGATCAGCTAGCATCTCTGATTTGTAGTTTCACTTAATGCCATTAAGAGGGCATTTGGGGCCATCTTCTGGAGAGGACTGGCAAGGCTCCAGCATCCTTGGCTAATGAATGTCAAGTATTAATCCCATTAGTCTCCTACCGTCTGCCACTTCTGACTAGGTCTGTCTCTCCCCCGCCTCTTCCCCCAATCTTCCTTCCCCTGGAGGAAGCTCCCTGATGCCCAAGGCTCATGACATGTTCCCATAAGCCCGGACCCAGTGGCCTTGCTCACCAGGCTAGTTTTACCAGAAATTGAAATATCACCCCTGTGGGTTGACCAGGGCAATTCCCTCAAGAGAATCACAGTCTTAGTTTGAGGAACTCCAAGAGGTCATGGAATTTTCCCTACGTTTTTCTTTGTAGCAGTGATTACCAATTTTCAGGACACACACACACACACACACACACACAATCACCTCAGTATTTGCATTCCTAAATGTAGGAACAGTTACATACAGATATGGTTAACATTCTTATGCAGGCGGTCCATGAACCAACCATGCCTTTAGAGACCCTGTTTGGTAGCATCGCCAATGAATGGGTTCTGCTCTCTGATTGGACAGCTCTTCACTGTGAATCCACGAGAAGTAAGTCTAATCTTTATCTCATATAACCACGCTTCTTATATTTGGACCTCGGCCATGGCTGTGTGGCAATGAGTACCAGGTATAGATCACACCAATGTGAGATCTCATTCCCATTCTGCTTTGTGGGGCACATGGCCTGTGGTAGGTTGGAGTCTCTACTGCTGGTTCTTACATGTTATGGGACTCCCTGGTTTCTGGTAGGAGGAGTGGCTCATGGTAATGATTCTGTATCCTACTTCGAATCCTGTGGTTTGGGACACACATAAGTGAATCTGTTTCCTCATTTATGAAATGGAAAAAATAACGTACTGGGGACTTCTGCTTCTGGGATGATGGAATAGATGTCCTTTTCCTGTTCCTCCTGCTAAGGACATCTAAACACTCCAGACATCACGTACAATACAAACCTGAGAAGACTCTGAAATGTGAGGAGCTGAAGGCAGGGTGGCCAGGAACCTCAGGGCCTGAGGAATGGCGTGGTAGTAAGGTCCTTGGGTTTTCTTCTGGCCTCATACATTCCAGACTTAGAGCTGAAGAAGCCATCAACCCAGAAAAACCAATTGGCACAGAAAAAAACAAAGAAAAATCAGGTTAAGCTAAAGAACCAGGAAGCGGGCAGCCAAGAGGAACAGAGAACGTTTAGACAATAACTACTCGACTCTAGCCAAACACCCCGGAAAAATACATGACCCACTTCCATCCAGGCCAGTGAAGGCTACATGAGAAGCGTAGGTTTCACCCTCACAAAGCTATAATGAGGTGTCCCGGCATTCCTGCCAGGGTTTTGTCAGAGAAGACCAAGTAGGAAGCTGGGACTTTCATTGCGATGGCTAGGGACATGAAAGCCCACCTCAGTGTCAGTGGAGATCACATGGGAACCCTGGACTTCCATTCCCCCACCCTTCACCCCCAGTAGTGAAGCTCCTCCCCCCTTCTTGACTGGAGTCCTGTCAGAGGAGACCTAAAGGAAACTCAGGGCTCTCACCATCAGTGAGTACTGACCACGCCTCCTCACCATGGTGCTAGAGGAGATCATGTGGGGAGCTGGAATTCCTACCCTTGGCCAGCATCAGTGAGGACTCTCCCTCCCTGGGCTGTCAACTGAGGCCAAGTGGAACTAGATGTCTACCTTCACCTGGCAATAATAAGGTAGTTAGCTGTTCCACCTACCCTGTTCCCCTGCTAGAGCTTAATCAGAGAAATTCTGATAAAATAGAAGGTTTACATAAGATCTGGAGTCTCATAACAAAATATTAAAATGTCCAGGTTTCGCCCTGGCCAGTGTGGCTCAGTTGGTTGAGTGTTGTCCCATGCACCAAAAGGTCACTAGTTTTGTTTCTGGTCAGGGCACATGCCCAGGCTCTGGGCTCAATTCTCAGCAGGAGGCAGCCCACTGATGTTTCTCTTACATCCATGTTTCTCTCACTCTCTTTTTCTTCCCTTCTCCCTTCCTTTCTCTCTCTAATCAATAAAAACATATTTTTTTTTAAAATGTCCAGATTTCAATAAATCATTTGTCATATCAAGAACCAGGAAGATGCCCGGCCAGTGTGGCTCAGCAGTTGAGCATCGACCTATGAACCAGGAGGTCACAGTTCAATTCCTGGTCAGGGCACATGTATGAGTTGTGGGCTTAATCTCCAGTGGGGCACATGCAGGAGGCAGCCCATCAATGATTCTCTCTCTCCTCATTGATGTTTCATCTCTCTCCTCTCCCTTTCTCCCTGAAATTAATAAAATGAACATTAAAACAAACAAACAAAAAGAACCAGGAAGATCTCAAACTGAATGGAAAAATACTGACATCAAGAGATGTCGACATTGCCCTGGCCAGGTAGCTCACTTGGTTAGAGCATTGTCCAGATACGTCAAGGGTACAGGTTCAATCCCTGGTCAGGGCACATATAAGAATCCACCAATAAATGAATAAATAAGTGGAACACAAATCTCTCTCGTTCTCTCCCTCTTTCTCTCTCTAAAATCAATAAATAAAAATTTTACATAGATGTGAACACCAAGATGACAATGATCTGAGATTTTTAAGTCAGCCATGATAAAATGCTTTAACACACAATCATGAACATGGTTGAAAGACATGAAAAAGAAGTCTCGGCAAAGAAATGGGAGCTATGAAGGAGAACCAAATGGGAAATTTTTTAACTTAACAGTAACAATACTTGAAAAAGAAGACACAGCAATTTAAAATGTGTACACACAGAACAACAGAGCTAAAAACATGTAAAGCAAAGCCTGGTAGAACTAAGTGGAGGAAGGAACAGTTACACTACAATTGTAGTTGAAGATGTGAACATCCCTCTCTCAGCAATTAATAGAACAATTACACTAAAAATCAGCAAGGGTATAGAGCCTGGAGATTTCTTTTGGGGGAATGTTTTAATTATGAATCCAATTTCTTTAATAGTCACAGAGCTACTCAAATAATCTATTTCATATTGAGTGAATTGTGGTGGTTTGTTTTTTTCCGGAAAATGATCCATTTCATCTAAGTTGTTAAATGTATGTGTATAAAATTATTTGCAGCATTCCCTTATTATCTTTCAGTCCTGATATTGGTAATCTGTGCTTGCTCTTTTTTCTTTGTCAGTCTTGTTAGAGGTTTGCCAATTTTACTGATCTGTCAAAGAACCAGATCATTGGTTTTCTGCATTGTATGACTGGTTTCAATTTTATTGATTTCCATTGTTATCTTTGCTATTTCCTTCCTCCTGCTTTTGTTTTCTAGGCTTTTGATATGAGAAGTTGGATTGTTGATTTGACTGTTCTTTTGCTGGGGGGTCCAGAACCTGTAAGAACCAGCGGAAGGGGTCCCAACTATCTACACTCAGCAGTGTTTCCCAAAGTGTGGTACGTGTACCCCCAGGGGTACGGGAAGAGTTTGGTGGGGGTACGCGTTGCACCGGAGTTTGGTGGGGATATGCACTGCACCGTGCTTAGCTGCGCCTAATTCTACGTTCTCATGAGTTCGAGGGGTACTCAGCGTTACGAAAATTATAGAAGGGGTACACATATGTCAAAAGTTTGGGAAACACTGATGTACAGGATGTGACAGGGAGGTCATATCTGCATCTCAGCAAGGATACTGCCAAAGGATGCGGGATCAGCTTCTTCAAAAGCGGTCATAACTCCCATTAAAGCACCTCAGAGTCATTACACAAACTTACCTGAGCTTCTTTCTAATTTCTCCCAAAAGTTAGAGTAAACAAACAATCAATCAAGTTCAAAGAGAGTAAGGTCAAAGGTAGAAGAAAATGTTTTGAAAGATTTAGGAACTGAAATGTTGGTGTGCAGATGGTAACTGACACAGCAAACCAGGAAAAGCCGACTTTCAACAAGCGAGTAAGAAGCAGCCCATTAGCCCTCCAGAGCTTTGCGAAGGTTTTGGAAGTGAAGGCACCTGGGACCTCTGAAATGGGAGTTTGTGGGGTGAGGCTGAAATAGGAGGATCAGCTGAAATCTTTATTTTTCCTTTGTATGGCATAAATTTACAGGGTGTCCCCCAAAAATGTATATACACTTTAACAGCTGAGAGCTTAATTTTGAAAATGAAATGTCTTTTCATACACACTGCCTTTATAATTATTCAAAGTGTGTGTATCCATTTGGGGGGACGCCCTATATATACTTTCTAAATTTGTTTTAATGTCACACGAGCAGCTTTTAAGTATAAGGGAGAAAAAGACAGAGGAAGCTAAGACAAGCCCGTGGTGGGCATCTGGTCCCCCCAAGCGTGTGGTGGGCCCGCCGAGCCCTGGCCAGGCTCAGCAGTTGATAAGGGACCAAGTACCTCGGGAAAAGCCGGTGTGTCCCACCCCTTGGGAACCTGGTTTTCCAGGGGAGCGCAGGCATGTCTGCCCAGGCCACTGTCCAGTGAGAATCCCCTCCACCCCTGTTCACTAATCTCTGACCAGAGCGGGGTGCTCTCCCCAATGGACCCACTTGCCCTGCGGCAGGCGGGGTTCAGTCAGCACACTCATCTCCCAGGGCGGTGAGGCGGTGGGAGAAGCAGTCGAACAGAGAATAGAGTTGGTCAAAATTTATTCTTAGAAAGCAGGAATTCCAAAAAAAGTGGAGGAAAGGATTGCATTATCTTCATTGTAGATTTAGTGACACTATTCAAATTTTTTTTTTTTTATGTACCTGTGCATTGGTATGATTTTTTAAAAAAGAATAAATAGTTTCTAAAACAAGGCGGATGGTGGTGCAGGAGCTTCCTCGATGCATCCAGCCTCTCCAGGGAGCTCCTCAGCTCTGCCTTTCCTGGAGCCTCACCAGCTTTCTTCTCCGGGATTGATGGAGTCCCCTCACCACCGGCTCCGGCCCACTCTGGCTTCTCCATCTGCTCCTCTCAGTCATCCAGGCCCATTCCCTCTCTTGACCCTCCCTCCTGCTTTAGAATCCTGGACCCGAGCCTGGCCCAGCTTGACTCTGGACCCGTCAGCCTCAGCCAATTGCTCTGCTCCCGTCTGGCTCTCTTGGCTGCTCCACCAGCCGTGTGAGCACTGTGCTGTGTGTGCATCAGCAGAAGCCGCCAGCCCTGCCTCTCCCTGGGCCGAGAGTGACCTGCACCACTGGGCACAGTTGTCCCGGGGCGGGCTGGCAAGACGGGCCCAACGCCCTGTCCTGAAATCCAGACACTGCATCTGCTAACGAAGCCTCAGACCTCACGGGCTTCTCCGCCACCGGCTCGCTCCCCTCCCTCGTCCTGAGTCCACTACACTCATGGGTATCTCTCACGCTGTGATCAATTATGTAAGTCCCCGTTTGTGGACTTATATAATTGATCTTTTTAGTCTGCATGCAGCAGATTTACTTATGTAACATTTTATCTTGTGGGTTTTTTTTTAAAAAAAAATCTTGTTGTTTTAACTCATCTGTGGAATAAAGGACAAGGAATACTACAAGTGACATATGATAGAGTCAAAGTGGAAATTCTCAGGCGTATGGCTGGCAGGACAGGCACACTTCTCCAAGACCCTTACCCCACCCAAATTTGGGCCAGCCATGACTTGGAGTGAGTATGTGACCCAAGAGAGGGAATCCAGTGCCTCATTGCCTTGCATATCTGTACTAATAAAAGGGTAATATGCTAATTAGACTGAGAGACCTTCCGGAAGATCTTCTGGACAAAGACACGGTGGCAGGGCCAAGGTAGAGGTGGTTAGGGGCCAAGAGGGGAGAGCAGTTGTAGATGATCAGGCCAGGATAGGACAGCAGTTGTGCGTGATCAGGCTGGTGGGAGGGGCAGTTGGGGGTGAGCAGGCCGGCTGAGGGGGCCAGTTGGGGGCAAGCAGGCCATTAGTGGAGGGCAGTTAGGGGCGATCAGGCTGGCGGGGGGGGGGCAGTTGGGGGTAAACAGAGCAGCAGGGAGGCAGTTGGGGGTCAGCAGGCTGGCAGGGGGGCAGGGCAGTTAGGGGCGAGCAGGCCAGCAGGTAGAGTGGTTAGGGGCAATCAGGCAGGCAGACAGGTGAACAGTTAGGAGCCAGCAGTCCTGGATTGCGAGAGGGATGTCCCAGATTGGAGAGGGTACAGGCCAGGTGGAGGGACATCCCCCGCCCATGCATGAATTTCGTGCACTGGGCCACTAGTTAATGATAAAGATGGAAAGGAATAGACCCTGAGCTTTGCAACCTGGGTTACCACCTTGTTGACATGAGAAATATTCTATCCCCCAATGCAAGTGAGGAGTTTGCGTATCAGCAATGGTGCCCACCCGAGTCCTTGAAGCCCGTGCACAGAGCCAGCACTCTGCTGGTGCACACAAGAATTTTTCAAGACAGCCAGCGCACATTCTGGCTGGTCTCTTCTCCTCTAGTCTTCACATGTCTGCTTCTGCTGGTTTTTATATTGTCTTTGTCTCTCAGATTTTTGACATTTAGTCTTTATCTGAGTCACTGGTTAAAATATTGAAAAATCAAAGTCAATGGAAAAGCCCTGTGTTGACAATAATCAGCCCTCTTTTTGGCTCTTAGACCAACAAAATCTCCATCTAACATACCATCACCCAACTTACTCCTCTAATTTAGCCACACGGGTAGTAGTTATAGGAGCCTTTGTCTAATTCATGCTAAAATCAGGAAACCCTATACTTATCAGGTCTTATCCATGGCCAAGACATGACAGGTGGGGCTGGCCTCAGAGGCAGGGAGTGAGGAAAGGGTTCAGGAAGTCACATCCAGCTGCACAGGGGACTGAACTTCTGCCCCAGGGGATGCAATGAAGGTGAGAAGAAAGCATAGCTGTGCGGAGAGCCCAGATCAGGAGCCTATTAGGGTGTGTGATCATCAAATCTTTCCCTCTAGGATTAGAGACAAATCCCCCATCCCAGATAGCCTGAAAGATCTGACACCTAACAATGGCACCATTGAAGGTGGAGGGGGGACAGAGAACTGGGAAAGAGGGTCCTTCACCCACTCCCTTCTCTCCGTCAACCCTTCTCCCATAACACTCGGTCTCCTAACACGTAGGAAGGTAATCACGGGCATTGTGTGCCACCCTCTTTTCTCTCCTGGGAATATCAATATGTTCAGGCCACAGGACAATGCTTAATCACACAGCTGAGTTCCGGACCACACCGCACTATCACATCACTCACTTTTCGTCCAATGCAGGCACCACTCCTGTGTGAGACCTTCCCCGTGTCCTCTGCCTCCACAGTCGTTGCACTTATCACAGTGGATCTGCAGGTACGTGTTTACATGTCTCTCGCATCTGCTAGATTGTCGGCGGCCTGACTGATGCAGGTGCTGTGTGATTCATCTCTGTACTCTCAGGGCCTGTCATGTGCCTGGCATACGCTGCTCATTTGCACAATGAAAGCTGGCCCTGGGGGTCCTAGACAGAGGGAAGGGTAGCAATATTTCAACTGCCCCTCCCTCCTTCACCCAACCAAGGTCAGTCAGCTCAGCGCTTGGCATATGGTAGGTGTCCAACAAATAATCGTTGAAAACATGAAATAAAAATGTTTGCATGCCTATGAGGAAGACCTAAGAACAACCCTTACAGAGCCATTCTCTGCCTGCACTGCTCATCCCTGCTCTCACCCAAGCCAGTGAAAGGCCCTGCTGCTGACCACTATGCACTGCCCCTCGGGACGACAATCATCGACGTGTGGCGGAAAGCTCCCTTCAGTTCAGGGGTGACGAGCTGCCTTGGCAGGGCCCCTCAGCAGCCTCTTGTGCGGGAGGCACCCTGTCCTCTTCACACTCACTAAGGGTTCTGACACTGGCACATGCTGATGGAGCACCTATGCCAGGCCCTGGGGATAGGACAGTGACACAGGGAAAGTTCCTGTCTCCATGAAGAATTATCCTTTCTTAGGGTGGCAGACAACGTAAACATGCGCATAACATGGGGGTGGAGGTGGGAGAGATGGAGACACTGAAGCAGATTGAGGGGACAGAGCACTGAGGCCTGGGACACTATTTTGGGTAGAGCAAGCAAGGAAGAACCTGGATAGTGGGACCCTCTGCTCAGAGGCCTGAATTCAGGTTTCCTTCCTGTGCAAGTCGGCGTGCTCTGCCCACTCGGTTCCCCTCTGCCTCTTGCTGTCTTCTCCAAAGCACCCAGCTCTGGTTGCTTCTACTGCTTGCAATGCTACTGCTCCTTCACCTCTTCAAGCTTTCGTGTCAATGTCACCTTTCCAACCAGGCTATCCCTGACCACCTTATTGGAAAGCCCAGCTCCCTCCCCTCCCCATCCCTTTACGATGCTCTGTTTTCCCATAACACTTACCATCTTCTAATATACTACACTAGAGGCTCAGTGCCCCATATTCGTGCACTCATAGGAAAGGAGGGGATCCCTCAGCCCAGCCTGTGCCCTCTTGCAGTCTGGGAGCCCTTGGGGGATGTCCGACTGAGGGCTTAGATCCACTCCCAGGCAGTCAAACATCCTAAGCGCCACTGCCTCTGTGCTCACCAGCTGTGAGCAGGGCTCATGGCTTCTGGCTGAGCAGTTCTCCCCCTGTGAAAGCTCACTGAGCACCAGGGGGCAGCTCCTGCATTGAGCGTCTACCCCCTGGTGCTCAGTGCGCATCATAGCAACTGGTCATTACGTTGTTCCGTCGATTTGCATATTAGCCTTTTATTATATAGGATAATTTACTTGTTTGTTGTGCTTGTGGCAATTGTCCTTGTCCCCTTCCTAGAATGCAAGCTTAACTGTTGCAGGAATTCTCGTCACTTTGGTTCACTAATGTATCCCAAGTGTCAGGAATGACGCCTGGCACAGGGCAAGAGCTCAGTACTTCAGACATCCCTTCATTCATCCAAATGCCTGCCCTGTGCCAGGCACCCTTTCTAACAGCGTGTGCTTGGTGTGTGTGGAAAGGGGATGGGAACACAGCCCTCACTTCTCCGTGAGCTGTCTTGGTCTAATGCTGATGGAAGGTGGTGTGGCTGGCTTGGGATTTCTCTCTAGGCCCTACTTCCCTGCCGCCTGCTCTGTCCTCTTCTCCTCCAAAAAGCTTAGGGCAAATGATGCTTCTCAGATCAGGAACCTGAATAGGATGCAGAGAGGATGGGCATGGCTGGAGATCAGGCACAGAACTGAAGAGGGCTGGGAGGGAGCCAGGGGCGAGGCGTGGGCAGCGAGGGTTGGGCCTGCGAGGTGGGTTGGAGCTGAGGCAGAGAGGCACAGAACCTCCTGCTGAGGCCGAGGGAGGGAAATCCCAGTCCTCCTGGACTCCCTCAGGCATCCTATAATGAGCCTTGCCACGCCATCCAATTTTCAACTCCGCCAGGCTCCTGGTGCTCTCAGCGGTGTGTGTGGGAGAATTAGCTGCCTGAATGCCTAATAGACGTGGGGAGCAGAGAGCATGTCGTGTGTGTGTCTGTGTGTGTGTGTGTGTGTGCACGCATGTGCACACACTTGTGCAATAATGGGGAAGAGGTAGTGCCTTCTTCTCTTTAGTTGTATTGCAGAATTCCGTTATCAGAGCCTCCATTGTCGGCCAGTCCCAGCCACCCCTCCCTGCACTACCATGACCACCATCCCTACATCTCTGCCCAGGAGACACCTTGCAGTCTTGCCAAGCAGGGCTTTCACAGGCCGTCTCCTCAGGCTTAGCCTGAGCGACTGCCATGCACAGTGACCTTGCCTGTAGTTCTCTCAAGGCCCCAGTCACTTGATTGCCAACCAGAATTCCCTGGGGCTGGTCAGAGTGAAGTCCAGAGCAGTGTGTTTCTTCCTTGCTTCCTCCACTTCTGAGTTATGAAATTATCCATTGAACAAATCAATAATTCATCCGTTTATCCACATTTAGTCTAAATTAGAGCTCACCACCTCAGGCTAGACTTTAAGGTCCTGCTTTACTTGACTCCACCACCCAGCAGAGTCCAGCCAGCTCGCTCCCATGCTAGGCTTTTTCTTCCCACCACATATGCCCACACTGCTGTCCCTGCCCCTGTGGCCCAATCTGATCCCTCATCCCGAAGCCCATCCTTCCCTCCTCATTGTAACCCAGCTGGCTCTTGAAGGTTCTGAATCAAACCCAGACTTCACTGGCAGCTTCCCTGGGCTTCTGCAGCAAACAGAAGTATTTCACAAATTAGAAGCACGCCGCGTCTCATTTAATTACACTCCATTTGTTTCACATTTGCAAACTCCGTCTTCCCGTGGAGTTATTAAGCAACACGAGGGCAGACACAACAGTACCGGATCCTTCGCAACACCAAACACACTAAACTTTTCTACCCTTCTCTCCAGCTCTGCTTCCTTCTCTTAATCTGTACCTCCTTTCATCCCTCAACCCTCAATTTTCCTTTTCCCTCCAGTTTGAATGGATTAGACAACCCTGGTACGTGTCCAGACTTTGGATTTTAGAAGATAATGCCAGCTGCAGGCCCACTGAAGAGATTAGAAATGGGGCAGGGTGGCCCTAGCTGGTTTGGTTCAGTGGATAGAACATTGGCCTGCGGACTGAAGGGTCCGGGTTCAATCTCTGACAAGGGCACCTGCCTAGGTTGTGGGCTCAATCCCAAGTAGGGGGTGTGCAGGAGGCAGCCAATCAATGATTCTCTCTCATCGTTGATGTTTCTATCTCTCTCCCTCTCCCTTCCTCTCTGAAATCAATCTATATATATAAAAGCCTAAGTGACCAAATGACTGGTTGACTGGTGGCTATAATGCCCACTGACCACTAGGGAGCAGACTCTCAACGCAGGAGCTGCCTGCTGGTGGTCAGTGCACTCCCACAGCCAACCTCCCATGGCTGGCCAACTTCTCCCCAGCCAGGCTAAGGGCCCCCACCCATGCATGAATTTGTGCACCAGGCCTCTAGTAAAAATATATTTTTTAAAATGAAATGGGGCAGAGTAGACACATGCCAGTTGGAAGGGACCACTGCAGCAGAGCAGATGAGAGATGGTGGGAGCTGGCTTAAGGAGGTGCTGGTAGAGATGGAGAGGAGTGGGTGGATTCAAGAGATAATCAGAAGTTAAAACGATGATTCGATGATTCGTTTGTCAAGCACTATACAGCTTCCAAAGCACCTTTGACTCTACTAAGTCCTTTGAGATTGATGTCCTTCGACAGCCCATGGCAGATACTCAGTAGATACAATTGTTATCTCAATGGAGGTACCGAACCTGAGGCTAGGAGGGGTGGAGTCCCTTGCCCATTTGACAGCAGCTGGTTAGGACAACCTCGGGACCCACATCCACCTCCTTAGGCGGCACATCCATGGTTGGTGCCAGTCTCCGGTTGGGGACTCACACTGGCGCTGCCATGGGCGGTCAGTGTTAAGCTGAAGAGCCTGACTCGGGCACCTGCCTGAGGCTCTTTACACAGTTCCCATTGATTTGTTGGAACCTGTAATTAGCTTTGCTGAATTTTTTTTTCACGCTCCATTTGTCTTCTACTCCCCAGCAGACCAGCTACAGGAAAAAGCAACTGTGGGAGATAAGAGGGAGCAGGAGAGCCTGTCTCTGGGTCTGGAGTCAAAGGTTAGGGGAGTCCAGTTTGCTGGCTTGCTCCCCCATCTCCCTTTGGCCCTTTCCTCAGGCTCTCTTCCTCCCCGCAGGTGGGAGGTGGGGACCCTGGAGCCAGATCTCCGTTACCAGAAACCTGCCACGGGGAGGGGAAGAACCCCTCCAAGCGTCCCTAACTCCCTCTTTGCCAGGTAACCAATCCCATGGGCACATCGCTCAAGACAGGACTTGTTGGGGGAAAAAAGAATGAGGGAATACTGTTAGGCAAAGAGCCAAGGTCCGAAAAATAACTCCGAGTGTTGTTTGTGGGTTCCAAAGAAAACAACCCAGAGGACTGGCTGTGAAAGACAGGGGTTTATTAGGATTTCCATGCGCACCAGTGGCCAACGGGGTGCCGGAGCGCGGGATGAGGTGTCATTGTTCTACCACCACCCAAACTTTCCTAGCGCAGGGTTACGTGGAGCACAGACAACAGAGCAAACAGCAGGGCGGCTGTGTGAAATGAAATGTTTCCCTGCAGTTTACTATCCGGGCTCACTCACACTCAGTTTCTCCCTGACCGGGAGCTGGCCAGGCTCCAAGGTCTCACAGTCAGCTTACTGAGGGCCTTCACCGTATTCCCCAGACTGGGAGAGGGCATTGGAGCTTGGGAGGGGCCCCTGTTCCCCCTTACCACGCACACTCCAAGGATGGATTGATAATTTTCTAAATTAAATGACTGAAATGCCACCTACCTCGCTGGTGGAATGTTCCGCTGTGCTTGGGGTGACCCCTTCCCGCCCTCACGTGGTTTGAGTGTTCAGGACAGTCACCAAATTGAGAACACGTGGGGAAAGGCTTCTGCCCATCACCCAAACTTCAGGGAGGTGAGGGCTGCTCAGAGGGTCCAGTCCTCCAAAAGAGCATAGCTGGTGGGTGTGGAGGGTTCCACTCACAGGACGTGTGCCTCCCTCACCACCTCACTCCCCTCTGGGGTTCAAACCACTCCCCAGCTCCATCCCGAAGCAGCCTCCCTCCCCTCCCTGTGGAGCCAACTTTATCCAGCAAAGGCTTTGCTGAGCTAGGACAAGCCTGGGACCCACAGTGTCCCTAAAGGCCTTGCTGAGATAGGTTTTTCTTTGGTTTGACTTAAAAAAAAATTTTATTTTATTTTATTGATTTCAGAGAAGAAGGGAGAGGGTGGGAGAGAGATTGAAACAATGATGAGAATCATTGATCAGCTGCCTCCTGCATGCCCCTAGTGGGGATTCAGCCCACAATCCAAGCACATGCCCTCTACCAGAATTGAACCTGACCCCAATATTTGGTCTCTCTTCCTCTACAGGAAAGTTTGCTGACCCGGGGTAAAATGGCCCATTCACTGACTTCACTGCTCCATCGACCTCACTGCACAGAATTGCTATGTGAAAAATTAATATGAGGTTTGGGCTTAGTGAACTGTAGGGTTCCGTAAAGAGCAAAGTGTTACTACTGCCCTGATCTTATTTCTCTCAATACCATTCTAACAAAGGGAGAGGGATCTGGGGGGGGAGGCAGATGTCTTATATGACAGATGGGGAAACAGGTTAATGAGGGAGCTAAATCAGGCATGCAGAAACCAATGCCCATTTAACCCATAGGCTCCCACAGCTAGGACCTCAACTATGCATGTCTGCAAATTTTGAGATTTATCTGAGAAGGGCTGAATGGGAAGGACCATGCATTTTTCAGGAATTTTCATGAGACAGTTGTTAAGCATACTCATTATTAAAAAGTGAATTATATAAAGCTATGATTAAATGAATTATAAAAGCAAAGTGATGAAGGAAATTCATCACTTCCTAATTATTTTACTATATTGTATTATTATCTGCACTCTTGAGGCTATTTCTGTCTTTTGTATCTGTGCGGTGAGAATACTATATAATGGTATGCTATGAATCTCTTCCTGGCTTGGCACTCAGTGACATCACATTTGATATCTTACAATTAGCTATGGTAGGAGTGTTTACACCTTGGCAATTGGCAAACCCTGCAAATCAGGCATTCCCCTCACCTCAAAGGCCATAGTTAAGCATTTGCCTGCAGAATACTGAGACCAAAGCTTCTAGTTACTGGAGATTCACAGGGAGAGAGTAGGCAAGTGAGTGGAGAATGACAGAGGACAGAGAATGGACACCATGCTAGAGGAGAAGATGAGTGTCATGGCCACTTTTTTTCCTGTCCAAGAAGCCTTTGAACCAAAAGAAGAGCATTTGGGGGATCCTATTTGGGGAACACTAGAGCCTACATGTCTGCAACCATTCCTGTGCTCTGTATTCTCTGGTTACACCTCCGTGATAGTGAGGCCTGAAAGAGCCTGGCTGCATACAGATGGGGACACTGAGGCTCGAAGAGGTGCATGACTTGCCTGGAGTCAATCAGTGCCCCAGAGCCAGGTCTAGAACCCTGAATCCTCCTCACGGACTAGCTCTTCGCACAACAGCGATGCTGTGTTACTGAGCACCTGCTGATGACAGGAAATGGTCGTGTGGCGTTGGCCTGCATGGCTGTTGCTGTCTTCTCACCAGTAGGGATCTGCCTCCCTCTGCTTCCGTCAGCAAGTATTTGAAGGCCTGGTCAACCCAGGAGAGTGACCATCCACGTCTTCAGCTCGTCTGTCCCTCTGCAGCCCTCTTTCTCAAAGCCCTTCAGGCAGCTCCCTGGTTTGTTTTTCTAACACTTGCTCTTTAAGAGCACGGGCAGTGTTCATCACATGAGATGCTTGGCACCTGCTGGGTGACTGACCATGGCTGTGGGAAGCTCCTGGGAGCTGTCTTGTCAGGCAAGTTGTCAAAGAGCGACTTGTTCTTCAACGAGAGGGCCTTGCCTCTTGACTTTTTTTCTTCTTTCCTATTTATTTATCTATATCTTCATTTTTATTAAGGTATAATTGACATATAGTATTATATTAGTTTCAGGTGTACAACATAATGATTTGATATTTGTATGCATTGTGACATGATTATCACAGTCAATGGTTAATTATAAATATTTCTTTTTCTTCTTCTTGGCTTTTTGGATTCTTCAGGAGCAGACCAACAGAGAAATGCATGGGAGGAGGCAAGAGCTGGTGTTCAGGAAGTGGTCTCCTCTGTTCACACCGGAAATGATTTCAGACACCACTTCCATTATGTATCATGTGACACAGAAGTTTCTTGGAGAGTCATGTTTGGAGGGAACCCAAGCAATCATCACATGCAGCATAGGACACTGAGGCCAGAGAGAGGCAACGACAAGAGGAATATTACAGTGTCAGTAATGGTGTTGGACTCAAACCCAGGCCTCTCTGAAGCTCATGCTTTCCTAAGAACAGAGCTAGAACTTGGCCTCTTGACTTCAGATACAATTTGTAATTTATGAACCATTACTTTTTTTAAAATATTTTTATTGATTTTTTACAGAGAGGAAGGGAGAGAGAGAGAGCTAGAAACATCGACCAGCTGCCTCCTGCACACCCCCTACCAGGGGATGTGCCCGCAACCAACGTACATGCCCCTGACCGGAATCGAACCTGGGACCTTTCAGTCCGCAGACCGACGCTCTACCACTGAGCCAAACCGGTTTCGGCTGAACCATTACTTTTTTAAAAAAGTTATCTATACTATATTTTCCTGAAGTATGTTGAGCACTATGAAATAAACTCAATCAATGCAGTTCCTGCTATTCACAGTCTGGCTTCCAGTATAAGAGTGAGAGATGGACATAGACACAAAAGGGGGTTAGGCTTAGACAATGGATAGATGAACAGAATTTGTATTCTATGACTAGTGATCATAAATGTGCACTTGGTATTGGGGAGGGAAGCATGGGCTTGAGAAACGAGGACCTGAGTTGAAACCCTATCTTTGCTGTTTACTAGAGGAGTGAACTTGAGCAATATGCTTGGCCTCTCAAGACTCAGATTCCATGATTATACAAAGGGGAGAGTAATATCATCTAACAAGTATGTTGTGAGGATTAAATGAGATGTTGATAAAGTACTTAGCATAGTACCTGGAGTAGAACATGTTTTCAAATAATGGTAACTAGTCTTACTATTGAGCAACAGGTATTGCAAGGTACAGGGAGTAGGTAGGACCGGGGGGTGGGGGGAAATGTAAAATGGAGAAGAAAATGATTTATCTACCTGGCATTGGTCACAATAACAGCAAACATTCCTCACAGTTGCATGTCTCATTATAATGCACAGATGTCTCTGAGAGAGCAGTGTGGGTCCTATTTCACAAGGCAACATACATTCATATTTTTTCAGTTAAAATTAGTTGTTCCAGGCACGTTCCAGATTGCGGGGCTATAGTGATGCCCAACCAAAAGCTAATGATAAATGGAACAGCCCAGACTCCAATTCTGGGTTCTCTAAGCCGATATCTCTTTCGGGCCTCACTCGTTGTTCTAGTTTGGAAAAGGCCTGGAGTACCCAGAATGGCAGGATTTTGAGGAGGAGAAAGGAGAAGTGAAAAGTGGATGCCATGTGCTGACTCATTCCCATGGCTCTCTACAGCAGTGGTGACGGGTGGGGGCCACCTATGCAGCCCGTTTCCCTGATAGCCCTTCCAGAGTCGGCATGCACCCAGCCGGGTTCGTGGAGGTTCATGCCCACAGGATATTGGCTTTTCAGTTGCTGCTCTGGGCTCTGTGCCAGGCAGATTCTGGCACTCCACCCAATCGAAGCCATAGTGCAAAGAACTAAAGATAGGACAGGTGCTGCATGTCAATGACAGGAGGGAGGAGGAAAGCACTCCTGCTCTGCTAGCCCAGCCTGCCGAGTGCCCGTGGGAGGGAGAGTGGATGGTAGGTGTGCACACGGGAGCACAGAGGCAGCATCGCAGTGGCCAGGTCTGGTCAGCTTTCATGCACGATGAAGTGGAAGAGGCACGTATGTTTGTGTGTGCATGTGAATGTGTTTGTGTGTGTGCTGTGTGTTGTGAGGATGATGGGTGGGTGTGAATGTGTATATGAGCTATATATATATATATATGTCCGATGTAAATAGATGACAAAGAGTCTGATGCCATAAGCCACAGACAAAATCTTTGTAGGCAAACACGTTCAGCATGAACCTGTAGGTGTTGTATGGATGTGTAGTTGGTACCTATGTTCGGTCTAGAGTTCTGTGTATTTAAAAAATGTGTATGGGTGGGTGAGTGAGGGTTGTGCATATTGTGCAGGAGGTTCTGTATGTGAGGGCTGGGTGTGTTACATGTGTATCTATGTAAGTCTGAGTGTACTTTTGGCCAGGTCTGGGGACAGAATACTAGTGTGGGACCATGACAGATTCCCATTTCTCTGTATCTCCCATTGTCTGTTACAATTTATCCATCCTGGGTGAAATCCTAAATGTCTAGATAAATCAAATAAGGCTTTGAGCTCCAACACTATCCACTCGCTGCTCACATCCCAGCCACCCAGAGACACTCTCTAATGGGTCCCACTACTAGGAGGAGACTGTGACCCAGGAGCAGGGCAACTCAAGAGATGATCTTTTTTTAGCCTCCCGCACCCTGTCTCTCAGAGAGCAGTAGGGCCTGCTGCTGAACCTCAACAGTCCACACGGGCTCCCCTCTACAGAGCTCTGTACAAATGCCCCAGTTTCCCACCCAGGGCCTAGTGGGGCTGGATGGAGTGCCCAAGTAAGTTTCTCACTACCTTGTCATCTCCTGAAGGCTGCTCACTCTGACAGGCCCCCTCGGCTCTGGGGCTGACATTCCTTCTTTGCTCATTTCTCTCTGCTTTTGTCTAATGAGGCACAGGAGGCTGCACAAACTGACAATAGAATTACCTGAACTGCTAGATTCTGTCAATCTCCATTAGGCACCCAGGGAGAGAATAGTCAACGCACTAGGACACCTTGGTGCTCTTACTGCCAGAGCTCACTGAGAGCAACAAAACAACCTGTCCCCTAGACTCTCAGCCTGGGCCAATGAGGCTGCCTGGCCTCCTGACCAGGCTGCAGCATCTACCTCACCCAGCCAGGCCAAGGAGCTAGAACTGGGAGAGAGAAATGCATCTCACTGTGAGAGGTACTTGGATGTCAGCTAGAGCCACCTTCCCCAGAAGATCTGCCTGATGGCTTTGCAATCCTTCCCCACATCAGTGGCTTGTGGAAAGCCCAAAGCCATTCTATAATTCCCTTGTGACTTTCTATAATTTCCCGTCTGTGAGCTGCTCTAACAAATTCATGGAACCCAAGTAGGGGGTCTGGAGTCGTGGGAACCTCTGATTTATCGCCAATCAGAAGCACAGGTGACAACCTGAACTTGTGATTGGCATCTGAAGGGAGGAGGAGGGCAAGCTTGTGGGATTGAGTCCTTAACCTGTGGGATCTGATGCTCTCTCCAGGTAGACAGTGTCAGAATTGAGTTAATTGCTTGGTGGTGTTGAAAAACACACACTTCAGAATTAGTATTAGAATAATGGGACCACCATTTCAATCCATTGTGAAACTCAGTCATTTTCCTCAACTGACTCAAAAAGACTACCCAAAGGTTATGTAAGGACAGGAAAAAGGGCTCTCTTTTTCTTTGTTGTGACCTTCCACAATTTATGAAAAGCAGCTGGTATTTAAACCCCAAGATTCTTAGCTGCTCTGATTCTAACAGCTCCTCTGTTCAAACTAGAAGACAAGCTACTCTCAAGGCTACATTCTTGAATTCCCCCTCCTCCCCGCTGTTTTCAGAATTTAAGGATAATGCACACCAAGGAGTCTCTAGTTAGTAGAGAGTTCCTTTCCCCCTTCCCCTTCAAATAAGCCTCTTTTGAACTCTTCATAACATTGCTCTAAGCATGTTTATAGGCTTGGGGAAAATACTGATAAGACACCTCCCTAGGACATCTGCCAGACTATCTCTTGGAAAGGATACAAGCTATAACTTTTCAAGCCAACCCCCTTGATGTCTGCTCAACTTCAGCCCCAAATACTCCTCCCTCCCTTGTCACCTAGCAAGAGCAGCCATTACTCTTTAAAAGGGGAAGCCACCCTTTGTTTCTTGCCCTGTATTGATTAGAAATGCACCAGTCCTTTCCTCCCTTTTAAAGTAAAAATAAATTGCCTCTACATCTCTTCTTTTAGTTGTGAATTCTTTCTCAGCCCATATCTCCAGCCAAACCCTAACAGGTTAGTCTTTGCAATGATGGTGCTAGAACAACTGGACAAGCATATGCAGAAAAATGAATCTCAACCTATACTTCTATACCTTATACAAAAATTAAGTCAAAATTAGTTTTAAATGGATCATATGGATCATTTTACATATGGGTCATATGTAAAACACAAAAACTAAAATTTCTGGGAGAAGCTTAAGAGAACATCTTTGTGACCTTGATTAGGCCAGGTGTTTTTAGATAGAATAGCAAAGGTATGATTCATAAAAGAAAAAAATGATAAATTAGATATTATCAAAATTGAAAGCTTTTGTTTTGTACATGACATTGATAATAGAATAAAAATATAATCCCCAAATGGAAAGAAAATATTGTAAGTCACATTTTTCACAAAGGACTTATATCTAGAATATATAAAGAATCCTCAAATCTCAACAATAAGTAACAAACACCCACTAAAAAATAAAGTGTACAAAAGATTACAACAGGCACTTTTCCAAAGAAGATATAGGCATATGAAAGGGTGTTCAACATCATTAGTCATTAGGGAAATCTTAAATTAAAACCACAATGAGCCGAGACCGGTTTGGCTCAGTGGATAGAGCATCGGCCTGAAGACTGAAAGGTCCCAGGTTCGATTCCGGTCAAGGGCATGTACCTTGGTTGCGGGCACATCCCCAGTAGGGGTGGTGCAAGAGGCAGCTGATCGATGTTTCTCTCGCATCGCTGTTTCTAACTCTCTATCCTATCTCTTCCTCTCTGTAAAAAGTCAATAATATACATAAACACAATGAGATACCACTACAAACCGATTAGAATGACTAGTTTTTATTTTTGAAGACAGAGATTACTAAGTGCTGATAAGATTGTAGAGTAGCAAGAACTCTCATTCATTGCCCCTGGGATTACAAGTGATACAGCCACTTTAGAAAACAGTTTGGTGGCTTTATATAAAGTTAAATATGTACCTACCATGTGACCCTAGAGTCCCACTTTTCTGTACTTGAGAGAAATTGAAACTTGTTCACACAAAAACCTGAACTCGAATGTACACAGCAACTTTCTTGAAAATGACCAAGACCTGGAACAATCCAACTATTTTTTAACTGGCAAATAAATAAACAAACTGTGGTACCTCCACAGACTAAAACATTACCCAGGAACAAATAGGAACACTCTCCTGATTGACACAGCATGGATGAATCTGAATGTGTTTTGCTAAGTGAAAGAAGTCAGTTCCAAAGGGCTATACTTTGGGTGATTCCATGTATAAGACATTCCAGAAAGGGCACAGCTATGGGGACAAAAAGTAGATCATTAAGTGCCCAGGATTCATCGTGGGGAGAGGGACTAGATCTAAAGGGACAAGACAAAGGCGTTTTGAGAATAATGGAATTGTTTTATATCAAGCCTGCACTGGTAGATACACAACTCTGCATTAGTCAAGGTATTGTACTGTATGCCATAAAAAGTAAATTTACTATGTGCAAATTTAAAAACAAAAACAGAATGTTAGAGGAACTTAAAATGCAATGCAAACTAAGAAATAAATTATAAACTAGAGGTCTGATGCATGAAGATTCATGCAAGAATGGGCCTTCCAAAAAAAATAAAAATAAAAAAAATGAATGGGCCTTCCTTCCCCTGGCTGCCAGCACTGCCTTTGCTTTCCACCTTCCCAGGCTGCCAAAGGCTGGAGCAGCTGGGGTGGTGCAGACCACCGGCATCTCCCCCTCCCCATTTCCCTTCCCTCTCCCCCTCCCCCAACTGCTCAGCACCTGTGTTTGCAAATTAACCCACTATCTTTGTTGGGTCAATTTGCATACTCACTCCTGATTGGCTGGTGGGCGTCACAAAGGTATGGTCAATTTGCATCTTTCTCTTTTATTAATGTAGATGAATCATATGCATACTGAAGGGGAAGGAAAAGCAACTTTGGAAACCAGTTTTGACTGACTACTATAAAACTAAAGATCAAAAACAATAACAAAAAAAAAAACTGTACACAAGAACTATACTCCCGTCAGTAAAATTGCTCCACACAGTATGGGCCAGCAGTTCTGAAACTGTTCCGTGTGTGCACACACTAAGGTTTAACAAACAACTAAATGCACTGATTTTGTTGTTGTCATTGCTATTCACAGTAGTTGCTGAGAGAGGCCAGTAAACTAGGACAAGTGGAAGAGGGAAACTCAGACAGATAATTAAACTGCCAAGCAGTTTACAGCCATCTAGTAAATCGAAAAACCCCATCTTCCCTAACCAAGTACACTTAAGAGTAAATGGTTTACACTTCTCCTCTCCAACCGGAGAATAAATAGCTTAAATCACCTTACTCAGGGAGACATAGCAGAAATCCAATTAGTGCCAGTTGTGCCAACCACACCAAAGAACAGATGAAATTGAGGGACTAAATCTCATTTTGGTGCATCAGCATAGTCTGGTGTAATTCCATTGAGATCCTCCCCTAAAATATCTCCTAGCCCCCAATCTTTAAAACCCTCAATTACGAAGGCCCCAGGGCACCCTCTGTCTCTCTGGAGCACACCCATACCTTCCTTCCTTCTCAGGGGAGCATCTTTACTCTTGTCTAAGGGTTCCCCTAAGACTTGCAACCAGGGGAGCAATGGGCAGTGGCAGCTCGTCTGGGATTAATCCCCCGAACCTGCTCCCAAGGCCCCCTTTTCTCTGATTCTCCCATGAGCTGAGCAGCCCCACCTAGGCTCACTCCTTTCCCATAACGTTTCTAGAGAGACAAAGCAGCCCGCCTAGGCTTTTAGAGCTTGTTCTATCCTGAGCCCTTCATTGTTCCCCAAGTCCCAGTTTTAGTAAACATATTCTCAAAATCACCTGTACTCATGATGTGAAATCTTTTCTGTGTGAAGTCAAGAACCCACACACTACAGGCCGGCCGGGGGCAGACCTGCGCCAGGCCCAGTTCCTGTTCCGCACTACCGTGTTTCCCCGAAAATAAGACATCCTCCAAAAATAAGAACTAGCCCATGGAATGATAAGACATCCCCTGAAAATAAGACCTAGCGCAACTTTGGGAGAAAAAATTAATATAAGACACTGTCTTATTTTCGGGGAAACAGGGTAGTTCCAGTCTACAAATCGCTGAAAACATGAACTGACACACCCTGAGCCATCGCTCCGTACCGGGTCAGGTTCTTGTGAGCCACTAGCCGCGATGTTTTGTGTCAATGTATCAACACAGAACCGTGTTTTATGTGTATTTCTGTTTAACGACACCTCATTTAACAGGCAGTTTTGATGCATTATCATTGAACTCACAGCCAACAGCACGATCACTCACGCCTGAACGAGGCTTTTCTAATCACATTTTCCCCAGAAGGCGCGTCCCAGCCTTCTCTCCCTTGGGAACACCGGGCAGCACCTCCGCATCCATTTGGGGGCCGCTTCCAGCAAGAGGCAGGAAGGCAGAGAGCCGCCTCGTGTGACTGTTACCAGTCCAAAGTTTGTGTACCCGAGGCTTCGAGAGGCCGACACTCAAAATGTCAGGGTTGGGAGTAAGGAAAGGTGCGCTGATGCAGAAGGCACGAACGGAAAGCATGGGAGACCCAGTGGCACCTCAGATCTGTCTTGTGTGCTGGACCCGTGAGAGGCATTGAGGAGGTGAGGAGGGGCAGGATGTGGACGTGCGGGCGGGCAGGGGTTAACGGACCCACCTTAGAACCCAGCCTTGGGACACCAGATCTTTGCTTCTGCAGTGGTTCTGGTGGCCAGGTTCCAGTTCTGTCCTGGTCCTTGGTTGGGTGAGACGGTAGGTTTTGGATCCCCGGTGCAGCTGGAGGTCAGAGTTCTCCCCTCTGCGCATGCTTGGGCTGCATGACTGGCAGTTTTGGTCTGTTGTCTCTGAAAAAGCAAGTCAGTATCTTATTCAACAGATTAGGACCATTTGAGAGGGTTCTGTGGTTACATGACCTCAGCTGGGAACCTGTACCTCAGGCAACTCAAAATGTTTTACTTTTCTTAACATGCCTGCAAATGACACACACACACCCGCCCCTGCTGCCCAAGCACCTTCAGCATTGATTTTGGTATTACAGATAAATTCAATGAGTAGGCAAATGTGCAAACACTAATATAGAATCCATAAAGAACAGGGCTCAATTGTATATTGTAGACCAGTGATTTTCAACCTTTTTCACCTCAGGGCACACATAAACTAATTACTAAAGTTCTACGGCACACCCAAAAATATATTACATTATTTGCTGACCTGACCAAAAAAATAGGTATAATTTTGGTTCACATACATCACCAGCTACTGTTGTTTTGACCGTTGTATTTTTTTATTTGACCATCTAAGGAAAAAGAGGTCAGGGTCCCTGACTAAAAAAATCAGATATTGCATGGGGTTTTTGTTGTTGTTTTGTTAATCCTCACCCTAGGATAATTTTCCATTGATTTTTGGAGAGGGTGGAAGGGAGGAAGAGGGACACAGAGAGAGAAACTTCGATGTGAGAGAGAGATATCAATTGGTTGCCTCCTGCACGCGCCCTGACTAGGGCCAGGGATCAAGTCTGTAACCAAGGTACGTGCCCTGACCAGGAATAGAACCAGCGAGCCTTTGGTCCTTGACCACGCTCTATCCACTAAGCCAAACCGGCTAGGGCGGCATGGCATTGAATGTTGTAAAGATTCTTGAGGCACCCCAGTGCACCTCCCTCCACCTCCCCCCTCCTTGCCGCCCCCCACCCCCCCACACACACACACACAGGAGTGGAAAATTGCTGTTGTGGACAATGAGAACCAGGTGAGGGCAGTGAGGTATCCACCCTCGGTCTCCCGGAGGGCAGGTATGTCTCCTGATGCACTGGACTTTCTGGAGCTGAACTCAGAGTGCCAGCAGGAGGGGCCCTTAGGGACCGGGCATGTGCCCCTCCTCTTCCGGGGGGGGGGAGGAGCTGAGGCCTGGGGAAGGGAGAGGACCTGTCCAGGTCACACCTCGCTCCTTCCTCTGGCTCCATCTTCCTCAACAACGCTGGGCTGCCTCTGGGATTTGAGGCTGCAGAGTTTTTGTACAAAGGCCGAGGTGCTTGAAATCTAGGCCTCAGTTTACCCAGACTGGCTCTCTCCTATACCACCAAGCCGCCAGAAAGAACCTCCCGGCAGCTCCAGCCTGGGTCTCCCTCTCAGACCTCCTTTCCCGCCGATCAGCACTCGCTCCCAGGTGATCTCATCCATTCTCATCATTGTAAGTGCCATCTGTATGCAAATGCGCTGCTCCCACCCAGACCTGGGCCCCTGAGCGCCAGGCTCCAATTGCCAACTGCTCTCTCCACTTCTCCGTCTGGACCCTTAAGGGGCTGAAACCTGACATCTCCAAAGCAGAACTTTTATCCTTCCCATTCTCCCTCCCCCCACCCTCCTCCCACCCCCAGCACATGGTAGCTCCAGTGGCTCAGGCTAAACCCTGGGCTACGGCCCTGGAGTCCTTTCTCTCTTATTCTACATCTGGGACGTGAGGGTGATCTGGCCGCGACATCTGTCACCCTGTTGATCGCCAGGGCCGATTCAGCTGACCCATGTACACCCCTCCCAAAGCTGTTTGCTTGCTCCAAGAGGATGACCTTCCCCTCAGAGAAGAGAACGGGTCTTGGGTCAAGGGTAAATGAGTAGCTGTGCTCCCTGCTAGGACTCCAAACAAGCTCTCATGCTCTACACCTGAGGCAGCAAACAATTCTGCCCGCTCCAGCACTTTCTGCAACCTACAGGGCCACCCACTGTCCTTGTCCCTCCCACCCACCCACACCCACCCCGCATTGCCTCCTGAGCGGGCTTCCCTGCCTCTAGCTTTGCTCTATGCCAGTGGTCGGCAAACTCATTAGTCAACGGAGCCAAATATCAACAGTACAACGACTGAAATTTCTTTGGAGAGCCACATTTTTTAAACTTAAACTTCTTCTAATGCCACTTCTTCAAAATAGACTCGGCCAGGCCGTGGTATTTTGTGGAAGAGCCACACTCAAGGGGCCAAAATGCTGCATGTGGCTTGAGAGCCGCAATTTGCCGACCACGGTTCTATGCCAAACAGTGGCCCGAGCTGTCCTCTTGAGAAATCCTGTAATGTCACTGCTGTTGGAAACACCCTCCAGAGGCCTCTCTCCCCCTGAGTCACATCCAGGACCACAGCTGAAGTTCAAAACCTTCATGAGCTCTGATCTCTCCTCCCACTCCTCCCCTCCCTCCTCACTCCTGCCCGTGGCCTCTGGCTTTTCCTGAGGCCCAGAGGCGCTTCGGCTGGCCCTGGCTCTCCTTGGTCCCTTTGCCGGGAAGCTTGCTTCATAGAAAGCAGGTTTGTGTGTCTTCAACACTCTCCCCGCTGGCTCAGCAGAGGTCTGTCTGGGCTGCCAACCTTTGCTGGCCCGGCCAGGACAGGCCCACAGTCTGCCACCCCTCGGTCCCACCACGCGAAAAGAGACCCTCAAGCTGAGACCGGTTTGGCTCAGTGGATAGAGTGTCGGCCTGCGGACTGAAAGGTCCCAGGTTTGATTCCGGTCAAGGATATGTACCTTGGTTGCGGGCACATCCCCAGTAGGGGGTGTGCAGGAGGCAGCTGATCAATGATTCTCTCTCATTGATGTTTCTAACTCTCTATCCCTCTCTCTTCCTCTCTGTAAAAAACCAATAAAATATATTTTAAAAAATTAATAAATAAAACAAACAAACAAACAAACAAACAAATAAATAAATAAATAAATAAATAAAAAGAGACCCTCAATTCCGAACAAGCTTTTCCCACTTCCAGGCTGGATTTCCGCCTCTCCCCAGGCTGGAAAGTGTCCGGAATCACCGGAGAATCTAACACTACTTCTAAGGGAGCGCTCAGCCTCTGTTATGCAAATGTGGCTATAACTGTGTCGGGCAGGTTTTGTGGCTGTTTTATCTTTCTCCCTGCTCCTCCCAATGCCCCCTTTCAAACTCCTGAACCACAGAACCACTCTGGATTCCCCACTCAGGATCCCAGGAGCCACCACAGGCCTGCCTCGGGGCAAAGAGAAGGGAAAATAAACAGCGTTTGGCGGAATTTGTTTTCTTTCTTTGGAGCTCCAGACCAGAGGGTTCCATTGGCGCTCTGGGAGGGTTGGGCGGGGTGGGAGGAAGTTGGCTCTGGGAACCAGAGCAGAGACTTCTGGGAGGCGGCCTCCTTTCCAGCCAGAGGGGCTGTGCTGATTGGTGGGGGGTGGGGGAGTGGGAAACAGGGCCAATCCCCAAACCAGGACATCTGTGATTGTGTCTTTGAAAGTTTTAGGGTCTCTCTGACAGCCTTGGCTGCAGAGCCTGTGCTTCCTGGTCCCTATGAAGGGGCCCCTCCCTGCCTGGCATGGCCCGGGGCTGGTGACCTGCTGGGGCTGCCTCAAAGGGGGCTGGGCAGAAGGCAGTGAGATGCTGTTTGAGGTCTGTGTGTTCATTCATTTACTCATTCAACAAACAAATTGAGCACCTAATATGTGCCAGACTATATTCTTGTTGTGGGGTCGAACCCTGGGTTCAAAATAAGACCACTGGAGGCTGATGATTAATTTAAAAAAAAAAAAAAAAGCAGGCAAGGATTTATTGAAATAAAAACTGGCCAGGACAGCCGAGAGAGCACCACACGCAGGTGGTCTCCATAGGACTGCACTGTTCCAGGTGTCGGCAAGTCTTTTTAAAGGCCTAAACCGCAAGAATTTTCCTTTGTTCCTAAATCCTAAAGACTAAATTCTAAAGACTGGGGACTGCCTGCAGGGTTGATGCTAGTCACATCCTACCGGACATTGGAATGTGGCCCTATCTTGCGATAGCGATAACACAGAAGCAGAGCTCAGTGGTTAGTCTGTAAAGGTTATCTACAGTTTCTCTCCTTGAAGCTACTGAGTCAGTGGGAATCAATCTCCTGTGGTCCTGGTCCCAGGCAAGGGAAAATTGCCTTAACCTCCTGGTCTCCACCTGGAAGCTGAGGTAAGTATTCCGTGTTTAATCAGGCAGGAGCCAGACTTAGTAGGGTTAAAATTCAAACAGCAGTTTTTATCAAAGTATGGTTGCCACTATATTTCATTCTATGTGCAGGAAATATGGCAGTGAGCAAAGTAGACATGAGCTTCCTATCTAACAAAGAAGGATAGACAATACACAAGTGCACATGTTAGGTCTGGTGGCAATGCGTGTTATGGAGGGAAACAGACGAAGGGAATAGAGGGATAGGAACAGTGCAATATGGGAAGAGTAGACAGAGAAGGACTCAAACAGACACTCAAACAGAGCAGAACCTCCAAGACCTGTCTGTCTAGACCCAGGGAAGAGAGTGCTGGAGGCCTGGAACCTGCCTCAGAGGTCAGGCTCTCCCCAGACCAGCTGTGCTTCCTAGTGCACAGTGACCGCTCTGAGGCCCACAACGCACTGTGAAGGGAGAAGCCGTGTAACAGTGTGTGGAGGTGAACCATGAGGGCAGTGCACACCTCCCTGTGGGTCTCACCGCACCCGAGCTGCCACTGTGAGCACAAGGTTGAGTCCTGCACCAGGAGTTGAGAAGGCAGCAGAGCCTGTGGAGGGAAGGAAGGAGGGTGGCAGCTGTGCGGCTGGCAGGGGCAGTGACTGCAGAGGCAGAGTGACTGAGCTGGGAAAGCTGGGAGGCCCAGGGGTGGCCCAGGGTCTCCCTCAGGAGTGCAGACATTCCAGGATTCGCCCTGAATGCAGTATTTCTGCCTTTGTAAAAATCATTTGCAAAGATGGATCCCTTACTATTAGTAACAGATCATTTTTGTTATACCTCCCACTGCCTCAGCTATGAACTTGGTGATGACAGGGACCAGACTTTATTACTTTTATTATTACCTCTGATTCCTGGCAGAGGGGGTGATCAGGACAAGTTTCATGAATAACTAACCATTTCTGACACTTCCTTCTCCCCAGTGCTGTGGCAATGGCCAAAAGCAGGGGAACCAGGCAGTCTGAGGTCTCTAACCCAGCTGGCTCAGCAAAGGCTGTGGGGATGTAATTCTCCATATGTGACTCCTTGGCAAGGTCAGGGTGTTGGAACTGGTACCCCAGGTTCCCAAGGAAGGAATGAATTGCAAGGGTCCCCCTAAAGGGGAACAGAGTCATCTCCTCCTCACCTCTCATCTGGAGTCCAACATCTCCTCCTCACCTCTCATCTGGAATCCTCCTCACCTCTCATCTGGAATCACCTCTTATCTGCCACATTAGAGAGGCGTGAATCAACAATCCGTCTTCTCACCCTAACCGGTTTGGCTCAGTGGATGGAGCGTCAGCCTGTGGGCTCAAGGGTCCCAGGTTTGATTCGTCAAGGGCATGTACCATGGTTGCGGGCACATCCCCAGTAGGGAGTGTGCAGGAGGCAGCTGATCGATGTTTCTCTCTCATCGATGTTTCTAACTCTCTGTAGAAAATCAATAAAATATATTTAAAAAACAAAAACAATCCGTCTTCTCTACAGGTGTGTGTGTATGTGAGTATGTGTGTGTGTGTGAGTGTGTGTGTATATGAGTGAGTGTGTGTGTATATGTGAGTGTGTGTGTGTGTGAGTGTGTGTGTACGTGAGTGTGTGTATGTGAGTGAGTGTGTGTGTATGTGAGTGTGTGTGTACGTGTGTGTGTATGTGAGTGAGTGTGTGTATGTGTGTATCCGTGCACGTGTGTGTGTTCATTTAATTTGTGAACACGGAAGTATTGCTACAACTCAAGCATTAGCTAAAGCTAAGACTTTGTGTTCAGCTGGTTTCCATGGAAACCCATCAGCTTTCTTCACTTCATCTGTCATGGGGATAGTCCTTTTCTAAACGAGAGAAGGAGCCGCCATCCACATGGGTCTCAGCTGCCCCCACTCGCCGCAGCTGAGGTGGTGTCGCTGTAAACGGGCAAGTGTGTTTGCGTGGCTGGGAGCAGAGCTGGTGGATGGACTGATGGGCCCTTCCCCCCAGATTCCTGCTTAGCCCCCGCCCTCCCCTGACAGCCAGCGGGTGCTGCAGGCACAGCTGTGCCCAGGGACTTAATTACATGTTTGGGATTCAGTTCTCTCCAAGACCAGGTATTAGTTTTTTAAAATAGAAGGCTGGAAAGGGGTTGGAATAAAGGGGTTGGGAGATGGGGAGCGGCAAGGAAAGAGAATGACAGGGTCAGAAAAAGAGCGCAATAACCTTTTGGCCTTTTGCTATTTCGAGCAAACAATAACAGCCCCTAGAGATCCCTGATGGAGGGATAGTCAGAAGAGGAGGACTCAGGCTTAGAATAAATGTAGCTTTATCCCAAACATGTCCCAATGTGCAGGTCACCCATCTGGCGATAAAGATACATGAACCTCAAACCCTTCCCCTTCTTCCTGCAACAATATAAAGAGGGCCCCACCCTTTTCTCTTAATAGTTTCCAGCACAGTTACATCCTTACAGCAAAGGGACACATCCAAAGAGACACAGACCCGTGGTTCCGTTTAGACCAGATGACCATGTACCTGGCACTGTTCTCATGCAATCACATGTAGTAATTAGCTCAGTTCAGTTCTACAAAAAGCCTCTGATACAGACACTGTTAAGAGCCCCCCTTTTACAAAGAGGGAAAGGGAGGCACAGAGAGGTTAAGTAAATGGTCCAAGGTCACACAGCAAGCAAGCGGCAGCGCCAGGCTTCAGACTCCAGCGCCGGTGTTTGTAACTTCTCCCCTCACGTGGCCGGAAGAGAACCTGGAGAACATCACGTCCAACCATCTCCCTTCACCCAGAGTGACCTGCCCAAGGTCATACAGCGTGGGAGCAGGTGCCTTGGGCGAATGCCTGAATCACTCAGCCACAGCTGCTCCCTCTCCTTCTGACAAAGGTCAGCAGGAGCCAAGTCCTTCCTCCCACCCCAGGTGCCTCCCCACCCCCAGGTTCACAGCCCTTGCTCCCTTCCCTCGGAGGTGCCCTTTGCCAGATGTGCCTGTCAGCCCTGCCTACAGCTCCCTCCCCGGGCGAAGGGGAGGAGGCTCTGCCCAGCAGTCCTGCTAAGAGTGACAGCACCGCCCACCACCCTGTCATCTCTGCCTCGCTCGTCTCTGTCAGCCGCCTCCCAGCGCCCAGCTGTCTGTCAGCAGCTGCTCCAGGATATATATAACCAGCCGTTGGCAGAGGCTCCCTGGCGGAGCGGAGCGGGGTGGGGGAGGTGCTCGGGGGTCTCTGCGGGGCTCTGGGCACGGACATTCTGAGCCGCTCCACAGAGAGGCTGGCCGAGGCCTGCCTGAAGAGGAAGGGGGATTGGGTGGTAACAGGAAGCAGCTGAGCGGATGTCTGAGGCTGCCCCTCACTCGGTGCCTGATGCAAACTCTCCATCACCTGGTTCTTGAGGAAGATCTATGGGTGCTCCCCTCCCCACAATATTGTGGGCTGTAAGGATGCTAATTCTGGAAAGAGACCATTCTGGAGCAGAGAGGGCCCCAAGGCCTGATGAAAGCACAGAGTGGGGGCAGAAATAAAAATTAAAAGGAGGATTTGGCTCCCAGCTCAGTAGTTGAGCATGGAACAGTGAACCCAGGAGGTCACGGTTTGATTCCCGGTCAGGGCACATGCCCCCATTGCATGCTTGATCCCCAATGGGGGCATACAGGAGGCAGCTGATCAATGATATTATATATATATGTGTGTGTTTATATATATATATATAATTTAAAGGAAGGTTTGGCAAAACTGGGAGGACAAGAGAATATTTTAAAATTCAACTGCCATTATCAAGCCTACCGCATGCTTCCACACTCATGCCATGGACTCTATATGCAGGGTGACTGGGAGTGAGGAACAGAATCAGGGAAAGGCAGGGCTGGAAGAAACTTCGAGATCATCAGGTTCAGCCCCTCATTCTGCTGAGGAGTCACAGGTGAGACGGTGACAAGCCAGGTGGTGGCAGGGATGGCTCGAAAGGGCTGGACAGCACCCAGCAGCCCCCGGCCTGCAGCTGTCCCTCCCTAGGCACAGGGCTGGCTCCCTGAGAGCAGCCCCTCCTGCTGGCAAAGCCTGCCGACGGGCTCCCACGTGGACACAGGAAGGGACCTGCGTGGCTTGATGGAGGCTGGGCTTCTCCCCTCTGGGATAGGTCAGTAGGTCGTAGAATCCGAATCTTGTGGAGGGCGTGGAAACAGCGCCGAGCCCCACCCACCCCCGGGGTTTCTGACTCAGTAGGTGTCGTGTTCATATTTTTATTTCCTGTATATTGGGATGTTATGACATAAACATTTCTGGCTGGAGAGACAGCCTTACCCAGCCAATTCTTAGAGAGAGCAAAGGGCCCAGCTGGGAGCGAGCCTCTGATATGCAAACTAATCCAGAGCCAGACTTCCTCTATCCAGAGCCAGCCCCGCCCCCAGCGCCTAATAGTCCTCTGCCTCCATCACCCCCAGGTCCCATACCAGGCAACTAGGGTAAGGTGACCAGATCGCCCTGGTGTTGGCGGGACAGTCCTGATTTTTAACAATTTTTCCCGCGTCCCGCGGCATTTTAAAAAAGTCCTGATTTTTGGAAAGAATCTTTCCAATGTTTCCAATCTTTCAAAAAATCAGGACTTTTTTAAAACACCACGGGATGCGGGAAAAATTGTTAGAAATCAGGACTGTCCCGCCAACACCTGGACAATCTGGTCACCTTAAACTAGGGGCCACTCTGGTCTCTCAGAGGTCCTGGGAACATTCAGACTGACCATCTGGCCTGAATGCTGGAGCCTATTATTATCTTGGTGGCAGAGGGGCTGCTCTGGGCACAGCATGTGACTGGGCCAGTGGTCGGCAAACTCATTAGTCAACAGAGCCAACTATCAACAGTACGATTGAAATTTCTTTTGAGAGACAAATTTTTTAAACTTAAACTATATAGGTAGGTACATTGTTATTAATTAGGGTACTCCTAAGCTGGCCTTTGCTAAAAATTCAAGGGGCCAAAGAGCTGCATGTAGCTCGAGAGCCGAAGTTTGCCAACCAGGGGACTGGGCCAATTGTTAAAGAGAAAACCACAGGCCCAAAATGGTGACACTTATGCTCACAGCCCATGACATCAAGCCTAGATAGGATACCTGGTCTACTTGCAGTCTCAAACTCTTCCAGAAACAGAATCCTTTTTTTTTTTTTTTTTTTTCATCATTTATTAAACATTTGTTAGCTGGCATTTTTCCTCTTTTTTATTGAGATATAATTCTCTCAACAGAATCACATTGTGTAAGTTTAAGGTGCACCACATGCTGACTTAACACACTTATTTACATACTGCAATATGATTACCATCATAGTGTGAAGTAACAGCGCCATCACATCATATAATTATCATTTCTTTTTTTGTGGTGAGAACATCTAAGATGGAGTCTTTTGGCAACTTTTCCTAGTAAGCATCTAATGCAGTAGTTAACTACAATCATCACGGGTGCGTTATTTCTTCAGAACTTACTCGTCTTCTCACTGTGCATTATTCCCTTTGACCAACATCGCCCCAATTCCTCCATCCCCAGCCCCTGGTAACCACCATTCTACTATAGCTTTTTTTAGACTCCACCTATCCTATCTAATAAAAGGGTACTATGTAAATTAATCATCACTCCGTCACAAAGATGGTGGTGCCCATAGCCACAAGATGGCAGCGCCCAGTCCTCTCAGACCCATCGGAGTCCCCCAGTTCTTGGGGGGCGGGGGGAGAGGGGGCTGAGAGCGGGCAGCATGAGTGGCCTGGCAGAATGCTTGCTTCATCACCGTGGTAACGAGACAAGCATTCCACCCCAGCTGCAGAGGGCCTCTGGGCAGCGGGCGTGGAATGGCCAAGCACCGCAGAGAGCTACTGGCGCACAGATTCATGCGCAGGGCTACTAGTATCATATATATTTGTCTTTCTCTGTCTTATCTATCTCACTCAGCACAGTGCCTTTAAGGCCCACCTTGTCACAGATAGCAGGGTTTTCTCCTTTCTCTTGGCGGAATAAAATGCCATCGTATGCAGACACAAGAACCACACCATCTTTGTGTATTCATCCAATGCTGGACACCTGGGTGGTACATTTACACCATGGAATACTATCAGCTGTAAAAAAGAAGGATCTTTCTCTTTTTTAAAAATATATATATTTTATTGATTTTTTACAGAGAGGAAGAGAAAGGGATAGTGAGTTAGAAACATCAATGAGAGAGAATCATTGATCAGCTGCCTCCTGCACACCCCCCACTAGGGATGCGCCCACAACCAAGGTACATGTCCCTGACGGGAATCAAACACGGGACCTCTCAGTCTGCAGGCCGACGCTCTATCCTCTGAGCCAAACCGGTTTCGGCAAAAAAAAAAAAAAAAGACCTTTTACCCTTTGAGACAATACAGAGGGACCTGGAGAGTATTATGCTAAGTGAAATAAGCCAGCCAGAGAAAGACAAGTATCACATGCTCTCACTTATACGTGGAATGTAATAAACAAATAGATCCAGAGACATGGAAGCATGGAATAGAAACATAATCTTAATCAACCAGTCTGGAATTTTCTGATCAACACCAATGAGGGATTCTGTCACAAGCACACTCTCCATCCCACCCCGCCTCACCCCAGAAAGAAGAGGCAATTTGCATAAACAATAATCTTCCCATTCCCCAAATAATCTTTCCTTCTGTTAACACCTCCCTCACCCCAACCTTCTTTCTGTGTAAACCTTCCATTTTGTACGGCCCCCCAGAATCCCCTTCTCCTTGATGGATGGGATGCTGCCTGAGCCATGAATCACTTGAAAAGCCAATTAGATCTTCACATTTACCCGGCTGAGTAACTCTCCCCTATCCATCTACGTAGCTGGTGACTTTTGGGGACAATGGCTGATCACGGAAGCAGACACTTCTTTGCAGTATGAGAGGGACCTGAGAGAGGAACATCCTGGCACAGTCTGTTCACGAACCCAGTCGTCAAGGGCATCAAGGCAGCAGCGGAACCCCTGCCCCCCCCCCCCACACACACACCCCTCCCGGACTGTGGAGACCACTGTTGGAGCAACATTTCCTGAGGTCCAGAGAGAAGTACAGACTGGCCAGGCCCTCCCATTATCTACTTGCTGGCCCCTCCCCACTTCACAAACCCTGGGATTTTTATATATATTTCTTTATTGATTTCAGAGAGGAAGGGAGAGGTAGAAATATCAATGATGAGAGAATCATTGATTGGCTGCCTCCTGCATGCCCCCCCTTGGGATCAAGCCCACAACCCAGGCATGTGCCCTTGACCAGAATCGAACCTGGGACCCTCCAGTCTGCAGGCCGACGCTCTATCCACTGAGCCAAACTGGGTAGGGCCCCGGGACTTTTCTAACAATTATAAGGGGCAAGAGCTGGGGAAGAGGAGAGGAACATCAAGGGAGAGATAGCCAGCTTCCTGCTGAACTGAGCTGATGGATGCTTAGATGATTTACTGGTACCAGCACCTGACCGTTCTGACGAATGGGAACCCAGGCCGGGGCTAAGGAAGGAGGTCCCTTTAGGCATAGTGTGTGGCCAGCATCTTCACCCCGCTCTGAAGGACTGTCACGGCCAAGCAGCTGCCGGGGAGGGTCCAGGAGAGGAGGGACAGGGAGGATGCCCTGAGCATGAGGGCATCCAGCTCACCCTCCCTGCCACACCTGGCACACACCCACAGCCCCCACGCCCAAAGGCTGGCTCCCACCTGGTCTGGAGTGCCACCCTCCGCCCTGCCCAGATGGCAAGCTCCTTTGCCGCTTTTGGCACTTGGCACGGGAGCTTTCTCTGAAGAGTTGCCAGGCCTGCCCGCTGACGGTACTGCCATGCGTTCCCACAGCCCCACTGGACACTGTACACCTCCTGTCATCACACAACAAGCTTTTCTGCCAGACTGTAAACCCCCAAGGGCAACGGGCAACAATGGCCTTGCCTTTATATACATATATATATATATATATATATATATATATATATATATATTTGGTATATTTTTTTTAATTTTTATTTATTGATTTTAGAGAGAGTGAGGGAAGAAGAGAGAGACCTATTTGTTGTTACACTTATCTATGCATTCATTTGTTGTTTCTTGTATATGCCCTGACCAGGAATTGAACCCACAACCTTGGTGTATCAGAATGGCACTCTAACCGAGTGAGCTACCCAGACAGGGCTGCTGCTTTCCTCTTTAGACTCAGCACCTCACCTGGTGAGCAAGACAGAGCTATAGTCAGGTGCAGTTTCTGTAAAGTTATCCAAATAAGGAATCAAACCCTCGTGCTGAGCCTTAAACGCCTGATAGTTTGCCAACCAAACTACAAAGATGTTAGCACCTAATCCACTTAAGAAACCCTCCTACCCCGGGGAAGCTCCCAGCGTGATGGCGGAACCCAGCTCCTGCCCCCCGAGCGCCAACCTGGTAGGGGTGACACATCCCTTGCTCTGAGGAAGTTTCCAGAAGGATGGGTTAATCCTGTATAATAAAAGGCTAATACGCAAATCAATCGAAAGGCAAAACCACCCGTCACTATGACACGCATTGACCACCAGGGGCCAGATGCTCCACGCAGGAACTGCCCCCTGGTGGTCAGTGCTCCGGAAGCTGGGCTCACGGCTGGCAAGCACAGAGGCAGTAGCAGGAGCCTCTCCAGTCTCCATGGCAATGCTAACGATGTCCAACTGATAGCTCCTGGACTGTGAGAGGGTGCAGGCCGGGCGGAGGGGACTGCTCCCCCACCCCCGAGTGCACGAATTTCATGCACCGGGCCTCTAGTATAATATATTCGCCTGACACCGCTTCTTGCCATTCACTGGTGCCTTTTCCTGTGGTGGAAAACGTGGCCCCGGAAGCCCAAGGCTACCTGGTCCTACAGTCCCAGTCCAGAGGAAGAGTCCCAGGTCCCAACAGCGGGTCTCAGGGAAGGTGCTGCGTGGCCTGGCCCTTGGGCAAATGGGGCAGGACGAAGGAAAGACGGCTGGTCAACCCTTCCAATCCACACGGGATGGCTTGCCACCGGAACGAGTGGGGGCATTGGGATGGCAAACTGTGCTGGAGAGAAAAAAGATCTTGCCGCCGAAACTGGTTTGGCTCAGTGGATAGAGCATTGGTCTGCGGACTGAAAGGTCCCAGGTTCGATTCCGGTCAAGGGCATGTACCTTGGTTGTGGGCACATCCCCAGTACGGGGTGTGCAGGAGGCAGATGATCAATGATTCTCTCTCATTGATGTTTCTAGCTCTCTATCCCTCTCCCTTCCTCTCTGTAAAAAATCAATAATATATATATATATATATATATATATATATATATATATATTTTTTTTTTTTTTTTTTTTTTTTTTTAATGCTGCCTCCATCTGCTGGGGAGCCTGCACACAAATCCCCCCAGAACGGAGACGTGGGGCGTGGCCAAGAGCAGCAGCGCAGATTAACACCCCAGAGAGCACTCAGGGCCAAGGGGGCCCTGGAGTAAACAGCAAATGCTTAGGGGGAGTTGAAGCTTGGCCAGGCACTGGAAAAAAGGGGGCAAACACTGTTGGGGCAGAGGAGGCTGGGGGGTCCTGGGGATGCCTGGGGGCTGGGATGGGTGTGTGGAGGGGTACTCTGAGCACGGAAATGGCGATTTCTCTGACAATGCTGAAGACCTGAGCATGCCCACTAGCCTCGCTGGGCCAGGGCTCTTCACCCCTCTGCTCCCAGTCGCAACTCACACCTCCACCCCCGATGCATGGGGACCTACACGGTTCGGACTGGAGAGAGATCTGTGCGGCTTTACTCCTGTGGACGGAGAGAGAGGAGGGGAGCTGAAGCCCCATGGAATTGGGAATAATGGTGTGTGAGGGGTGGGGAGAACTGAGAGCCGGAGGTATTTAGCCTGTGGAAGGAGGGAGTATGGGGTGAGTGAGAGAACAGGGGCAGCCCTCGCCGTTGTCATGGCAACACAGACACATTCAACGGTGCCTGCAAATACCACTGTGTGAGTCTCTTCCTAAGCCAAGCCCCAGGACAGAACAGAATGGGGACAGCAGAGCCCGGTTCAGAGATCGCCCGCAAAGAGCCTGCCATGGGGAGGGGAGGGCTGGGCACTGCCCGGGGCAGGACCACTGGCCAGAGGTGGGATTAGGGGCTCTTTTCAGAGATCGCTCTCCCCTTGGAACTGACAGAGGAAAGCCCCATGCAAAGTCCTTCATCTGCTCTAGAGAGGGATCTGATAGGGTGTGCGCCATCAGATCGGGGGCGGGGGTTGGGGGAGTGGAGGAGGGTGAGGGGGGGGGGCGGGAGACAGCTCTGCCCATGCATACTCCTGGCCAGGATCAAGGGTCTGGTGAAGCACAGCTCTGTCCTGCGGTGGGAGATGAGGGTGAGGGGGATTAGGAAGGGCTGTGCTGGGCTCTGATGGACCCCCCTGGGGCAAATCCCTTCAGCTGGCTGGGTGGAGGAGGGATGGCCTGGGAGGAGCCACTTCCCTCCGCTCCCCTCTCCTTGTCTCTCTCCCTGAGGATTTTCTTGCTCCCGAGTCCCCTGCTTATCTTCTTTCAGTTCCTTCTCTTCCTGCCTCTCCTCTCTGCCGCCCACCCTGCTGCTCAGTCCTCTTCTGCTTCCCTCTCTGCTTTAGTCCGCCTCTTGTTCCCATGGCCGCTCTCCTCTCCCCCCCACCGGCCTTCTCTCTATTTAAATCGATAGAAAGCAGAGGAGTAGGAGGGGAGATGCCGCGCTGGGGACAGCGGGGAGGAAGGCTTTCGTGTGAGGCCTTTTCTTCCTGCAACAGCAGAAGCAGAGCACACACACACACACACACACACACACACACACACACACACACAAAGATGCTCGCTCTCCCGTGGGGATACAGCCCCTCCCAGCCCAACACCACCCCTCCTGGCAGCCGGAACTGGTGGGAGGAGAGAGGGGCCACCGCCGCCCCCTCTGGTGTGCCTCCACCTGCGGCTACTGTGTTTCCAGATCCATGGAGACACTGGCACTTCTCTAAGGGTGGCTCATCCTGGGTGCAGCCCCATAGAGATGGGGGAATCTGCATTTGCCGGTCGGCCAGAGCCAACCTGAAGCCCGGGTAACCAGTCATGTACTGATGAAGGCGGAGAGTGGGACAGGCCTGGGTCCCTGTTCTGGGAGCTCCCAGAGGGGCATAAACCCCTCGGCCATGTGCTGGGTGAGGACGAGGGTCAGCCTGCACGGTTGATATGGATGTGGGGGGGGGGGGGGGGGAGAGACTCTCTCAGACACAAGAAAGGTCCTTTGATTCCCATTCCGCTAAAATAGAAAGACTTCTTCAGTTGTAAACCCACTCAGTGAGGCGGGAGCTGCTCCCGGTGGCCATGAACGTGTCTCCTGCAGCTCACACATCCTTAGCATTTTGGGGCAGCTACCTACCCAGGAGGCCCCCACACTGGGGACAGCTACTCCACATAGACCAGCCAAAGAGTATCCCAGGATATCTCCTTGACCCCCAAGGGAACTGTTGGCCCAGGAGAGTCCCCTCAAATGAATCCAGATTTATACCCAGGGTCATCTTAGAGTCTCCTGGGTCCCCGAGTGTGGGCTAAGGGTGGCCAGTAGGGTCACACTGGTTCAGGGCCCCACACTTTGGGGAAATATGGGTTCTTGGATGCCCCAGGTGGCACGGGTGGTCAACCATCAATCCACAGCATCTGGGGCTCCAGGTGTGTGTGAGTAACTGAAACACACACACACACACACACACACACACACACACACAGGAAAAGGGAGAGGATCAGCCAAGCACATGGAAGTGGAGATAGGGTGGATGTGGAAAAGTCCTCAGCTTCCTCCTGGTACTTCCCATAGTCATCAATTTCCAACTTTTTTCACCTCGTGGCACATAGAAACTAATTACTAAAATGCTTCGGCACACCAAAAAAATGTATTTTCTGCCAATCTGATCACCCCCCCCCGCCCAAAAAAAAAATTAAGTGTAATTTTTATTCATTCACACAAGATAGCTATTGTCGTGTTGGCTGTTGTCATTGTTTTATTTGACAATCTAAGGGGAAAGAGGTCAGTGCCTGCTGGAAGCCAGTTCCAGCATGTCAGCAGGGCTGAATCATCTGGAAATGTCTGAGGGCATTTCTCCAAACCTGAAAAGGATGCATAAATGATTGCTTGCTGCCAGACAGCTGAGGGCATTTCAATCTACATGTTATTGCCTCCTGCTGGCCAAACACCTGAACAGCTATAGGCAATTCTTCCAATCTGACAATGGATTTTGAATGCTAAACCTGGCCTTTGATGTGTATATCTATCTTGCCTTAGGACAATTTATGTGAATAAAAAGCAAGGGGTCCTGAGACAAGAGAGAACTTGGAGAGCTTAGTTCCTTTAGCTAAATCTTCTCTGGCTCCCCATAATGCCTTCCAAAATTATGTTTCGTCCCTGGACTCTTGATTAATTTACACACAGCACCTTCTCCAGATTTCTGAACCCTTCTAGATGCTGGATTAAGACCACTGGCAAATGCCCTGACTAAACAGTCAGTGAATGAAGGTTTTACAAATGCTTGCAGCACACTGATTAAAAATCACTGTCATAGTCTACACCTGCAGGTCCTTGTGGTTGTGGCTGTTGTTATAGATCCGGGACCCCAAGGCCCCATCCTCAGTTCTGTGGGGCTCCTCTCCATTGGAAGAACTGGGTTTCTGAACAAGCCAGAGAGAGAGGTCATAGCTCCTGATGGTGCATGAGGTCACACTGAGCTCCTGATGGTCCATAAGGTCACACTGAGCTCCTGAAGGTGTGTGAGGTCACACTGAGCTCCTGACGGTCCATGAGGTCACACTGAGCTCCTAAAGGTGTGTGAGGTCACACTAAGCTCCTGATGGTGCAGGAGGTCACACAGCTACTGACGATCAGGCTGCCTGCCTCCTTCTTGCTTTTCCTCCTCACTGGCCCCATTTGAGATCTTCTAGTTGATTTAAATCAAGCTTTTAAAAAATCCCTCCCTGCATCCCTGGTTTATGTTCTCCAAGCTCCAGTTTCCTGCTTGTAAATGGGACCACACTGAAAAGATAGAAACTTCTCTCTGTTTGAAGAGCCTCGGAGGGGCCCCAGCAGGTCCTGCCCTTCTGTGATGAGGGCAAGCCTGGGGATGAAAGCGGGGCCTCTCCCGCCCTGCCCCAGACCTGGGCACTGGGGGAGGATGGTCCCGTCTGCCAGGCAGCCGGCAGGGCCCCGGGAAGCAGAGCGCTCTGTGCCCTGCACAACGGCTGTGTCTGCACTTTATATCCATGCACCTAATTTATAAGCTGTTTTTACTGCTGTTGTCAAACAGCCACAAACCAAAGAAATAAAGTAGCCAGAGGAACAATATCCCCCCCCACCTGGGCCCTCCCAGCCAGTCTGCTGTGTCAGGGCCGGGAGCTGCGACACCCTCTACCATCACTCTCTCGGGGCCGGTGAGGGTGAGAAGCTCGTTCCAGGAGGCCTGCGGGGAAACCACAGTTGGCTCACTGCCTGGGACGCCCAGCAAAAAGCTCCACTCCCGATCCTACCTGGGAAAAAGGAAGATTTGTCCAAACCTGCAGGCTCCTGGGCCAAGCCCACCCGGCAGCTGGGCCCAGAGTGGGCAGGTGATCCAGCCACCGATGAGGGATTCAACAGTGTGATTCTGGGAGGGAGAGGGGCAAGCGCACATGAAGGAGGCATCAGGCAGACATGAGCAGGTGGTGGGTTACGTAAATGGATCATCAGGGAGGACTGGGAGCTACTCCGAACACCGCTGCGGGACCGTCTAGGAGGGGGACCAGGGGCTTGAACACATCATGGGTTTGGTCAGATATCAAGGGCCCCAAACAGACTTCTTGGCGGTGAAAAATGTCAAGGCACTGCCTCAAATGAATCACAGGAGAGGAGCAGGAGAGAGGGATCAGATCGCTTCTACCAGGGCACCCAGGGACATGCCACAGAGCTGAGTGTTGAAGACTGACTTTCCTGGCTAGAGAAGAGGAGACAGCCATTTCAAGCCATGGAAAGTGGTGAGGCCATGGTTACTCAGCTGCTGAATTCTGGGTGCTGCGGTTCAGCACAGGTAAACAGGTCCAGCCACAGCTCAGAGTCAAGGCCACCTCTCTCCACAGCCACCAAAACCACATGCTCACCTAGACCCATTCAGAAATGCCTTTCCTTAGAACTGCCAGCCTCAGCAACACTCCTGCCTGCATGTTTTCACCCAGACCCGGCAGACAGAAGAACCATCCTCCCTTGGGCCTGGCCAGGCCTCCCTTGGCTGACAGCAGTGGCACTTGGTTCTACCATCATCTCCCTTCACTCTTAGCCAACATCGCTCGGCACCTTTCCTACTCACACCCCACAGCCCGTTAGTCTAATATCCATTACAAGCTATCTGAGTCTCCTCCGTGTAGGGAGAATGAGAGATGCTGTGGAAGGGACCTCAACGGCTATCTGGTTCCTGCCCTTGAAGCTCACAGTTGGGTAGAAAGCCACAACATGAAATCGGTCATGACATCACCTAGCCGGACCACCCCATTGTGAAGAAACCGAGAAGGGTTATTGTCTTGCTCCATGTCACTTCAGGGCTCTTTCCAGAATGCACCGTACGCTGTATGGATTTCATGTCAGACAAACCTGGACTTAAATGTCCCGGTTCTGACATTTCTCTAGCCCTGCAACCATGGTGACCACAGGAGTGGAAATGGATGTAGAAGAAGAAGATATGTGGCGGCTACTGGGTCTTGTGTGAGGGACTTCACGTGCATTTTCTCGTCAACCCCCTGGAGTTTTACTGCTCAGTGCAGCTGAAGAAAATGAGACACAGAAAGCAAGGAATGGGCCCAAGGTGACCCAGTTAATAGATGGGAGAACCACTACTGTGCGCCACACCCTACATCCTGCCTGGGGCTCTCCTGGACCCCCTGCCTCATATGTAATTCGTTTCATTCTCAACCTATAAACATATATTGGGTCCCTGGGGTTTACAAAGCACTCTGAAGATACAGAGCAGAATAAGATTAAATCCTTGCTCTAGGAACTTACATTTGGAGGAGAAAGGACATAAATGTAAAAAGATACCTGGCGGTCCAAGTCAATGTTACCTAATTCTCATGTAATTCCAACCCAGGAGGACTCACAGCAGGTTGGAGTGATCAGGGAAGGCTTCACAGAAGAGGCAGGGACTTCAGATGGGCCCTAAAGGTTGGGAATGATCAAGAAAAATGAAAAGGTATGGACAGATGCTCCAGAAAGTAGAAGTAGAATGAAATCTTGAGTCCCCACATCTACACATCATCTTCTCATGCACTCATTCACCCCTTTACTTATCCATTCATTCAGCAAATACTTCTTGAGTACCTACCATTTGGCAGGCATTGTGCTAAACCTGGAAAATAGAAGGATGAACAAGGTGTGGATGCTGTTCTCAGCTCAGTGTGGTTGACAGGACCAGTGGTACAGTGTGAAAATACTAAGGTAAACAAGTTTGGATGCTAGGGGACCCAGAGGGTGGATCTCCACCTAGTCTTGTGGGGCCAGGCAAGGTTTTCTAGAGGAAGTGGTGCCAATGCTGAAACATGAAGGATACAAATACAGAGTGATTTTAAAACATCCACGCTCACTGTCATCATGATCAGCATTGTCAAAATAACTTACACTTATTGAGCCATCACTAAGTACCAAGGACTGGATTGGGTACTTTACATATATTCTCTTCCATACTCATGACATTCCTATGAGATAGCCGCCATTCATTACCTCTATTTAGAGATGAAGGTGGAGGCTAAGAGTATTTGCAAGACTTGCCCAAAGCCACATGACCAGAATCAAGATTCAAACTAGGTAAGACAGGTATAATTCTTTGTGCCTTCAACCATTCACCATACTAGAGGTCAGGAATAAGTATGCTTAAATCCCATGGTGTGTGTGTGTGTGTGTGTGTGTACGTGCATATATGTACATGTGTGTATGTGCAGGTGCCTGTGTGTGTGCATGGGGGGTAGTTGGTTGGGGAGGGTATTTGTTTAACCCACTGAAGGATGTTATTCCCGTCTGCCCACAGTACTTGCCAGCATCACTCCAACTGCCCACACCTTCAGGTTCAGCTTTCTTGTCCCTGGAAAGGACTGACCCTTCAGAATGTAAACCTGATGCCCCCAAAGCCAGAGCACCAAAAACCAAGGGATGCCCCAGGGGCATCTCCTCCTTTTTTTCCTGAGCTTCCCCCACTCCGTTCATCCCTTGGAAGAACTAGCCTCAGGGCAAATAGAGGGTGAGGCCCAGAGACCCAAGACCAACTCTGCGTTATTGCAAGGACAGCTCAGGCGAAATCCTACCTCTGTGGTCACCAAGCTCCCCAATTAGCAAAACAAAACTGGAATACATTCATGGAACTTATTCTCTAAGAGGAGCAGCCGGAAGTACCACGGGGAGCTGCAGACCAGCTCTGCCATTAACTACAATGGGGTCTCAGGGTCTTCACCCACAAAATAGGACAAAGGGTAAGTTACATTCCTGGATGATTGTGTGCCTTCTTGAGAGCCCCACACGATCAGGGTGCAAAAGATGGGGGTGGGCCTAGATGAACAGCAGGGAGATGAAGTGTGATTGGGCAGGATGAGGCCTGTGTCTTTCCCTTCCAGAGATTTAGGGTGAGGAGAGAGGGTGTAAATGAATCAAGTCTTAGCTTGACTCTGGGACAATTTAAAGACCCTTCTGCCTTCTGTGCAAGTTGCTCTCCCCATCCTGTGAAATCAGTGTCCTCTTTGGTCATTCTGGCACATAGTAGGACATTCAATAGTATATGTTGCATGAGTCTGACAGTATTAAATAATTACGAGGTGCTTGGCACTGTGTTGGTTCCTGGTACCCTACAAAGCGCTCAATAAGCGTTAGCTCTTGCTCCTAACGCCCCTGACACCCTGCCTCTTCCACGCGTCCTGTTGTCTGCCCTCTGTTAAGAAGTCCAATTGGCCCAGCCAGTGTGGCTCAGTGATGGAGTGTTGACCCAGGAACCATGAGGTCACAGTCCTATTCAAGGTCAGGGCACATGGCCTGGGTTTCGGGCTTGATCCCCAACAGGAGGCGTGCAGGAGTCAGCCAATTGATGATTCTCTCTCATCATTGATGTTTCTCTCTCTCTCTCTCTTCTCTCTCTCCCTTCTCACTCTAAAAATCAATAAAAACATTTTTTTTTTAAAGAGAAGCTCCAGCTGGTAGAGATGCCAGTTTTCTTGGGGTGAGATGGGATGGCCCTCAACATCTTGTTTTGCAGAACTTGCGCCCCACTTCCAAATGGTGACTGCCTGTCCAGATACTGGCTTCTTCTAGTTGAGTCATAAGCCTAGCACAGTGCTATGCACATAGTAGGGCCATTTGTTAAGGGAGCAGAGCCTGGGGGGAGCTGTGGCTGGACCACACGGCTGCTTCCTGAACAATAAAGCCTCTGACTATGCTCTTTATAGTGTATGGGTCTCTGATGGACCAGCACATTCTCGTGGCTTCAAATGCATCCTGGGCAGCCCATCATTCTAGTGTGTTTAGGGGTTTATTAGAGGCCAGTATCACTCTGCTGTTTAAAACTTGTTTCTGAATCCTCCCTGGATTGCTTTGAATAGCTTTGGAGTCTGGACAGCTCTCTTTTCCAATTGCTTTTGGTCATTTCCTGGCTGTGTCTGCTGCAGGCTCAGTCTCTGCAGCGTGATAAGCATCAGCTCCTTTTCCAGCCGGGCCCAGCCTAGATTTAGTGGATGCCTCTAGCCTGTGATGGAGATATTTCAATTCCCAGATGTGCCTATCTGTCCATTTGCTTGACCTGCCATTTCTTAAAAACAAAACATATACTTATTATAGTATGGGCATGCAATCACATTTCAGACATGTGTCCCGAAGATATGAGCACTTATGTCTACATAACGGCTTGTTCATAAATGTTCATACAGTTTTATTTGTAACTAGAGGCCTGACACATAATTCATGCATAGGTGGGGTCTGGCTGGCCTGCCTCGCTGGGGGTTGATCGGGGCCAGACCCGTAGGGGTGGGGTAGGAGGGAGGGGCTGTGGGAGGTTGGCCGGCCGATGGGGGTGTGTGTGTCATAGCAACCAGTCATTCCAGTTGTTCTGTCATTCAGGTCTCTTGGCTTTTATATATATAGATAGCCCCAGACTGGAAACAACTCAGATGCCATTCAATGGGTGAATGGTTAGACAAATGGTGGTCCATCTATACCACAGAGTACAACTCAACAACAAACAGGAACAAACTATGGATACATAACAACTTGGATAGATCTCAGGGCCTTGTGTTGAGAGAGAAACGCCAATTCCAAAAGGTTACAAACTGCATGATTTCATTTATGACATTCTCAAAATGATAAAACTGTACAGATGGAGAACAGATTAGCAGTTGCCAGGGTTTGGGGAGGAGGGGTGGTTAAGGAGAAGAGGGGTATGGTGCTACTGTGAAGGGAATAGTTCTGTATCTTGATTATGGTGGTGGTTACACCTGATAAAATTACATAGCACGAGTATACACACACACACACACACACACACACACACACTCAGAAGTGCATGTGAAATCTGAATTAGATCTGTGGATTGTACCAATATCCATTTCTTGTCAGTTCCTGGTCTGCCTCTGGTCTCCAGCATGACAATCACGGTAGGTTTCGAAGGCCAGTCTCAAATACCAGGAATATAGCTAGCATACGTTAGTTCTCTCTCTAACCGATCATGAATTCATTTTTTCTGGAATCAGCATAATCTCTTTTGGGAGCTCTACATATTTCCAGCCTCTGCCTTTTCTTGAGGTATTGTATTCTAAGTGGATTATCTACCCTGTGAAGGAGGACTATAAACACATTTTGTTTATTTGATTATTCTAAGCCTAATCCTTTCACCTTCAAGTTCAAGGAGGATCCTGAATTCAATTACCACAGGACTTGCATTCTATTGCTGCTTTATTGTGTGGCCAAGTTCCTATTCTCCAAGCCCCTGTTTTGCTCTTGGCAGTCCAGTGCTCCACCCTGCAGTTGTCATGGGATACGAAGTGCCGCCTGCCCTCGAGGGGTCCTGGGTGGCGGGCATGAAAGTGAGGGGCAAGGAACTTAAGCTCCAACTTGGGACTTAACATGGAGGTTGAAAAAGCATATTCAAGATGATGCTATCATTCTATATTTGGAAAATAACAATTATTTCATTTTGATAATAAAAACTGGAGTAAAGCAGGCTTGATAAAATGGTCTTCACTAGTACAGACACACAGAAAAATAAAAATAATTGTCCAAGAGGGCAAAGTTCTGGGGCAAGATGCAGCAGAATCTCTGAAGGAGTGTGTGTGCTATTTTTACGCTTAGCACAAAGAGCGTTCGAGGGGAAAAGAGCAAAATTAAAAACATTGTCTTAGGCGGTAGCATATTCACCCTGGCCCTACCCACTTTCCTACACAACACATCCTCTGCCAGCCAAAGTCAGAAGCAAGAGCTTCAGAGCAGCAGCCGGAGGCCCTTGGTGCCTCCTGACCCTCTTTGAGTAACCCTGTCCCCTTCCTCCAAGAAATGCTTTGTTCCCCCTTTCCCTGAAGGTTGTAGAAGGAAGAAAGCATCTCTCGTTTTGGAAACTGACTGGAGCCAGCCCTGGCTGGAAATTCCCGCCTGCTGGTGGATTTGTCAGAGGGGCTGGCTGGATAGTGAGGTTCTGCCTCAGCCAGCACTCCCTGGGGGAAATCTGAGGACAGGGAGGTGAGGGAGAGGAAGACCATAGGGTCTCCAACCCGAAGCCCTCGCTGAGCAGCATCTGGCAGCCTCCAGAATTTTCTAAACCTCGATCCATGGAAAAGGAGCAAGATCAGCTTCTTCTCTTTGTCCTTAAGAAAAAAAGACACATTCCAGATAATTTCACGGTGATGAAAGAGGGAGAAGCGCTGAAGTAGCAAAGGAAATAAATTAACGCCATCTCAGCTAAAATCACACACAATTAAAACCTGGGTCTGAATGTACTCTTCCTGTGCAGCGAGAGCATCTTGAAAACGACATGCATTAGTCACCCGCTCCTGCCGCCCTCCGCAACGTATGGAGAGATGGGCTCTGCATGGCAGGGGGAGAGAGGAGTGGGCTAACCCCTGTCCTCAGCTTTTCCTTCTCCTTTCTGGAGTCAGCAAATTCCATCCACCTGTGACTGAGGCATTCCGGAGGCCATGTCACCCATCTTCCCTTCCAGAGGCAGGGTCTGCGGTCCGTGGAGGGAGTTGGGCCATTAGCCATTTATGCAGAAGCACGCAGAAGTGGCCCAAGCTCCTGGACTCTCTGCCCAGCGTCCTGGCCTGCAAGGAGCCCAGCATTTTGGGGCTCACCTCTCCCTCGCGTCCCGCCTTCAGGACTCCTTGCAGGCCAGGACACTGGACAGAGTCCATGGCTCAGGCAGATCAGTCTCCCTCAGCTCAGGGAGAGTGGTGCTAATTTATCTCCTCATCCCTCTTCTTCCCTTGCCTTTCTCCTTCCTCCCCTTATGACTTTTCTTTTTCCAGAAAAGAACCCCCCAGCAAAGGTGATGCGTTCGTAGCACCTGAAGAAGACAGAAAAGGCTTCATGGACCGAAGGCCCTGGGTACCCCAGGCGGAGGCCGTGCCCAGGGACAGGCTGTCTTCACCTCCGCTGAGGTTCAAACAGGAACAGATGTGACTCCCGGCAGGAGGAGTGGGAAGGAGAGGACACAAGGGTGAGCTTTCCGATAGGAGAGTTTAATCCCTTTGACAACTGGCTCTCGGGGTTGTGGGGTCTCCTTTCCATGAGGAGCCAGGGGGGTTTGGAGGGGAAAAAGACAACAACAACCCAGAGGAGTTTGACCAGAGGACACGGTGCTGAGTCCAGTTTGGGCCTCACCTAGCGGTAGACCAGCCCCTGTGACCCTCCTAAGGACAATGCGAGACAACTCACTGAGGGCTCCCCACACAGAATCGGGGCTCAGTGTCAATGTTACCCTCATTGCTTCGACAAGAGGAGAGAGTGGGTCAGAAGAGGTCAACTCAGAGCTTTTCAATGGTTTCAGGAAGAACTCACTCATGTTCCTCAAGAAAGATGCCTGCCAACTCAATGGCATCAAAGGACAGATGATGTCCACCCAGAGAGGACCTCAAAGGCGCAGAGAATCAAGTGTTAGCTCCACTCCAGTGCCTGGGAGGAGAGACGGAGACCTAGAGGAGCAGGAGGGGAAGAAGCAAAAGAATAAACCAGGATGTCACCCCCACTCCCAGGCCCCCTTAGCCGGGGTCAGGCTGAATGAGGTTGCAGAAGGGGAATGAGATTGAGGATTTAAAGTGGGATAAGTGGGTAAGACTATGCACATCATTAAAGATTTGAAAATGTAGATTCAACACAGTTAAAGGCAGTGATTGGGGGGGGGGGGGAAATAAAGCCATTCCATATTTGTATCTCAGTGAATCAAAATCTTCAATAAACTAGTTATGTGTAGAAAGAAAAAAAAAAATATATATATATATATATATACACATTATTATTATTATTTTACCCAAATTGTTTATTACGTAGGACAGTTCCTCAGGGCAAGAGAATGGACCAAGCTGACCTCTGCCTGAGGAAGTGTTTAGTCCAGGGACAGGGCTGTGCCCAGGGCTTCCTCAGCCCTCTCCCCCGTCCATTCTAAGGCCGAGGTACTGGCATTCAGGGCCTGGGTGCTTGCTTCGGGCTGCTTTGGGCTAGCTGGCTCACTAGTGCTGGCCCTGCTGCTCAGCCCTCTGCCTCTGCTGCTCCCTGTGCTTCCAGATGGAAAGAATATAAGAGCCTTTGATGAAGCTGCAACCCCAGGGGGTCATCAGGACTCATTCGTCTTTACCAATTCACTTCTCCCTAAACCTTGGAGGTTAGATGGAAAGGAGAAAGTCAGACAGCCAAATCACCCAGTCAATAATGCTGTTCGATCCAGGGAACAGCTCAGACGCTCACCCCTTCCCTTAGCACTCCTGGGCCGGACTCCCACCTGGGGATGGAAGCCAGGGGGAACGGGGGGTGTATGGGAGGACTCTGTCCTATGCACAAAGAGCTATGGGAAGGTGGACGTGAGCAGGGTCCTCTGCCGGACACTCAGGGGAAATAGTAATGAATCACGCAGTTCCTTGGGGGGAGTTTAAAATTTAAATAGAAAGATGGGATTCAGAGACAGTAATTTTTCAATGTGCAAATGATGGCAAATACATATAAAGTGGCCTGAGCCAGGTTGGTGTGGCTCAGTGACTGAACATTGTATGATCCAGGAGGTCAGGGTTCAGTTACTGATCAGGGCATATGCCCGGGTTCTGGACTCCATCCCCAGAGGCAGGGCAGGGGGTGAGGGTAGAAGGAGGCAGCCAATCAATGATTCCTTCTCATCATTGATATTTCTATCTCTCTCTTCTTCTCCCTGCCTCTCTGAAATCAATAAGAATATATTTAAAGTGGCCTAAACCAAGGCAGAAGGGAAATAGGGAAGTGATCAGAGCCAGGAGGCAACCAGGAAAGCCTCCAGGAAGGAGCTCACTTTTCTCCATGATTCATGATGGTCCTCCCAGTGTTGTCCTCAGAAGCCCTCGGGGCACCACTGGTCAGCAATGCAGTTCGGGGGACAGACTTCAGACCTGCTGTGTGGGACCCAGGGAACCGTAGTTTAGTCAGTTCCCGAGGTGGTTCTTCTGCACAGGTTTAGAAAGCAAAACTAGACCCAGGTGGCTGCTGGGGAAAAAAACTTAGGAGCGCTCTTTGGAGAGCCCTGTGAGCTCTAAGGTCTCTGTTGGAATTAGTTCAAGTATTGGAAGTAAGACCACAAAGACTTCCTCCTTTAAGGGAAAATAAGGAGGAAAATGTAGGGGTTGGAGGCTGTACAGAGAGAAAGGTTGGGGCTAGGATGCGGGGAACCCGGCTCTTTGCCCTGTGAACCGTCTCTGAAATGGAATGTTCAGAAAGGAACAGGCTCTGATTGGAAAAGAAGACGATCGACAGAAGTCATGCCACGTAGAAAGGCCGGATTTGGTTAAATATCTTATTTCCAGCACGTGAGGTAGCCCTTGTGTCTCTCATTGGCAGGCTTTGGGAATACCTAGCCAAGGTTTGATTGGAGACCCGTGGTGAGAAATACACTGAACAGCACACATCAGGACACCATGTGTGTACACGAAACGGGAACAAAAATATGATGTTCTATCCTATTCTAGTTCATTTTCTTAAAAAATAGCTCTTATTGTAACCCACTAACAGGTCTCCACCTGCAGTGTGAAGAACATTGAAATGGATGGACGGTCGGTGATGAGCACTTAGGGACAAAGGCTTCTTGGCGGACTGTGAGGTGGCTCAGAGGTCAACTGAAAAGGTCCCCGAGGGTCCCTGGGACTGGCCTCTCAGGAAGCCTAGCCATTCGCCTCCCCTGCCTTCAAAGTATCTTCTCACAGCCTTCCTCCTCCAGAGAGCCACCCCAGATCATCCTATTCCAACGCCACGCTCCCTAAGCCCTCTCCAATGGCCCATTCCTGTGCGTAGGCAGCCCTTGACTTCAGAGACAAGCACGTCAGAGACGGCCACTTGGACCCCCAGGTGGTGTTGCCTGGCTCGATTTGTTTCCAGGTGTGCCATGGGACACAAGACCCTTGTCCCCAAGATCCAACCCTGGGAGTCTCCCTCTTGCTCATACAGGTTTTCTAAGGAGGGAAGTGGGTGTCTCCACCCTCTCCAGGGCTCCCTCTACCCACTCCCCCAAAATAGCATTTCTCCCAGGAATCTTTTGAATACATTAAATCAAACAGCATGGGATTTGGTTGCCATATTGCCCGGTTTCGCTGTTTTATATACTCATGTTTAATTTAACAAATACAGAGTACAGGTGTATCTGTCACAGTTGAATAAATATGGTGTTTATGGTGTTTGCACTTATTCCTATAAAAATCTGGGCACCCGGATCGTGGTGAGGAATGTAGTTTCCGTTATCACATTGTTTCTGGGCAAAAAACAGACTCAGCTTACATCATTTTTACCTGCAGTATCTTTTCCAGGAACGCAAGGACTCCCTGCCGCTCTGCCATCTGCAGTGTCCTCCTGCCTCGCTTGTTTCGCTGTGGCCCAAGGCTGTCTGTGGACGCTGGGAGCTCCCTGAGGGGAGGGCCAGGGCAAGCTCCAGGTTTGGGGGGACCCTCTGAAGGAAAAGAACAAATACAAAATTAGGTCCAATAGTAATGTTTCTTTAGAACGGGAAAAATCCCGAGTTACACGTCTTGGAAATTCACGTCCCTTCCTTGTGACATCTCTTCGTCCAGCTTCAGCTTACCAGCAATGCTCCCTGTTTGCAAACTAGCCTCCCCTCCCCCATATAGAACGCTCCATGACTCCCAGACCTCATAGCCAGCCCTCCGCTGAGCCTCACAAGTGGGCCACCCTAAAGCTTACGCTCCATCAACTTCACCATGAACCTGCCTCTGGCAGGGACCCCGTGTTCTCTCCCTAGGAGCGAGAGTCCGGGCTCTGCTGTCACTGAACCCAGACAGGGAGAGGTCAGAGGGCGATGGGCACCGCAGGCCGGCGTGTTCCCAAAGTAGGGCTCATCAGAACTCCTGAGCCGGAAGCCCCTGGAGAGTCTGCCGGCGTGCAGAGTTCAAGAACTGCAGAGTGTGACTCTGCGGTAGCTGGTGGATCTGCATCTGTACACTGACTCTAAGGGTGCTTAAGCCTCAGGACCACTGCTCTAGTGCCATCCTCTACTTAGATGGGTCACTGGGGATGGGGCAGGGGGGGGTAATAGTCCTTAGTGACTCCAAAGGCCCCGTCCAAGGCCTCCAGAGGTGGGGACCAGGCACAGGCTGCATCCAGCAGTAGAGGGTCCACTGAGGGAGGCGGTACCACATCCCCAGCCTCCCTTCTCTGACTTGGCTCCTGTGCCAGGCTCCAGAGCCCTCCTCCCCTCACTGCCCCCGCCCCCGCACCGCACAAACAGCGTGCCTGCTAGCCCAGCGTCTGACCCTACATTAAAGAATCAAGTGGAGCTGAGCCGAGGATCATTTGTAAGGGTGTGCAATCCTAGCATCCAGGCTCCCTGGCAGGAAGTTACGCATGGCTAACCCTAGAGATTAAACTTGGAGGGAAAAAGGTAGGTAACGGGGCCACTAAATCCTCTGGGCCATTACCTAAGAGCTTCATAAGGGCTGAAGTGAGCCCCCATCTTTCCCCGGAAAAGCATCTGGCTCAGCATGACGGCATGATTGGAGAGAGAAGCACGTGCCATGTGCCAGACACCGCGCTCCCTGCCAGACCCTGGTACCCTGTGCCATCCCACACCCATCCTGGGAGTATGAATCAGCAGCCTGATTGCCACCCTCATCGCCAGGAAGTGCTGCAGGGTCCTGTGGTGCTTAGCCTCCACCAGCAGAGCCAGCCTTGGGTTCAGGTCTCAGCTCCATTCTGTACGTAAATGGCACACCTTTCCCCCCTCCTCTCTCTAGGGTCCTGCGGTTGGCGAAATTCTTAATGAGTTCATGCATAATTGTGATTAGCATCATGCTTTACGTGTAGTGGATATTCAACAATTATTAACCGCCCTTACTTGAATTAATATTTCTACGCGGGAAGGCCCTGGAGCTCAGAGAAGCTAAGCACTTCTCCCAAGACCACACAGAGGCAGTGACACGCAGGGTTGCAAAACTCTTGCTCTTTCCTGAGTCCCATTGGGTTGTGAGAGATTTGGAGTCAGCTCAAAAGACGGTCTCCCCATTCTCTCCCCACGGGCAGTGCAATTCCCCGGCCCCTCGCCCAGCACCTTGGCAAATATTAGGAACCAGCCACTTGGCAAATATTGCTTGCTTTTATCCCGTTTATTCTTCAACAATCAGGTACTGAGCACCTACTGGTCATGCCTTGATGCTGTGTGGGACAGGCTTTGCCCCCCACCCCCCTACAACTTACTATTTGGGAACTAAGATACACTAAGCCAGTTGTCGGCAAACTGTGACTCTGTTGATGAATGAGTTTGCCGACCATTGCACTAGGCTGTGCGGAGGGGCTGGGAGGCTGGGGCACGGGAGTCCTGAGCTAGTAAGGAGTGGTAACATTCCCCCTTTTCACGATCGGCCTGTACACAGTGACCCTGGCCCTCAGGATGCTGTGGTCGCTCCACCGATGAACAAGGAACCCAAGCAGTCACACACATACGCTTGGAGCCACGTTTGGGCTCCGTTCACTCAATTAGTGTCACAGTGTCACAGCTCTACCAGTGTCACAGCTCTACCAGGTCTCCCTCACAAAGTCCCATTGCCGTCCCTTCCCAGTGCTCCCCTCCCCCTCATCCCTACAGCAGCCTCCGCCCGAGCCTCCCATCCTCCTGCCTCTTTCATCCCCAGGCATGTGAGCGCGGGCCAGCTAAACTCAGCCTGGGCAATGCGGCTCCTTGTGAGCGGCTCCACTCTGCATGTCCACGGTGGTATTGAGGCAAGGACACCGAGGGTTCAAAGAGAGTTCAAATTCTGACTGTTGGTTTTAAACTCTTTGAACTTTCCTCCTCCTGTCAGTTCAAGGGGGTAAGAGTCAACTCAGGATTAAATGAGAGATGTGAGGAGGCCCGGCACCCAATGGTGGTCTGATAAATTCCCTCCCTTGCCCCTCCCTTCCAGGTGACCCGTTCCTCTGTGCTATCCTGCCAGGGAGCCTGGTCCGTGCTTTCTCCGCCAATTCAAAACCCAGCCCTCCCTCTGGACTCAGCTTGAATCTCAACTCCTCCATAAAGCCTTCTATGAATAACCCTAGCACACGGTGGCTCTTGCTACCTGTACTTCTTTGGCTCTTCCGTGGCCTTGAAACGTTAAACATTTGGTTCCTGTAGTTCCAACTGTCCTTCTTTTATACCCCACCGCAGGGTGGAGGGTGGCGGCACAGGGCTGCCTCAGAGGGACAGTGGGAGCATCATGTGTGCTTATTACATCCATGAAGGTGAGGACCCCTCCTGTGCATACAGACCACGCGGACCTTCAAGGCAACTTCACAAACGCCTCTGGGCATGGAGACACCCCTGGCTGTGCCCTTGGAAAAGACAGGGCCAGAGAGCCGGCCAGAGAGCTGTCCAGATCTCACCCCGCGGGAGGCGCTGAGCTCAAGCTCTGGAGGACAGAAGACACCCTGAATGCCTTCCTCAGAGGACGCCCCACATCTGGGACTCCACCCCACACACCTCCCTGCTGTGGGTTCTGCAGGCTCTGGCCAAGACCCAGCCGCGTGTGGGAGCTGAGCTTGCGGTGTCCGTTCTGAGGGGTCCAGGTGGCAGGCCCACCAAAGCACGGCCTTCAGCCCGAGCTCCAGCAGGAGACCCAGCCTCCCAAGGCAGACTCTTGGCACAGACCCAGCCTTCCTCAGCCCCCCGGGAAGCAGCCCACCACCCAAGGTCAGCACGCATCAGCTCTTCTTCTCCTTTCCCGGGGTTCATAACGCCCAGTGTGCGGGGTGAGCACCCCGCAAAGCCAAGCCCCTGGTTGGGCTGGCTGGTTCCTGCCTAATACCTAAGTAGAGGGCATTGTTTGCTAAAGGGTCAGGAGGAGGGGTTGATCCAAGATGCCAGGACTGCCCTGTCAAGGGGGCAGTGCCCTAAGAGCATGAGAGCCCAGGGTTATTCCACTCCATTTTTTGGGATAAGAGGTGCCTGTGTCCCTTGAACAAATTCTAACCCACCCACTGAATTCCTCAGTCCCCTGCTCACTTCCGAAGCCTAAAACCTATTGGCCTTTGCAAATAGGTAAGAGCTGCCCCCTTCCTTCTCCGCTCAGACCCAGGCCCTAAGCCCACTTCTTTCAGCCAAGCTTTGCCCTGAAGGCACAAGTACACGCAGGCCCCTGACACTCAAGCTTGAGCCTCGGGCCCCACCCAGCTCCTCCCTCCGGCGTGCGGGCGCGTGTGCTGGGGAGACCGTACCTCCGGCCACGCAGGAGTTAAAACGGCAGCGGGCTGGAAGCGGGCGGCGTGGCTCGCAGACGGGGAGGCGGCGGGCGGAGTGGGCTGGGGAGGCTGGGGGAGCGGCGGCGAAGCCAGTGAGGAGGGCGGCGGAGCCGGAGGCGGCGCGGAGAGCGCGGGCGCCGGGCCTGCGGGGCGCGCTTGGCCGAGCGCGCGGAGCGAGCGCCCGGCGGAGCCCGCAGCCCCGGCCACCGGCGCGCAGGGCGGCGCGGGGCGTGGGCGAGCGGATCGCCGTTCCTCTGTCGCCCCCGGGACTCTGCCCGGCACCCCTCCCCGGACAACTCCGCGGCGGGAAGGCTAGCCTGGCCGGCCTGGCGACAGCGCGCGGAGGAAGGGCGCGGACCAGCCACCCTGGCCCGGCCCGGGCTGCAGCCGAGAGGCGCGGGGACCTGCCGGCGGCCGCGGGTGAGTGTGCGGCTCCGCTGACGGGGAGGGGGTAGGGTGGGGGGGGGGGGCGGCTGGGGCCATGGTGGAAGCTGGTGGCTCGGGGATGGGCGGCCGCGGCGCCCGGGAAGGGTCTGGGGCGCACAGGAGGTGGCCAACTGCCCGGGGCCAGACCCTCGCGGCGGACGAGGGGGGCGCCGGGGCGGCATCCACCCCAGGGGCCTGACCCGCCTCAAACTGTTGCTGGGGAGAGAGGGAGGGGCCCTGAGATGTCGGGGAGCCAAGAGGTGGCGGAGAGGTTAGGGAGGGCGTGCCAGGGGCGGGCAGGGGCGCGGCGCTCCAGGACCCTGGACTCCCCCTTCCTTGGAAGAACTCGGGTGGGTGTCTGTGCGGAGGGACTAGGGGGGCCTCGGTGTCTGTCCGAAGTATCTGGAACCCCGAGCCAGGCTCCCCCCGGGCGGGCAGGGTCCGCCCGCAGCCTGGAGGGGACCTCAGGGTGGGGGATGGGCGCCCGGGCTCCGCCTGGGGCGCTGGGAGTGGAAGCGGCGCCGGGGAGACCGCTCTGGGCCCACCGCAGCCCCCGGGAGGCGGGCGGGGATGGCCAGCCACAGGTGGTCCGTCTGTCCTGCCTCCGAGGGCGGCGCAGGCTCTGGCTGCCCAGCCCGCGAGGAGCCCCCGGTGCCGGGGATGGGGGCTGAGCTGAGACGCTGAAGGAGCCGGAGACCTGGACCCTGGGCGAGGGCGGAGGGGTGCTGCTGCGCTCCCCTTGGCTCTCCTTCCCATCAGACAGCAGGGAGGAACATGTCAGCTGGGCTTTGTGCTCTGTTCCCTGGCTGCCGCAGCTCCATCCCATCTGTGGGCGCCGCTCGGCTTCTCATGGACGGACCGGCAGGCAGGTCGGAGGGAGGGAGGGCAGGGCGCAGTGCTCCCTCCCTCTGGGGCAGAGACGGGCTGGAGCCCAGGAGGCGGATGGTAGAGAGAACTGACTCCCCCCCTCGGGGTCATGGCCATAGAGATGGCTCCCAGCCTGCTTGGTCACCATCATGGGGAGCTCTGGATCTTCTCAGGAGCCCAGGCACAGGCCGGCTGCCCCCTCCCGCCCGCCTGGGGCAGGCTCTGGCCCAGTGTCCTCTTCCCGGATGAGAAGGCCACGATGCTCCCACTGCCCACTGCGCCCTAACGGCCCCTCCAGCGGAAGCGCTGGGCCGGGGGAAGGGGCAAGGCTGCCAACCAAGCACTGAGCCCCCCGTGCTTGCCGGTGGGCCCTGTTGTTGTCAGAAAAAGTCACATGTGGGTGCCTGACCCACTTTCCTGGCTGACCGGGTGCCCTTGTGAGGAGAAGCTGGAAAGCGGAGAGCAGGGCTAGGGGTCTTTGCCTCCCCGCTGGGCTGGCTCTCACTGAGTCTCCTCCTTCCTGCCTCGGGGGTCCCTCTGGCAAGGATGGCACAGAGGTCATAGTGCTCCAGGGATTGAAACCTGCCCGGGGTTTGGCAGACAAAAACAACCTGTCTAGGAGTCCCCCAAATCCACACCCTCCCCCAGTACAGCCAGCCCCCAAGTGTCAGTGGGAACCCAGAGGTCTGCTACGACAATTTCCACCCAGATGGAGACTGGTTCCCCACTCCCCCTCCCACCCCGTGCCTCCCTCCTTCCTCCTCTTTCTCCTCCCCTCTTCACGTGCTTTCCTCCAGTCTCCCTTTCTGCTCACAGCACTCTCTCTTCTTTCACCCTCCCCCTTCTCCGGTGGCCTTCTGCCTCCCTCCCTTCCAGGCCTCTGTCGCCACCTTTGTCCCCATTCTCCCCCCCCCCCGCTTTTCCTCCATAAACCGCAGTCTTAACCACGAGCCAGGCACGGGCTCTGTGCTCCAGACGCTCTGATGGTGGGAACATGCTTGCTGTTGGCTTTGCTCAGTTCCCTTTGTAGAAGAGAGCCAGGGCTGGTGGGCCTGGCGGCTGCGTGTCCCTGGCGTGCCTCCTGTATCCTGCCACTCGCTTCTCCTGGGCCCTCTTTTTTATTTGAAAGGAAAAAGAAAATCGGTTGCTTTTTAAACAAAACTCCTCCCATCGACAATTTATTGAGCACTATTGAGTACAAAGTACTATGTGCTTAGTACTCTTTTAGGAGCTGAGGATATGGCAATTAGACAAACCCCCATGTCTCAGGGCAGAATGAGCTTGTGCCTGGACTCCCCTGGTGATTATTGTGTGCCCACCAGGCTCTTTCAGAGATCCGCTGCTCGGTGGGACGGGTGCGAGCATGGACAGTCCTGGTGAATTGTCATCATCATGCTGGGTGACCTCTAACATGGCAGGCCCATCGCCGTACAAGGTACCAGGTACTACAAAGCTTACAGAGCCTGTCCTTAAGGCATTTCTGACCTAAAAGGGCGGTCCAGTTCCTATCTTACCGTTTATCAGGGGAGGGCTGAGTAGAAGTCCAATGCTTGGAGGGAGAAAGACACAAATAGATTATTGAGTGCCTACTAAGCAGCAGTGTGTTGGGAGCTCTATGAAAATGATCTCGTTCAATCCTCTTGACAAACTCCAAAGGCCTGGATTACCATCCCCTGCTTTGCTGGTATGGCTGAGGAAACAGAGAATCAGCCACTTGCCTCTGGTCACGTAGGCCTACGCTTTGAAATCACTGATTGCCTGCGGTTCATTTGGCCCCCGGATGTCTGTGACATCTGGTAAGTGGTACAGTTATCTGAAGATTACATTTTAATTGGGTTTTTCAGGAGCATGCCTTGTCTCCTCAGTTAGAACATGAGAAGGTATAAGGTTGGCTAATGCATTCTTGAGGGATCAGGGAAGGCTTGCTGGAGGAGATGGGACCCCGAAGGAGGACGGAGGGGGAGCGGAGCATTGGTCTTTCTGGTGCTGCACAGATGTGTGACAGCTGTGGGCAGGCAACCCCGACCCACACCCTGCCCCCAAGTAGATGGGAAATTGCTGTTTCATTGAGGGTCAGGGGTTAGGAGCTTCATCCATGGCCCGTCTAACAGGCAATGCCACTGGGGTCCTCAGCCTCCTTGGACAAGCCTGGACTCTATAAATGCTCCAAGGCAGAGAATGGGGGCGGGAGGCTGTCAAGCCTGCAAGGACTACAGAGAGGGACAAGGACAGTGGACGGAGGGTGCATGGGGCAGGAAAGGGGGAGAGTGGCCAGGAACAGTCGGGGAGGAGAACAAAGGATACACTGAGAAACAAAAATCAGAAGGCAAGAGGCACACAAGCAAAGACACAACCAGCCAGGACAGAGAGCAGTGTGTGCTGGGATTGCTGAGAGCGTGTGTAAGAAGGACGCGTACACCATATACTGCCTTGAGGGCCTTGGTCTCTCAGTCCCATAGCTCAGAGGCTCGAACAGTCACCAGGCATTGGCTTATGGAATCAGCCCATCTTTTCAAAGCACCTACTGGGTGCTCAGACCCGTGTTAGATGCTAGAGACAAAGTGACAAATCAGATGTGGCCCCTGTTCTCCAGGGGTTCACAGGAAGCATATAGATTCGGAGCTGCACACCTGGGGTTCAAATCCAGGCTTTACCACTTACAGCTGGGTGATCCTGGGCCAGTCATCTAACCTCTCTGTGTCTCTGTTTCCTACCTCAGAGAGGTGTTATAAGGATTAAATGAGTTAATACATGTATTGAGCTGAGAACAGTGCCTGGCATAGTAAGTACTATATAAGTATATTATTCTGTAATTATTATTCAGTTGGGGGAATCAGCCTCTTTTTAAAGATTTTTTTTATTGATTTTTAGAGACAAAGGAAGGGAGAGAGAGAGAAACATCAATGTGAGATCGAAACATCAATTGGTTGCCTCCTGCGTGTCCCCTACCGGTCGGTGATCGATAGATCAATCGAGACCAAAACCTGGACATGTGCCCTGACCTTGGATCGACCCAGAAATCCACCCAGCAACCTTTCGGTTGCGCCATGCACAGGAGGATGTCCAGCCAGCTGAGCCACACTGGCCAGAGCGGGAAGTCAGTTCACAATAATGAAACAAGTGCTGTAATACAGGATGAGCAGATAAAGAGGTACTATCTCTGTATGCAGATTAGGGAAAGATTCTCAAAGCACATGGTATTTGGGGTGAGGCTTGAAAAGGAGTCAGCCTGGCAGAGGTGGTGGGCCTGGGGACACTGGTGCCCAGGGTATATGGGCACAGGGCTAGCGTATGACGAGGTGCCGCCTTGTGTAGGTTGGCTCCTGTAGGTATCAGGAACACCGTGGACATGGCCCACCTCAGCCTCTGTTTCCAGTGCTTGGAGCTGAGCTTCCAGTGGGGCTGACTAGTCACTAGGACCATCCCTGCGTCCTCCAGCCTAAAACAGTGGGCGGGGACCTGATGCATCCCTGCTGGGATTGGTCGCCCGACCTTGGCTTCCTGAATGTTCTAAGCTATCATTGAGAGGCTCAGTTTAAACCCAGAGCTGCCAGGGCCCTTGTCCTCTGGCTTCTTGCACTTCCTGGGAGCCCAGGGACCACCTTGGGCTGAAGGAGCTGCCTGCCTGATAGGCGATGAGCTGAACCGGGTTTGGTTTAGAATTCAGTTTCTCTCTGTACGTTCCTCCCGCCCACACCTTCCCCGCTGCTCAGCATTTGATGGGCTTGAAATGAGTTCCAAGATGAAGATTCAGGCAGAGAGGGTTCCTTGGGCAATAACCATTCCTCAACCTCCACTTCTCACATTGTGATGGCACTAATGATAGCAGCTGGCACTTATTGAGCATGTACCTGTGTGCCACACACTGTGCCACGTGCTTTACCTACGTTACCCCATTAAATCCTCAGAAATACCCCTATTCGGTAGGTACTCTTACTGTCTCTAATTTAAATTCAAGAAAACTGAGACTCAGAGAGGTTCAGTTCCTTGCTTAAAGACATAAAGCTGGGGTGGGGAGGAAAACAATGGAGGAGTTAGCCTCTCTGACCCAAGGGCTCCTGCTCCTTAGCTACCCCTTCGGACCTGGAGGGTGCTCTGCGGCCATCCAGCCCATTCCCCTCCCTTCCTGCTACAATAAGACGCTCCAGACGTCCTGTCCCAGCCAGGGGCTGCCTGTCCCCTTTGGGGTCTTTCACAGCTCCTGGGCCAACATTGTTTCCTTCTGCCTCAGCCAAGTGCCGCAGGGGCCACATGGAGCCCGGGGCCCCAGAGAAGCTGGGCCCTAAGGGTCAGCCCCCATGGCCACCAGAGTGTAGGGACGACTTCTGGGAGATATGGGGATGACACAGCCCCTGTTGAGCAGATTTGGGGATGGTGCTGTCTGTGGGAGTCTCTAACAAGGGACCCTCATGTGTCCTAGAGAGAATGAGTACAGACCTTCATATTCAGAAACTCACAAGGCAGATCCTTCAGGGGAAAAACCACATGGAGGAAGCCTGGCTGGTGTGGCTCAGTGGCTGAGCATCCACCCATGAACCAGGAGGTCACGGTTCGATTCCTGGTCAGGGCACATGCCAGAGTTGCGGGCTCCATCCCCAGGAGGTGGGTGTGCAGGAGGCAGCCAATCAATGATTCTCTCTCATCATTGATGTTTCCATCCCTCTCTCTCCCTTCCTCAATAAAATCAATAAAAACGTATTTCTTTTAAAAAACATGTGGAAGAAGGAGCAGTGATTATTAGGCGTGGTTCCCCCTGTAAAGTGGGTCTGTCTTCCCTGATCCTCTCAGGGGAGAAAAAAGGAAGGAAGAGGTAAGACAGACAGGAGAGGTGTTCTCAAAGGCGGGTGATGGAAGCACCTGTCTTTGGTTGGCCTGGGAGGGCGGAGGTGGTGATGCCAGGAGATGGAGTGACCTCAGAGGGCAGCTGGCGGGCATGCCCTGCATGGGGCGGGCAGGACTTGACACTTTACCTCGACCCCCACCCCTCCATCGACTACTTCTGGACAGACCTCCCCATGGGATGGAGGTAGCGGGGGCTCACGCAGCTCCGGGCCCCTGACCTTCAGAAGGCGCTTGCCCAGAGTTGGCGCAGGGTGGAAGGGTAGAATCCCACATCCAGGGCAGCTACAGAAATCGCCTGTCCCTTGCCCGTCTCTGCAGAGCCACGTCTCGGCTGTGTCAGACACGGAGCGGACTGGAATCTCTTCACTAAGCAAGTGTTTGTTTACGATCTGTGCCTGGCCTGCTGCTGGAGACAAAAGTGAGCAACCAGCAAACAGATTTCTGCCCTCACGGAGTTTATACCTGGTTGTCTGGGTAGACAGTCGATCAGAAAGTGGCAGGTGCTAAAGAGAAACATGAAGCAAGGAAGGGGGGTAGGAGAGAATGTGCGAGGAAGAGGGGAGTTTGTCATTTCATACAGAGTGGTCCCGGAAGACCTCACTGACACACGAGTAAAGATGAAGTGGCACTGAAACCAGTTTGGCTCAGTGGATAGAGCGTCGGCCTGCGGACTGAAAGGTCCCAGGTTCGAATCTGGTCAAGGGCACATTGGGTGTGGGCACGTCCCCACAAGGTGTGCAGGAGGCAGCTGATCAATGTTTCTTTCTCATCAAGTTTCTAACTTTCTGTCGCTGAAACCGGTTTGGCTCAGTGGATAGAGTGTCGGCCTGCAGACTGGAAGGTCCCAGGTTCGATTCCGGTCCAGGGCATTTACCTTGGTTGCGGGCACATCCCTAGTGGGGGGGGTGCAAGAGGCAGCTGATCGATGATTCTCTCTCATCGATGTTTCTACCTCTCTATCCCTCTCTCTTCCTCTCTTAAAAAATAAATAATATATATATATATATATTTTTAAGTTTCTAACTTTCTATCCCTCTCCCTTCCTCTCTGTAAAAAAATCAATAAAATATATATTTTTTTAAAAAGATGAAGTGGCTGCAAGGTGGTGAGGGCACAGCAGGCAGAGGGAACACGAGGTGCAAGGCCTCAGAGGCAGGGCCGGGCCTGGCGGGTTTGCGGAGGCCAGATCTCGGAAAGCCCTGGGGCTGGGGAGTGAGGAGTTTGGTCTTTCCTCAGAGGGAGATGGACACTTGGCAAGGTTTGGGGAGGAGGTCACGTGACCTGACCTTTTAAAACCCAGGATTTGGGCCATCCGTTTCCTCGTTTCACTAGGTAGTCCGGGGTTCTCCAGCCATTGGAGCTAATTCAGCCGATTAGTACTCCCCCTCCAAACCCCACCCAATGAATACCTTTGGAGCACCGTCCTACTGTGGGGTGTGGGGTCCGGAGAATCCAAAGAACCTGAGGTCCCAGGCTTTGCTGGAAAGGAAATCTACAGATCCGTTGGGGAGGCAAAACTTACACTCCCAAGAAATAACAAGGGAATAATATGAGACAGTATTTAAAACCAAGTGCTAAAGTGTGTGATTTAGACTATAAATGTTATCAGAACTGTGAGCTGTGTGGGAGTGCAGAGGGAACGCTGCCGCAGAGGGGGGCCTGGGGAGGGGCTGGGGTTTGGATCCGTGGAGGGGAGGGTCTGCAGAGCGGAAGGCGCAGCTCCTGGGGGTGGGGATGGCAGAGGGGCGGCCAAATGGGGGGCCCCTGGGCGGGGAGCAGTTTTGCGTCTGGAGTAGGCCCCTCCCTGTCCTAGGGTTTCTGGTGTCCCTTGTTCTCTCTGGAGAGGAGAGCAGCCCTTTCTCAGAGAATGAGGACCCATTGGCCCGCATTCGTGCCTTCTCCGCGGAGCCAGCGACCTCCACCCTTGGACACGTCTTGCTTTGAGGAAGGCCCCTCTCCCATTTCTGAGACCTAATCGGTTGCTGTCACCAGCCCCCTGGCCCGCTGACGGTGGGCCCAATTCCCTGCCATCCCTTACGCTGCATTTTCTTGCCCAGTCTGCAGCCTGCTTCTCGTCCCCTGCCTCTCCCTGCCGGGGCTCCAGGTTGGTAGGTCGCTCCTAGAGCAAGCCAGTTGGTTTCATAGGTAGTGCATTGGACATGACCTTGTACCCAGAGGAGCACACATTCCCCAATGCAGGGTGAGTCTTCCTTTCCCTGGAGAGAGGCGCCTGGGTATTGTGACTTGGGGGTTGGCTCACTCTGACCTGTAGAGAGAGTGCCCGGGAGTGGGGACCCTAGTACGTCTCACTCTCTCCTCCCCCTTCCTCCCCCCTCCTCCCCACACACACACCCTGCACCCAGCTGAAGAGCAGGAGCCAAGACTCAGGTGGGCGCCGAAACCGGTTTGGCTCAGTGGATAGAGCGTCGGTCTGCGGACTGAAAGGTCCCAGGTTCGATTCCGGTCAAGGGCATGTACCTTGGTTGCGGGCACATCCCCGGTAGGGGGTGTGCAGGAGGCAGCTGGTTGATGTTTCTCTCTCATCGACGTTTCTAGCTCTCTATCCCTCTCCCTTCCTCTCTGTGGAAAATCAATAAAATCTATTTTTTTAAAAAAGAAAAAAGACTCAGGTGGGCAACCCTTCTGGGCCCTGGCAGCCCGAGCAGGGAGAGCCCTCCAACTCTATCTAGAGCACATGTGTCAAACACAAGGCCCGCGGGCCAAATCCAGCCCGCCAGGCCTTGCAATGTGGCCCGCACCGCGCTGTCATCACTGCACTCCGCTGTCAGTTTATGACATTGTCAGTTTATGACTGTTCAGTAAACCATTCGGCCCGCAATTTAGGCTGGATTTTAGATTTTGGCCCCTTCTCTGATTGAGTTCGACACCCCTAATCTAGAGGCTGTGGGCACAGTCTCTAAATCCCAGGCCTACACTCATCATCCGGAGACACTGGGGTCCCTTCCAGGTGGGTTAGAGCCCCTGTCCCTTAACCACACACCCTCGGGCATTTGACTTAACCCCTCGGAGCCTCAGTTTCCCTTTTCCCCACACCCCGCCCCGCTGCAAATCTGGTTTTAGTAGCACCCACTTCTTCTGGTGGTTAATAACGGGAGCTCCCATTGCTGAGTGCTTATGATGTGCCGAAAGCTCCCTGCATTGATCGCGTTTAATCCACACAACTCTGTGACGAGGGTATGATTCCCCCCTCTTAGCAGCGGGGGGAACTGAAGCTGGGGAACATTAAGTAACTTGCCCAAGGCCACACTCAGCTGGCAAGTGGCAGCGCCAGAACTTAGCCCCCACCTCTTCCCGGTTCTCGGCCTTAAACGAGCTCATCTGTGCGAAGTGCCTGCTACAAAGTAGACGCTCAATAAACGTTAGTTCCTCTCCCCTCCATCTCCCCGGGGCCCGCCCTCCAAAGAACAGCTCTCCCCTCCCTCATCACATTTCTCTTCCCAGGTCCCCGGGGACATAGGATAGAGGTAGGAACCAGAGGGAGCTGCCTGTTTATACCAAGGGGGAAAATAAAGCGGAGAGCGTGTGAGTCATTTGCATAACATCCTGAAACACGGGGGCTGTGATTAATATCCAGGACCCTGTTCTCCTCAGAGTTGTGATGCAGCCCCACTGGGTCTCAGGCGGTTGGCGGAGGGTATCTTACGGCGCTGTGTGGGGTGGGAGGCCAGTAAGAAGCCACCCTCTCCTCAGGGCACGTCGGAGCCTGCCTCCCCTGCAGGTGCTGAGTGCATCATCGTGGGCCTGGAGAGGCACTAGCAGGAAGGTTCTGAGACCTACGCTTCCTGAACTTGGTACTGCTTCTAGGGCAGGGGTGCGGAGTGTCCGGTCCACAGGCCGTAGAAGACCCGCTAAATCATTCGGTCTGGCAAAGCAGGTGGACCAGGGGACTGGTCCCCAAGTGGCTGTATTCCAGCCACCTCCTCTGGGTGAGGCATGTCTATGCAGGGAGGGGGCTGGCCCATTGGCCCAGCCTGTACCCGCCCTTCTGCTGCCTCTATGCCAGGTATCACACCTAACAAGCTGCAGGTGGTGGGATCAGAGCCTTGGGGAGAAGCGGGGGAGGAGGCGGCAGAGCCTGGTGCCCTGCCTGGAAACAGCACCCCAATAGGGCATAATGCGTTACCTCCCCACTGCCAGGTTTTGGGGGGGCTTCCCAGCTCTCCCCACAGCACACCTGAGCCACAGGCTGGCCCCCAGGGCTGCCAGCTCCTGGTGTAGGTCTCCATAGCAACCCCACATTTGCCATTCTGGTTTCTAATGACTTATTGGCATGTGTGGTGATTTGCAGAGCTTGGCAGGCAGAGCTGGGCGAGTGGTGGGGAGGGAAGGAGGCAGTGAGAAGGATTGCAGTGGAGAGGGGCTCTGGTTTGGGATGGACAGGGCACACTTTTCTCCCTGCCCACCCCCTCTTCCCTGCTGCCTCAGGCCCAGGTCCTCCCCTCTCCGAGGAGCCTCAGCAGGAGGCAGGTGGACAGACAGCTGTGGAGCACAGCTGCTCACCTGTCCATCGGAGGGGCTGGCCGCTATGTTCATCCCTGGCAGGTCAGACCACTCGTGTTTCTGCCACCCTGCTGCTCCCTGGGCCCTGAGAATAAGGGGTACCCCCTGGGCCAGTAGTCGCTCTGCCTCGTGGGGAGGGGAGCAGGGGTGCAGTATCCACAGGAGAGGTCCTCGCAGCTCTGGCCCCCTCAGGCTCAGAGAACCACGCCAGGTGGCACTGGACGGAATGCCAGACTGCGGAGGTGGTGGGTGAGCCAGCCGGGCAATCAAAGGGGAGAGGTGAGCGAGGGCCTGACTCCTCTTTTCTCCACAGAGCTTACCAGCCTCAGAGCCCCCTCCCCCGAACAAGGCAGAGGGGAGCCCCTTTGCTTCCGGTGGATTCTATTCTGTGTGTGCCCTCCTAAGAGGCAGCCTGGTGCTAAAGAGACATCTGGGTTAGAACCCTGTGGCCACTGCTTACCAACTCTATGACCTTGGCCATGCCTCTTAACTTCTCTTTGAGCCTCAGTTTGCCCATCTATAAAATGGGGTTAGCATACCCATCTCACAGGCTTTTGAAAAGGAAACCAGCTCACACTTGTAAAATACTGGGCACATAGGAGGCTTTAATAACTAAGAAAGAATTTTTAAAGCAATCTCTTAATGCCCTAGCTGGTTTGGCTCAGTGGATAGAGCATCGATAGGGCGTGTAGGAAGCAGCCGATGAATCATTCTCTCTCATCATTGATGTTTCTATCTCTCTCTCCCTCTCCCTCCCTCTCTATAGTCAATAAAAAAATATTTTAAAGTAATCTCTTAATTATCTACTCCAATAAATATGAGCAGTGTGATCGGGGATCTCAGCCATAATCTATTTGTGGCTCCCTGACGTCAGCCGGAAGCTCTACCTTACTAACCCCTCCAACTTGTTTTCATCGATGAGAAACCTGTGGTCCAGGGAGGGCTAAGGTCGTGCCCAGGGCCCCAAGCATGTTGGTGTCACCAGGACTAGTTGTCAGTCTACCCACCTCTGGCCCTGTGCTGTGCCTACCATGTTTCCCCGAAAATATGACCTAGCGCGTGGAAAAATAAGACATCCCCTGAAAATAAGATCTAGCGCATCTTTGGGCACAAAAATTAATATAAGACACTGTCTTATTTTCGGGGAAACAGGGTATCACCTCTTCTCAGGCTCCTGCCTTTGCTTTCCTGCTCTTTCACGCTGGAGAATGGACTTCAGGTGGAAGGAACATAATTTCTCTAAGACATCATTATTCCCCCAAATCTCTTAAGATCAGGCCACCACTTCCCCTCCCCCTTAGCTCCCTCAGCCACCTTCCTGGCTCAGTGAAGCCTTTGGCATCTCCTCGTAGACACCCTCCCCTTTCCAGTCTATCCATTGTCCTGGCTGAGACCAGTGACTACATGAGCCACCCGTCCTACCCCAGACCATCAGCCCCTTCACCGGCTTCAGCCGCTCGCTCCCAAGGTCACGTCCTAGGCCACATGTGTCAAACACAAGGCCCGCGGGCCAAATCCAGCCCGCCAGGCCTTGCAATGTGGCCCGCACCGCGCTGTCATCACTGCACTCCGCTGTCAGTTTATGACATTGTCAGTTTATGACTGTTCAGTAAACCATTCGGCCCGCGATTTAGGCTGGATTTTAGATTTTGGCCCCTTCTCTGATTGAGTTCGACACCCCTATCCTAGGCCTTGCCATCACCTGGAAATCGCCTCGTAGAGATTCCTGTGTTCTGGCTACCACCTTCTGGTCTGCCAGCTTGCTGCTCATCGACTCCCACCCAGCCATTCGTTGACCTAGCAGGATCTTTTGTCCATTGGCACCTCTATTTGCTTGCCATCCGTTGCCTTCCTCTGCCTTGCTTCTCTGAGTCCAGATAGATTCCATGTTCTGTCATTTTAAGAGCTCTCCTGCCAATATCCTAAACTCTCTTGACCTTCTGTCTTTTTATTGCCCCGGGCTGGCCAAGTCCCAGTCTGGATTAATCACTCTGTCTGCTTCTCTCTGCCTTTGTACCGAAGATTCGACCTGCTAGAGTAAGACGGAGTGAGGCAGATTGGGACTTCTGAGAAGTCACCATCATCACCAGCCCAACTTATCCTTCCAGAGTGCCTGCTGCTCCTACCGCCTCCCCCTGGTTCTCCCTCTCTCTCTCTGTCCACAATGCCTGTTTCACACCTTCCTCCCCACACCTTCGCCTATACTCTCACGCTCAGCTGAGGACCTCATGTACTCCGCAGAGCAAGAGAAGTCAGCAGGCAGCATTCCCGCACCCCCCTCTCTCATCCCACAACCCCGCACACGCCTGTCTCCGCACCAGCCTCCCCTCCTCCCTGCTGCTTCTGCAGAGGAGGTGCTTCTGTGGAAGGCCGGTCTTCCACCGCCTCTGCTCTGGATCCTGTCCTCTGGTCTCAGGAACCTCCTTCCCACCATCCCCAAGGCCCTCCCATCCTCACCAGCCACCACCAAAGCCCTCCTCAAGCCCAGCTCCGCTTTCTGCCACCACCTCGTCTCGTTTCTCCTCAGGAGCCAAATCTCTGGAAGGAATTGGCTGTGCTAACGCTCTCCATTTCTGCACCTCCCACTTCTTCCCCTGCCCTCCTCAGTCTGGCTTCCTCCCCCATCATTCTGCTAAGACAGCTCTCCCTGTCGCTAAATGCAGGGAACATTTTTTAGTCCTGAAAAATATTTCCCCTCCTTTCCGATACTTTCGTGGCCCTTGGCTTCTGCCCCCACAGGCCTGGCTTTTCTGGTTACAACCAAGTCGTCTTTGCTGAGTCATCCTTCCCTCCCCGGTCTTTAAACCGCGGATTCCTCATGGCCTGGTTCAAGGGATTCTCTTCTGACTGGATTCTTGTCCCAGACCATCTCATTGGTAGTGGCTTTTGTTATCAGCCACGTTCAGGTGACACTGGGTATAAGTCTGTAACCTGTTCAAATATATATATAATTGATTTTTTTACAGAGAGGAAGAGAGAAGGAGAAAGAGTCGGAAACATCCATGAGAGAGAAACATTAATCAGCTGTCTCCTGCACACCCCCACTGGGGATGTGCCTGCAACCAAGGTCCATGCCCTTGACTGGAATAAACCTGGGACCCTTGACTCCGAAAGCTGACACTCCATCCACTGAGCCAAACCAGTTAGGGCTAACCTGAATTTCTTCATCTGAGCTCTATATCCTTATATCCACCTGCCTAGCTAAGTTGGATGTCTAAAGAAAACTCATATTGGGCAGATCTAAAGTCCGAGTCATGATTCTCCTCCTAAATCTGCCACTGTCTCTGCCGGTCCCCTTGTCCAGTCCCCCTCCACCATTTCCTGTTTTTTAGAATGGTACCACCTCCCACCAGTTCTGTATGCCATAAAGTTGGAGTTGTTACCCCTTAGATCCAGGTACCAAGTCCTGTCTAATCTACCTCCAAAACAGCACCCAGCCCTGGCTGGTGTTGCTCGGTGGTTAGAGTGTCCGCCCACATACCAAGAGTCTCAGGTTCAATTCCCAGTCAAGAGATTTACCTGGGTTGTGGTTCGCTCCCCATCCCTCTGTCGGGGCACATGCAGAAGGCGACCAGTCATTGTGGCTCTGTCAGATCGATATTTCTCTCTCTCCCACTTTCTCTCTCTACTTTCTCTGAAAAAGAAAAAAAAAGAAAAAAGAAAAAAGTGGGGGGGAAAATGTCCTCAGATGAGGATTAACAACAACAAACAAAAACACAAAGAAAAACAGCACCCAAAACCATCCACTCTTCCCCATCTTCACAACCTCTGTGTCACATCAGGCCGCCCTCACCTCTCTCTGGGCCACTGGAATCGCTTAATTGGTATTCCCACGCCTCTAATCTGGTCTCCAGATAGCTGCTAGAGTGACATTTTAAGGACACAGCCTGGTCAGCCGCTCTCACCCCCTCAGAGCTCTTCAGTGATTCCCAGTGAGCGCTCTCGGAGGGGGGTGGGGGAGAGCAGCAGCCAGCAGCCCCTGGCAGGACCCAGCTGGCCTTCCTCTCCTGCTCTCTCTCCCTCCCCATGCCCGCCCCTCTCAGTGCCCTGCCTGCTGAGCTCCTTTCTGCCTTGAGGCCTCCACATGCGCTCTTTCACGGCCCTTTGTCACTTTCCCTACTTCTCCCTCAATGTTAATTACGTTCAGACCGCAGCTCCAACAGCCCTTCAGCAAAGCCCCCTGAGGCACCTGCAGAATGTGACCCTGAGAAGCACTCACAGAGTCCCCGTGCTCCCTTCAGCACAGTGTGAGGTCTATTGACCTAACTGGGCACTTATTAGGTCAGATCTCTCTGCCACTAGACACTGACCCCAGATAGGAGACCCTGTCTTTTAGTTCACCATTGTCGCACAGAGGAGGTGTTCAAAAATATTGGGGGAGTGAATTCATCATGAAAGGGTTTTGTCTTTGTGTGGGGTGTTTGTTTTTGTTTTTGTTTTTGTTTTGGAGGGTGGATGTTTCTTGCCAATCCTCACCAGAGGGTATTTTTTTTCCATTGCTTTTTCAGAGAGAGAGGGGTTGAAAGAGAGAGAGAGGAAGAGCGGGAGGGAGAGAGAACTATTGATGTGAGAGAGATGCAGGGAATGGTTGCCTCCCACACACTCCCATGGCGGGGAAAGGTGTGTCAGGAATGTGGCCTGCGGTTGGGTTTATGGGAGATTGACCTTCTCCGAAGTGAAGGCCGGTCCAAGGTGGGTTTGCGGAGCCCCCAGTGGCCTCTCGCTCGCCTCATACACTCAGTGGTCCCTCCTTCATTGCCAGGGACAGAGTGCCTTACAGGCTTGGCTCTGGGGGCCAGGAGCAGGGGTGCCCAGAGAACCCACAGAGCCCAGCGCCAGCCTGGCAGAGGTCGCTGGAGGACTCCAGGCATCTGGAAGGGTGCTGTCCGGGCAGGGGGCATACATGGCCTCCCTGGCTTGGCTGCTGCCTGCTTTGCCAGCCTCTTCCTCTCCACTCTCTGCCTCCAATGCTCCAGGAAGCCCAGCAGCCTCTGCTTCCCCCGCGCCAGCTGCTCCGCACCGCTGAGTTTGCCCGGCTGTTCCTTCTGCCCGTGCCCATCATGCCACCAGATCCGACTCGGCTCTCCTGACATCCTTTCCAGGAACCGCCCCCAAAGCCCAGAGACCTCCCTGAGGGTGCTAAGCACACTCGGCACATTCTGCTAAAGCTCTTTGCTGTGCTTCCTCTTCTGCTGGGGCTTCTTGAGGACAGAGACTATGGCTTATCCACGTTGGAACCCCTTGTCTGGCGTGTAATAATAACGGTGGCATAGGAGGGCTTACCATATGCTAGGCACAAGGTTCAGTGTTTTATATTAACTCACCAAACCCTAAAAATGACCTTATGTTACACCTATTTTTTAAAATAAGTATAGACTTTTTATTTTAAAATACACTGAGTGGCCAGATTATTATGATCTCTGAATACATAATTATCTGGCCACTCAGAGTGTGTGTGTGTGTGTGTGTGTGTGTGTGTGTGTGTGTATTAGAGGCCCATATATATATATTAGAGGCCCAATGCATGGGTGGGGGCCGGCCAGCCTGGCCAGGGCGAGGGGACATGGGTGGTTGGCCAGCCTGCCTGCTGGTCGAACTCCTGGTCGAGGGGACAATTTTCATATTAGCCTTTTATTATATAGGATATACACTGAGTGGCCAGATTATTATGCGTTCAGAGATCATAATAATCTCACCACTCAGTATAAGTATAGAATTGCAAAGAAACGTACAGGGAAGTCCTGAGTCCCCTTATGCAGCCTCCCCCAATGTTAATATTAATATCTTACATAACTATAGTGTAATATCAAAAGCAGGAAGCTGACCTTCATATAATTCATGGAGCCTTTTCAAATTTCACTGGTTATGCATGCATCGGGGGGTGTGTGTGTGTGTGTGTAACCACCACAACCACCAAGACACTTAGCTCTGCCATCACAAGGCTTCCTTTAGAGCCACACACCCATCCCTAAGCCCTGACAGCCACTATTCTCCATCTCTGTGTGTTGTATCATAAACGCTATGTAAATGGAATCACAGAGTCTATAATTTTTTCCTATTAGCTTTTTTATCAGCATAATTTCCGTGAGTTCATCCAAGTCGTTGCCTGTCTCGGCAGTCTGTTCCTCCTGCTGAGGCATGTTCTGTGAGAGGGGTGTGCCAAAGGTACCCACCACCCCACTTTACAGGCGAGAAAGCTCACTTGCCCAGGGTCACATGAATAATAAGTGGCACTTAATAAATGTCTGGCAGCAGGCACCTCAGAGATGTGTGATGTACCGAGCTCAACAGACTGTTCTTCTCTTGGCAGCCAGCCTGGTGTTCCATGTGGAGTAGGGCTCCATGATGTTTGCCAGTGAGGAAGTGGGTAGAGTGGCATCTATGTTTACACAGGTGGCAGTAATGCCCACCTTACCCCTGTGCCCAGGCCCTCACAAGAGAGGAATACACCCCTCTCAAAATCTCACATAACCGCACCTTCGGTTTTGCTTGGGAATACCAGAAAAGGACATTTGGGGCAATAAATATGATCACCTACAGGGCTGGCATGTTATTGACTAAAATGCCCAAAGCTAATTGCACCAAATTAATACGCGTCATATTTGCACGGTATGTTGAACCTAATTTGCAGGTTGCCCATTTTAGCACAAGGCAGAGACACCCTGCAGCTCCTGCCTCCTGCACCACCGCCCTCCCAGCTGTTCCCGGGCCGGGCGGCGCAGTGCCGTCCGCAGAAACAGTGGTCGGGTCCTGAACGTGCCCACCCGAAGCTGGCAAGTCCGCCAGGGCCTTTTCCCTGCTGCAGAGGAGCCCGGTTCCTGCAGCGGCAGGGGCCTCGGGAGGTTTAATTAGGGAGGATTTGTGGGGCGGCTGGACGGCCTCAGCCTCAGGTGTGGAGAGCCAAATGCAATTAAGCGAGTGCAAAGGAACCACCATTGGACTAGTCTCCACCCTGGAGATGGACTTGCTTAAGCGCCGCCGTCATTTCTCTGTCTGGAGAGGGGAGGGGACAGGAAAGCCACGCTGGCCTCCTGGGACGCAGTGGAGATGAGCGGTCTAATGATGTGAAAAGTGAACCGTGGCTTTAGTCCAGTCGAAGCCTTACCCAGGCCAGGGGCCCTGGGTGAGGTTAAAAGGGTGAGACTGTGGTCCCTCCCTCCATGTGCTGCTAATGGCGTGGACCCACCCTTAGGCAATTGAGAAGAATTAAATGCCAGAGTCAGCTGTCCAGGCTGGAACGCCGGTGGTAGTTGGTAGGAAAGAGAGGGCAAAGGCGCCTGAGGAGGTGAGGCTCATGCTGGAGGCTGAGGGATGAGGAACATGGTTCTCATTGCCTGAGACTCGGGGAGCAAACGCTAGAGGAAAGCAAATGCAGACCTCGTGTGAAGCTCACAGAGGGGTTCAAACAAGACTTCAAAGCAATTTTGACCTTTTAGAGGCCATCTGGGAGGTGTCCTCAGACCCTGGGGACACGTGAGCACCCTCTTGCCAGGGACACCTCACAGGAAGTGCTGAAGAATCATCTCCCTAAAGAGAATCTATACTAATAAAAGGGTAATATGCTAATTAGACTGAACATCTTTCCCAATAAAGCCCTGTTGGCAGGGCCAGGGCAGAGGAGGTTAGAGGCAACCAGGCTGTCAGGGAAGAGCAGTTAGGGAGACCAAGCTGGCAGGAGAGAGCAGTTAGGGAGATTGGGCTGGCCGGCAGGTGAGCAGTTAGGAGCCAGAGGTCCTGAGGGGTCCCAGATTGGAGAGAGTGCAGGCCTAGCTGAGGGGACCCCCTTCCCGTGCACGAATTTCATGCACCGGGCCTCTAGTGGAACAATAGTTGGGGAGATTAAATGGACTACTGGGGGGTTGGGCTGGGTAGGAAGTGGGGCCAATACTGGGGCAGAGGGCGCGACGTGTCTGAGTTAGGACCCGCGTTCGAAGGGCTCAAGTGGAAGCTTGGTTTTCTAGTGAACTGGAGGCGGAGAAACAGTGACAGCATGAGGCTGTCACTGCGGTCGAGCTGCCCATGTGACAAGAGACTGCATGAGGGCACAGGAGGGGCTGACCCAGAGGGAGGGTGAGCCCAGGAAAGCACAAAGGCAGGGAGAGGTTTCGAAAAGGGAAGGTTCTTAGCTGTGCTGGGCGGGACCGAGAGCTGAGAAAATGCTGGCGGATCAAGAAGGGCTGTGAGATTGAAAGCAACTCACGGGTCTAAGCAGGCAGGGTCTGCGTTCAGAGGGGATAATAGACGAGAGCGCCATTTTCACGGTGGTTTAAAGGCGGAGAGAGGGTAAATACAGGACTGAGTTTCCTGAGCAGGCGGACGGGGTGAGGGTGGTTTCCTCCTTTTAAAAGGAGGAAACGTCTTTCCTAACGTCAGAGGGAAGAAAGAAAGAATGGGCGGCAGGGCAGGGGCGTAGGAGGAGGCACAGGGGTGGAGGGCAAAGGAGGTCACGCCTGTCCATCCCACCAGCCCCATGAGGTCGGCAAGGTCATCTTTCCGGGGGTCACGTGCGGATGGGAGCACAGCAAGAAGCCGGGTGTGCCAGGAATAAAAGGATCGCAGCAGAGAGATGAGTAAAGCTGGAATCTTGACCCTGTAACAGATTCCTGGGCTTTCGGCTTCTTCTTTTTCTTCCCGCGGTTCTTTGGGAGGAGAGGAGCAGGCGCAGGGGAGGGAGAGCTGCTAAATTTTTTTATTGAGTCGAGCAGCGATGGCCTTCCTAACCTTTGCCTGGTCCCGAGGCTGTCCAGCCTCCTGCAGAGACTCGCCCAGCCCAGCCTCTTCCTGCCAACCACCCAGTGAGGAGGTCCGTTCACCTGGCCTGCTGTGCGGGGCGCTCTCTCCTTTGCAAAGCTTGAGGCCATTGCCTCTTGGCCCGATTTGTCAATGGGTCCGTTCTAAGAGTATCCCATTTGCCCTCCACGGCTCTCCATGCACTTGCTCTCATTTTTCTCCCCTCCTCTATCTCGCGACAGCAGCTTAATAGCCTGCGAGAGGGTCAGGCCGGGAAGATGAATGCGGGCCTGCGGGGACTGCATCCTGCCTCTCCATTAGGGAGGCGATGGGAGGCGGGAGCAGGGGCCGGAGTAATCCGAGGAAACACAAACAGACGCAACAAGCAGCTTGCAGGGTAATCCAAACAGCATTTGCACTCGTGCTTGGAGTGTGCTGTGATGACTTGAGTGCCACCCGTTTGCTGGCCTAATTAGGTCTGATTTGGAGAACATGGGTTGCATTTCCCAGAGTAGACGAAGCAGCCGGGAGAAACCAGGGCGGGGAAAAGACTGTTTGCTGGGGGAAGCCACAGGCAAACAATCTCCAGGGGCGCACACAGCAGAATGGAGGGTCCAGAATGGCTGCCGCTATTTGAAGACGTGGCACATCAGGGCGGTCCAGATACTGGCGGGTCACCCAGATCACAGCTTCCTCATTGCCGTACTCCTCACACGTTGTGCAGGGACTCCTCCATGGCCAGCTTAACCAGGGAGAACACGGGGGAGAACCCCCTATAGGTAATGTCAGGACTGATCCAGTATGACATTCCCTGTCCCTACCTGTCCCTTGATGATGTGCCCCAGGTCCGTGAGCTGATGCCTCTGGATGTTCTTTGCCATGAAGATCCCAGAGGCAATTGCCCTACCCTCTCTCTTCCTCTCCCCCACCACTGGCTGATGCTTCCTTCTCACCTTTGGCATCAATTCATGGTTCAAATAGAGGATGGAGAGGAGGGCCCCTGAGGCAGAGACCATGGGACAGAAGGAAGTTCCCAGAAGACCTCTGGAAATTATTCCTTTGAGGAAACATGGGTGCTAGTCTCAGTTCCAACCTCAGTGCCCTATTTAATTGTGAGCTCCTCACCAAACCTTCTCAGATCTCCATGTTCCCCAGGAGGCCATTTTTCATGTCAGTCCCTCAGGAGTTCATGCAAAATCCATTTCCGGTCATCATGAAACCAAGGTGTGCTCCAAGCAGCGTATCCCCAACTTCTCCAAAACTTATTCCAGAGCTGGGCTATGTTTCTCAGTGTCCAGACAGGGATTTGTGGCAAATTTAGAGCCTTAGGACTGGTGTTTAAGATCCAGCACCTAGTGACTTATCTGTGACACCCGAAGATGTAACCTCTGCTCAGAGTTCTAGCATCATGGATTCGTTTTGCCTGGTTCATGTGATCAGAGTATTTGGCTTCCTTCACTCCACAGTATGTCAGTGCTGCCTACTCTTAAAAGCCAAACAACTATGTATTCCACCCCCTGTACTTGACACTCACCCTCAAGATGGGGGGAGTGGAGGGTCAGTAATAGGAACAAATATAAGAAAAAATATGGGTGTTTCAGATTGGTCCTGCCCTCCCACCTCAGGCCCATGGACATCAGGTCTGGTCCCCATCCTTTAAGCACGCGTGCTTCTTGAGAGTCCGGGCCGTCCTGTGCTGCCATGGGGGATCTGGGCCCCTTCCCCTGCCAGCCTCTCTCTGCTCCAGCTACGGGGACACTCATTTGTTATGTGTGGATTGCCAGGGAGTCCAAGCACATTCCAGACGAAATTGGCCAATTTAAGCTACAAATGAAAAGACAAATGAGTTGGAAATTGCACGGAACAAGCCAGGGCCTCATCAGCAGGTATCAGTCCTGACATGCTGAGCTGGGCGACCCATTTAGGCCTTTCCTGCAGCCGAGGTCAGAAAGGCTTTCCTGGGGGTGGGAACACAACCTCCCAACACCCAGCCAGGCAGAGGGGCAGCCCCAAAGGCTTTGAGGGGAAGCTAGCAAATGTAAGAGTGTGTGTGTGTGTGAAAGAGAGAGAGAGAGAGAGAGAGAGAGAAGGAGGGAATAGACAGAGGACACAGAGCAGACACAGAAAAACACTCTGAAAGTTGATGATGGACTATTGACCACTGAAAGAGCTCTGAGCCAGCTCTCTCTCCCTCACGTGGGGGACTGTGAAGCAGAAGTCCTGGGGGCTGGATTTGAAAGCAGTTCCAGGAGCATTTCAAGGATCCAGATCGTGGTGGGCCAGACAGGCTCACCCTCTCCCTCCTCATTTTCTGAGGAGAATTGCTCCGGCCAGGCCCCATGCTAGCTGCTCACAGGGAGAAGAGGCCCAGGAGACATCCTGCAGGGTATGGCTGCTCGTTAGGATGAGTGTGGCCCTCTCTCCAGGAGCTGTGCCTGCCCATTACCTCAGCCAGAATGTGCGCTGCACCATTGTGAATGTTGCTAAGCCGGACTGTCGCCAGGGAACCAGTTTCCATAGCGACAGAGGTACACTGGACCCTTGACATTCTCGAGGGATACATCATAGCCCTTCACGTGTCCATGGATTGGAGACACCATGTAATTTTCCTCATAAAATGCAGTAAAGTATGACTGAGAGAAGTAATGATGGCTAGCGAGGGCAGTCCCCTAACTCTCAGCTTGCCAGGAGCCTTCCCTCAATCGCTCCCACAGTGCTTGCAAGTCAGCACAGCACACCTTTTCACATCATGTTGTTGGCAGCGGTGAGGATGCCACCAAGTGTCTGGCCGGTGGGGTGGGACCAGACCTGGGTTCAACAATCTCAGTACTTGAGTTTTGGCTAAGAAAGAATTCAGAGCCAAGACTCAAACTTAAGAGAGCTTTTATTTAGAAAAATCACAGGCAGAAGAAGTCATTCATAGAAGTAATGGGCTTAGAAAACAAGTTATAGAGCCGAAACCGGTTTGGCTCAATGGATAGAGCATCAGCCTGCAGACTGAAGGGTCCCGTGTTCTATTTCAGTCAAGGGCATGTACCTTGGTTGTGGGCACATCCCTGGTAGGGGGTGTGCAAGAGGCAGCTGATTGATGATTCTCTCTCATCAATGTTTCTAACTCTCCATCCCTCTCTCTTCCTCTCTATAAAAAAAAATCAATAAAATATATTTTTTAAAAAAGAAGACAAGTTATAGAGACAAAAGAAGGGCCATTGGATCTTAGAAGTGAGGAAGGTACAGGTGACATCTGAGGGGAGGGGAGGGGGGGGGGGAAAGAGAGAAGGGGAAAGAAGAGGCACCAGCCTGCTCCCTGGGCTGGATCCTTCATCCTAAAGCTTTTAAGGCTGGAGATCTTATGGGAGGTCCCACGGGGAGGACCGCAATAGGATATTCATTAGCTTTCCAGGTGGGGCCTTCAGGTCTTGGTCTCCACTGATTGGTCGGCTCCAGGGCATGGGGTCATGAATCCATGCAGCTGGTCGTGAGGTCAGCCAAGGAGTCACTTACTGGTTTTGCTGCTTTTCTGGGCCTGGAGCTGAAATACAATGGAGGCCTAGACGTTATCTCTAGGGAGGAAAGGTCAAGAAGTCCAAACCCGCTGAAACCGGTTTGGCTCAGTGGATAGAGTGTCGGTCTGCGGACTGAAAGGTTCCGGGTTCAGTTCCGGTCAGGGGCATGTACCTTGGTTGCGGGCACATCCCCGGTAGGGGGTGTGCAGGAGGCAGCTGATGGATGTTTCTAGCTCTCTATCCCTCTCTCTTCTCTGTAAAAAATCAATAAAATATATTTTTTTTAAAAGTCCAAACCCCATGACCCATTGGGAGAGGAAAGGTTCCTCTGAGGGTGAGGTCCTTGTTTTCCCAGTTTTGCCCATTGCTAGGCACCTGGGGCTTCCTATCCTGGTGACCTCCTGTGCCTGGCCCATCGTCCTTGCTCTGCTCGTGTCTGCCTAACTGCTACCACAATATCAGGGTTGGTGGTTACAAGAATCCACCTTATGATAGACCTGAGAAGGCCAATGTCTGCCGCTTTTCAAACGACAGATAGTAAAGAGGGATTGTGACTAAGCTTGGTAGACTGAACACCTCCATGTTTCTCTCTGCTGCCACATTAACGCAAGAGGAAAGGAGCAAAAAAGGTAGAAGCCCACAAGGGCACGGGAGAGGAGACGGGCGTGTCAGTGGGAAGTTAAGAAGCGGACTGACGCAGCAGGACAGAGAGAGAAAAACCTGGAGACCCCCAAAGAGGAGCCAGTGAGGCACGGGCAGATTCCCACCGAGAGCCCTGGAAAGCTCAGAAACCGGTGCCATATGAAGACAGGGCACGGAGCGGGGCCCAAATCAGGAGCATGATACCCCAGCGTGGTTCCTCACCCCATTTCACCAGGAACTATCCCTGCTTTACACAAACCACATCCCTAGGAGAACTTGATTCACCAGAGGCTGAACCCAGAAAGTGCTGGCTTGGGGACATGGGGACAAGTGTGGGTGGGGATGAGGCCATATATTGAAAAATGGGGATTTGCTGAAAATTTACAAGCCAGATGGGAAAACTCCTTGCCATTTTCCTCCTGAGGGCTCTGAGTGGCTGGGCAAATGGTGGCATTTGGGTCACTCCACTGAAACTCCCCCCCTCACCCCCCCATGGCAAGACCCACCAGTTAGAAGCTCTGCCCGTGCACAGAGCTGCCAGGCAGCTTTGAGTGCCTAGCTCGTAGATATGAGCCATCAGCCAAGGATTCCTAGATTATTAAGGAAAGCCTCCAAAATAAAAAAGCATAAGCCTAAATAAATAGAAAACAGCTTGAAGAAAGCGAACACTATACAGGGCGTAAAAGAAAAACCACCTTCACCACCATGGTTTATATTCTCAGAGAGACAACAGATTGTCTTATTCCCACAGAACGAGAACAAGGGGCCTTTTTTAACAATTGAGGTATAATTCACATCATTAAAATTTAACCTTTTAAAATATACAGTTCAGTTGGGGGGAGGTGTTTTAAGTACATTTACAAGGTTGTGTAACCATCACCACAATCTAATTCTGAAACGTTTTCCTCTTCCCAAAACAAAATCTCAGGCCCATAAGCAGTCAGTCCCCATTCTTTCCTTCACCCCACCCCCCAGGCTTTGGCAGCCACTAATCTGCTTTCTGTCTCCCTACATTCGCCTATTCTGGCCATTTCCTAAGTAGAATCATACAATATGTGGCCTTTGTGTCCAGCTTATTTCACTTCACATGATGTTTGCAAGGTTCACCCGTGTTGTAGCACGTATCAGTACTTCATTTCTTTCTATGGAGGAATAATATTGCATATATATCTATTTCACATTTTATTTATCCATTTTATCAGTTGAGGGGCATTTGGGTGAAAAAAAAAATTTTTTTTTTTTTTAAGGAAAATGCAGAGAACAAGAGTGAGCTGTTAGAAATTGAAACTATATTTCGTTCCCTCAAATGAAAATGGTCACTTTCCAGATTGCAAGGATCCACTAGGTGGCCAGCACCATTAATGAAAAAAAGACTCTCACAAATTCACAACGTTTTTCAATTTCAAAATGTCAGGGATAAAGTGAAGAGTCTGCAGTATCTAGAAAGAAAAGGACAGGCTTAGAATAACAGCAGACTTCTCAACGGAACCCTGCAAGCAAGCAGATAGTGGAAAATGCTCCTCAAACACACAAGAGAACGTTATTTTCTTTTCTTATTTCTTTTTATATTTCAATTACAGCTGACATTCAATATTATATTAGTTTCAGGTGTCCAGCATAGTGATTAGACATTTATGACTTAAGAAGTGATTCCCCCTGTCAAGTCTAATACCCATCTGACATCATAGTTATTACAGTATTATTGACTACATTCCCTGTCCTGTACTTAGCATCCCTGTGACTATTTGTTACTGCCAATTTGTACTTTTTAATATCTTCACCTGTTTTACCCAATCCCCCAACCCCCGTTCCCGTTTGGCAACCTTCAGTTTGTTCTCGGCAACCTTCAGTTTGTTCTCGGCATCTATGAGTTTCTGTTTTGCTTGTTTATTTTGTTTTTTAGATTTTACATATAAATGAAATCTTGTTGAGGGAAAATAATTTTCTATTACCTGAAATTATATTTCCTGTCAATCTTATCAATTATGGAGATGGAATAAAGACATTTTCAAACATGTAAATTTTCCAGTAACATGCCTCTTTTTCAAAAGTAACTTATGGGTGTGGTCCACCAAAACAAGAAAGATTCAGACATGAGAAAGGGGAGAGAGACAAACAGGAAGAATAGGTATTACCATGGAAAAAAGCCTGGAAGGATATGCAGGAGTAACAGCAGTAAGCATTAGGGTAGAAAGGAGACGGTTTGCATTTGCTCCATGTGTGTTCCATGTTTTCTAACTTTTCAATAATACTACTTATCATTCCTAAATGACTCTTTCCTAGGGCAGCTGCGTCTTGTTCATCTTGCCAGTGCCTGGCAGAGAGCAGGCAGGAGTCAATGCTTCTGTGAATGTACAATATATAGAGAGTAAGGGAGGAGGAAAAAGGAAAAATGATAAATCCCTCCAAATGCAGACAATAAACAGAATAAGACCTGGAGTAGGGATGCAATGAGGGTTTTGCAGACTTGCTGGCTGGGAAATCAGGTCAGTTAGTGATCGAGGAAGTCAGTCAGCCCTGGGCATCCCTCAGGAGCCAGTTCCCCACCTGGGCCGGTGGAGCCAATCCTGGAGTCAATAATTCCTCAAACTCAGAGGGACTAGCAGTCGTGTAGCCAAGTGCTTTCATCTTGCAGATGAGAGGCAGAAGCTTAGAGTTTCAGTGTGTGCCCTGCACAAGTCACTTCCCTGCTCTGAGCCTCAGTTTCTTCCATTGAGAAACAAGGAAGCAAATGAGGTGGGTTGGCCCCAGGCAGTTTGGTTCAGTGGATAGAGAACATCAGCTCAAGGACTGAAGGGTCCTGGGTTCTATTCCGGTCAGGGGCATGTACCTTGGTTGTAGGCTTGATCTCTGGCCAGGTTGGGGCGCATGCCAGAGGCAACCAATCCATGTGTGTCTCTCACATTAATGTTTCTCTCTTGGTGTCTCCCTCCCTCTCTTCCAGTCTCAAAATCAATGGAAACACCCTTAGGTAATGATTAACAAAAATAAAAAAAAATTTTAAATGGTGCCTTCCACCTCTGATCTTCTAGGGATCCACAACATCCCAAGAGAGTGAGGATCAGCTCACCTGTCTTAGGTGTGGAGACTGCCCCAGGCACAGACCCTCAGGTGAGGGCAGAGGGTGGGATGAAGGCTTCACTCCCAGCCAGCTCTCTCCATCAGTGGAGGCAGCTTCTACTGTGGGTACAGGTCCAGGACAGCCTTGGGCCAGCTCGTATTTTTTCCAGGAGCAAACGTGGCCCCAGCCGCCTACATCAGAACCACCTGCTTGGAAGCTGGCTCCACCCCAGGCCTGCAGGCCAGGCCAGAGGAGCAGGCCGGTGCCTGCGTGGTGACACAGGTGATTTCGGCTCGCTCTGGTTTGCCAAACGTCGGCTTAAGGGGACTGGCATCCGGGAGAGGAGGTTCAGTGCTCATAATTGAAATAGCTACCATTTATCCAGTACCTGCTCCACGTGGGGCACTTTTTGACATCTCTAATCTCTACAACAACGACCCTGCAAAGTAGGTATTATCACTCTAATTGTCCAGAAGAGAAAACTGAGACCCAGAGCAATTAACTTGCCAGGCATCACACAGCTAACGAGACAAGAGCCAGAGAGGTAACTCAGGTCCTTCTTTGCTCTTCCCAGTCACAAATCCTTGCTCTGGGGCGAACCAGCTGCTTCCTGCCTGCCTGGCCTCAAGATTCCCCAGCGGAACTGGGAGAGGGATGGTTCCGGTGAAGGTGGGGTGGCCCTGAGGAGGGTGGGTGGGGCCCTCTGCCTCTCAGGCATCCTTCCGGCTCAAAGGTGCTGTTCTGACTGGGCAGAAGCCTGCCACCTTGGCTTCCCTCCCTCCCAGCCTCCCACTGTCTCACTAACTTAAGATGCACCAACATCCCCAAGGAGATGATGCAGCAGCAGCGCCTGGTACCCTGACACCAGGGAGACACCTGGGCCGCGGGGGAGGCCCGGGGCGGGGCAGTGCAGGGGGGAAAGGAAATAGCCTTGGGGTGGGACAGTGAAGGCAGCAGTCATTCTAAAGCCCCTCGGCTGGAGGGAGGGCCCAGAGGATTCCAGATAGGAGAGCCCTCCCCCAGCCCCACACCTCAGCTAGAACTGCCCAGTCCCCTTTCTAACTTTTCTGTGTGAGGTTCCCAGCAGCCCTGTCACCTGCTCCTGCATCGGACAGCCTTCCTTCCGGGGGGGGGGGCTGGCTGGGGCATCTCGCCAGAAAGCCCCACCCCAGAGCTTTTCCTGTCCCCTCTGCCTTACAGGGACCAACCACGTGGTCACCCAAGACTGAGGGGTTTGGGGGAGACTCAGGATTGAAGTCTCAAGGTGGGAAGGAGGGGTGATTGGTCACCCTGCTCTGCCTCCTGGTCATTCAGGTCTCGGTCCTCAGAGGCCTTCTAGGCCACCCAGAGTAAAGCAGCACCAGCCACACTATCCTGTCCCCTACTCACCCCCCCACCCACCCCCACCCCCCCGAGCTCCTGAGCTCCTTTCCGATCGCTGCTGTACCACACATATTCTGTGGGTCAAAAACCTACCTGGGCTGGCTCAGTTCTCTGCTCTAGGTTTCAAAAGGCCAAAATCAAGGAGTCAGCTCCTAAGGCACTGGGGAGAACAGCCTCCAAGCTCCTCCGGGTGCCTGGGAGCCTGGTCCTGTGGGTGTAGGACTGAGGTCCGTTTCCTTGCTGGCTGGCGGCTCCAGAGGCCTCTCCAATCCTTGTGCACAACCCCCTGCGGCTCAGAGCCAGGGCAGGACACCAAGACCCCTCCCGCTTGGCTCCCGCTTCTGCTTCCTGCTGGAGAAAGCGCTCGGCTATGAAGGCAATGGTGCTTAGATTTGTCCCGCCCAGATCCTCCAGGACACGCCCTGATCTTAAAGTCCACGGCCTTAATTGCATCTTCACTGTCTCTTTTGCCATGAAAGGCAACAGGTTCAACAGGTGCTAGGGGTTAGGGTGTGGACAGCTTTAAGGGCCATTCTACTTACCATGTTCCTTCCTGGCCCTGGTCACCATCTGATATCTTTTTTAAAAAATATTATTTTATTGATATTTTACAGAGAGGAAGGGAGAGAGATAGCTAGAAATGTCGATAAGCGAGAAACATCAACCAGCTGCCTCTTGCACACCCCTTACTGGGGATGTGCCCGCAACCAATGTACATGCCCTTGACCGGAATCGAACCTGGGACCCTTCAGTCCGCAGACCGATGCTCTACCACTGAGCCACACCGGTTTCTGCACCATCTTATCTACTGTTTATTCTCCATCCTTCCTCCCCTCTGTAAGCTTCACAGGAGACGAGGTAGTGTGTGTGTTGCACGTGGCACACAGTAGGCACTGGTGTTGGTGAATGAGTGAATGGGTGAATGTTGCAATGACTCTAAGATGCTCTGTGGAAATGGGAACTTCTGGCAAGTCCACGGAGGCTTCCTGAAGCCCACCCCTCAGCGGGGCAGGTGAGAGGCCGTCAGGCAGGGACACCTGCAGGCTAGAGCGCCCCCTCCTGGCAGCCTCACTGCTGCTTCTGACCAACTGCACCTTCTGACCAGCTGCCTCCTAGCCCTGCCTCTCTGCCAGTGCCTCCTCCCACCCAGGACCCCAGACCCTCAGTCTCTCCCTGTCCGAGGCCCCCAGAGGACAGGAGCCTGCGGCCGGGTGGCCGGCCGGAGGGGTGCCGAAGAGGTGGAGGGCCAGCCCGGGAGAAGGCAGAGCTGCCTTCTTGCCAAAGCCAATCCACCTGGGACTTGAAACAATTAATTTCCCCAATCTGCAAAGCGCTCAGCTTCTGAGGGAAAACAATTAGCCCACTGCAAATTGTAATTGTCATCTCACTCCCGGTTCTAATTTGGACTAATGAGGGCTAAGTGACTCCGGCTCCCTCTTCCTCCTCCCGCTGCCCCGTGGCCTCGGCCCCCACCTGCCCGGAGGCAGGTAGCCCGTGGCTGCCCACCTTCCCCCAGGAGCTGAGGGCCATGTCCAAGCTGGCAGGGGGCTGGGTGGAACAGGGGCGACGGAGGCCTGCTGTGTACAGGGCTCCCCGGCATCAGCGGTCACTGAATGGAACTGACTGTGGGCTCGCTCCTCCGTCACAGCCAGTTACCTCCGGCTGCGCGGTCTCTGCGGACCCAGCTTCCGGGAGTGTCCGTCTGCCTCCCCGGGACCCGGTGCCTCGGCCTGGCCTCGGCTCCCCCCACCTCCCACAGTGCTCTGCAGCGGGGAGGGGCTGCATGCCCGCCCCATGCCGGTCACGGGGGGCCGTGTTGGGATTGGGCTCAGGTCATCCCGCCTACCCCCAGCTCCTACTAAACAAACCGAGGCCTGGAGAGGCCAGGGACTTGCTCGGGGTCACACAAAGGTCAGGCTCCGCAGGACACGCAGCCCATCCTGCTTCCCCATTGTCGCTTCGTGTCCCTTCTCTCCGGGGACACTTCTTCCCTCGCTTGCCCATGGCTTGCACCCAGCACGATGCCCGGTGCACTCACTGATGCAAGAGAGAAGGAGGCCGAGTCCTGAGTCCCAGTCCCTCCCTGTTCCTCTACCGCACCACCCCCCTCACAGCCCCATTTCCAGTTGGTTCGGTTTCACTCATTCGTTTGCACTTCAATCGTGGGTTCGCCCCAGCAGCTGTGTGCTGGGGACCGTGCAGGGTGCTGGGGCGCAGAGATGAGACCAGCCCTGTCCTCGAGGACCCCACAGCCTGGTGGTTTCCACGTGCGAAGCTTTTCAGCTCTGGGTCCCCAGTTGGAGCAGTTGCATTTGGGGTCAGGACTCTGAGCTCTTGTCCTGGCTTTGCCATGGGTTCGCTCTGGGGCCTTCCTCAAACCCCTTCGCCGATCAGAATTTCTTTGGAGAGCCAAATTTTTTAAACTTAAGCTTCTTCTAACACCACTTCTTCAAAATAGACTTGGCCAGGCCATGGTATTTTGTGGAAAAGCCACTCTCAAGGGGCCAAAGAGCCGCATGTGGCTGCCGACCACGGGTTTAGCGTCATGTTTCTGGGTCTCGCCTCCGGAGAGTTGGGTTCCAGAAGTCTGGAGTGGAGCGTAGGCAACTTCCCGATGAACAAGCTCCCTGGCTGGTGATTGTGTTTGTAGGGAGCCACGGACCACCCCCCTGAAACCGTGCTTGCTCCAGATCTGCCACGAAAGCTCTTGTGTCCTGATGTGTCAGGGCTTGGCATGTCGGGTCAGGGAGAAACGCCGGCAGCCCTCTCCTGGCCTCGGTCAGAGGCCCGGAGGACTGGCTGGCCCTAGGTCTTTAGGTTACTACCAGCATCCTCTTCCTGCCTTAGGCTCCAGGTGATGCTGTCCGCCATCCTCCTGGCGCTGGCCTGAGAAGGGGGGCCTCGGGAGAGGAGCTGGGAATGGGGAACAAGTTCCATAGGAGAGATGTCCACTTCCCGGGGGTTAGGCACTGCGCATGCTCCTCGCCAGAGGTTTGAAGGTCTCCTCCACTTTCTCCGGATACGATTTATGATCAAGCGCTTTCCTCGCCTAGGCTCACTCAGCTGCTCACGGCCTGGGTTTCCGACCCTAATGGCAGCGGGGTCTGTGCCATAAGGAGGGCGGGAGAGCCGATGGTGCCCCCTCTCTGTTCAGGCCAATGTTGCTATAGTTCTTACCCCTCGCCATAATTCAGGTGAGGAAAGCCAGGCCCACCGAAGTTAGGGAATTCAGAGTAAGGAGTCATCTGACCCAATCCCTTCGTTTTATAGTTGAGAGAATAGATATCTACAAAGAGGCAATAGTTTCCCCGATTCTCACAGAGGGCCCGTAGAACAGCTAAGCACGAAGCTAGTTAGTGCTGAGGTCAGCAATGGCTCCCAGGAATGAGGGGAGGAAGGGGACTGACTGACAGTCCCTGATCGTCCATGTGCCGGTATCATGCCAGGTATTTTCCATGCATCATTTTTTTTTCAGACCTCACAACAATCTCACAAGAACACACCGTATTTTCACATTAAAAAAAAAAAAATATTTTCGAGAGAGGAAAAGAGAGAGAAACATCAGTGTGAGAAACATCCATCAGTTGCCTCCTCTATAGCACCCCGACTGGAGATCAAACCTAGAACCTGGGTATGTGTCCTGACCGGGAATTGAACCCACCACCCTTTGGTGCCCAGGACGATGCTCTGGCCAACTGAGCCACCCAACCAGGACCATATTTCCACATTTGAAATGACGAGAAAGTAGAGGCTCGGAGAGCTTAAGTGACTCAATGAAGAGTCCTTGAGTAAGTGGTGGAGCTGGGACTCCAACCTCCCTCTTTCTGATCCATAGTCTCTATACTAACACTGTGCAGTAGGAACGTAATGCAAATCGCATAGGTGATATCAATATTTCAACAGTCACATGTAAAAAGTAAAAAGGGTGAAATGAATAGCGTTATTTAACCCAATCTGTCCAGAACATTATCTTTTCAAATGTGATCAGCATAACGGAGTTATCGGCAAGATGCTTTGCGTTCCTTTTCCATATCGAGTCTTCCCCAGCTGGTGTGCGTTTACGTTACAGCTCATCTCTGCATGGACGGGCCACGTTCCAAATGCTCCCGAGCCACCTCAGGGCCTCCACACCGGACGGCACAGGCCTTCCTTCTCGCTGTGGCTCATTCCGCTGAGTCACTCTGTGAGAGCCACCGCACCTGGCGTCTGCTGCCCCCGACACTGCAGTCATTAACCTCGTTATTAATAACAGGAAAGGGGCAGAGGGAAGACCAGATATTAGAAGCAGGTCATTTGGGCAGCTTTGCCAGGAATCTACACCTCTGTCCACGTTGGCCCAGTGGCTGGGGGTGGACATGTGTGGACTCCAGATGGGATGAGCTCATTGGCCCTAAAACGTCACCCACCTGCTCATCTAGCCTGGACTAGACATAGGGGTCCAACAAAGGGGAGGTAAACGCATGTCCGGGAAGATTGGGGTGACATAGGGAAGGTGCTTGCTGTCAGTCACCCCTGAGAGCAAAGGTCATTGGGCGGAATGGGTGTGGCCACTGCAAAGGCAAGAAATTTGGGATGTGCAACCCCCTGAACACAGGAGCGCACTCGCTTGCTCTTGCTGCTCTTGGGACTCGGGATTTGTGTGATTCTGGGCTTGTGGCGCTCTCCTGTGTTCGCCCATGTGGCCACGGCCGTGTGACCCCCCACACAATGGGCTGTGACTGCTCTGATGCTGTGCTGGACCCAAATGCAACACGGAAAGGAGCTCTGGACCCGGCTTTGCTTCTCACGGTACTGACCCCCCAGCCGCACCTCCTGGGTGACTGGACTAAGGGATGTGGGACTTTGGAAACCCAGGGGTATCATTCCGCACAAATAAAAACCCCTCATTCTCCCACGTGAGTCTCAGGAAATTCTTATCCGAAGGACGCCACTCCAGCACCCGTGGGGAAAAGGACCCACCGCTTTGTCCCATATCACCCTGACTTTCTACTGCTGTGGGGAGCCCTCCCTTCCCTCTCACTGGCCGGTCTTCCAGCACACCTCTCTCTCCTCCCTTCCCCCCACCCCCCCCTGCAGAAGGCCTTGTTGTCAGACAAGACCCCTTTAAACAGGTGAGACAAAGGTGACGAATGTTCCTCGTTTACATTCGGAGTCTGTCTGGCTCTTTGGCCCTGTTGAGCGGCACCGCTATCAAAACATCTCGCTTGGAAATGTCACAGCGGCTTCTGATAAGTCATCTGTCACCCTGCTGGTGGCTTCGGAGGGGTCGCAGGGCGGTGGCTCCTCATACACCGTGCAACGCGTCCGGAGGGTTTTACTCCTGCAATGGGGCATGGCACCTCCCCTGAGGGAGAGGAACTATGAACCCGGCCGGGCGCGACTCCTCGAGGCCTTTCCCCCTTAACCTTCCAACCTCTCCTTTGTCTCCCTGCTCCTTCCCCACGTGGAGCCAGAGTCTCCTCACTGCAGGCCACCCGCGGGCACCGCCTCCCCCACTCCTGCAGGAGCAGGCCCGCCCCCCTCACCCCCTCACTGCAGGGCACGGGGAAGATGTGAAAGTTGCCGCAGATACCCCCTGGGAATAGAGTGCTGCCAGAGGCCCAGGATTCTCACCTGGGGCAGGAACAGCTCCCGTGGGGGAAGTCCCACCTTCTTCCCAGCCATCATTCCTTTCTGGATGTGATTGCCGGTCCTCCCCTCTCCCCATCCTCTGTGCTGCCGGCTGCTCTCCCTGGGGGGCTGTACTGCAGGTGCCTGCCATCCCTGTTTCCTCTCAATTTCAACAGAAACAGAAGTAGTTTTTTTTTGGAAAGGAACATTCACTAAAAAAACTAAAGAAAAACAATAATGCATCAAAAAAGCATAGAAATAAGTCCCAGGTTTTTTTCAGGTCACATATTTCTGATCAGAAATAAAGGCACTCAAGTCCCTGATGAGATGGGCTGGCCCAGTCCCAGCAGCCTGGCCCCCATTCTGTCTGAAGTCCGTCCCCCTTCCCCTCCTCCTCCCCCCACTCCTCCCACCATGGAGGGCTTCCTCCTCCCCTCCCCTCACTTTTCCCATCTTCCTCCTCACCCCTTTGGGGTCGAGGCTTTGGCCAAGTGATGCAAGTAAAAACATGGTTGGATAGAAACAGGGGCGGCTACAGGCCCCGGGTGGCTAGCGGAGCTAGAGGAAGAACTTGCTCGGCTGAAATAGCCATTCCTCAGTGGGGTGCCTGCTCAGAGGGTTGCCTGGTAAACACAACCGAAACCCCAGGGCGCCATCCAGACAGGCTGGAGGAAAGCCATCTTGGCAACTGATTCAACTGATCCATCCATTCTGTTTTCATTGTCAGTGAAGGAAATCTCTCCCCCCCCCCTCCCTTTCTCTCTCTCTCTCTCTCTCTCTCTCTCTCTCTCACACACACACACACACACACACACACACACATTTTCCCTGTGAGCCTTGCCCCATTCCTGTCTCTGTGGTGCTGTGCTGTGATTTCTACGAAGGCAGCGTCTTGTAAACCGGGGGTGGGGGTCGTGTGGCCTGCAGGCCGCAAAACCATTGGGTCTGGCCCTGCCAAGCCATTCGGGGTGTGATACTTCAATGTTTGACCACACGGAGCAGGCTAATCTTTAAGCTGGTAATTTTGTACAGCTCACACATAGTGTTATAAATATCCGAGTGGCGTTGGCAGAAACAAAGTTCCCCACCCCGTAAAGAAAAAAGGAAACTCAATCCAGAGCGGGGCCGACCTGGCTCCGATGTCGAGCTCTGCACCTTCTCCCATGGCTGTGGGCAGGTCAGTCCTCTCGGAGGGAGCTCGGTGTCCTCATCTATAAAATGAGATTCGGGTGCCAGTCCCACTGAGCGAGACCCAACACGGCCAGCTACCATTGTTAGCTCCCTTCCTCACCCCTCCCCATCCTCTCCCTCTCCCTCCCTGTGCAGGTGCAAAAGGCAGGGATGGTTCTAGGTGCCCGGTAAGCCCTCTGTCTGCCTTGGCTCCGTGGCTGGGAGTGGACATGTGTGGACTCTAGATGGGATGAGCGCATTAGCCCTTGAACGTCCCCCACCTGCTCAGCCAGCCTAGACAGGGTTAGACCAGCTCCAGCAGGACCCAAGTTAGCCACCCGTGACAGGGGACTGCCGCCTTTACAAGAAGCCTTCTGTTAAAGGGACCCCACTGCCAGCCATGGGCAACCCCACCATTTGTCCTCCTACCCCGACCTTCATGTACTAAGCACCCACCCACCATGTGCCAGGCCCCTTGGCGGAGCAGGCTCGGCCCCTGCTTGAGAAGCTCAGTCTAGGGAGGCAGACGGCTCCTGCTAAACTAGGGTAGGTGCTGCGGGCACAGGAGGCAGGCAGGGTGTCACCAAGGAGATGAGAACGGAGCTGACACTTGGAGGATAATTAAAGGCTCTCAACTTGGAGAATGGGAGAAAAGGAACTAGCAACCAGCTCAAAGGCCTGCAAAGTGCACCGAGAGCAGCCAGCTCCTCACAGGTCAGGGAAGGGAGAGGAGGCGAGGCCGGGAGAGTGGGCAGGGTGGGGTGGGAGCAGCTGAGGGGCCTGCTCTCTGATCAAGGTGAGCCAGTGATCTCTCTCATCAGAGAGAGACTGAGTGGAGGCGGCAGGAGACGGAGGAGCGCTCTGACGGGAACGGTGGGGTGTCAGGGAAGAGCAGTGTAAGGGGAGCTTCTAGGAGGAGGGGGGCCTGGGTGAGCCAGGGGGACGGGGAGATTTCGGTCATCGGTGTAGGGGGAATGGCTTCTGGCTGCATCCACATCTCACCAAGCAGCCTCTTCTCTGGGACTGCAGGGGTGCAGCTCAGCGCTAGAGGGGTACCCGCCCCACCCCATCCTGCTGGAGCGAGAACTCACTCACTGAGCTCCTGCTGTGTGCGGGCCCACGTCAGTCTCTCAGCAGGACCTTGCTTAATCATCCATAACCCTGGGAGGAAGTCCCGTGCTGCAGATAGAGTAACTGACACGCAGAGAAGGGGAGTCATTTGTTTAGGGTCACACAGCTGGTAAGAGACAGAAGCTGGACTCGAACCGGGGTCTTCCATAATCTAAAGGCCTTTCCTTCCACGCTGCCCTGCGGAGCATTTAGTTCCGGCTTCCTGAGCCTGGTCTCCGTCTAGCCCCCAGGCTTCTGGGGGGATTTAGATGACATTGACGCCGCCTTCATCGTCAGAAGGCTGTCCCGAGATGACAGGAAACAGTAGGTACGGAGCTGTCACATGGGGAAGGTGAGGTGCTGAGGAAGGCACTTCATCGCCGCCGCTGTAACGGAGGCAGCCACAGCCCTGCCTGTGCTACTCTGCTTCCGTGTCCCCAAACCCACCCTACGCCCCCTCTTCAAGCAGGCAGAGTCCGGTCCCCAAAACCCACCACCGGCTTCCGAAAGGGAGTCCCCTTTATGGAAGGCGACAACCCAGCGTGTTCAGAACAGTCATTGGCGCCATTGGAATTTGATGCAAGCTTTGGGCCTTCTCCCCAGAAAAACTCACCCGCGTGACACACGCACCCTCACAAACGTGTCTGCGTACAGCTGCGCTTGTTCCCAGACTCATCACTGCACCCGCAGGGGTAAGTAGGCTTTCTCTTGGACATGCTGGGGGAATGTGCTTAGGATGGGCCAGTCCTGGCGGAGCGCCCCCTCTCCCCCTTGTCCTACAGCTTTGGGAGAAAGCAGAGGACTAGAACTCACACCCAGTCATTGCTTTTCAGGTGTGCAGGGGGAAAGTTGAAGCCACCGGCCACAAGAGAGTCTTGGCTTGTCTGTCCATGTAAATTGCTTACGGCCCTTCATGCCAGGTGTGGGCGGGCTGCCGGACAGTGGGGAGGGGGCTCTGTCTGAAGATCGGTCCCTCTTCGCGCCACCCGGGATGCTGGCTCTCAGAACCCGGGATGCTCCCCTTACACTGAGTTCTCTGTCTGCCCCAGGTGGGAAGCACGTGCGGTCCTAATAGAGTTGCCTTGTTTAAATTGGAACCGTGGTGTGCAATCCGCTGTCCTCTGCAGGGACCAGGCCTGGGCACACGTGGCCCCACATGCTGCAGAGCAGGGCGTTCTCCCCGAGGCAGGGCTGGCTGGCTGGGGAGCCCCGGGGTTGAGGGGCAAAGGCAGCTGACACCTCCCTTCCTTCCTCCCTCCCTCCCTTACGCTGCTGCTCGTGGGCCCAGAGGAGAGGACCCAAGCCAGCTGCCCAGCTCTGCCACGGGCACCCGAAGGGCAGCTCCTGGCACAGGTGGTCTGGAGTGTGCACCTGCATTTGCCTCCCGGCGGCAGGAGACAGAAAATCGGGCAGGTCCTCAGGCTCCCCAGGGCTGTGGCCATAAAGCCAGCAGGTTCGCTGCGTACCCAGCGTTTGGAGGTCTGGGGACAGAGGCGCTGGGGAAATATCAGCCACAGCCCTGTTAATTACTGCTGTTTTTATCCTTATTGCCGAGGAGAATGTTCCCCTGTTAGTTCCCTGGAAAACAAGCTGGCACCACCCAGGCCCAATGCCCAGGAGAACAAGCACTGGCAGAGAACAGTCTCCCAGTTCGCTCCCCTCCAAGCTGGTTCACGTGGCCGGGCACGGCGCCTCTGTGCCAGCCACGTCGTCCAACACACACACACACACACACACACACACACGCACGCACGCACGCACGCACGCACATGCACAGATACACACATTCACACTTGCTCATGCACAGATACACATATGCCACACACACATACACACACACAGATGTATACACATGCTATACATGCACACACACACAGATGTATACACATGCTATACATGCACACACACAGATGTATACACATGCTATACATGCACACACAGAGATGTATACACATGCTATACATGCACACACATGCATGCTCCCAGAGACAGACAGAGAGAGAATGGGATTGGAGAGAGAGAGAGAGAGAGAGAGAGAGAGAGAGAGAGAGAGAGAGAGAGAGAGGGAATGGGAATGGAGAGAGGCGGGGGGGTGGGGGGGGATGGGATTGTTGCCCCTCACTAGCTGTCTGACCTTGGGCATGAGGCTTACCTTCTTTTACCCCCAGTTTCCTCATCTGCACAGTGGGGGTAATCTGAGTTGTTATGAGGATGAAAAGAGATAGTGGGTGGCAAGCCCCGGCAGAGAATAAGCCCCTAATGAAATCAGCTATCTTTTGCATCCATTTTAGCTATACAAGGCATAGGTCATTGCCCCCATTTCATTTATTTTTATTTGTTTATTCAGTCGACAGCCCCGTTTTAGAACTGAGGGGGCTGAGCCCAAGAGGCGGGTCCCCAGCACTGGTCTGGGGGACGGGCACTCTGTCTTCCTCATGCGAGGCCGTGGACCAGGCAGTGTGAGGCTCAGTGTTTGCAGAGTGGCCCCTGCTGGCCCCGCTCCAAGCCTGGCCTCTCCCCCCAGCCAGGCTGACCCGGGAGACAGGAGGCCCTGCTGGGCCAGGAGCGGACTGCAGCCCTGGAGGACAGCGGCCTCTCCACAGAGGGGGGTCACTGGGGGTTCCCCGCACTTGCGCACAAAGGAGGGCTCCCCAAGGCAGGAGCTGAGTCTCAGGGGCCCGCCAGAGGGTAGGAGCCCGGGGTGCCTCCCATAGCCCGGCTCCATCGAGGGCAGGTTAGGTGCCAGGTGATTTCTTGGCCAGTCATGCCTTTTGGTTTCACCCTCTCTCTTACCCCGGAAGTTCTCCCCCGCCCCCAGCCACGGTGTCATAAGGCATGTCGTCTGGTTTCCTGGCCCTGGTCCTCAGAGGAGATGGACTTGGCTTCTGTACCCCCCCCCCCAGACACTCTTCCTGTGATGGCCAGGAACAGAGGCTGGGCCCTCTGCGTGTGCTGGCCAGTCCCTGGGGCCTGGGTGTGACCTTTCACACGCACATTCTAAGCTGGGGGGTGGGTAGAAATGAGTCCCAGAGAGCCCCACTCCCCCAACCCCCAACTCTTCCCACCCACACCCCCCACCTCATGCAGGAATGTTTGCCTGGCTGTGGCTAGAATGGAAGCCATTCTCAGGGTGAGATAAGAGGTCAGCAGCCGTGGGAGGTGGCAGGAGCTGGTTTGAACCATGCCTCTGCCACAGACCCCTTCCACGGTCTGGGGAGGTCCCTGAAAGCCTCGGTGTCCTGGTCTGTGATGGGAAGGCCCCATTCCCATTCCACGGGGGCAGAGGATTCAACGAGGTCAGGCGCGGGAAGGCTGCGCTTGGTGCCGACATCCAGCCTGCCGCTGTGGATGCTGAAGCGAGGGTTGGAGGCCTGGCCGGGATAATAACTCTGTGAACCGTTACACGTGGGATCAATGCTGGTGATTATATCCCCAGACTGCTGTCTGCAGACAAGGCCGAGGCCCAATGCTTGGGCCGGGCGGGGGCGGCAGGGAGGGGGGTGGAGACAGGCACTCCCATTTGGGGCCCTCCACACTGAGGGAATGCTTTCCTGGAGCAGGAGAGAGGCCAGGAAAAGTGGAGAAGAGAAGAGAAGAGAAGAGAAGAGAAGAGAAGAGAAGAGAAGACCCCAGCAGTTTCTCCTCCATGCTCCCCGCTCCCGGCTCCTTCAGGAACTGAGCTGCATAATACAATGGGATTTAATAAAATGCCTTTAACTCCCAAAGTTTGTCTGCTGCCAGCTCCTTAATTAAATTGCCCGATGCCGCTCTGCGAAGGCAGCACAAGCCCCTGTGTTTAAGGAGCATGGTGTTGCCATGGCACCCCCGACAGACAGGGCCGGCGGCTGTGGAGGAGCATACAGATGAGGCGTGGGGGTGGCCCCTGCCCACAGTGTCCACCCCAAAGCCTGCGTGTCCACACACACACACACACACACACTCACACACACACTCAGTCAGGCTCTGGTCTGGCTGTCCTGGGAAAGGGTTTATCGTCGCTAAGAATGCTGAGCCTGGACTTTGGGAAGGGAGATTCGGGATGGCAATGGGGGCATTTGAGCAAAGCAGAGCTGGCCCGCTGGGGTGGCTGTGGCAGGCCCCAGGCCCAGCGCTGGGCACTCAGGACAGCCCTGGGGGACAGGGGGGCAGCGGTGTGTCCCAGGGGAACCTCACAAATACACTTCCTCTGCGTGCCTCCCCTGGAGAAGCGGGGGAGGCCCTGGGCCAGCTGACTGGCCTAATGGAAGGAGTGCGTGCTCTCTCACGTGGAGGGTGGAGGATAGGGGATCGCGCTTCTTTCTGGGTTTTTCCTTCAGCTGCGGCAGCTCTCAGTCCAGGCTTCCCATTAAAACCAGTTGGGGAATCTTTTCACCAACATTTTGTGAAAACTTTCAAAAATACAGCAAAGTTGGAAGAATTTTCCGGTGAGCAACGATAGCCCCACCACCTACCAGGCCCAACCATTAACCTTCGCCTAGGCTTGCTTTATCACGGCGCTCCATCTGTCCCTCAGTCCTTCTTATTTTGGGTGCATTTCCCAGTGAATTGCAGACATCAGTCCACGTCATTATTCTAAATTCTTCAGTGTGCACAACTATGGACTTTTGTTTTACAGGGTGTTTGTTTTCTTGTTTTGACATTAAATCTGCACACAAAGAAATCCTGGCGAGTTCTGTGTGTGTTTTAAATGCCAAGTCCCCAGAGATTGACTTGATTGGTCTGGAGAGGGACATGGGGCAGCGATTCTTGTTTTTATTATCCCCCAGCACAGTGGTCGGCAAACCGCGGCTCGCAAGACACATGCGGCTCGTTGGCCCCTTGAGTTTTCAGCAAAGGCCAGCTTAGGAGTACCCTAATTAAGTTAATAACAATGTCCCTACCTATATAGTTTACGTTTAAAAAATTTGGCTCTCAAAAGAAATTCCAATCGTTGTACTGCTGATATTCAGCTCTGTTGACTAATGAGTTTGCCGACCACTGGCCCAACAGAAGGTGGAACGCCCCTGACCACGCCCTTTAAGCCCCACCCCCTCCCTCCACATGCTCCCCAGGAATGCCGTCCACCTCTGAGTTCATTCCTTGTTTATTTACGGTGGGCCAGGCACATCCACTGTTCTCGTGTTAGCGCTATAGAGGGTGTCCTTGGGTCGTGTCTGTTTCTCAATGGCAGACACCATATCCGGTTGAGATGCTGTGCATGTCGCAGCAATGAAGCCACATACACTTTATTTTGCTTATCGGGTGCTTGCCATGACTCGGACTGTGGAGCGGGTGGAAAGACAGTGATGCTGGTGGAGGGTATTCCGAGCGATAGGATGGCAGCGCGCACAGGGTCCTGGTGGTCCCAGCTGAGGGCAGCGGCAACCGTGGGTCTGGTGCTACTGATAGAGGTGATGGGCTGCAGGTGGGGTCCCCGGGTGATGATCATGGTGACACTGCTGATGCCACCCTCTGAGGGTGATGTGCAGACAGATGCTTATTCACCCACTGACACCTCCTGGGGAGATGCTGGTTGTCACATAAACAAGAGGTTTGGTCCCCACTGGAGAACCCCACGGTTGCAAGGCGCAGCTCCTTCCGAAAGGCTGAGGCCACCCGAGAGCCTTCACCCCCGGAGCCCGGAAGAGGCCGGACTGCATGCTGCCGCCCACGGTCAGCCGCCTTGGTCCACTGCCAGGCCCGGCCCCAGGAGTCAGTGTGAGAGGGTCATTGGGAAGGTTAGTTTGAGATGAGCAGACCGGGGAGCCAGCTGGACTTGGGATGCCAGCCGCCTCATGATCGATAGAGATCTTATTTGCTGCCTGTGTGGTTTCCTGTCCTTCCATACCGGTACACTCTTGAGAGATGACAGAGGGCAAGCAGCCCCTCCCTGAACCCAGGCAACAGGGGACAGAGGGATGCAAAGCCAGTGCTTAGTGGCGTCCCTCTGAATGGTTCTCGACTATGGGGCTAAGGAGAGAGGTTGAAGGATGAGGTCGGCTGCTAAGACTTTTATATTTTTATTGTCTATAAATAAGCCCAGAGGTCAATGCTGAAAAATACCTTTAAATATCCTTGCCCAGCTAGAACCAGTTTGGCTCAGTGGATAGAGCGTCAGTCTGGGGACTGAAGGGCCCCAGGTTCGATTCTGGTCAAGGGCATGTTCCTTGGTTGTAGGCACATCCCCGGTGGGGGGTGCGCAGGAGGCAGCTGATCGATGTCTCTCTCTCATCGGTGTTTCTAACTCTCTATCCCTCTCTTTTCCTCTCTGTGAAAAATCAATAAAATATGTTTTTAAAAAATAATAAAATAAAATAAAATAACCTTGCCCAACCCTTTTGTTTTACAGATGAGAAAACTTGGGCCACGTGGGCAGCAAATAAAATCCCTGTTGAGGACAACAATAAATATCCCTCGTGTACATATGTCTCTGATGATGCAAAGACAGCCCACGCCCATGATCTGACTGGAGCTTAGACCAACCCTGCGAGCTGCCAGGGAGCTTCCTGCCCGTCGGACGGATGGCTCCCGAGTCCCTCCCAGATTCTTCCCACTAGCAGCTAGCCAGGTGATGTTTTTGTAGCACTCACAGCTCGTCGTCCAAATTTTACACTCATGCTTTCGTGTGTCTGTGCCACATCTCTGTGCAAAAGACTTCTGTCCCCGCCTCTCTGAGGTTAAGCGTCTTGCCCACCTCACACAGCGTCACTGTGCAGAGTGGAACTAGCGCCCAGGATCCCTGTGTTCGTGCCCTAGGGTTGCCATATCAAAGCACTACAAGCCACGAGGCTTAAATAACAGAAATCCGTTGTCTCGCGGCTCTGAGGTCAGAAGTCTGGAATGAAGGTGTCGGTCAGACCAGGCTCCCTCTGAGAGCTGTAGGGGAGACTCCTTCCTCACCGCTCCCAGCTTCTGGGGGTGTCTCTCCTCAGCCTGCAGCTGCAGCCCTCCAATCTCCATCGCTATCCCCACATGATTCTCCCGGTGCCTGTGTGTCTGCATCCGAACTTTCCTCCTTTTATACAGACACCAGTCATTGGGTTGGGGCAGTAGTCGGCAAACTCATTAGTCCAAAGAGCCAAATAATCAACAGGACAACGAATGAAATTTCTTTGGAGAGCCAAATTTTTTAAACTTAAACTTCTTCTAGTGCCACTTCCTCAAAACAGACTCACCCAGGCCGTGGTTTTTTTGTGGAAGAGCCACACTCAAGGGGCCAAAGAGCCCCATGTGGCTCACGAGCCGCGGTTCGCCGACCACTGGGTTAGGGCCGTTGTGATCCAGTATGGCCTCCCCTTAACTCGATCCCCTCTGCAAAGACCCTATTTCCAAATGAAGGTCACATTCACATGGACTGGGAGTTAGGGCTTCAATATATCTTCACGGAGATGAGAGGTCACAGTTCAGCCACACCGGTCCCTGACCCAGGCCTACGGCCTTCCACGCATGCAGCTTGCATCCTGTGCTCAAGCCTCCGTTTCCTCCTCCCCCTCTCTTACCCCCGAGGGTGAGGCGCTCTCCTCTCCTGCAATACAGAGAGCTGGGAGCACTTTCCAGCTTCTGCTTCCCAAGTTCCCAAGACGCTAGGGTAGAAGCATGAAATATATGGGCCTTTTGTCTTCGCTACTCCCAGACAGTAAAAATCATTAAGGCTTGCTCTTAATTAGTTTAATTTCGAAACTTCTCAATATTGATTTAACCTCCACTCCTTTGTACTTGCTGCAGGCACTGAATTATGCCTGTTATTGATCATGGATAGAAGCCTTTCCAGCCACCAGACTCTGGGGCGCTGGGAGCCAGGGGTCCCCCAGGGGGGGTGCTGGGCTCAGGAGGTGCAGACCAGCTTGAGAGAGGGAGCCTCTAGGCCGGCTTGGGAAGGGCCCTCCCCTGAGGAAGGGCTGCTCGGCGTAGGCCAGGGGCCAGGGCTGTCTCTTGGGTTGGCCCCGGCTCACAGAGTTTGAATAAGAAGTCAGCCGGCAGTTGTCCAATCCCATTTCAGGCCCGAGGAGAGCTAGGCAGTGGGCTTTGCAGGAGGGGACGTGGGGTCAAGATGTAGAGCACAGGTTTTGGCACCAGCCACAACCACGCTGGGGACCTGGCTGGACCAGCTGTGCATCCTTGAGCATTTCACACTAGTGATGTGGGTCAGTCATCCATGTCAGTGTGTGAGCATGTAGTGCAGCCCCTCAGGGCAGGCCCCAGCCCAGGGCCTGGCTCCGTCCTCAGTCGGCGGCTCCCATGGTCACTGCTGCTGTCCCACTGGGAAGAGAAGGCCTAGACTTTGACATCATGCTCTGTCTGCTAGCCCTGGCCCCACTCCTCACTTGCTGTGTGATCTTGGGCAACTCACTTACTATCCTTTCCATTGAAACGGGAGTGACGGCACCTACAACCCTGCAGGGCTATTGTGAGAATCACATAGGATGGTGGATATGGAAGGATTTAAATTGCAAGAGAAATCCCCTCCTGACGGGTTAGGAGCACTGATGGCTAGAGTGGTCGGAGCCCTACATGTGCCCTTTGGCGGCCCTCTTCCTGCACTGCTGGGTCCAGACCGTTCAGCTCTGGCGCGCCGCTCTGGCCTCTTCCCCGCGTCACGCACACGGGACCTCGGGGCAGCCACCCCGGGATTCACGCCACGCGTTTTACCCAGTCCGTCTCCAGTATGCGCACGTGCCTTCCACCATCTGCGCGCCTGCTGACCTGCTGAGTCCGGCAGCACTCCCCTTGTGGGTTTTTTTTTAAAACAGCTTTATTGAAGTGGTGAGCTTGCATGCCATCAAATTCACCCATTTTTAGGGGCAATTCCATGACGTTTGGTCAAATTGCTCTGATTTTTTTGGCCCAACGTCCCACCTGTGTTTTCTCCTCCCTGTGCCCCTGCTGCCCTCGGTAAATGCCGGTGACACCGGTGCTCATGCTGCAGCAGAGCAGTTTTCTATCTGTGCCCTCCTGCCTGCCCTCCCCATAGCCTTGTACCCCAAGACCCACATCACACCAGCATCCAATCAGGGCTCGGTGAATGCTCTTTGTGTACACAGTGGAGGTGAGGGGGGTTGTGGAAACTCTAGTCTAAACTGTCAGGATAACGATAAGAAGCTCATCATATATATATATATATATATATATATATATATATATATATATATATATATATATATATACAAACACACACATATACACACATACTATACACATGCACATACATATACACGTACACATACTTAACATAATTCTAATCTCAGCGTGGCCATTGTCTAGCCCAGAAGGTCTCAGAGGGAAGCAGCTGGAGGCTTGGGCAAGCCTGGGCCCCTGGCCCCACCCTCAGAGAGTCTGAGTCTGGAGGGGGCTGGGTCCGAGACACCGCATTTCTAACAAGTCTGCAGATGGTGCTGATTCTGGGGCCCAGGGCCCGCCACTTCAGAACCGCTTGCTGCTCTGGCCCAGCCCGCCCATTTCCTGGGTGAGGAGCCAAGGCCTGGAGAAAGGAGAGGACATGTTCCAACGCCTGTCCCGAAGCCCAGACTCAAACCCAGGCCTGTGTCCTGGCCTCTGCCTCCCCCTCTGGCTTCAGAGAAGCAGGCTGAGGGGTGCAGAAGGTGGACAGAGCTTCCCCTAGGCCTAGGCCCCGCTTGGGAAGGGGAGATGGAGGAGGGGCTGCTGGGGGAGAGGTCAGTGGGATTGGAGAGGGGACCAAAGGCGAGGGGCCAGGTGAAGGAGTGGCCAGGGCAGGCCTGCAGGAGGAGGTGAGGGAGGACGGCCACTCTCCCTGCAGTCGAGGCGAGGCGGGGGAGGGGGGAGGGAGGGGCCGCTGCAGGCCTCAGCTGCAGCCATTCATCTCGCGGGCTGCCTGAGACAGCTGACAGAGGGAGCAGGCGCTGAGCCCGGCAGACACCAGGCTCCTTCCACCAGCGATTTATCTCTCAGCTTCATCTGGCAAACCTGCTGATGAAACGAGTCTCCTTCTCTCTCCGCCTCATCAATTTTCATTCTCATTTCATCTTCCTTTTCCGTTAGAAGAGGTTCGGCCTTTCTCCTTGTTTAACTCGCCTCCCCATTTGATCCATTCACTGCCCTTCCTCCTCAGCCGTCCAGGCCCCTGAAGCTCTCCCCAACATCTCCCCCCGCCAGCTCCTCCCCCATGCCCTGGGGTCCCTCCCTCTGTGCACAAACACTGGAGAGAGAAACCCAACACATACTCCCTCCCCCTCGAACTCCCCCATCCACCTTCAACAAGACTGGAAGATCTGTGGTGCTTTCCCTGGAGTCCTGGAGCAGCTCACAGGCTGAGAGAAGAGATGAGCATCATACTGGACCGGATTCTCAGAGGATGCGGGAAGGGGCGAGGGGCTGGTTCATGGTGATGGCTGTGGTCAGGGACAGCTTCTGAGAGAGAGGTGCAGTGTAACTGAGACGTCAGAGATGGGCAGACATGACACACCTGAGAAAGGGAATGGGCAGACATGACACACCCTAGAAAGGGAATGGGCAGACATGACACACCTGAGAAAGGGAACTTCTAGGCAAGGGCCCTGCATGTGCAAAGGCACTGGAGCAGCGGAGTGTTGCTTGCGCCTCTCTGACCGCTCCCCCTGCTTCCCTGCCCCGGTGTCTAGCTCTCAGGCACCCATTGTGTCCAAAGGGATGTCCTGAGGCACAACCCCTGGCTTCCAGAGGGAACCTTTTGAGAATGCTACATGGTCTGCCCCACACCCCCACCTGATTCTAGAAAGAAGGGCGGGGGGGGGGGCGGATTGGGGTTTGTAGGGAGGGAGGCTGGAGGGCTCACAGATCTGGGCTTGGCTGCCCCTCTGGCTTGTGACTGGCCAAGGTGGAATGACTGGGCTGCTGTCAAGCTGGGACATTGAGACTCGGCCAGAGGGACCGCTTGACCCTCCCAGTGCCTGTCTGGTGGTCTAGGGGCCAGGGATTGGGCCTCAGCAAACAGAGGAGGATGGAAGGGAAGGGGACTCTACTGGGCACCAGGTGCTTTATGGACACACACCCCACCCCATGAGGCAGGAGCACCTGAGTGAGGATGCCCAAGGCCACAGGGCCAGCACCAGGATTCACAGGGAACCACTAGCCTAAGCCCTTGGCCGGGCCGGGGGGGGGGGGGGGGGGAAGGGCGGTGGCGGCACAGGATTTGGCCAGAGGGGAGCCTGAGAGAGCTCCAGAAGGGTGAGCATCATCAGAGGATCGTGTCGAATCCAGAAGCAGAAACTGAGTCATAGAGAAGTGCCTTCTCTCCATAAGGGAAGTGGCTGAGCAGGAGAGCCATGGGCAGGGGCAGGGTGCGGGCCCCAGGAAGCCAGGCTCTGGGGACCATTGTGTCTCCGGCCAGTTGGTGAGGAAGGAGGTGGAAGGGGCCTGAGCCCAGACAGCGAGCCACCTGGCCTTCAGGAGCTCTGGAGCAACCAGCCGCTCCTCTCTCCCTGCCCTCCTTTCCTTGCCTTTCTTTCCCGCTGCCACAGATGTTTTCTGAGCTCCTACTATGTGCCAGACAGTTGGAGCAGAGTCCCTTCTTCCCCTGAGGGGCTCACAGTCTGGTGGGAGAGACAGACAGACAAGTAAACAGGTAGTTTATGGCGGAGGGAGGTGGGGCACAGAGGAGTCCCGGAGAGGGAGGGGTGGGACCAGCCTGTACTGCTCTCCTTGCCGGCAGGATGGCGCCACTCTCTGCAGGCCTTTTGGTGCAGTGCGACCAGACAGAGGGACTGGCGCCCTCCACTCCTGATTAAGAAATAAGGGGACAGGCTTCCTCCCAGGCCCACAGCCCTAGGTCCCTTCCCTCCCAGCCTAGAAGGGGTTTTTACTGGAACCCTGAGGCCTCTCCAGAGAGGAGGGGAGGGAAGGACACCAGACACCTCCTCTGTCCCCAGGGGTGCCTCCGGTTTCCCTCCTGCTCTGCTCCAGAACCCCACCACCACCACCACCTACTCTTGGAAGTCAGCTTCTGGCACCAGAATCATAAGAAGAGCAAGGGCTGGCCAGTGGAACCCACCGGGCTCTCATCCTGGTTCTCCCACACTTCGCTGTGGGGCCTTGGGCTGGCCCACGGAGCTTGGGGTTTCTGACCTACAGAGCACTCCTGCCAGGCTGCCGGGTGCAGCCAGCACACAGAGATCCCGGCAGGAGAAGGGCCCGGGAATGGCGCGTCTTTCCTCTGGGCTTGGCTCTGAGTCTATGGCATCCGTGCAGTGGTGTCACCCAGAGCCGAAGGGACTCCGCTTACCAAGAGGGAGCTGCTCAGAGGAACAATGGTTTTCAAGCTTTCGTAGATGCAGCCCAAGGCCAAATGCATGCCTTTTCATCATGTCCCTGAACGGGCTGTGTGTGTGTGTGTGTGTGTGTGTGTAATAGAGGGAGTGTGTCTGTGTGTGTGTGTGTGTGTGTGTGAAATAGAGGGAGTGTGTGTGTGTGTGTGTGTGTGTGTGTGAGAAATAGAGGGAGTGTGTGTGTGTGTGTGTGTGTAATAGAGGGAGTGTGTCTGTGTGTGTGTGTGTGTGTGTGTGAAATAGAGGGAGTGTGTGTGTGTGTGTGTGTGTGTGTGTGTGTGTGAAATAGAGGGAGTGTGTGTGTGTGTGTGTGTGTGAAATAGAGGGAGTGTGTGTGTGTGTGTGTGTGAAATAGAGGGAGTGTGTGTGTGTGTGTGTGTGTGTGAAATAGAGGGAGTGTGTGTGTGTGTGTGTGTGTGTGTGTGTGAAATAGAGGGAGTGTGTGTGTGTGTGTGTGTGAAATAGAGGGAGTGTGTGTGTGTGTGTGTGTGTGTGTGTAATAGAGGGAGTGTGTGTGTGTGTGTGTGTGTGTGTGTAGTAGAGAGGGGACTTCTCAGCCGTGTTTAGCTACATACAGTGCACTCTGATGTTTCTATTTTATTTCTGTTTTTAAAACGCAGATTGTGACCCGCTTTAAACTGTTTTCATGACCCACTAATGGGCTGCCCTTCACAGTTCGCGGCAGTAGAGCACGCCCCGCCCCTGCAGGCGAGATCTGCCCTGCACCACCCTCTGGAGAGACAGAAGTCGATAGCGAAGCATCGTTTCCTCGAGGAGCCCGCAGCCTGGCTGGGACGGCAGCCCTGCAGCCTGACAGCAGGAACTGTGCCGTGTGGAGGTCTGTCCCAGCGTCTCTGGTTCTCGGGGGGAAAGGGAGGGGTAACCACGTAACCACCCTTCTCGAGGGAATTGAAAAAGCACCTGGGTGGAGGGGGCATTTAGGAGGGGTTTTGATAGCTGAAGAGGAGCTCGGTGGTTGAAGCTGCTTTGCCTGCAGCCTGGGATGCCCAAGGGGTGAAAGGAAGCAGCAAGTCTGGTTGTTGAGTGGAAGCACAAGGCGACTGGGCGTGAGAGGCTGGGCCAAAGAGGCTCACTTAAGGGTGAGGATGAGCGACCACTCTCTCGGGGGTGGGGGAGGTGGGGGGAGGCCGCGGTGCTGCCTAACAGATATGGGGCTTGGTGGGAGAAAATGGAGACGATGGCTGAGTTTGCGGCACGTTGAGTGGGAGGAGCCTCTGAGGCAAGCAGGTGGAGGCCTTGGGGGCAGTTAGAAGTGAGGCTGTGCCCCTCCCTCCTGACCACCTGTGGGCTTGTCCTCTGCCCAGTGCCCCAGAACCCTCATGAGAAGACGGGGGAGGGGGAGTCTGCAGCAGAAAGGGGGTGAGCAGTACTGCACAGATAGTGGCCAGGACCCAGAGGGCTTTGGGGAGGGGAGTCACAGGGGCGCACGGGGCCAGGAGGTCACCCTGCCATCTCCCTGCCTCGGGGCAGCCTGGCACTCACAGGCCCAGGCCCAGGATCCAGCTAGAGCTGGGCCCTCAGGCATAGAGCAATTTCTAGGAACTATGGAAGGAGGAAGAGGACTCGGCCTCCCTTTCTGGAAAAGGCTGAGGAAGCATGAGGCCCTGAGAAGCTGTAGCCCTCAGGAAACACAAGGATGCACTAGGTGAACTTGAAGTCTGACGTTCTGGCATCCTCTCAAGTTTCCAAAGACCATGTCCCTGGTTGTGATGGAAAAAGAAAGGAAATCTGGGTTAAAAAGATGAAACTGGCCTAGTCCATCTGGCTAAGTGGTTAGAGCAGTGGCCTGGGGACTGAAGGGTCCTCTGTTCGATTCAGGTCAGGGTGACGTACCTTGGTCGAAGGCTCAGTCCCTGGCCCTAGTGAGGGCACATGAGGGAGGCAACCAATTGATGTGTCTCTCTCACATCAATGTTTCTCTCTCTTTCTGTCTCTCTTCCTCCGTTCTACTCTCTCTAAAAATCAATGGGGGAGGGGGGTGTGAATATATCCTCGAGGGAGGATTAACAACAAAAAAGATGAAACTTGTTTAGGGGACAGAAGTCAAGACAGTGGCTAACACCAGACGGGGGCCAGGAGAGACTGGAAAGGAACCTTCCCAGGAACCTTCTAGAATATTTCTGTCTTGAGCTCCGTGGTAGTTAAACTGGTATCCACAAATGTAGGCATTCATGCAGCTGTGCCCTTAGAATTAGCGTTGTTTGTGCACTCTCCTGGACAAATATTACGCCCCAATAATATTCTTTAAAGGTTGAATACAAACGATGAGAAGTAAGAAAGAGAAGATGGAATAAGAGGCAACATCAGGGGCCAATGAAGGGACTAAGAGGCATGGCATCTCCCTTACGCCCACAGCTATTCTGTGAGCCACGAGCCAGCCTGGGCGTTTGAGGTTCAGAGGATCACCCACTTTGCCCAAGGTCACACAGCGAGGGGCAGAGCCAGGTTCAAACTGATTGCAAAGCCCAGGGCCCTCCCTTCACATCTCTCCCCCGCTGCATGAGTCATGCAAGGAATTCAGGCTCTGGAAGACTAGACAAACACGGCCTGCGCCCCCGCCGAGGCCTGCTCCAGCCCCGAGGTCCTAGTTGCCTGTGATTAAGTGAGAGGTGGGAATGAGGGCCGCGCTCCCCTCCCAGGAGGGGCAGAGGCCAGGTGGACAGATGGCTCCCCTCCCTCTGCAGCCCTTCCACCCGGCGCTTATCTGCCAGCGAGGAAGCCGGAGTTTATCAACGCTCCACTCAATTATGCTGCCCATCTGTCTGCGCAGCTCAGGGGGGCCTGGCACTGAGGCTGCGGAGGCCAGGCAATCGATCACCGCCTGCCGCCCCCCTCTCCCTCCAGAACCCCAGCTCTCAGGGGTGGGGTGGAGGCGCCAGGGAGGGGGGATTTCTGGGAGGGAGGCTGTGAGTGGCTGGAGGAGCAGCAATTTAGATGTGGCAGGAGCACGGGGACTGTGCTGGGGCGGGGGCGGGGCTGGAGAGGAGGAAAGGGCAGCTCTGGCTCCTGACAGCAGCGTCTCCAGAGCTTCGTTTAATAATCAGGCCCACACTCTGCTCAGTCCAGAGCAGCTGCCTGGGGCAGGTGGGGCCTGCAGAGCCAGCCCTTCCAAGAGAAACGTTGGCCCCCGGAGCGGGCAACCCTGCTTCCCTGACTGTAGGCCCTGGGCCTTCTGTCTCCCGTAGTTGAAGGCCGTGCGTGCAGCAGTGCTGGCAAAAAGCCCCAGCCCCAGCCCCAGCCCCCAGTCAGAAGGCAGGCCGGAGTCTGCGTGAGGCCTGCTGGCTGGCTGCCCTGTGGTTCCAGGCCCAGCCACGTTCACCTGGCAACAGTGTCTTCTTCCCTCTGCGGTCCCGCCTGTAGGTCACTCTAGCCAGGAGCTTAGGTGTGGCGTCTGAGGGTAGCCAGGGAGAAGGAGCTCAGACCCAGGCCATCTCGGCAGGGAGCTGCACCTGGGCGGGCATGTTGGGCTGCCCTGCACTCTACTCCTATGAGACAGGCATTGGTCCGTGGGGCAGGGAGCGGGAGCGTGGGCCGGGCTGGCGGCTCAGGTTATGGAGTCAAAGACCCGGGTCTGAATCCTGCCCCCCCTGTAGAAGCTGTGTAACCTCTGACAAGTCAGCTGACCTCTCAGCACCTCCGTTGCTTTCCCTGCAAAGGGAGACTAAATCCCTCCTCTGCCTACACGCAGGGTTGTGGGAAGATGACTCGTTTTCCTATCTGTATCCACTCACACGTACCCTCTCACGCACGGTGGGGACACAAACAGCACGTAAGACCCGGCCCCTGCTCCGGGAGTTTGGAACCCCGTTGGGAAAGGCACACGTGATTAGCCTGAACTCCTGCTCACCCGGGAGATTATGGATACAAGACAATTAGCTTTCTCTGCGCTCCTGGCAGAAACGGCTCATCAGCCTGCGTGAGTGGGCCGCGTGCAAGGCAGCCTTGCATGGCGATGGCAGGTGAGTGGGCAGCTCTGAGCTCCACCTTGGACGGGCTGCACGCTCAGCAGGGGTATGGGGGGCTTTTCGGGCCTTTGCTAAGTCTCCGGATCAGAGGTGAGCCATCTCCTCTGCCTCTCTCTCTGGGTGCTGCACCCCGGGCCTGGCCGGAGCATTGCCTAAATCACCCATCCCAGCCTGGGGTGCAGGGAAAGGCCCGGCGCTGGAGGGTTTTCATTTTTTTTTTTTTTTTAAATATATTTTATTGATTTTTAAGAGAGGAGAGGAATAGAGTTAGAAACATTGATGAGAGAGAAACATCGATCAACTGCCTCCTGCACACCCCACACTGGGGATATGCCCGCAACCAAGGTACATGCCCTTGACCGGAATGGAACCCGGGACCTTTCAGTCCGCAGGCCAACACTCTACCACTGAGCCAAACCGGTTTTGGCAGTTTTAATTGTTTTAAATGGTTTCTCCATCACAAAATCGTTAGAACAAAGGAGAGACGCCCTGGACTCAGGCAGGGTCTGAGATGCCTGGGGCTCAGCTGAAGACCCCTCCCCACCCACCCACTCCAGCCTTCTCTGCCCATGAATGGTCTTGGGCTCTCGCAATCACTGCATTTTGGGTGCTGCCAGAGAGGCAGTCCTAGAAGGTGGGGCATAGTATTGTGTATTTCTGCTCACATCTCCCCACCCCATCACCTGGGGCAACACTGAGCACACCATTGGCAAGCATGCCATAATGCCCTGTTTCCCTGAAAATAAGGCAGTGTCTTATATTAATTTTTGCTCCCAAAGATGTGCTAGGTCTTATTTTCAGGGGATGTCTTATTTTTCCATGAAGAAGAATATGGTACACATTTATTGTTAAATGAAAATAAAGGAAATTTATTACCTGTATACGGTACGGTAGTAGTACGGTAGTTGTCAACACAAACCAGACAAACTGAATCCTACAGTATCAAGAATTTACTCATTTATTCAATGACAATCATGTCATCATCTTCTGGAACATCATCATAAAAATCCAATTCCTGAATTTCCTGGTGAATTTCTTGTGACTCCATTTCTTTCAGAATCAGTGGACCAAATCTCTCATGTTTAGCCTGGAGGGGGGGGGGGGCTTATTTTTGGGGGGATGCCTTATATTTCACTCAGAAGGAAACCTGTAAGTGGGTCTTATTTTCGGAGGATGTCTTATTTTCGGGGAAACACGGTAGAGGCTTGTCAAGTTCTAGGATCCAACTTCTGTTCCTCCTAAAAGCCCTGGTTGGAGGGCCTCCCAACCCCGGGGGATGAATGGAGCTGGAAGGAAACTAACATTTGTCTTTTTTTTTTCTTTCTTTCTTTCTTTTTAATTTATTGATTTTTTTTTTTTTTTTTTACAGAGAGGAAGAGAGAGGGATAGAGAGCTAGAAACATCGATAAGAGAGAAACATCAACCAGCTGCCTCCTGCACATCCCCCACCGGGGATGTGCCCGCAACCAAGGTACATGCTCTTGACCGGAATCAAACCTGGGACCCTTCAGTCCGCAGGCCGATGCTCTATCCACTGAGCCAAACCGGTTTCAGTGAAACTAACATTTCTTGAACTCTTTCCGTGTGCAACACAGTTCCCTTCCCCCTAATGACAACCTCACGTACACATGAGGAACAGGAGCTCCCAGAAGTCAGTAGCTGTTCCCACGGCGCTCTGGTGGGGGTGGTGTGTGTGTAACAGCAAGATCTCCTGCTGGTGGGTTCTGCCCCTCATGCCAGGTGCAGGCAGGAAGCGGGACTTCTGGCCTTGGATCCAGTTCCATGACAAGGCCCTTTGGGAACCAGCTATCCCTGCTGCCTCTCCACCCACGGAGTGTCCCGCAGAACCCCCTCTCCTGATCCTGGCCACCAGGCATGGCTGGGATGGCCGGGCCCCCCAGGCTCTCCTTGTACACGTATGCAGGTGCACGTGTACCCATGTGTTTGCTTGCCCTGAGTTTTATGGGTCAGTGCCCACATAAGTCCTGGTTGGGAAAAACAACCGTGACAAAATGCACCCAGGTGGCTGCCAAAGAAGGAGGGAGGGAGTCTGATGTAAAAGGCATGCCGCTCTCCCGCGCAGGGCGGGCGCCATGCCTCCCATGGTCTCCCGCCCCCGCCCAGGAGGAGTAAGCGGCCCTCAGGCAGGACCATCGCCTTCCCCAGACAGTCTGGGGTGGGGTCAGCGGCCGCTGCCTTAGACGGTCCTGGGAGCCCACACTGGAAGGCAGAAGCCGCACCATCCTCTGCCCAGAGCACTCAGAGGGACGTCTGCAGACTCCCTTCATTTTCCATTTACCGAGGGAGCCCAGGGGGCAGGTGGAGAGAGATGAGAAAGGTTGGAGAATCCACTCCACCTCTCTCTGGGCTCAGAGGACTCTGAAGGTGACAATGATCGCAGCGTCCCCTCTCCACTACACACACACACACACACACACACACACACACACACCTTTCCCGAGTCTTCCGGAAGCTTCCAAGGCCCAACCTCTTCCTCCTGCCCTGAAGCCTCCCAGTCACCCACTTCCCGCCTCAGGTCCTAGAAAGGGACACTAAAGCCTACGATCCAGGACAGGGCCCAGGAGACCCAGCCGCTCAGCTTTTTGCGCGCCTCTTGAGTCAGACAAGGGTGCAGGGAGGAGGGATGGATTCTGCTTCTCTCCGCCTTCCTAACTCTGCCCCCTCTCCTCCAGGGCTGCCTGCTGGGCATGGCGATGAGTGAGCGGGCCCCTCGGGCAAGGATGGAGAGCCGCACCCAGGAGGGCGGGAAGTGACGCCCAGCCGGCCCCCATGACTGCCCTGGGAGCGGGGCTCCCCAGGCCCTGGCAGGCTGCTGACCCTCAGCCTGCGAACCGCTAAGGGCAGGACCTGAGACTTTTCCTGTGGATGGTGCCCTCCCCCGCGGCTCCGCCATGAGGCTCCTCGCGGCCGCCCTCCTGCTAGCGTGGGTAGCGGGTGCCGCCGCCGCCGTGCCCGTGGTCCCCTGGCGCGTGCCCTGCCCCCCGCAGTGTGCCTGCCAGATCCGGCCCTGGTACACGCCCCGCTCGTCCTACCGCGAGGCCGCCACCGTGGACTGCAACGACCTGTTCCTGACGGCCGTGCCCCCGGCGCTGCCCGCGGGCACGCAGACCCTGCTCCTGCAGAGCAACGGCATCGTCCGCGTGGACCGGAGCGAGCTCGGCTACCTGGCCAACCTCACGGAGCTGGACCTGTCCCAGAACAGCTTCGCCGACGCCCGGGACTGCGACCTCCGGGCGTTGCCCCAGCTGCTGAGCCTGCACCTGGAGGAGAACCAGCTGACCCGCCTGGAGGACCACAGCTTCGCGGGGCTGGCCGGCCTGCAGGAGCTCTATCTCAACCACAACCAGCTGCGCCGCATCGCCCCCCGGGCCTTCGCCGGCCTCGGCAACCTGCTGCGGCTGCACCTCAACTCCAACCTGCTGCGGGCCGTGGACAGCCGCTGGTTCGAGGCGCTGCCCAGCCTGGAGATACTCATGATCGGGGGCAACCAGGTGGACGCCCTCCTGGACATGAACTTCCGGCCGCTGGCCAGCCTGCGCAGCCTGGTGCTGGCGGGCATGAGCCTCCGGGAGATCTCCAGCTACGCCCTGGAGGGGCTGCGCAGCCTGGAGAGCCTCTCATTCTACGACAACCAGCTGGCCCGGGTGCCCCGGCGGGCGCTGGAGCAGGTGCCCGGGCTCAAGTTCCTGGACCTGAACAAGAACCCGCTGCAGCGGGTGGGGCCGGGGGACTTCGCCAACATGCTGCACCTCAAGGAGCTGGGCCTGAACAACATGGAGGAGCTGGTCTCCATTGACAAGTTCGCCCTGGTCAACCTGCCCGAGCTGACCAAGCTGGACGTCGCCAACAACCCCCGGCTGTCCTTCGTCCACCCCCGCGCCTTCCACCGCCTGCCCCGGCTGGAGACCCTCATGCTCAACAACAACGCGCTCAGTGCCTTGCACCGGCAGACGGTGGAGTCCCTGCCCCGCCTGCAGGAGGTGGGCCTCCACGGCAACCCCATCCGCTGCGACTGCGTCATCCGCTGGGCCAACGCCACCGGCACCCGCGTCCGCTTCATCGAGCCGCAGTCCACCCTGTGCGCCGAGCCGCCCGACCTGCAGCGCCGCCCGCTGCGGGAGGTGCCCTTCCGGGAGATGGCGGACCGCTGCCTGCCCCTCATCTCGCCCCGCAGCTTCCCGCCCAGCCTCCGCGTGGCCGCCGGGCAGAGCCTGGCGCTGCACTGCCGGGCGCTGGCCGAGCCGGAGCCCGAGGTCTACTGGGTCACGCCGGCGGGGGCCCGGCTGACCGCGGACGCCCGTGCGGGCGGGAGGCGCCGGGTGCACCCCGAGGGGACCCTGGAGCTGCGGAGGGTGACGGCGGCCGAGGCGGGGCTGTACACCTGCGTGGCCCAGAACCTGGTGGGGGCCGACACCAAGACGGTCAGTGTGGTGGTGGGCCGAGCTCCCCGGAAGAGAGGCCGGGACAAGGGGTGGGGACTGGAGCTCCGGGTGCGGGAGACCCACCCCTATCGCATCCTGCTCTCTTGGGTCCCCCCACCCAACACCATGGCCGCCAACCTCACCTGGTCCAGCGCCGCCTCCGCCCCCCGGGGCCAGGGGGCCGCCGCTCTGGCCCGCCTGCCCCGGGGCACCCACAGCTACAACATCACCCGCCTCCTTCAGGCCACAGAGTACTGGGCCTGCCTGCGAGTGGCCTTCGCCGACGCCCACACCCAGGTGGCCTGCGTGTGGGCCAGGACTAAGGAGGCCGCTCCCTGCCACCGGGCCTTAGGGGGCCGGCCTGGGCTCATAGCCGTCCTGGCCCTGGCTGTCCTCCTGCTGACCGCCGGCATAGCCGCCCACCGTGGCCCCGGCCAGCCCCGGCAGGGGGTGGGCGGGCGGCCTCTCGTTCCAGCCTGGGCCTTCTGGGGCTGGGGTGCCCCCTCGGTCAGGGTGGTGTCTGCACCCCTCGTCCGGCCCTGGAATCTGGGGAGGAAGCTGCCCGCGTCCTTAGAAGGAGAAGAGACGCTGTCACCACCATTGTCTCACGATCCCTGTCCTCAGCCGTAGAGAAATGAGGAGGAGGACTACTTTCTAACAAAAGGGAAGCAACCTGGGCCAGAGGCCCTGCCACGGAAGTGACATGGACCCCTGGCCTCAAGGCCGGACAGCTGGGCCATGGCAGACAGGGCGTGGTGGCCCCGGGGGCTGCTCCCCGCCACCTCCAGAACGCGGCCCTCACCTTGCGGGGGGGGGGGGGGGGGAGGGGGCTCCTCTGCTGCCTTTTGGAGGAGCATCTGCAAGGGACAGAGGACTCTGGTGAACACCTCCCACCTCCCCAGCTGTCTACATGCCCAGAGGCTCCTGGGCAGCGCCTGGCTGTCCCCTGCCCGTGTCCCCAGGCCCTCAGGATGGGCCCCTCCTCTGCCGTTCCTCTGTTCAGTCTCAGTTGCTTGCTCTTCCCCCTCCAGGGCAAGGGCTGAAGGAGGCCTCTCCTCCCGCCGTGGGCACCGCTGACCCGGCCGGCTGGGAAGGATGAGGCTGCCCAGGACCGTCTCCTCCTGGCGGCCAGGGTGGCGCGCGCTCGGAGGCTGACTTTCTTTGGCGATTTTGTACCTTTGTGGAGGAATGTGTCACCTCCCCCAGCCCAGTTCGCTCTTTTCTCCCGTTTTGTAAAAAATAAAACGAAATAAGAAAAACATGCTAAGGAGGGAAAGGAGACAAAAGGAAAAGAGTCCTTTGAGTCCTGAGTACAAGCTGGAGCTCTCTGGGGGGAGCGGGGGGCGGGGGGCGGGGTTATACCTGTAAGCCTAGAGGGGAGCGAGGGAGGGGTGGGAACGGAAGAGGAGAAAGAAAAGGAGGGGAAATGGGGAACCAGGGCACTGGTTTCCCTTCAGTTTTCAATCCTGGCCTCCTAGACAGTCCTGTAACCGAGCCTCGGAGCTGGGAAGAGGGACAAAGAGCCGAGAGGCTGACATGAGAGGGTGAAAGAGGGTGGGGAGAGAAAGGGAGAAAAAGCCAGAGATGGAGGAGGGAGTGGAAATTTCCATCACCAAACACTGTCACCCCCTCCTCATTCTCTGATAAGCAATTAACATGCCAGTGCGTAAGAAGCACTTCCCGGGCCTCTTTCTAATTAAGCAAACCCAAGGGGCAGAGTCATGCCGAGAATTGCAAATCATCAAGACAGCTAGAACGCGGCTCACTGGGGCCGCAGCCTGTGTGGGGTGATAGGGGATGGGGGCGGGGTGAGGGCCGTGGGACAATGAACTCGGTGCATTTATCTTTCCGGTCCATTTCAGTATAATTTTCAGGGAGCCTGATTTGCTTTCACAGAATTAAAAAAAAAAAAAAAAAAAAAAAAAAAAAACAGATCGACTTCCGAAGCCCAAGGGTGAAGAGGACATGAGAGGCCACGGGGGCGAGGGGAGGGGCAGCCAGGGGCCAGGCAGCTGGGCAGCTCCTTGGGGAGTGTCTGGAGAGAGTGATGGAGCTCCTGGAACTGAAAAGCAGCAGGAGGTGGGCCTGAGGGCCCTGTGCTCCAGACATGTCGGCAGACGCCTCAGAGGCTGCGCTGAGCCGCTATGGAGTCACTGGTGGAAGCCAGGCCAGGCGGCAGAGCATTGGCCTGGGACCCACGCGGAGCACCTCACCCCAGCCAGAGGAGAGTGCTCCTCCCTGGGGGAGCACAGGAGAGCAGGGTTCTCTGCAGATCTTCCCAGACGCCTCCTGCCCCCGAGTTCAGCCTGCCTCGGAGTCACCAGGGCCTGCGGAGCATGGATGGTGGGGCCCGCCCCAGACTCCCCGAGGAGCCTCTGGCCTAGACCTGGGCAGGTCCTGAGCCTCTGCCGTGTTCAAGTGATACTGATGGTCTGGGGGCTGCACTTTGAGGTCCTCAGGGCTCCACCCAGCATGTCGTGGCTAGAACGTTTCACTCCTGCCCCAAGCCCCCAGGGGAGAGGGGGAGGGGCCTCCGCTCCTCCCACTTCGCTGGTGGGCTGCTCCCCCAGGGGAGAGGGGGAGGGGCCTCCGCTCCTCCCACTTCGCTGGTGGGCTGCTCCCCCAGGGGAGAGGGGGAGGGGCCTCCGCTCCTCCCACTTCGCTGGTGGGCTGCTCCCCCAGGGGAGAGGGGGAGGGGCCTCCGCTCCTCCCACTTCGCTGGTGGGCTGCTCGGGTCAGCAGGCTCCGTGCACACGCGCTCCTCCCAGGGGTGGTGATGTGCTCTGTGTGGAGGGGGTGGGCAAGCAGAGACAGCAAACACGCTCCCGCCCCTTCCGGCGCCACGACCAACACTGTGGCCTCCAGTTTTCCTGGTGAGCGTTGGGGTCACCACAGCTACGTTCTGGGCAGCTCCGCCAACTGACTGGAGCTGGGAGCTAGCCTATTGGCCATCCGTGGTCCAGAAGGCACATGGGGAGGAGGTGGGCAGGGCCCCTGTGGATCATGGAAAACTGCAGCTGGAAATCAACACCTCCCTTCCCCTCAACTCCCCTCACCCCTCCTCCCTTCTCCCCTCCTCTCCTCTCCCCTCCCCTCCCCTCCCTTCCCTTTCCCCTCCTCTCCCCTCCCTTCCCCTCCCCTCCCCTCCCCTCCCCTCCCCTCCCCTCCCCTCCCTTCCCCTCCCCTCCCCTTCCTTCCTGTCTCTTCTCTTTGCTGCCTTTCTGGATGGGCCCACATGGCACAGAGCTCAAGCTCTTGCTCCCCTAAGTGAGCACCCAGAAGCCCTGGGAAGCCTGTGGAACCCTGCAGCCCCCTCCCATCAGCACCTGCTGCCACCCCACTCCTCCCCTAGGAGCCCTGGGCACAGCGGAGCCAGAGACCCGGACAGTGAGCAGCACACAGCGGGAGGCCCGAGGCCTCAGCTCCCACCAGCTCAGAGCAGCCCAGACGTTCAGCCTGGGTTGGAAGGTGGAAGGCCTCTTTGCTACCTTCCTTTCCCTCAGACACCTCAGCTGCAGAGAGGAAGCCCTGGGGGAGCGGGGGGGAGGGGAGGGGAGCTCCTGGGGGAGGGGGTCCATTCCGGTGCACAGTCTCCGCACGCCCAGTGTCTGGCTGCACTGCTGCTTCCCGGGTGCCCTGGAGCCACAGCTGCTTGAGTCCTTGCAAATGAACCCCTTCTTCTGGAAGAAAGGCAGTTATGGCGACGTAACCTGTCTCTCAACCGGATCCCCATGTCCTAAGCCAGTGGTCGGCAAACTCACTAGTCCACAGAGCCAAATGTCAACAGGACAATGATTGAAATGTCTTTGGAGAGCCAAATTTTTAAAACTTAAACTTCGTCTAATGTCACTTCTTCAAAATAGACTCGCCCAGGCCGTGGTATTTTGTGGAAGAGCCACACTCAAGGGGCCAAAGAGCCGCATATGGCTCACGAGCCACAATTTGCCGACCACGGTCCTAAGTGCGTTGGCTGCCAGGAGCAGTGAGGTGAACTGAGAGAGGACACAGTCCGTCAGGGAGAAGGAGAAAGAGGCACTTCGTGGGGGGCTGTTTCCTAGAATAGCTAGATACGGAGGGAATGGGAGTGAGCCGCCTGGCCCCGGCTCGGAGCCGGCATGTGCTCAGGTGCCTGTGAGCAGGCGGGAGGCGGGGACCATGCCCTTCTGTCTATTAACACAGGCCAAGTGGCATTTGAAGTCAGCGTTCACACTGGACTGAGCATGTAGGCAGCTACACATGCTGCGTTTAAAACAAACAAAATACCTATTTCCCCGGTCTCTTCTGTACGTGGAGGGTTGCTTTTTTAACCCTCAATAGAAAGCACAATTTAATTCTGTTTAAATGTTAAGTATGTAAGGCCTATCATTTCCATCTATCAGGATGATTTCAAAACCTAGCCTAACTACTGTACATGTTAGCGTTCCCTCCCCAGTGCATGCCACTGCTCCATTCAGTCCTGCCTTCCATGTCCCCATCCCCGGCTCAGACAGATTGCGGAGCAGACCTGGGCGGGCATGGGCTGTGGCTCACCACCAGCCTGACACGGGCCATCAATAAGCATGCCTGGCGTGGCCGCTCAGACAACTGGAAACCACTTAACTGAACGATCTTGCGCTGGCATTTCTTCGTTCTCTCTCCCACTAGGCTGACTTCATTGGAGTCACTGTCAAAACGAGGAGACAGTGAGTCTGTGACAGTCCTGGGATCTGAGTCTAGTCCCTGCATCACAGATGAAAAGAGATTGGCTATGCCGAAGCCGGTTTGACTCAGTGGTAGAGCGTCAGTCTGCGGACTGAAAGGTCCCAGGTTCGATTCTGGTCAAGGGCATGTACCTTGGTTGCAGGCACATCCCCGGTGGGGGGTGTGCAGGAGGCAGCTGGTCGATGTTTCTCTCTCACCGACGTTTCTAGCTCTCTATCTCTCTCCCTTTCTCTCTGTTAAAAATCAATAAAATATATTTTAAAAAAAAAAGAAAGAAAGAAAGAAAGAAAGAAAGAAAGAAAGAAAAGAAAAGAAAAGAAAAGAAAAGAAAAGAAAAGAAAAGAAAAGAAAAGAAAAGAGGTTGGCTGTCTACATAGGATGGCCAGAGGGACTTTCCTGGTCTTAGCACTGGAAGTCCCTTGTTTTAGGAGCTGTCAGTCTAGGGGCAATTGGGATGGTTTGTCACCCTAGTCTAGTGAGCTCTTTTTTATATATATATATATTTTTTACAGAGAGGAGGTGGGAGAGATAGAGAGTTAGAAACATTGATAAGAGAGAAACATAGATCAGCTGCCTCCTGCACACCCCCTACTGGGAATATACCCAAAACCAAGGTACATTCCCTTAACCAGAATCGAACCTGGGACCCTTTAGTCTAAAGGCTGACACTCTATCCACTGAGCCAAATCAGTAAGGGCTCTTTCCTTTTTTTTTATTTATTTATTTATTTTTAATATATGTATCTTTATTGATTTCAGAGAGGAAGGGAAAGGCAGAGAGAGTTAGAAACATCCATGATGAGAATCATTGATCGGCTGCCTCCTGTACTCCACACACTGGGAATGGAGCCTTCAACCATGTGCCCTGACCGGGAATCGAACCGCGACCTCCTAGTTCATAGGTCGACACTCAACCACGGAGCCACGCTGGTGGGGCTAGTGAACTCTTCCTAAGTGTGCCAAGCCATTTTCCTTGCTCCCTTTCCCTTCGCTCCCTTTCTCTTCGCTCCCTCGTGATCACAGATATTTCATGAACTTGACTGTGTGGTAGGCGCAGTTCTGGAAACTGGGGGTGCAGATGAAATTCTGAGCCCGGCTTTGCATTTTAGAGAGGGGAGGAAGCTGGCAAGCAGGCCCGATACGTCAGTATACGGAATGCCGGATGGTGATGGCGATGGCGTTGGGGGGAAATGTCAGGGGGGGAAGAAGGTGAGAGGGGATGTGATGAGAGGGGAGGTGAGGGCTCACCTAGGGGCTCAGCACAGGCCTTGAGGAGAAGGTGACCTTTGGGAGAGGACCGAGCAGTTATCTGCGGGAAGCATGACCCAGGCAAAGAGAATACGGTAGTATGAGTGAAGGCCCAGAGCAAGGAGGCGAGTGTGGCAGGAGCGAGAGAGGGAGGGGGAGAGTAACAGTGAGCCCCAGGTCAGAGAACAGCCAGGCAATTGCACTGAGCCTTTAGGCCACAGGAAGGACGTGGGCCTTCCTTACCAGCGAGAGGGGGAGCCACGGGAGGGGCCTGAGCTGACTTGACTTAAAGGGACCCTTCTGGTTGCTAGACTGAGAACAGCACTGGGGTCCCGGGGTGTGGGGTGTTGAGTGCCGAAGCAGAGAGGCCAGTTAGGAGTCAGCCCACTGTGGTGATCATCTCAGTTTAAGCACTGTTTCTAGGACTTTGCCACCGAGTACACCTCCCGTATCTTCTAAATCTAAATCTATCTTTCCCTCCATTTTTGAAAATCAAAGCCACATTTATTCCTTCGCAGGCTCCTGACCCCTCTGCCTTTCCCCTGAATCGCCAAAAGCAGCTCACACAGATCAAGGCTCCAAGATCACATTGCACATCTGTCAGTGCCCCGCCTGGTGACACAGAACCCGGAACTCATCATGCCAGGGAGCGAGGAACCAGTTCCACTGGCCTCCCATCCCACCTCAGTGGTGCTTGTCATTCACGCATGTCATTCCAAGGGAGAGGCAGGGTTAATGGAGGAGTCCCTGTCCTGCCCTGCTCTGTCACCGCTGACAACCCTTTGGCTGTTCCAGGCCTCAGGTCCACCTTCCTTCTTGATGATTTTGGGGGGGAAAAAAAAAATGAAAAGAAAAACCCTTGTGTGCTCCTCATGGGTTTCCCACGTGTCAGGTCACGTGCTTTCACCTCCCCAGTACGGTCCTTACCCACTTGTGCTTTCCTTCTGCAGCTGCACTTTGATCAACACCATCTCCCTGTATTTTCATAGAATCGTGATGATGGCTGACACTGAGCACCTACTGTGCGCTAGCCATTCTAGTACCGATTTCACACACGCCATTGTATTTCATTGGCAGCCACTTTATCAAGTAGATACTCTTATCCCCACGTTATAGATGTAGAGGGCAGAGCTCAGAAAGGCTAACTGGCTTGTCCAAGGTCGCACAGCTGGTAAGTAGATGGCAGAGTCAGGGTTCAAAGGCTCTGTCTTCCCCGCCCTGCTCCGAAGACAGATTCAGATTCATCTACTTTCAAAGTCTGACGAGAGCTTTTCAAGAACATGAGAACTCCTGAAACCCACGTGCAGGTCCTAGAGATCTCCCCGTGCAGCCACTTCTATTTTTAGATGCTGCCCTCTTTTTTGAGTCAGGATAATTTATGACTTCATTGTTGGGACTTCGGTTTTAAAACCTCTGAACTATATTGTCTTGAGAATCACAGCATCTGAATTCTTGAAACATGCGCTTGAGAAGTCTGGGTCTGCTTCGTTTTGCCCCCCTCATCCTTCCTTTCTTCCTTTAGATACGATGAAATCTACAGTCCCCTAGTGGCTTCTTCTGGGCGCTCTGCTCTCTCCCCTCCCCAATCAGTTCTTCTCTGTTGGAATTACGTCCAGAGCAGCCTTTGCCCGCGCCTTTCCTTTGCGCTCAGAGCAGCCCAGACGGGCCTGGGTTGGAAGGCGGAAGGCCTCTTTGCTACCATCCTTTCCCTCGGACTCCTCAGCTGCAGACAGGAAGCCTTGGGAGAGCGGGGGGAGCCCAGGGGAGAGGGGGTCCGTTCTGGTGTCCAGCCTCTGAGCTCAGACATAGCTGGCAAGCCAGGAGCTGATCAGCAGCTCAACCCTGAGCTGAGTGGTGCCCAAGCCGGGGTCCAGGTGGCAGGAGTGCCCACCACTGCTTCCCCTGGCCCTGGCACCCATTTCTTAGCATCGGTTAGAAAACACAGTCCCTAGGGCCCCTTCAGGCCACATGGCCAAGGCATTCTCATGCCCCAGTGCCCTCCTGAGCCATCTCCCTTTGTCTTCCCAAAAGCTGGTGCCACTGCTTGTGACCTTCCATCGCCCAGCGGGACTCAGGAATCGGCATCCCACCCCTGACTCCGCCATACGCCCCGAAGCTTCGTGCCCCTCCGGGTTCTCTTTTCTCCAGTCCCCAGCCAGGAGCTCTCCCCCCACCCCCCTATGGTGGAGATTCCCAATCCCTGCAGTCTCTCACCTGCCTCTGCAGCACCGCTGTGTGCAAAGGGGCCTAATGGCCTGAGCCTGGGTGTCTGGGAGCTCTGAAAAGCCACTGTTGGAAAATGGCAGCTCCCTTGGCAACAAGAGAACACAGCAGGATGAAGGAGTACTAACGAGCTGTTCCCCATCCGCTCATCGCCACCTCAGGAGTCAAAAAAAAAAAAAGCCAGGCTGTCAGCCTGTGAGGAGGGAAGAAGGAACCCAGGCTCAACCTACGTGAGAAGAATAACGTGCGGGCTCTAGCCGGTTTAGCTCAGTGGATAGAGCATCAGCCTGTGGACTGAAGGATTCTCGGTTCGATTCTGGTCAAGGACACATGCCTGGGTTGCAGGCTCAATCCCCAGTGGTGGGCGTGCAGGAGGCAGCCAATCAGTGATTCTCTCTCATCATTGATGTTTCTATCAATCTCTCACTCTCCCTTCCTCTCTGAAATAAATAAAAATATTTTAAAATAACATGGGTTACGTTTGGCCTGTGGCTGAGCTCATGGATACCTACTTTATAATCCCCATTTTGCAGGCAAGGGGACTGCAGTTTGGAGATTTGACAGAAGTTACCCACGCTCACGCCACCAATAAGGGTAGAGCTGGAGTTCGAACCCAGGTCTTTTAATTCCGAATTGCCATGCTCTCGTCACCTGCCCACACTAACCACCTTCTACCTAAACACAAGGACATGCGGGCAGTGCCCTCCTCTGTGGGGTGTGGGATGCCAGCCTCTGTACTAACCACAGAGGAGGAGGAGGAGACGGTACCACCTGCACCAACAAGGATTGTAGGAGCTTGGCACGTGGCTGGCAGGTCCCAGGACCCCTCAGGGTGGAGCTGACCAAGGCCAAGGAGCCCTGGGGAGACAAGGCCACTGCTTGGTGAAACCCCCACGGCCGCAGCCTGCCTTGCAGAACCACCTGGCTCAGGCCCCTGCCTGTGAACGGCCTCACCATCATCATCTCCATTCGTTTCACAGTGAGGGTGGAGAGCAACTAGACCCTGGTCTCTTGGCTCAGGGCAGGGCTGGACTGATTCACTGGCCATCCTCCTCAGGGGTTCAAAGTGGACATGGAGGGGCTATGGGCTGCTTTGAGTTGCTGACAAGTTTTCCTGCTCGTAGGCATGTGTGGAATTTTCTGGAGAGAGGCCACCTTGGATTGAATAAGATTCTGAAATGGGTCCAAAACCCAGAAAAATCAAAACTTGCTGCATCAGAGGGTCTGAGAGTCACAGCCACGGTTCCAGACTGCAGCTGGGAGTTGCCACCCACACCTGGGGCTCTGTCCGGGGGATTAGGTTATGAGCAGCCACCACCTCCTCACCTAAATGGGAATCAGGTTTGTGTATGAAGGACATTGCCCTTAAAATAAGGAAAGTGCGTGAGTCCCCAGTGTCTTTCTCTGCCAAGCACGGGCTCCTGTGTCTGCCCCTAATCTTTAATCAAAGCTCCAAGCTTCCAGCCCATAAACATACAAGCTTTCTGACTCTGCTGCCCCCCTGCCCCCCACTCCCTTGCCAGCCCTGTGGGTCCCCCAACCCTGAGAGCCACAGTAGAGCTCACTCAGCCAGTCCCTTCTGAGCACCAGCTGGTCCATGGCAACTTTTTTTTTTTTTTAATATATTTTATTGATTTTGTACAGAGAGGAAGGGAGAGAGATAGGTAGAAACATCGATGAGAGAGAGTCATTGATCAGCTGCCTCTTGCACACCCCCTACTGGGGATATGTCTGCAACCAAGGTACATGCCCTTGACCGGAATTGAACATGGGACCCTTCAGTCCCCAAGCCAACACTCTATCCACTGAGCCAAACCGGTTTCGGCTCCATGGCAACTTATATACACGCTCAAACAGACAAGGCCTCATGATAATCAGTGATTCACGCATACAGAGGAGGCCACGTGCCAATCAGTGATACACGTAAACAGGAAGCCACGTGACAATCAGCTATACTCGAAAACAGAAGAGGCCTCGTGCCAATCAGTGATACACGTAAACAGAGGAGGCCACGTGCCAATCAGTGATACATGCAGACAGAGGCCACGTGCCCATCAGTGATACATGTAAACCGAGGAGGCCACGTGCCAATCAGTGATACTCGAAAACAGAAGAGGCCACATGCCAATCAGTGATACACGCAGACAGAGGAGGCCACGTGCCCATCAGTGATACACGTAAACAGGAAGCCACGTGCCAATCAGCTATACTCGAAAACAGAAGAGGCCTCGTGCCAATCAGCCATACACGTAAACAGAGGAGGCCACGTACCAATCAGCGATACACGCAGACAGAGGAGGCCACGTGCCCATCAGTGATACACGCAGACAGAGGCCACGTGCCCATCAGTGATACACGCAGAGGCCATGTGCCCATCAGTGATACACGCAGACAGAGGAGGCCTCGTGCCAATCAGTGATACAGGCAGACAGAGGAGGCCTCGTGCCAATCAGTGATACAGGCAGACAGAGGAGGCCTCGTGCCAATCAGTGATACAGGCAGACAGAGGAGGCCTCGTGCCAATCAGTGATACATGCAGACAGAGGCCACGTGCCCATCAGTGATGCACGCAGACAGAGGAGGCCACGTGCCAATCAGTGATGCACGCAGACAGAGGCCACGTGTCCATCAGTGATGCACGCAGACAGAGGAGGCCACGTGCCAATCAGTGATGCACGCAGACAGAGGAGGCCACGTGCCAATCAGTGATGCACGCAGGCAGAGGAGGCCTCGTGCCAATCAGTGATACACACTCAGAGGACTCTTGTGTTACATAAAGATAAACAGGTTGCATAGGGTGCGCTTGCATGGTACGTATATCGCTTCTACTGAGTCATTGCCCTCCCACATGCATAGGGCCAAAGGGCCTGTCACCTAGTGATACTGCTGTGTCCTCGCCTGCACACCTGGGTATGGCAAATGGGCCTTGGTCATCCAGCCGACTCTGACTGATTAGAGTCCCCACACTTGGGAAACCCAGTCTCAAGTCCTTCTCCTTTGTCATTTTGGGTCGGTTAGAACCACCCATCCTTCTCTAGTTCTCCTTTACACCCCTTCCCCAATTCCTCAACTTCTCGGACACCCCCCGCACACATACACACCTGCTGTGTGCACATGTGCTTGTACAAACACACGTTGTGAATGTCATTTGCAGCTCTGCTCCGGGCCCCGTTCTACACGCCATCTGCCAGGAGCTATTTTAAGCATCTAATAAAGCTGCTTAGAAGGAACCCTGGGGGGTTCTGCCCTTTGTTTCCCCAGGACAAGAGCATTTGGCTCCAGATGGCACAGCATGTTGGCACCACGTGAAGAGAAGGAGGAAGGATGAGCCTGGGGCTAGCAAGAGACCCAGTCACCTCCCGTAAGCCATGGGGGCGGGGGAGCGCCCTAAGTAAGAAGGGAGACATTCCGTCTGGACAGAGGCCTGTACCTGGATTTGAGTCCCTGCTGGGATCCTTACACACCTGTCTGCCTCACCCGTGAATGAATGAGGGCTGCTAGGACTTAACCCCCTGGTCCTCAAACCGGAGCAAGCACCAGAATCACCTGGGCAGGGGGAGGGACACAGACTCCTGGCTCAACCCCAGAGGTTCCGACTCCGAGAGTCTGGAGTGGGGATTGAAATTTTGCATTTTCTCACACAAGTCCTCGAAGGGATGCTTCTGGCTGGGGACCACACTCTGAGAAGCCATGACCTGACGCATGAGTGCCTGTGAACATTAAGTGAGCAAATATACGTGAAGCAGCTAGCACTTAGTGAGATGGAGGCTCTCTGCCGGCGCTGTGCATGAGAATCACCTGGGAGCCTGAACAGCTGATGCCCAGCACCTCGGGCCAATTAAATCAGAGTCTCCAGGGGTGAGATACAGACATGAGGACATTTTTTTAAATGCACAGACAAGAGAGCCACTGTAGGAGAGGCTCAATACATCTGAAACACTCTTTATGAGCTACCCAGCTGCCCCTCCTTTCAGATCTTGGTCTCCTTTCTTTCTCCTGGGTCCCATCTCCCACTCTGTTTCCCGTGGGAAGGACCGCAGGAAAGTGTAACCTTGGCTTTGGCTTCCAGAGTGGCCAGGGGCTGAGGACCATGTGGAAGATGAGAGCTAGTTCACTCATTCAGTGGCTCATCTGCCCAGTAAGGCATCATTCACTCATTAGTCATCAGCCAAGCTGCTATCCCTGGGTTTATGGGGTGCTCGGGGGATGAGTGAAATCCAGTCCTGCCTAAAAAGTTTGCACCATAAGCACAAAACGTGTAGAATAATAGACGTTCTGATCTGGAATCGTCCTCTGGCCCCACCTCACACCCACCATAGAAGTTCTGTAGCACAGCCCCATCATACCCGCAGCCCAGGTATGTGTTCTGACGGGGACTCGAACCAGCAATGCTTAGAGGCACAGGACAGTGCTCAACCAACGGAGCCACTGTAGCCATGCCCAGCTTTACTACTTTAAGTGACAGAGAGCTCTTTACCTAGAAGGCAGCCCATCTAGTTGAACAATTCTACTTGTTAAAAGTTCTTCCCAAAAAACAGGAAGTTGAGTCCTTTTGTTTACTTGTTCAGCCCGATGTGGCCTCAAGAAACTCAGCGTAAGGCTGACAGAAGCACCCTCTGCTGAGGCTGAGTTGCTACAAAGCGCATCACGAGAGTGCAGCGGCAGTGACCAAAGAAAGGATCAGACGGAGCCACTTTCAGACCCAGTTCCAAATGCTCTCTTCAAAGGAGTTTGGAATTCTGGCACAGCTAACCTTCTAAATGTAAGGTGACCAGATGTCCCACTTTTGGCGGGACAGTCCCGATTTTTAACAATTTGTCCTGCGTCCCATGGCCTTTTTAAAAAGTCCAAAAGATTTAAAAGAATCTTTCCAAAAATCGGGACTTTTTTAAAATGCTGCGGGACGCGGGACAAATTGTTAAACATCGGGACTGTCCTGCCAAAAGCGGGACATCTGGTCACCTTAACTCGGCCTCCTCTGAGCCAGAGAAGTTGGCTTATCTCCTATCCTCTGATCTTCAGTGTCTCCTCCAAGTTCAGGGGCAATGAGGACAGGGAGGCCATGCCAATGAGCCAGTCCCGGTGTTCTTTCGGAAATTGTCCCAAAGCTCTGCATTAACGCCATCTTTGAATTTACCCTGTGGCCCTGAGTGGTGACAAGGGTATGGTCTCTCCCAGCCCTTCCTGGCTTCCCCATGTCTGTCCAGTGGCCCACCTGCCTCCCCAGCCCTTCCCAATCTCGCTGAGAGACTCTGTGATCTATGGCCTTTCCCAGGGAGCCAGGATGGGCCCGGGAGCCAGGTGTGACAGTGATGGATCTCTGGGAGCGGGGCTCTAATGGCCATTCCCCGTGGAGCATGGAGACTTAGCGAGACAAAAATCTCCCGACAGCACACCGAATCCTTTTCCTGCCGCTGCTAAACAGCCAGTCCCCGGGCTGGGGACATCCAGGAGAGCCGTTTCCGGGGGGAGGGGGCACACAGAAAGGGATGCACCCCAACTGCCAGTGGCTCCCCGGAGCCTTCGGAGCTGCACATTCTGAAAACACAGAGTATCAGGGAGTTTTATGTAAATGCTGCTGCCATCACCACTCCAGCCAACGACAGCCTGGCAGAGCCCCGAAGAACTGAGCCCGCCCCCCACGCAGTCTGGAGAGAGTGGGAGGGGCAGGCAGGGTCACTCCTCCGCTTTGTTCGCTTTGTTCGTGTCCCCTGTGAGACAGGGCTTTTACGCACACGATCTTCAACGTCTCAGCCGTCCCAGGAGACGGGAAGTGTTAACCTCATTCAAAAGATAAAGAAACTATAAAGTCTGTGTAACTTACCAACACCAGGCCCAGAATCCAAACCAGAGTCTGTGGAATCCCAGAGCTCACACCTTTTCTGCTCTCCAGTGCCATCCTCATCCGGTGCCTGCCTACCCAAGATGCCAGGCGGTGCAATGTGGCCCAGCTAGCACAGGGCAATGTCATGATGGAAGCCATGCTGTGGTGGGAGGCAGAGCAGAGTCCCCCCCCACACCCTGCCCTGCCCCCCATCCTACCCTCCTCTCCCCTCGCTCGGTTGGCTCCTCCACCCCTCACCCATCTGGGGACTCGGAAAGGTCACACACAGCCTCGGAGACCCCTCACCCTCGTCCTCTTCTGTGCGTCAGGAGCCATGTTACTTCTTCATTGAGAGGAAGAGCAAGGCGATTAACTAGGGGTCACATGGGAGGAGAGACACGGCCACCCACCCAGGCAGAGGCTGAGGCCTGTGCAGGCGCAGGTGAGGCACAGTGCTGACCCCTTGCAGCCTTGGCCCGGGTCACCAGAGTGGGGCTTTGGGCCTCCTGGGCTTCCGGCAAGGGCAGCCTCCTTAGTTATCTCCCTGCACCGGGCTGGAGGGACAAGGGAAGGTCCAGAGGCCACTCGTGGGCGGAATTCAGCTCAGTCTGGAAGATGCTTTTTCCAGTGAAACAAGATTCAGTGAGAATGGAAAGTCTCAGATAGATGAGGCTGAGACAGACGCCCAACAGCTGTTCTAGAAGATTCCCTGCTATATCACCCACACACACGAATGTGCACACATGTGAACACACATACACACACACCCACACACACACCCCCCTCACAGCTCCACCCCAGCTGGGACGGCTGCCAAGCATCACCCTACACACCAGCAGTGCCCCAGCTCCTGTGCAGCCTCCTGCCTCCCTCTCTGCTCAGCACTGAGACCCAGAAACCAGAATCACACATGACGCAGGCGAGGCCCCGGGAGCGTGCTGCTCTTGCCCTCCCGGGACTCCCAGCTTTGAGCTGAGTCCCTCACAATTCAACCAAGCAGCCGGAGCACGGGAAGAATTTCTCTGGCCTAAAAAGCTCATGTGAGGGGAGCCGGCATTAATAACGCTTCGTGTCCAGACAGGAGGCAACGGGCCCGGAACTCTGCCCTGCTCAAACTCACGTGGCTCAGACTCGCGTGGCTCTGCCTGAGAGCCGATGCTAAGAGCCTCCGGGAAGGAGGGCCGGTCAGCCAGGGCACAGGCAGGAGGGTGGGGAGGGAGGTGCCACCTTCCACACTCACAGGGAGAGCCATGGCAGACAGCTGTGGGGCGGGCGGTGGGAGTGGGAAGAGCGTGGCTCTCAGAAGTCGCAGGCAGGACACTCAGACACTGGCTGCCGAGGGTGCAAATCATCTGGTGAGGCGGTGAGAACCCGCTCACAATAGTCCATCACTGCGTTCCCCGCTCAGGCTACCGAGTCAGCACATCTGACTGCAACTCCTACTCTGTCCTCTACTAACTGCATGGCTTTGAGGAGGTTACTTGGAACTATTTCTTCCCAAGCCTTGAGTTAGGAGGCTTAAAAGAGGTTAATGCAGGTAAAGTAGAGTGGTAAGCGCTGATGCATCTTAGCTAGACCCATTGTCCTACATAGGGCCAAGCAGTGGGGGATGCCAACCAACAGTCTCAGAGCGGCTGGAGTGGGACCAGATCGCCTCTGAGATCCCTTCCACCTCCAAGGACATGCAAACCCGCTCATTCATTTTTTTTCTTTTTCTTTTTCTCATTCAGCAAATGAAACTACTCTGTGATGAAACTATGCTAGACCCCGAATAAACAAGGGATCAGACTGCCTCACGCTCTTGCCTTCCGTCTGAGACCTCTTAGTCATTGCCTTAAAGCCCTCCCCACTGCCCTGGAACGTTTGGCTCCGTGGATAGAACGTCAGCCTGCAGACTGAAGAGTCCCGGGTTTGATTACAATCAGGGGCACATGCCCGGGTTTCGGGCTCAATCCCCAGTAGGGGGCCTGCAGGAGACAGCTAATCGGTAATTCTCTCTCATCATTGATGTTTCTATCTCTCTCTCCTTCTCCCTTCCTCTCCGAAATAAAAATAAATAAATAAAGCAACGTTTAAAAAAAAAAAAAAAAAAAAAAAAAAGTCCTCCCTGCTGCTTAGAAAGATGGAATGTTGGCATGCAACATGTACGTCTACACACTGCCAGGCCATCATGCCCTCACCAACATGACAATTACTGAGCCCTGAGCTCAGCATGGATGGTTCAAGACGTGGCTATTTGTTCATTCCTGCAGCCATCTCTGGCCCATGTGCCACCTCACAGGCTGTCTCCGGACCCTCTTAATGATCCATCCATGGCAGCAAGGTCTGTCTGCCATGGCCACGTTCTATTCTAATCTCTATTCTTTGGGCAAACAAACAAACCTACATCTTCACAACAGTGACCCTGTTGGCAAGAACCCTTGTTCTACTAGACTAGGTGTCTGTTCCAGGAGAATGAATCGTAGCCCCTCCATGGCTGGGGTCTGAAATAACCAGCCTGGCCTCAAGCAGCTGCCTGGTCCCCCTAGGCTATGGTACCACGTCAGGAGCTCAGGGTAGGGTTCTGTTTGGGAGATGTTGGACATTTAACAATGGTGGCCAACAGGTTACCTTGCTGAGCTTATGTAACGGAGCCTATGCCAAGCCTTCAACTTGGCCACCATGGCCATTCTGTTCATAAACCCACTGAGCAAACCCTGTGGCTCCTGAGGGAAAATGGGCCATCTTGTCTACCTGATTACTAACAAGAGCTTGGTAGACATCCACATGGAAGACAAATATCCTCATGTTCTGCACCCATTCCAAAAGGCCCATCTACATATTTTTCTTTCCTAAACTTCCTTGTCACCAGTTCTTGAATCTTACCCCCTCCAAGTTCTTGACCATCTGGCCAAGTCATTGGCAAAGCACGTGAATTGGTGAGAGCCTTACCTGATGCCCTCTCACCTCTCAAGCAAAGTCATCGGTGGTACTGTTCCACATCCTCTCGCTGGCAGGATTTCTGTGAGCTCCTGGATGAAGCTATCATGCTAAAGTTGTTTACGTTGGGTGGATACCAACATATCATCAAGAGTTTTGCAAAGCAGCCGAGACCGGTTTGGCTCAGTGGATAGAGCGTTGGTCTGTGGACTGAAAGGTCCCAGGTTCGATTCCGGTCAAGGGCATGTACATTGGTTGCAGGCACATCCCCAGTAGGTGGTGTGCAGGAGGCAGCTGATCGATGTTTCTCTCTCATCGATGTTTCTTTTTTTTCTTTCTTTCTTTCTTTTTTTTTCTTTCTTTTTTTTTTCTTTTCTTTTTTCCCCATTGATGTTTCTAGCTCACTATCCCTCTCCCTTCCTCACTGTAAAAAATCAATAAAATATATATTTTTTAAAAAGAATTTTGCAATGCAGCCTTGGTTTTCCTCCTCCTCAGTCAACTCTCCCTGAGGCCATACGTGAGGACTGAGGAAGAGGAGAGCAACAGGAATGAGCACACCGAGAGCTTGAGTGACTGGCTCTACACCTTACACGAGCCAATGGCATCCACTTGGCCCAGTCCCACAGATGTCACTTGCTCTTGGTTATAGAGTGCTGCCTGCACAGCCTGAGTGTATGCGTTAGTCAGCCATGATGAGTAGCTTTGGTTGAATGCTCATGTGTCCTGCGGTCAGTGGTTTAGTCTCTCAGGCCAGCAACAAGCCAAACTGTTTCTCAAGAGAATAGTGATGTGGCAAAAAGAGCATCTGTTCACTCCCAAAGTCTTAGGCCCTCCTGGGATTTTCCTATTGAGTTTGCCACAGGCTCCACGTGGTATCTCAAGATTGGTCTCCCAAATTCAGAGAGACTGGTATTCAGCCAAAACAAAGTAAGAGAGACAGGATTTACTGTGTCCCACCTAAAACAACAACAACAAAAAAAAAAAACAGACAAAATGTTAAATGACTATTTATAAAACAATGACCATTTATAAGACATTTACAAGACCAGGCAATGACGGGCAGCGATCTCTTCGAAATGGGAAATAAATAAGGTCAACCCCATGATTGCCCCAGCCTACTACCTTCAGAGAGTTTCCTGGTCTCAGGTAGGACTGGGATCCCAGGTGGAGCCTGCTGGACTCCCTGAGTTAAGGAGACGAGGCTGAGAGTACAAGGCAGGTGGATCTCATAGGAAATAAAACTGGAGAGAAGAGAGCCGAAACCAGTTTGGCTCAGTAGATAGAGCGTCGGCCTATGGACTAAAGCACATGTGTCAAACACAAGGCCCGCGGGCCAAATCCAGCCCGCCAGGCCTTGCAATGTGGCCCACACCGCGCTGTCATCACTGCACTCCGCTGTCAGTTTATGACATTGTCAGTTTATGACTGTTCAGTAAACCATTCGGCCCGCGATTTAGGCTGGATTTTAGATTTTGGCCCCTTCTCTGATTGAGTTCAACACCCCTAGACTAAAGGGTCCCGGGTTGGATTCCAGACAAGGGCATGTTTGATTGATGTTTCTCTCTCATCGATGTTTCTAACTCTCTATCCCTCTCCCTTCCTCTCTGTGAAGAATCAATGAAATATATATATATATTTTTTTATTTTTTTAAAAAAACTGGAGAGAAGAGAGTTCCACAGAGGGAGAAGTCTGGAGATCTAACTTGAATCCCCCTCAAGGACTCAGCTGAGCACTGATCAGCACATATCCACAAGGAATCTGGGAGGTGGGGCAAAGAATAAACTAAGAATTAAGGAAACATTGCTCAGCGCACACGAGCTGGGAATAGACACATTCCTACTGGCCAGCCTGGCAAACCCAATCATTTGTGGGATGTTGAACGCATGAAGTAAGAGTGGATAAAACTGCAAAGAGACATGCACAAATCCACAGTCATGGTCAGAGATTTTAATACCCTCCTCTCAATAATGGATAGAACAAGTTGTCAGGATATTTTGACACAAGAGATTTGAACCATACTATCAACCAACTTGATCTCATCAACATTCACAGAATACTCTACACAATGACAGCAGGGGACACGTTTTTTTCAAGTAAACATGAAACTTTTATCAAGAGAGATCATCTCCTGAGCCACAAATACAGCGCAATAAATTTTAAATGATTTAAATCATACCAAGTCTCTTCTCTGAGCACAATGGGGGGGGAAATTAGAAATCAATATAAAAAGATAACTAGACAATCCCCAAATATTTGAAAACTAAATGACACTTCTAAATAACCCATGGGCCAAAGAAAAGAGAAATTGGGGAGCATTTTGGAATGAATGCAAATTGAAACACAACCAATCGAGGTCATCGGGGTGCTGCTAAAACTGTACTTGGGGGGAATGGGTAACAACACCTAGAAGAGGAGAAAGGTTCAAGTCATCAGTCAGAGAGCTCACTCTGTCACTGCCCTGAGGTGATGCTCTGTTCGCATCTCCCCACCACCCTCCCAGCCTCTGTCTACCAAACACAACACAACGCCAGGTCCACCCCAGGCCTCCAGAAACACGACTTCTCTGACCCGAATTCCGCCCTCTCTGGCTTCCCCGTCCCAGGAGCTAGGAGAATGCCCTCTAGGCCTGGCCTTCTATTTTATTCCGTTTGGAATCAACAAAAACCTAGGCTCGTTGCATGGCCCCTGGAGACACTGGGGACTGGAGCCGGACCCACTCCCAAGTCCAATCTGTGAGAGGATCCGGAACCAGCCCCTGAGCGTTTGCACCGCTGTTCCCTCCTCACACAGCTCTTCACGCGTCCGGCTCCTTCTCAGCGGCTGGTTTCAGGTCAGACATCCTCAGAAAGGCCTTCTGGGTAACGCTCCCCCACTGGCTCAGCCTGCCCCTGGCCCAGAGCCCATCTCCTGGGCTCCTCACTCGGTGTTTGCTTTGGAGAACTTCCCCTCCCCCAGTGGATTCCCTTCTGGTAAAACTGTCAGTCCAGATGCCCTGCCTCCCCCGGCCAAAGAGTGAGAACCACCTGTCCCCGGATTGTGACTCCTGGGCAGAGTGTCCCCAGAACAGACGACTGTCGTGAGACATGGGTCGCCAAGGCCACCCCCTCTGAAGAGAATGTTGGTGTGGGCCACAAAACAACCCTGCTCTGTGCCTTCTTACTCTTTTTCTCTTTTATTCTTTTCTTTGATCTATGAACTTCCCTTAACCTTCCAGAAATTTCTTTTTGGTTAAGTTTTCCTGAGTTGGTTTCTATTGCTTGCGATAAAGAACAGGATGCAGGGCCCCCATGGGTTAGAGGTCAACCGAAGGACTTGTATGCATGCATATCAGCATGACCAATGGACACAGACAGCAGGGGGTGAGGGCCTGTGCTGGAGGGTAGGAGCAGGCAGGGAGCGGTCAATGAGGGGAAAAGGAGACATAGGTAATATCTTAAACAATGAAGAATTTAAAAATAAAAAAATAATAGCCCTAGCTGGTTTGGCTCAATGGATAGAGCATCTGTGTGCGGGACTGAAAAGTCCCAGGTTCGATTCCGGCCAAGGGCACATGCCTGGGTTGCGGGCTTGATTCCCAGTAGGGGGCGTGCAAGAGGCAGCCAATCAATGATTCTCATCATTGATGTTTCTGTACCTCTCTCCCTCTCCCTTCCTCTCTGAAATCAATAAAATATATTTAAATATGTAAATAAATACATAATAAAGGCTCTGATGCTAATATCCCAGCTTTAGTCATTGTCTGTTTACTCCCTTGATAGCATTTTTCAAAATTCAAATTGATTTTTTGAAATGTGTTCGCATGTCTATTGTCCATCTCCACCGCTACAATGTGAGCTTCGTGTCAGCAGGGACTTTGTGTCTCGCTCCCCATCCTGGCGTCCCCCAGCGCCCAGGCCAAGGCCTGCAGGCGGCAGGCTCCAGCAGGAGGCAGGCCCGCGCCTCCTGTGTCCCCCTCACACACGGGGAGCTGTGTGACTGGGGAAGGGGTGAGCCTGGGGGCCAGTGGTGAGTGTCTGCCCTCCCCAGGGGCAGGCCCACTCCAGCTTTGGATTCCCAGCAAGGCTGTCCAGGCCCAGATCCTCCCTCTCCTCCCACTTTGATCTCTGCAGGGCCCTCCCTAAATCTTAGGCGGTGTCTTGTAAATCTTTAATTACAAAAGAATTGCAACCCGACCAGCAAACACACGAACACTGTTGATAAATATTTAAAATTGCTTCAGCAGCAGATCTGAAGGGATTAAGAAAAGATATATTGGCATGACAGTTATTAAACACTAAATCCCAGTAAATGTTACAGAGCAGATAAATAATGCAAATCCTGACAGCCGCTCTGCTGTTGACAAGACAGGGAGACATCTGCCTGGGACATGGCAGCGGGGGAGGGAGCGGCCCTGCGGCCTGTGGCAGGGAAGCCAGGGGCCAGGACCTCCGTGGGCTTAGCTGTCTGCCTCCTGGGGCTGCCCTGCCTCACACTCCCTCAGCCGCTCTAGGAGAGGAGAGGTGGGAAATGTGGCCGAAGGCAGGAGAGAGAAGGCTCCAGAATGGCTGTATTTGGAGGCTCTGGCAGTTGAAGTCTCCCTCGGGGCTGTCCCTCAAGCTGCCCACCCCTGACTCTTCCCAGGGCTCCGTGACTGGGACTTGGAGTTGCTACCACCACACGGGCTTTGGGAAGGAAGGAAGCCAGCCCTCCTTCCTCCATTCTATTCTCTGCTCACCCACATTCCTACTTGATGCCTTCTTTTTTTTAAAATATATTTTATTGATTTTTCACAGAGAGGAAGAGAGAGGGATAGAGAGTTAGAAACATCGATGAGAGAGAATCATCCATCAGCTGCCTCCTGCACACCCCTTACTGGGGATGTGCCCGCAATCAATGTACATGCCCTTGACCGGAATCGAACCTGGGACCCTTCAGTCTGCAGACTGACGCTCTATCCACTGAGCCAAACTGGTTTCGGCGAGACACAGATTTGAATTTCACCTGCTGGTGTGTTGGAATGAAGAGGGGATTGGACACTGTCTGGAGAAAGCAGGGAAGGCTTCCTGTAGGAGGTAATGTCTGAGCACCATCTATTTACCGGGCAATTTGCTGTATATCTCATTTGCCAGGCCCACTTTAAGATTAGAAAATCAGAGATCAGCCTGTCCAGGGTCAGGATGATACTGGCAGAACAGGATTAGAACCAAAGGCTGATTCCAACGCCACTCGCTGCTTCCTGGGGACCCAGCCAGCTGCCTCTACACAGTGAAGAGCAGGAAACCATCTTCCCCCAAGAACAGCAAGACAAGGTCATCTGGTTTATGTGGGATATAATTTACATTCAGTAAAATGCACAGATCTGCCGAAACCGATTTGGCTCAGTGAATAGAGTGTCGTTCTGCAGACTGAAGGGTCCCAGGTTCGATTCCTGTCAAGGGCATGTACCTTGGTTGCAGGCACATCCCCGGGAGGTGGTGTACAGGAGGCAGCTGATAGATGTTTCTCTCTCATCAATGTTTCTAATTCTCTATCCCTCTCCCTTCCTCTCTGTAAAAAATCAATAAAATACATATTTTAAAAAAATGCACAGATCTTAGGTGTATAGTTCGATAAGTTTAGACAAATGTATGCACCCGTGCAGCCAACATCCAAATCAAGATATAGAAAATCCCATCCCCCAGACAGTTTCCCCAGAGGCCACCACTGTTTGAATTCCTAACACCATAGTTGGTGGTGCCAGTTCGTGAACTTCATGTAAATGGATTTACATGTATAAATGGCTTCTTCCCCTTAAAGTGGTAAGAGCAGGTTTAAGAAGGATGCTAAGGGCAGTCCTTCAGAAATCCCTAACATGACGAAGTGACGTATCACAAGTTCTGCCTGAACCACAGACAAGAGTAGATGGGCTGGCACTGCCCAGGGCACCCACGTCCCTAAGTTGCACTGCTTGTCACAAACCTCTAGGGGGTGGGTGTCAACCACAGAGGCTCAGGGGTCGGCCCCCCAACATTCTGGGACTGGGGAGCCTTTGGCCCTCCTGAGCCTGTCCCCTCCTCACCTCTTCCCACAGTGTGAGCACCCGGGGTGGACTTGGGCTGTGAAGTCACCCAGAAGTCACCCCAGCCTCCTGGGTAAGGAAGCCTCACTCCTTCCTGGCCTCAGGATGCCCCCTGCCATGCTGTATTGCCTGGCACACCTCTCTCGTGTCTCCAGAAAGCAGGAAGACTGTTCAAGGAGGCTCTCGCCCTGCCCCCCACCCACCTCAAGATCCTGGGCCTCAGTCTTGGTTCTGGTTTTCCAGAAGCTTCTTTTCTGGCTGCATTCTTTCCTGGCTTCATGTTGGTTCCCTGTGAGTCAGCACCTGCTGCACACCCCTTGTCTCTGTCAAGGCCATCTCCCTTCCCGGAGGCCCACCAGCCCCTCTGCGTGCAGAGTGCCTCTCTTCTCTGGTAAGGAGCAGGCACCACAGAAAGGGCTCGACCCCCAGAATCAACAGACTGGCTCAGGGCACCAGGCCTGCCGGCGGAGGCTGTGGCCTCCAGCGTTTCCCAGGAGGAGCAGCACATTCCCCGATGCTGCTCAGTGAGTTTCCCCCTCTTGGAAAAGCACTTTTATACACGAAACCTGGGAGGCAAAATGTCCTGAATCTGTAGCAACCGAGATCCCTGATGTGGCCTGGGACGGGGTCAACTGCAGGAATGGAGCCATGACCTTGGGATGCTCTGGATATTCCAAGTCCCCCTCTAAAGAGGGCTGTGGCTGAGCCAGAGCTGCAGGGGATGACTGGCTGAATCTTCTAAATTGATGTCCAGGACATCTCAGCAGTAATTATCCACGGCTCAGGCTGTCTCTACCCGAGGCGGCTCAGTACTAATGTGCCCTGGGCATCCTTCTAACATGCCCCTCAAAATGAACTTGGGCTCTTTCCCACCAATTATCCACCCAGGCTGCTCCTCCCAGAGGGAAGGAGGGGCTGGCACAGGATGGCGTCCCTGTCCCAGAACCCGTCCATCAGTCACTCAACAACCATTAATGCCTATTTGATTTACCCTGATCTTTAACCACCTGCTCTCCCAGGCTATTTCCTAATTGTCTCCATCTCTGTCTGCCTCTCTAAGGCAGTCACTCTTTCCACGAGGATGTAAGGAACTTGAGAGGCAATTCAGTTTGACAAGGAACAGACTCGGGAGCCCGGTTTGCTGGGTTTGAACCCCAGCTCTCCCACTGACCAGCTCCGTGATCTCGGCAGACTTCTCCCTGGACACCTCAGCTGTGAACTGCACAAACCAAGTGCTCATGGCATTATTGTGGAAAGCGGAAGAGTTAAACATGTCACCAGCTTTGGAGGGTTTCTGGCACACGGCACTGTAGATGATGTATTTGCTATCAAAATAGTAGTTGTGCCCTGGCTGGCTTGGCTCAGTGGATAGAGTGTTGGCCTGTGGACTGAAGGATCCCGGGTTTGATTCCAGCCAAGGGCACATGCCCACACTCAGTCCCCAGAGTGGGGCGTGCAGGAGGCAGCTGATCAATGACTCTCTCTCCCTCTCCCATCCTCTCTGAAATTTAAAAAAAAAAAAAATTTTTTTTTAAAAGAAGCCACTAGATACAACACCAAAGGCACAACAGGAAATAAAGAACTGATCAGCTGGACTTCACAGAAACGCCTGCTCTGGGATAGACAATGTCAAGAGAATGAGAAGACAAGCCACGGGCTGGGAGGAAATCTTTGCAAAAGACGCATGTGATAGAGCACCGATATCGAGAACATACAAAGAACTCTTATAATTCACAATAAGAAAGCAAGCGACCCGATTTAAAAATGATCGGAACAAACAGCTCACCAAAGAAGAAATACAGATGGCAGACAAGCATACGAAGAGTGGTTCCACGCTATCTCTGTCAGGGAAATGTAAATTAAAACAAGAGCTACCGCTAGCCACCTCTCAGAAAGGCCGGAGTGCAGACCCTGACAACACCAAGTGCAGGCAAGGATGTGAACCCATCGGAACGCGCATTCATCGCTGGTGGGAATGTGAAATGCCACTTTGGAAGACAGTCGGTGGCCTTTGCAAAAATTAGCATACTCCACCATGCGATCAGTCCCGCCACTTGATAGGAACTCGAAGGAGCTAAAAACCTACATTTACACAAAAACCTGCACGTGCATGTTTACAGCAGCTTTACTCAGATTTGCCAAAACTTGAAAACACACAAGATGCCCTTCAGTCGGTAAATGGGTAACGGTAGCGCGACAGGATAGCAGAATAGTATGTTCGGCGCTAAAAGGAAATGAGCTGTCAACTCATCGAAAGGCATGGAGGAATATTAAGTGCACATTGCTAAGTGAAAGAAGCCAAACTGAAAAGGCTACCTACTGCATGACATTCTGGGAAAGGTCGCGCTGTGGACACGGGAAAAGTATCAGTGGTTGCCAAGGGTAGGAGGTAGGGGGGCCGGGGGTGGGGGGGATAGGATTAGGGTTGGGGGAGGGGCAGGGGGAGTAAAACATGTTTCCCCATCCTGTTCCTCCAAGGACCTCACTGTCCCTCTCTGGTCTGGTTCTGGGCGCAGCCTCCTCCAGGACCACGGCATCCCTGCTTTCTCTGAGAAGTGGCTCCTCCCAGTCACTGGGTCCGAGGTGAACATCCCTAACATGTTCACGTAGCCCCAGGGAGCTGGCCAGGTCTGGGAGGGACGAGTCCGAGGAATCCCTGCCCCTGGCCCTGCTCTGCTGAGCAATAGGGCCCTCAAAGGCTGTAGAATCCCATTCCCCGACCCCCACCCCCGCCCAGGTGAAATAAGGATCATAACTGCCTTTATTACCATGGGACTTGCACTGCTTTTACATAAACGTTTGAAAGCACTTTCCTAGCAAATACCTTTTTTTTTTGTAATATATATTTTATTGATTTTTTTACAGAGAGTAGGAGAGAGTGATAGAGAGCTAGAAACGTCGATGAGAGAGAAGCATCTACCAGCTGCCTCTTGCACACCCCCCACTGGGGATGTGCCCGCAACCAAGGTACATGCCCTTAACCGGAATCGAACCCGGGACCTTTCAGTCCACAGACCGACGCTCTACCACTGAGCCAAACCGGTTTCAGCAGCAAATACCTTTTTAGGGCAAGTATCATTCTTATTTCTGGTAAAGAAATAAGAAATTATAAGGTCTTCACACAGTTAACAGTTCCTGGGCACTGCCTCCTGTACCCCGATCTGAGGGGCTGGGAGAGTGGGGTGTGTACCCCATAGTGCTTTCCACGTCTGTGTGAGATCAGTGTGACTCACTGCATCGTATGCCGTCTACAAGGTGCCCTCTGCCTAACCATCGCCAGGGTTGAAACTGTTGGGCAATTACTTTAAAAAGGCGAGTGCTTTTGGGGTGAAATGGGGAACATATGTAACAATGTCAACAACACAAATAAAATATTATTTAAAGCATCTATACTAATAGAAGGGTAAACCTTCCAGTAGACCTTCTGGACAAAGCCATAGTGGCGGGGCGAGGCAGAGATGGTTAGGGGTGATTAGGCTGGCAGGGAAGGGCAATTGGGGATGAGCAGGCTGGCGGGGGGGGGGGGGGGGGGGGGGAGACAGTTGGGGGCAAGCAGGCCGGTGGAGGAGGCAGTTGGGGGTGAGCAGGCCAGTGGGAGGGGGGGTAGTTGGGGGCAATCAATTCGGCAGAGGCAGGCAGTTAGGAGTAATCAGACCAGAAAGGGCGGGGGAGGGGGCAGTTGGGATTGATCAGGCCGGCAGGCAGAGTGTAGGAGCAATCAGGCAGGCAGGCAGGTGAGCAGTTAGGAACCAGTTGTCCTGGATTTCGAGAAGGATGTCCCTGTGGGATTGGGGCTAAATCAGCAGTCAGACATCCCCTGAGGGGTCCCAGATTGGAGAGGGTGCAGGTCAGGCTGAGGGACACCCCCCTGCGTAAATTTTGTGCACCGGGCCACCAGTAAATAAATAAAGTATAAGGGGATCTCCCCCACACACACCGGAAGTGTTCCCTGTGAGCCTGAGGAGGGCATGCCTCCAGATCCTTGGGCAGGTAAGTGCTGAACTGCCTGCTCTGCAGAAGCTCTGGGACCATGGTGTTTACCAGGGTCCTGGCTTACCTGCCCCATCTCCCCACAGCCCCAGGGAAGCATGGGGGGGGGGGGGGTCCCAATGCCAGGGCAGATGGGTCACTGACATTGGATTTGCCACATTGCTTCTAACCTGCCTTGGAACCGCCCCTACCCCTGGTCACTCCCAAGTATCCTAAGGGCTGGATCCTGTTCTCATTGCCTCTCTCCACCCAGCACTTGGCATGGCACCTGGCACGCAGTGGTGGGGATGAGCAGAGCAGACCCTGAGGGAGCACTTGCTCTCTGCCAGGCCCAGTGCCTTCCGCGTACTAACAGCCTAAGAGGCCAATGACACAAGTGCTCCCATCGCACAGGCGCTGAGCCTGCAGCCCAGAGCGGAGCATCAACCTGCCACCGTCACACCGGTAAGAGAGATTCGACTTGTTTTCAGGCTCCTGGGTTTCTCTGAGGATGAAACATCCCTGACATGTTCACGTAGCCCCGGAGAGCTGGCCATGTCTGGGAGGGATGACTCCGAGGAATCCCTGCCCCTGGCCCTGCTCTGCTGAGCAATAGGGCCGTCAAAGGAAGTAGAGTCCCATTCTCCGGCCCTCCCCCACCCCCGCTGCCCAGGTGAAATAAGGATCATAAATGCTTTTATTACCATGGGACTTGCACTGCTTTTACATAAACGTTTGAAAGCACTTTTCTATAATAGCAAATACCTTTTTAGGGCAAGCATCGTTCTTATTTCTGGAAAAGAAACTGACCCCCTGCCGAAACCGGTTTGGCTCAGTGGATAGAGCTTCGGCCTGCGGACTAAAGGGTCCCAGGTTCGATTCCGGTCAAGGGCATGTACATTGGTTGCGGCTGCATCCCCAGTGGGGGATGTGCAGGAGGCAGCTGGTCGATGTTTCTCTCTCATCCATGTTTCTGGCTATCTGTCCATCTCCCTTCCTCTCTGTAAAAATTAATAAAATTTTTTTTTTAAAAGAAAGAAACTGACCCCCCCCCCCCCCCCGAGACAAACCCCAGCGTAGCTGAGTGTACCATGTGTGTGTCCACAGCAGGAACACCTCACAGAGCAGCCGGTTCTGTGGCCTCAGCCAGCAAAGGTGACTTTTCCAGTCAGTGATTATTCTGGCGGTGAGAATTCTTATACTCCGGTAGTGGGAGGAGAGGCGATTAATCCAGCCTCTCCGAAGAGCCGTTTAACAATAACCGGGGCCTTAAGATGCCCTCTCTTAGATCCAGTAATTGGCTTTGTACAATTTATTCCTGGTAGAACATCTTAATTCAGAGATATGCACATTGTTCATCACAGCTTTATTTGTAATGGTGAAAAATGGAAACAACTTAAATATCCAACCACTCATCGTCAAGCGGTTACATAAAGTATGATATTCATATCATAGGATAATATATGTAGCACTTAAAATTATGTTTCTGAAGATTATTTAATCACACAGGGAAATGCTCGTTTTGTTAACTGAAAGACCGGCGTCTAAATTTTTTGAAATATGTACGAGCACAGAAAAAAAAAAGTCTGCAGGGAAATACATCAAACCTTTAATGGGGGCTGTCTCCAGGGAGTAGGATCGCAGCTAGTTTTGTTTTCCTTGTTTTTAAAAGTATTTTCCAATTTTTCTACAATAAAACGTACTGCTCTTATAACTAGGAAGAATTCATACTAAAAAATAGTCCTCGAATCAGAATTGAGGACAATGTAGGTTTATTCATTATATATATATATATATGTGTATATATATATATATATATATATATATATATATATATATTTTTTTTTTTTCCATTGATTTTTTTACAGAGAGGGAGAGGGATAGAGAGTTAGAAACATCGATGAGAGAGAAACATCAATCAGCTGTCTCCTGAACACTACTGGGAATGTGCCCGCAACAAGGTACATGCCCTTGACCAAAATCGAACCTGGGACCTTTCAGTCCGCAGGCTGACGCTCTATCCACTGAGCCAACCCGGTGTCGGCAAAGTAAACTCTTTTTACCCCTAAGATTCATCAAGCTGCAGGAGGTGTAGGTATGTATGCTAGGCCCCATGGGTGTGTCCCTCAGACATCGCGAAGGCCCTGCCCGCCCTCTGGCCATCAGGTCTTTCCTGGGACCCCAGAAAAAAAATGATATGGCTCAGTGAAGTGCCGGCCCCCTGAAGTTTACAGGTACATTCAAGAATCTCTCCCATCGGGCTGGGTCAAGAATTAGTCTGGCCGAAACCGGTTTGGCTCAGTGGTAGAGCGTCGGTCTGCGGACTGAAAGGTCCCAGGTTCGATTCCGATCAGGGTCATGTACCTTGGTTGTGGGCACATCTCCGGTAGGAGGTGTGCAAGAGGCAACTGGTTGATGTTTCTCATCGATGTTTCTGGTTCTCTATCTCTCTCCCTTCCACTCTGTAAAAAATCAATAAAATATATATATATATTTTTTTAAAATTAGCCTGTTATTTAATCGCAGACACCTGAAAAGAGAGGATGGACCCATGTTAGCCTCGGAGCCGTGAAGCCCGGGAGGGCAGGTGTGATGAAGGACCCAGATGAGGAAAGCAGGCTGAAGAAGAAAGATCTGGCCGAGGCTGAACAGGGGGCTGTGGCCAGTGCCGTGTAGTGTTGATGCCAGGGTCAAAAGCACAGTGGCCAGAAGTCACACCTAGAGCCACCCTAGTTAATTCAGGGGGTGGTCAGGTTTCGGGGGGATACTTCGGAGGGATGTTCAGAATGTCTGACACCCTCAGCAAGTAGATCTAGTTCTTAGCTCTGCGACTTACACGACTGAGATCTCGAGCACGTCCCTCCCCTCGCCCAGTGTCCCCTCCTCACCCGGGGAGTGAAGCGGCTGTCCCCCTGATGCTGAGGACTCCCAGGCCGTCAGCAGCGGGGCTGGAAGGACAAATCTCCATCCAGGACCTCATTGTCTTTCATGGGACACAGGCCCCAGGAGTATTGGGCTGGCCATGCTCCTCCCTACACCGCCCCCACCACTGTGCTTCCTCGTTCCTAAGAGGCACCTGTCCCCTCTCCACCCTCCCGGGGTGTCAGCACTGCCGCTGGCTGGAGGGGAGGGGAGGGGAGGACAAGCCTTGCCCATCTCTGCCAAGAGTGTCAACCCACAGCCTTCACCCCACCCACTCCACTCCGCTGCCACTGGGTCATCTCTGGTCCCTCCTCCTGCATCCCCTGCCCCACCTGCAGGAGCCCCATGGATCCCAAGGGAATGCCACTTAACCCTCTGCTGGGGAATGGGAGCTGCTGGGCCTGGCCTGGCCTGGCATCTCAGGGGGAAGACAGCCGGGCCTCTGCTTACCAGGTCTCCTTGTTCCCTTTGCCCTTTAGCTGCTCCCTGCACACAAGGGTGGGAGGAACAGTCACAAGTCCCTGACTGACACACCAAGGATGATGCATGCCCTGGCTAGTTTGGCTCAGTGGATAGCGCGCCAGCATGGGGACTGTGGGCTCGATCCCCAGTGTGGGGCGTGCAGGAGGCAGCCAATCAAGGATTCTCTCTCATCATTGATGTTTCTCTCTCTCTCTCCCTTCCTCTTTGAAATCAATAAAAATGTATTTTTTTAAGGGGGGGGGGATGATGCAGACACCCAGCAAGGCTCACTGGCTTGCTCAAGTTCACACCAGGAGCAGGAGGGGACAGCCGCTCGCCCGTGCCTGACAGGTGCTTGGCCAGGTCACCAGGCCGCCCTTGCCCCCAGCCACACCCAGGACAGGGATCGGGTAAATGTGGGGGACAGGGGTCTGTCTTCTAAGCCCATTCACTGTGTGCATTCAGGGAGAACTCAGACTTCAAACCCGGCAGGGGTGGGAGTGAGGAGTGGCCAGGGGGGAAAAGATAAACCAGAGACCACACCCCCTGAAGGAGGCTGTGATCCAGCCCCCAGTGCTTGGCCCAGCACCCCTTTCCATTGGACCTTTAATGAAATGATTTGAATTCCGCCCCAGCTGGTTTGGCTCCGTGGATAGAGCGTCAGCCTGCGGACTGAAAGGTCCCAGGTTCGATTCTGGTCAAAGGCACGTGTCTCCGTTGCAGGATCCTCCCTCCTCCTGCAGGAGGCAACCAATCGATGTGTTTCTCTCACCTGGATTTTTTTCTCTGTCTTTCCCTCTCTTTCATTCTCTCTAAGAAACAGTAGAAAAATATCCTCAGGTAAGGATAAAAAATAAAAATTAAAAAAAAATCGGGGCCGTGACCATGCCTAGCTCCCAGGGCTGTTAATGAGCCGATATCTGCAAATACCTGATGAGAAGACTGCGCTGTGTAAGGGCAGGCTGTTGCCTCCGCTGGGACCACGGCCCAGCCGGCCAGGCCTCCTGCCCACAGTGGCGGTGGGAATCCCACTGCAGCCAGGCAGCGCCCCTGGTTCTGCATCCTGGGAGCACCCCCTGTGCGTGGTCCTCTGGGAGGACTGGACCGTGAACAGGGGAGGGGCCGCGTGGGGGAGGAGTGGGGAGGAGAGAGCGGAGAGTTGGGGGTGAGGGAGCAGGCACCTAGGACATCCTAGGACCCCAGGGTAGAGACCCTGCTGCCTCTGCAGGGGGCGGGGCTGGGCTCTGGTCCCCTGCTGTCTGCAGGAGGGGCCTCTGGCCTCCGGATGCAGGCTTCCTCACAGGGGCTGGCTTCCTCCCGCACAGCAGGGGTACTTCTTCAAGTGCACCTTCTGCCACCGGAAGAATCATTTCTACTAGAAGCTCCCATTTGGTCTGCGGAGAAATTCGCATTCCTCCAACATCACAACATTGTCTCCCGAGGACTCAGAATCCCGGCCTTACATCGCAAATAGAACATTTGTCCCTCATCCTTCACGGTACAAGCCTCCCTCAGATGGAGCAAAACCATTTCATCTGCCCCTGAGAGGAAGGCAGGGGGTGGGGAGAGGAGGGGGTAAGTAGACTCTGCTTCAGCGTGAAAGAAGGAAGAGCATAAAGCATTATTAATGTGATGCTCTTCCCAATGAATGAACACAAACAACCCGCTCTGCCGTCTGGCTCTCAGTAAATATTTGTAGGATGAATGAGTGGTAACAGCATGCAATTCTGTCTTTCCTGCTCCGAAAAGGCATAAAGTCCACGCGGCCAAATCAGATGAAGTCTAGCTCATACTGGTATACAGTCTTTGTTTGGAATCTCAGGCCCAGGTGAGAAAAATTATTTGTTAAAAAAAAAAAGTGTTAGGGAGAATCCAAGATGGCTGCTCGGGTAGGCAACTAGCCGCAGCCGCACACAACAATTTTAATAAATACAACTAAAATATAAAATGGACATTACCCAGAACTACAGGAAAGTCGACTGACTGGAAATCCTACAACAAGAAGCAAGGAGAAAACCAGAAGGAAGCACGGAGGAGCTGTAAAAGCCTAAGGTACGGAGACACGCGGCGCACGCGGAGAGGACGGAGCCGGAGAGGAGGGAGGCCGAGTGCCTGGGGGGCGTTCCCTAGCGGAAAGGAGATAAAACTCCGACTGTGCTGGGCCCCCGACTGCTCTGAACCCCAGTTCTGGGCCAGACCCCGGGGACTCAGGCTCAGCCATAGGGAGCTGGGCTGTAAGTCGGAACCCCGGGGTAGCGGAGAAAGGAGGTCCCGGAGGCACGCACACAGCGCGCAGAGAAGGGACGGCCGGCTGTGCCGCGGGATTGCCCTGACGGGAAGGAGACTGGGGCTCCAGACTGCTGTGAACGCCACCTCCAACTCCACTTCCAACTGAACTGAACCCCAATACCGGGCTCATTGTGGGAGAGCATAGACTGTTTGGCAGCAGGCGAAAATCGAGGGCACCTTTCTCTCAGAGGCGCTTGCAACAAGTACTGAAGGACCCTGAGTCTCAGGAGTCGCATAGGGCGGGGCTGACGGAAGCCGAGGCTGTAGGCTCCACCCTGAAACGCCGCCCCATCAGGAAAGCTGCCTGCGAAAATGCCTAAACCAAATAGATCACAAAGGAAAGAAATGGAGGACAAAAAGCGACTGGATATAGAGTTCAAAACCACACTTATAGGGTTTTTCAAGAGACTCCTAGAAAAGGCCGATAAAATAAATGAGACCTATGAGGATATGAAAAGGGATCAACAAGAAATGCTAAGGGATCAACAAGAAATAAAGAATACATTGTCTGAAATAAAAAATATTCTACAGAGTCCTAAAAACAGAAGGGAAGATCGCAAGAATCAAGTCAAAGATTTGGAACATAAAGAGCCAGAAGACACTCCTCCACAGAAGCTAGAAGGCAAGAGAATCCAGAAAATTGAAGATAATGTAAGAAACCTCTGGGACAACTTCAAACGATCCAACATCAGAATCATGGGGGTCCCAGAAGATGAGAGAGAGCAAGATATCGAAAACATACTGAAAGAAATAGTGACAGAAAACTTCCCCCACCTGGGGAAAGAATTGGACTTACAAGTCCAGGAAGCACACAGAACTCCAAATAAGAGGAATCCAAAGAGGACCACACCAAGACAAATCATAATTAAGATTCCAAGAGCAAAGGACAAAGAGAGAATATTAAAAGCAGCAAGAGCTAAGCAGGTGGTTACCTATAAAGGAGCACCTATACGATTGTCAGCTGATTTCTCAACAGAAACCATGCAGGCCAGACGGGAATGGCAAGAAATATTCAAGGTGATGAATAGCAAGAACCTACAGCCAAAAATACTCTACCCAGCAAAGCTATCACTCAGAATCGAAGGTCAGATAAAGAGCTTCACTAATAAAAAAAAGCTAAAGGAGTTCATCACCACCAAACCAGAATTATATGAATTGCTGAAGGGGGTTCTTTCAGAAGAGAAAGTAAATAAAGATAAAAATATGAACAACAAATACGTAACTATCAACAAGTGAATCTAAAAACCAAGGAAATTAAAAAAAAAAATCTGATGAACAATATTAACTGTTGAATATAATAGAATCAGAGGTATGGAAGGGGAGTGAACTGATGATTCTTGGGGAAAAGGGGACAGGGGAATGTGGGAAGAGACTGAACATAAACTGTGCACCTATGGATGAGGACAATGGGGGTTGGGGAAAGGGCAGAGGGTGGGGTGGGAAGGGGGCGGAAAAGGAACACTTGTAATAATATGAACAATAAAAATTTATTTAAAAAAAAAAAAAAAAAAGTGTTACCGAGACCGGTTTGGCTCAGTGGATAGAGCATTGGCCTGTGGACTGAAGGGTCCTAGGTTCGATTCCGATCAAGGGCATGTACCTTGGTTGTTGGCGCATCCCCAGTGGGGGGATGTGCAGGAGGCAGCTGATGGATGATTCTCTCTCATCGATGTTTCTAACTCTCTATCCCTCTCTCTTCCTCTCTGTAATATATATATATATATATATATATATATATATATATATATATATATATATATATATATATTTAGTGTCCATTTGGGACCACTTGTTTTCTGTATTGGGGAGGGGCAGGGCTATCTGGCCCCCTGCTGGGGACTGGCAAATGGCCACACCTTTCTCCAAAAGCAGTTCCTGGTTCGACAAAGCAGGGTTAGGCGGCCCGTCCTGCGTGGAACTCTGACGAGGGACCATGCTGTTTGTGCAGGAAAGACGGGGAGACTCCCGCAGGACAGACCCTGGCCTCTGCTGGGCCCCTGTAACCCACTCCCCATGTTTACTCTCTCCCTAATGCACGACTCATCCGTCTGTCCGTGGTTGGATTTCTGCAGGGGAGTCACACGCAGACCCTCGTCACTACCTGCAGCCCAGAGATTCCAGGGACGGTGGTTTCTGAGTAAATCACCTGAGTGCAGAAGGGAACACAGGGAGCAGGGACAGGGGTGGGAATGGGTGGCTTGTGTATTCCTCACATGCAACCGATGGATGACAAGAGGCCCTGAGCCACTGGATCTATCCAGCCGACTCAAAGGCGGGAATGTCACGCTCCCATCCATCACCAAGACACCCCCTTACCCAACCTCCATGTGCCCGCACCCCCTGAACTCCGGCTGGCAGAATGCTGTACCGGCCTGGCTCGTTGTCCTGGCCTCCAGGCCATCCCAGCATCCACAGGCCTGTCTCACTGGCCCAGACGGTGCAGAGGAGGGCGTGGCTTTGGCTGGTGGACCTTCATTCTGTGAGGCCTGCAAACTCCTCTGTGCCTGCACCTTCCCTGCTTACTCGGGGTCCAAGGACAGAGGCCTTAGGGGCTCACCCCTCTCCCCGCATTTACTCATCTGCCCTCCCAGCTTCTTCCTGCTCCTGTCAAATCTCCTCTCACCCCTCCGTCCGTCCGCTGAGCTCAGAGCCCCGGCTCCCACCTCCTCCCACTCCTCTCTGGCCGCGCCCTAACCCTGGCGTCAAAACCTGTTCCTGGCTCCGATGAACCTGTTTCTAATATTATTTTCATTGCACGTTTGCTATGGCTTCCACACCAAGAGTTGGGTTGGCAGCCGAAACCGGTTTGGCTCAGTGGATAGAGCATCAGCCTGCAGACTGGAAGGTCCCAGGTTCGATTCCGGTCAAGGGCATGCCCCTTGGTTGCGGGCACATCCCCAGTAGAAGGTGTGCAGGAGGCAGCTGATTGTTGTCTCTCTCTCATCAATGTTTCTAACGCTCTATCTTTCTCCCTTCCTCTCTGTATCAATAATATATATATATATTATTTATATATATATATATATATATATATATATATATATATATATATTTTTTTTTTTTTTTTTTTTAAAGAGTTGGGTTGGCAAAGGCCCGCTGCCTCTCCCATCTGACCATCCATCTGATGAGAGTTAGAAACCAACAGAGACACAGCTTTTAAAGGCACAGTGCTGCCTGCCCAGCGAGTGGAAGGGCACATGCTCCACAGCTTTGGGTGTCAACAAGTTGGACTCCCCATCAGGGCCCCAAAGAAGGAGGCTGTGCATCCAAGGAAACACCAGCAGTTCTGCTCATCTGAATAAACCAGGAAGAAAGGGACTGCACTCGCTTATTATAGAGGGGATCACTGGAAACCAGGTTACAGGACGACCGAAGAGACGGAGCACAGGTGGTAGAAATGACCAGAATCCAAACCACTAATGCCATGGCCTTGGCGGCTGGTGTGGAGTTGCAGTGCTATTGACGCTAACCTTCTTCCTTCAGATTTCCCTCCCGGGTTTTAGAGGAATCTTACAAATGATTCATCCACGCGCCGCGGGAAGAATGTTTAAATTAAATACTTGAACGTAGGGCAGCGATTGTCAGCCAGTGTGCCACACGAGTTTTTAAAACATGCAATCCCTGGCTTTTAGTCAGGGGCACTGACCTCTTTTCCCTCGGATTGTCACATAAAGCAATGACAGCAGCCAATACAACAGCTGTCCGGTGTGAATGAATCAAAAGCACACCTTTTTCTTTTTGTCAGATGGGCAAAAAGTGAAATATATTTTTATGTGTGCCGCAGGATTTTAGCAATTAGTTTGTGAGTGCCGTGCGATAAAACAATGTTGGCAGAAGCTGATCTGGGGTGTTATCCTCAGGCAGATTCAACTGCTGTTTTAGAAGCAAAGGGACCTTCCTCTAAGATTGTCCAGGTTCCTGGCGCCCTCTGGTGGAAGGTAAAGGGTACACCTGCTGGTCAGAGGCTGGAAATGTGATTGATCCCTCGCACATGCTTTACCTCATTTGTCCACCACGCTCTGTTTCCCAGGTCAGGGAGCTGAGGCTGAGACATTAAGTGACATTAGGGTCACCCAGCAAGTAGCTAACTAGTAACCGCAATTCAGTGCCAAGATTCCAAAAGTCCTGGTTACAAGCATTAGAGAGAGAAAGGGGTGGAGGGAGGCGGGGTGGGGGTGTGGGGGGGAGAGGAAGGAAAGGGAGGAGGAGGAGGAAGAGGAGGAGGAGGAGGAGGGGGGGGGGAGGAGGGGGAGGGGGAGGGGGAGGGGGAAGAGATTCAATTATCTCCAAATGTGTCCCATACTCAGATAGCAGCTTTACCCAGTTTTGAGCAGTGTACTTTGCTGGAGTTTGAGTTAAGATTGAGTGGGTCAGAAGTGTCCCATGTTTTTAATTTGATTCAAATGCAGGCTTACTTCCCGCTAGTGATTTTTTTCCTTCCCCAGAGAGGAAAAGAGAGGGAGGGAGAGAAACATCAATGATGAGAGAGAATCATCACTGGGGATTAAGCCTGCAACCTGGGCGTGTGCCCGGACCAGGAATCGAACCCTAACCTCCTGGTTCATGGGTCGATGCTTAACTACTGAGCCACACTGGCCAGCTTGCTAGTGATTCTTTAAAAGGTTCCCGATGGAGGGGAAAGAGCCGCGGTGTGAGAAGAGGCACGATGGTCCCTAAGCCCAGCAATGCTCATCCCTCTTTGTCAGGTGAGGGTGCTGAAGAAGATCTGTAAGGACAATTGAACATAACGGTATTTTTTGTACGCTTTGCCTGGAATGGGTGCTCACTCCTCTCTTCCCTTTCTCCACACTGAAAGGTTTTCTGTGGGGGGCAGAACCATGTGAGTCTTTGCCTAGCTGACACCTCAGAGTCCAGCAGATCCAAACTGCCCAGCCCTAACCCCAAGACCTTGTCTCTAGCAATGTCTTACTGCTCCTCGCCCTCCCCACGCTTCCCATCACAGTGTGGCTACAGGTGGTGCTGAGTGTGGCTCCTCCACCAGCAACACCAGCCTGAGTCACCTGAGGACCCAGCAGGAATGCCGATGCTCGGGCCCACCCAGACCTACTGGCTGCGGCCGGTGGAAATGGGGCCCCTGCAGGGATTCTGATGCTTGCTGAGGGTTGAGAGCTGCGGCTCTGTACCAGGGAGCTTCACCTGGGTCCTCAGAGGGTTTCAGGGGTAGAGAGGCTTTTGGGGTTTGCATATGACATGGTACAGGTACATGTGCATACCCTTCCTTACCTTGGAGAAAGGAAGCAGAGCAGCTGCCTCTGGACCCCACACAAGTAATGAACCACTGCTCTGCTGATTGTTTCATGGTCAACACCCCGCTTCTTTGGGATCTCTGACTTAGACACAATGGTTTGAACCATGGACTGATTGCTTCTTAGTGACCTTGGACAAGTTATTCATTTCTCTAAGCCTTCAATACCTCAGGGAATAATAGATGGCAAGTCAGCACCTACTAAGTGTTCGATCAGCACCTACGAATTCAGTAAATGGTATCTATTACTATGCTTTCCAGGCCCATGGGCATGGCCTTAGGACTATCATTTACAGCTCAGAGAGCTGCACAGCCTCAGAGTCCTGGCCAGCACTCCAGTCTATTCTCAGTACAACCAGAATGATCTTTCAAAATGCAAAGGAGGCCACGTCTCACCCCTGCTTAAAATCCTTCCGTGGTTTCTGTGGCTCTCCACTGCCTTCAGGAGAAGGTTCGAATTAATTAGCTTGGCAAGCCACTCCTTCACCGCCAGCCCCACCTCTGGTCACTTCTCCAACCTCGTCCTTACCTCCATGACACCAACTTACCTTCTCCCATCAAGCCTCTCTCCTGCAGCCGGTCCCCTCCTCTGCTGCGTCCTCAGTCCACGTGGAAAGTCTCTGGCCCTAGCTCCATTGCTGACCATAGGCAACCTGAGGAGCTTCCGTACTCCCTGCCAGTACCCAGCAAGCTCTAGCTCCTAGTATATTTCATTACTGTCCGTTATTTTGAGGCAAGAAAGCAAAAGGAAAACTTAGACAATTTCAAGGTTGGGGATGTATGTAGCAAGACACTCCTCTGGATCCCCAGGCCTGTAATGACCTGAAACCTTTCCAGTAGCACTAATTCTTTTTACACCTTTAGAGGTTGGATTTATGCAAGTTCTAGCAAATACTTACTAGGCAATTTGTCTGCTGTCACTAGTTTTAGCTCGCCTTTCTGGCCTGAGGACTACCTTCAACAAAGATGCTAAATCCGCAGCCCCAAGCGGAGGAGAATGTGGAAACTTGTTATGCAGTTGGAATCGTTAAGTGCCTTACAGAGGTCAGACATGTGGGCAGAGCTGTGACAAGGAAGCTGGCCTCATCCTTGTCTCTAATGCGCCTCCTGCTCTTCGTTTTTAAAATGCTACCCCTGCTATTTCCAGTATCACATCCCCACCACACCCCCAGGGCCTCCTCACACAGGAATAGACTACATATTTCTTTCTGTTTTCATTTTAAACAAGCAATGTATCTACTCAAGAAGCTTGACTTGAAGGGAAAACTATCTAGGATCCATTTCTTTTAGGGTAATTTATCCCTGAAGATAGACTGCCCTACATGTAGCAGCTTTGTACAGTTTGTTACAAAACTGTCCTTGGTTCTACAATGATGAGTTACGGAGACTTGGCTTAGAGAGGGCTCGCCTTAAATCACTGCCGACATCATGCAGGTCCCCTGTATTCTCTCATTGTCCAGTGCTCTTGCAGGGGGGTGGGGGCTGGTAATGTGGGACCAACACAAAAAAAAAACAAACATTAAAATTCTCCAATTGAACAGGTGTCCAAGGATTTTTATGTTGCCATATACAATATATTATTATTATTATTATTATTATTATTATTGATTTTTTACAGAGAGGAATTGAGAGGGAGTTAGAAACATCGATGAGAAACATCCATCAGTTGCCTCCTGCACACCCCCTACTGGGGATGTGCTCGCAACCAAGGTACATGCCCTTGACCAGAATGGAACCTGGGACCCTTCAGTCCACAGGCCAAAGCTCTATCCAGTGAGCCAAACTGGTTTCTGCTGTTGCTCCTTTTTTTAGCAAAACAACTTAGGGGGTATAAAGAGCTGAACAAGCATGTCACTAGATGGGGGGAGGGGGAGGAATATTTTCATAGAACAATTATTTCAGTATTTTGCCCCATCCCATCTCCATTTCATGGTGATCAAAACATGCCATTGGCCATTTAGTTTAAAAACTAAATTTTTTAATTGGCCATTTATTTTTTTAATATATTTTATTGAGTTTTTACAGAGAGGAAGGGAGAGGGAGAGAGAGTTAGAAACATCGATGAGAGAGAATCATCAATCAGCTGCCTCTTGCACATCCCCTACGGGGGATGTGCCCACAACCAAGGTACATGCCCTTGACCGGAATCGAACCTGGGACCTTTCAGTCCGTAGGCTGATGCTCTATCCACTGAGCTAAACTGGTTTCGGCTGGCCATTTAGTTTAAAAGGTGCACACATCAGCCACTTCATGTGCAATAAAGGGAAGGGCAAGAGGATGAAAGCACACTACGCGGTTGTGGTCAGGAAGTGGCAGAACAGACGGCAGTTTTCTAATTGGCATCTTCTTGTCCGGAGGAACGGAGCTCTGAGTAAGGAGCCGTTCCCTGTTCTCAGCAGACACCTCGTCTGCTGCTGGAGCACCTGGACCTTCACCCTCCACGTCAGCCGTGCACTGTCTGCTTCATTGATTGCCTATCAGGTCAGAATCCCACCTGCCTCATCCACAATAGGCTTTCATTAGCTAACTACTATGTGGTGTGTGCCTCTTAATCTTTTTTACATTTTTATTGATTTTTTAGAGAAAGGGAGAGGGATAGAAACACTGATGAGAAAACATTGATTGGTCGCCTCCTACATACCTCCTACTGAGGATTGAGTCTGCAACCGGCAACCCAGACGTGTGCCCTGACCAGGAATTGAACCGGTGACCTCTTGGTTCCTGGGTCAATGCTCAACCACTGAGCCATGCTGGCCAGGCTTTTTTTTTGTGTGGAAGGGAGGAGAGACAGAGAAACATTGATATGAGAGCAACACATGGATGGTTGCCTCCACCAGACATCCCAGTGGGGGCCAGAGATCAAGCCTGCAACTAAGGCATGTGCCCTTGACTGAAATTGAACCCAGGACTCTTCAGTCCATGGGCCAATTCTCTATCCACTGAGCAAACCGACTAAGGCTGTGCCTCTTAAACTGCACCATCGACCCATCCTGCCCCCCAACCTTCAAATTAATATGATCCTGGGCTTTCCGGGCGCCAGCACCTCCCCAGCTGCGGCTTCACCAGAGGCACCAGGTCTGCACGGAATGAGCTCACCAGCAGCACCAGGAGCTCAGGTGGTGCCATTCCCATTGCAGCCTGGAAAGGGGGCCTCCTACAGCGTGCAGCGGGCACCAACCTGCAACCACTGTGCTGGCCGTAAGCGCAGGACAGCTGGCCAGACCTCACTCATCGCAATGGCCTGTGCTGAGGGAACAGGCCTTGGAAAGCACTGGGCCAGCAGGCTCTCTGCGGGCGGACTCACCTTCCTGGAATCCCTCCAGGCAGAACCTCTATGTAGCTCCTGAAAGGGAACACAAAATGTTGTTTTATGAGATTTCTTAAATTTCATCCCCTTTTCAAAGAGGGCTATAATCCCGAAAGTTTAAGGACCACGGCTATGGTCCCTAGCAGATGCTAAGCAAGTGACTGAGTACTTTGTGAAAACCCTCAGTTCCTTTGCACTTGACACAACTCACCTGGCACCTCTTTGTAAACTCGAGACAAACCCATCCTCACCACGTGAAACCTCTTGTATAGGAAAGCACGTGAACAAGCTGCTATAATCATGGGCTCCGAAGAGTTCTGCACACACGTGTGCCTGGGGCCTGCTCACACCACTCCGGACACGCAGGCACTCTACATTCTCTAGTTCTCAAGGTCTCTAGGGAGGGAAACCTCCACAATTCAGTTAAAAAATACTCTGCAAACGTTTGAAGTTTCCTTCAGAATGGGGAACCTAAAAATGAAATATAATGACTATAGCTAACTGGGGGGAAATATCAAAAATTGTTTGACTATAACTTCTATGGCAAAAGCTCTTCTCTTCGTCCCCAAACCAGACCAAAGATGGTATGTCAAAACAGAAAATGAGATTTTTGCCGTATACAAACAAAACTCCCTATTTCCCCAATAATGACGGCACAAAATGGCAAAATGAAAAGTATTTATTACACAAAGCACAACAGAGCAGGTATTAAAAGGATTACATAGTGCAAATACAAGCGAACAGGGCTATTAACTCAGTGGACTTACAAAGACCAGGCGGACACAGAGCTTGGTCTACAAGGGCATAACAACTTCTAGTATCTTACTCAAGGCAGTTACACTAGATTACGTTGCTCCCCACGGTTAATCCCAACAAACTATGAGGTACAGAGAAAAACTGGTGTAGAAAGGTCGAGAGGGGACTCCCGGTGGGGGATAATCTTACTCCTCCTCTCTGAGGGGTATTTCAGTGTCCGGCTACGACTCAGGGGAGTCCCGTTCGCAGGCTGCTAAGACCCCTACCTCGCCAAGTGCCAAGGGGCCAGAAACGTTTCATTCCCCTTTGAACACATCCTCCACTTTATGAGGGGAAGGAAAACCAAAGGCGACAGCTTGATTCTTAAGAGAAAATGAAAAAACAATGCCATCTAGAGGAGGAAAATACAACAGTCCCCTGGAAGAGGGAAGGCTGACCTCAATTTCTCAGCGCTGAGACACGGGGGAGCGGGCTGCCCTGTTCCCCCATGGCACACACCAAGGGAACTGCGGTCACAAACTGTGCAACGCCAGTAACTCGGATGTCACAGCTTCCCTTCCTATTGCTAGAATCCACCAACTAACTGCAACAGAAACATCCGGGGAACTGAGTGGGAAAGGAGAATCTTAGCCAAAGACGTGGCACACAGAAGGCCTTTGGTGTAAAAGCAATACCCGGGAGTAGAGAGTAACTTTGAGCTCCAAGGGGAAAGTAGTAAGGGAGGAAGGAAGGGGAACTCTCTGACACCACGCTAACCACTAAGTCAACAAAGAACTAAAAACGCCTACAACAAGAAATCAGATGCCCTGACAAACTCTTGGTGCTATCATATCAATTTTCAATAAAGCATTTGCCAAATTCCAGCAACTGTTCTGAGGAAGGAATTGCTGATAGCGCTATTTGGCTTTTTTAGGTCCCTGACCCGCTCTGCCTCCAGGAGAGAGGAATTCTACTCCCTGTGCTCCGCTCCGGGATGAGGAAAACCATCTGCAGAAGTAGCACCTGGAATTTCAGATAAGCTACCAAGAAATACTGACTAGCTTTTCTGCAATACAACTCTCTCTCTGTAACCTTTTTAGCCATTCGAAAAGCTCTTGATAGAGGTACAGTAAATCAAAGTACAGGTTTATTATATTTTAACAATGCTACATTCACCAATAACATTAGTTAGGACTGCATGCTCATTCCATCAAAAGATCTTAAAATGCTCATGGGACATCCTCCCACAGAAGGAAAGAGATCTGGTGGGCTGTAGCAATGGCAAACAAGTTAAGCTGACAGAGGACTGACACATCAAAGCAATCTGGAAAACAACTACCTCAGACACCCATTTTCAGGTTAGGGTCCTCAATATTTCTCCTCCTATGCGAAACCACACTCCGCTAATCACAAATCTGGGCAATTCCAGCAACGTAACCTCCACACGCCTATGGCAGTGCAAAATCCCGGACATTTGCAAACAGTGTACGCTTCACTCTGGGCACAGGAAAGAGCACGCAGGGTCCCTTACCTTTTGACCTGCAGATTTTAATCACAGCTAGTTCTAATATAGTCCCATTTTTAGCAGAAGTATCAACAATCTTGACATTGTTTGCACACGCATGGACACCCATGAATGGGAGAACCATTCTTCAGAACATGGGTCTGAACAACTGAAGCTGATACCGATTAAACAGAAACAAGATTCACAGTATCTAAAGCCACAGAGACTTTGTTTACATAAATCTGCATAATAAAAACCAGAGAACTGGTTAACAAGACTCCTCCTTTCCAAAGAGAACCAAGAGGTAACACTACAACATTGTAGAACCCAAGCTCTACCAGTCACCAACTCTCATTAATGACTTCTCAAAGGAGCCAACAGTGCATTGAACTGGCATTTTAAAAGCTACAAATGATCAGTCTTTAAAAATAAATTCTTTCAAACAAAATAATGTCCCATAAAGCATTATACACATCTAAATACATATACATTATTAACCCAACTACATATTTCAAATGGTTGGCAGTGATTCCGTTTTACATTAGCAGAGTTCATGGTGGGTTGCAGGCTTGAGTGGCTGGACGCCAACCCATTATTCAAGTTTGGATTGGGAACCCATGCTATTCCATAGACAGACTGTGGAGAAATGGTTATGTTATGTTAAAGGCTTGATCTGATCTTTTAATAAAGACTGACTTAAGTATCAAGTACAGGAGCATATCAAATATAAGTACAGTTCGAGTATAATGAGTTAATATGAAAGGATGGGAGACATTTTTAACTATAATCTAGAAATTTGCGTGGCTTTTGTAAGGATTTATCATGTCCAGGACAACATGATCATAAATATTAATTTAAATAACAAAAACAAGAAATGTGCTACTAATGTGGGTTGATTTCATTAATCACAAGTCTAAGCTGCAATACAACAGACACCATAAACTCCACTGACACCTACTTTAACAGGCTCTTTCCTCTCAATCCGGATTTCAACTCAAGCATGGCTTATACGGAGCCACATAATTTAACATCCCAGTGAAGACATCTGAGTGAAAGGGAAGAGATGAAGACAGCATGCTCAAAAATGGGAGTAAACTGGCACTGTATCCAACAAATCAAAGCATATGACCCCTCTAAGTACAAATGGTAGTGTTTGGAAGTCCAGAATTTATCTCACAGTAGTAAACAGCAAAGACTTCACCTACAAATGCTCGCAGTGGCAGTAAAATGTATCTTAACACAGTGGCACTGAAAAAGAACATATTGGAAACAGAGGAAGCTGGTCTAGTTTCGGCACGTGAGGAATTGCTGATGGCACTATTTGGCCCTTTTAAGGTTCCTGGCTCATTCTACCCTCAAGAAATAAGGAATTCTGCTTCTTGTGGCATATACTCCCAAGAGTAAGGATCCTGGGTAAAGGGTAAGGATCCTGGGTTCAACCCCCAGTCGGGGTGTATGTGGGAAACAACTGATCGATGTTTCTCTCTCATATTAATGTTTCTCTTTCTCTCTCTCCCCTCTCCTTCCTCACCCCCTCTCAAATTAATAAAGACTTAAAACAAAAACAAACAAACAAACAAACAAAAAAAAACCATATCCATTTGCAGAAGCAGCATCTTGGATTTCAGATAAGGTACCAAGAAATACTGCAGATACACTTCTCTGTAGCACCTTCAGTCACTTAAGAGGCTCCATAAATGGCACAGTAAGCCCAAGGGCAGGTATATTCCATTTTCAGCTCGAGGATCGTCTAAGGCGCAAAGTGCTCAGCACTAACGGGAACAGTGACAAACCCAGGTGAACAAAGGGGAAGGGGAGGAAAACCGAGTCTCACTGGGGGATTCTGTGCAAGGGTGAACCAAAATTAGCATCTGACTACCTACAAACACAAATAATATTTTTTAAACTTTTTTTAAGTTTTCTAAAATACAACTTAACATAAGGAGAATAACAGGATACTAGTGTGGATCCCCAACCCTCCCTGCCTAAATTATCACTTGCAAAAACACTCGACCGGAACTGAGGGCTGTTAAACTAAAATGCAGAGAGGAGTATTGGGGGGGAAATAGGGAGGAAAATAATTTATCTCTCAAGTTTTAGAACATTTACCATAGCCTAACAAAATATTAAACTCAGAGGATTGGTTCCACTTATTGGGGGGAGAGGAGGACGACCCCTTGTCCCTAACGCCGAGGCAGGCTTTTGAGCAGCATTCACCCAGAAGGAACAATTCTGGGGAAAAGGCTTTAGGTTCCCCTGACACCTTTGCTTGTCCTCCCCATGGGAGGAATAATTTATCTGATTATATAAGAAAGCTTGGCGTTTCCTGGGCCTTCTCTTCTGGGAAAAAGTGTTGAAATCACGATTCTCTGTAAAGTCCAATTTTGGCTGCCAAGTCATATCCTGTAGTACTTTAACGTTATTGGGCGTTCCAAATTCAACAAAGCACCACCATTTAAATATTTAATAAATAATGAGGAGCAGTAATGGCTTAAAGATTTACTGCAAGTTGGTTTAAGCTAGTTTAGATTTGGATTCTAGTTCCGGCTCTGTTATCTATAAGGAAATCAAGTTAAAGATTTTTAATTACCATATGTATAACCCAAAGATTTATATGCTCAGATAAGACTTTTCAGATCTAACACTTCTCTTTAATACTTTCCTTTGCACAATCACCACTCCCTATTTTCAAGACTGCCTCCCTCTCACACAACTAGGATTTTCCTATGGGGCACTGCCTCATACACAAGGACAAAACACATACCAAAAAACTCAGAACTCTCAGAGGAGGACTGAGTGCAGTAAAGAGAGCTATTAAGAATTCTAACCTTATCTTTCTATCTCGGAACTGTAATTGAGATGGTTGTGCCAGAAGTGTAGGTTAATACATTTAATTAAAAAGGTCAACATTTTTGACTGAAAGTTAAGTCTGATTTGGCTCATTAACTTTGAGAACAGGCTTTGCCCATTTACATGACAGAACATTTTCTACAAATTCCATCAGCTCAATCTGCAGCTCCAAGTCTTTGATAAAAATATCTTTAAAGCACATACACAACGTACTGGATAGTATATCCTCTGAATGTAATTAATCATTTTTTAAATATACTTTAGATTTCAGAGGAGGAGGAAGAGATTGAAGTTATCAATGATGAATCAATCATTGACTGGCTGCCTCCTGCAAGGTTAACCCTTGTGGAGATTGAGCCCACAACCCAGGCATGTGGCCCTTGACTAGAATCGAACCCGGAACCTTTCAGTCCGAGGCCGATTCTCTATCCAGAGCCTAATCAGCTAGGGCAAAAATTTATTCTTAAAATTCAGATGTCAGATTAAACATGTGCCAAAAAAAGGAAGACTAAGTAGGGTGAGAGCCGTGAAATGGTAGGACTGCCTGGAGAGGGGCACAGGGAGATTGTAAGGTGACAGTGTTCTTCTAGAGCTTGGTTTGGGCACTTACATATCTACAGAAGGGAGCACATTGTTTGCTAACTGTACCTCAATTTTCAAAATGTGCAAAAGATTCATATACTTTCAAAATTACTTCAGGAGTCTGTTAGCAAAAAAATGTTAGCATTATTCTCAGCACACATGGAAGAAATTTGTTTTCTAAAACTTTTCTTTTGGCTTCTCTGAACCATGCAGCCTGATTGCCAACATATAGTGATACAGCACTATATAACTTGACTAATTATATTCTTTTTTCCCATTGTTAGCTTTGCTATATTTCTAATAGCCACCTGGGTTTAGAGGCCTAAGAACATTCCTTAACAGCATAAGGAACAGAGTCAATAATATTGTATTACGTATACATGACGTCAGGTGAGGGTACTAGACTTACAGGAGGATGGATCACTTCGTAAATTATTTATGTAACCACTATGCCATACACCTGAAGCTAATATTGAATGTCAACTGTAATTGAAAACTGAACATTCCAAACAGAAAATAAAAGAAAATAAAATTAACTAAAGAAATGTTAATCTTCAAGTAATTTAGTAAATGAACATATTTTTGTTTTTACTGATAGTTGGATCCTAATTTTTTTTATCCTCACCCAAGAAATTTTTTAAATTTTTTTTTAATTTTTTAATCAATTTCAGAGAGAAGGGAGAGGGAGAAAAAGAAATATCAATAATGAGAAGGATTGAGCCCACAACCCACGCATGTGTCCTATCAGGAATCGATTTGTGACCTCCTGGTACATGGGTTGATGCTCAACCACTGAGCAACACCGGCTGGGTGAGGACTTGTTTTTTTTTTTTAAATTATTGATTATAGAGAAAGGATGGGGGAGAGAAACAATTGAACTCGCCACCTGGGTATGTGCCCTGATCAGGAATTGAACCCATGATCCTTTGGTGCACAGGATGGCACCCAATCAACTGAGCCACACTAACCAGGGCCCAGATCCTCAGCTCTGAAGGGAGGATAAAAGAACTCATTCTCAATTTTCATACATTTACAAACAAAAGTGGTCTGAAACACGACGTTTACATGAATAAACAAACAATGGATCAGACTGGATGAAGATGCTTAAGACCTACGTTTTGAATACTTGACCTATATACAGCACCATATAACTTGACTAATTATATTCTTTTTTCCCATTGTTAGCTTTGCTATATTTCTGTTAGTATTTTTTAAGTTCAGATTCACAGCTACGCTATAAAAACCCTAATAACCAAATGAATCTCTTTCTTGCACGCAGGGCATAAAGCCCCGGTCTTCTTTAGTCTCCTGGCACACTGAAAACAAGTGACAAGATGGCTCGTCCTTCCATGAATAATGTTCCCGTCGCGCGGTCTTTTCTCACATACACTACATGGCTTCAGAAGATTCCGGCAATCCTCCGTGCTGCCCGTCTCTGCTCTCTGCTGGAAAAGGTCAGCCGATTGTTCTCCCATGCTTGACACAGTCTCTTGGCTTTCAGAACTGTGTGCCAAATCCAAGAACTCCACAGAGTTGCAAGGATCAAAGAGTTTGGGGTTTTCTTCTTTTTTACATGTATCTTTAGGTATAACAACTGGAGCTGATATGGTTCTGCGGCAATCAGGGATATCAATTCCTTCATTTTCCTTCTCTTCCGGTATGGCAGTGATATCAGACGTGGAGAGAGAATGGGTTAACTTAGGACAATCTGAATACCAATCCTTCCTCAGGGCCCAGCACCGAAAACAGTACCTCTTGCTTGGAGAGTTAAATTTCTTGCACTCAGTACACTGCCACTCATCCTACAAAGGGAAGTGCAGCCAATTAGTACTCAGTGGGGAACATGACGCTGAGAAAAAGGGAAGGTGGACCAAACTCTCATCATCTCCCTAAGCTACCGAGAGCCCAGACAGTCCACACCACAAGTCTAGTCTAGAATTAAAATGCACTATACCCACTTGGATAGTGACACAACTGCCAATTCAAGCCAAAATTTAATATAGCAATCTTCTTTAAAAGTTACATTAATTATTTTGGCTTTCTAATGTAAATGGAATTTACATTGTTTGCTTTTCTGCTTTCTTTTTACAACTAACACGTTGAGACTAAAGAATGAAGAGATACTACTGTCATTCTTTTCTACTAAGAAATGTTATAAAATCTAACAAAAGAGCTACAATTATGAGATTTAGAAATTACTAACTTATTTATTCATGTTTTCTCACTGCTCTTAGGATCTTAGGTAGCTAATTGTATGCCTAAATCACACCCTCAAAAAATGAATGTTCTAAAAAAAATAATGTTCTTATCCTTGAATGCCAAGTAAGTTTTTCCTAGTTCTCCATATTAAAATTAAGAGTTACTAGAGCTCAAAAAATTTTATATGGCTTGCTTAATTCAAAGGTAGCTACCTGGAACAAATCCAGAGTATTTAATGTGATCATAGCCTGGCTTTCACAGGATCAATGCTTTGACTGACTTGACTGTTTTCAGAATGAAGATCAATCAAGCACTTCAAGTTTAGAAGTTATAACTCAATTGCCTCTAGACCAAAAAGCAGAGACACAACCATTTGTTAAACTGGGATGTTCCCTAGAGAGTCTCAAAACATTCTCATGCCAGCTGAAGATCCTCAGCTCTCACAAATACTCAAAGGACCTTCATAAAGACATGGCATTCATAAATGATGGTGTGTCATAGTCTAATTGGCATCGACTTTTCTTTTCTAGTAGTACATAAAATAATAGGGTTTGTTAAAGTCAATGTCATCTTTGATTTGATAAAATACGGTCTATTTGCTTAATAGGTTTCCTTGGTCCAAATAGCCATAGAAGTCTGATGAAGATAGAAACACTTAAAACCCAGCTACCTGTCTTACGGTCAAGAACACTTAATGGATCAATATATTCCATTTTATTACCTAGCTATGCACAGATAATTTGCAATGAATTACTATAATGGTCAATAGTGGTGGGGTGGGGGAGGAATCAACACCAGAGACAACCTAAAATTTTTCCTATCCCCAAGCAGCAAAAAATAAAATCAACCTCCTTATCCTCCTCTTACTCCCCCTTTTTTTTCTAGTGAGTTAGCTGAGAGGAACACTAAATGGAAAATGGGGACCTAGAATGAAAATAGAAAAGTAATGAACACATTTGAGTCTAAACATTAGTTGTCAATTGGTGACAAATCCATAACTATTAACTAAAAGCTTAAAAATAAATTAGCCCTCAATTAATATAAACCTGGGTGGAAACAGCCTTTCCATTTCTTTTAAGAAAACATTAAAATATAATTTTTATACCAACAAAAAATTTTAGATAGCTTATAAGTCTATCTTTGGCACTGCAGAGGTGCTGGTGGGAAAAGCAGTGCAGTACTATTCTGAATAACTGTACCCACTGCACCGTGTCCAAACAGTTTTTATAGCAGGAGAAAGGCACAAAGAGGCATTAAAGTCAATGCTTTCTACTCATCTCTTCTCAAATTCTAATAAAAACCTTTAACAAATGTAAAGAAGCCAACATCTCTTAACACCCAGGAAAAGTAAACAAAAGTGGGGTTGGGGGGAATAGCATTCTTCACAGTGAACTGTTGGAACATTACCATCTCAGTCTAGAGAAGCGTACCTCTGAGGCAACCTCTACATCAGTGTCATCACATATGGACTTAGAGTCCTCAAGGTCATCACTTTTTCCCACTTCAGGCACCTGTGACAGCAAAGATATCTCATTAGTAGGGATTACCTATTTCACATAGTTTATTACCCAAGAACAAGAGAGAAAGGGCTTCAATTTAAAGCTCATATCCTGCCTCCATCATTAACACTTTTTTTTTTTTTAATATATTTTATTGATTTTTTACAGAGAGGAAGGGAGAGAGATAGAGGGCCAGAAACATCAATGAGAGAGAGTCATCGATCAGCTGCCTCTTGCACACCCCCTACCGGGGATATGCCCGCAACCAAGGCACATGCCCTTGACCGGAATCGAACCCGGGACCCTTCAGTCCCCAAGCAGACGCTCTATCCATTGAGCCAAACCGGTCTTGGCCATCATTAACACTTTAAAAGGAGATAGCTTACATATGAGTCCAAAAATGATTCTGTACACACCTAGCACCCAGAAGAGAGAGGGTGCCCTAAATTATGACAAAAACAAAAAAAACAAAAACAAAAAAAACCCTCCCTGGGATGCCTCAGCTACTTGGGCATCATCCTGTGCACTGAAAGGTTGCTGATCTGACTCCAAGTCAAGGCACAGGCTGGGGCTGTGGATTCCATCCCCGGCAGGAGGCATGCAGGAGGCAGCTAATCAAACTATCAAGTCAATCAATCATTTCTCCCTCTCCCTCCCTCCCTTCTTCCCTCCCCCCCCCCCAAAAAAAAATAAATAAATAAATAAATCTTAAACAACGAAGTATTAGAGTAGAAAAGTCACAAATTATTAAATGTAGAAATTTATCTTGGGAATCTAGGTAGACATTGTAAAAGCAGTGTATAAAATAAGAAATTTAGATGTGAAAAATGAAAACAAAGTATTTTAAAATGTTATTCGTCATATTCAAAAGTACAACTAGTTATGTAATACTCTGGCTGTCCTATAAAAACATGCCTACAGACCAGGAAACAACAAGAAATGTGGAAAGTGTCTTCTAAATTTTATAATTTAGAATTTAAATTTCTAAAAATGAAAACCTTAGTTTTATGATACAGTATGTGGAACAAAACCAATTATATACAATTATGACCCTCTGTATAGCAACTTTGTCACAGTAGTTTAAGTATTTTAAGTCCCAGCTCTCTATAGAAGTTTCCAAATGTCAGCTTTGTCTTCATTCTAGCCACCTGCATTCCCTTCTAATTCTACCCATATAACTAGACTACGAGAACCCAACCGTCTTATCTGCCCACCACACACACAGGACATCCCTTTCAGGAACCCAAATTACTATGAAAATGTCTTCAATTAAAAGAATGACCCACTATAGTTCTGTTTTCTGCTCTATTTAGTCGGTGGATATTTACTGAGATTCTTGACTATGTCAGGCACTGGGACCTGCTTCCCAATTTATTTTGACACTTGAACACATGTTTGTATGACTCTTCACCTTGATGTATTCCCACTATGTACTCAGAATTCTAGCTCCCTTTTTCCCCCTATTTAAAATCTATAATAAAAAAACTCATCTATTTCCTTTTGGGTATAAAATGATTATGGAATCTATTGACATGTCCAAGAAATACGGATTTTTTTCTCTCTCTACAGGCTGTTGTGGCCATTTAGAACTTTGCATTGTTAGCAACAAAAGTCTCCAGAAGAAGAAAACTATACAATGAGAAACTAGGCAAGCAGGAAAAGGATAGAATATTGCTTCTAACAGAGGAGGAGCTTTACCCATGGAGTCCTAGTCTATTTTTAACACATTAAGCACCCAGTCAGTCACCAGTGACTGACACTATCTTTCCATCCAGAAGACAAAACAGGCTGGCGCTTAATGTGTTAAGGTAGTGTTGGTTAACTGAATGTGAATCCTAAAATTAGACATAGAAAAATACTAAGAAAGAAAGGGGGTGGGGTGATTATGGAGTCATTTGTTGTAAAAAGCGATAGTATAGGTCATGTCACCAGATATGAATAGATTATACTACACACACATAAATATAATACAACCAATGTGAAATATTTCAACATATCATTTTGTAGCTTACTTTTCCTACTTCCTCACTTGTTTGTTCAATATCAGCAGCTTCAACTTTTATTCCAGCACCAAACTGCTCTGATACTGACTCATTCAAAAACCACACGTCATCTGTCGTATCTGAAGCAATGACAGTACCTATATCCTAACAGAAAAAACAAACAGTAGTCAGAGGCTTATCAGAGACATTGAACCAACATAAATTAACCCAAAACTCAATGTCCTCATATATCTCCAAACACCCAGTCTTTCTCCAATGGACATCTATTCATTCAACAAATACCTACTATGTAAAAGCTAATGGATGTCCAGATGCCTGGTAAGGAATTTTTTTATTTTTTTTATTTTGAGAGTATGCTTATTAAAGCTCAGGACAGTCAGAATTTTGTATTTTAACAGTAGATCACATACAAAATCTGAGAAACAGTACTGAAGAGCCTAAAAGCTAAAGACTCATAGCTGCTCAAGTAAATAGAATCCATTCTCTGCACTCCTTCGCTCAAGTGGCACTGTGAGAGCCTAGAAAACATCCTATTAATTGTAAGATAGCCCTCCTTTAATAGTCAATGTTTACTGAACAAAAAATGAGAAATACTGACAGTAACTCAAACCTTCTCTCCACTTTCTTAAACAACTTTAAATATAACTTTCTGCATTCAACTATGGTCATTTATGACATGCTTTTCTATAATATTCCTATGAAACAACTTATTATTTTGCCATTATTTTTGCATTCATTTACTGAAGAAATACTCACTGAACGACTATGATTTGTCAGCTTAGGCAATAGAAGAGAGTGGTTAATATTATTAAAGCCCTGGTCTTACATTTCAGTGGGGATAAACAGTCAATACACACAAACACAATAAAATAATCATTTGACAAAGTGAGAAGTGCAATGGAGAATGTAAGATAAAGGAGCAGAATGACAGTGGCTTAAATTATGGCATGGCAGTGGAAGTAGTAAGTGGTTGGCTAGGTTTTGGATAACGTGAATGTGACATATGACAGAGAAAGAAATCAACCAAACGCTACTCTTTCCAAAAGAAAAATAGAAGTTTCTCTTCAAACATGAAATTTACCTGATTTGTCTGTAAATCAGTTGAGCCATTACTTCTAGGTGTGTAACTGTTTCCCAAATTTCCTAAAAACCACCATGGCAAGCCAGCTACATCCCACTCCTCCAGCCCGAGGTCCAGCCTAGAGGTCTCATCTACAGAAGTCAAATGAAAAGCAGAACTATGTATACAAGCCTTAAGAAGCAAGACTCTTTACAATAATTACAATCTCTTTATAAGTAAAAAGTCACTCCTGCTCCCAGTAAAAAAGAATCAGAAACCAAATACCTGCTCAGTTGCCAAGCTCACATCTACTCTCCTGTTTAGACTTCATTAGCTATTTCAGAGTTAAGATATCTAAAATTTACAAATACTGCAAATCCAAAATACATTAAGGCCCCACATATTTCAAGTAAAAGATCCCGTGTCCTACATCTAAATGACACTCAAGGCAGTTACTAACATAGTTTGTTGTTAGCACTTGAAATTCTTTGCAGTCAAGCAATCTTTTTTTGTGCTTTACTTGTTTCCTACTTTCTTCCTCTCTCTTCTTCCAATGGACTAGACATACCAGTGGCAACCACAGGTGTTTAAATGTGCTGAGGTACATACATATGGTTTAAAAGATTTCTGCAATAATGGGTCCTTGCTAGAATAAATTTATCCTATCTACTTATAGAGTATGTTGATCCTGTCTATCAAAAGGTATATCTGTCTCAGGGAAACTTCAACTATCTTTTTACTTACTCCTTGCTGAAGTTACCAGAAACCAAACTCCTAAGACGAATATTAATTATCTTCACCTAGTCAAGCTCTGTAACTTCTTATGCAGGGAATGAAAATAGGCCATTCTTTCCACATATAAAAATTTTGTCCTCTCTACCTATACCTCTCCCTAAAAATACTAAGCTATTTATTCTCAAAACTTACATCACAAACTACATATAGTCTCTTGAATTGGCTGTTCTTATGTTTTAAACAACCTTCTAAGTAGAAAATAAGCCAAGACTTGCATTTAAAGAAACAAAATCCTACATTAATGCCACAGACTGGAATAAGCTCCAAGGTAATTAGGTAGCTCAATATTCCATTTACACTCAAATGAAATTTGAGGAAAACAAATACAGAAATTGATTCAGTTTTAATGTAAACATTTAAAACAATTTCAACAGTCTAACATTCCTGCCACTGCTCCAAATGTGAGCCTAGACTAGAAACCATCATGACAAAGTGCCTTTGAGGAATTTTCTATTTTATACATTTTTGCAGAAAATAATTTAGGGGATATTTCATAAATAGGGCTTGAGAAAACTTCCAATAAATATATCACTAATTTAACTTAACCATACCACATCTGCATGTATGGCAAAGATCTGATTACTACCACCTAAGGGCAAAGGAATTACCAGGCTTCTATGTCTCATTCTTTGCTCTGAGATAGTATTATATATTTTATCATTTTTGTAAACTTCAAAAAATCTATGAAAATTTGCATCAAGCAAACAAATCAAAATAAAAATTCTAACCAAATCAAATATGTACAGGGGCACCAATATTTAAAAGACCAAGGCAGCTAAGTGACCAGGTGGCAAACTGGTAAGTGGGTATCCATCTTCTCTTAGCTTACCAGCTAAAGGGTCTGCTCCACTCCAGTGACCTGGGTTGCTAAAAGAGCACTGCCATCATCTTCAAAGTTAACAGCAGTGACAGGATTTTTAAAAAAAAAGATTTTCAGAAAAGAATGAGGAAGAAGTATGACATATGCACCTCCTACTTCACCTGGAAGAGACAGCATTATATTTTTTATTTTTCTATATAACCGTATTAATTATAGCTAGAGCTTAATTTGGATAGATGTCATTCCTAGAAGTTATCAACAGAAAAGTCCACATAGCTTCAATGCAAAACCCACCTTCCCTGGAAGGTGTGCACTTATCCTGTGAGGTAGGCAGTGTGGGCATATTGCCTTCTTCGGTACTTTTCCTGGAACCGGGACTTTCCTCTGCGCTTTGCTGGAAAGAAGGGAAAGGCGCCTATCAGTGCAGTGGAAGTGACTGAGACCAGGGATGCAGCAGTTCCTTTCTGGCTCACCAGTTAGTGTGCCACACAATGGGTTACACACAGAGAGAGAGCTCGCATTCACCCCAGTCATCAAACAGAGGCAACATCTCAACCCTTTGTGAGCAGAGCTAAGAGAATCGCAAACCTGGGGGGAGAAAAAATCTCTGCACAAACAACCAAAATGTACTGTTAAAAATAAGCTATCAATATAAACCCTTTAGCCTATTACACACTTAGGCATAATTCAGAAAACATGTGAAATCCTCACCGTATACCAAGATGAACATAAGGTTTTCCCAGGTTTGGGGAAGCTTTAAGAATTGGCCTGACATGAATTGAATTGCAACAAGCCTGTTAAAATCTAATAAAAGCAGTTGCCTCCAACACCTATGATTATACATTGTCACACACACACAAGCGCACACACAAAGAGGATGCAACTGGAAGAACTGAAGATCAGAAGTGCTACATCCCAAAGAAAAATTCAGAGACTGGAACTCTGTTATGGACAGAACAGAGAATGTTCACTCTGTCCCTGGTCTGTGAACTCCCAAGAACCTTTCTTATGAAATTCTTACCACATTCATCAAGAGGCCTTGGGAGTCCAAGATCCATAGGTACAGAGAAGGGGCCACTCTGTACAACAAAAGAAGTCACCATGTGGTGATTTTACCTTCAGGTGGTCTTGACTTGGAATATCCAGATTTTGATCCTGTGCGATAGCGAGAGTCTGAGCAGCATCTGGATAGCAAGTAAAACAAAAGGAAAACCTTCCCTGGTAATAGCCATTCTTTCCACACAGAAAGGACCTCAGCAAACAGCCCTGGAGCCAGGTTGGTCCCTACAGATGTACCTCTCCATGCTGGTTTAACAAGGCTCTCGTCCAAAAGAAATGGAAAAATCAAAACTGGTAAAAATCACAAAAGCCAAAACAGACTATATTCAAAATATGTTACCAAAATGTAATCTGGGGGAAATGAAAAATAACAACAACAAAAAAATGTTCTTCCATAGCAAGCTTTCAAATTTTAATATAAAAAGTGATTTCAAGAGGAAATAATGGTGCACATTTTTATCATCTCTTCCTATAGGTATTTTATTACCAAATCTGCCTCTAAGTTCTAAACAACAAAAAGAAAAGGTCTGGCTCTAACCGGTTTGGCTCAGTGGATAGAGTGCCGGCCTGAGGACTGAAGGGTCCCAGGTTCAATTCCGGTCAAGGGCATGTACCTAGGTTGCAGGCACATCCCCAGAAGGGGGTGTGCAGGGGCAGCTGATAGATGTTTCTCTCTCATCAATGTTCTAACTCTCTATCCCTCTCTCTTCTCCGTAAAAAAAAATAATAATAAATAAATAAAATCAATAAAATATATTAGAAAAAGAAAAGGACTGGCTTTTTCATTTAATTTTTATTTTCAAATGTTAAAAAGTTATAAAGGGTAATAAAATCTGAAAATCTGGAATTTCTCACTTGCTTTATAACACAATAGCATCTTCATGTAAACACACATTCTAAATGTCAATGATTTCCCAACAACTGAACATAGATTAGGTTTTCTAAATCAACAAGTCTCATTTTTCCCAGTTACTATAAACATTTCCTAAGAAGGACAAGGAAGCAGAGAAAGTTTTTCTCAATACCAATAAAAAGAAACAAAGGAAACAATAACCTAAGAGAAATTCTTATTCTGAAAGAAATGTATTTCAAGGACTTGGACATTTTAAACAGAACAAAAGGTGAAAGCTTAGCTTCAAACCATTTAATAATCTGGACCACGCAGAGGCTATGCATAACTGCCTTGCTTATATGTAGGCCTATCATGGATTGGGTTCATCGGCTACTATCATGTTCAGAGATCTTACGGAAAATAATCCTTCTCTAAATAGGCTGGCAGAGAATACAGATCCTACAACTCGTCTCACAATTCAGTTGTTTTGCACAAAACATTTTCAAAATTGTAATTATAAAGAACATTATTTCTAGAAGTACTGTTATAAACAGAGATACTGAGAAGTTTAAAAGACAGCATTTTCTGACCACAGTGGTCCTCAAAGTACAGTTAGCATACAACACAGATAAAGCACTTCTTTACTGCCATTCGATTACTATCATTTATATTCTAAAGCCTTATTCGATTATAACAATTAGTAGTGAAAAACAAGTTATCTGAGAAAACTACAATGTACAAAGGAATTCTTAAATGCAAAGTTTATCATATAAAATTCATTTTATTAGGAGGCATGTAGAAATTTGGAGAAATGGTTTATTAAGAACCACCATCATTTTAAATAATATTTTCCTCAGCCATCAAAATTAAGTATTTAGCTCATTAGCAAAGGTGTAAAATAGGTATACGGAAAGTACTTGTCTCATTCGTCCTTTCATATAAAATAGCACAGGTGACCCATTTTACAAAGATCAACCACAGGTACTAATCCAAGTGCAAATCAGAAAGACAAAGTTACTTGTACTATGGTTATATAAGGTCTGGATAAAGATTATAGCAAACAATATTTTTGCAGGTGAAATTATTCCAAAGTGACAAAATAAAAAATAAGGCATTTTACAGATTTAATGTTCAGAGAAAAAAATGTGTTTAAAAAAATGGATTGGAGCAAATTCTATTATAAGCAAGGATTAAGGAGGCAACAATGTGTGGCACAACGGGGAAAAAGGGAGGTGGGTTTGCTGGCTAATCAGAAACATCTCCTGTACCACTTAATCAGTGGCATCTGAAATTGGACTAGTCACTCATTCTATTTTTTAAAATCTTAGTTTCTTCATCTCCAAACCTTCCCCACAGGGTTGTTGTGAGAATCAACTGAAATGTTTGCTATAGAAATGTTCATTTTAACACATGGCATGTTAAATTCTGCAAAGGAAGTGCAAGAAAGGAAATGAAAGGAAATGAGAAGGTGAGAATTATACCTTCTCTAGATATTCAGAGAAAGATGAGAAAAATTTTACTGTAAAGGAGCAAATATAGAATCCTCTATTTCAAGACTATAGTGAGTATCCCAGAACAGCCACACTATTTTTCAAGTGACTGAATTTCAATAAAGCGCCATACCATTCCCAAAGCCTTCCCTATCAAATAGAAATTTACAGCTGGGTGAAGTGGGCAAAGTCTCAATGAAACCAACAAGGCTTCAAAATTCAATGTAAGTTCAAAATCACATTTCAATGAGAGCAACTTCTCATTTAAAGTGTAAATCTTTATTAGGAATACATTTTTCTCAACCTTATTTGTTTCAATAACCTACTGAAAGGTAGTCAATCAAAAGTGCTCTCTTAAGTGGAAAAGTTTCATTATCTGGAAATGAGACAGGGTTGCATTTCCGTTGTCTCCAGTTTATTAATTCACTTATCTCTAGCACACCACACTTCAGATCCAAAGCGGCCAGTTTCCTGCACACGCCTAATAAATTAAACTCAAAGTGCAGGATTAAGAGGTATGCAATTAAGCAAAGGGTTAGACCAGTGGTCGGCAAATCGTTTGTCAACAATACAATAGACTCGCCCAGGCTGTGGTATTTTGTGGGAGAGCCACACGTGGCTCTCGAGCAGCAGTTTGCCAACCACGGGTTTAGACAAACCGGCCTTCAAATAACAGAAAGTGCCCTAGTTGGTTTGGGTCTGTGAACAGAACGTCAGCCTGGGGATTGAGGGGTTCCGGGCTCGATTCCAGTCAAGGGCACATGCCTGGGTTGCAGGCTTGATCCCCAATTGAGGGTGTGCAGGAGGCAGCCAATCAATGATTCTCTCTCATCATTGATGTTCTCTCCCTTTCCTTCCTCTCTGAAATCAATAAAAATATATTTTAAAGAAAAAGACAAAAGCGGCCGAAACCGGTTTGGCTCAGTGGTAGAGCGTCGGTCTGTGGACTGAAAGGTCCCGGTTCGATTCCCGGAACCTTTCAGTTAAGGGCATGTACCTTGGTTGTGGGCACATCCCCGGTAGGGGGTGTGCAAGAGGCAGCTGGTCGATGTTTCTCTCTCATCGACATTTCTAGCTCTCTATCTCTCTCACTTCCTCTCTGTAAAAATTCAATAAAATATATTTAAAAAAATAAAAAAAGACAAAAGTGTTAAAAAAAAAAACACACAATATTTTCTAAGAATGAAATGGGTGAATATTCACGACATATTAAGGGTTTTTTTTTTTAATAAATAAAAAACAGAAAGCTAAAACTATTAGGTGAAAGGTTCTTGGGGGACCTTTATAATAGATGGATCAAGTTGACCCCATGTAAGCCCACAGACTCTTATCACTGAAAGAAGGACACAAAGACCTTACATGACTCTGATGTAATGCACCCCCTATGAAATCTTCCCAGAAAAAAACTTAAACTTGAATCTATTCAAGCACTACTATTATAATTTATCAAAGATCGAACAGAAAAACACGTTAGACAGCATCACAATCAACAAACTCTAGAATGTCATGCTATTGGACAAATGACTCATTTCTTCACCAACTAAATGAAATAAAAACACAAGGAATGTTAGCAACCAAATGTAGTGTGGGAGCTCTGAACCAAATGTGGACTTTGAATAAGCCAAGTATGAAAGATATTTCTGTGATAACTGAGGGTAACTACATAAACTGGCTAATGGATACTATTATGAAGTTATTTAGTTTATCATTTTGTTTGGTGTAATAATGGCACTATAGTTATGTTTAAAGGAAAAAAGATGTGATCTGTTAGCAATTTTAAAAGTATGCCCACATAAAGCAAATATGGTCAAATGTTAACAACTGCTAAGTCTAAGAGGCGCACACATTATACCAACCTATCTTTAGTATATTGGAAAGTTTTCACAAGTAAAAATTAAGCGGCATAGTAATCATTCTGTATGATGGTATCCCTCCCAGTCATTCCAAGAAAGCATTCCATCTCCACCTTGATCTTGTTTTTCCTCCCATCATTTGCCCCCTTGAACTTAAAGCTATGATATAGACTGAAAAAATATGATGAGACATACCTGCAGTAGCAGTGGTTAAAGCGACAAGATTCTTTCTTAGCATAGCATAGAGAGGGCTGTCAAGAAGATAAAAAAAAAAAAAGTAAAAAATAAAAAATAAATAAAAATAAAAAACAAATCAAAAATAATTTAAAATAAAAAATAAAAAATAAAAAAGATAAAATAAAAAATTAATAATGAAGTTTCCAATTAAAATGTTAAGTGTGTTTCTCAAACACTATCTCTGAACTTCTTAACATGTGGAGAGAGTATTTTCCCCAGAATAAATCTTTTGTTTTCTAAAACTGATTTGAGAGAGGAAGGAAGAGAAACATCAATAGGTTGCCTCCTGCACATGTCCCCACTGAGGATCAAACCCTCACCCTGGGCATGTGTCCTGACTGGGTGTACGGGATGGGAGGGGGCTCCAACCAACTGAGCCACACTAGCCAGGCAGATATTTTAATTATTAAAATATCAAGATGTTCTCAGTGGCTGAGCATTGACCTATGAACCGGGGGATCACAGTTCAATTCCCAGTCAGGGCACATGCCCAGGCTGCAGGCTTGATACCTAGTAGAGGCAGTCAATCAGTGATTCTCTCTCATCATTGAGGTTTCTATCTCTCTCCCTCTCCCTTCCTCTCTGAAATCAATAAAAACTATATTATTTTAAAAAACTAATTAATTTACATTTTATTAATTTAGCTAAGAGTAACCGAAGTGGGGAGATTCCTTTGCAACTCCTCTTTTCTTCTAGGAGTTCGTTAGGGAGTGCTGGTGGGAGTCTTACCAAAGAAAGACAAAATGAAGCTATAGATAAGTCAACGCTGCTTCTCGATTGCTAATTAGCCTTTGATTGTATAAATAACCACAAGTCATAAAAATCACAGGAGCCCCTCATCAATCTCAAACTGCCCCGCAATTCTACATTGCTCATCATCTCACTCTTCCTCACAAAATTCTAACCTAGTCACATCAAGCTCCCTAATATCCGATCCTTCATGCATGATGCTCTCAACTGGCACTAAGCCCTCTTTCAACCGGCCTCTTCTACTTGAATCCTGACTCCTATATTATCCTTCGGCTCTCAGCTCAAATATCAATTTCTCTAGGAACCTTTCCGTGATCCTTAAGACCGTAAACCCCACCCATAGTATAATTTTACCTTATCTATACTAATAAAAGGGTAATATGCTAATTAGACCAGGAGAACCCCGGATATCCTTCTGGACAAAGCCATGGTGGCAGAGCAGAGGCAGAGGCGTTTAGGAGCAATGAGGCCAGGAGAGGGCAGTTGGGGGTGATCAGGACGGTGAGGGGAAGGGAAGAGGGGGGAAGGGAGGGGCCAGTTGGGGCGAGATCAGGCCAGAAAGGGGAGGCAGTTGAGGGCGAGCAGACTGGGGGGGGGGGGGGGGGGCAGATAGGGGCAAACAGGCTGATTGGGGGTGGGGGGAGCAGTTGGGGGTGATCAGCCCAGCAGGGGAACAATTAGGCATCATTTGTAGGCATATATAATAAAAGCCTAATATGCCAAGTGTCTGGTGGACCAGTTGGCCGTTCAACCAATCAGAGCAGGCTGGCAGAAGAGTGGTTAGGGTGTAATCAGCCTGGCAGGCAGAAGTAGTTAGGGGCAATCAGGCAGGCAGACAAGAGAGCAGTTAGGAGCCAGCAGTCCCGGATTGTGAGAGGGATACCCCCTGTGGAATTGGGCCTAAACCAGCAGTTGGACATCCCCGGAGGGGTCCCAGATTGGAGAGGGTACAGGCCAGGCTGAGGGACACCCCTCACCACCACCATGCACGAATTTTGTGCACTGGGCCACTAGAAAGGGGAAGAGCACCAGTCTCACTACACTTTAATTAAGCCCCATAAAATCAGAGACTGGCTCCTTACTATGTTCTCGGTGTATCATAGGCCACCTGACATACGTAGGTCCTTAAATATTTGTTGACTAAAGGAATAGATAACCACTAATAACTTATGGAGATTAAGTAGTTAGGTATAAGCACTCTTTTTACCTGGGATCTTTCACAGAGAAGCTCTGACATCCTAGGAGTTCTCCCAAAAGATCTCCACTACAATATACCATATGCTGCTCCCGAGGATCATAAAGCTGCTTCATTGTTATATATTGGCCTAGAAAGTGCATGACCTGCACAGAAATAAATTATCATTAAGAGTTCTGTCCAGCTGCTGTCAAAAACATACAAATTGCCCAGCTGGCATGGTTCATGGTTGAGCATCAACCTATGTGCCAGGAAGTCCTAGTTTGATTCCCATTCAGGCACATGCCCAGGCTGTGGGCTCAATCCCCAGTGTGGGGTGTGCAGGAGGCAGCCAATCAATGATTATCTCTCATCACTTACGTTTCTCTCTCTATCCCTTCTCTGAAGTCAATAAAATACTTTTAAAAACACACAAATCCTATATAATAAAAGCCTAATATGCCAAGTGTCCAGTGGACCAGTTAGCCATTCAACCAATCAGAGCATAATATGCTAATGACATGCTAAGGCCCTTCCACCACTCACTATGACGTGCACTGACCACCAGGGGACAGATCCTCCAACCAGTAGGTTAGCTTGCTGCTGAGGTCAGGCTGATCAAGACTGAGCAAGATGAGCCAGACATGCCCCGGAGCCCTCCCACAGTCTCGCCCAGGCTGACCAACCTCCTGCGACCCTCCCAGGCCCAATCAAGTACCAGGCCTTTGGTTAATCATAAGGAGATAAATTAGGTTTATTAGAGGAAGAGGTAACATATAACGGTCTGGGGTCCTACAACAGGATAACTGAACCCACATACTAGGTTCATCCACTTATTATCATTCTGGACATTAACAGAGCCTTATGTTTGTTTTCTGTTTGTTTTGTTGTTTTTTAATATATTTTATTGATTTTGTACAGAGAGGAAGGGAGAGATAGAGAGTTAGAAACATCGATGAGAGAGAGTCATCCATCAGCTGCCTCTTGCACACCCCCTACTGGGGATGTGCCCGCAACCAAGGTACATGCCCTTGACCGGAATTGAACCTGGGTCCCTTCAGTCCCCAAGCCGACGCTCTATCCATTGAGCCAAACTGGTTTCGGCCAGAGCCTTATGTTTTATAATAGAAATGTATTGGTCTGGCCGAAATCAGTTTGGTTCAATGGATAGAGCGTCGGCCTGCAGACTGAAAGATCCCGGGTTCGATTCTAGTCAAGGACATGTACCTTAGTTGCGGGCACATCCCCAGTAGGGGGTGTGCAAGAGGCAGCTGATCAATGATTCTCTCTCACTGATGTTTCTGACTCTCTATTCCTCTCTCTTCCTCTCTGTAAAATATCAATAAAATATATTTTAATAAAAAAAAAAAAAGAAAGAAATGTATTGGTCTGAAAATGAGAGAAAGTGAATTTACCTAGTATCACCTTTAAAATTTTCTCACCAATCCAAATAAAGGGGTCTATTACTCAAAGGAATAAACATTAAATTTGCCTGGGTCATAACATTTTGCCCAGGGGTACATAACTACGACAGACTTAGTGTATGTTCACATAATTATTTTTGACAAATGAAATACAATGGTTAATAAACTGTAAGTGCATAAAACACCCTTTAAGTGTTTATTAAAATTTTAATTTATCTGGCTTTTCTCACAAGTTCACAACATGGAAGGAAACAGACAAGTCCATGATTCAAAACTTACAAATGACCTAATTTTATCCTAATGTTTTCTTTAGGTAACAGATTTTTTTTTAATTGCTTAATAATTAAGTTCACTTAATGACAGTAAGAATTTTGCTCTATTCTCATTATACCATACTGACTTAATACCATACTAACAACTAATATTTAAAAATATTTAGGGAATTCCTCTTTATGCACCTGGTAGGGTCAATTCATAACAGAGCTTATCATATAAACTGTCTCTATCCAACTTTCCCCCCAGTAAACTATGCCATGCTATTGAAGCTAGCATAACTAATCATTTTGATATAAAAATCCACACTTTGGCATGGCTCAGTTGTTGAGTGTCAACCTATGAACCAGGAGGTCACAGTTTGATTTCCGATCAGGGCGCATGCCCCAGTTGTGGGCTCACTCAATGATTCTCTCTCATCCTGGATGTTTCTGTGTCTCTCTCCCTCTTCCGTCCTCTCTGAAAGCAATAAAAATGTATTTTAAAAATAAATTGCCAAAACTGGTTTGGCTCAGTGGATGAGTGTTGGCCTGCGGACTGAAAAGTCCCAGGTTCAATTCCAGTCAAGGCCATGTACCTTGGTTGTGGGGCGCACCCCAATAGGGAATGTGCAAGAGACAGCGGGTCGATGTTTCTCTCTCATTGATGTTTCTAACTCTCTATAACTCTCTTCCTCTCTGTAAAAACTCAATAAAATATATTTTAAAAATAAAAATAAAAAATAATAACAATCCACACTTTAATAAGTTTGAAAAAAGTAATTATTTAGCAGAATTTTAGAGATATCCAAAATTATGGTCTATACATAATTTAAAATGATAAAGGAAATGTGAGCATTCTAAAAATCTGAAATGTCTCCAGATTTGTTTCCTTAAGGGTTTTTAAAGGCTCAGGAGTGGGGTATTACAGACAGGTGTTAAGCTTTCTAAAAACTCAAAGAAAGCTTGATAACTTTGTTTCTTCTGTTTAGGAAGCATTTACCTTACTAAAAGCAAGCACAGTACAAAGAGATAAACATTTTAATACCCTTTCCACATAGAGAATTCAGCTTGTTTTTGCTTTAAAAAAAAAAACTTTAGAAACTAAATAAGTTATGTAAGTGTTTAAAATAACTCACAGTGTTCAAAAAATTATCTGACACATTTATAATGCAAAGCTACAGCATTTATTTCCTGCCTGGTAGTATATTCTATAAATCACAGACAACCTCATTTTTTTAAATCTTATACATGCTTTGCATTTTAATTCTGAGATCAATAAATTCATGGTTAGTTTTGTTTAGCTGACAACAAATTTCAAAAGGGAAATATGAAATTCAACTTAGCTCCATGGTCTTTGAAACAGAGCAAAAGTTGCCTTCCCAGTACCTCAGGAGGACTTGCCTCCTTACAGCTGAGTTCAGAACTACAGGCTCATCAGCTTGTACTTCTGAGCTGTTCTTAAAACAATTTTCTTCGCTAGCTTACCTGGGTAACAGTGAAGATTTCACCTTGGGCACCTGCTGCCTGCAAAATCTTCAGAAGTGGCAGTTTTGGTCGTACCTAATAAAAACATAAAATATACCTGACATTTACATTTCAATTAGATTGATTTCTGATACCCTAGGGAACGAGAACTTCCTCAACTCTTTAAACACTGATAGATACTTATCTAATCCTATATAACAAAAGGCTAATATTTAAATCAGAGGAACTGTGGTAAGACTGGTCACTATGATACACACTGACCACCAGGGGGTAGACGCTCAATGCAGGAGCTGCCCCCTGGCTGGGCTCAAGGCTGGCTAGTGCAGCGGCAGTGGTGGAGTCTCTCTCATCTCCACAGCAGTGCTAAGGATGTCCAACTGCCAGCTCAGGCCCGCTCCCCACTGGAATCAGGCCTAAGCTGTCAGTCAGACATTCCCCGAGGGCTCCCGGACTGGGAGAGGGCACAGGTTGGCTGAGGAACCCGCCCAGTGCACAAACTTCGTACACAGGGCCTCTATTAATATACAATCTTTCAAAGCATAGAGTAACTACAGATGAACAGACTAATTACTGAAAAATCATACTTTCAAAAGATAGCACATTCACTCTACTAAATGGCTATAAGAGGAAAAAAGAAAAGATGTGTTGGTGAGAATGTGGAGTAATCAGAACCCTTGTGCACCTCTGGTGGGAACATGAAATGGTGCGGCTACAGTGGAAAACAGTTTGACAGTTCTTCAAAAAGTTAAACATAGAATCTGGACATTACCCAGCAGTTCCATTCATAGGTATCAACCAGTGGTCAGCAAACGCATAAGTCAACAGAGCCAAATATCAACAGTATAACGATTGAAATTTCTTTTGAAAGCTGAAAACCAACTTCTGAGCATGGGCCACAAAGTTTCAATCGCACTGTACATGCGCGCCTGCACATGGTATTTTGTGGAAGAGCCACACTCAAGGGGCCAAAGAGCCGCATGTGGCTCACAAGCAGCAGTGTGCTGACTACTGTGTTAGGGGAAAGGGACTTTGGAGAAAGGCATGGGTCAAAAAAGTCTCTATACTGCCCAACCAGTGTGGCTCAGTAGTTGAGCATCAGACCATGGTTCAATTCCAATCAGGGCACATGCCTAGGTTGCAGGCTCAATCCCCAATAGGGGATGTGCAGGAGGCAGCCAATCAAGGTTTCTCTCTCATCACTGATGTTTCTATCTCTCTCTCTCTCTCTCTCCCTCTCCCTTCCTCTCTGAAATCAATAAAAATACATTTTTTAAAAGCCACTATAAATACTTTAAAGATAAGTACATTATGAAGTTTGAATCTTTTCTAAGATTACATTTGCTATATTTATAATTTAAAATTTTATTTAAAGAAAACAAATTAGAATGAAGTAAGAGACAAAAACTAACTTATATAACTTGGTCCCAAATTCCCCATTAGCTACCTGTACCCTAAAACACTCGTTTTCAAAATGTACCACTGAGCAATCAGTAACTTCCATACATTTATGGAATCAATGATCCATTCAAATTTATGAGCATTAATCCTGTTGACTACTATGACATTTTAAAATAATACTTCTGCTCTCCATAAAATCCTACAGTCAGTGAAGCCAGTTACATCCCCAATTCAATTTATCCACTTTTCTTTAACTTAAAGAGAAAGAAGAATGCCTGAAACACTTACCTGCTTGATCTGTCTTGGAGAGCTCCTGCAAGCACCGTCAGAGGCTGAACACTGGGCAGAGGTAGAAAGTGATGCCATTTTGGCAGTGAAGAAATTAGTCTGTTGATAAATCCAAAAGGAGAAAAAAATTACAAAATCTCTTCTAAAGTAGAAAATTTTAAAAAAAAAAAGCAGCCAGCAGAAATGACAGGTCAGAACGCCCTACACAAATGTAATATACCCTTGCTGAGATGCTTGATACCCTTCTGATCACTTTCTAGTTCAGATACTGCAAAAAAACAAACAAACAAACAAAAAAACTGAAGAGCTTAATCAAGAGTAAGAACCATCTATGCACACTACCAACTTTGCTTCTGGAGCATGACACTTTTTAAAGTTCAAAGATAGGACTAAGGAGACCAAAGTTTTGCCACCCCAAGTTAAGCTGGTTATTAGGAAACAAAAGACTCAAAGAACTTTGGCATCTCCCCTTTTACTTGCCTAAAAGAATTCAGATAGAAAAACCTGCTTAAAAGAAGGGACATTAGCCGAAACCGGTTTGGCTCAGTGGATAGAGCGTCAGCGTACAGACCTTGGTTGAGGGCACATTCCCGGTGGGGGGTGTGCAAGAGGCAGCTGATAGATGATTCTCTCTCATTGATGTTTCTGACTCTCTATCCCTCTTTGTAAAAAAAAAAAAATCAACAAAATATATATTTTTTAAAAGGGACATTAATATCATAATAATATAAACGAAATGTGTCAGGACGAAAACTAGCAAAGCTGGTGTCCTTTAGTCCCACTGTTTGTGTGGGCCCAGTAAGAATTTGTTTATCACATATTTGCTCTTCTCGCCAGATAAGTGGGGAGAAAATAAGGTCAAGTATGGGCAGTTCTTTGACCCGAGCACAGTGTGTAAGAAAGAAAGGTTCACTACTTTTGATTGGTTAAGCAACAGTCCACAAAGTTCACGCAAATGCTGGATTCGGATGCCTGAGGGTTGATTCAAAGCTCCAATACATATTCCGGAATGTAAGCACTCTTCTGTTAATTAGCCCACAGCTATTCACCGTTAATTATTCCTGTTTCTTCTCACTCTCAAACAGCTATATTTAGACCATCTGAAATGTTCTCTGGTCAAAGGCAACTAAATTCTTACAAATTGGGTTAAATCAAGGTGGACATGTATCATCAAGGAAAGATACAGCATGAACTGAAATAGAGAGTAAGATTTAATTTCATATTCTCACCTCTACCTTTTCTCCTTAAAGAAAAACTGTAGGGAAGGAAAATGACAATTATAAATAAACTTGCTTCAGTTTACTTCAAGCTTTTATCTATTAAAAAGGTGACACTCAGTGAGATCTATGAACAAGACACATCAGGAAAAGGGTGAAAAGAGCCTAGAAAAGACAATAGTCTACCTAAAACTATGATGAATAGAGCAAGAACAGTTCTATTCATTATGATGAAAAGGGAGTGGTTTTTACCCTACATCTCACCTTCAAATCTCTACCTTTGTTTTTTGTTTTTTTTTGTTTTTTCGTGGATATTTTTTTTAAATATATTTTATTGATTTTACACAGAGAGGAATTGAGAGGGACAGAGAGTTAGAAACGTCGATGAGAGAGAAACATCGACCAGCTGCCTCTTGCACACCCCCCACTGGGGATGTGCCCGCAACCAAGGTACATGCCCTTGACCGGAATCGAACCCGGGACCTTTCAGTCCGCAGGCCGACGCTCTATCCACTTAGCCAAACCGGTCCTGGCAAATCTCTACCTTTGTTAACCAACGTTACCCCAATAAATTCAATAAAATTTCTTTTAAATATCTACCCTTGAAGACAACTGTGATTTTAAGACTAATAAAATCACTCTTAGAAGACTCCACTATTAGAGGCATAAATCCCTCCCTCCTATAAGCCTCCCTTGCTACAAAAAAGGGCAGTCTAATAGGAGACAGGCATAGCTTACATTTTAAAACAGCTAGCTTTTAATTGGCGTTTCAAACCTAACAAATAAAATAGGGGCTACAAAATACCTTCCCTCCCACTTTCTAAGTTCTCCTAGTTGGGCTAATCATCAGGTTAACTGAGAGATTAACAGAAAAATCAAAATTTTAATATATAGTATTTGCAGAAGGAATTCACATAAGCATGAAAATTCCAAAGACAGTGAGGCAACATTGGGCATATATGATATTTTAGACAAAGGAGAAGAGGAGAGAATGGGGTCTTAGATTTCGAACATGAGAATGGGCCATTTACAGATAACTGAGGAAGAGTAGAACATACATGCCAGATAAATTTTTGGTAAAAAACAATGAGATGCTGTGAGGGGCGGCTAGCTAATGAGCCCCAGCTTGACACCCTCCTACCCACCACACTCAATTCAGATTGGGCTAAAGTGGAGTCCCACCTGAAACTCTCAGGCAAGAAAGGGGAAGAGGGTCCCCGCTTCTTCCTGAGTCTCGTTTCTTAGTAACCACATTAAAAACAATAGCCCAAGAGGCAGCTTTAGGTAGGCAAGATTTTGGTCCCCTTCAAAACCAATCCAGATCTCCCCACACGTGCTAGCTCTGTAGTCCTGCTCATTTCAGTGAATGGCAATTCCATCCTTCAGTAGTTCAGGTTAATGACTTTAAATCATCCTTAACTTCCTTTTTCTCTGACTCCACACCCAGTCCATAAATAAATTCTGATGCTGTCTTCAAAATGTATTCAAAATCTAAGCACTTCTCCCTGTACTAATCCAACTACCCATCTCCAAACTGCATTAGCCTTTTTAAAGTCTTCTTGCTTCTGATGCTGGAGGGGTAAGTCCCTAGGGGAGACTTAAGCCCAAACCAAGAAGGTTTCTGACTTCATGAAGAAAAGATTTCAAGGCACAAGCCAGATAAGAGGCTAAAACCAGAGCAAATTTACTGAGCAGAGAGGATAAGCAAGAAAAGCTGCTTCACCGAGTAATGCCATCTCCTCACAAGAGGAGGAAAACGTCCCAACTGTCTCTAGAAGTTGAGCTTGTAGCTGTTTATTGTTTCTATGGAAACTAGTATATATGGTATGGGGAAATAGAGAGCGGGCAAAAACATTGGGATTAACTTTAAGCTTTTTAAAAAAATAATTTTAATTTTTTTTATTGATTTCAGAGAGGGAGAGACAGAAACAGCAATGATGAGAATCATTAATCAGATGCCTCCTGCACACCCCCTACTGGGGACCGAGCCCACAACTGGGCCTGTGGCTTTGGCTGGAATCAAACCTGGGACCTGCAGGCTGACACTCATCCACTTAGCCAAACTGGCTAGGGTTAACTTACTTTGACTTAACTTATATAATTCTCATGCCCCTCTTCTTTTTTTCTTTTTCTTTTTTTTTAATATAATTTATTGATTTTTTACAGAGAGGAAGGGAGAGAAATAGAGTTAGAAACATCGATGAGAGAGAGTCATCGATCAGCTTCCTCTTGCACACCCTTTACTGGGGATGTGCCCGCAACGAAGGTACATGCCCTTGACCGGAATCGAACCCGGGACCCTTCAGTCCCCAAGCTGACGCTCTATCCATTGAGCCAAATCGGTTTCGGCTCATGCCCCTCTTCTATTCCACCTTTCTCCTTAGCTCCCAGCCTCCTTCCTTCTGTCTCTGCTCAAACATCAGTTCTCAGTTTTCAAACTGCAACTCCCAACCCCCAGAGTTCCCTATCTCTTCTTGCTTAAATTTTCTTCACAGGACATGTTATCAACCAACACACTACACATCTTAATTATTTATCATATAAAATATAAGCTACAAGTAGGGAAGGATTTGTATTTACTTATTCATTAACACATTCCCAGTGCCTAAGGTAACTGTTACATACATGACACAGCAACATAATGGACACAAATATTAATAATGGTGTGGATGATTTCCAAAAATGGTCCCCAATGAAGCACATCTCCCAACTGGCTCTGTGACGTAAGCTAATCAATAGGATGCAACTGTTAAATTAAAAGTTTTAACTTCCACTCTGGCCAGTTTGGCTCAGTGGATAGAGCATCAGCCTGCAGACTGAAGGGTCCCAGCGGCACATCCCCAGTAGGGGGTGTGCAGAAGGCAGCTGGTCGATGTTTCTCTCTCATCGATGTTTCTAGCTCTCTATCCCTCTCCCTTCCTCTCTGTAAAAAATCAATAAAATATATATATATTTTAAAGTATCAGATTTTTCAACTGGGGGAGGGCAGGCCTTAGCATTTGTCCTTTCTCCTCTTCTATGTTCCATTTTCTGCTCTCAAAATTCCCACTCATTCTTCTATCTAGGTCAAAAGTCACTTCCTTGGTCAAGGCTTTTCTGACTCCCCAAGGGAGGCTGATGACACCAAAGCAAATCTACTAACACTTACCACCTTATATTTATGTTTTTATGTCTATCCCCTCCTACACTGAAATCATAGAGCAAGAACAGTTCTATTCATCATGATGATGAAAAAGGAGTGGTTTTTATCCTATATTTAGTTCAAAAAACTTTACACCTCACCTTCAAATCCCTACCTTTGTTAAGCAAAGGTTACACCAATAAATTCAATAAAATTTCTTTTAAATATCTACCCTTGAAGACAACTGTGATTTTAAGACTAGTAAAAATAAAAACGTCTTGCCCTGGTCAGTATGCTAAATGGTTAGCACACTGACCTCCTGCACCGAAGAGTTGCATGTTCGATTGCCAGTCAAGGGTACTTAACCCCTGTTGCAGGCTCAATCCCCAGCCTGGGCCTGGGTCAGGGCATATGTAGGAAGCAACCAATCCATGTCTCTCTCACATCAGTGTTTCTCTCTCTCCACTCCTCTCCCCCTCTCTAAATATCCTCCTGTAAGGACTAAAAAAAAGTGATCCTTCCTTTCCCTTGCTCCATCCTTCTTCCCATAAAAATCTTCCATTTTGTACAACCCCAAGAGCGCCCTTCTAATTGCTAGATGGGATGTTGCCCGTATTTAAAGCCAATTGGCTCTTCAAATTTACTTGGATAATTTCGTCTTTTTAACAAATTAATAAAACTTTATTTCTTATAAGGAAAAAAAAAACACACGACTATTCTGACTTTTTAGTTCTTACTAGGTCTGATACACATGTACAAAGATAGTGTACTAGAGTTAACAAAACCAACGTGCCAGGAAATAACCTAAAAATCCATCAATGGCAAACTGTTGAAAGAAACTGTACAACCCTGTAATACAATACAATCCCACGAAATCTTTAAAAGAAAGTATTCTATGTATATTTTATGTAAAGCTGTCCCTTATAGTGTTTGGAAAACTTAAGGTGCAGACGATAGAAACAAAATGATCGCACAATTGTTTAAATATGTGCAGAAGAGTCAGGAAGGCTGTAACATCAGGCAGTTAACAGTAGTCAGCCTGAGGAGGAAACGGGTTAGGGATGAGAGGTTAACTTCACACACTTCTGTTTTGTGCGCATTTTTTTTTTTTAAACTGGCCGCTTAAGGACTATAAAAAGCTGTGATCCTGCCCTGTGCAGTGGAGGGGGAAAGGATGAGTGTGAGACATAAAAAGGCCTCTTTCTTCCGTGCTGTGGCCTTCCACAATTTAAGAGAAGCACCTGGTAATTAATTCCCAAAAGGTTAGTTCTTCTGATTCAAACAGCCTCTCAATTCATACAGCAAGACAAGATAAGCTACTTTCAAGATTACATTCTTGAATACCCCTCCTCCCTGTTATTTTTTTTTAAAACTCGGATAATCTGGTAATTAATCCCAAAATGGTTAGTTTCTCAGATTCAAACAGCCTCTTAATTCAAACAGCAAGACAAGATAAACTACTTTCAAGGTTACATTCCTGCATTCCCCTCCTCCTAGCTATTTTTACAACTCAGGGATAATCTGCGCTCAGAAGTCTCTAGTTTGTAGGCAGTTCCCTACCTCCCCCCCTTCAAACAAGCCTCTTTTGAACTCTTCCTAACTTCTGCTCTAAGCATGTTTTACAGGCTTTGGAAAAAGACTGATAAGGCACCTCCCTAGGATAGGACATCTGCCTACATTGTCTCCAGAAGCACTAACAAACTACCAGCCCTCAGGTCTGCTCAATGTCAGCCCCCAAATCCTCCTCCCTCCCTTCCTTATCACTGAGGTCCTCGTATTGATTAGCCAAGCACCGGCCCTTCCCTTCCTTCCCTTCCAGGAAAGTAAATTAAGCTTCCTCTCAGCATTGATCTCTTCTCTCCGTGATGAATCCTTTCACAGCCGGGGGCCCCCTTCCCTCTAGCGCCCCCACCCCCACCCCAACAAACAAACACACACACACACACACACACACACACAAACACACACACAAACAAACAAACAAACAAAAAACACAGAAGCAGCAGCATTTTCTCACGGCGTCGCTTTAAAACAGTGGTTTTCAAACTGTAGGGTGTCCAGGAATCAACGGGGAGTGAGGTTGTGGGGAGGGGTTGGGGGCTGCGCTGATTAAAATACATATTCCTGAGCCTCATCTCCTGACATAGTTTGGGAGGTCTGGATGTGGCCCTAAAGTGAGCATTCTTCAAACAAGCACCCAGGCCTCTGAGACACTGGATCCGCAGCCCCGAAAATCGCTACCCTAAACTCTTTTTTTAAAATATATTTCATTGTTGTTGTTTTACAGAGAGGAAGGGAGAAGAATGCCTCCTGCACCCGTCCCACAGGGGATGCGCCCGGAACCAGGGTACATGCCCTTGACCGGAATCGAACCCGGGACCCTTAAGTCCGCAGGCCGACGCTCTATCCACTGAGCCAAACCGGTGGTACCTCAACTCCGGACGCACCGTCCAGTTACTCTCCCGCCGCCCTCTCCCCACCTCCCGCCCTCTCCCCACCTCCGCGCTCCGAGTGCCTCCGCATCCCTCCCGCCCCGCGTCCAGCTCCACATCATAACCCGACCACGGGCTGGGTGGTAACTGATGGCCGAGCCGCACCGCGGCTTTCGTCTCCCCCGTCCTCCTCTCACAACCCTTTCCCCACAGCCCGGCCGCCCGGCGCCCCGTCCCCGGCCGCCCACGCCGCCAGCTCCTCCCGCCCGTCTCCCGGCTCCGGACCCGCGGAGCCCGCCCGCCGCGCAGCTGCCGCTCCCCCTTCCTCTTCTGCCCTCCCCCCGCCCCGGCCTCCCCGGCGCCGCGTCGCCGGAACCCCAGAACCATACCTGGGGGCCACTCACGCGTTACTCCCGCGTGAAGCCCAGAGGACTTCAGTCAGAAGCCCGCAGGCCTCAGGCGCAATTTGAAACCCGGGTGGTGACCAATGAGAGCGCAATTTCCGGTTTCCCAGCCGCCTCCCGCAGGAGCTTCCGGCGAGACCATAGATGGTCCACTGGAGGGCTGGACAGCTAGAGAGGACGAGTTCTCGCTCCCAACCATAGAGTAGACCTCCTTCCGGAGACAGAGTGGCGAGGCCTGAGGTCTCCGGAGCGAACGTTTCGGAAAATCGCGAGATCTTGTGACACTTGCAGACGCGTCCTTGGAGATCAGAAACCTGGGAGCGGAAAAACGTAAGGGCAGCCTCCGAGGCAGCCTCCAGCTTATCAGAAAAATGCTCTCCCTCCGTTCCTCGGGAGGTGGAATTAAAAGACATTGTGTTTGTTGGGAGGGGGGGCAATGTTAAAATATGTACACAGATAATAATTTAATAAAAAAATGAAAAAAAAGACATTGTGTTGGATATTGTGCAGAAGATTGACGTAGTGATGAATCACACTGTCCCATAGAATAACCACCCAGCGACGTGTGGCCTGAAACGTGGTAGCCCAAATTGAGACGTGCAGTACGTGTAAAATACACACCAGATTGAGAGTCTTGGTAGGAAAAAAAAATAATGCGAAATATCTCATTATTAATGATGTTTTATGTTGATTACACATCAAAACGATATTTTGGATATGCTTGTTGGGTTGAATAAAATATATTTAATTTCACCTGTGTTTTTGTTTTTTTTTTTATGTAGCTACTAGGAAATTTTAAATGACACCTGTAGTTTGCGTCCTGTTTCTGTTAAAATGACACTGGTGTGGAATGCAGGCTGGGACCAGATTGGAGAGGATTTTGAATGCTGCTATAAAATGTTCCACTTGTTATTCAATAAATAATAGGGAAGAATCAAAGGGTTTTGAGGGGGGGGGTCTAATATTATTAATTCGATGCCTCAGAATCCCATTCTACCATTACCTCCGGGTAGACGATTAGCTCTGGTGAGGTGATTCTTATAGAGAATACTTAATATGGTAGTCCTTGTTGTTTTCATGTACACGAATGGAATAGATCTAGGGGTAACGTTATTCCTTTTGCCCAGAATTAACCCGATATCTAAAATCTAAATTCTAAACCCTTTCTAAAATCTAAATTCTCTACATCTCCCTCCATCCCAAATAAGTTAAGCCTTATATACAGAATGGTGGCTGTAGTTAATTTGTATCACAGATGGAATCAAGGAACAGCTAACAAAAACCCTTTCTTATAATTAAAAAAATTAATTTAAAAAATTAAAAATGCCACACACACACACACAAAATACAACAACCCTTTCTTGACCCACTCTAAGCCCCTCGGTGGGTCATTCTCAACGTCAGCCGTTTTGCAGAGGGCAGCGCTCAGGTTATTGTGGCTGAGGACGAGAACAGCCTCCTTTCCAGTCTCCCAGGCTTAATAAGGCTTCTGACCCCGAGGTTTTCTTCGCGTAAAATTACTTACAATACAGTCTCACGATGAGTGTCCTTTCTCCCACTTTATATTACACCGTTCGACCCAATAGCTTCAGAACAGCGTATTTGTATTCTCCTCGGCTCATTGTGTTGTTTTTTTGTTTGTTTGTTTGTTTGTTTGTTTTCTGTTTATCTTGGAGGCTTCAGAACTTATATCCACCCTACTATCAATCGTATAACAGAGCAGACATCACTGAGTTTTTGTTAGCTGTTCCTTCATTCCATCTGCGATACAAATTAACTATAACAAATTTACTTCAAAAGTAGTATACCTCGCCGTTCTCTTAATCCTGGACCTATTCGAGAGATCACAAATCAAAGAAGCCTGCCTTACCGGATCACGGTTATTGTGTACATAACTATCTCGCAATTCTGCATTAGCTGGTAATGCTGGAGAAAGGTACATGATTTATTTAGGTCTTGTGTTTTTCTTTGGCGCGCGAATCCCGAGCTTTCGCGGGTTTCAAAGTGTCACAAAACGCAGGCGGAAGAACTTGATTGCACAAGAGTGCTGAATTTTTGTAAGGGTTTGCTACGGCTCCAGTTTCACGTGAGAGCCCGGATAGCTCAGTCGGTAGAGCATCAGACTTTTAATCTGAGGGTCCAGGGTTCAAGTCCCTGTTCGGGCGCTATGTTTTTGGCTTTTTTTTTCCTCCCTTTTTCTCTTGTTTTGAGCGGGCGCATTGCGTTAACGAACGTCTTTGTTAGATTTTATTATAGCTTTCTCGATTACTAGTAATCTGAAAAAACAAATTCCTTTTCGCTGCGAAACTACTGCGCAAAACCTTCTCACTCACCAAGAAATTATGCAATTGCGCATAGTCATTTTTCTCCTGAGAACATTTATCGTAGTCTGAAATCAATGAAAAACAAAGTAAATTCAACTTAAAATGTAAATACACTTCAGCGTTGGCATTAAAACAACACGCCCGAACAGGGACTTGAACCCTGGACCCTCAGATTAAAAGTCTGATGCTCTACCGACTGAGCTATCCGGGCGCTCCTGAGGAAACACTGTTCATCTCTTTACTTGCTATAGTTCTAATGCATTGCTTTTCCAAAATTTTGAATTTAAGTATTAATTCGTTTTAAATGATCTTTTTGAAGATTTTTAAAAAATTTTTCTACTTTTAAGGCATATGTTCTTCAAGCTCTTTCATATTTGATAAATTGTCAATATCCACTGGATTCTCTAAAAATTATAGAAAAATGGGCAACCACGCTGAACATCGCTTTCCCGATAGGACCTCTTTTTTTTTTTTTTTTTTTTTTTTTACCTCTTAATTTTATTCCGCTGAGCCAGATTACAGTATTTTTCCCTTTAAAAAAAATACATTTCCCTTTGCTAGATGATGTAGCTGTTAGATAAGCATCCCTTAGCACAAACGAAGTTACATTTGATTCAGGAATAGAGGAATTGTGCTTCTGGATTTACATGGAGAGAAAGGGAGCTTTAGACTTTTAATTCAGAGTTTGATTAGTTTTTGCCTTTCCCTCTTTTCCAGACAAGTTATAGTTTTCAAGTCAGACTCACACCCTGAATCCTTCTAAAGCAGTATAAGTGTGCACCCGTGGAAGAAGCAATATACAGTATTAAGAATAATAATTTCCAGATTAGCCCAGTTTTTCCTACAATCAGACTTATCAGCTCTGACGCATAGGGTGTGGAACACAAGATTGTGAAATTCCAAAGACTGATAAGGGAATTCATTTTTGTTTCTGGGAACTTGAGGCTTCCAAACACAATGAACAAAATAGCTCAGCCTCAGTGGGAGGAATTTCTTTCCTACAATTGTCTGATTCTTTTAGAATAAGGACCTACAGATTGTGTGATCCTGAATGGGCCTGGGTTTCCGAATTTATAAAATAAGGGAAATTGATTAGGTGATCTATAAGAAGCCTTCTAAATCTAACAATTTACCACTCTGTTACTCTTCCCACTGTGGATAAGAGTAGAAGCAAAAGACTCAAAATGCAAAGGGATGATTTACTTGAACAAACACTTCTTGATCATCTATTACTGCTTAGGCTCCAGGCTAGCTCTAGAGTCAGAGGTAAGTAGCACAGATCCTAGTCACAGTCTAGGAAAGAAGGCAGACATTTAAGCAAACAATTTTTATAAAGTAATAGATGCAGTCATAAGAATTCAAGTACAAAAGTGGCAGGAGATGAGAATGGACGGAAAGGCAGGGGTTATATAAGGAGGGTGGAGGTCCTTGAGTTTTCAGCAAAGAAAACACATGACCAGAGATGTGTACAAAAGACATTGTAATGAGCCAGGCAGATATTCCTTGACTCATTCAGACATTTTGTAAGCACCCACTGTATTAGATAAGGAAAATTTTTTGCTCTCTTTTTCTGAGTAAGATGCATTATACCTAAAAAATAAATTGATTTTTTTTAGAGAGGATGGGAGAGGGATAGAGAGTTAGAAACATTGATGAGAGAGAAACATCAATCAGCTACCTCCTGCACACCTCCCACTGGGGATGTGCCTGCAACCAAGGCACATGCCTGGGACCCTTGAGTCTGCAGGCCGGCACTCCATCCACTGAGTCAAACCGGTTAGGGCTAACTTTGTAAAAATTTAAATTGTCTTTTGTTTTTCAATCACAGTTAACATACAATATTATATTAGTCTTAGCTGTATATTACCTTTTTAAAGGCAGATAGTTAAAGGAGCCTTCATGTTTTTTTCCTGCCTAATTCCATTCTGAACAGATAATAAAATGGCTGCTTAAAATCAAATAGACTGAATGAGATTAATCCATCAAGTTACTTATTGAGCACCTACCATTTCCACAGCAGTGAGCTAGGCACAGTGGGAGGGGAAATGGTAATTCTGGAAGGAAAGTGAGGCGTGCAAGTTCTGTTTTGGGGGGCGGATGAATAAATCAATCTGCCTGGAAAGGAGGGAGGAAAAAGGTGCGAGGTTGGAGACAGCTGGCTGGGGAATAATTTTATCGAATGGGCAACAGTTAAATTTGAAAGTTTGGTTTGTTAACGTTGCAGTCCTATCTGGGTCACATGAACCGAATCAGCTTTTCCTATGCTGCTATTACAAACCACACCAGGAGTGCTATCCTGTGTACCTTATGTAGCATCTATATTAATAAAATGGTAATATGCTGATTAGACTGGACATCTTTCGGATGTCCTTCTGGACAAAGCCACAGTGGCGGGGGTGAGGCAGAGGCAGTTAGGGGCGATCAGGTCAGCAGGGGAGCAGTTAAGGGCATCAGGCCGTTAGGCAGAAGAGGTTAGAGGTGATCAGGCAGGCAGGCGGGGGTTAGGAGTCAGCGGTCCTGGATTGCAAGAGGGATGTCCAGATTGGAGAGGGTGCAGGCTGGGCTAAGGGAGCCCCCACCCTCAGCCCCATGCATGAATTTCGTGCACCAGGTCGCTAGTGAAATCATAAGTGTTTCCCTCAAGTTTCTCACTTCACATAGACTGTTGAACTTAATTCTCCCAGTAGAGGTCAGTCTAAGCTGACAGATTCTATATTTGAGGCCCACCCACCTTCCTTCTCTCCCTTCCTTCCTTCCTATTGTTAACATCATTATAGGTGCCCCTTTTACCTCCCTCCCCACCCTCCACCCAGCCCCTGCCCCACCCCAAGCCTAAACCACATCATTATCTGTGTTCATGTCCTATACATACACACATACATGTCTTTGTTTACTCCCTTTCAGCCCTCCCTCCCTTCTCCCCTCTGAGATCTGTCTGTCAGTCTTTCTATGTACCCATACCTCTGGACCTATTTTGTTCATTATATTCCAAGTATAAATGAGATCATGTGATATTTGTCTTTCTCTGACTGGTTTATTTCGCTTAGCATATTAAGCTCCAGGTCCATCCATGCTGGTGCACAGGGTAAGAGATCCTTCTTTTTTACAGCCCCATAGTATTCCATTGTGCAAATGTACCACAGCCTCCTTTATCCACTCACCTACTGACGGGCACTTGGGCTGTTTCCAGGTCTTAGCTATTGTAAATTGTGCTGCTATGAACATAGGGGTACATACATCCTTTCTGATTGGTATTTTGGGATTCTAGGGATACATTCCCAGAAGTGGGATCCCTAGGTCAAATGGCTGTTCCATTTTTAAGTTCTGCGGAAACTCCATACTCTTTTCCACAGTGGCTGCACCAGTCTGCATTCCCACCTTTTCTCCACATCCGCATTAGCACATGTTATTTGTTGACTTAAATTATTTATTTTTAAACTATGGAACGCTTCACGAATTTGCATGTCATCCTTTGCACAGGGGCCATGATAATCTTCTCTGTATCGTTCCAATTTTTAGCATGTGTGCTGCCGAAGCCAGCATTGTTGACTTATTGATGGTAGCCATTCTGGCAGGTGATACCTCACGGTAGGGGGTTCCCTTTTAATTTTGTTAATGGTTTCTTCTGCTGTGCAGAAGCTTTACAGTTTGATGTAGTACCATTGTTTACTTTTTCCTTTGTTCCCTTGCCTTCGGACAGTGGTCGGCAAACTCATTAGTCAACAGAGCCAAATATCCACGGTACAATGATTGAAATTTCTTTGGAGAGCCAAATTTTTTAAACTTAAACTTCTTCTAATGCCACTTCTTCAAAATAGAATCACCCAGGCCGTGGTTTTTAGTGGAAGAGCCACACTCAAGGGGCCCAAGTGCCACGTGTGGCTCTTGCCGACCACAGCCCTAGCCCATAGCAGAGCTGTGAGAGAACATAGCAGCAGTAAATGAATTCAATCACCTTCCCCTCCCTCTCATTTTAACCACTTGCTCCCTAATAACCTACGGCTTGTTATTACCCCTGGAGTCATAAATGCTCAAGTGCCCCATTATCTAGCCGGTCAGTCAGTCTCGGGTGTAGAATGTTAAATCTTCATTCATTCACTTGTTCACCGAGTCCTTGAGCACCAGCTTTGGCTCAGGCGACGAAGTAGACCTGGCAATTAAAAGGTAAACCCAACAGAGGTAGCCTAGTCCTGAAGGAGCTTATAGTCTAGTTACCCTCCTCCTCCACGCCCTCCTCAATTCGGACAAATGCAAACCATTAAGACACTGTGATTAATGTTACAGTCCAGGCAGCTAGTGGGTGTGGGTAGGCATCTTTAGAAGGCACTCGGGGAAGCTTCCTGGAAAACTAGTTGTAGGGTGTATTAGTTCGCTGCTGCCGCTGTAACAAATGACTGAAAATTTAGTGAATTTTACTGAAAAATTAAAACAACACAACTTACCTTACAGCTTCAGAAGCCCAACATGGCCCCCACAGGACCAAAATCAAGAGCCAGTAGACTGTGATCCTTTCTGAAGACTGTGGGGGAGAATCTAACCCCTTGTCTTTTTCCACTTTATAGAAACAGCTACTTTCCTTGGCTCAGGACCTCAATTCTCCAACTTTAAAGCCAGTAATGCTGCATCTCTCTTACTATTCTTCCATCATCACATCCCCCCACACCTTTTTTTTTTTATTCTCACCTGAGGATATTTTACCATTGATTTTTAGAAAGAGTGGGAGAGGGAAAGACAGAGAGAAACATCGATTGGTTGCCTCCTGTATGCCCCCACCACCAAGGCCCAAGTCAGGGAGGAGCCTGCAACCCAAGTACAAGCCTTTGACTGGAACCAAACCAGGACCTTTCAATCTGCAGGCCAACACTCTATCCACTCAGCCAAACTGGCTAGGGCGTCCCCTCTTTTTTTTTAATCCTCACTGGAGGATATGTTTTTATTGATTGATTTTTTTAAAAATAGGGAGAGGAGAGAGAGAAAAAGAGAGAAACGTCAACCAGTTGCTTCCTGCACACATTCTGACTGGGGATCGAACCCACAACCTAGGTATGTGCCCTGAGAGATAACCAAACCCACAACCCTTTGGTGCACCCTTTGAAGATGCTCCAACCAGCTGAGCCACCCAGCCAGGGCATCAGAGCTCCCTTTGACCTCAACTGGCAGAGGTACTACCGTAGTATTCTGCTTTTCAGGGCCCATGTGATTAGATGGGGCTCACCCGGGTAATCCTGGACAATCTCCCCATCTGAAGGTCCTTATCTTAATCACATCTGCACAACCCTTTCTCCGCTCCCTGAGATAACATTCAGGGTTCCAGGGAGTGGGAGGCAGGCATTTCAGACATTTCCTCCTTTGGGAGGCCATTATTCTGCCTGTGTAGAAACACAGCAGGGCAGGGTGACGGAGGTGGCGATTGGGGGTGGGAGGCCCTTTCCAGGCTGTGGGAAAAGTCTGTGGGAAGCCCCTTGGTGAGAGGAGACCTGCAGGGAGATCAGCAGGACCAAGCATGAAGTTTGCATTGGGATGCAGGAGAGAGCTATTTACTCACCCACATTTGCTGAATGCCTACTACATGGCAGGTGCTGTTCTGAGGATAAAAGGACAAACAAGAAGTCCCCGTCCTCTGAGTCCAGAGTGAGAAGCAAGGGGCAGATTGTGAGAGGCCTTGTTGCCTTTCTTAAGAGGTTTGCATTTCAGCTGAAACCGGTTTGGCTCAGTGGTAGAGCGTGGGTCTGCGGACTGAAAGGTCCCGGGGTTCGATTCCGGTAAGGGCATGTACCTTGATTGCGGGCACATCCCCGGTAGGGGGTGTGCAAGAGGCAGCTGGTCGATGTTTCTCTCTCATCGACGTTTCTAGCTCTCTATCCCTCTCCCTTCCTCTCTGTAAAAAATCAATAAAATATATTAAAAAAAAAAAAAAAAAAAAAAAAAAGAGGTTTGCATTTCAGCTAAGAGCTCTATGAAGCCTCCCCTCGGACACAGTTTATTGAGCACGTGCTATGTGCCAGGCCCGGTGCAAGGCTCCAGGAATACAGAAGTTTAAAAACCAAAGTAAACCCCCCCCTTTTTTTAGATATATTTTATTGATTTTTTACAGAGAGGAAGGGAGAGGGATAGAGAGTCAGAAACATCGATCAGCTGCCTCCTGCACACCTCCCACTGGGAATGTGCCCGCAACCAAGGTACATGCTCTTGACCAGAATCAAACCTGGGACCGTCTATCCATTGAGCCAAACCAATTAGGGCAAAATTCCCTTTCATTATGGAGCTAATATGCCAACAGGTGTTCAGCAAGGAAGCAGGTGTTTGCTTTATGAACATAGCTCTGGCTGGGGTGTCGGAGAAAAGGTTGGCGGGAGCAACACTTGTGGTGGCCCCGGGGCTTCTAACTCCCCCTTCGAGCTGAACAGCTTTTCCTCAGCGTCGTGTCCCTCCTGGGGCACCTTCTCTTCTGTCAGGAGCTCTCTTTCCCGCCTTTATCCTACCACTGTGCCTGCTCTGCAACCCCCAGCCCTGATTTAACATTCCACACTTTTTGGCTTCCCAGATCTGCAGAAGAAAATGATAAAAGCATCCATATTGAAACCACTACATGCTAGAGTATCTGACCCCAGCCATCTCCTCAGCTCTGCCCACAATTCCATTTCTCTAACACAGTGGTTCTCAACCTTCCTAATGCCGAGACCCTCTAATACAGCTCCTCATGTTGTGGGGTTGACCCACACCCATGAAATTATTTTCTTTGCTACTTCATAACTGTAATTTTGCTACTGTTATGAATCGTAATATAAATATCTGTGTTTTCCTAATGGTCTTAAGTGACCCTGCTAGCAGTTCTCAACCTGTCGAGACCCACAGACCACCGAAAGACACAGATATTTACATTATAATTCATTAACAGTAGCAAAATTACAGTTATGACAAAAGTAGCAATGAAAATAATGTTATGGTTGGGGGTCACCACCACACGAGGAGCTGTATTAAAGGGTCACGGCCTTAGGAAGGTTGAGAACCACTGCTATGACAAGCTACCATTCCTTCCTTTCAGTGGCTACTTTAACCTTAACCACTCTCCTTAAGCCTCAGTCCCATCTTGACCCCTTCTCTCCCAGGAGATGACTTAGCTGCTGTCAGGTGGCAACCACTTCTCTCAACTTCTAACCTCTAGGCCCACCACAAAAGCCCTGACTTGTGCATTCTTCCTCCCAAAGACAGCCCAGGCCACGCGCCCTCCCGTGCCGAGATCCCATCTCCTCCGGGGCATTTTCATTAATCCTCTCTCCATCTCCTTTGTTTCCCCCTTTGTTGCCTAGGAGCATGTGTAAGCCCTTCCCCCTCTGGAAAATAACAACAACAAACAACAAAAATCTTCCCTTTGATTCTGCATTCCCCCCTCCACTGCTTTACCCTTCTCCTTCCCATGGATTGCCCAGTTTCTGGGAAGAGTGGCCTATATTCGTGTGTCTCTTGCTCCTTAATCCCCTGGAGCCTGGTTTGACCATGACTGTTCTCCCACCACCACTGGCTGGTACTGGTGATTTTCTTGCCAATCCAAAGGGCCATTTTCAGCCTGTCCTCCTGACCGTTCCTGCTGCACTTCTGTTCCAATCTCTTTCCTGAGACCTTCTCCCCCCCCTCCTTTCTGACATTCTGTGGTCTCTGTTTTTCTGTCAACTTCGGTGATTATCCTTGGTTTATTATTATTATTTTTTAAATATGTGTTTATTGGCAAGGGTTCTTGACTCCAAGTTCCAACAACCGGCAGCTGCAGTTGCTGCAGTGTAGTCTTCAGCTTCACGGTGTTTCCGTTGGCCAAAAACGCGCTAAGCCGTCTCCCAGTTCGAAGCATTCAGCAAACAATGTCAGGGCAGATTCACCAGAAGAGGACACCTGATTTCCATGACAAAGATGGCAATGCTATTTTAGCTAGTGGAGCCACTTTTTGTGTTGCTACATGGACCTATACAGCAACACAAATTGGAATAGAACGGAACCTGTCCCCTGTTGGCAGAGTCACCCCAAAGGAATGGAGAGATTAGTAATCATCCCAGTTGGTGTGATAATGAATTATTTCAAAACCAACTCATAATTGATGCCAAGTGAAAGAAATGTGTGCCCATTAAAATATGGCATGATTGGAGAAATAAAGTACATTTGAAACCTTCAAAAAAATAAAAATAAAAATAAAAATATGTGTTCATTAAATTGATTGGGTAACATTGGCCAACATGAACATATAGGTCTCAGCTGTGGGTTTCTATGTTGCAAGATCTGTCTATTGCCCTGAGGGCCCACCACCCAGAGTCAATTCATCTCCTGTTACCATATATTAGGACCCCCTTTTACTCTCCACCCCCTTCCCTCTGGCAATCACCACGATGCTGTTTGTGTTCACAAGTTTCAGTTTTATATACCATACTAGAGGCCCAGTGCACGGATTTGTGCACCAGTGGGGTCCCTCGGCCTGACCTGCGGGATCAGACTGAAACCTGGGAGGGACCGCAGGAGGGCTCCAGGGCATGTCTGGCCTATCTCACCCAGTCCCAATTAGCCGGACCCCAGCAGCAAGCTAACCTATGGGTTGGAGCATCTGCCCCCTGATGGTCAGTGTGCATCATAGCTACCGGTCGAATGATCCCTTAGGCTTTTTATATTTATAGACATGAGCCAAGTCATATAGTTCTTAGCTTTCTTGACTTCTTTTGCAGGCCTCTTCCTTCCTCTATATGCCCACCTGGGTGACCTCACCCATGTCCATAACTTTGCTGACCACCCATAATGTGAAGAGTCCAAAACTGATATCCCCTGTCCACACTTCTACTTAGAGTTTAGTTTCATAAACCCACTGTCTACCAGACACCCTCACCTAAACAATCTGTGGATGCCACAAACCCCACATGTCCAAAACTAAACTCACGATGGCTCCCCCAACACCTGGCCTCTGATTTACTACAGTCCCTCGCTTAGTGAATGGCATCACCTGCCACCAATTCCTAAGGGGTCAAGAGGGGAGTGGTACTAAATTCCCTCCCCTCCCTGATTCCCTGCATCCACTACATTATCAACTCTTACTGATTTGACTTCCTGACTATCTGTTGTATCTGCCCTCTCCTTTTTCAGCCTGGCTCTCACACTCCCGGCACAGCTTTGATCTTGCACTTGGAACATTGTCACGGCCCCTTGCTGAGCTCCCAGCCTGCACTCCTGTGGAGGCCCAGAGCCAGTCACCCGGAGTCACGGTGCCTCTGTGTGTGCAGGTTGTTTCGAGCTAGAAGCAGGCTCCAGGGGAACTTCTGCCCCTCCCCTGGGTTCACTCAAGCACATTTGCCCAGATTTCGTCTTACACGAGAACAAAGCGGTTCCCAATAAATCCTCCGAATGGTGAGCTCACGTTTTAATTGCTTTCTCCCCTCTGTGGGACTTCCTTTGGGCATTCAACTCCCTTTCCAACACTTATTCTCTTACTGAGCTCTGGAGTCGTTTAGTTCTCGTACTCTATGAACCTAAGGATTGGGTTGAGTTTGCTGCAGTTTCATAATAATGAGGACATTTTTATTTTTATGTTTATATATATATATTTAAATGTATTTTATTGATTTTTTTTACAGAGAGGAAGAGAGAGGGATAGTTAGAAACATCGATCAGCTGCCTCTTGCACGCCCCCTACTGGGGATGTGCCAGCAACCAAGGTACATGCCCTTGACCGGACCTTTCAGTCCACAGGCCAAAACTCTATCCACTGAGCCAAACCGGTTTCGGCGAGGACATTTTTAAAAGGCCTCTCTGACATCTACCTTTTTTTTTTTTTTTTTTTTTTTCCTACGCTGGTGAATTCCAAACAGACCAATGGGGGCACTTTAGCAAATATTTCCTTGAGACCAGGGACAGGAAGGTTGGCAGGTGTTTCCCGGGGACCCTGGCTGGGGAGTGGCGGGCATCTGAAGGAGGTCAGGAGTCTTTAGACCCGGATGCCTGGAGGGGATTGCAGAGGGGGGAGCTGAGAACCAGGTGCTGATCTTCATAGTCTGGCAAGAAAGGAGAGTCCTGGGCGGGTGTGTGTGTGTGTGTGTGTGTGTGTGTGTGTGCAAAGATTCAGGGTTTGAGAAAACATGTATGTCGAGGTCACAGTTCATAGTTATTATGCAAACCAAATGCAAATGAGGAGCTGGTCATTTCCTGGTGTCTTGTGGGCGCAGCCTTTGGAAATTTCTTGAGACCACCGCTCAAAAGAAAGGTGCTTAAGAGTCAAACTGTTGAATATAACATACTGCATGAAAGAGGGTCCCCCCCCCCCCAGCCCCCACAGTTGGGCTGGAGGACCCGCCATCTGCCCTCCCCTCGCTCCTCCGGTTGTTGAAGGCCATACTCTGAGGCTCAGGTCCCAGGACCCCCTTGGGCTCCCAGAAAAAACAAGGAGGCTGAGTGTGACCGACACGGCTCCCCCAGGCCCCTGTCTGGCCTTCAGCCCTCAAGTAGGGGTTCTCTCAGGCATCGCTCTGCTAAGGATTGGGGGAATCCCTCAAACTGGCAAGGGACCCCCACACTCTGTCATTTCCAGCAGAATGCCCGGCATTCACTGACAGTGCAAAGGGAAGAGGAACGGCCATCTGCAGAAGCCCTCACCCGGGTGGGGAGTGGAATTCTTGGCTCTTCTAGGGTTTTCCAAGCAAAACTCGCCCCCTGCGCGTTCCTCCCTCCGGCAAGCGCACTGGCTGGAGGGAGGGGAGAGGAGAGGAGGGAAGAAGGGGAAGGGGAGAGGGGGAGGCGAGGGGGAGAGGTAGAGGGGGCTGGGAGGGGAGTAGAGGTGGAGAAGGTAAGGTGGAGGGGAGGGGAGGGTGGGGAGGAGAGGGGAGGGGTGGAGAGAGAAGGGGAGGGAAGGGAGAAAAGGGGAGGGGAGGAGAGGCGGGGAGGAGGGCAGTCGGAGCTGCGGGCCCGCCCCGCCAGCCGCTGGGATTCGGCGAGCCGGGGCCGGGCCGGGGGCCGGCGCGGTGCTGCCCTGTCCGCCGGGCCGCTGGCCGCTCGCTCGCCGTGCAGTGCGCCGGGCCCCCGGGAGATGGCCTCTGTGCTCGCGCCCGCCGCCCCCGCCATTGTCCCCGGCGGGGCGGCCTGACCGCGGGCTGCGCACGCTCGGGGCCGAGGACCCTCTTTCCCCGGAGCCGGTCCGGGCGCCCCTCTCGCCTCCGAGTGCCGGGGCGCGGAGCCTGTGCGCGGCCGGAGCGGGGCCGGAGCTGCGGGGCCGGCGCTGCGGGGCGAGGAGCGCCCGCGGGGAGCACAGGTAGGACGCACGCCCGCCCAGGGGCTGCCGGTGCCCGGCGTGGAGGGAGCGGAGGTCCAGGGCTGCAGCCGAGGGAGGCGCCACAATGGCAGGAGCCGAGGGTGCCGCGTGGGCTGAGCCGGGGTGCGGGAGGGCGACCGCTCCAGCTGGCAGCCCGAGCAGGTCGCCGACCCACCCCGCTCCGCCCGTTCGGGGCGCCCGGAGCTCCCTCCCGGGCCTTCCCCACCGGGTCCCTGGGAAACACTCTCCCAGCGCCCAGCTGCGGGGCGATCTGAACCGGCCAACGGTGTGTTTGTTTAAGATGAGAAATAAAAGCAAAGCTGCCCTGGAGTGGGGGGTGGGGAGGGTAAGGGGTGGCGCTTTCGCGGGCAGTGGGTGAAAAGTCATCCTCTAGCCTGGGGAATATGTCCCTTTTTTAAAAAAGCCAGACGCAGGGTGGACTTGGCTTCTCCCTTATAAGGATCCTGCAGCCAAAGGAGAAATCCTGGGAGAGGGAGAGGGTCCCCCAGGCCCCAGTTCCGGGCCCTCTCCTGGCCTGGACCTGTCAATCATTCTCAGCTCCCAGCAGCGGGGCTTTGATGCTGGGGAGCCAGCCGTGCAGCGGCGGGAAGCCCCCGGGGAGGCTGCCCAGCTGGGCTGGGGTGGGGTGGGGTGGGGCGGGGAGCTCTGGGGCTTGGCAGGGTCCAGGGTCCTGCGTGGAAGAGCGGAGTGCGTGCACACACCCTCCTCCTTGGCTGAGGGCTGTGTGGTGTGTGTGATGGTGTGTCTCTGCCATCGCTCTGGCTCCTTCACGCCAACCTCCTCTCCTGCTGGCATCTCCACACCCATGTGGGGTCTCTTTGTGGCTTCCCCGGCCCTGTCCCTGTCCAACCAGCTTGGGGTGGAATCCATTGTCTCCGGCTGCCCTGATGTTTTTTTTCTCTGTTCCTTTGGAGGGTTTTGTCCCCCGGGCTGGCGGGTCCCGGCATGGCACCAGATTCTTGAGCACACAGCTCCCCCTGCTCCCCAAAGTGGGCCCACAGGGCGCCTCCTCTCTCTCTAAACTACCTGACTGGGGCATGGCCAAGCAGATGTAAGCAATTTGCACTGAATTCCAACCCCATCCCAGTCCCTGAATGAAGACTCGCTCTATGGCCACACTCCGGACCTTGGAAAGATATCGGAGAGACATGGGGGAGGGGGGAGGGGTGTGTGGCAACTCCGACCCCCCACATACACCTCCCTCCCCCACTCCAGCTGTGGGTCCCAGAACCGAGTGGTTCTGAGACTTCAGGATTGCAGCTCCTCCAGAGCCTGGCAGTCCCCTCTGGGATGGTGTCCATGGAAAAATTAAGTCGAGGCACATTTTATAGCTCCGCCTGGCAGCCAGCAGCTGAGGTGGTGGCTGCTGCTCCTTCGGTCTGGGTGAGCCCAGGTTTTATTTCCCTGGCTCTGGGTTTCCTGCTGAGTGTGCATGGGTGTGTGTGTGTGTGTGTGTGTGTGTATGTGTGTGCCGGCTTCTGATCGAGCTCCAGCTCCAGCCAGAGGGAGCTTGTCCGTTTCCCGCTTCCTGGGAACTTCGGGTGAGGGAGGCCTGCAGGGTGTGCTGGGGTGAGGAAGGCTCAGACTTTTTTCTCTGTTGCTCCTTTGAGGAGGCCGTGGCCTGGACTGACCATGGTCTTTGCCATGACCTAGGGGTGCCCTAGCCTGTGTGCCTTTGGTTCCCACTCCATGGTTCTGGTGGTTTGCAGGTGTCTCGTGTCTATGGTCCTTCAGTCTGGACAGCTCTGTTCAGACCAGGAGGGAGAAAAATGAGGGATCCCTGTTCCCTGTGGGGGTTCGTAACTGGCCATAAGCTTTAGGCTCCTCTGGCTCCCAGAATGTGAACTTGGACGTGCTAATGTGGGTTCCCTGTCAGGAGGCCTGGCTTTGAGTCCTGGTGCCACTTACTTCCTACCTGTATGAGCATGGAAAACTTGTGAACCTGTCTATGCCTCAGTTTGTATATCTGTAAAATGGGGGGAAATACTGCCCTTGGCTCACAGGGTTATTTTAAGGATGAAATGTACTGCTTGCTAGGAACGGAATATATTCATGTATGCAAAAGCACTCTGAAAACTGCACGATACCATGCAAATGTCATTTATTCATCCTGAGTTTAGCCTTGGTAACAAAGGAGGAAGAACTGGTGGGGTGGAGTTGGGGGAGGCGTTGGAGGAGAATGTTCTGGAACCTTTTCTTTCTGGCTAAGCGGAAGAGCTTACTGAGGTAACTGTGCTTTCGGTATTTCTCTTTAAATAGGGTTAGCAGGATGGAAACTGGGAGAGAAAGAAAGGCTGCTTCATGATATTTGGAGGAAATTGGAGAGAGACCTACACCTCTCAAAGGCTGGCTGCTGTCTACAGGCAGGGTAGTGCTGAGCTGGCAGATAATATAATAATAGGGATCACTGATGTCAGCCAGCCAGTAACTGACGGAGGGTTTTGAAGCAGGCAGTCTCACCCTGTGCTCCTAATGTTCATGGTACTCTGGGTGGACACTGAGGCTTGGGAGAGCAGGAAGGGCCAGTAGAATTGCAGAATTCATTCATATTGGGCCCCTTAACTTGAATGCTGTGAATCCCCATGCAATGTCACCAGACTGAAATACTTTATTTATATTTTTTAATATTTTTATTGATTTCAGAGAGGAAGGGAAAGGGAGAGAAAGACAGAAATATCAATAATGAGAGAGAATCATGGGCCTCCTGTACGCCCCACGTTGGGGATCAAGCTGGAAACCAAACCATCACCACCCCATTCATAGGCAGATGCTCAGCCACTGAGCCACGCTGGCTGGGCTGAAAGTATTTTGACAACAAGCTTCTTCTTTAAGAAGCCCACCCCAGTCCAGCATGGCATCTCCTTAGTTCCCAGTTATTTGAGGGTTGAGGCACATGTGTGTGAATTCCTTGGGCTCCAGTCCTAAAGGCCTTTCTCTGCTTTCTCAGTCATATCTTTGGCTTCAGCGTAAGGACAAGTCTGGGGATAATCAAATCAAGCAAGTTTGCTCTCTTCTGGGCAACTGTAGTAAGAGGCTTGGGCCCTTCAGGCCCTGGGATAATTGAGGCAAATCTTGTGTTTTGGTGTTTCTGTACCTGCTTTATTTCACATCTGTGTTCTAAAATGAAAGCCTGTTCTTCCATTTCCAATGATCACGCAGAGTTACAACCGGAAAGGACCTGGGACATCATTTTCATGAGAAGTCACACGGTTGCTAGACCCCATCGGTGGTTTCGTTGTTGGCAGATTCTGTTCTCTCCCAACTTTGCTGATGGAATTCACTCCCCCCACATCTCCTTGCTGGTTAGAGATGAGGACCCAGAATGCATGTCTGCTTTGGGGTAGAAACCCTCAAGGTATGGAGAAGAGGAGAGGGGTTTCAATAGCCCTGAGGCAGAATAGAGCGCTCATGGCTGAAGGACTCATTAACCTTTCACTCCTTCCTCTTTTTGAGAACTTCCTGGACAAGGTCTTACCTGGCAGAGGCTCCCATAGGACTTCAAAGAGAAGCCACAGCTCACTTACCTCTTTAGAAACTCGCGTCCTTCCTCCTTCACTCTATTACTCCTGCCCCGTCCCTTGAAAACATTGTTCAACTCCCTGCTTTCTAGACCTTTCTCAACCCTTAGCCAGCCTTAGTCACTGTGAGACTAACCTCCTGGGTGGTGTTTCTTCTTAAGGGTTCTTCCTATTACACTGAGTGGCCAGATTATTATGATCTCTGAACGCATAATAATCTGGCCACTCAGAGTGTGTGTGTGTGTGTGTGTGTGTGTGTGTGTGTGTGTATTAGAGACCCGGTGCATGAATTCATGCATGGGTGGAGTCCAGCCAGCCTGGCCATGGGGAGCGGGCATGGCAGTTGGCCGGCCTGCCTGCTGGTCGAACTCCTGGTCGAGGGGACAATTTGCATATTAGCCTTTTATTATATAGGATATACACTGAGTGGCCAGATTATTATGCATTCAGAGATCATCATAATCTGGCCACTCAGTGTATATTTGTGTCTTCTTCTAGGTAGCTGGCCCTGAGGGTTAGAGGCTAGAAATCTAGAGCAGTGTTTTTCAACCTTTTTTGGGCAAAGGCACACTTGTTTCATGAAAAAAATCACGAGGCATACCACCATTAGAAAATGTTAAAAAATTTAACTCTGTGCCTATATTGACTATATATAAAGTAATTCTCTTGAATAGGAATCAAATAAACACAAAGAAAGTATTTTATAATTACTTTATTATGAAATATTAAGTAAACAAAATAGTGAAAAATTATAAAATTCTTGTCTTGTCTGCACCTACGGCACACCAGGCAACATCTCGCGGCACACTAGTGTGCCGCGGAACAGCGGTTGAAAAACCCTGATCTAGAGGTTAGGGTTTGATGTTAGCTCCTCTTTCACGGTGGAGGAGGTGCCAGGGATGAGGGCACCCTGCACACGCCTGGCTGTCCATGCCCACGAGGAATAAGCTTATGTGGAGGCAAACGTTCCAGCCAAGTCTTTTTCTCTTTCGAAGTCTTGTTGGTGCTCTTGGCATAAGGTTGCAGAAGAGTGGAGAACCAAGGAGTTTCTATTTTGAGGAAATACTAAGTTTACCCTGCCAGTGAGAAGGAAGAGATGTGTGCTCTTCCTGTCTCGGGTCAAACACTAACCCTGAACCGAGATTAGAGTAGCGATGGAGCCAACTGCTGAGACCTGGGGAGAGCCCTGCTCTCCTGAAAGCAGAGCATCGGTCACATTTCTGACCCGCGTGCTGCTGTGTCTTCCGAAGGATAGGCGCACCCTTCTGACCAAGAAAGGGGAGGTTGTTTGCAGATTGGATATTAGGGGAACCTGGGGAAAGGCAACTATATTTTCTCAAAAAAAAAAACCCACAAAAACTTGATAACCAGGGATGTCATATTTTCACTCTTGACTTTAAGAAGGTAGATTTTAAGATTTTTAAATTTTATTTTATTGATTTCAGAGAGGAAGAGAGTAGGAGAGAGAGAGAGAGAGAGAGAAACATCAATGATGAGAGAGAATCATCAATTGGCTGTCTCCTGCATATCAGGAATTGAATCATGACCTCCTGGCTCACAGGTCTACACTCAAGACTGAGCCACACCAGCCAGGCCAGATTTTATTATTATTATTATTATTTTTAATTAAGAGGAAAGATAGATACAAGGAAATTTGAAAGATAGAGTGGTTCCAGGGGGGTTGGCAATTCTTGAAGGGCAATTTTGACTGTGCTGTTGCAGATGATTGCAATAAGGAAGGGGAAAAGGAACTACTCTCCCCGCCTCCCTCTCTCCCTTCCTCTCGTCTTCCCTTTCACTCTCTCCGAAAAGCAATGGAAAAAATATCCTCCGGTGAGGATTAGCAAAACAATAAAAAATAAAAGAAATTAAGAAACGTGCCTAAGATTGTACAGCTAATGAAGGAAAAGCTGGAGTTTGAAACGAGGCCAGGACTCCCCCTGTGCTGCACTGCAGGGACCTGAGAGAAAAAACAACAACGAGGCCCACGTTCTGAATGAGCTGGGGCTTCCCCGAGAACCAGATGACAGCAGAGAGTTCTTCAGGTCACCTGTGGGAGAAGCTGTGATCACAAAGGGATGCGCGTCTGCGAGATAATGTTTAAAAACAACTCATTTAGCGCTGGTCCGTTTGGTCCAGTGGATAGAGAGTCGGCCTGCGGACTGAAGGGTCCCAGGTTCAATTCCCATCAAGGACACATGCCTGGGTTGCGGGCTCAGTTCTGAGTGGTGGTGGTGGGGGGTGTACTGGAGGCAGTCAATCAATGATTACCTTTCATTATTGATATTCTTCCTATCTCTCGCTTCCTCTCCCTTTCTCTCTGAAATCAGAAAAAAAAAAAAGTATATAAAAAAAATAATTCATTTTTTCATGAGTTCATAAGGACTTCAAGTACTTTCAATGCCAAGGATGGGTAGGTTCCAGAAGTTACTGTTGAGTGGGGGGACAAATAAATGGCTGTGGTGGGGGAGTGTGGGCAATTTGGGTTGATGAGACTTCCTGGAAGAAATTAAATGTTAGTGAACAATGAGTAGGAATTGGGGTGTGGTTGGAGTGAGTGGTGAAAGAGGTGAGTTGAAAGTAGGTTAATCTGACCGGAGCTGCTTTATTTATTAGTTTTTCACTCACAGGTTGTGCACTGAATGTTCCTGATATTCCAGGTGCTCTCCTAAGCGTGCAGGAGCGAAGAAGACAGACAAAATCCCTGTCTTCTCGGAGTTTAGGTCCCGGAAGAACTTAATGCACTAGGAATAAAGTAAGCCAGTCTTGTGTATTTTACTGACAATGATTCTCTACTGGCAGGTCAGGAAATTACGTGAGCATAGACTCTGACTGAACTCACGAAAGTCTAAGAAGGACATTAGTGATAACAGGCTGCTTTCATTAACTGGTGGTTTATTGTTGGTCCAACAAAAACATCTTAAGCAGCAGCTCAGTTAACTGATTGCTGGTTTGATTTCTGGTCAGGGCACATACCTGGGTTAGGGATTCGATCCCTGATTGGGGCATATGCAGGGTGCAACCAATTGATGTCTTCCCCTCCCTCCCTCCCTCCCTCTCTTCCTCCCTCCTTCCCTCCCTCCCTTCCTCCCTCTAAGCAAATCGTCAGGTGAGGATAAATGAGACCAAAACAAAAAAAACTAACTTGACAGGTTTGTTGTGAGGATTAAACAAATACTGTGTTGGAAAAAAAAAAAAAAAAAAAACCCACGAAAAAAATGTTCAGTACCTCTGCTCTTTCATTCTCTCATTCATTCATTCATTCATTCATCCATTCATTCAATTGACAGGTGTATAAATTCAGCATATGGTTAAGAGGATGGCTCTAGGGTCAGATTTATTGGGTTCAAATTCTGGTTTTCCCACAAACCAGTTGTTTGACCTTGAGAAAGTTATTTAATTTATCTGTGCTTCCATTTTCTCATACAGAAGAGGGGGGAAATAATAGCATAGTACGAGGAGGAAACAAGGCTGTCTATGAATAAAACAAGCTCATTAATGAACTGCCTGGTACAGTGCCCGATACATGGCAAGGGTTCAGTAAATGGTGGTGGTTACACTTCTTTTATCATCCTTCAGTAGCTGGTTTGTGCTACACCCTAGGGATACAGACTTGAATTCAGTGTGGTCCCTGACCCTGAGGTGACCACGCTGTGCTCTAAAAAGTGCAAGTGAATGCCCTGGCTGGTGTGGCTCAGTTGCTTGGAGCATTATCCTGTACACATACCCAGGTTGTGAGTTCAATGCCTGGTGGAGGGGGCGGGGTGTGTGTGTGCCATATGTACTGGAAGGAACTGATCAGTGTTTCTTTCTTCCTCTCTCTAAATTAATTTAAAAACACACACACACACACAACATATTCTTAGTGAGAATTTAAAAAATAATAATAAAATAAAGAACGCAAGTGAATGCATGAGTTGGGGCTGCAAGGGAAGCCAGGGTCCCATGTGTCTCCCTCCAGCTGCCGGCAGGCACCTGGGACCCTGGCTGTCCGGTCTAATCAGCATATTACGCTTTTATTATAATAGATTGGCTAGCCCTGGCTGGTGTTGTCCAGGAAGGTTGGGGGGTCGCGCTCTCTGGAGGCTTTTGCGAATGGGTATGACAGACTGGTCGTGGCTCAGTGTGGAAAGAGCACTGGAGTGAGAGTCTGAGACCCGCGTCTAGTCCCACTGCTGCCCCTGAGCAGCTGTGTAACTCAGTGATCTCCCCCCTCTGGTCCTTGTTCTCTGATCTGCAAACTGGACTGGGATTCCCCCTCCCCTGGTTTATTTATTTGCTTGTTTTCGGAGTGGCTGGGGCGGGTGAAGACGCGTTTTGTGGTGTGGGGGGAGAACGTGGGGCTGTACCAGGATGATCTTTGATATCAGCTTGAACATTTGATAAATTGTGATACTAATACCCCTGGGTGTTTTTTTTTTTTTTTGGCAAGATGGAAAAAACACTGAATCATGATCTCCAGCAAATAGCAGTTGAACTCTTGATTTTATCATCTGCTCATTGTGTGACCCTGAACCATTTACTCAGTCCCTTTCCTGTTTTCCAGTTTTCTCGTTCATAAAGTAAGGCTAATAATACCCACACTTAAGGATTGTTGTGAGGATTCAACACGACAGTACTTGGCACGGCATCACAGAGGCAAACAATAGGTCTGTTTCCTCCCTTCAGTTCCGTGATGTTCATACTCACTGAGCCTCCCGCCCCTCCCCCCTCCCCCTGCCTCCCGGTCCTCTTTCCCTTTCACCACTGATAGCGGACAAGCGCTGGAGGGACTAATTGGACTGATTGTAATGGTGATTGTGTTACTGGCCATGGCATTTCGGCAAGGTGCCTGTGGGTGGTCAGCTCCCACATATGCCTACGGGAGCGGTCACACCTTGGCTGCATGGCCAGCTGCCCAGCGCGTAGGCTATAATACCTGTTGAGAATGGCCCTTGACTGTTGCCACCCTGGTACACCCTGAGTGAGGGTCACATGAGTGAGGGTCACATGAGTGAGGGTCACATGAAGATGGGGCTGCTGGAGTGTGAGTGTGCGACACTGTGCCAGGTGGGCAGCTGGTTCACCTTTCTGCTGAATGCCTACTTTGCCGGGTATAGACTTGGGGCTCTCTCTTAGGGGGACCTCTGTCTCCCTGGGGACATGCCTGCGCCAGGTGGGGCACAGAAGAGGAGAGAAAGGTATCTATAGGCATGTACAGAGCAACAGTAAGACCAGCTGACAGGATCCTGGCTCTCTTCCCCCACCCCCTAGATCACTTCCTTCTTAGAAAAGACATCTCCTTGACCCCTGCATGCAAAGCAATGCAAATACGGTTTGTGTGCCATTTCAGGCAGGAAGGTTATTCTGGGGCTCAGACACCAGGCCTGCATGTTAGTCAGCCATGTCACACGCACAGCATCAGGGTGTGAAGGAGACGCGGGGAGGAAGAGAAGGAAGGGGAGTGTGAAAGGGTCAGCCAGGGAAGGCTTCTGAGGATCTTGAGCTGTGGTGGAGACAGGAGAGAGAAAGCAGGAGGGCGAGGAAGGTACCTCCCGCTGCCCCGCTGGCTTTCCTGAGGCTCTGAGTCAGGAGGCCTGGGGAAAAGGGCACGGGAGTCTACGCCAGTTGGTGCCAGCATGAACGAACATGCTGACGAGCTGGGCTGGTAGCACTGGACCTGCATCAGGACCACTGCCTGCTGCCCCCTCCCCAGTCCTCCATCTCGGTAATTCCCTCCCCTGCAGTTTGGGGATTCTGGACACTAAGAGGCCATCTGGGGGGTCGCTGTGAGGCCTCGCTTCCCCGGTGGGGTTTCTCCTTTGACCTTGGTAAAACCGAGTCCCTGGTCTCCCCGTGGGCTCAGTGTCCTTGGCTGCCCTGAGCAGGACATCCTTATGCCGGCCACCAGGAAGAGCGGAGTGCAACTGCATGGCTATGGAGAAAGGCCTGGTGGCTGCCTGGAGTGGAGAGGCCAGTGACTTTTATTTACTTACTTTTAAAATATATTTTTATTGGTTTCAGAGAGGTAGAAGCATCAATGATGAGAGAGAATCATTGATGGGCTGCCTCCTGTATGCCCCACACTGGGGATCAAGCCTGCAACCCTGCATGTGCCCTTGACCAGAATCAAACCTGGGACCCTTCCGTCCACAGGCCGCTGCTCTATCCACTGAGCTAAACCTGCTGGGGCTAGGGCCAGTGACTTTTAGAAGGACAAGCTGCCCGATGGGCAGCAATTGGTGGGGGAAGAGACTTGTGTTCTGGGGAGGGACCAGAGATTCCTGGGCTTTAGGGGCTGAGACGTGGGGAGGAGGCCATGGAGAGGCATAGCGTGTACCGGATCTACCAGCCTGTCCTCAGGAATCACCCCTCCCAGCGCCTCAGAAATGCCTCTTACCCCTGCAGAATGGGCACTGCCCCCTGACACCCTCCCCTTCACATGCAGATGCCCAAGGGAGGGACTAACGCCGAGGCCCCTCTGACACCCCTGTGTGAGTTAGTGTCAGTGTTGGGGGTGTTTTGCTGGTATGGGTTTTTCCTCGGCTGAATGATGCATCGCTTTTCTTTCCCTTCCTGCTCTGTGGGTACCCCAGGGCCTCTGCACTCGGCCCTGCCTTACGAAGGGCCTTGGGCAAGGGCCTCCCGGGCTCTCTGTCTGGGGCCTCCTCCCTGGTGCTCTCCGCCCGCCTGGCCTGCCCTCGGTGGCTGGAATGTGGGCAGGGAAGGGCCAGAGCTGCCCTGGAGCTGAAGGGCTATTTCCTCTCTCTTCTGGGTGCCGCTTTCCATCTACTGTTTTCAGACTTTGTTGCTAGGGACACTAGCATGGAGCCCCGGTGGTCTCTAGGCTAGCTTCCTGTCCTCAGGCAGCTGATGAGGGAGAGAGGGAGCTGGAGGAGGGGGGGGGGAGGGCAATTGTGTGCATGTTTGTCTCATGACCAGGGCTTTGGGTCCCTGTCGGGGGGCTTTTCTTGATTTGGGGAGTTAGCGCAGATTGAAGATATTCTCTGTTATCAGACCCCATGTCTCGATAGCTGGCTTAGGGACCAGTGGCGGAGGGATAGTGGGCAGAGCTTCCTTGTCCAGCGGGAGGGAAGGAGCTTGCCCTGGGCATGGTGTGGGAGCAGGTCTTCAGCTTCTTGGAGGTTCACATGGCTGGCTGGCCGGCTGGCTTTTTTTGCTCAACTTCCTTTCACTTCTCCTGCAAGCCACGCAGGTGGCTGCCCTCTGCCAGCAGCTCACCTCCCACACAGCGTGCCCCAGCTCCCTGACCCCCAGCCTGGGCTGAAAGGCAGTCGCCCCCCCGCCCCCCCTCCGCCAGGCCCCCCATGGACACCACCATCACACCGAGCTGCTGGCCCCAATGCTCTGCTCTGTGTGTAGGATTGTTCTGGGGACTCATTTCCCGAGTCCTTCAGGTCCTGGGACTTGGGCTCACCGGTGCCCAGTGTATGCTTGCTGAGAGAGTGTAGGGCAGGGTACGGGATTATTATTTCTGAGTATCCACTGTCTGAGCCCTTTTCCAGTGTGATCCCAGGGCAAAGTTGTGGCCTTCACTCTCCGGCATCTCTGAAAGGCAGGAGGACCCTGTCATGTCATGGAGAAGAGAGACAGCCGTCCTGATGTCTGAGATAGGTGCCACCAGAAAACAGCCATAGGATTGTTGTAATTGAATGAACTGGCGATACTCCCTACAAATCAGAGCACTGATCCGCAGCGGGGATGTGCTGGAGGAGGGTCTCACTCACTGGCGTCATGTGGTGCATTCTGGTTAGTCCAGTGCCTTTCCCCCCCACACTATTGATTTTTAGAGAGAGAAGGGGGAGAGAAAGAGAGGAGTTCCATTTGTTGTTCCACTTATTGATGCATTCATTGGAATCGGGGATCGCACCCGCAGCCTTGGTGTACCAGCTTGATGCTCTGAGTGAACCCCGGGGCCAGAGCTCTCATGCCTTCGGAGTCACCCTGAGGTACATCCTGCCTGCTTGCGGGGGGGGGGGGGGGGGGGGAGGGTGGGGGGCGGGGGGGCGTGTTTAAAGTGCCTCCATGCTCTTTGCAGAGTCTGATGGGTTAGACAGCACATGAGGACATGGGGTGTCAGGACTGAACCTGAGTGTGAGGTGGATCTGGGCTGCTGCCTCTTCTTTTATTTTTAATTTTTATTTTTTTTCTTACCCCCCACCCCCTCCTCTTTTATTTTATTTTTAATATATTTTATTGATTTTTACAGAGAAGAAGGGACAGAAATAGAGTTAACATTTTTAAAAAAATATATTTTATTGATTTTTCACAGAGAGGAAGGGAGAGAGATAGAGAGCTAGAAACGTCTATGAGAAAGAAACATCGACCAGCTGCCTCCTGCACACCCCCTACTGGGGACGTGCCCGCAACCCAGATACATGCCCTTGACCGGAATCGAACCTGGGACCTTCCAGTCCGCAGACCGACGCTCTACCACTGAGCCAAACCGGTTTCGGCTAGAGTTAACATTGATGAGAGAGAAACATCGATCAGCTGCCTCCTGCACACCTCCCAGTGGGGATGTGCACGCAGCCAAGGTTCATGCCCTTGACCGGAATCAAACCTGGGACCCCCCGAGTCCGAAGGCCAACGCTCTATCCATTGAGCCAAATCGGTCAGGGCCTTCTTTTATTTTTAAAAAAATATATTTTTATTGATTTCAGAGAGGGTAAGGGAGGGAGGGAGGGGAGAGAGAGAAAAACAAACAAATAAACAAACATCAATAATGAGAAAGAGTCATTGACCTGTTGCCTCTTGCATGCCCAATACTGGGGATGGAGCACACAGCCCGGCATGTGCCCTTGACTGGAACTGAACCTGGGACCCTTCGGTCCGCAGGCCGATGCCCTGTCCACTGAGCCAAAGCAGGCGGGGCCTGCGCTGCCGCTTCCCTCTCCTCTCCCAGGAGGGAGCTGTCCAGGCTGAGCGTGCTCTGTCCTGGCTTGGGCGCTCAGCTGGATGGGAGCAGCTGTGACCTACTTCTGGATTCTGCCTAAAGGGCTGGTCTCCTCCAGGGTGTCTCCCGGCCCCCAGAGGAATCCCGGAGAACTGGTTTCCACGGGGCACAGCTGGGGAAGCGGGGCTGCAGGTTCAGCCCGTGTTTGCAGGAAGGGAGGGCAGACGGAGAGGCCTAGGCTGGAGAGGCCGCTGTGTCCCATCCCTCCCGCACCGTGTCCTCACGTCCTCCTCCCAGAGGGCTTCCGCCCCGTGGGGCCCCCCGTGCCTCCGAGGGACCGGGGTTTCCTAGGTGTTCTGTGGGAAATGTCGGGGTTCTCTGTCTGATGTGGGTGTGCTGGTGGGAAGGTTGTCTGTGAAGAAGCTCCTTCAGGGTCCCCTCAGCCGGGGCCTAGGATTGGTCAGGGAGTTCTCACCTCAGGAAGGCTGAGGAAGCTGGAAGCAATTCCTTTTCTTTTTGATTTTTTTAAATGTTATTTTTTACGGAGGTGACATGGGTGAAAACATACATTTCAGGTGTACGGCATTGTCCTGTGGACCAGGGTGCTCTGTTCTGTGCTCACCACCGAAAGCATCGTCGCCCTCCGTGGCCATAGTCTCCCTCCGCTTCACCCATTTCGCCCTCCCCACTCCCCTTCTCTCTGTGGGTGACATTCTGTTGTCTGTGTCTGTGAGTGCTTTGTTTGTTTTGTTAGTTCATTTCTTACTTTTTTGTTTTATATTCCATATATGAATGGAATCCTACGTTTTGTCCTTTTCTTTTTATATTCATTATTATTATTATTATTATTATTATTACATTTTATTTATTTCAGAGAGAAAGAGTGAGAGAGAGAGAGAGAGAGAGAAAGAGAGAGAGAGAGAGAGATCAATGATGAAGATCAAGCCCATAACTTGCACCCCAGGCTGGGAATTGAACCGGCAACCATTGGGTGCGTGGTATGATGCCCAACCAATTGAGCCACACCAGTCAGGGCAGTTTTGCAATTCTTTTTTATGCATTTAGAATTTAAAAAAAAACACACACCTAAGTACGGTCACATGAAATCCACTGGTAGTAGATTAAAGAGGTGGGAGAGAGCAAGCTGGAGAAATCTGAGGCGGAGCGAAGAACAAGGTGGAGAGACACGTGCTGTGTTCACAGCGGTGGGCCAGCGGAGGTGACATTTGCCATCCATGGAGGTGGTATGCGAGCATCAAGATAGCGAGGAGCCTGTGGGCTTGTGCTCTGGTGCCAGCAGTTGTGCCTTTAAAAGGTTATTTTGCAAGGGCCACCTTCTCTGGCGACACAGTCCCTGGGGGAGCTTTAAAATGATTGTGTGTTAGGAGTTGATTGATTCTCAGCAAGGCCTGCCTCGTGTCCGGCTTGTGTTGGAATACGGGGCAGAATGAAGAGCGTGTTTTGTTTTCCAGATATGCGAGCGGCCAGGTGGGCTGAGGGCCCGTGTTCTTGGCAGACCTGTTCCTGGAGCAGGGCCAGTGGCTCCTCGGAGCTCCAGACATCAGCAAGGGTCGCTGCTAGGAGCCCAGGGCAGTCTTGGAGTTGGAACTCCACGGTCAGGGTGTCGGCAGGGTTGGTTTCTTCTGGGTCTTTCTGGCATGTATTGGCTGTCTTCTCTCTGTGCCCTCATGTGGTCTGCCACCTTTTCTTTCTTTCTTTCTTTCTTTCTTTCTTTCTTTCTTTCTTTCTTTTTAATATATTTTATTTATTTTTTAAGGAGAGGAAGAGAGAAGGATAGAGAGTTGGAAACATCAATGAGAGAGAAACATCCATCAGCTGCCTCCTGCACATCCCCCACTGGGGATGTGCCTGCAACCAAGGTACATGCCCTTAACTGGAATCAAACCTGGGATCCTTCAGTCTGCAGGCTGACACTCTATCCACTGAGCCAAACCGGTTTTGGCTCTGCCCACCTTTTCTTACAGCTGAGTGATATTCCCTTGTATATATGTACCACATCTTTATTCATTCATCTGTCGAAGGACATGTGTTTCCGTATCTTAGCTATTGGAAATAATGCTGCAAGCAAATAAGAATGTATGTATCTTTGCCAAAACCGGTTGCGGGCACATCCCCGGTGGGGGTTGTGCAAGAGGCGGCTGATCCATGATTCTCTCTCATCGATGTTTCTGACTCTCTATCCCTCTCTCCTCCTCTCTGTAAAAAATCAATAAAAATATATTATTAAAAAAAAAAAAAGAATGTATGTATCTTTATAAATTACTGTTTTAGAATCCTTCAGATAAATGTCCAAAAGAGGAATTGCTGGATCATATGGTAGTTCTATGCTTTTTGTTTGTTTGTTTGTTAATCCTCACCAGAGGATATTTTTTCCCTCATTGATTTTTAGAGAGAGTAGAAGGGAGGGGGAGAGACAGAGAGAAACATTGGTGTGAGAGAGACACCTTGATTAGTTGCCTCCCGCACACATCCGGACCAGGGCCAAGGATCCAGCCTGCCACTGAGGTATGTGCCCTTGCCTGGAATTGAACTGGGATCTCTTTAGTCCACCGAGCCAAACCAGCGAGGGCAGTAGTTCTATTCTTAATATGTTTAGGAACTTCCATACTGTTTTCCCCTACTGGCTGCACCCGTTCACATTCCCACCCACCGTGCTCTTTGGAGGGAACCCCACCGATCTGAACTGGAAGGGCTGGTTCTTGGGGCTGGGGTGGTGAAGGCCAGGTGGTGGTGGTGGTGGTGGTGGCGGCGGCGGGGAGAAAGCAGGAAGTGGACCAGACAGCGGAGATGTGGCTGTTCTGGCTCATGGGATGGTTCCTGGGTTAGGGATCCGCACGCTGCCAAGACCTTCTTTTCCTCTTCGCAAAAGGTTCCACTGCGCTGGCTGCCAGCTCCTGGTCCCTGGCCCTGCCACCGGAGCCGTCAGCTCTAGGAAGGAAAGTTGTGAGAGGAGCCGCGAGCTGCCTCACCTCTTCCACCCTGACTTTCTTCGTATTCAGATCCCACGTCTGCGGGGCGTGTGGTGGGAGCTCTGACCTCTGGGGATTCTATGTGTGCGTGGATGGTTTCTGCGCCGGAGCCCGGACTCCGGGGCTCTCAGTGCAGACTGAACTCCATCTAACCATGGCGCTCAGCCTCCTAGCCCCTGGCGCTCTGCTCGCCTAAGACCCAGAGAGCCCTCTAACTCTTGTATCCACTTTGGCTTCAAATTGGTGGAAAGCCCAGGGCAGGCCTAGGGACGGGAGAGATGGAAGATAAGTCCAGTAGGAAAGACTGAGCCATGAGAGCACACTGTAATCTGCCTAAGAAGATACTAGAGAGGGGCCGTGTGAGTGAGAAGAAAACACAGAAGGTTATTCTGGCTCCGCACAGAGGGGATGTGGGCTAGAAAAGAGGAAGACCTAGTGAGTGTGTGTGATTCAGTGACGGGCCTGACATCAGAGAAGCTGTGTAAGACCTGTAGGTTTTCGATATGGAAGCAGGGATCAGATGCATATCTGTTTGAGCCAGGGAGCTGACCTTTTGTTTTATTTTATTTTTTTTAAATTCATGATTTTTAGAGATAAGGGAAGGGAGACAGAGAAAGAGAGAGATAGAGACAAGCACCAATGTGAGATAGAAATATGGATCAGTTGCCTCCCCCATGTGCCTGACTGGGGCTGGGGTTCGAACCTACGATCTAGGTATGTGCCCTGACTTGGGATGGAACCCATGACCTTTCAGGATACGGGATGACGCTCCCAACGGAGCACACCAGCCGGGCTGACCTTCCTGCTGGATTCCTGGCCCAGCATGTGCCCAGCTTCCCTGTGAGAGCTGGGCGGCGGGAGGGAGAGGTGGGGTAGGGCCATGGATGTGAGGGCTGAGGGGTGGGTCCCTGGCTGCAAAGCCAGTGGGATTTTGATTATGAATAAGTGTGGCTCTTAGATAGGGGCAGGGATTCTCTTTGAAGACAAAACTCTGGGAGCCAAAAGGATTACATCCTCTGGCCTCCAACCCCCTTGATGGGTTCTGTCCTTGAGAGGAAGTGCTCCCCAGGCAGTCCTAAAACTGAGTCCTCTTCCTTCATAAGAATTGCTAAAAGGTGGATGCCGGGGCTGGGAGCTTGAAATCCTCTGTACCTTTCACCGCCTTGTTGCCAGCTCTCCCTCCTCCCCGCCCAGGGAAGATGAGTCAAGGTGTTTCCTCCCTGCTTTGAGCCCCAGGAGGGGGATCGATATATTTATGAATCGATATATTTATGATCTACCTTTGGTAGATCACAAGCTCTCTGGAATTATGCCACGGTCATCTGAATACCTTTAGGTCTAGCATGGATTGGAGCCGGTACTTAACGCCCATTGGGATCCAATTCTGAGGCTCAGAAAAGAAGAGAGAATCCAAAACTGGTTTGGCTCAGTGGATAGAGCATCGGCCTGCGGACTGAAAGGTCCCGGGTTCAATTCCAATCGAGGGCATGTACCTTGGTTGCGGGCACATCCCTAGTGTGCAGGAGGCGGCTGATCGATGTTTCTCTCTCATCGATATTTCTAATTCTCTTTCTCTCTCCCTTCCTCTCTGTAAAAAAGTCAATAAAATATATTTTTTTAAAATAAAAAAGAAAAGAAAACAGAGAGAAGAGGACCCAGACCCGCTGGGCCATCCAAAGCAGAGCAGCTAACAGGGCTCCTTCCAGCCAGACAGCGGGAGGCCCTGTGCACCCACAGTGGATGGTGTCAGTGTGGCCCCTGGGCCCTCCCTCCTTGGCTCGGGGAGGGAGCAGAGTGAGCTCCCAGGAGGGAGTGCCTCTCCTCTCTCTCCACCCTTTGACGCTGAACCATTGTGCGCTCAGCCCTGACCCCATTTCCTCCCGCCAGCCTTCAGCCATCTATTGGCGGCTGTGCGGACTGAGTTTGGTGCCTGGTGCAGCGTAGGCCCTGGCACCGCACTGCTTGGCCCTAAGCCTATCCATTTCCTTCACCAGCTGACCAATGCTTTTGGGGGTTCCTTCCCACAGTCCCCCCTGGTCTTCCTGGGAGTTCAGAAACCCTCCTTAGTGGGTCACACCTGGCTGCACAGTTGAATCTCCTGAGGGGCTTAGTCCAGGGCTCGCTCTACTGAGTCAGACCAGGAATTTGCATGTTTGAAAAACTTCCCAAGGGACATTTGAGACCGTTTGCATGTGGACTGTCTGTTAAATAATGTCATGGTGTCCGTGTTCCGTTTTGTGGGTCGCATTGCGTTAATATAGGAGAACGTCCTAGTTCTTAGGTGATTGGGGCTGAATTATTTAGGGGTGAGGCGTCTGCAGCTTTCTTTCCAGTGGGTAACCGAGAAAGAGCATGTGCGTGTGGGCGGATGTCAGCAAGCCGTGCGTGCAGGTGGTGAAAGGAAACTGGCTAAACTCACCTTTCATAGGACTCCCATCTGCTTTCTTAAAAAAAAAAAAAAAGTATATATATATAATATATATTTATTGATGTTTTACAGAGAGGAAGGGAGAGGGAGAGTTAAAAACATCGATGAGAGAGAAACACTAATCAGCTGCCTCCTGTACCCCACCCCCCACCCCCCGCCGGGGATGTGCCCACAACCAAGGCACATGCCCTTGACCGGAATCGAACCTGGGACCTTTCAGTCCGCAGGCCAATGCTCTATCCACTGAGTCACATCGGTTAGGGCCCATCTGCTCTGAGAGAGGGAGACTAAGAAGGGGACACAGACAGGGCCACCACGGTGCACAACTTCAGGGGGCGCCCTTCACTTGTTGCTGTTGCCGTGAGATTCATTGAGTACACGGCGTGTGGGACACAGCAGTACTGGCCCAACCCTCTCTCCGTGGATGGGCTGCAGAGCAGCAGAGACCCAGGCCCTCATCCACCCACGTCTTTCCTGGGACCTACATGGATATTTGCTTTTTTACAGAATCCCTAGTAGCCCGTGGGGACTGAGCGGGGAGAGCAGTTTCTAAGCTGTCAGCCCAGCGGAGGCTGGCACAGAGGGAATTGAATTAGGGAAGGGGGAGGCAGGAAACTTGAGACTGATTCCTAAAATGCTCTGCACGGCCCTCCCTCCTAGAAAGTGCCGTTAGACAGACCCTTGCAGGCTCGCTCCGGCTCCAGCTCCTGATGGTTGGGACTGGTTGCTCTGCCGTTCCCCTTTCCCTCCCCTTTCACTCCGATTTCCCCGTGCCTGGCTGCTGCTCTGCTCTGGACCTTCCACCCACTGCGGGGGGACTCTCCTGGTCCCAGGGTGCGAGGGGACAAGGGGGTTTGGGGAGGGGGAGATACTGTTTGTCCATCCCACTGGGTCCCTCAGCATCTAAGTGAGCCCAGCCCTGAGCCTTTTGCAAGGAGCAGCTCTCGGCGTGGCCCCCCGGCGTGAGCTGGCAGTCCGGTGCTGCGTGGCCAGGAGCCCTGGAATGGATGGATGGTGTTCCATAGGGGTAGCTCAGCTCTCCCCATGCGAATTCCAGTCTGAGAGGAGCCTCGGGAACCGGGCCTGTGGGATTTTTTTCAGACCTTTCTTCTCTCTCCTTCTGGGGCCACAGCCTAGGTTGGCGCCCTCTGAGAAATGTGCTTGAAGGGATTTAAAGACTCCCGGAGCTAGAAGGCACTTCGTGTGGCATTCTTGTCCATCAGCCCGCCTGCCCGTACGAATGATGCCAAACCCGGCGTCATTCGTTGAAACCCGGTCCTGTGTTTGAAGGACCCCACCTGCATTTCTGACCACCTGTATCCATGTCTGCAATTCTTGCCACCAAAATGCTTGGCCCTTATAGCCCAGTTCAAGTATGTTCTTCGCAGTGGAAATGAATTTGGAACCTGAGGAGTTTAGTGGGGGTGACAGATCAATACACCTTAAATTTTTTATAAAATATATTTTTATTGATTTTTTTTTTTTCAGAGAGGAAGAGAGAGGGATAGAGAGTTAGAAACATTGATGAGAGAGAAACATTGATCAGCTGCCTCTTGCACACCCCCCACTGGGGATGTGCCCGCAACCAAGGTACATGCCCTTGACCCGAATTGAACCTGGGACCCTTCAGTCCACAGGCCGACGCTCTATCCACTGAGCCAAACTGGTTTTGGCAACCTTCAATTTTGAATAAAATACTTTATAACTACGTTGGAGATACGTACAGTTGCCATTGGGGGCATAGAGAAGGGGCCCTCGGTTCATCCTGGGGGTTCAGGGGAGGCTTTCTGAAGAACATAACGTCTGAGTCACGTCTGAGGAGAGGGAGGTGGAGTCGGGCAGTGTTGGGAAGGACATACCCAGGCGTAGAAGCAAAATGAGGGAGGCATCACATGCTTGGTGATGAGTGGTTGGAGATGAGAGGGAGGTGCTGGCCATGACATAGACCTTGTAAGGAATCCGAGAGCCCTTGAAGGGGGTCAGCCTGGGAGTGAGATGATCAGATTTACTCTCTAGGAAGGGCCCTCTGGCTGCTCCGTGGAGAAAGCCTTAAGGAGGGAAAGATTAGTAATAGCCCCGTGAGAGAAGATAAGGATTTAATCAGGACAGCAGCGTCAGGGTAGGAGGGACTAGATCTGGGAAGTATTGAAAAGGAAAAGTTGGTAGACCTCGATGATGGGATATGGGTGAAAGGGAGGAGAAAGCCAGGATGACTGTAGGGTTTCTGGCGTGGGGCCTGGGTGGGGCCGTTCACCACGTGGGGAACCAGAGGGAGGAGCAGGTGTGGGGGAGGGGAGGCGGTAGTCCCGTTTGGGACACGTGGGTGTGAGGTCCAGGTGGGCATATAGGCGGAGGGGAGCTGCACGCGTGGTGTCACCTACACGTGAGCGTGTGAACAGGAGAGGGAGCAGGGGAGGTTGTCCAAGCAGAGGGCGGTGCAGGAACAGGGGGCTGCGAGCGGAATCCTGAGACAACACCAACCTTTCAGAGGGGCAGAGAGGGAGAGGAGGACGCAGAAGGATGAGGGCAATAACAACAGTACCTCCCGGTGTCATGGAAGCCGGGGAGTGGAGGGTTTGAGGAAGAAGGGAGTGGTCTTAGAGCCCAATACAGTTGCAAATCCAGGCAGATGCCTACAGAATTGGTTGGCCTGGGCATTGTTTGTTTGTTTGTTTTTTAATATATTTCATTGGCCGAAACTGGTTTGGCTCAGTGGATAGGATGTCTGCCTGCGGACTGAAGGGTCCCAGGTTCGATTCCGGTCAAGGGCATGTACCTTGGTTTGCGGGCACATCCCCAGCGGAGGGTGTGCAGGAGGCTGCTGATCGATGTTTCTCTCTCATCAATGTTTCTAACTCTATCTCTTTCCCTTCCTCTCTGTAAAAAATCAATAAGATATATTTTAAAAAATAATACACTTTATTGATTTTTTACAGAGAGGAAGGGAGAGGGATGGAGAGCTAGAAACATCAACCAGCTGCCTCCTGCACACCCCCTACTGGAGATGTGCCCTTGACTGGAATCGAACCTGGGATCTTTCAGTCCGCAGGCCGATGCTCTATCCACTGAGCCAAACTGGCGGCCTGGGCATGGTTGCTGTGAAGTATTGAGGGCCAAAGCCAGGGGACAGTGAGTTGAAGAGTACATGAGATCTCTCAGGGGGGACCCCCGACCACCTCTAGAGGAAAAGGGGACTCTCCCCGCCCCCATGGGACCCGCCTCCCAGGTGTGACCTTGACATCTGCTCATCACTGCAGAGGATGGTGGCTGCCCCTGAGGCCAAGCACACAGCCGGGGGACAGAGGATGGGGTGGGGGTGGGGACTTATTTTCACACAGCCGGGGGACAGAGGATGGGGTGGGGGTGGGGACTTATTTTCAGATGGCGGTGGAAGAACCATCCTGCTGAGCAGTGGCCTGACCAAGGGGTGTGAACTTGCCTGAGGAGGAGGCCTGACCTTGTGGAAATTGAACTTAGCTTCTTGGGGCTGAGGGCTCGGCCCAGGGTGGTGGCAGTGCTTCCCTTTGGACTTTGCCTGTGGGTTCGGTGCTAGCCTCTCCTGGGAGCTCACTCTGCCCCTCCTTTTCCCTGTAACTCTCTCGAGGTTATCCATTCTCATAAAACACTGCTTCCGGCGACCAGATGACATCAGGAAGCGCGGAGCCCCTGGCCAGAGCCTGTAGTAGCAGAGCAGCAGGGGGGACCCTGAAGGAGAGAGCGCCCCTGCATTGAGGGCTGCGGATTGCATTCCAGAGGCTTCGGAGGAGGTAGTGCTCCAATGGCATGTTTCCAGGGCTCGCTCGGGAAACCCTGTTTTCAGGAGCCGATCATTGAAGGTTTTCAGATGAGCTTCTGACGGGCCGCCTTCAAGCCCAAATCAGACGCATCCGGGCCGCCAGCGGATGTGTGTATTTGAATCTTGATTTTGGAGCACCAGCATCTAGGCCACATGTGTCAAACACAAGGCCCGCGGGCCAAATCCAGCCCGCCAGGCCTTGCAATGTGGCCCGCACCGCGCTGTCATCACTGCACTCCGCTGTCAGTTTATGACATTGTCAGTTTATGACTGTTCAGTAAACCATTCGGCCCGCGATTTAGGCTGGATTTTAGATTTTGGCCCCTTCTCTGATTGAGTTCGACACCCCTAATCTAGGCACATAAATGCCCGCAGGCACCCCTCCTCTTTCTGGGTGGGGGTTTTCAAATGCTGCTTCTTTGGAAACATAGGCTTGGGTTTCAACTAATTAACTTAGAACTCTCAGTGCAGAGGGAGAAGCAGGATGGTCTTGCATTGCTGCGCGGTGGGGCAGGCTGGAAAGCCGTGTGGCAGTCACTTGAAAGGTGGGTGTCAAAACCTTGCGGCAGACAGAGAATCCAAGATGGCTGCTCGGGTAGGCAACTAGCCGCAGCCGCACACAACAATTTTAATAAAATACAACTAAAATATAAAATGGACATTACCCAGAACTACAGGAAAGTCGACTGACTGGAAATCCTACAACAAGAAGCAAGGAGAAAACCAGAAGGAAGCACGGAGGAGCTGTAAAAGCCTAAGGTACAGAGACACGCGGCGCACGCGAAGAGGACGGAGCCGGAGAGGAGGGAGGCCGAGTGCCTGGCGGGCGTTCCCTAGCGGAAAGGAGATAAAACTCCGACTGTGCTGGGCCCCTGACTGCTCTGAACCCCCGTTCTGGGCCAGACCCCGGGGACTCAGGCTCAGCCATAGGGAGCTGGGCTGTAAGTCGGAACCCCGGGGTAGCGGAGAAAGGAGGTCCCGGAGGCGCGCACACTGCCCCCAGAGAAGGGACGGTCGGCTGTGCCGCGGGATTGCCCTGACGGGAAGGAGACTGGGGCTCCAGACTGCTGTGAACGCCACCTCCAACTCCACTTCCAACTGAACTGAACCCCAATACCGGGCTCATTGTGGGAGAGCATAGACTGTTTGGCAGCAGGCGAAAATCGAGGGCACCTTTCTCTCAGAGGCGCCGGCAGCGAGCACTGAAGGTCCCGCATAGGGCGGGGCTGACGGAAGCCAAAGCTGCAGGCTCCACCCTGAAACCCCGTCCCGTCTGTAACTGCGAAATGCGACAACAAAATAGATCACAAACGAAAGAAATGGAGGACAAAAAGCGTCTGGATATAGAGTTCAAATCTACGCTTATAAGGTTTTTCAAGAATTTCCTAGAAAAGATGGATAAGGCCTATGAGGATATGAAAAGAGACCATCAAGAAATGATAAGGGAACAACAAGAAATAAAGAATACATTGTCTGAAATAAAAAATATTCTACAGAGTCCTAAAAACAGAAGGGAAGATCGCAAGAATCAAGTCAAAGATTTGGAACATAAAGAGCCAGAAGACACTCCTCCACAGAAGCTAGAAGGCAAGAGAATCCAGAAAATTGAAGATAATGTAAGAAACCTCTGGGACAACTTCAAGCGAACCAACATCAGAATTATGGGGGTTCCAGAAGATGAGAGAGAGCAAGATATCGAAAACATACTGAAAGAAATAGTGACAGAAAACTTCCCCCACCTGGTGAAAGAATTTGACTTACAAGTCCAGGAAGTGCACAGAACTCCAAACAAAAGGAATCCAAAGAGGACCACACCGAGACACATCATTATTAAAATTCCAAGAGCAAAAGATAAAGAGAGAATATTAAAAGAAGCAAGAGCAAAGAAGGTAGTAACTTATAAAGGAGCACCTATACGATTGTCAGCTGACTTCTCAACAGAAACCATGCAGGCCAGAAGGGAATGGCAAGAAATATACAAGGTGATGAATAGCAAGAACCTACAGCCAAAAATAAGCTACCCGGCGAAGCTATCACTCAGAATCGAAGGCCAGATAAAGAGCTTCACTAATAAAAAAAAGCTAAAGGAGTTCATCACCACCAAACCAGAATTATATGAATTGCTGAAGGGGGTTCTTTCAGAAGAGAAAGTAAACAAAGATAAAAATTATGAACAACAAATACGTAATTATCAACAAGTGAATCTAAAAACCAAGGAAATTAAAAAAATCTGATGAACAATATTAACTGTTGAATATAATAGAATCAGAGGTATGGAAGGGGAGTGAACTGACGATTCTTGGGGAAAAGGGGAGAGGGGGGCGTGGGAAGAGACTGAACATAAACTGTGCACCTATGGATGAGGACAATGGGGAGAGGGGAAAGGGCAGAGGGTGGGGTGGGAACCTGGTGGAGGAGAGCAATGGTGGGGGGGTGGGGGGGAAGGAACATTTGTAATAATATGAAAAATAAAAACTTATTTAAAAAAAAAAAAAAAAAAAAAAAAAAAAAAAAAAAAAAAAAAAAAAACCTTGCGGCAGCCAAAACCGGTTTGGCTCAGTGGCTCGAGCGTGGGCCAGCAGACTAAAGGGTCCCAGGTTCGATTCCGGTCAGGGGCATGTACCTTGCGGGCACATCCCCAGTGGGAGGTGTGCAGGAGGCAGCTGGTCAATGTTTCTCTCTCATTGATATTTCTAACTCTCTATCCCTCTCCCTTCCTCTCTGTAAAAAATCAATAAAATATATTAAACAAACAAACAAACAAACAAACAAACAAAACCTTGCGGCAGCAGCGGGCTGTTAGTATCCTTCCCTCCTTTGCAGGTTCCTTAAGTGATTTATCGGAAGCTGGGAAGGTGAGTCTTAGAAAAGACTGGAAATGCTCAAATTGTGGGTTTTTTAAAGTATTTAAATTTTGGGGGGAAAGTGGAGGTTTTGGTGTGCACTTGAGATTAGATGTATGCTTTGGGTGTTATTTGGGATTTGTAACCCATTTCTGCTCCCAGATTTTGTGATTGAAAAAATTCTGAGCTAAGTGAAAAATGACTTCTAAGGGAACGTTGTATGTTAACATTGGGCCTTGTAAACAAATCGCTTGTCTTTTGTGGCCAGTGTTAATAACAAAAGCTTTTGCTTGTTATCTTTGCGTAGTCATTGTAATAAGGAGAACCAAATAACCTTTTGTGGTCACTGAAAAATTACCATACTATTTGGTAACAAGCAATTTATGTTCCAAGGTTAGAACTTATCACCTAACATATCTTTAGTTTGAAGAAAAAAAAAGCATACACGAGTCCTGGCTGGTGTTCTCAGTGGTTAGAGTGTCAGCCCACACACCCAGAGGGTGGTGGGTTCAATTCCCAGTCAGGGGCACATATCTGGACATGTGGGAGGCAACCTAATCGATGTGTTTCTCTCACACTGATGTTTCTCTCTCCCCCCATCTCCCTTCCTCCCACTCTAAAGATCAATGGGAAAAATATTGTTGGTGAAGATTTTCTTTTCTTTTTTAAAAAAGGAGTAAAAGAGGGAAGAATTGGCAAATTGATTGAGAAGGGAAGGAAGAACAGAAATGTATCAGCTGGAGGTTTTGTTTTCTTTTTTTTTTTTCTTATTTAAAGCTCGCAGAAGCTTGGTTGGACATGCTTACATGCTGAAGAGAGACCCAGTTGCGGAGAAGAGATGATACAGGAGAGGGGGGAGAAATTTGTGGAGCATCATCCCGATGGAGATCCAGTGGAGGGGAGGTGGGGGCACAAAAGGGTTGTCCCTCAGCTTCCCCTGAGACCAGGGGAAAGAGGGTGGGGGGAGAGGTGGGGCTGATGGAAGTGTGGATGTTCAGTGGCAGAGAGGCAGGACCGGGGGAAAGGAGGTGGGGGGAGAGGTGGGGCTGATGGAAGTGGCAGAGAGGCAGGACCAGGAGGTTCTTTCCAATGGTCTCAGTTTTCTTTACAAGGGTGCCTGGCTAAGGCAACTATTCTTTTTTTTAAAATTATTATTATTCTTTGATTTTGAGAGAGAAAAACATCGATTTGCTGTTCCACTTATTTATGCATTCATCAATTGATTCTTTAAATTTTTAAAATTTTATTTATTGATTTCAGAGAAGAAGGGAGAGGGAGTGAGAAATAAAAACATCAATGATGAGAGAATCATGGATTGGCTACCTCCTGCACATCCCACAGTGGGGATCATGCCCTGACCAGGAATTGAACCATGCTCTCCTGGTTCATAGGTTGATGCTCAACCACTGAGCCACACTGGCCAGGCACATTGGTAGATTCTTCTTATATGTGCCCTGACTGGAGATAGAACCCACAATCCTGGCATATCAGGATGCTGCTCTAACCAACTGAGCTACCCGGCCAGGGCCGGCACTCCTAGCATTCTGCTTGTCCCAGCTCAGAGCTGCAAACCCACAGCCAGGATTGGAAGGCGTAAACACAGTCATCTGGTAACTCCTCTCTAAAGCACGAGACCTCCTTTTCCTGGAACCAGTTTTCCAGCTCTGGGCAGCTCAGTGCTGGTATCTGCAGCTGGTCATCTCATTCCTTTGAATTTCAAATAGAAAGACTGCCTCTTACTCTCTTTATTTTTTTAAATATACTTTATTGATTTTTTTTTTTTTTTTTTTTTTTTCAGAGAGGAAGGGAGAGGGACAGAGAGTTAGAAACATCGATGAGAGAGAAACATCGATCATACAACCCCCTACTGGGGATGTGCCCGCAACCAAGGTACATGCCCTTGACCGGAATTGAACCCGGGACCCTTCAGTCTGCAGGCCGACACTCTATCCACTGAGCTAAACCAGTTTCGGCCCTCTCACCCTCTGCAGATAAAAAGTAATCTATAAGGCCTTGGCTGGTGTGGCTCAGTTGGTTGGGCATCGTCCCATACACCGAAGGGTCACTGGTTCGATTCTCGGCCCAGGGAACATGCTTGGGTTTCAGGCTCGATTAATTGGGGTGTGTGTGTGAAAAGCAGCCAGTTTCTCTCTCGCCTCTTTCTCTCTGTACCTCCTCTCTCTCTCTAAAAACCGATGAAAACAAAGTGATACAAGAATAACCTGTAAGAAGCTCTTGACGGTGGAGAAACTCAACAGGCAGAGAAGTGAGCAGAGTGCTCTGTGTGCCTGAGGCTGGGCTTGGGCTAATTCGTCTTTGAGAAATGGCTTTCTAAAATTGGCTGAGCCAGCCCTGCCCCCTCCTCGCCCCCTCGTTCTGTGCCTGTGCCTGGCAGACGCGAGGGGTCCTGGGCTGGAGTGGGAGGACCTCCTGTTAAGGGGTACTCATGTCCTAACTCATTTTGCTTTCTTTTTTGTTGTTTATTTGCTAACTCATTTTTGGATCTGACGGAACTTGCCACCCAAGAATCTAACTGAGCCCTTTTTCCTGTTGATGTTTTCCACTTTCTAATCCAGAGGAAGAACGTGCTTCATGTATTTATTATCTGCTGGATAAAGCAGTACAATAGAATGTACAGCTTTTGATAATGTCATGCAGTTGGGAACTTCTTAGCTGCTGATGCTAAAGGCCTGGTGTAGCTACCTCACACCTACTTCCCACAAGCTCGTCCAGAGCACACATACAGCAGGTTCTTGAGTTAACAGAGTTTTGTTATGACATGGGTGAAAAATAAAATTGATTCCTGGCGGGGGTGTCTGTCTGTGTGGCGTGTGCATGTTCTCCCCATGTCTGCGTGGGTTTCTTGAGGGTGCCCATTTCCGCTCACATCCCACGGATGTGACCGTTAGATGAACTGGTGTGTCTGCCCTGTTCCCCTCTGAGTGGGTGTGAGTGTGGGTGTGGGCGGCCTTTCGCCCTGAACCACTGGGAGAGGTTCCAGTCACCCATGACCCTGAACTGGAATAACTGAGTTGGAAAATAATTAGCTCACTGTTTTCATTTATCTTCCTTAAACGCATGGATAGCTTACATTTATTTCAACGTTTAATAGTAGACATGTTTTGGGTCTTTATTTTGAAGTTTGGAGATGTGTTTGTGACCAGAAATGTGCCCTAGGAGCTTCACTCTCTTTTATATCAATTAGCCTGTGGTGACATTGGTTTCATTATCTGTTGAAAGTTGCAGTTTCCAAGAACCTGTAAATAACATTGAGGATATACTGTGCATACATAGACCCATGATTCTCAGCACCAACTATAGACTAAAGTCGCCTGGGGAATTATTTTTTTTAAAATATGTTTTATTGATTTTTTTTTTTTTTTTACAGGGAGGAAGAGGTATAGAGAGTTAGAAACATCGATCAGCTGCCTCCTGCACACTCCCTACTGGGGTTGTGCCCACAATCAGGGTACATGCCCTTGACCGGAATAGAACCTGGGACCCTTGAGTCTGTTGGCCGACGCTCTATCCACTGAGTCAAACCGGTTAGGGCACCTGGGGAATTTTTAATAGCACCATGGCCTGGCTGGCCGGCTGGCATGGCTCAGTGGTTGAGTGTCGACCTATGAATCAAGGAGGTCACGGTTCGACTCCCAGTCAGGGTGCATGCCTGGGTTTCAGGCTCAGTCCCCAGGGTGGGGTGTGCAGGAGGCAGCCAATCGATGATTCTTTCTCATCTTGGATGTTTCCATCTCTCTCTCTCTCTCCCTTCCTCTCTGAAATCAATACAAACATATTAAAAACAACAACAATAGCTGAAACCGGTTTGGCTTAGTGGATAGAGCATCGGCCTGCAGACTGAAAGATCCCGGGTTTGATTTTGATCAAGGGCATGTACCTTGGTTGCGGGCACATCCCCAGTAGGGGGTGTGGTGTGCAAGAGGCAGCTGATCGATGATTCTCTCTCATCGATGTTTCTAACTCTCTATCCCTTTCTCTTTCTCTCTGTAAAAAATCAATAAAATATATTTTAAAAAAATAAAAACAACAACAACATGAGGATGTTTCGGGAGAACATGGGTGTCAGGACCCCACTTTTAGCAAGTTCCCCTGGTGTCTCTAATGGGCAGCCGGGGTTGAGAACTACTGGGCTGGGCAACCACTTGCTCAGTGTCTTCTTCATGCCCTGGCTTCTGGAGGGAAGGATGCCAACCCCGGGGTAACTGTGGGGCTGCTTGCAGCGGGAGGCAGCCTGCCGGGGGTCCTGCCTTTCTGCCTGGTCTCCTGAGGGCTTAGGAGAAATCAGTATTTTGGCCCTATATCCCATCAGCCCCTGGGCCTCGCCCTTTGGAAAGCTGTGTGTAGGTGCTCATATTGGTGCATTTGGGGAGGATCCTTGTGCAATCTGAGTGATCGTAGATGTGTTTCATAACGTTCTATTGTACTTTTTAAAAGATATATACATTTTTTATTGATTTCAGAGAGGAAGGGGGAGGGGGAGAGAGAGATGAAAACATCAGCGCTGAGAGAAAATCATTGACTGGCTGCCTCCTGCATGCCCCACCCTGGGGACTGAGCCTGCAACCTGGGCACGTGTCCTGACCGGGAATCGAACCGTGACCTCTTTGTTTTATAGGTCGACGCTCAACCATCGAGCCACGCCAGCCAAGGCTGTGCTTTTCACGTATAGCTTTATTGAGGTGTAACTGACATACAACAACGTGTACATACTTGAAACATACAATCTGAGACGTCTTGACATATGTGAAACCATTACATAGTCTAGTGAGCCTAGTCACCCCCCGCCCCCCCCCAGCATTCCCTCTGCTCCTTCCCGCGCCTTCCCAGGGAACCCACTGCTCTGCTTCCTGTCACTGTACATTAGCTTCATTTTCAGAAGTTCATCTAAGTGGAATCCTACATAACTCATACTCCGTTGTCTGGCTTGTTGTCCTCAGTGTGGTCGTTCTGAGATTTGTCCGTGACACTGCGTGTGTCACTAATTCATTCCTTTTGGCTGCTGAGTAACGTCAATTCTGTGGACACATCACGTGTTTTTTTTTAATCTGTTGGTGGGCATCTGGGCTGTTTCTGGTTTTTAGACATTGCCCATGAAGCTGCTGTGAATAGTCACATAGAAGTCTTAGTGTTACTTGGGTGAGTAACTTCGGTAGCTGAGTCATGTGGTCGGCGGATGGTTATCTTTTCAGGAAGTAGCCTGTGTTCTAAGGTGGTTGCACCGTTTCACCTTCCCAGCAGCAGCACCTGAGTGCTGTCCCCTCTGCACGGGTGGAAGAGCCCTTAGTGCCGTCTTCTCCAGCGGGGTGAAGCCTCCTTTATCCTCTGGGTACGTGTGAGAGAGGTGAGGATGGGAGTGAGGGGCCGGAGCTGGAGGCATGGATGGATGAATGGGTGAAATGGCTGTCAGAGATGGATAAACTTGTCTTAATATCTCTTTTTTCCCCTCCATCTTTCTATTGTAGGCAATTAAGAAACGGGTAGATGTCACCTAAGTCATATTAGGAAGGCATCTCTCTTTTTTAAAAATATATTTCTTTTATTGATTTCAGAGACGAAGGGAGAGAGAGAGAGATAGAAACATCAATGATGAGAGAGAGCCAAAACCGGTTTGGCTCAGTGGATAGAGCTTTGGCCTGCTGACTGAAGGGTCCCAGGTTCAATTCCAGTCAAGGGCATGTACATTGGTTGCGGGTGCATCCCCAGTGGGGGATGTGCAGGAGGCAGTTGATCGATGTTTCTGACTCTCTATTTCTCTCCCTTCCTCTCTGTAAAAAATCAATAAAATATATATTTTTTAAAAATGATGAGAGAGAAACATTGACCGGCTGCCTCCTGCACACCCACCCTGGGGATCAAGCCCGAAACCTGGGCATGTGCCCCTGGCTGGAATCGAACCCAGGACCCTCAGTCTGCAGGTCAATGCTCTATCCACTGAGCCAAACCAGCTGGGGCTGAATGCATTTCTCTTTGTGACGGAATGATGGATGTTTGTACCCCTCGCCTGCAGGTGCCCAGACACCATGCCGCAACCCTGCAGACCTGACCTTGGCGGGAAGTAGAGGCCTTTCCTCGTCTCCTCCGTCCCCGTCCTCACCATGTCGTCGACCCCGGGCAATGGGGAGCACTGGGAATCCCTGGAGTCCGTGGGCATCAGCCGCAAAGAGCTGGCCATGGCCGAGGCCCTGCAGATGGAGTACGACGCCTTGTCCCGGCTCCGGCATGACAAGGAGGAAAACAGAACCAAGCAGAACACGGACCCCTCTCTCATCGAGTGGGAGGAGCCCGCCCTGGACTTCTACAGCAAGCCGGCAGGAAGGCAGAAGGACCTCAAGCTCTTACGCGGTCTCTCTGGCTCGGATCCTACCCTCAATTACAACTCCCTCTCCCCGCAGGAAGGGCTGCCCAACCACTCTACCTCCCAGGGCTCCCAGCCTGGCCCCGATCCCTGGCCCAAAGGCTCCCTGGCTGGGGACTATCTGTACATATTTGATGGCTCAGATGGGGGATTCTCTTTGTCCCCAAGACCGGGGGAGCTAGATGGCTCTTCTAAGAAACTGTCCCCACCGCCTCTGCCTCCTCGAGTCTCTATCTGGGACACCCCTCCCCTGCCTCCCAGGAAGAGGGCCCCGGCTTCCTCCAAGATCTCCCAGCCCAATGACATCAACACTTTTTCTTCGGTCGAGCAGCCTCCGGGCAAATTGCGAGGGCATCGGATCTTAGAAGACGAGGGGCCAAGAAGCGGGGGGACGGGGCGCCTCCTGGGGTCCGTGGACTACGATGGCATCAACGATGCGATCACACGGCTCAACTTGAAGTCGACCTACGATGCAGAGATGGTGCGGGACGCCACCCGGGGCTGGAAGGAGGGCCGGGGGCCCCTGGACTTCGGCAAGGACACCCCCGGCAAACCTGTGGCCCGGAGTAAGACCATGCCCCCGCAGGTGCCCCCTCGCACCTACGTCTCTCGCTGTGCCAACCGGAAAAACGCGGCGCCCGGCAAGAACCACCGGATCTCCGCGGCTGCGGTGAGGACCTTGCGTGTCTTTTCTCGTTCTGGTCTCCTGTCGTTCAGAAACAGAAGAGCCTCCCTTCTTTCTTGGCTTTCCTCATCCCTGTAGTCCTCTCCGCCCTCCGCGTGTGTCCTGGGGCCCCGGGTCCTGGCGGGGAGAGGAACGGGCCACCTGCAGGCATGGCTCCTTCCCCGGGCTGAGCTTTGTGTACCTCCGGGGAGCAGGCATTTCAGGGTCCCCGTGTTTAGTGTGTGTGCCTCTGTATGATGTGGGACAGAGCCGGGGTCCTGGGACTCGGTGTTGGTCCCAGTGGCTTTGTGGACCGGAGCGCGTAGCTTCTGCTTTTTGTTCTGCGTGGCGATGAGGCTCCAGCCTCCTATTAACCATCGTCTGTGCCCACGGAACACCAGACTCTGCCTGATGGTCTAAGGCAGTGGTCGGCAAACCCATTAGTCCACAGAGCCAAACAGCAACAGTACAACGATTGAAAGTTCTTTGGAGAGCCAATTGTTTTAAACTTAAACTTCTCCTAATGCCACTTCTTCAAAATAGACTCACCCAGGCCGTGGTATTTTGTGGAAGAGCCATAATCAAGGGGCCAAAGAGCTGCATGTGGCTCGAGAGCCGCAGTTTGCTGACCACGGGTCTAAGGCACCCAGCTCTGGTCTCTCATTCCAAAGCTGGCTTGTTCTCACTCTCTCTCTCTCTCTGTGTGTGTCTCCTTCTCTCTGTATGTGTCTCTCTGTCTCTCCCACGGTCTCTTTCTCTTGTTTGTCTCTGTCTCTTTCTGTCTCCCTCTTCCCTCTGACTCTTTCCTTCTGTCTTTCTCTGTCCTTTTTCTCTTTCATTTTCTCTTCTGTCTCTCTCTGTTTTTCTGTGTCTTCCTCCCTGTTCTCTTTCTCCCTGTCTTCCTCTCTCTGTCTCTCTTTTATTATGCTGAAATATACATAACATTGCGTTTACTGTTTTAACTAATGTCAAGGACACAGTGCAGTGGCATGAAATACATTCACATTCTTCTGCGACCATCGCCACCAGTTATCTCTGTTCACATTGAAAATGTTTAGAAAAAAATATGCGGTATGATAATAATTTTACTTCTATCCGAACACAATATGAAATAGCAAAGCCCCAGGTGGGCCCAGGAGAGCTTCGAGGATCTTCTAGTCCAGAGAAGTGCCAGCAGCAGCATCCCCGTGGGTGGGACTGGAAGATTGCTCTGTGGCCCCAGATGGGGTCAGGAGGCATCCTGGCGGAGACGCCTCCCATAGGAAGAGCGCTCACCTCATCCCGCCCCTGCTTCCTCCTCCCTCATTGTCTGAGGGACGCTGGGGCTTTCCCCTGGCCACCGGGCCTCTGCCCAGCAGGGGATCAGCCATGCACTCCCTCCTCCCCGGGTTTGTGCCGGGAGAGCCACCGCCACAGCATCAGCTCCCGGGACGGCTCGCTGCCGGAGCTCCGGGCTTTTTAAAGGCCCTGCTCCGAGAGGTGGGGCTGCTCCTATTTATAGGGACATGCAATCCTGTTCCCGGTGCAAAGTCCCTCTTGCCGAGCGGGGCCTGCTCGCCTGGTCCACCACCCTGGTAGGTGGCCACTGCTGTCGCTCGCTGTCCTGCTCCCCCGCCCCCCTCCCTCGCCCCGGCCAGGCCCCTGCTGGTCCTCAGAGTTCTGAGAGGGGAAGCGAGGGCCACGCACAGAGCCTTGCCCTTTCTTAGTGGGGAAATGCGGCCTCGGTGTTCGCCACCTCAGCTGGGTGCAGGGACCCATCCCACGGGGCGGGGGGTCCCCTCGGGCCCTCGGCCAGTACCACCGCCCCGCCTCCGCCGGGCTTTCAGCCAGAGGCACTCTCCTTGCCCCAGGCCTGGGGAGCCGGCTCTGGAAGTGGTTGGCTCCAAATGCCAGCTTTGTACCCCCGCTGCCAGCCTCTGCCTGGCAGGCGCCCCCAGCCAGCACCGGGTGATGCCGCCAGGGCCTGCCAGCAGGGTGAACGTAAGTGGCTTTGTTTTCTCACGGAGCCAGGGAATGGCACTGAAAGGGCATGGAGATGGCCTCAGTAGCGACTCTGTTCTCTCCTCGTCACCATCCCCTCCTCTCTCTTTCTCTCTGTCTCTCTTGTCTCTCTGTCTGTCTCTCTGTCTGTCTCTCTGTTGCTGCTTCTCTGCCTCGTTCTGTTGCTCTGTCGCTTTCTCCCTCTTGCTTTTGTGGGTTCACTGCTGACAGTGGTACTATTGTTTTGCCCGGGACACAGGCATGAACTTGGCAGAGCCAGGGCCTCACATGCCAGCTGCCCCCACTGCTGTCCTCCCCGCCCTGCAGCCCCCCTGCTCACCCAGGGGAGCAAGGCTACCAGGAGGGGGTCACGCAGAGGAAACTCTGGATGTCCAGATGAGGGGTCAGTGCTGCCGTCTGCCCGAGGGGCCGGAGGACATGAGGCCGGCCGGAGGGAGGGAGGGGGAGAGGTGAGGCGTTGCTGTGTGTGCAGACCGGGCCATGGGCCTCCCGGAAGCAGGTGTTGGCACCAGCGGCGGGCGCTGCATCCCAGCTGCAGCCTCGTTCCCTTGGGGCGGCCTCGCCGGGGGCTGCGGGCAGGCCTGCAGGCAGAAACCCGACATGCACCAGCTCCCCCACTTCCTCCTGCCCCGGGCTGAGCGGCAGGCCTCGGGGGGCTCCTGGTGGGCGAGCGGAAGCAGCGCTGTGACTGCAGGAGTTCGTGTGAGGCCTGAGAACATTCCCTCCACCACGCACGCCTTGGACAGGCGGCGGGGCTCAGGCAGGTTCCCTGATGTGGCGGCTGATCAGAACCAGGAGACTCGGGAGCGGGGAGCTCAGCCTCCTCCCAGGCCCTCTCCCATCCAGAAAGCTGCTTGGACTTCTTCCTCCACCTGTGGACCCAGAAGCCACGTGTCTGTCCTTGTCCCCAGCCACGGGCTCTGGGTCTCTCTCTCCTTTGGGTCCCTGGGGCTTGCTGTGGATGTTGAGGCTTTGGCCCAAGGCCCAGCCTCCCTGAGGACTGTGTGGGCAGCCCCCTCCCCCGGCCCCGCCTGCTGCAGGGAGCTTGTTAGAAACAGCCCTCCTGGGAAGGGGAGTGGGCCAGACTCTTGCTCATTCTGCCCAGGCTTCCGGACTTCGTCAAAGCTTCACGTTCTCTCTCTCTCTTTTTCAAATATAAATATAAATATAAATATAAATATAAATATAAATATAAATATAAATATAAATATAAATATATATATATATATATTTTTTTTAACTAAAAATATATTTTTTAGATTTTTTACAGAGAGGAAGGAAGAAGGATAGAGAGCTAGAAACATCGATGAGAGAGAAACATCGGCCAGCTGCCTCCTGCACAACCCCCACCGGGGATGTGCCCGCAACCAATGTACATGCCCTTGACCAGAATTGAACTCGGGACCTTTCAGTCTGCAGGTAGACGCTCTATCCGCTGAGCCAAACCAGTTTCAACTCTCTCTCTTTTTCAAACATATATTTTTATTCATTTCAGAGAAGAAGGGAGAGGGAGATAGAAACATCAGTGATGAGAATCACTGATTGATTGTTGTTTATAAAACGATACTTTTTTTTTTAAGATGGCTAGTTTATTTTTTATTTATTTTTAAAATATATTTTATTGATTTTTTTTTTTTTTTTAACAGAGAGGAAAGAAGAGGTATAGAGAGTTAGAAACATTGATGAGCGAGAAACATCCATCAGCTGCCTCCTGCATACCCCTTACTGGGGATGTGCCCTCAACCAAGGTACATGCCCTTGACCGGAATCGAACCTGGGACCTTTCAGACCACAGGCCGACACTTTATCCCTGAGCCAAACCAGTTATGGCTGATTGTTGCTTTTAAAAATATATATATATTTATTGACTTCAGAGAGGAAGGAAGGGGGGGAGAGATAGGAACATCAATGATCAGCTGCCTCCTGCACGCCGCCCACTAGGGATTGAACCCACAACCTGGGCATGTGCCTTGACTGTGAATGGAACCGTGACCTCCTGGTTCACAGGTCGATGCCATGCCACGGAACCACACCGGCTAGGCCACGTTCTCTTTTTCAACGTGGCTCTTGGTCTCCTCGGATGGCAGATACATGTACTCCAGCATTGCCTGTATTTTCTCGTGCCCCTCTCCCTGGGTGTTGAAAGCCTGGGGAGTCTTCAGAGCTGAATAGGTTAGATTGGGAGCCGTGGGAAGGGGGTGCCTTGAGGGAAAAGGCACTGAGTCGCTGCTCTTCTCTTGAAGGTGGTCTCCCGGCCCCACGCCGTCGCCAATGGCCATGAGTTGTTTGAGGTGTCAGAGGAGAGGGATGAGGAGGTTGCTGCCTTTTGCCACATGCTGGATGTGTAAGAGTTCAAGAACAGGGCTTGTGGAGGGTTGGGGGGGGGGGCTGGGGAGGAGGCCGCCTTTTGCCAGGAAGAAAGAAGGACCATAATTCATAAATCTCAATCCAGAGCGATGGATGCTCTTCCTAGCAAAGGCGCCCGTGGGCTCTTGGAAATGGAGGCACCTTAGGAGGTTCAGAGGTTTGACAAAATTTTACAGACCCTTGATTGGACGGTCCAGTGATCCCAGTCGCTCCAGGCTGTGGGAGCAGGTGCCCCCGATGGAGATAAGAGCGTTTTCTGGGGCTAAAAGATAAAGGAAGTGGACTCAGAAAACCGCCCGGTGGCACTCGGCACGCCACCTTAAAGCGATCCCCAGTTCAGCTCCGCTTGGGAAGTGTCTTGCAGCCGCAGCAAATGTGCCGAGAACTTGGATCCCAGAGCTGCTCCTTCTCCCTCCCCACCCCCCCTTCTTCCTGAGCCGCAGACCTGGAGGGCCAGGCTGACTGGGACGCAGGGGCCTGGCCGCAGGGCGGGAGGGTCCCAGCAGGCCCCCTCTCGGCTGCTCTCTTCCGAAGGCAGAACGAGGGTCCTTCTCCCTCTCTCCCCACACAGCCTCCGGTCCGGCTCCGACGTCCAGGACTACGTCCTCACCGGGTACGTCTGGAGCGCTGTCACCCCGAGCCCCGAGCACCTTGGGGATGAGGTCAACCTGAAGGTGACGGTGTTGTGTGACAGCCTGCAGGAGCCACTCACTTTTACCTGCAACTGTGAGTGAGCGGGGAGGCTAGGGGGCCTCCCCGGAGGTGGGGTGGGACCCTTGGGCCTCCGTCCCCTCCCCAGGGTGTGGCTCAGAGCTGCTCGGGGAGGCGGGCTCTGGGGCCAGCGTTTTTAGCCCCAAACTGCTTTACCTGGCCGGTGCTGGTGCTGGATCCTGCTTAGCCGGGAATGGGGGGTCAGGGTGAGTGCTGAGCCCCAGCTGCCCTTGGCACCCCGTCATCGCTGCCCTGCCCCGCCCCGCACAGGCTCCTCCACCGTGGACTTGCTCATCTACCAGACGCTGTGCTACACCCGGGACGAGCTGCGGGGCGTGGATGTGAGCGACTTCGTGCTGAAGCCCTGTGGGCTGGAGGAGTTCCTGCAGAAGTGAGTGAGGGGGTGCGGGCGGGGGGAGCAGGGGGGGATGCGGCACCTGCCTATGGGCGGCGGGATTGCCAGGGGCTTCCTCCGGGAGGGGCTGGGCTCCAGGCCCGGGGCTGGCCGCTGCCCGCAGCACCCCCACGGGCAGGGCTCCCGCTCTCCGGGCACGTCCTCGGCCACGTCGCACTTTCCCGGGAGCTCCCTCTTCCAGCGGGGTTTGGCGGCCTCCTGAGCCAGATCTGTGGGAAGAGCTTGGAGCGGGGATTAGGCAAAGTCTAGGTCGTACTGCTCGCAGACGTGTGCATGTGGGGAGAGGCAGGAGGGGCGCTGGAGGGGCTGTGTGCGGCTCCCTCCTGCCCTGGATTGTGTGAGGTGAGGGGCAGAGGAGGCCTGAGCAGAAGTGCCCAGGGGAACCTAGGTGGGGAGTCACAGTTGCTGTCTTTCCCTTCCCCTACCCGCAAGCCTTCCCCGCTGGCATGTGCCGTGGGCAGCCCTCGCCCCGGAGGCCGTCTGCCAGCCCCTCTCCGTCAGTGCCCTCGCGGCAAGCAGACGGCTGTGGGCCAGCAGCAGCGATGCCCTGCCCACTGCTCGGGCTCTGGATTCTGGCTGGGCGGGGGATTGCACCCTGTGGCGGCGCAGCTGGGTGGCAGGCCCGGGGTCAGCCGGATGGCAGCAGATAAGGAGACAGATCTGCTCTCCCCCCCAAGCTTCCAGCTGCCTCATGCTCATCAAAGGCCTTGGGAGTGGGGACAGGAGGGGCCTGTAGGGTGGGTCTTAGGAGCGCCCACAAGTGCCATCACTCACTTACATCCAGGTGTGGGTGCAATGGTCTATGGCTGGAGCAGTTCCCAGCTGCTTTCTTTAACCTGAGGGATGCTGCGGGCCCGCGCTGGCCTCGGTGCCCTCCACTGGAAAAACAAAGGGCTGCCCTAGCCGGTTTGGCTCAGTGGATAGAGCATCCGCCTGTGGACTCAAGAGTCCCAGGTTCTATTCCAGTCAAGGGCATGTACCTTGGTTGCGGGCACATCCCTAGTAGGGGGTGTGCAGGAGGCAGCTGGTCGATGTTTCTAACTCTCTATCCCTCTCTGTAAAAAAAATTAATAAAATATATAAAATAAATAAGTAAATAAATGAAAAAAGAAAAGAAAAAGGCTAAGACCTCAGGAAACATAACGTTCCCCTGTGTCCTTGATGCCCCCTGGAGGAATGAGAGGGGTCCTAGACTCGGGGTCTCCCGGGAGAGAGCGCCCCAGGCAGCCTGCCCCACTGTCTAAGGAAGGGGTCCTCAAACTTTTTAAAGTGGGGGCCAGATCACGGTCCCTCAGAGAGCTGGAGGGCCGGACTATATGAACTACTAATTCCTACTGTAACACCTCGGCTGCGCTCACTGCCCAAAAAACCTGGCGGGCCGGATCAGACTCCTCTGCGGGCCGCATGTGGCCCGCGGGCCGTAGTTTGAAGACCCCTGGTCTAAGGGAACAGGGCACAGTAAGTCATGTCCGCATGGCCCGTTTAGGTACTGACTTGTGCTTACTAGTTGTAAAACCCTGACCCTCAGTTTCTTCTATAAAATGTAGTGAGGATTGGCCCTGCCCGGTTTGGCTCAGTGGATAGAGCATCAGCCTGAGGACCAAAGGGTCCCAAGTTCGATTCCGGACACAGGCATGTACCTCGGTTGCAGGAGGCAACTGATCGATGTGTCTCTCTGACATCGATGTTTCCCTCTCCCTGTCGCTCCCCCTCCCTTCTACTCTCTCTAAAAATCAATGGGAAAAATATCCAGGAGCCCCCCTCCCCCGTCCAGCCTGTTCTCTTCCCTCCCACCACCCCGAGCGAGGACAGCTGCCTGGGCGGGGTGGAAAGTTCCCTCTCGGGGTTCCAGAAAGCTGCCAGCTGCCAAGGAGGCCTGTGGTTTCCCAGCGTTCCTAGGGGGAGGGGGCTGCTGCCAGGGGGGGCTGTCGAGTCCAGGATGCAGGCTGCTCATAGATAAGAGCCCCGAGACAGTCCCTGGGGAGGGCTGGGTTTCCTGCCTCCTCCCCCGCCACACCACACTCTTCCTTCCTTCCAGGCACTCCCCCAGACCTGCCCCGGCCCGGTCCTGGCTTCTGGCTGCAGCTCAGACTTAGCAGCAGCTCAGACTTGGCCGCTGAGGGCCTACACCAGAGGCTTGGCCCCTCAGGATGTGGAGAACCCCCTTAAGTCCTAATGGCCTCTGGCCGGGTTCCTCTGGGCTCTGCACTCACCCCTCCCTCCACGCCTGTCCTCTCCCCCCCACGGCTGGCCCAGACGCCAGCTCTGCGAGGAAGGAAGTCCCTTTCCGGCTTCTGTTCCTCAGCGGCTGGGGCCCAGCCTGGCGCAGTGCTGCTGTAGGTGGGACGCCCTGACCTCTCTCTGGGTTTCCTTTTGGCTGAGGTGTGATTTGAGAGGGAGGAAGAGGCCTCGGGCTGTCACTTGAGTGGTGGGAATGGCCTGTAGGCAGGAGCCACATGGAAGGGGAGAGCAGACTTTTATTTACTGGTTTGAGAGAGAAAGAGAGAAACATTGATTTGTTGTTCCACTTACTTATGCATTCATTGGTTGCTTCTTCTTTTTAAAAAATAATTTTATTTTTTTATTTTTTTTTAATGGTAATAGAATGGTTTTTTAAAAACTTTAAATATATTTTTATTGACTTTTTACAGAGAGGAAGAGAGAGGAATAGAGAGTCAGAAACATCAATGAGAGAGAAGCATCGATCAGCTGCCTCTTGCACACCCCCTCCTGGGGATGTGCCCGCAACCAGGTACATGCCCTTGCCCAGAATCGAACCCGGGACCTTTCAGTCCGCAGGCCGACGCTCTATCCACTGAGCCAAACCGGTTTCAGCCACTGGTTGCTCCTTCTTCTTCTTCTTCTTCTTCTTCTTCTTCTTCTTCTTCTTCTTCTTCTTCTTCTTTAATATATTTTATTGATTTTTCACAGAGAGGAGGGGAGAGAGATAGAGAGCTAGAAATGTGGATGAGAAACATCGACCAGCTGTCTCCCGCACACCCCCTACCGGGGATGTGCCTGCAACCAACGTACATTTTCCTGACCAGAATCGAACCTGGGACTCTTCAGTCCGCAGACCGACGCTCTACCGTTGAGCCAAACCGGTTTCGGCCATTGGTTGCTTCTTATACGTGCCCTGACTGGGGATCGAACTCATAACCTTGACATATTGGGACACGCTAACCAGCTGAACTACCGGGTCAGGGCAGAAGCAAGCCTTGGATGAGCACTGGGATAATAGACCTGGAATCTTAAAAAAATAAAATAAAATAAAAATTTTAAAAATACATAAAATAATAAAAGCATAATATGCTAATTAGACCGGCTGTCCTTCTGGACAACCTTCCAGACAAAGCCAGGGCTGTGAGGAAAACCGGGTCCCAGGTACTAAGGGAAGCTGGTGCCAGCAGCCGGGGAAGGAAGGCCTACTCTTGCACGAATTTCATGCATCGGGCGTCTAATATATATTTGTATTTATTTCAGCGAGGAAGGGAGAGGGAGAGAGAGATAAGAACATCAATGATGAGAGAGAATCATTGATTGGCCGCCTCCAGCATGCCCCTCACTCGGGATCAAGCCTGTAAGCTGGGCATGTGCCCTGACCGGGAATTGAAACGTGACTTCCTGGTTCATACAGAACTGGAGTCTTGCTGTATTTGCCGGGTTGATCTCAGCACCCCAACTGGTAACAGTAGGGTGTGCGAGACCCAGGACCTCAGTAGGGGGACAGTGTTCACTCACTGAGCTCCACACTCAAGCCTGGGCACTGGCTGACTTCCTCCCGCCTCGTTTACCGAAGCCAAGAGCGTGAGGTTTAAACACTGCCCTCTGAGAAGTCCCTCTGTGTCTCTCTCCCCGCCCCCGAAGTTCCCACCTGGAATGAACCCCTGATAACAATACAGGTCATAAGTACCTGGGAAAGTCAGTGTTCGTACAGACTAAGGTTCCAGTGTAGTAGGTGGCTTTCCATTAGACAGACCTCCGTTCCTTCCCCAGCCTCTGCCATGACATTTCCAGGAACCCAGGTAGGGGGCACAGCACGAGTACTACCTCAGAGTGGCCTCCCGCCCTCCTGTTTCTCTCTCCCCAAGGCTCAGGTCTACATCGCCCTCCCCACAGAGTTCCCGGGATGCTAATGGTCTGTCCCTCTGTCCCACCAGCAAGCAGGCCCTGGGCAGCCATGAGTACATCCAGCACTGCCGCAAGTTTGACATCGACATCCGGCTGCAGCTGATGGAGCAGAAGTCCGTACGCAGTGACCTGGCCCGGACGGTTCGTGTGGGGCGGCGGGCGGCAGAGGGTGGTGCGGAGACAGTTAGAGGGAGGGGGGTAGAGGCACCGCCCCTCCCTGAACTGGGCCCTTGTTGCGCAGATGAATGATGACCAGAGCCCCTCCACTTTGAACTACCTCGTCCACCTGCAGGAGAGGCCAGTCAAACAGACCATCAGCAGGTGAGCGTGGCGCCCTCTCGGGTCTGGGCCCACAGGACCTCTGAGGGGAGCCCAGCAGGTACCCTTGCCTGCCTTCCTGCTGGGGCCAGGGCTTCTTGCAGACCCAAGGGCCTCAGGCGGACGACCCCCCACTCTAGCTGTTACATCTCTGCCCTCTCGTACTTTACCATCATGCTCCGGGGGAGCGGTGGCTAAGTCCAGAGCATTCTCCGTCCTTGAGTCTTCATGGGACACGTGGAAGGGATGGGAACTCCTGTGAACCGGAGTCAGATTCGCCAGCTGTGGAAAAGGAGGGAGAGCTGAAACCAGTTTGTCTCAGTGGATAGAGAGTTGGTCTGTAGACTGAAGGGTCCCAGGTTCGATTCCGGTCAAGGGCATGTGCATTGGTAGCCAGCACATCCCCGGTGAAAGGTGTGCAGGAGGCAGCTGGTCAATGTACCTCTCTCATCGATGTTTCTAGCTCTCTATCCCTCTCTCTTCCTCTCTGTTAAAAAAAAAAAAAAATATATATATATATATATATATATATATATATATATATATATACACATATACATATATATATATATATATATATATATATATATATATAGATATATAGAAAGAAAGAAAGAAAGAAAGAAAGAGAAAAGGAGGGAGAGAATGGGTTGCCCAGTACATAGCAGGGGCGAGGGCGGTGCAGTCCTGACTTCTCCCATGACTTTCCTTGCCCCCAACTTCCCAGGCAGGCCCTGAGTCTTCTGTTCGACACTTACCACAACGAGGCGGATGCCTTCCTGCTGGCTGACGTGAGTACAAACTCTGGGGTGGCCCTGCTGCCCAGAGCTTCACGCTCCCCCCCACCCCTACCCCAGCCCTCCTGGGACCAGCCAGCCCTACAAGGGATCTGGCGTAGGAGACACTGCAAGTTCCTCAGGAGAGCACGTCTTTCCATTCCCCTGGCTCACGGGCAAATCAAGTCTGCCAGAGGTTGGGTGGCTGGCCAGTGTGTGTGAAGAGGGGTCTGCTCCTTGTAGAAGTGGGTCAGGACCGTGTCTTGATCTCTGACCCCGGAGTGGGCATCTCCAAAGCAAAGGGACGTGGAGTGGGCACCCAGCCGCTGCCCTTGGATGTGCATCGGAGCGAGTCCCGGAGGCAGGAAGGCCCAGAACCTCCGATCGGAGCCGTTCTGAGGCTCTGGCGTCCCCGGAGGAAAACCGTGAGGAGGTGGAGGGTCCCGGAGGCAGGGAGGGGCCAGGGCTCTCTACCTGGATTCACAGGGGTTTTGAGCCTCAAAACCACGATCATAAACATTTGCCCCAAATAACGAAAATCAGATAGGGATCCTCAGAACGGTCCTTGTCTCATGATTCGGTCAGCAGTGGTCATGGATGCGTCCCTCGTGGGGCGTTCAGCATTATACCCCGTTCAGACCTCTCCCCCATGCCAGCACCCTTCTCCAGCAGCCTCTGCGCGTGGCCATTTCCTGTGGTGAGGGGGTCGTTCTCTGAGCCCCTTTTCTGCACTCGTCCGGCCCTATAATACTGCTCTGCGATAGTAACATAAATGATGAGTTCAAGGGCTTTTTGAGAGGAATAGAGAGGGGACTGGCCAGGGAAGGCTCTGGGAGAGAGATGATTTGAATGTACACAGTAATCAGGGCAGGACAGGAAGGAATTCCAAATGAGAAAAGTGCAGGGCAGAGGGGCGGGGTGGGGAGGGGAGCGAGCGGGTGTGGCACTCTGTGATACTGAGGTGAGGTCTGTCTAGAAATTCTAGGTGGTCCGATGAGACATACAACCCTGGGCAAGGGGTGCCTCCGTGTGGTCTCGTTGGCCTCTTTCTGTTCCCCAGGGATGCCTCCGAGGGAGACCCCGTGTGTGTCTCTACGGCACAAGGAGGCTGTAGCTGGGGAATAAGAGGAGGCTCAGGGACGTGGCTGAGAGAACGGGGAGGGGGTGGGGTGGGGGGGGGTGTGTGAGCATGTCACCAGTAGGAGCGATGACTCGCCGATGTTGGGTGTTTGAAGATAAAGCATGGGTTCTGCATGGATTCTGCTACGACTCCTGCCATGAGCCCACGCTCCTCCCAGCCAGAGCCTGGCGGCCTCACTGCCCCTCCCCTCGCAGGGGGACTTCCCGCTGAAGGCTGACAGGGTGGTCCAGTCCGTCAAGGCCATCTGCAACGCCCTGGCGGCCGTGGAGACCCCCGAGATCACCAGTGCTCTCAACCAGCTGCCCCCCTGCCCCTCCCGCGTGCAGCCTAAGATTCAGAAGGTAACGGGCCCAGAGCGTGAGCATGGGGGGCGGGGGGGGGGTGGGGTGGGAGGGGGGGGAGGAGAGGAAGGGTCAACCGCAACTGGGTTATTCATTGTCTAGCTACTAAAAGGCTCATCTCTCCGTCTTTTATGTTTGAATAGTTTAATCAGAAGAATTCCGGGGAATGGGTATCACATGAGTCCCCTCTTTCGGAGGTTGAGGGTGGGCTTGGGTCTGCCCCCAGGGACTGATGGCGGGAGCCCAGACCAGCACGGGCTCTCCTCGGCACGGAGGCGTTGCCTGGCAGTTCCCACGCAATCGGGGTGCAAACCCACACTTCCCCGAGCCAGGGGCTCCGGGCTCCGCAGCCTGGAGGCACTGGGCCAGCAGTGCCGTGGCCCGAGGGATAGAGCGTTGCTCTGGGTGGACACGATGACTTTATCCCTGGTCTGGCTCACTCTGTCCATTACATGGATCCGGGACAGACCATTACCTTGTCAAAACTCTGCTCCTTAAGCTTCAGTCCCGTCGGGTCCAGATGAGCCAGCTGTGGAAAGCCCTCTGCCAGCTGTGCCCGGAAAGGCTGAGGCCCTGAAGCCCCTCCCTCTCCTTTTCCCCCACAGGACCCCACTGTCCTGGCTGCCAGGGAAAACCGAGGTAAGGGAGCCGCTCTGTCTGTGTCCAGGAGAGGCAGGTAAACGCTGCAGACTCAGCCCGATTCCTTTCCCTCCACTCCATTACCCCACCCCCACCCCACCACACCCCCACAACTGCAGGGTCCAGGTCTGCGTGTGTGTGTGTGTGTGTGTGTGTGTGTGTGTTCGTTCCTACATGACATGACGCATGCACACAGCTGGAGATCACCAATGTTTCTTTCCACAAACGTGTCCTCATCGTTTTTACCAGTTAGTTATTCCTGAGGTCTCTCTGGGAGATGGCGATGGGGTGGTGTAAGTGTGAAGGTGGGGGCGGTCATGCAGTCACCCCGAGAGCTTCCCTTGGGGAGGTTGTGATTATTCTCCGAGTGTCCCGTGGCCCCTGTCTCCTCGTCAGGGTGAGCCTGGGGAGAGGGAGGCAAAGCGTTTTTCACGAGGATGCCCCCTTGAGCCTTTCAAGCGGAACTTTGCCCTACAAAGCCCATATTTTGGGATTTTTGGTCGGTGAGTCCCAGTCTTTTGGGTTTTATGGACCAATAAAATGTCCCCAAAAATATTATTTTGAGTTCCAACACAGAAATTGCCATCTTCTCTTTTGCCGAGCAGTGACTTTTTACGTGTAACTGACCGTTGTGATTCCCGCTGTTTGCTAAAAGGACACTGAACGTGAAATAAGTAGCGATATGTAAAGGAAGGAGGATGTTTGCATTTGCTGTCTGTCCTTTTCAGAGAAGCTTATGGCGTGTTCCTGCTTTCTCCTCACTTCACCGCCGGTGGGGTCCCAGCTGTTTGAACAGCAGCGGGCATCTGGGGATATTTCCTGGGGTTTTCCATCGCATCGCCTCACCACCTCTCCCCCGACCCCTCCCTTCCAGAGAAGGCCATGGAGGCGCTGACCGCGGCCATCCTGGACCTGGTGGAGCTGTACTGCAACACGTTCAACGCGGACTTCCAGCCGGCGGTGCACGGCAGCCACAAGCACGACCTGGTGCAAGAGGCCTGCCACTTCTCCGGGCCGCTGGCCTTCACGGTCTACGCCACCCACCGCATCCCCATCACCTGGGCTGCCAGGTGAGCCGGGCGCAGGGCCTGGAGGGAGGAGCGGAGATTGGCTTTCCGATGGCTTCTCCCACTGCCCTATGATAGATCCTCCCTTCCTCCAGTGGATGGACAGACGTAAACTCTACCTGCAGCCAGACATTCCCGAGCACTGAACCACCAATCAGCACCTGCCACATACCCTAAGCCCCCGATTCCTAAGTCCCTAGGTCCCTAATCATGTGCCTTACATGAAACCACCCATCAGCGTGTGCTGAGTGCCCTAAGCTCCGTCCCCTCTCTTCCCTCCCCTTAAAAGTGCATGAACCTTGGCCCTCACTCTCTTCCTCTCCTTCTCTGGAAGCAGCCGCAGTGGTACCCTTCTCTTCAATAAAGCCTGTGTCCTGGCATCCCGGTCTCCGGCCCCCACTCTGTTTCATCTTTCACCCTGCATTGATAGTCTATGGCCGTGGTCAGCAAACTGTGGCTCACGAGCCACATGCGGCTCTTTGGCCCCTTGAGTGTGGCTCTTCCACAAAATACCATGTGTGGGCGCGCACGTTCAGAGCAATGGAAACTTCATGGCCCATGTGCAGAAGTCGGTTTTTGGCTCTTCAAAGAAATGTCAATGGCTGTAATGCTGATCCTTGGCTCTGTTGGCTAATGAGTTTGCCGACCACTGGTCTAGGGCATCATGGTGTGCGGTGGCTGAGAGGGAGCACCAGGTGCCTGAGGGGACACGGGCTGGGACATCCTGGAGGAGAGACGAGGTCCCCTAGGAAATGGAGCGCTGGGCAGATCTGCCGCTGCCTCTCAGAGCTGGCTCAGGGCTGGCTGCATCGGCATCCCTGCCCCCTCCCGCCCAAGGCCAGCTGATGGAGACTTGGTGACAGATGGTCGCTTCCCAGAGCCAGTGCGTGCCCCTGGGCCAATGACAGCGCTCCCCTGCAGATGCACAGGGGAGGGGCGGGGAGGGGGGATGACCCTTTGTCTGGGCTGCAGTGGTGGGTGTGGAGAGGCGCCTTCGGTTGGTAAATCCTCCGCTCCTCTGCAGGGTCCCCAGCATCCAGGGCCTGGGGGAATAGGCACTGGGCTCCTCCCCTCCTTCCTGCCCCTCCCTCCCCTCCTCTCTTTGTTCCTCACTTAATGTATTCCTTTGGGCGACTGGCAGAGAACAAAGGAGGCGGCCTGGGAACCCGGGGCCTCCTCTGACCTCCTCTGTCAGGCACCTGTCATGAGCCACAGGAACCCCCATGTGCTGGCATTCAAGTGGGCAGATGTCGTTCCCCTCCCCCACCCTTCTCACCTGCGCATGTGCATACTCGCACCCCGACCCTGACCGGGCAGGCAGGAGCAGCCTGGAAGGAGGGGCTGCGTGGCTGGTTCCCCAGGAAGCAGGAAGAAAAGTCTTGGCCCAACATGGGGCCCGAAGCCGGGCAGAGGGATCCAGGCGGAGCTGCGTCTCCACGCACACGTCTGCGAATCCGATCGGGCTGACCCGTCCCCTGACCCCGTCTCCTGACCCCCTGACCCCTGACCCCACCTCACAGTCCCCAGAAAGCCGGAGGAGGTTCACGAAGGGAAATGGCGGCGTTTGGTGCGGATGGGGGACTGAGCCGGGGTTGGAGCCGAGTCCTGACCTGCTCCCTCTCCCCGCAGCTATGAAGACTTCTACCTCTCCTGCTCCCTCAGCCACGGCAGCAAAGAGCTGTGCAGCCCCCTGCAGACCCGCAGGGCGCACTTCTCCAAGTACCTCTTCCATCTCATCATCTGGGACCAGCGGTAAGCCCGCCCCCGCGCCGCAGGGCACCGGGCGTGTCACTCACCAGTCATTGGGCCTCTGAGTGTCACTCGCTAACCAGTCATTGGGCCTCCGAGTCTCCACTTCCCTAACTCCTACGTGCGGTCACGCCTAACCCCCCAGCCGATAGGAGAGTCCGAAGAGAAGTGCCCTTGCAGGCTCTTGGTGAACCATGAAAGGTCATATACGTTCCTTCCTTAGTTAGTTAGGTGGTAGTTTCCATGATAATCCATTGTTTTGATCTTGTCTCCCTTCAAAGGTTTCACTCACTATTCTTGCTCTGGTTGCCACCAAACAGAGGGGACTCCCAGGTGAGAAAGGGAGGTTGTAAGCTAGAGGAAGGCGCCATGGACTTGACGCCACAGAAAGGAGGTTGTGTTTTTGTGTTTTTTATATATTCATATATATTTTATTGATTTTTTTTACAGAGAGGAAGGGAGAGGGATAGAGAGCTAGAAACATTGATGAGAGAGAAACATCGACCAGCTGCCTCCTGCACACCTCCTCCTGGGGATGTGCCCGCAACCAATGCACATGCCCTCGACCGGAATTGAACCTGGGACCTTTCAGTCCCCAGACTGATGCTCTATCCACTGAGCCAAACCGGTTTCGGCAAGGAGGTTGTGTTTTACCTTTGCTTCGGCCTCTCTATGCCTCAGTTTCTCGGGACGTAAAGTGGGGGCGTTTGTTTAACTCGTTGGCAGTTTGGGCGCCAGCATGGATGGGTAAGTTATAAACATGAAACTGTAAGCCCAGAATAGCGTTCATCAGCATTTATCAGCAGTGGCTTGCTGCGGGGAAGGTAGGCGGCAGCTGGGCCAAGCAGGAAGGAAACGGAGGCGAGGACACCGCGCGTGGTGGCAGGTGTTTGCCCGCCCGGCCTCTCCCGGGCTGCACTCTGCCCTCACGGACGGGCAGACGCCCCTCGCTGGCTGCCAGGTTCACTTCCCCAAGCTGCCTGCAGCGGAGAGCTTGCTTGCAGAGCAGAACTACGGCCTCAGTCTTTGCAGTGCACGGGGGACAGACTGAGCAAGGTCCCCGGGAAGGTCTTATTGGCTGGTGAGAAATGAGGCCAAGGAAGCCGAAGTCAGCGGATAGTCAGAGGCCATGCTGCGGGGCGGGGTCACGTTCTAGGTGGGCAGCTAGGGAGGCAGGCCCTTCCTCCGTCACACTAATGAAGGTGTGAACAGAGTCCTCTCGGAAACGGCCTCCAGGGCAGGAGAGCCTCCTTGGAGGCGGAGGATGGCCGCATTAGTGGCTCGTGACTTGCAGCATCCCCTTGGCTAGTGGTCGGCAAACTCACTCGTCAACAGAACCCAATACCAACAGCACAACGATTGAAATTTCTTTTCAGAGCCAAATTTTTTAAACTTAAACTTCTTGCCAAAACCGGTTTGACTCAGTGGATAGAGCGTCGGCCTGCGGACTGAAAGGTTCCAGGTTCGATTCCTGGTCAAGAGCATGTACCTTGGTTGCGGGCACATCCACAGTAGGGGGTGTGCAAGAGGCAGCTGATCGATGATTCTCTCTCATCGATGTTTCTAACTCTCTCTCCCTCTCCCTTCCTCTCTGTAAAAAATCAATAAAATATATTTTTTAAAAAAACAAACAAACAAAAAAAAAAACTTAAACTTCTTCTAATGCCACTTCTTCAAAATAGACTCGCCCAGGCCGTGGTATTTTGTGGAAGAGCCACACTCAAGGGGCCAAAGAGCCGCATGTGGCTCGAGCGCCGCAGTTTGCCGACCACGGCCCTTGGCATTCATTCTCCGTCCTAGTTACCTCCGCTATCAAGGGAGGGATGCTGTACAGAGCTCCAGGGCAGGCAGACCTACAACATGGCCCTGAGACCCTTTGCCCAGAGTCTCAGAGGCACAGAGGAGGCAGCCTGCCCTCCCTCAGCCAGTCCTGCCTTCGCCTGCCTACTCCCTGGGCCTCAGGTTGCCCCCCCCCCCACTCCCCCGTCTGAGATTCCTGCCTGGAACCCCAAAGGGCCGGTGCCCTCCTGGAGCCTTGTGGAGGGCGTCACCTCAGCACTGCCCACCCAGACGCCCCGGGAGACCTGTCGGCACCTTCACGGTGAAGACGGAGGCCTTGGGAGAAGACGCCGCCGTGAAAGGTTCAGGACGCAGGCTTCGAGTCTCGTCGTCCTCCCATCCTTACCGTCCGTGCAGCCTGGGGCAGGTCCTTCACCCTAAAGGGCATGGTAATAGGACCCGCCGAGAGGATTATGGGATATGGCCAGTGAAGTCCTTGGCGCTAGAGCAATCCCTAGCGCATGATAAATGTTATCTTCTCCGTCTTCTTAGCCGGGTCAGCCCTCTCAGGTCCCGTGCCAGGTGACCGACGCGGTGATTGTGACCACGGGGATGTGTGTGTGCAGGAACACCTGTAGAGCCCGCTTCTCGAGCGGTAGTCACGGTGTCACAGACCGTGCACACACATCGCCCGGGGGAAGCTGTGTGCTCCTCCTCGCTGATGAGAAAAGGAGGCGCAGAGGTCGGGGTCGTTGCCGTAGGTTGTGAGTGGCTGGACCAGAACTGGAACAGCTCATCCCAGGAGCCCTTCCTGGAGGAGGCGGCCCTTTGATACGGGTGTGATGTTGAGGAATGGGCTGCAGGGAGGAGGTTCAGAGCTGGCAGGTTCAGAACTTTGTGGCTTCCAGTCCTACTGATTATCCGGACTGACCCTGGGTGGAGGTTCATGGGGAGATTTTGGAAGACCAGATGCACTCAAGGACTGAGGAGAGGGGCCTTGGCTGGTTGGAGGGGCTATGGTTTCAGCTAGAAAGTTTCCTCGCCCCCTTTTTCCTTTGACAGGAGGCTGGATGCCTCTTCTTAAAAATTATATATATATATATATATATATATATATATATATATATATATATATTTACATATATATTTTTTTTTTACAGAGAGGAAGGGAGAGGGATAGAGAGTTAGAAACATCGATGAGAGAGAATCATTGATCAGCTGCCTCCTGCATACCCCTTACTGGGGATGCACCTGCAACCAAGGTACATGCCCTTGGCCGGAATCGAATCTGAGACCTTTCAGTCCACAGGCCGACGCTCTATCCGCTGAGCCACACCGGTTTTGGCCTGGATGCCTCTTCTTGGGTGAAAAGAAAGGGACCAGGCCCAGCTCCCTCTGCTCTTCGCTGGGGGGTCAGCTGAGTCTCTCTCCCACTGCACTGGTACAGGGATCAGCTACTTCTCAAAATAGGCCAGCAGCGTGCTCTGCCACCCCAGCCAAGCCCAGCCTGGCATGGCCCATGGCTGCTGGAGGGGCCCTAATTATAGCTGCGCCCCCCCCACCCCCCACCAGACAGCTGGGACAGAGCGGGGCTCTGCCAGTCTCGGTGGGAGGGAGGGAGGGAGCGCCTCACTCGGGTGGAGGGGAGAGTCCCCGGGGGGACCGGGCAGTGTGGAGGGAGGCCGCTTTATGGGGAACTGCTGACCGTGGAGTGGCCGCTCTGCCTCTGTGCCCTCTGGCGTGGAAGCCGATGGGCCCTGGGCCAGCCAGGAGGGCGTGACAGTGTGGGCTTTGGCCCAGGGACAGCTTTCCAGAAGGTAACGTAGAGGCCCTCCCTGTCTTTCCATAGCTCGCCTCACCCCACCCTGCTCCTTACCCCGGACTCCAGGGGAGTGGCCGGTGATTCAGCCGAGGGGCTGGGAGAGAACATCTGGGCCTGGGCGGTGGTGCGAGGGCTTGCTGGTCTCTGCTCTTTTGCCCCCCCTCCCCCGCCCCCTCTGAGAAGCCCCTTCTCTTTATCCCTTTGGCTTTGAAAACGCTTGGGGAGGAGAACAAACCATCTTGTGTTCCAGGGTCAGGAGAAGGGGATGGGGTGAAAAGAAGGGGATGGGGCCAGGAGAGGGGATGGGGCCAGGAGAGGGGGACGGGGCCAGGAGAGGGGAACGGGGTCAGGAGAAGGGGTCTGGGCCAGGAGAAGGGGGTGGGGCGAGGAGAGGGGGACGGGGTCAGGAGAGGGGACGGGGCCAGGAGAAGGGGACGGGGTGAGGAGAGGGGGACAGGGCGAGGAGAGGGGGAGGGGGTCAGGAGAGGGGACGGGACCAGGAGAAGGGGACAGGGCGAGGAGAGGGGGACGGGGTCAGGAGAGGGGACGGGGCCAGGAGAAGGGGTCGGGGCCAGGAGAAGGGGACGGGGTGAGGAGAGGGGGACAGGGCGAGGAGAGGGGGAGGGGGTCAGGAGAGGGGACGGGACCAGGAGAGGGGACGGGGCCAGGAGAGGGGACGGGGCGAGGAGAGGGGACGAGGCGAGGAGAAGGGGTCGGGGCCAGGAGAGGGGACGGGGCCAGGAGAGGGGATGGGGCGAGGAGAGGGGGACGGGGTCAGGAGAAGGGGTCGGGGCCAGGAGAGGGGACGGGGCCGAGGAGAGGGGGACGGGGTGAGAAGAGGGGGATGGGGCCAGGAGAGGGAACCGGGAAGACAACACGTGACAGGTGGAGGACTGTGGGGGAGGGTGGACTGGGCAGGTTGCTCTCACAGCTGGGTGTGGGGAGGACTGGGCTTGTTCAGTGGAAAAGGACTGTCCTGGAGCAGTCTCCTGGCGGTCCCTGCAGAGATGCTCACACGGGAAGGCGTATGGCTTACCGTGCGGACACGTAGTCACCTTTTCTCAGCTGGCTCTGGCCAAGCGAGTTTTGTCTGGTCACCATGGGTGGCCCCCAAATTAGGGGGTGCTTGCCTCACCTTCCCGAGAGGCTGCAGAGACACCAGATGTGCTTCTGGGAGCACCCCGTGCAGGTTAGCCTCGTCAGGACTGTCCTGCTCCCGCCGGGAGGCCCCTCCTGCTCCCCCAGTCCTCCACCTGCGCCTGCTGCCTTCTCCCCAGCCCCTCCTCCATGCCCCGTGTCCTGAGAGGGAGGCCGAGGTCTCAGCCTCACGGGACTTCCGGGCTGCTTGTCCCCAGAAGCCCCAGCAGCACCTCCTCATGGCGCTCCCTGTTCTAGCCCCGTGGTCGGCAAACTGCGGCTCGCGAGCCACATGCGGCTCTTTGGCCCCTTGAGGGTGGCTCTTGCACAATATATCACGGCCTGGGCGAGTCTATTTTGAAGAAGTGGCATTAGAAGAAATTTAAGTTTAAAAAATTGGCTCTCACCAAAACCGGTTTGGCTCAGTGGATAGAGCATCGGCCTGTGGACTGAAGGGTCCCGGGTTCGATTCCGGTCAAGGGCATGTGCCTTGGTTGCGGGCGCGTCCCCAGTAGGGGGTATGCAGGAGGCAGCTGATCAATGATTCTCTCTCATCTGGTGTTTCTAACTCTCTATCCCTCTCTCTTCCTCTCTGTAAAAAAAAATCAATAAAAAATATTAAAATAATAATAATAAATACATAATTGGCTCTCAAAAAAGAAATTTCAGTCGTTGTGCTGTTGATGTTTGGCTCTGTGGACTGACGAGTTTGCCCACCTCTGTCCCAGGCTCTGCTTCCCAGTGCAGGTGAACCGGCTGCCCCGGGAGACGCTGCTGTGCGCCACGCTCTACGCTCTGCCCACGCCCCCGCCCGGGAGCTCCTCCGAGGCCGGGAAGCAGCGGCGGGTACCCGAGGCCCTGGGCTGGGTCACCACCCCCCTCTTCAACTTCAGGCAGTATGTGAGCCCCGGGGAGGGGCTTCCTGGCCTCGGGAGGGACCGAGGGGAGTAGAGAGGGGGCCATTGCCTGTCAGGGGTGTTGTCCAGGAGGGGTTCATGGGCAGAGTCCAGAGGGTCCCAGTCCTGGTGGGAGGGACCGAGGCACAAGGCGAGTGACCAGCTGCGGGGCGGGGCGGGTGGCACAGGCCTGATAGGGAGGGGCATGGAAACGCAATGCTTGGTTCACGTGCCTTGTCCTTGAAGGACCTTAGAGGTCATTTAGTTCAGGGCTCCCCCCGCCCCAAGGCATCTCTGCCCCCAGGTCGCCCGTACCAGGGTGTGGTTAGCTCAGAAAGGCCCCCGGGGAGGGGGCACCCTCCTGGGACTTGGAAGAAGAAAAGGCTGAGGTCCAGGGGGAGAAGGAGCGAGGATCTGGGTAGTGGCCTCAAGCCGGAAAGGCCGGTCTTTATCGGGAGGGAGAGCAGGAGGAGAACCATGTCCTCCGCCCCTGGGTTCGTTGGCTCATCCCCACTTCCATCCTCCTCAGTGTGCTGACCTGTGGCCGGAAGCTTCTGGGCTTATGGCCAGCAACGCAGGAGAACGCCAGTGCCCGCTGGAGCGCACCTAACTTCCACCAGCCCGACAGCGTCATCCTGCAGGTGCGAGCAGGCCCGCCCGCAGCGCCACACGGCAGGCAGCTCCACGCTCTCCCTCGAGTTTGGGCGGGGATGCGGGAGAAAGTACTGGGACCTTGGGCGTGGGATGGTGATGTGGCTGAGCAACTGGATGGATGTGGTTAGACACCACATGGGGTGGGAGGGTGAGTTCTGTGGAATCTAGGTCCCATCTCCTGGAGGTGAATGTTGATTTAAAGGCGCCTGATGCCAAAACTGGTTTGGCTCAGTGGATAGAGTAGGGGTGTCGAACTCAATCAGAGAAGGGTCCAAAATCTAAAATCCAGCCTAAATTGCGGGCCGAATGGTTTACTGAACAGTCATAAACTGACAGCGGAGTGCAGTGATGACAGCGCGGTGCGGACCACATTGCAAGGCCTGGCGGGCTGGATTTGGCCCGCGGGCCTTGTGTTTGACACATGTGGGATAGAGCGTCGGCCTGTGGACTGAAGGGTCCCAGGTTCGATTCCAGTCAAGGGCATGTACATTGGTGTGGGCACATCCCCAGTGGGGGATGTGCAGGAGGCAGCTGATCGATGTTTCTAACTCTCTATCCCTTCTCCCTTTCTCTCTGTAAAAAGTCAATAAAATATATATATTTTTAAAAATTAAAAAAAATAAAGGCGCCTGAAGGCAGGGTCTGAGACCCTCCCACCCACACTCAACTCCTTGGAGTCTCTTGTATTGAACCCCAATTGTGATGAAGCCTTAGCTGTCCCCTCTTGGGGCCTGGCGGAAGCCCACACACTCATGGGGACAGGAGGAGCTGGTCAGGACCCCGATCTGGTTCCTAGTTTCCAGCTCCCCCACTGTGGTCATGCCATACCAAAGTGGGCGTGAACGAGATAGAATGGTAGGGAGGGGAAGCTTCAGGAGGCAGGCGTTTTTGTCTGTCTGATTTACTCCTCCTTGCCCAGGCATAGGACAGTGCCTGGCACATAGCAGGGCTTAGCAAACATTTGCTGAATGAGGGGACGTAGAACTCTACTGAGAACTGACTCATTCAGCTCCAGCATCTGTTCAGGAGGACACTCCTCTGGCAGCATGGAGCAGGGACCCAGGATCCTAGGATCCCAGAATCCCAGGCTTGAGAGTGGGTCGGGCCCGCCCTCCGATGTGTCTGACTCTGGTCGGACATCAGTGCCCTCCAGGGCCACACTGAGACTCTCACCCTCGGCTTCGAGGCTCCTAGTGGCTCATCCTGGTGACACTTCCGGAGTTCCGGCCTGAGGCTGGTCCCTCCCCTAGATGCAGCCCAGCCCAGCCTTTCCTCGCCTGCCCATTTATACCTCTCTCTTCATTTCCTTCTTGTATTTTGCTGAAAGGAACTTGAGAGAGCACCAAGTTGAACAGGGTTATTTTATAAACAAAGAACCTGAGGGTGAGCGAGAGGTGGGGGGCAGGGCGAGGGGGGGCAGGACACCGGCATGTGAGAGAGGAGCCAGAGTCCCCAGGAGGCACCCCCTCTCACCTGCCTCTTCTCTCTCCTTGCTTCGCTGCTGCCACCCCCCAGATCGACTTCCCCACCTCGGCCTTTGACATCAAGTTCACCAGCCCCTCTGGAGACAAGTTCAGCCCCTGCTATGAGTTTGGCAGCCTTCGGGAGGAAGACCAGCGCGCGCTTAAAAACATCATGCAGAAGGAGTCCCTGTACTGGTGAGGCCCAGGGCACCCCCCGTGGCACAGCCTCCCCCTCCCCCAAGTCTGTCACATCTGTCTGACCTCTCGCCTCCCATCTCCATGTCCTCGCCCTGCTTTGGGAGTAGAGGTGGGATAGGGTGGGCATTACCACCTGGGCAGGGAGTGGTGGGGAGAGGGCTTTGCTGAGGGCAGCCCCAGGCCTTTTGGATTCTAGGCAAAGTGGAGCGGTCAGGGTCAGGGTCAGGGTCAGGAACGTAGAAATGCCCATCCCCACGCTGGGAGGTTGGCCCGGACTCAGCTTGCCACGAGGACCAGAGCCCTGCCCCACACTGCAGATAAGCTGTCTACTGCGTATTGTCACTGCCCCCCTGCCCCCTCCTCCTGGCCCTGCTGTACCCACAGTCTGGCCCTGCCACTTTCCAAAAAGGATCAGGTGTCAAGGCAAACCGGCAGCTCCCAGGGGGAAGCGGGTCCAAGCTGACCTCATCCTTGGGCCACTTCTCTCACCAGGACCGGAGACGGGGGTGGAGGAGTCAGGACTGGAGAGCTGGTGGGGGGTGCCTGCCCTCTCTGCAGTAATATCGCTCTCTGGCTCCTGCACGGTCCTGTGCATGCTGTGGGAGGGGAAACAGACAGACACCAGCTCATCGCTCTCCTTCCTGTCTCCCCCGCCCGCCCCCAGTGCAGCCAGAGGAGCTGAGCAGCCGCACACCTCCCCTCCCCCACTCCTCTGCTGGACCCCTGGCTTCATTAGTCCCTCAGCTCCCTTCTCCCATTAGACACCTGATCTCAGGCAAGACTAATTAGCTGTAGGTCCCGGGAAACCTCCAGCTGGCCCCAGAAAGCCCCAGGATGCCTCTGAGCTGCCAAACCCTGCCGTGGGGGGACCACCGTCCTCTGGCGGCTCTACTTGGGAGTGGCGCCCTGCAGGGCATCCTTAGGAGGAGGAGAGCATTCACATTCATGCCTTTGGCCCTGCATTCCGCCTCCGGTCTAAGGTGTCCAGAGTCAGCAGCAAAGAGGAGACTTGCGCCCTGGTTCCCTTACACAGTGCAGTCACCTAGGCATCGTTAAAAATACCACTGTCAGCCCTGGCTGGTTTGCCTCGGTGGATAGAGCGTTGGCCTGGGGACTGAAGGGGTCCCGGATTCGATTCCCCATCAGGGCACATGCCTGGGTTGCAGGCTTGAACCCCAGTAGGGGGCCTGCGGAGGCAGCCAATCACTGATTGAAGCATCTCATCATTGATGCTTCTGTCTCTCTCCCCTTCCATTTCTGTCTGAACTCAATAAAAATATTTTTTAAAAAAAATACCAATGTCACTTCCCCAGACATTCCGAGTTCCTTGGTAAGGGCTGTGGCCCGGGCATGCAGGTTTTACAAAGCTCCTCGGGCTACTGTCATGGGCCGCAGAGTCGTGGAAGCACAGAGTTGGAGAGTGTGTAGCATCCCCTTGGAGAGCAAGGACCCTTCCCTCGGCTGACTGTTCTCTCTCACCTCCCCCCGCTGCCCGCACCCCCAGGCTCGCTGATGCGGACAAGAAGCGCCTGTGGGAGAAGCGGTATTACTGCCACTCGGAGGTGAGCTCGCTTCCCCTGGTGCTGGCCAGCGCCCCCAGCTGGGAGTGGGCTTGCCTGCCCGACATCTATGCCCTCCTGAAGCAGTGGACCCACATGAACCACCAGGATGCCCTGGGGCTCCTACATGCCACGTGAGTTGTAAGCCCACCACCCCGGGGGCGCCAGGGCGTGCCGCTGCCCCCACCGCCCTGAGCCGGCCCTGGAGGAAGGGGTAACGTGGGGCTGGAACTCGGGGCTTCCCCGTTCTCCCTTTCCACGTTGTCTTTGCCTCATTTCCTCCCAATGTTGTGGTGAGGACATTTCTCAGACATATAACAAAAATGAACCTTTTGCCGAGACCGGTTTGGCTCAGTGGATAGAGCGTGGGCATGAGGCAGCTGATCAATGATTCTCTCTAATCATTCATGTTTCTGCCTCTCTCTCCCTCTCCCTTCCTCTCTGAAACCAATGAAAAAATATATTTTTAAAGACATAGTAATGCTTAACCCTCACGAGGGCTCTTTGATGGTAGGGATTTCTCAATTCCACTCCCAGGAGTCACATTTCCTGGGAGTGGAATTGAGAACTGTGCCTTTAAGTCATACCAGGAAGGAGCATGACATCCCTCCTGTTCATCCGTGGCCTTGAGTCTGGCTCTGACTGGGGTCAGGGCCATTCTTTTTTTCTTTTTCTTTTTTTAAACATATTTTATTGATTTTTTACCGAGAGGAAGAGAGAGGGATAGAGAGTTAAAAACATCGATGAGAGAGAATCATTGATCAGCTGCCTCTTGCATACCCCCTACTGAGGATGTGTCCATAACTAAGATATTTGCCCCTGTCTGGAATCGAACCCGGGACCTTTCAGTTCTCAGGCTGACATTCTATCCACTGAGACAAACCGATTTCAGCGACAGGGCCATTCTTGAGGTTTCTATCCAGAGAAGGCGCTAAGGGTTCTCTTAAGGGCTTTGGTGGCGTCGGGGGACATTGCCCTGTCTCTGCCGGGGCCTCGGAAGCTCTGAGGGAAAGGTGCGGGCCGCTGCGGGGCCTCGGAGCCCGCGGCAGGGTGGTGAGGCGCGGGCCCTGTCTCCCAGCTTCCCGGACCAGGAGGTGCGGCGCATGGCGGTGCAGTGGATCGGCTCGCTGTCGGACTCCGAGCTGCTCGACTACCTGCCGCAGCTGGTGCAGGTGGGTGGAGTGCCTGCCCTCCGGGTCTGGGGTCCCGCCCTGAGCCCCCAGGTGGTGTGCATGCTGCCCCTCTGGACCGGTGGAGATGGCGGTCGGTGTCGGTGATAGGCCGTCCCTGCAGCCTCGTCCTCCCTCCCAAACAGGCCCTGAAGTACGAGTGCTACCTGGACAGCCCGCTGGTGCGCTTCCTCCTGAAGCGGGCCGTCTCGGACCTGAGAGTGACGCACTACTTCTTCTGGTAAAGCCGCCGCGGAGGGCGGAGGCGCGGGTCCTTTCCCCGGGAGGTTCGGCTCCTGAGTGCAGGGTGCCAGCCGAGCCTCCTGGCTTCCGCATGCTGCTTTGGGCCCTTATGCTCAGGGGGTCTCGGTCCATGACCGGGTAGCACAGTGAGGACCTTCCCTGGCCCTCCTCCCACCCACACACGGCAAAAAGAAGGCAGAAGCAGCCTGGCCAGTGTGGCTCAATGGTTGATTCTTCTTGTGTTTTTTTTATTTTATTTTATATTTTATTGATTTTTTACAGAGAGGAAGAGAGAGCGGTAGAGAGTTAGAAACATCGATGAGAGAGAATCATCGACCAGCTGCCTCCTTCACACCCCCTACTGGGATGTGCCCGCAACCAAGGTACATGCCCTTGACCGGAATCGAACCTGGGATGTTTCAGTCCGTAGACCGACGCTCTATCCACTGAGCCAAACCGGTATCAGCAATGGTTGAACCAGAAGATCATGGTTTGATTACTGGTCAGGGCACATGCCCAGGTTTCGGGCTCAATCCCCAGTGTGGGGTATACCGGAGGCAGCCAATCAATGATTCTGTCTCCCTCTCCTTTCCTCTCTGAAACATATATATATATATATATATATATATATATATATATACTCATACTTATATATATATATATTTTTTTTATTTATTTTTATTTATTTATTTTTTTTTTTAAAGAAAGGAAAAGCAGATGTGGGGGACCGTGAGCTCTACTTAAAGGCCGAGTGGGCCTAGGCTGGGCTATGGCGGCGCCTCTGTGTGAGCTGTGCACATAGAGCTATGTTCCCTCCCGAGTGTGGGGTGGGTTTTCCAGAACCGGAGTGGGGTCTGCCTCCCCCGCCTTGCCTGTGACCCTCTGAGCGGCCCGACCCCCACGCCTCTGCCTGCAGGCTGCTGAAGGACGGCCTCAAGGACTCGCAGTTCAGCATCCGCTACCAGTACCTGCTGGCGGCCTTGCTGTGCTGCTGCGGCAAGGGGCTGAGGGAGGAGTTCAACCGCCAGTGCTGGCTCGTCAACACCCTGGCCAAGCTGGCCCAGCAGGTCCGGGAGGCCGCGCCGTCCGCTCGGCAGGTGAGGGGGGCGAGGCTGCTTCTGCCGTGTCCGTCCGGGGCTTCTGCAGCCGGTCGTGAGCTTCTCGGGCCTCCTACCCAGCAGGATGGCACCTGATCTGGGATTTAGGGGACGAAGGACGTGACTCTCCCTGAGGTACAGGTCACACTGACAGTCCCGAGCTGGATAAAGCCCACGCCTATGTTTTGTTTGGCCTGCAAAGTATCACGACTTTTATTGAATGTTTTGCCCTAAAGTGTGTGAGTTTTTCATTGCACAAGAGTGCCCAGGCCGGGGGCGGGGGTGGGGGGGCAGGTGAGGCCTGGGATCTGGTCAGACTTTGTCCCCTGGGCTGCGAGTCATGGCTCAAGGCCGCTGCCACTCAGAGAGGGCATTTTATCTGTTTGCACAAACGGACTGTAGTAGGCCAGCTGCGTGCCTGCTGCTAACATTAGAAAACGGAGAGATTACAAAGTCCAAATTGTTAGCTTTTCTTTATATATATTTAATTGATTTCAGAGAAGAAGGGAGAGGGAGAGAGAGAGAGAAATATCTAATGGTGAGAGAATATTATCTATCAGCTGCCTCCTGCATGCAACCTGGGCATCCTGACCGGTCATTGAACCATGACCTCCTGATTCATAGGTCGATACTCAACCACTGAGGTACACCAGCCAGGCCAAATTGTTAGCTTTGCTTGGCAACAGTCTGAGCAGCCTCGCCCCCTTGACCCGCAGCCTGGCCTCTCGGTGTCGGTGCACCGGGGCCTGCTGTGGGCCGCTCTGGCATCCTGCACCGCTTCCCAGGCCGGGTAGGGGAGGGTGGGCTTCCTCTCCACGGTCTCCCCGAGGTTGCCCCTGTTTCTCAGGGGGCTGTTTCATTCCAGTGCCTGCTGGGTGCCTGCCCTGGGGAGAGAGAGGCTTGGTTCTGAGCGCAGCTGATGGGCCCCTCCCCTCACCCCTCCTCCTGTCCCCCTCAGGGGATCCTCCGCACGGGTCTGGAAGAGGTGAAACAGTTCTTTGCCCTCAATGGCTCCTGCCGCCTGCCCCTCAGCCCCAGTCTGCTGGTTAAGGGCATCGTGCCCAGGGTGAGTGACCCGTGGGTTTGGGGCGCTCGGGGTGGGGAGGGCTCAGTGGAGGCGAGGTCCTTGCAGGCCTGGTCATGGAGAAAAGTGAGGAGGAAAGGCATATTTGGGGTCTCTCCCGAACCCTAATGCATAGGGACTTTTACCCAACAGCTGTGCCGGGCGGAGGAGCGGGGTGGGGCTGGATAAGTGTCCCGGATGTTGGTTGAAGCCGGCTGGGGAAGCTGTCACCTGTTATTTAGGAACGTTCTCTGCTCCTGGCACGGCTCCGAGTGCTTCGGGCCGGTCATCGCATTTCATCCTCACGATTCTCATGAAGTTGCTCCTGTTGGGAGCCCATTTCACAGAGCAGTAAACTGAGGTACAGAGGGGACACACGACTTAGCAGAAGTCACACTAATAAGTTGTGTGCAGAATGAACTAAAGCGATGAGAGACCAGGGGCTGGAGCTGAGCTCAGAGCAAGCTGAACAGGTCTGGGCAGTCAGGCAGGAAGGAATGGGGACACTGAGGAAATCGGGAAGAAACCATGAGCAGGTGGACCGGAGGCAGCTGGACCCAAATAGACAGGCCATTTTCCTTCCTGGGTGTGGACCACCCTGACCTCGTCACTGCCCTCTACCGTGGCAGGACTGTTCCTACTTCAACTCCAATGCCGTCCCCCTCAAGCTCTCCTTCGAGAATGTGGATCCGCTGGGGGAGAACATCAGAGTCATCTTCAAGGTGAGGACTTTCCCTCTGGCTGGTGGGAGGGAGGTGGTAGAGGGGAGCGGAGGAGGGAGCCCACGGGTGGCAGAAGCCACCCCAGGCCAGTTCTCTTTCTGCTACTCCATGCTATAATTTTATTTTACTTAGTTATTTTTTAAATTGGTCTTATTTATTAAGTATATTATTGAAAATATTATATAGGTCCTCCTTTTTCCCCCCATTAACCTCTCCCAGCCCACTCCCACCCCCCTCCCACTGTAATTTTAATATATAAAAGGCCATCAGGTGAAAAGGAAATAGATTGATTCTGCATGGCCCCAGGGGGTGGGGCATGTTGGGAGACCAGTGACAGCTCAGTATTCTGAAGCCCTTTCCAGGCGGCAGAGCGACCCCACAATGATGGAGAAGGCAGTGATCGGCTTGTCCCTGGGGGTGGTCAAGCATGGATGGCTACGTGGCAGTGATACTGAGAGGAGATTAATATGTCAGGTGTTGGCTGGACTAGTTGAACCATCGGCCGCCTAACTGATACATCCATGCTTTGGAGAAGTGAATGATAGTTTCAAGGCATGTAATCTAGTGGAGGAGATGAAATGTACATATATGATTTGGTAATACACACACACATACACACACACCACGTAGGGGTGGGCAAAAGTACGCTTACAGTTGTGAGTACACAAAACAGTTTATCCTTGTATTATTTATTATTCTATTATTTTCCATACAAACAACTATAAACCTACTTTTCCCCATATATAGATAAGTAGGTAGGTAGAATGTTTGTGTGTAAGTTCTGAATCCAAGGAATAACCATTCAAAGGCTGTACAAAGGCTTGATGCTCAGGAGGGCTGCACGAAGGAGGGGAACCTGCCTTCAGCTTGATGGGACTGGGGTTGGGGAAGAGCCGCATACCGCGTGCCCATCTCTGGTGGTGTGACGTGGTCTGAGCTGAGGTCAGAGGTGGAGAACGGGCAGGCCCTCCCTGTCTCAGTGGCTGGGTCCTCCGGGAGACCTGGGGGCTACGGGAGGTGGTGGCGCTGGCTCTGGTCATCACTCTCTCCCTCCCTCCAGTGTGGGGATGACCTTCGGCAGGACATGCTCACCCTGCAGATGATCCGCATCATGAACAAGATCTGGGTCCAAGAGGGGCTGGACATGCGCATGGTGCTCTTCCGCTGCTTCTCCACCGGAAGGGGGAGAGGTCAGTTGGCAGGGGGCGGGGCTGTGAACAGGTGGAGGATGGGGGGGAGGGTGTCCTGTGCTTACTGTCCTTTTTCCTGTCCCCAACACCAACTGTGTGCTCAGGAAACATGGAGGGGGCAAGATGATTTTATTTATTTTATATATATATATATATTTTTTTTTTCCTAAATATATTTTATTGATTTTTTACAGAGAGGAAGGGAGAGAGATAGAGAGCTAGAAAGATCGATGAGAGAGAAACATCAATCAGCCGCCTCCTGCATACCCCCTACCAGGGATGTGCCCGCAATCAAGGTACATGCCCTTGACCGGAATCGAACCTGGGACCCTTCAGTCCGCAGGCCGACGCTTTATCCACTGAGCCAAATCGGTTTTGGAGGCAAGATGAGTTCATCAGAAGCTGTGGAGTGGCATAAAAAAGAAGGCGGGGTATAGAGACATAAAACAAACAGAGCAACCAAACTTACTCTATAGACTTCGGACCCTGATTAAACCAAACCAACTGTAAAAAGAGATTTTTGAGACAAGTGGGAAAAATATGTACATGGATTGGGACAGGCGAGATCAGATTAGATGAGATTAAAGAATGATTGTTGATTTTTGGATGAGATAATGGCATGGTGGTTTTACCTCTTTGTTAGTCATACTTTAAACATTTAAGAGTGGCCCTTACTGGTTTGGCTCAGTGGATAGAGCATTGGCCTGTAGACTGAAGGGTCCCAGGTTCAATTCTGGTCAAGGGCACATGCCTGGAGTTGTAGGCTCAATCCCCAGTAGGAGGTATGCAGAAGGCAACCAATCAATGATTCTCTTTCATTATTGATGCTTCTCTCTCTCTCCCTCTCCCTTTTTTTCTGAAGTCAATAAAATAAAAATTTAAGAGTGAAAAACATGTCTGGGATTTGGCCAGCCCTAACCAGTTTGGCTCAGTGGCTAGAGCGTCGGCCTGTGGACTGAAGGGTCCCAGGTTCAATTCCGGTCAAGGGCATGTACTTGGGTTGTGGGCACATCTCCAGTAGGGAGTGTGCAAGAGGCAGCTGATTGATGTTTCTCTCTCATCGATGTTTCTAACTCTCTATCACTCTCTCTTCCTCTCTGTAAAAACTCAATAAAATATATTTTAAAAATTAAAACAAAAACAAAACAAAAAAAAACCTCTGGCCATGCCCTGACCAGTGTGGCTCAGTTGGTTGGGCATCATCCCATTCACCCAAAGGTTACTGGTTTGATTCCAGGTCAGGGCTCAGGGCACATGCCTGGGTTGTCAGTTGATCTCCAGTTAGGGAGTGTGCAGGAGGATCAATGGTCCATTCTCACATAGATATTTCTCTTTCTCTCCCCCTCTTCCTTCCTTTCTCTAAAGATCAATAAAAATGTGTGTTTTCTTTTAAATTCTCCAGCCAGGAATTAGAAGCAGTAGTGTTGGATGAGTGAGATATTGAATAGATTAAATAAGATTAGCAAAGTGTTGATAATTTTTTATAGATATTCTTTTTTTTTAACATATTTTTATTAATTTTAGAGAGGAAGGGAGAGGGAAGAGAAATAGAAACATCAACGATGAGAGAGAATCATTAATTGTCTGCCTCCTGCACGCCCCCTACTGGGAGATCGAGCCCACAATCCGAGCATATTCCCTTGACCAGAATCAAACCCGGGACCCTTCAGTCCGCAGGCCGATGCTCTATCCACTGAGCCAAACTGGCTAGGGCTGTTGATGATTTTTGAAACTGGGTAGTGGTTCTGTGTGAGTACATGATCCATTTTTTTATTCGTATATGTATTTGATCATTCCCAGAGTAAAAATTAAAAACACAAAGAAGCAGCCGCTAAGAATTGGAGAGACAGAGTCACAATGTGGGATATGAGACCTGAGAATGGCGTCCTTTCTGCCTCGGTCTGCTCCCCTTCTCATCAGACGTGGTCCAGTTGCCCTGCCGTGTCACTTACAGAAAAGTGGCCGGCAAAGCGCGCGTAGTTCTCCCCCGACAGTCCCTTCCCTCTGCTCTGGAGAGTGACCCTCGCCCCCCCGCAGGGATGGTGGAGATGATCCCGAACGCCGAGACCCTGCGCAAGATCCAGGTGGAGCACGGCGTGACCGGCTCCTTCAAGGACCGGCCGCTGGCCGACTGGCTGCAGAAGCACAACCCCGGGGAGGACGAGTACGAGAAGGTGGGACTGGGAGCGGCGGCCGAGGCTGGGGCGGGGTGTGCCCGACCCTGGCACATGGCTCTGTGACCACGAGACCGGCGCATGCGCAGAGAAGAGGGGAGGAAGGAAATACTCTTTCGTGGTTGACTGGTCTACCCAGATGTCTAGGTGGGGGTCAGATGATGGGGAAGCTGACGGAAAACCTCCTGGTATTCAGCTGGGAAACCTTCATTGCGTTTCCACGGCAGATTGAATGACGGAGGAGGAGGGGGCCAACGTTTGAGAACCTGCCTGTGTCTCTCCTAATCCTGGGTCCCGTTCAGTTCTTCTGCGCCCTCCGAAGGGTTCAGTTCTTTGTAGAACGAGAGTTCGTGGGGCCGAAACCAGTTTGGCTCAGTGGATAGAGCATCAGCCTGCGGACTGAGAGGTCCCAGGTTCGATTCCGGTCAGGGGCATGTACCTTGGTTGTGGGCACATCCCCAGTGGGGAGGGGGGGGGGGGTGGTGCAAGAAGCAGCTGATCAATGATTCTCTCTCATTGATGTTTCTAACTCTATCTCTCTTCCTCTCTGTGGGAAATCAATAAAATATATATTTTTAAAAAGTTCGTTGGGCACATGCGGACTCAGTCTTGCTGTGCCCCTGGGTCTCTTCCAAGGCAGCTTGATACCCTCCCGTCCCTCTCCCTTCCCTCCCCCCAGGCCGTGGAGAACTTCATCTATTCCTGTGCCGGCTGCTGCGTGGCCACGTACGTCCTGGGCATCTGTGACCGGCACAATGACAACATCATGCTGAAGACCACTGGCCACATGTTCCACATAGACTTTGGCCGCTTCCTGGGCCACGCCCAGATGTTTGGCAACATCAAGAGGTAAGTGGTCCTAAGTGGTGTCCTGAAAAGGGATGTGTGTGAGGGGGCATGGGGGGTCAGCAGAAGTGGTTCTGAGCCAGGGCATAACCCCATGAAGGAAGGAGCTGCACTGCAGAGGGGGGTCTTTGGACTGAGCAGCTTTGGAGGAGAGAAGACCGAGAAAGAGGTCAGGGTCTTGCAGGAGGTGAGGACCAGCTATTCACTCCCCGTTGAGGACTGAGCAAAGGGAACACAGTTAGATATCCAGGAAGAAATCCTGTTAGCTTGCAGACAAGGGTGTCTCAGGGACATTTTAGGATTAAGGTAGAAAAAGAAAACAGAGCAAGCCCCATCTACCCAGGTTTGCATAGGTGATGAGTGGGGAGGGGAACCATCCCCACTGTAGCCCCCGAGGTGGGCTTCCTCCTCCACGTTGACCCTCTACCTGTGTGTTCCCCGTGGCCCAGGGACCGTGCCCCCTTCGTCTTCACCTCGGACATGGCGTATGTCATCAACGGGGGCGATAAGCCTTCCAGCCGCTTCCATGACTTTGTTGACCTCTGCTGCCAAGCCTACAACTTCATTCGAAAGCACACCCACCTCTTCCTCAACCTTCTGGGCCTGGTGAGGAGCTCCATCCCTTCCCGCACCCCTCCTTCTTATCCCCTGGCACTCTCCTTAAGACTGCCCTCTCTTGCTGCAAAGGATTCTTGGAGACCTACTTTTCTGAGCTCTAGATAAAGGCAGGGAGGGCCCAGACCACTCGGGACAATGGTGTCTGTACAGGTGCCTGACTTCCTGTTCTAGCCTTCCAATCTTTTTTTTGGACTTTTAAAAAATATATATTTTATTGATTTTTCACAGAGAGGAAGGGAGAGGGACAGAGAGCTAGAAACATCGATGAGAGAGAAATATCGGCCAGCTGCCTCCTGCGCACCCCCCACCAGGGATGTGCCCGCCACCAAGGTACATGCCCTTGACTGGAATTGAACCTGGGACCCTTCAGTCCGCAGACTGATGCTCTATCTACTGAGCCAAACCGGTTTTGGCTTGACATATTTTTAAAATTTTATTGATTTGATAAAGACAGAGAGAAACACCGGTTGGTTGTCCCACCCATTTATGCATTCCTTGGTTAATTTTGTATGTGCCCTGACCACGGAGCAAACCTCCACCCTGGAGTATCAGGACAGCTCCCTAACCAACTGAGTTGCCTGGCCAGGGCAGCCCATCCATTCTCGTGGGCCTCCAGCCACTCTCCACAGCCTCTGTCTGCCCCCTCTCGGACCCGCCAGAAGGGTGAGAGGAAGAGCCTGGCCATGGGAAGGCTTGCCTTTCGGTCTGGAAGAAGCAAGACTCCCTGGTTGACAGAGGCACCCTCTCTCCTCCTTTCCTCTCCTTCTAGATGCTGTCCTGTGGGATCCCTGAGCTCTCAGACCTGGAGGACCTCAAGTATGTGTATGATGCCCTGAGGCCTCAGGACACAGAGGCCAACGCCACTACCTACTTCACCAGGTAATGCCCTGCACACAAAACGTGCTGCCCACACGGAGTAATTAACCTCCAGGCTGCCTGCCTGGGAGGAGCGGGGCGAGGGAGATGGGAAAGGCTCAGCTCAGGTGGCAGAGCCTGGTGGACAGCGTGGCTGTGCTGTCCCAGCTTTGCCTGTGACTTGGGTAAATTCCTTCACGTCTCTCAGACCATTGCCCATCTGCACTTTGGTGCTGACCTCTGTTTATAGAGGTATTGCAATCTGCTCGTACTTGCACTCTCGCCAGGTCTTGGTCAGAGAATTTGTTTACAGGGCAAGTATGAATTTTTAGCCCTCTGGATGAAAACCTTCCTTCTCCCTTATCAAAACATGAATTGCGCGGTTTCATTTCCCCCTATTGGACAGCGTTTTTAAGCACACTATATATGGAAGCAGGGAAGTATCTATGTACAAATGTCTACAGTTTTATCTGTGTAGATAATATTTCCATTTAATTATGGACTCTATTGATTTCATAGAGGGAAAGGGAGAGATAGAAACATCAGTGATGAGAGAGAATCATTGATTGGCTGCCTCCTGCAAGCTCCAGGGAGATTGAGCTTGAAACCCAGGCATGTGCCCTGACTGGGAATTGAACCTTGACCTCCTAGTTTGTAGGTCAATGCTCAACCACTGATCCACACAGGCTAATTATGCACTGTTTTTTTGCAACTTTGCAAACTACACTTTTTCTATTGGTGTGACACAGAACCTTTCCTGTGGATATTTCTCTCTTTTCTGTGTCCAGTGCAGCTACAGAGCGGTCCAGTTCCTGAGATGGGGCTGCTGGGGATTGAGAAAATGAAAGAAAGAGACAGACACAGAGATGGGAAGGAAAAAGCTGGTGCTGGGTGGGAACACTGTCCTCTGATGGAAATACAGGGGATCCAGAGCCAAAACAGCATGTTTATTTTATACAGCAAAAAATAGGAAGTTTCTAGAAAGAAACTCACTACAGATTCATATACCTTTCAGCATAAAAACAAAACAAAACAGGAAGTTTTACTAAAGATCAAGACAAAGGAGATTACGAGCATTCTTGGGTGGGCCTGAGGAGTAGTCATTCCTGCTGCTTGGCTGGATTTAAATAACAAAACCCACCCTCTGGCACCTGGGCTGAAGGTCAAGCTGACAACACTCCTGCCTTTTGGCAAAGCGTGTTTCCAGGATGTGGCTTTGTCAATGCCACTGGGTTCAGCTGACAGCAATGAAAGAAATGCCCATGGGCCTTCCCAGGCGCTCTCTACACTTTCCTTTTATTTGTTTCTTTCTTTCTTTTTAGACCCTTTCCTTTTGAACTGAAATCTCTAGATTGAGCAGTGCTTGGTACTGAACCTTGAGATTCAGTTTGACAACAATATTTAGACATCTACATGGTGACCCCGGGTGGAATCCCTAATTCCTTCCGGCCTTGGGTTACCTGTCTTTGGCTTAGGGGGGCAGCAGGGGGAGATAAGACCTTCCCGGGTTTGCATGAATGTGCCAGTCAGGTGCTCTGTGAGGGCATCACACGGGGAAGATGACTGATGTGAGCCAAATGTTAGTCTCAGGTGTCGGGGGATATTCCCGGAGATAGCTCTGTCCAGGCAGAGTTGACTTGGGTCCGTGATGACACCCTCGTCTCATCTTCTTTCACCAACAGGTTGATTGAGTCCAGCTTGGGCAGCGTCGCCACAAAGCTCAATTTTTTCATCCATAACCTGGCCCAGATGAAGTTCACGGGCTCAGACGACCAGCTGACCCTTTCCTTTGCCCCCCGCACGCACACGCTGCAGCGCTCTGGCCGCCTCAGCGACGTCTTTCTCTGCCGCCAGGAGAAGGTCTTCCACCCCAACAAGACCTACGTAAGCGTCTTCCCCAGTCCGACCCGCTCTTGCTCCCCGGTGTCCCCAGTTCTGTCTCTTCACACCCACACTGTGGGCACTGGAGTCCCCGAGCGCCCTGGGCTGGGAGCAGTCACAGACCACGTCCCTCTCCCTTGCTCAAGTGGCCGGCCTGGAATCAGGGAGCTGGATTGGATGGTTTACTCCCTCTGAGACAAGGGTCTGGGAAACATGTGCAGGAAATACTTGCTTTCAAGTTCCTGCATATGTACGTAGGCACATCCTCTTTGTCTCCTGTGGAGATGCTTTTGCATTCTTGTTTCTGGAAAGTATTATCCTCCTAACACACACACACACACACACACACACACACACACACACACCTCAGCTCCTTACCTCCACCCTTCCTTGGGTGCGGAGGCTGTGGCAGGTGTCCTCTAAGACTTGAACCTTTGCAGATTTATGTGGTGAAGGTGATGCGAGAGAATTCTCACGAGGCCACTTACATCCAGCGGACGTTTGAGGAGTTCCAGGAGTTACACAATAAGCTGCGGCTGCTCTTCCCTTCTTCTGTTTTGCCCAGGTAGCTACCCCTTTTACCGTCAGCCAGAGGGACCCTGGGGAGGGAGAATGATGGGGGATGGGTAGGACTGCAAGAGCTAGAAACTGTGAGTCAAGATCACCAAGTAGGAACTTGGTAATGAGTTTGATAACAAGTGCTCCCCCTGCTGGCTGACCAAGTTCTCCAGCCTTGGAAATAAGTCAGGGTCCACTTCCCTGAAGGTGAGCAAACTGGGTCTAAAGGTAGGAGGTTTACTAAATTTGGAGAGGTTTCAAGGTTTCTAACCTTTTTTTAACTTCTCACCTGAGGATATGTTTTCTTGTTTGGTTTTATTGATTTTAGAGAGAGGAAAGGAGAGAGGTAGGGAGGGAGAGAGAGAGACAGAGAGAGAAATATTCATCAGTTGCCTCCCATATGCACCTTAACCAGGGGTCAAACATGCACCTTGACCCAGGATCAAACCTACAACCTGAGTATGTGCCCTGACTGGGAATTGAACCCATGACCCTTCGGGGTAAGGAACAACATTCCAACCAACTGAGCCACACTAGTCAGGGCAACGTTTCAAATCTTTTAAAGAGTAAACATATTTTTCAAATCAATAAACAAAAGCTTGTGTCAATGGAATATAGGAAGCCTCAAAAAGAAGGAAATTCTGGCACATGCACAGGGGTGGGGAATGTCTGGCCCACAGGCCGTAGAGGCCCTCAAAATCATTTGGTCTGGCCCTAATGAGGGGTGAGCTAATTAAAAGTTTGACCAGATACAGCAGGCTAATTTTTAAGTTGATCATTTTGTATGGCCCTGGAATAATGTTATAAATACCCAAATGGCCCTTGGCAGTGAAGAGGTTCCCCATTCCTGTGCTACAACATGGGTGAACCTTGAGGCCATTATGCTAGCTGAACACCAGTCACAGAAACACAAATAAGGCATTCCACTTACCTTAGGTACTTGGGATAGTGAAATCCATCGAGACAAATCGTAGAATGGTGGCATCCCAAGGTCTGGTGGGGAGGGGGGACATGGAGAGTTGTTTAATGGGTAGAATTCAGTTTTGTAAGATGAAGAGTTCTGGAGATAGATGATAGTGATGGTTGCACTTGTGTGTGTATGTTCTTCATGCCCCTGAACTTCATACTTGCAGATGGTTAAGATGGTACATTTTATTAAGTGTATTTCACCACCAATTTTTTAAAAAATGATTTTTACCTTGATGGGGTACACTGGGGGCTCCAAAGCCCCTGAGGCGCTTCTGGGGACCCATAGGACTCTCCCCAACAGTGTGACTTTCTTATCTGGGGTTCTAGACACTGTGCGGGTGTGGCCTGGGCACAGACATGGGGCGCTGGATGGGTGGGGGTCGGGGTGAAGTGGGTGGGGTCCCTGGGAAGGGAGGCCGGTAAGAAATGTAGGTCCGGGGACTGAGAATGCCAATGACATGTGACTGAAGCCTGTTTCCCCATCTTCGCCACGCCCCGCCCTAGCTTCCCAAGTCGCTTCCTGATTGGCCGTCCGAGGGGAGAGGCGGGGGCCGAGCGGCGGAGGGAGGAGCTGAACGGCTACATCTGGCATTTGATCCGCGCCACCCCGGAGGTGGCCGAGGTGGGTGGCCTGGTCTCTCTCTGCTCCTGGCTGTTGGGATGCTCCTGTGGGGTGTGGGGAAGATGCGGAGCCCAAAGGCAATCAGGAGGACATGGCTCCTCTGGTCTGCCTGGCTCTGCAGAGGAGGAGGGGCGAGATGGCCGCCCATCCGCAGGGTCAGGCACAGTCACCAGTGACAGGATGCAGCCACGCACACCAACAGTCAGATGCTCGCCCGAGGAAGGAACGGGTTCCCAAGAAAAGAAGTTTGGTCGACCTCGTCGCGCAACAGTAGCGCGTCTGACTCCAAGAAAAGAAGTTAGTGAGCAGGCGGAGCTGTTCCCGGGCCGCAGCTCTGTGGTTGCCAGCCAACAACCCACTCCGAGATGATTTTATGAGAAGGGGCATCATTGGGAGCCAGCAAGCAAGGGCCCAGGAGGTTGTCCCCAGAGCAGTGTGTCCCGGAACAAGGCATCTAATCCAAGAGCGTTAGGGGAGATCATGCGTGAACATGAAGGCAGACGTCATCTTTGCATGCCTAGGTGGGGGGGACATTCCAGGCTGTACATGCATGGCATGTTCAGATATGGCCGAACATCTCTGTCCCAGGCAGAGGTCTTAGAGTTATAATGAGGAGCATTCAGAGGAGGTCCTGGGAAGACCTTCAGCCTGCTCCTCTCGGTGGCTTCCGCTGGTTCACTTCCTGGTCCAAAAAAAACATCCCAGGCTTGTGAATAGTTGTCACAGAGAAACTTGCAGCAAATGACAAGGTATCATACGATTTAGAGGGATCCTAGTGGGTTCTGGTGAGGAAAGAATTCAGAGCAAGAACCAAACCACAAGAGAACATTTATTGGGTAAATTACTGAAGTAGACAAAGTAATTCCTAGAAGAAAGTTCCAGAGATAAAGGAAGGGTCCTGGAGCTTGGGAGTGAGGAGCTACAGGTCAGGTCCCCCCCAGGGCCAGGAGGGGAAGGAGGAAAGGAAAGGCAGGGCTGCTCCCTGGAGGGAGAGGCTTTGAGTTTCCATCCTAAGGGTTAAGGGTGGAGAGTTTAGGGGAAGTCCCAGGGGAAGACCTCAGTAGAGTTTTCAGTGGTTTTCCAGGTGTGTCCTTTTAGGGTTGTGGTCTCCACGGATTGGCCAGCGCCAGGGCAGGGTCACTATCCAAAGCAGCAGGTCCTCACATCAGCGCGGCTGGGTTTGTGGCTTCTCCGGGCCCGGAGCAGAAAGACAGCGGAGGCCTAGATGTTATCTCCAGGGAGGAAGGGGAGGGAGTCCAAACCGCAGGGCCAGCCACAAGCTAGTGGAGGAAAGGTCACCTTCAAGGAAGGTCTCACCCGACAACTGATAGTTCATTGTTAGGCACCTGGGGCTTTCCGTCCTGGTGACCTTTGCAGCTTGCTCATTGTTCTTGTTCTGCGCACGTCTGTCTGTCTACCACACCATGACCCACGCAGGAGCTGCATGTTATACTTGGTGGTTATGTTTAATAAGTCTCTTTTCATCTGGAACAGTCCCTTTTCTTCCTGGGTCCTTGTCATATTGAAGAAGCACCCCTGTTTTCTGATTCCATTCCAGTGTGATTTGGTCTATACCTTCTTCCACCCTCTGCCCCGGGATGAGAAGGCTGCAGGCACCAGCCTGGCCCCTAAGTCCTCAGGTACGGCCCTTCTCTGTGACTTTCCGGCCAGCCCCTCTGCACCATTCCTGCCCCACCTCTTCCCAGTTCTCTCTTCTTGCCTGGTCTGGGTTCTTTTGCTTACCGGCTAGAGAATCTGGCTTCCATTCAGCTCTGAGTCCTTTGGCCTTTGGGCTGCTCCCCAGGGACTGGCTGTTCAGTGGGTGATCACACAAATTGGACGGACCCATCCCAACGCAACTCTGAATCATGTCCGCAGATGCCACTTGGCAGTCCCCCAGGGACCTGAGAAACCTCACATGGAGATATCTGCCTGGAACCAGATGGGCACCTTGCTGGCCTCCTGACCTTTCTCTGTGTCCTTTGTCCCTACAGAGGGCTCCTGGGCCCAGCCCGTGGAGAAGGTGGGAGGGGAGGTGAAGCTGTCCATCTCCTACAAAAACAACAAACTCTTCATCATGGTGATGCATATTCGGGGCTTGGTAAGTGCATGCGCTGTCCTCGTTTGATTTTTAAAAAAATATATATTTTATTGATATTTTACAGAGAGGAAGAGAGAGGTCTAGAGAGTTAGAAACATCGATGAGAGAATCATCGATCAGCTGCCGCAACCAAGGTACATACATGCCCTTGACCAGAATCGAACCTGGGACCTTTCAGTCCACAGGCCGATGCTCTATCCATTGAGCCAAACCGGTTTCTGCATCGTTTGATTTTTTTATCTTGCTCCTGGTGCTTTTCTGATAGGTCAGGCCTGCTCTGCCCCTGTTTCAGGAGAGTAACCTCAGGGTTGCTGGGTACTCACCAGTGGGCCTGCTAGTGGGCTAGGCATAGAGTATGACCAAGCAACACTAGACACTGCATCTCACCATCAGTGGTATTTGGCAAGTGGCCTAAGTACTCTGAGCCTCGTTTAAAATGAAGATAATATTAGTCTTTACCTCAAAGCGTTGTTATTAAATGAGATAATGCATTAAATGAGATAATGTATCTAGAATACTTAACATAATGGTTGGCATTATTATGGTAATTATGGTGATTATAATAAGAGGCCCAAGGGGTTTCTTACTTGACTGTAGAGATAAGGCAGCCACATGACCACCTTGGAGCATAACTTAGGTGGAATATAATTACTAAAATTTTTGGTATGATTCTGAAAACATTGTGAGTGGAGGGGGAGGGGGACTTTTATTGAATACTTGCACTGAGCTGGACTTTTGTAGGTTGGGGTATTGGTATGTGGCAGATGAAACTTAAACTTTGGAATCAGACAAACCTGGGTTTCACTGTTACAACATTATTCATTCATTCATTCATTCATTCATCCATCCATACAACAAATGTTCATCTGGTGCTTACTAAAAATCAGGCTACAGTTAACCTGGGTTCAGGGTAAACAAAACAAAATCCTTGCCCTAAGGAAACTTACATTCCTGTAAGAGGAGGCGGACAGACAAATATGTGGCAAGTGCTCTGGCGAGAAATAAGCTGAGAAGTAACACAGGGGTGGAATGAGGGTAGTGACAGTTTTGCGGGGAATGGTCAGGGAAGCTCTCATTGATGAGGTATTTGAGCAAAGGTGGAAGGAGGTGAAGGGGCATGCATATATATATATCTGACAGGACTGTTTCCGACAGAGTGTCCAGTTAATCCAAAAGCCAGGACTCTGCTTGAGGTGCGTGGGGAACTGAAAGGGGATGAAAGGGGCTGATGCAACTGGGGAGGGCACAGCTGACTGGAGAGCGCAGTCAGAACTCTGGCTTTTACCTTGAGATGGGAACCTCGAGAGGGTTTTGAACAGAGACATGTAAACCAAAATGAATTTTAGAGAGTAATAAAGACTGAAAAAGCATTCATTTGAGCAAATGGAGCTGTCACCAGGGAGACACAGGTTCCGTTAGCAAGCTAATTTGTCTTCCACCAAGCCCTGGCAGGTGTGGCCCAGTTGGTTGGAGCATCATCCTATATACAGGAAGGTCGTGGGTTCGATTCCTGGTCAGAACACATAACTAGGTTGTGGATTTGTACAGGAGGCAGCCCATTAATGGGTCTATCTCAAATTGACATTTTTCTCTCTTCCTTCCTCCCTCTCTAAAATTAATAATAATTTTTTTTGCTTTACCATAAAAAGGGAGACTATCTTTTTTTTTTTTAATATTTTTTTCAAATTGATTTTTAGATAGAGAGGAAGGAGAGAGAGAAACATCAAAGGAACATTAATGGGCTGCCTCCTGCATGCCCCCTGGCCAGGACTGAACCCAAAACCCTGACCAGAAATCAAAGGAGCAACCTTTCAGTGCACGGGACAAAGCCCAACCAACTGAGCCACACCGGCCTATGTGGGGACTCTCTTTTATATAGAAAGTTCCTGGCCAGGTTGCCAATTTCATGCAAATGAGATTTCCCATTTATTCAGTCTGCTTGGTTATTATGAAGCACTTCTGACTGGACTTAGTACATTGGTCAAAGACTCAATCAGGAACTCCCTTACAGTAGTTAACTCAGCGGGTGTAAATAAGTAGGGCATAGGGCTGGCAGCGGAGAGTTCAGCTCAGGTTCTTCTGGTGTAGAGAGTAGTGAGAAGCCCTTGTCAGCAAATGGCCTTTAGGCTCTTATTACTCTTAAAATTTGGGTGACAATGGGGACTCCATCTCTGAGACTCCATCTCAGAAAAATTCCTTTTGGGTTTCATCAATTCCATCTTTCTTCTCAGGGTCCACAAACATAAGATCTAACTCAAGATTTAAAAGGATTGCCGAGACTGGTTTGGCTCAATGGATAGAGTGTCGGCTTGGGGACTGAAGGGTCCTGGGTTCGATTCCGGTCAAGGGCATGTAACTTGGTTGCGGGCATATCCCCAGTAGGGGGTGTGCAAGAGGCAGCTGATCGATGACTCTCTCTCATCGATGTTTCTAACTCTCTATCTCTCTCCCTTCCTCTCTGTACAAAATCAATAAAATATATTTAAAAAAAAAAAAAAAAGATTTAAAAGGATTAGGCTGCTGAAACCAGCTTGGCTCAGTGGATAGAGTGTCAGCCTGCGGACTGAAGGGTCCCGGGATCGATTCCGGTCAAGGGCATGGACATTGGTTGCGGGGAGGCAGCTGGTCGATGTTTCTCTCTCATTGATATTTCTAACTCTCTCTCTCTCCCTTTCTCTCTGTGAAAAATCAATAAAATATATTATAAAAATAAAAAAATAAAAGGATCAGTCTGGGTGAATCACTAGTTGGTTGACCCTGAGCCAGGAACTTAATCTGACTCATTCCTCCACCTCTTAGGGCTGTGGGTGGCAAACTGTGGCTCTCAAGCCACATGCGGCTCTTTGGACCCTTGAGTATGGCTCTTCCACAAAATACCACGGCCTGAGCGAGTCTATTTTGAAGAAGTGGTGTTAGAAGACGTTTGAGTTTAAAAAATGTGGCTCTCAAAAGAAATTTCAATCGTTGTACTGTTGATATTTGGCTCTGTTGACTAATGAGTTTGCTGACCACTGTCTTAGGGGATTGCTTGGGTCAAATAACAAAATAGACAGAGACACTGGGCTAGGTAGGGAGATATCTGGGGATATGATGGTTCATTCAAAACAGACCAAGTATGGCACAACCTGAGCATTTGTATAAAAAATATAAACTGGATATAATAGGAAATCCGAATGATATTTTAGTAGGACACCTAACATGGTAGATTTTTAAAAAAATATATTTGTATTGATTTCAGAGAGGAAGGGAGAGGGAGAGAGAGAGATAGAAACATCAATGAGAGAGAATCAACTGATTGGCTGCCTCCGACCTGCCCCCTACTGGGGATTGAGCCTGCAACTCAGGCATGTGCCCTTGACCAAAATCGAACAAGAGAATCTTCAGTTCGCAGGCTGAGCCAAACCAGGTAGAGCCATGGTAGATTTTTTTTTAAAAAGATTTTTGATTGATTTTTAGAAAAAGAAGGAGGGAGAGGGAGAAAGAAACATTGATGTGAGAGTGAAACATAGATTGGCTGCTGCAACCCAAGCATGTGCCCTGACTGGGAATCGAACCAGCAACCCTTCGGTGCCTGGGAGGACCAGTTGAGCCAAACCGGCCAGGGCCTATAGTAGATATTTTTATGAGAATGGGGTGAGCTGGGAAGCAGCCAATTCAGTTACTCCGCATTGCTAGAAACCAGGTGTGGGGGCTGCAAGTATGGATCAGGGTGTGGTCACAGGACTGGTGATAGAGAGGCTGATGCAAGAATCTTCATTCTTTGTTTTGGTTTTCATTCTATTTGCAGCAAGTGCTCCAGGACGGGAATGACCCTGACCCCTATGTGAAGATTTACCTCCTTCCTGACCCTCAGAAAACCACTAAGAAGAAAACCAAAGTGGCCAGGAAAACCTGCAACCCCACCTACAATGAAATGGTGTGTGGTGAAGGCCGGGGTGGGGTGGGGATAGAGGGGAAGGGGGTGTGGGGGAGACTTGTAAATGAAGTTGTGTTGGAAGGTGGCCACACCTCTCCCTTTAGGTATCATCTGTGGCTGCTTCCCTGTGGCAGCGGCAGGGTTGAGTAGTTGGGAAATAGACCAGATGTGATGACCTGGGAAGCCAGGTTTCCTATCTTGCCCTTTACTTGGAAAGTTCTCCCACCCTCAGGGTTGGGCTTCCACAGCTGGGGTGTGGCCTGGACCCTGTCCTGTGGGGAGAAGTATAACTATTTCTCTCTTCTCTGTGTATAGCACCACCAGAGAGCGGGTCCGGTGGCTGGGGATTGAGAAAATGAAAGAAAGAGACACACAGAGATAGAAGGAAAAAGCTAGGACTGGGAGGGACCGCTGTCCTCTGCTGGGAAAGGGACAATGACCCTGAGGCAATACAGCTTGTTTATTTTATACAGCAAAAAACAGGAAGTTTTACTAAAGGTCAAGACAAAGGAGATTACGTGCATTCTCGGGTGGGCCTGAGTAGTATTCATTCCTGATACTTGGCTGGATTTAAATAAGAAAACCTACCCCTTGGCACCTGGGCTGAAGGTCAGGCTGACAACACTCCTGCCTTTTGGCAAAGTGTGTTTCCGGACATGGCTTTGTCAATGCCACTGGGTTCAGCTGACAACAAGGAAAGAAATGCCCATGTGCCTTTTTTAGGTGCTCTCTACAGAGAAGGGGCCGGCCGATCCTCTGCTCATCCTGAGCAGTGGCTCTAATTAAAAAGCCCCTCTCCTGCTTGACCTCTGAGCAAAGAACAAAGTTCTTTTTTTAAAAATTTTTTATACATTTATTTTATTGATTTTTTTACAGAGAGGAAGGGAGAGAGAGAGAGAGCTAGAAACGTCGATGAGAGAGAAACAGTGATCAGCTGCCTCCTGCACACCCCCTACTGGGAATGTGCCCCCAACCAATGTACATGCCCTTGATCGGAATTGAACCTGGGACCTTTCAGTCTGCAGACCGATGCTCTACCGCTGAGCCAAACCGGTTTTGGCAAGAACAAAGTTCTTTTTTTTTTTTTTTTTAAATATATTTTATTGATTTTTGTACAGAGAGGAAGGGAGAGAGATAGAGAGTTAGAAACATCGATGAGAGAGAGTCATCCATCAGCTGCCTCTTGCACACCCCCTACTGGGGATATGCCTGCAACCAAGGTACATGCCCTTGACCGGAATCGAACCTGGGGCCCTTCAGTCCCCAAGCCGACGCTCTATCCATTGAGCCAAACCGGTCCCGGCAAGAACAAAGTTCTTGAAAGCTCCCCTTGGGTCCAGTGTGCCTTCTATTCCCTTGGACTCGGGCTGGGGCGATGCAGCCTCCGTGGACAAGTGACCGCAGACAGAAGCATCTCCCCCTGCCACGTGCCCTCTCTCACCCCGTCCCTCGCCCCCATCTCTAATGTGTGTGCAGCTGGTGTACGACGGCATCCCCAAGGGAGACCTGCAGCAGCGGGAGCTCCAGCTGAGCGTGCTGAGCGAGCAAGGGTTCTGGGAGAACGTCCTGCTCGGGGAGGTGCACATCCGCCTGCGGGAGCTGGACCTGGCCCAGGAGAAGACCGGCTGGTTCGCACTGGGATCTCGGAGGCACGAGGCCTCGTGAGCCCAGCAAGGGCCCCAGCCTGGGCCCCGGGCTGGTGGTGGCTCCGCGGGAGAGGACTCCTCCTCCTGCGTGACCGGTCCTCTCCGTGGGGAGAGGCAGGGCCCGTGGCGGGCCTCGCTGCCGTCCAGGGGAGGGGCCTCTGTGGCGGGAGGCGGGGCGCCGCCGTCCCCTCCTCTGCAGAAGGAGCTGGAGTGGGTGGTGATGAGCAGTCCCGTGGAGGCTGTGAGGTTGCAGCAACGTTTTAAGTTTACCTTGTGTCAAGGGAGCAATGCCTGGTGTGGGGGTGGGGGGTGGTGTGGGGAGGGGGCTGTATGATGAAGTAGCGTTCTAGGGAGGCTGGGTGGAGATCTTTATTTTTTATTTTTAAAAAATGAAATAGTAAACGTTGTCCTCACTGGACAGGAAGCCGTGTGAGAAGGTGACTTGGCATCTGCCCCCGAAGTCAGAGAGAGGAAGCCCGCGGGGACTTTTGATATGACTAAGGTTCTTACTGGACTTTCCCCTCCCTTGGAGTGTGTGTGTTTGTTTCTCTCTCTATAGGAACCATTTGGGGTGGGGCCCAGTGGGTCCTCGTGTAGAGTCCCATCCCTAAGGGCCGCCTGGGAGGGGCAGGGAGGGCTGGGGGTGCCCCCGCGGAGGCCTGTGCGGCCCGGCCTTTCTGATTTTGTCTCCAAAGGAGAGCGATGTGATTGATCCCCGTGTGTGTGTGTGTGTGTGTGTGTGTGTGTGTGTGTGTACAGAAGGGCCTTTCTTATTGGGGTTCCGCAAAGGACCTGTATTCAGGGACCCGTGCTCTTTTTGGGGGAGTTTTCCCTCTGGCCTTCCCCTACTGGGCTAGGTCTTGTCCTGATTATGTATTCTACCCCCCCCCCCCCCGCCCCCCTCTGCCCTTGTGGGGGCCATCAGGCCCTGGGACTGCGCTGGGGCCTCTTCCCCGAAGCTCTCTCCCTTCGCTCTGCTCTGTGGGGGAAAAGCTGCCTCAGCCCTCGGTTTAGTTTCCCCCGAGGGCCTCTGCGCCCCGGGCAGGGGCCTCTGGGCTGCAGACCCCAGGGTGGCTGCCTGCGGGGTCGTCCTGGGAGGCCTTGCCCATGACCCACCACTCCGTCATGCTGCTTCTCTCTCAAACTCCACTTCTGTCAGTTTTTGTAAGAATTCCCCTCATCCTGTGGGGCCATACACCTATTCAGCCTGGAGCCAAAGGGATGCCCTCTCTGAAGGAGAGGCGTGGGGGCCCCTCAAAACTTTTTTTTTTTCCCAGTGGTTTTCTCCGCTCTCAGAGGCTGCCCTGGACGGCGATGGATTGCGGCCCTGGAGCTGGAGGGAGAGGCTGGGTCTCCCTGTGCTCCTCATTTCCTGCCACTTGGGTTTGAAATTCACTCTTGCGCTTTACCCTTAAGGGTTATCTTCCTTGAAAAAAAAAGAGGGAGGGACTTTAATATGAATGTTTTAAACTGGAATTGGCGGGATTGCCCTGTGACTGGGGAGCGGAATGCATGGGGGATATTAGTGAACTGTCCGTCCCTCCTCAGCTTCTCCCCGGCTCCAAGGACCAGAAATCCCCCCTTTTGGTGACTCATTCCGTAACTGGAGAAAGAAGCTTCGGCCAGTGAAGCCATAGGGCGGCAGGAAGTGTAAACTTTTAAGTTAAATACGCCAGGGATGGAGCCGGCTGCTGAGGGGAGGGGCTGGGGACGCGGGAAGCAGTAGCAGACTTCTCCAGATGAGTGGACCATAGATGTGCTGCTGGCTCTCGGCCTGCGGCTCATTTTGTTTTGACCTTGTGTGCCCCGATTTAAGGAGGTCTGTGTATTGTACCCACTTTCCAGATGTCCTTGTACCTCCTACTTTCTGTCGATTTGTATTTTCTAATAAATGACACTTGAGGAAAGCAAAATGATCATTTTTCAAGATGGGTTGATGTTGACATGTGTAAATGTTTTAAAACGTTTAGATGTAAGCATCTGGTATATCAGAGAAAAATAATAATACCAATGGTTTACAAATGGCAACCTTCACACACACAGTTACCCTGCATGGGTGTTTTACACCGTCAGCTAAAGGTAGCCTCACAACTTGATACAACAGGGGACTAGCATTATCCCCATTTAACAGATAAAGAAACAGACTTGTTGGGGATTAAGGAATTTGCCTAAGGTCCAAGCCAGTCAGTCTGCGATCTGGAATTTGAATGCGAGTTTATTGGACTCCAAATCTCTGCTGCTCCTCCTAGGCCAAGCTAAATACAATCCCTGACGTTGGTATGATATGTTAGTTTTCTGAGTGTCTTTTTTTTTTTTTTTAATATATTTTATTGATTTTTTACAGAGAGGAAGGGAGAGAGATAGAGAGCTAGAAATGTCAATGAGAGAGAAACATCGACCAGCTGCCTCTTGCACACCCCCTACCCGGGATGTGCCTGCAAACAATGTACATGCCCTTGACCGGAATTGAACCCAGGACCTTTCAGTCCGCAGACCGACTCTCTACCATTGAGCCAAACCGGTTTTGGCTTTCTGAGTGTCTTAATACATAGGATGTTATTTCTCATTACAACTATCCTGGAAAGTAGATATGGCCCATTCATTCTTTCTGTCTCCAGACATCTGCTGTGCTTCCCAGCGCTGCCTAGTTCACTAGCAGGCCTCCATTCACAAGGCGTACAGGCCTTGAGTTGCGCACAGGTCCTCCTGTGCTAGGTTTCAGGCAGAGGGCTACAAGGTAAATTAAGACAACCCTCTACATTTAAGAAGTTCCCTGCCAAAAAAAAAAGAAAAAAAGAAGTTCACTGCCCAGTGCTATTTCACCAACCTCATCTAGGGAGAGAGGAAACTGGACCCCTGATCAGTCGTAAGAGCAGAGCAGTAGCTCTGAGTCTAACTCCTTCTTGCCCCCCGGTGAAGTGATCTTTGTTCCAGCATCTTACCCAGAAGTTTTCAAAACTCTCCAGTGGGAGTCGTATTTCATGCTGGGAAATCTGTGAAGCTTCTGAGGGATTTTCGGCGGTAAACAGGGTTTCTGGGTGGTGTTGAGGTGTCACTGCTGTGCCGGACAAGCCCCAGGGGTCCTTGTCAAAGCCAGAACTGGAATCTGGCAAGAGTCCTAGTTAAAGGAAATTTCTTGGGCAAATGGGGTAGAAATCTGAACCACCCCAAGGGAGTGGAAATGAGAGAGTTGGGGAGCAGGGGATGGGGTTGCCTGGGAGGCGAGAAAAGCAGCCCAGGAGGCCGGGTTCTCTGAGTTCAAAGAGAAGTGGCAAAAATGAAGTAACCCAACAAAGACTCATTTTGAAAGGTTAAAAGGGAGGCAGCATTTTAAGCTGGGAGGTCATCACCTCACCATCTTTCAGGGGAGTAAAATTCAACCTCTGACAGAATTATTTGGCAAAATGTTCTTGGTGAGCCCTAGCCAGTTTTTCTCAGTGGATAGAGCATCAGCCTGCTGACTGAAGAATCCCAGGTTCAATTCTAGTCAAGGGCACATGACCAGGTTGCAGGCTTGATCCCCAGTAGGGGTCATGCAGAAGGCAGCCAATCAATGATTCTCTCTCATCATTGATATTTCTCTCTCTCTACCTTCCTCTCTGAATTCAATAAAAATATATTTTAAAAAATGTTCTTGGTGACTTTGTTAAGATCTGTTTGAATGAGTGGAGGCAATGAAAGCCACATTGGGGTAGGTTAAAGAGAATAAGTGATGAGAAAAATGGAGACCATCAGCATGGATAACTCGAGAAATTTTGCTGTAGTGGTACAAAAACTCGGAGGGCAAGTATCTCAAAAGAGTGAGAGTTTTTTTTTTTTAATTTTTAAAATAGATGATGTTAACCTATGTTACTATGAATGCTCTAGTACTGTGGGAGATAAAATATACTACTAGAGGCCCGATGCATGAAGATTCTTGCAAGAATGGGCCTTCCTTCACGTGGCTGCTGGCATTGCCTTGGCTCTGGCTGGAGCTGCCTTTCCGCCTTCCCATGCTGCCCAGAGGCCCTGAGCAGCTGGGTCGGTGTGGAACGCCTGTGTCCCACCCCCGGCTGCTTGGCGCCTGTATATGCAAATTGGCTCGTCATCTTTGTTGGGTTAATTTGCATACTCACTCCTGATTGGCTGGTGGGCATCACAAAGGTACTGTCAATTTACATCTTTCTCTTTTTTAAGTGTAGATAGGAAAGAAGGATACAGGAGGCCAGAATTCTGTGAATAGATATGAAGGGATAGGGTCCAGGAGGCTTCTTTGCTTGTAAGAGATTGAAGGCAGAGTGTGTGGCTGCAGATGCAGGTAGATTGGTGAATTTGGTGATGGAAAGGTGAGGTTATTTATGTCCAATTGCATTTATTTTCTCAATGAAGTAAGAGGTGTGATCATAAATTGAGAGTGTGATTACAAGCATGCTGGAAACATGAATAAAGAAACGTTAAACAGTCTCAGTGTAGGAGCAACAAAGCTACTGTAGATATGAATATCTGTAGGAGTGCCTGGCATTGATGAAATTTGTGATCACAAATATGAAGTGTGTCAATCAGCATAGCTGAGTGCTTTTCTCCGGCATTGATTAGCTGTAAGAGTGTAGGCTCAGAATAAGTGCATAGTTGGATTTAACTAAGGCTGGACTTGGCCAGAAAAGAATGTTGGAGTAGGAGAATGGCGAGAGAATGAAGGGCCTTTGCAAGGGGCTAGTTGTTTTTTTTTGTTTGTTTGTTTTTGTTTTTAATATATATATATTATTGATTTTTTTTACAGAGAGGAAGGGAGAAGGATAGAGAGCTAGAAACAGCGATGAGAGAGAGACATCAACCAGCTGCCTCCTGCACACCCCCTACCGGGGATGTGCCCGCAACCAATGTACATGCCCTTGACCAGAATTGAACCTGGGACCTTTCAGTCCCCAGACCGACGCTCTATCCACTGAGCCAAACCTGTTTCGGCAAGGGGCTAGTTTTAATGCTGGGTCATGGAGTGTATGCTCAGTAAGGAGGGAAGTGGTAATGGCAAAGGCTTTGAGGTTTTGGGGGTTTATAAGTCACTAAATAGTAATACCAGGGCAATGAGTTAGAAAGATAGAAGGTGGATAGAATGCCTGGAAAAAAAGATTTTGGAGATGTTACTAGCTCTGAAAAAATGAAGTCAAAAGATATACACCCTTTACCTCAGGTGCAGCAAAATCTTTAAAAATAAACATATTTGCAGAAACTGGTTTGGCTCAGTGGATAAAGCACTGGCCTGTGGACTGAAAGGTCCCAGGTTCAATTCCGGTCAAGAGCATGTACCTTGGTTGCTCTCTCTTCCTCTCTGTAAAAAATCAATAAAATATATTTTTAAAAATAAAATAAAGCCGAAACCGGTTTGGCTCAATGGATAGAGCGTTGGCTTGGGGACTCAAGGGTCCAGGGTTCGATTCCGGTTAAGGGCATGTACCTTGGTTGCGGGCATATCCCCAATAGGGGGTGTGCAAGAGGCAGCTGATCAATGACTCTCTCTCATCGATGTTTCTAACTCTCTATCTCTCTCCCTTCCTCTCTGTACAAAATCAATAAAATATATATTTTAAAATAAAATAAAAATAAACATATTTAACTAAGGTTTAAATGATCTGCTAAAGTGCCAGTCAGCTTGTCTGGCCAGCATGTACACAGCCTTGGCGGGCAGCATGTTATCTCTGTGTACAGAGCTGCCCTGCCTCTGCCTCTCGTTGATAGCAGGCTAGAGGCCCCTGGTTCACACCTTATTTACCTATCAAGACTGACATGGCAGTCACTATTCTCACCGCCTTCCAATACTTTTTGATTGCATTTTCCCCTTCAGAAGAAGAAAATTATGCATCCAATGACTAGATGAGGATGGGGAAGTCCACTCAAGAAAGTTTTAAAGAAATTATTTTCAAGATTATGTAGTGTTAGTGATAAAGTTGAGAATGGAATGCGAGGTGCTTCCTCATAAGAAAGATGCTATTGTTTTAAAACATTACTAGTCTTCTATTCGACATTTAATGAATGTTGGAAGCTGCACGTTGCCTTCCCTAGCAGAAAGAGGTGGACCAGGAGTCCGGAAGGCTGGTCAACCTTGAGGCTCCGGCAAGGGTCAGACCATACACCCACTGTCTAGTTGAGACAAAGGGAGCTGAAGCAACTTCCTCCTTTTAGTCTCAGGTAAATCCTTGCTGACGGGCTATCCTCCAGCTGTAACTAGAAATTGCCTGAGGGCTATGGGTGGATCCCAAACCAGGTCAAGGGCAGGCACATTGGTTGTGGGCACATCCAGTATGGGGTGTGCAGGATGCAGCTGATCGATGTTTCTCTCTCATGGATGTTTCTAACTATCTCCCTTCCTCTCTGTAAAAAAATCAATAAAATATATATTTTTAAAAAAAGAGATAAACTGTTCCGAGGGTATTTTTTCCTCCTCTGTGACTTTAGTTTGCCCCCATTGAAAAGGGCAAGTCTACTGAGGACCTACTTGAGAAAAAAAAAAATTCACATTTTCGTGGGGGAAAGTATATAGGTGGGACGCTGAGCAACCTTAAATTTGGATTCAAACCTTAAATCAGGCAAAGCTAACGAATGCTTTAGAAACACTAACATTGAGGGGTAGGAATGCGTGCCTGAGAATGATTCACTTGCAATTTTTCCACTCCTGTTATTCAATCTAGGTTATTAGTGTCTTAAACACTGTTAGAGATGCATAGACACAGAATCGCCCAACTCTTATTAAACTCAGCTCTCAGGTGATGATCTAGTCGGTAGTTAGTACTGAACAACACTGAATCCCGATATAGGCAGGTCTAGGGCAGGTGTGCACCCTTGCGCCTGCATTAGGCCCTTAAAAGGGCCCTGGGGAACCCGCGGGTGATTTGGAAACGCTCCCTTGCGCCAGAGGAAGCGAGTGCGCACGCGCAGAGCCCGGGCCAGGCTGATGCAACCTCCGCGCGAGCAGCCGGGTCCTGAGAGTAAGGAAGCCGACAGGGACCGGCGCCTGGCCAATCAGCGCCGCCAGGAAGAAGGCGGAAGGGCCCGCCCCCTGGGGCTCTGCGAGTGACGTTAGGAGGCGAGGGGTCGGCGTCTGGGCCGCAGCACGTTCCCGCCGCCGGGTCGCCTAGGCTGTCCCGTCTGGACGCTGGCCCTGCGGCCATTTTGAGCCGGGTTCGTCCCTGCAACCGTCTGCTGGGCCCTTCCGGGGACTCGCTGCGAGGCGTGGAAAGTCGTGCCGCCGCCGCGAGAGGCCTCTGCATGGTGCCTCGAGCGGACTAGGACGCCTCCTTCCCGTCGCCGGGATGGGTGCCGCCGCCGCCGCCGCCATCTGCGCCGGCCTCTCCGGACTGCCGTCTGCTGCCCGCGGCCGAGGCCGCTGCCCCGGGGACCGGTCTGGGACGCCGACTCCGCCACCAGGCGAGGTCGGGGCCGTGTAGGCCTCCCCGGATCCCGTCCGACCCGGCCAGCCGGGCCGCGCGCCTCGCTGACACCCTGCCAGGAGGAGCGGAGGCGATGATGGAGCCGGGAGCGGGCCTGCGCTTCTTCCCTCGGCGCTCGCCCTCCGGCGCTGCCGCCGAGCACCCCGGGGACCCCAAACCCGTGTCCTCGCCCCGGCCGGAGGAGGCTCGGCCTGGCTTCTGGATGAAGCTGCTCTCCCAGCTCTTCGCGCCGCTCCCCGGCCTGCTGCAGAGGCTGCTGGTGTGGAGCCAGCTGCTCGGCGGGATGGTCCCGGCCAGGTGGCTCGACTTCGCCGCGGGCTACAGCGCCCTGCGGGCCCGCGAGGAGCCGGTCGCCCCCGCGGGGCAGAAATCGCTGGGTTCGCTCCGGCTGGGCCCCTCCTCGGTCGACTCGGCCGACGACCTTCTGGACCTGCTGGAGGAGGGGATCCGCTGGGAGTGCCTGATCCCCGATCTGAAAGCCGCGGGCAGAGCCCTGCACCCCGAGGCCCGCGCCTCTCTCCTGGAGCAGCAGCTGTGGAGGATGGAGCTGCTGCAGGAGAGCCTTCAGGCCCGGCTGTTATCGGACCAGGACCTTGGCCATCCGTCCTCCGGGCTGAAAAACACGCATCGCGTAAGCAGTTTCGGCGCCGTCTCCTATTTGCTGAACCCCTCTTATCTGGACTGCCTGTCCCCGGTAGAACTTAGCGGCTGTCAGGACTTCTTCGCCGGTGGCGAGCTGGTGGGTTTCCGGACGCTGAGCCCGGAGGGCAGCTGCTTGCCGGAGGAGGACCCCTCGGCCCCCCGGCCGCTGGACGCAGACGTCACCCGCTCCGCCTGGCAGCGATGCCCACCGCTCTCGAGGGAGGGCCTGCCCGAGATCCACCACGTTCGCATGAAACGGCTGGAATTCCTCCAGCAGCCTAGCAAGGGGCAGGCCTTACCCACCCCCGACCAAGACCATGGCTACCACAGCCTGGAGGAGGAACACAGCCTGCTCCGGATGGACCGCAAGCCCTGCGGAGGCAGCCCGGCACCCTGTGTTCCTCCCGCTGGAGCCGTTCCCGGAACTGCCCCGGAGCCCACGGAGGAAAAAAAGGAATTGACTCAAGAAGAGGGTCCTCTGGCTGCGGACAGACGGGAGCCGTCGGAGGGCCGGCTGTCCGGTGAGGCACCCATGGAAAGGGACCCCGAGGAGGAGGACCAGAGCAGTGAGGTTGACTTCTCAGACATAGAAGACGACCCCCCCGTGTCTGCCAGGCCGGCCTGCAGCAACAAGCTGATCGATTACATTCTGGGAGGTGCATCCAGCGACCCGGAAACAAGCTCTGATTCAGAAGGTGAGGACTGGGATGAGGACGATGGCTTTGACAGTGACAGCTCACTCTCTGAATCAGACTTTGAGCAAGACTCTGAAGAGCTGCACCTCTGGAACTCTTTCCACAGTGTAGATCCTTACAATCCCCAGAACTTCACAGCAGCCATTCAGACTGCTGCCCCCGCTGCTCCCGGAGACCCTTCTGACCCCCAGAAGGGTTTGTCTGACAAGTCCGATTGGGGGAGTTCTCTCCAGACCGGAAGCCTTCCTGAGTCTCCGGACCTTAATTCTGGGGCGGAAGATGACTGGGAATCTAGTGCAGATGAAGCAGAGAGTCTCAAACTGTGGAACTCTTTCTGTAATTCGGAAGACCCCTACAACCTTTTAAATTTTAAGGCTCCTTTTCAAACAGCAGGGAAAAACGGGAAAGGCTCTCAGGACTCCGAGAGGCCACCTGAGCCCATTGTGACCATTTCTGAGTGTCACAGCTTGCTTTCCTGTAAGGTGCAACTGGTAGCGAGCCGAGACAGTGAGTGTCCGGACTTGGTACCGGGTGGGGTTCTTTCTGGAGGACACACGCATATCAAGAGAAAAAAGGTTTGTGTCTTTTAACTTGTTTGATAATATGCACAGACGGTTGTGATATGGTCAAATACAGCAGCAGCCTGACTTTCCTGGAGGGATGGTAGTACAGTGCTTTTGCTTGAAGAGTAGAATGCTGTTCTGTCCAAACAGGAGATGCCAGTGGACAGATGTTAGCAAGAAAGTGCCCTTTTCATTGGCAACTCGGAGCCATATCCCTACAGGCTTCAACTTCTCACTCTTTTTTAAGGAACTGGAAGGTTAAATCGTGTGTATACATGATTTAATTTTCCCAGAGATTGGGAAGGCCCTAGGATAGCCACAGAATTTAAAATGTTGTTAAATGTGGTATGTTAGACTGTCTTCATTCCTTTCCATTCGAACCCAGAGGGATGATGGGACCAAGGAGCAAGTCGGATTAACTCTTTTTTTTTTTTTTTTTGCCATGAAAGGAAATAATTTTAGTATTCAAAATTGTGACATGTACATGATTTTAATTCTGTTAAAAAAACACAGGAAATAGTGTTGCCTTTAAGAATGCAATACTAGTTGTCATTAGCTAACTACAGGTTAATAATTATGTAAAGCAATGATGGTCATTTATGTGGTTTACCTTAAGTAGTTGCTTCCTATTCCCAGTCTAGTTATAAAACGTTATGGAGCATTTTATTTTTCAGCTAAAGTTATTAATTGAAGAGAAATCCTCTCCAAACACACAGGATATCTTTTATTGTAGAGGGCAAGTTTCTTCAGTTACCTGTACCTTTATTTGGACAGAGGAAGAAGTGGATGAATTATTGACCTCATATTCTGCAGCATCTGGGAGTTTCCAGTGGAGAGTACCCTCACCCATCGGCTCTAAATGTCTAGTTTAATATTTTGAAACTATTTGGGGGTAGAAAATACCTTTAAGATGTGATAATTTTATGTCTTACCTGTAGATGCAAAGTAAACCATGTTAAAAAGTGGAAATTTTAGTTTACACTACTGTATCATCATAATACAGCTTTTCTTTATCTTTTTAAGGGGCCCCTTACTTAGTGAATTATGTAAGAAATAGCCAGGCAATGGAATGACCATTGCCACCTGGAGACCTGTGATCCCTACTTCTGAGTGGTTAGGGCCAGGAGATTTGGGAATACAGCCAAACCTGGGAAGTAACTTGATCTCTCATGGCTTTGAGTAACTCATTTATCTTATGGGAATAATAATAATACTGTATGAGTTATTGCATGATTCACACGAGATGAGTAAACACTACTCAATTCATTGTCTTGCCTTTAAATGGTAGCTCTTGTTGTTCAGGGATGGCAGGCCAGTTGCATGTCTCATTTCAACTTGCTCATTGAGTAAAAATGGAATGAGTCAAGTAGGTTTGAGACTGTTGACTGAACTGGAAGCAACATTTATCAAAGATTATGCCTAAAATATGGTTAAATTATTTGACAGCCTTTGCCTACTTGCCATTCTTTAGATATATGGGAATATCGGTAGTACTCGGTGCTTAAAATGAAGCTCTTACTTAGATCTAGGAGTTTAAAATGCATAACCTGGTGCAGATTGTGGAGCCAGACTCAGGGTTTGAATCCTATTTATACCACACAGAAGCTGTGTGATTTGAATAAGTCAGTTAACTTCTATTTTGTTTCCTTATCTGTATAATAGTACCCTATAGGGTTGATGGGAGGATTAAATGAGATAAAAATTGTAGAGTGCTTTGAAAAGAGCCTGTATATGGTGAACACTATGTAAATGTTGCTATTATTTATCTTAGTGACAATAAGTTACACTAGGATGCAATATCTGTAAGGGTTTACATACCACACTTCCTAATTGTCCTCGGGGGCATTTATTGGCCTGATGTAAAGGGAATGTAAGCAGCAGGCCACAGTGGGGTTAGCTGATGAAACTATTGAGCATACTTTAAAAGCAAGTCCCTATTTACTTTTGGGGTTTGATATCTTACAAAGAAACTTATTGGAAATTAAATAGGGATTAATGGGGACTGTGACTCATTACATGTGATTATGTGTATGACAGTATGTACAATTTTATGTATGTAGGTTGTTCCCAAAAATATATACACACTTTGAATGATTATAAAGAATGTGTTAACATACAGTTCATTTACCGAAATGAATACCTTTTTTTGTCAATGCCTCTTTTCAAACTGATGAACCGTACTGGGCTAGCCACTACTCATAACGTGAAGCAATGGAATCACAAACATCAAGAATCATTTCGTTTGGTATTTGTGTGTATCAGTTTGTCAACTGTTGCTTGTTTTGTACCATAAGCTTTATCTCTTATGTGTCCCCATAAAAATGGGTAGTGGATAAATTTTCTTTGTTCAGAGCTTAGTCGGGTTTCACCCTTTATTTCAAAGCAGTTGAACCTGAAAAGGAGTGAAAATTGAGTTAGCAGCTGTTAAAGTGTGTATACAAATTTTTGGGACACCCTGTATATAGTGATAGCATGTTAAAGAGGAATACAAGAAGGGTTTTTAACTTAGTAACAAAATCTTTTATAGTTTCACTAGAGGCCCATGCACTTGTGGGGCTCCTCGGCCTGGCCTGCCTGTGCCCTCTCGCCCTCTCACAATCCTGGACCCCTCAGGGGATGTCGGACTGCTGGTTTCAGTCCAAACCCTGCAGGCCAGGCCGAGAGACCCCCCTAGTGCAGGAATCCGTGCACCGGGTTTCTAGTATGCATGTAAGATCTTTGGTTAATCTCTTTCCATCATACCCCCTTTCCCCATTCCCCCTGAGATTCATCAGTCTGTTCCATGTTTCCATGCCCGCTTAGGCATATATATATATATATATATATATATATATATATATATATAGAACCTTAAAGTAAGGTGACCAGACGTCTCGCTTTTGGCGGGACAGTCCCGATTTTTATCAATTTGTCCCATGTCCCACGACGTTTTAAAACAGTCCCGAAGTCACTGCTATTATTTTAACACAAAAGCTTTAACAAGATCTTATTTCTATTCTTCCTTTTTTAAAAGAAATTTTACTTGTCAGTGCTTTCCAATTTTTGAATCATGAACATGTGGTGTTACTCTTAATATCACTTTTGTAATCAGAATACAGAAGAGGAATTTACTTAATAAGCAAAATATAACAAAATGAACATCTCTTTAAGGTAAGGTGACCAGACATCCTGCTTTTGGCGGGACAGTCCCGCTTTTTATCAGTTTGTCCCACGTCACGGTCCCGGTTTTTGGAAAAGTTATACTTTGCTTATTAAGTAAATTCCTCTTCTGTATTCTGATTACAAAAGTGATATTAAGAGTAACACCACATGTTCATGATTCAAAAATTGGAAAGCACTGACAAGTAAAATTTCTTTTAAAAAAGGAAGAATAGAAATAAGATTTTGTTAAAGCTTTTGTGTTAAAATAATAGCAGTGACTTCCAGGGATGTATTTGCGAATTCTTTTGTTTGGAGGCATTTGTTGTTTTTGAAGAAGGGTTTCACAGAACTGAATATCACTAAGGATTTAATAAGTAAATATTAATAGCATCAGGAAAATCGCAGTTCCCCATCTGGATTCATTTTATTAACATCAAAAACCACAAGGGGGTTGCCCTAACCGGTTTGGCTCAGTAGATTCAAGGGTCCCAGGTTCTATTCCGGTCAAGGGCATGTACCTTGATTGTGGGCATATCCCCAGTAGGGAGTGTGCAGGAGGCAGGTGATTGCTGTTTCTCTCTCATTGATGTTTCTAGCTCTCTATCCCTCTCCCTTCCTCTCTGTAAAAAATAAGATATATTTAAAAAACCAAACCAAAACAAAAACAACAACAAAAACAAAATCACAAGGGGGTAGGGTAGATAACAAGGTACCAATTGGTTTGTTTTTTTAAATATGTTTTTATTGATTTCTGAGAGGAAGGAGAGGGAGATAGAAATGTTAATGATGAGATCATTGATCAGCTGCCTCCTGCATGCTCCTACTGGGGATCAAGCCTGCAACCAGGCACGTGCCCTGACCTGGAGTGGAATCAAGAGCCCTTCAGTCCACAGGCGGATACTCTCCAGGGGTCTTCAAACTACGGCCCTCGGGCCACATGCGGCCCGCAGAGGAGTCTGATCCGGCCCGCCAGGTTTTTTGGGCAGTGAGCGCAGCCGAGGTGTTACAGTAGGAATTAGTAGTTCATATAGTCCGGCCCTCCAGCTCTCTGAGGGACCGTGATCTGGCCCCCACTTTAAAAAGTTTGAGGACCCCTGCCACTGAACCAAACCAGCTTGGGCTGCCCATTGTTTTTTATTCAGATGCCTTCTAGGCCCGCCCCCCCCCCCCTTTTGTTTTTTACTTCCTTTTATAGTTGAGATCAAATATTCTTGTAAGATATTTGATATTCTTAAAGAGTTAGTAGTATAAAAGGTTAATTACCTCATTGATGATTATAAGATCCTAGAGAGTGATTAAAGTTAGTTTTTGTCTTCATAGGTAACCTTCCTTGAAGAAGTTACTGAGTATTATATAAGTGGTGATGAGGATCGCAAAGGACCATGGGAAGAATTTGCACGGGATGGATGCAGGTTCCAGAAACGAATTCAAGAAACAGAAGACGCTATTGGATATTGCTTGACATTTGAGCACAGAGAAAGAATGTTTCATAGACTCCAGGAAACATATGCTTCAAGGGACTTGATGCTTTCTAGCCATGTTCAGATGATGTAATAGCCGCCAGCCCTAGCATACACTAAGTAACTCTTACTTCAGAGGTTTCTTTTAAAACAAAATTTGGCAGCTGTCCTTTGACCTTTTTTTTTTTTTTTTAGAGGGTATGTAACTTGGATCCAGCAGCCTTCTTTAATATTGTTTTGCAACATATCCCACTCAGAAATGTCCAGGTGTGAAGCCAAGCCCTGATAATGAAGGAGGAGATGGTGTGATTTCTAATCTTTCCCTGTTTAATCCGTCAGATGTGGTTTTGGATGGTGTTTGCTTCTCGAGGTGAAAAAGGAACCTCTGAAGGTGTAACTTTGCACTTTCAAAACTTATTTTCTTGGGAGACAATAAAGGGTTCAAAGTCCATTTTATATTTTAACTTATCTGTCTAAAAACTGGGTTCTTTTTACTTTTTCCCTCCAACATTCCTTTTTTTTTTCTTTTTTTCTTTATTTCAGTTTATCTTTATTGTTGATAGTATTACAGTTGACCTTTTTCCCCCATGGCCCCCCCCCCTCGCTTCACCCAAACCCGCCCAGTTTATTTTATTTTCCCCCCATTGATTTCAGAGAGAGAGAGAGAGAGAGAGAGAGAGAGAGAGACTCGCCCCAACCTGTATTAGGGATGTGCCCTGACTGGGAATCGAACTAAACACCTTTTGGGATGACACTCCGACCAGCTGAGCCACACCGGCCAGGGCTTTCCCTCCAGCGTTCTGAAATTAATGGGCTTTTATGTTTTCTCTGTATTATCTCATTTCAGTGACTTGGCCTTTCTCCTACCTTAAGGCTAAGAAAATAATCTTGTGTATGCTGCCAATTTAAGGTACAATAGCTGTGTCTTTTTTTTTTTTTTTCTTTGTAAGAATGACTTGGGCTGTAAATGTGGTAGGTTTTCATTTCTAGGTTAAGTTCTACCTAAGATATTTCCAAGGATTGCCATAAAATGGACATGTGTGTATCTGTTACTTTAGGAAAGCTGCATCTTTCTGCCAAATTTTAACATCTAATACATTCAATTTCTGTGCAAAGTGTTTTGGAGAGGGTCCTGTATATGTTACTGTGATTTCTAGGTAAATGGTTCTTTGTATCTTTTAACAGATGGAAATTGTAAAAGAGACCAGAAAGTAATACTTACATCATAGGCATTTATATTATTTTTAATGAAAAGCATAGAATTCTCGTAGGAAGAAGATAAGAGACATCAGAGCAGTTTTTTTTGTTGTCTATGCTCTCAACAGAAGCAGTGTTATTCATGTCCGGCCTCGCACTGTGTCACTTTCACCATCTGTCATGGAGACGCTGTAAACTTGGGAATGGGCAGTTCTGAATTTTCCAGTTTGAAATATAAAATAGAGACTTCAGTCAGTACCCAAGTTTACCGTGTTCTATTTTAAAATGGAGAGAAGGAGTAATGAGAGAAGTAGGGGCTATACTTTCAGGAAAGGAAAGAACTAGAGATTTAACAACCAGGAAGTCTTAATATCTGTAGCCCCAAATTTGCTTTTGAATCCAAGCTTTTGCAGTGACTGGCTGTGCTTGGTTAATTTAGGTAGCTCTACCTGGTGTGCATCCGTTAGGGTGAGCTTAAATGGTCAGTTTTTACTCCACGTGCCTCTCGTCATGGAACACGTGAGTAGAATAGATGACCTCTTCACTCTGAACTTGTTTCAGTGTAGGGATGATTTTGTGTTAGAAGTGCTCCAGGGTTACTACCTCAATTAATAATCCACCTGGTCATTATTTCTATCTGGTTTGCTCCAAGCACTGCCTCTGGCGTTAATATATATTCACATAAACACAATGAGAGTGCAGCAACATAAGGTCAGGTGTTTGCAGAGCCCTTAGTCTCGGTGTTCCGTGCTCCCCCCTTTAGGTGGTCATAGGGACTGCCTAGCACCGTGAAAGTAGGTTGGCTCCAGGCACCAGCTGTGTCAGGTGAAAGAGGGCGTTATTTGCCTTGAAAAAAGCTTGTTGAGAATGCATATGCATTCTTTAAAACCGGGATGAAGTATACTGCTTTATGTCAGATTTAGGTTGTGTTCTGTGTTTCTGAAATCTAGCACCTCTGCTGATTTGGAAAGAAGGATAGTTTACATGAACTGGGTTGTGGGAAATGGTTCTTTTGGAATTCCAACCTCAACCTCACAGCCAAATGGGTAACACCTTGGTTAACAAGTCTCCCTTTACTACCCTCCTGGAAAGAAGGGACCAGAGGGTGTTGAGAAGGGTGTTTAAGTTGGATTGAAGGAGAAGAACGATTCTTGTTGGTTTCATTCCAGTCCTAGTTGGAACAAAGTTAGACCACCATCTAAAAACAAAAGTCCTTGGAAATTTTAATCGAACATTGCATTTAAAGTCTTGCAGTGGTGCTTCAAGTATCAATGTAGCGTGTGAAAGGCTTTGTACAGACAGGTAAAATTTCCCTTTTTGAGTGTAATAACAGCACCTTTCATCTTTAACTTGAAATCAAAACTGTCAGATTTTATTTTTTTATAATTTAATGAAGGTGAATGTAGGGGGCTAGAAGACTTCCGAATTGGCTTCCACAGATCCAATGAGTAACATGTAACCAGTTTGTTGGGATTTTATAGTAAAATTCTATTTGTGTATATAATTTAATCTGTAAATTGTAATAAATACATTTGCAATTATTAAATTTTATGTGATATTTTGGTTCAACTTTATATTTTATGCTTCATAGTACTTTACATTGGCTTTGGAATGACTGAGCTGGATTTTCAGGTTTAAGTTGGGTATTTTTGTAGAAGCTTAGATGGGCTGGACAAATTTTTGTGGTTTAAGATGGCTGTGGTATGTAAACCACCCCAGTTCATTGAAGGGCAGGGATGATAATGGGTAGATACAACGAAACCACGTTTCAGTAGTAGAAAGGAGAATTCGGTTCTTCGGGTATGACAGGCCCCACTTAGAGACTGGGTTTTAGAATCCAAAATTGGCTCCAACCATCTGCTTCTGTGCAAAGAAAACAGTAAAATTAGAAGCAGTAAAATTCATATGCTGGGCTTAGCATAGTGTTTCTCGTAAGCAGCAGGGAAATCTGTTTTTCTATTTTGTGCATTATTGATAACCATGGTTTTGTAAATCATAATAATCTCCCATGTATGATATGGTAACATCAGAAAAAATAAACCACACACACAAAAAACTTATACCCTGATAAAAAGATACACATTTGGGTTACAGCAAGCCTCTTAGTGGATTAAGGCATATGGATCTTAGTTAATGAAGAAAATTATTAAAGGTATATTTCTGAACTGGAAGGAAGGAAACTAACATTTAGTTGCAGATAATTAGTACTTACCACCAATTAAATTGACGTTTTTATTACCGTCTTGGGGATTTAAGCATTTTTGTCTCTTTCCAGGGAGATATGTGAAAATAGCCATATTCACATCAAGCAGATTTATTGCTTTGTCTGTCCTGATATCCTATAGACATTGTGCTGTGGGTTTTACTACTTTCACAGAATATTTAATTGTTGACCCAATAAATGTTGATAGTTACACATAGAATTAAGTGGTCTCATTTAGAGACTTCTTTGGGTCTTGTACGTACTAGTACCTTTTAAAAATAATGGAAATACTTTTTACCCCTCAAATTATTCATTTATAAAAGTACCTAATATAGAGATAATACAAAGGCATTCTTAGTACTGTCTAAAAGTAAGTATGCTGCCCCCACGGTACCTTTTAAGGTGAGAGACATAATTAAAAAAAATAGTTTTATTGATTTCAGAGAGGAAGGGAGCAGAGAGAAACTTCAATGATGAGACTCACTCATCGGCTGCCTCGTGCGTGCCCCCTACTGAGGATTGAGCCCGAAACCCAGGCATGTGCCCTTTACCCGAATCGAACTCGGACCCTCCCTTCATTCTGCAGGCTGACATTCTATCCACTGAGCCGAGCCCGCTAATGCCTTAATTTCTTTTAATGTGTGTAAAGAGGTTTTAATTTAAATATATATAAATTGATTTCAGGTAGGAAGGGAGAGGGGGAGAGAGATGGAAACATCAATGATTCATTGATCAACTGCCTCCTGCACACCCTCTACTGGGGATCAAGCCTACAATCTGGGCAAATGCCCTGAGCAGAAATTGAACCTTGACCTCTTAGTTCATAGATTGAGGCTCAACCACTGAGCCACATAGCCACATAGGCCAGGCTGGTATATCTTCACTTAACTGATTATGACATAAGTGTCAGCTGTTTGGAATTTTTCTACATCAGAAATTAGGATTCTTATATATATATATATGTGTGTGTGTATATATATATATATATATATATATATATATATATATATATATATATTATTGATTTTGTACAGAGAGGAAGGGAGAGAGAGTTAGAAACATTGATGAGAGAGAGTCATCGATCAGCTGCCTCTTGCATACCCCCTACTAGGGATATGCCCACAACCAAGGTACATGCCCTTGACCGGAATCGAACCCAGGACCTTTCAGTCCCCAAGCCGACGCTCTATCCATTGAGCCAAACCGGTTTCGGCAGAAATTAGGATTCTTATGGACTTGGTTGAATGCTCTGTAATCGATACCGAACAGCCTTTTTCTCCTTGAATTTGCTCTAGTGAGACTAAGTGTGTATGTTTCAGTTATGACTTCAAAATACAGAGACAACGTGATATCAAAATCTGTAACAATAGGTGTAATAAATAGGATAAATGGATCTTTTAATCCTGCTTTGAGGATTTATTAAGCAAGCTTTCAATTAATATTCAACTAAAACGTGACATGTTAAACAGAATTTAAAGAGAAATCATTTTATATGTGGACTGAGAACACAGGATGGGATATGTATTACTATGTAACTTGCATTACATCGGTGTTTTACCTTTGGCAGACTTCCTCACCTCAGCAGGGAAAGAGGGGAAGGAGTTTATGGAACCATGGAAAGTGGGTGGCTGGACCCGTTGGGAGGGTACCCTAGAAACACAATGAGAACAGAAGGTCTAGAAAGCTGAACTATAAGGGAAGAGGTTTTTGAACTACTTTCCAGGTTTTGTTCTTTCAGTCTTCCCTTGATCTCATTACTATCCTTTTAAAATATACATATATTTGATTTATTGATTTCAGAGATGACAGGAGATGGAGGTAGAAATATCAATAAGAGAGAATCATTGATCAGCTGCCTCCTACAAGCCCCACATTGGGGATCGAGCCCGCAACCTGGGCATGTGCCCAGATCAGGAATAGAATCTGATTTGCTTCGTAGGTCGACCCTCAACCACTGAGGCACACCAGCTGGCTGTACTATCCTTTTCTTAGTTTCCTCCTGCCTTTGCTGTTTTTTTTCCTTGTCATTATGTTTCATAGGGTCTTACCCAGGAGAGGATGAAGACCTTCATAAGAGAAGCACAGCACAATTGCCAAGTGTGTGTTCATTAGAGGTGCTCTCCATCAAAAAGAAAGGACCTTGGAGCTCTCTTCAGAGCTTATTGCACATTCCCTGACCAGAACATTAGGTTAATTATACACTGAGACTGGAGCAACTTTCAGAAACATTCCAAAGATGTTCAGGGTCAAAGTAAGGAAGCTTCTTTGAATTAAACCTGCTTTTTTTTTTTCCTCTCTTTTAAATCCTCACCTAAGGACATGCTACTTTCTTTTTTAAAAAATAATATATTTTATTGATTTTTTTACAGAGAGAAAGGGAGAGGAATAGAGAGTTAGAAACATCGATGAGAGAGAAACATTGATCAGCTGCCTCCTGCACACTCCCTACTGGGTATGTGGCCCCAACCAAGGTATATACCCTTGACTGGAATCGAACTTAGGACCCTTGAGTCCGCAGGCCAACTCTCTATCCACTGAACCAAACCTTTTAGGGCAGGACATGTTTCTTGATTTTATTTTTTTTTTAATATATTTTATTGATTTTGTACAGAAAGGAAGGGAGAGAGATGAGAGTTAGAAATATCAATGAGAGAGTTATTGATTAGCTGCCTCTTGCACACCCCCCACTGGGGATATGCCCGCAACCAAGGCACATGCCCTTGACCGGAATCGAACCCGGGACCCTTCAGTCCCCAAGCCGACGCTCTATCCATTGAGCCAAACTGGTTTCGGCTGTTTCTTGATTTTAAAGAGTGGGGGTGGAAGAGAGAGAAAGAGAGCGAGAGAAACATCAATAGGTTGCCTTCCCATACAAGCCCTCATTAGGGATCGAATCCACCACCTATGTATGTGCCTGACTGATGCCCAGGGAAGCAATAGAACTAGAATAGAGGTGTACGGGAGCCACACCTCCAGGCCAAGCCTGCTTTCTTAAGAGAGTTCATACATTGGCTCTGAAAGCAAAAACGAGAGAGGAGTCCCCCCAAAATTGAAAAAGGCTCATCTGGATGTATGTTCTGGAATGATTGTTTTAAAAAAAAAAAAAAAAACTTCATCATGAGAAGACTAACTCCTCTTTGGGTCTCAATATCTCCTGCAAGAGACATCTAACCACCCCAACCCCCTTTTCCCTTTTATTTTACCTCTTAAAATTATGGTCACTCTGACCTCATTTTGTTAACATCTTTACTTGTTTCTTATCTGCCGCGACCCTCAGTAGTCTGTAAACGCCCCGAGAGCAGGGACCTTGTTGTCTGTCTTACCTACTCTGAGCTCAGAACCCTGCTGGTAGAACGAGTCACTAACTTTTTAAGTCACCTTTCCTCTAGCCTTTACTGAGATTTCATCCGCACAGTCATGTCTGATTAGAAACCCATGTTCCACAACCGTAGTGATGTAGAATCACAGAACGGAGAGGTCCTTAGAGAGAAGCGGTAATAAGCTCTAAATTTGTAGAATGTAATTACAGATTTCATTTTGGCTAGGGATACCACATCAATTAATTTGAATGTCATTAGTAAGGTGCATGTTAATTTATGGGTTTAATATGTGATCAAATCAGCCGAGGCACTTCTTTTTCTGGAATTAATATTCTGTGTTGGAATACAAGAGTCTTCTTCCCACTGCACCAGAGGGAAGATTGGTGCTAGGTTGCTAGAGACGCTCTGTTGATTCCACTAGATGGTGTTACCATCTTGGCGTGCCCGGTGGATCCCCATTATCACTAACCTAATGGCGGTTGCTAGGATGAAAGTCCTCTCTCAGTAGAAAGAAGCTGGAAAACTTCCCAGTTTGTAGTAACCCACAGGGCTGGGGCCTGTTCCTTACAGGAGAACCAAGATTTGTATTTGTATTTGAACTCAAACAAATGAATAAGATGGACATAGTGATGATTTAGGAGACTGGGGGTCTGAGGTAGGGATATTTGCTGGGTTTTGTGTATTGGAATTTTCCCAGTTAGGGCTTTATTTTTACGGAATTGTTTGTTCAGCATCCAGCTTTCTAATGCATCCCCTGGCATCAGGGTAGTTCTTCTCAAGGAGAGGAGAGATGGTGCCGCATTGCTCAGGGCATGGAGAGTCACTGTTACCTGATTCAACACTTGAACTTCCCAGCGGGACTTGTCTTCTGCAGTGCAATATTCCTCTGAAAGGGCCGCCTCTCAGGCAAAGAAAGCTGAGAGTGTAGGCAGGTTGTCCTGGGGAGGGGACTCTGTTCAAAGGTGGCTGTCTAGAGAATATGGCCATCGGTAGTAAGAATAAACAGAAATAAAAAACCCTCCTCTGTGGCTGGCCTGCAGGAGGAAATGAGCCTCAAGAACTACTGGGCTGGGGTTCATGCTGATGTTGCCTGTTGCCCTCTTAGAACTAGTAGCCAAGGACAGCTGGGGACCCAGGGCTGCTCCCCGGTAAGTTGGTATTGGCTCCAAGGAAGGTCACTGTGCATTTGCATACAGTTTTCCTGTGCCTGCAGTGACGGAGGCAGCTTTCAACTGCATTACTGTGTACTTCCCTTCCCTTTTTATTTATTTTTTTATTGAATCCTCACTCGAGGGCATGTTGGGAGAGAGAGAGAGAGAGAGAGAGAGAGAGAGAGAGAGAGAGAGAGAGAGACTCCTACCAGTTGCTTTGGTCCCACAAACCAGGTATGTGCCCTGACAGGGAATTGAACTGGCAGCCTTTTGGGGCACAGGTGATACCAACGAAGCCTCTCTGGCCAGGCAATACTTTTCCTTTTATTTCAGCTTGATTTTTTAAAATTATATTTTTATTGATTTTGGAGAAGGAGAGAGAGTTAGAAATAATAATGATGAGAGAGAATCATTGATCAGCTTGCACGCCACTACTGGGGATCAAGCCTGCAACCCAGGCATGTGCCCTGACCTGGAATTGAACCCAGAACCCTTCAGTCCTCAGGCCAATACTTAACCACTGGGCCAAACCGGCGAGGGCTATTTCAGCTTGATTTGACTGTGTAGGAGGAGAAGTTTTCTTTCTTTTGTTTTTGTACCTTTAGGAATTTACAGAGGAGGTCTTTTATTTCTGTTTATTCTTACTACCGATGGCCATATTCTCTAGACAGCCACCTTTGAACAGAGTCCCTTCCCCAGGACAACCTGCCTACACTCCCAGCTTTCTTGGCCTAAGAGGTGGCCCTTTCTCAGAGGAATATTGCACTGCAGAAGGGAAGTCCTGCTGGGAAGTTCAAGTGTTGAATCAGGTGCATGTTCTTGGCAATTAACTTCCCAGGGTAAACACAAGGAAATGCAAATTTACACCAAAATAAGATGTCACTACAAACTCACCAAACTAGCTAAGCTTAAAAAGACTTACAAAATCAAGTGCTGGTAAGCATATGGAACAACTGGGCCTCTCATACGTTGCTGCCAAGTGCGAGTTTTCTAATAAAATTAAACATATACTTACCATATGATTCAATGATCTCACTCCTAACTGTATTCAAAAGGAATGAATTACCTTAGACCGGTGTCCCTTCTTATACCCCTCCCACCCCCATCCCAACCCTGGCATAGACTCCCTCGGGTCTGTTGGGAATATTTACTTCCTTGATCGTGTGCATCTTCCCTCAAAGACTTCCCTGATGATGACTCCATCTCTGTCTTCATAGTTCATCGTTTTGTTTTCAATATTAACCTTTTTATCACATTTCCTTTTTTCCCTGTAGATTGCAGCTCATCATTGGTGGAAGGGTTCTGAGCACAGGGACCAGAATGTCTTAGATACATAGTACACTTTAACTCCCGGGACAGTTTTCATAGCTTCCTCCTAATGGACAGGTTCTCCCCCCTCATGCACGCAACAATTAAGTCATTTCTTAATTTGTGTTTCCAATAAGCAGTTAAATGTGTGAAAAGGCCTGTATTCAATGTGTATGTTCTGTTTATTTATAGTCCTTGAGATATTTGTGAGAAGCTGTTATTACTAGGGATGACTTTAAACCCAAGGTTTCAAATCAGTTGATGTTCTGTCTTCATTACTGATCTTCCAAGTGAGAGCAGGAGGGGAGTTGACCAATGTTATGCAAAGCACTTCCTCATTAGGCAGGGTCGCACTCATATCCAGTCTCCCTAGATAGCTAGGAACATTTTGTACCAGTTTAGTGAGATGTAATTCACATACAATACCAGGCATCGGTGAGTTTTGACTAACATGTAAATACTGCCACAATCAAAAGTCAGAGCATTTGCATCACCCCAAAAAGTTTCCTCATTCTCTTCTGGATTCAACCAACCTCCAGTATTGGGCAGCCATTTTTGGCACCATTTTACCTTTTCCAGAATGTCATAAAAATGGTATTCTACATACCATGGTGCCTAGCTTCTTTAGCCCAGTGCAATGCTTTTGGAATTCATCTCCGCTGTTGAGTTTATTGGTAGCCCGTTCCTTTTTATTGCTGAGTAGTGTTCCACTGCAATTTATTCACTCACTAGTTGATGAATGGTTTGTTTACAGTTTGTGGTTATTATGAATAAAGCTGCTATGAAGATTTGCATACAAGTATTTCTGTGGACATACGTTTTCATTCCTTTTGAATACAGTTAGGAGTGAGATCATTGAATCATATGGTAAGTATATGTTTAATTTTATTAGAAAACTCGCACTTGGCAGCAACGTATGAGAGGCCCAGTTGTTCCATATGCTTACCAGCACTTGATTTTGTAAGTCTTTTTAAGCTTAGCTAGTTTGGTGAGTTTGTAGTGACATCTTATTTTGGTGTAAATTTGCATTTCCTTGTGTTTAATGATATGAAACATGTTTTTATATGTTAATTTGCAATGGCAAGTATCTTCTTTGGTGTACAATAATTTAGATCTATTGTCTGTTTTTTTTTTTAACCAATTTGTTTGTTTGTGTGTATGTGTATGTTGTTTAATACATTGTAGATATAGGTCCTTATCATATAAATGTTTTATAAATATTTTCTCTAGTGTATGGCTTGTTCTTTCATTTTCACAATAGTGTCATTTGAAGAGTAAAATTTAAAAAAAATTTTAGGAGTCCAATTTTTCAAAATTTTTCTTTCATGGTCTATGATTTTTCTATCCTATCATAAAAATCTATCCCTAATGCAAGGTCACAAATATTTTGCTGTTTTCTTCTGGAAGAAGTATAGTTTTAACTTTGACATTTAAGTCCATGATCCGTTTCGAATTAACTTTTGTACATGGTATAAAGTAAGGGTTGAGATTCATGGGTTTGCATATATCAATAGATATTCAGTTGGTGAAAAGACTATCTTTTCTCCATTGAATAACCTTAACACCTTTATTAAAAATCAGTTGACCAGTATATCGAAGTCTATTTCTGGATCTTCTATTCTATTTCATTGATCTGTATCTTTGTCCTTACATAAACACAACACTTGATTAATGTGTCTTTATAATAAGTCTTGAAATCACTCCCACCCCCCAAAAAGAAATTGTTTTGGCTATTCTAGGTCCTTTGCATTTATATTCTAGGTCTCTTTCCCTCAGCAATATTAGTAGTTTTCAATATACTGATTTTGTTACCTTTATCCCTAAATATTTCCTATTTTTAAATGCTATTGTAAGTTGTATTGTTTTCAATTCAATTTCTTATTATTTTTGTATTTTACATCCTGGACCTTAGGATTTTTTACACAGATGGTCACATTTTAGAATAAAAATAGCTTTTTCCCTTTCTTCCCAATCTGTATACCTTTATTTATTTATTTATTTATTTTTTTAGGATATTTAGTACATTGTTGAATGGAAGTGGTGAGAACAGGCATCCTTGTCTTGTCAATAGATTGGTGCTGTCTTCTCTTTCATTCCTGATGTTGGTAATTTATGTTTTCTCTCTTTTCCCCCCCTTTATTCTGGCTAAAGATTTGTCAATTCCATTGATCTTTTCAGAGAATCAGCTTTTGGTTTCATTGATTTTCCTCCTTTTTTTTTTTTTTTTTACTTTATTTTGCTGAGTTTTGTGTTCTAGTCCACTAGTTTCTAGTTCCATCCCCTTCCTTCTATTTTTTTTGTGTGTGTATTTAATTCGCTGTTCTTTTATTAATTTCTTAAGGTACAGCTTAGACCACTTTTCAAAACCACTTTTCTGATATAAGTAGTCAATGCTATAAATTCCCTTATAATCCCTGCATTAGCTGCTTCTCAAACATGTTGACATGTTGTGTTTTCATTTTAATTTAGTTCGATGTTTTCTAATTTTCCTATGCTTTTTTGACCTGTGAAATTTATTTTTATTTTTCAATTAAAGTTTACATTCCAAAATATTTTGCATTCCTTCCAGGTGTACAAAATAATGGTTAGAAAATCATATACTTTACAAAGTGATTCCTCTGGTAGTTCAAGTACCCACCTGACTCCATATATAGTTATTATAATATTATTGGCTATATTCCTTATTCTGTGACTCTTGAAACTACCAACATTTATTGATCTGAGCAAGAGAGGAAGAGGGAGAGAGAGAGAGAAACATCAGTGGTGAGAGAGAATCATCAATCAGCTGCCTCCTACACACCCCCTACTGGGGATCAAGCCCAAAACCTGTGACCTCCTGGTTAATGGGTTGATGCTCAACAATGAGCCACTCTGGCCAGGCCACCAATGTACTTTTAATCCCTTCACCTTTTCCACCCAGCCCCCCCACCTCTCTTTTCTCTGGCAACCATCAGTCTGTTCTCTGCAACTATAAATTTGCTTCTATTTCATTTGTTCTTTTATTTTGTTCTTTAAATTCCACATATAAATGAAATTATATGGTATTTGTTTCACCCTGTCTGACTTACTTAATATATTACCTTCTAAGTGCATCTATGCTGTTGCAAATGATAAGATTTCATTCTTTCCCTTTTTTAAAAATCCTCACACAAGTATATTTTTCTATTGGTTTTTAGAGAGAGTGGAATAAAGAGGGAAAGACAGAGAGAAAAATGATGTGAGAGAAACACATCAATTGGTTGCCTGCTGCACACACCCTGACCAGGGTCTGGGCCAGGAGGAGCCTGCAACCAAGATACATGCCCTTAACTGGAGTCCAACCAGGAACCTTTTAGTCCACAGGCTGATGCTCTATCTGCAGAGCCAAACGGGCTAGGGCAATAATTCATTCTTTTTTTATGGCCAAGTAATATAGTAATATTTCATTATATATATGTATATATATTGCTACTATTTCTCTCCCTCTCTCCCTCTCTCTCTCTCTCTCTCTCTCTCTCTCTCTCTCTCTCTCCTCAACTGAGGATATTTGAAAAAATTTCCATTGGTTTTTAGAGAGCGTGGAAGGGAGGGGAAAGACAGAGAGAAACATTGATGTGAGAGACACATCAATTGGCTGCCTCCCACACGTGCCCTACTAGGGCTGGGATTGAGCCTGCAACCAAGATACATGCCCCTGACTGGAATCAAACCTGGGACTCCTCAGTCCATGGGCCCATGCTCTATCCGCTGAGCCATATCCTCACCAACATTTGTTGTTTGTTGACTTGTTGATGGTAGCCATTCAGGTGTGAGGTGATACCTCATTGTGATTTTAATTTCCATTTCTCTGATGATTAATGACATTGAGCATCTTTTCATGTGTCTGTTGGACATCTATATGTCCTCTTTAGAGAACTGTCTATTCAGGTCCTCTACTGATTTTTTTACTGGATTTTTTGTTTTAGTGTTGAGTTTATGAGTTCTTTATAAATTTTGGATATTAATCCCTTATCAGATGTATAGTTGATGAATATCTTCTATTTTTTTAATATATATATTTTATTGATTTTTTTACAGAGAGGAAGGGAGAGGGATAGAAAGTCAGAAACATTGATGAGAGAGAAACATCGACCAACTGCCTCCTGCACAGCCCCCACCGGGGACTTGCCCGCAACCAATGCACATGCCCTTGATCGGAATCAAACCTGGGACCCTTCAGTCCTCAGACCGGATGCTCTATCCACTGAGCTAAACTGGTTTCGGCTCTTCTATTAAGTAGGTTGTGTTTTTGTTTTGTTGATGGTTTCTTTTGCTGTACAAAAGAATCTATATCTATATCTATATATTATTGATTTCAGAGAGGAAGGAAGAGGGAGAGAGAGATAGAAACATCAATGATGAGAGAGAATCATTGATTCCTGCATGCCCCCTACTGGGGATTGAGCCTGAAACCTGGGCATGTGCTCTCGACTGGAATCAAACCTGGGACCCTTCAGTCCACAGGCCGATGCTATATCCACCGAGTCAAAGCAGCTAGGGCACTGTGCAAAAATGTTCCGTTTGTTTATAATTTCTCCAAATGGCTTGATTGGATGTTTTTCCTGGGCATAGGAGCAGAAAAGGTGGGCAGATTAATCCAGAGTAGAGTTTTACAGTGTGCATAAAGCAAAAGACAAGTCAACAGGAATACTGACCAGTGAGGGTATGAAGTGAGGCCATGAGTTTGGGCCAAGAAGTGCAGGAATGAAACAGGCTACAGCAGGAAACAATTTGAAAGGCTTAAGGAACTGTTGGAAGGCAAGGGCAGGTGTAAAGGAGAGAGAGGAATCAGGGTGTTAGAAAGATCAAAACTGTGATTAGAAAATGAGGTTTTAGAGTTTATGGTTTCCAAGTTGGAGTAAATCTGAATGATAAGAGAATCTAAGGTATGGCCTTGAGTATGAGCAAGTTATTGAAGTGGATGTGAATTTGCCTGGAGTTGAGGATAGTGGGTATTGCGAGGTTAGGACAATGGCTATAGTTCATTAACATTAGCACTGAAGTCACCCCAAAATGAGGGAGTTAAGGAACAGAGAGGAAGATGCTGAACCAGGGGACCAGGTGTTTGATGAATACAGAAGACAGGAGAGTAGACTCGTGGGTGGCAAAGATGACAGGGGAAGAAACTAGCAGCTGGAACAGTTTTAACGGAGAGAGTGGCCTAGTGGTGCTTTATATGTTACTTGAACTAAGCTGAGCCAAAGTGCTTGCTGTGTTGGTTTCAGGAAGTGCCAACGCGAGTCCCAGCTGCCATTTTCTAGAAAAACCCTGGGTCACACACTAAAGCCAGTACAGAAGGAGTGTTATCTAAGCTGTAGATCCAAGAAGAGATTCCGAGAGGAAATATCAGCAGGTTGACTACTGGGCTATCCCTCTGGGCTCCACCCAGCCTGCATCTCTTGTCCTGAGCTGGTGACTGACAATTTCATTCCTCCCCTCCCTCTCCGGGCACTTGCCAGTGCCAGCTCTCTGCTCCCTGACACAGTCTTGGCAGGAAAAGCCAGCCAGCCATCTCGGGCTGGCGCCATTCCCAGGAGAAGCCAGAGCAGAGACTCCCAGATGAAGCTGAAGGAAGCACATTTCAGCCGCACTTCTCTTCGCCGAGCAAGGGCTCATTAGCCAAAATGATCATCTTCCCAGGCCCCTTCTCAGACCAACTTAAAAATAGCCTGAGCTGTCTCTCCACCCTTTCACACAAGAGAGCAAGTCGCTTCCTGCTCAGACAGAACCCACCCTAACCTCAGCCCTCCCAGAGCACCAGCCCCATCCGCGCTTGCCTTCTCCCTGTGGTGGGTGTGAATACACTCACGGCTCACTTCCAGGACACTACTCTCTCTTGTTCTCCTCCTACTCCACTGGCTGCTTGTTATTCAGCCTCCTGTGCAGGTTCCTCCTCATTAACTTGACCTCTAAAAGTTGGAGTGTCCCAGTTCTCAGCCCTTGATCTCCGCCCCCTCCCTACCTACACTCATTTCCTTGTGTGATCTCAACCAGCTTTAAGACACTCTAATCACTGAAAAACACTAAATGTAGGTCTCTATTCCTGAGATAGCCTGATGTATCCTACTTGGGTATTTCACAGGCATCTCCAACTTAACATGCTCAGAATTGAAGCTGTGTTTCCCCATTCTCCCCTGGCACACTTCTCCCTGCAGCCTACGCCCATCTCTGTTCATGGCAACTCTAGGCTATCAATTGCTTAGGTCAGATACCTTGGAGTCAACTGAACTCCTCTCTTCCTCTCACAGTCCAATTGTTGCAATCTATCAACAAATCCGGTCAGTTACACTTTCAAAAGACACAGGGAATTTGACCACTTCTCACTGCTTCTACCCCCCAGCATCACGAACAAAGCATCATCGTATCTTGTTTGAATAATTGCAATAGCCTTCTAGCTGGAATCTGCTTCTACCCTATTCCAAACAGCAGCCAGAATAATCCTCTTAAAAAGTGAAGTCATGGAGATCATGTCATTCCCACACACAGTCCTCCATCTCATTCAGAATAACAGCAAATCTACTTACATTGGCCTGGATTGATCTGCCTCCCTAACCCCTCTTGGTCCTCATCTCCTCCAATTCTCTCCCTCCTTCACCCTGCCTCTGCCACACTGGGCTCCTGGCTGTCTCTCCAAGGGTGTTCCTGCCTCAGGACCTTTATACTGACTACTTCCTCTGCCTGGAACATACTTCCCCAGTGGCCACGTGGTTTGCTCTCTCACTTCCTTCAAATCTTTACTCAAAAGTCATTCTTCTCAGTGAGGCCTTTCCCATCCACCCTATGTAAATATATGAAATCTGCTATATCAGCATCCTACCCCCTTCTGTTCTTTCAGTTGTACTCCATCCACTCATCTTCTATACTTTCTAAATGTAAACTCAGTGAGAGCAGGTACTTTCTGTTGTGTTCATTCCTGGATCCCCTATACCTAAGAGAGTACCTGGCCCACAGAAGGTACTCAATAAATATCTGTGCAACAAATGTCATTCAACCCAACTGGCTGAGGGAACCCTCCACATCCTACAATCCTCTGGTCAACACTAGTACAATGGTTTTTGGAACGAAAACCTTTTCTCTCAAGCTCTTCTAGAAGCACTGAGTCTGTCTGGGCTCTTGCATATTTACACCATCATCTATCTAATCCCAGCAGACCTGGCCCCTGCCTTCTCTTCCTTTGCTTCCTATTCCTGTAAAAATCACCAGTGGCTGGTGACCTAGTTGCAGATGAATATAACTATTAAATATCAGCACTCAATAAAAACTACTGTTGTGTTTATTCTTTTATAGAATAAAGGAATCTGTTAAAATCTTGCAACTATGTGAGTCTCTTCACTAACTATATTTAAATGATGAAGCAAATGTCTTAAAATATAGTAGCTTTCTACTGATCAGGTTTTCAGGAGACCTCAGTTGTGGTTCCATGGAATTGCCACAACTCTGGGTACCCCCCCTGAGTGCTCCAGTATTCTCCAGGAGGGAAATGTAGGCTTTGGGTTAGATGACCACTAAGACCCTTCTTTTAAAAAAATTTTTTTTAAATTGATTTCAGAGAGGAAGGAAGAGGGAGAGAAAGATAGAAACATCAATGATGAGAAAGAATAATTGATTGGCTGCCTCTTGCATCTCCCCTACTGGGGATTGAGCTCACAACCCTGGTCATGTGCCCTGACTGGAATCAAACCCGGGACCTTTCAGTCCACAGGCTGACACTTATCACTGAGTCAAACTAGCCAGGGCTAAAAGTCTTTCTTAATCTAAAATTGTGGTTTCCTTGGAAGAGAAGAGTTCCTATTCTTACCGTATTTTCCGGCGTATAAGACGACTTCTGAACCGAAAAAAAGTCAACCGAAAATCGGGGGCAAAAGACCAAAATTGCACAAAAATTACCTGCAGATCTTGACGGCAAAGTAAGTCTTTTCTTTGAAGTGGGGGGTAGTCTTATACAGCGAATATAGGCCTAAACCTATGTTTTAACTGTAAAAATTAGGGGGTCGTCTTATACGCCGGAAAATACGATGTATAAGTCTCTACAAATGCAGGTGGTTATCTCATTGGCTTTCCCAAAGAAACATTGGTTATGCCAAAGAAACAGGCTCACAAGACAATATGACCTTTATATTGGTCAGGACTTTCCTGTTAGGGGTATAAACCCAACTCAAACTGGCAGAAGTGAATAAGGGTATTTATTTGCGCTGACAAGTTGAAATTCCAGGTGTAGAGTCTTTTCTGGCGAGCTGGGTTCTAGGGCTTAAGGGGGACCCAGTCTCTTTTCACTTTCTGGCTCCACTTTTTTTCTGTATTGGCTTCATTTTCAGTAGGCTCTCCCCAGCAGCATCACAGTGACACATGCCAGCTTCAAATCCAAGAGAAAAAAGGCTTCCCAGGAACTCTGGGATCTTCTTAAAACAATCTCATTGGTTTGGTGTGAGTCATGTGGTCCTTCCTGAACCAATCACTATGTCCAGGGAAATAGACAGATTAGCCACATCTGTCACAGTATCCATTCTCCAATGGAGTCGGGGTGGGGGTGGGGCCAGCCCAGCCAATCCACATGGGCTGACAGTGGCAGAAGGATAGATGTCAAAGGAAACTCGGTGTATCTAATAACATAAGAAGGAAGGTCGGATATTAGACAAGTGAAAATAATAGATATTAATTTTGGTTTCCATTAAGTTATGATTTTCCTGTAGGTACTGTATTAATCTCCCATGGCTGCTGGGTGGCCCAAAACAATAAAACATTCTCGAGATTTTAGAGGCCAGAAGTCTGAGCTCAAGGGGTTGACAGGGCCACATTCCCTCTGGAGGCTCTAGGGTAGAATTCCTTCTTTGCCTCATCCAGCTTCTGGTGCTGTCAGCATTCCTTGACTTTGTGTCACTCTAATCTCTGCCTCTGTGGTCACCCTGTCTCCTCCTCTTCTGTTTTTTCAAGTCTTCCCCTGCCTTTCTCTTATAAGGTCACTTGTCATTAAATTTAGGGCCTACCCAAATAATCCAGGATAATCTCATTAAGATTCTTAATGATGCTCTATCCACCAAGCCAAACCAGCCAGGGCTGTATTAATATTGATAATAGTTCATAATCAAGAACTCAAATGGAGCCTTAGCTGGTTTGGCTCAATAGATGGAGCATCGGCCCAACGACTAAAGGATCCCAGGATCAATTCCAGTCAAGGGCATGTACCTTGGTTGCAGGCCGGACCTAGTCGGGGCACATGCAGGAGACAGCCAATCGATGTGTCTCTCTCATATCGATGTTTCTCTCTGTCTCTCACTCTCTCTCCCACTCTCTTTAAAAAATTAATGGAAAAGTATCTTTGGGTAAGGATTAACAAACAAACAAACAAACAAACAAAGAACTCGAATGGAAAGTCATTGGCAAGAATATGCCACAGAAAAGTATTTTCATACCTGATTTCTTTTCTTAGTTCAAATGAGTAAAAAAACATTCAAATTCTCAACCACTGGCCTTTGCTTAACTAGGTAAATGGTCCTAGGAACCTCCGTCTACATTAGAGACAAACAAGATAAAAATCCTGGGACTAAATTAACAGGAGCTCCGACTCCTTCAAGAAGACAACAGCGGAATACATGTTTTCAAATAGATGTCATTTTGTCCCCTATTTCCTCCCACATTCAGCCCAAGCAGCTGCCCTTTCTGGTTGCTCAGGTTGGACCGGGAACTCACTGTTGCTGGTATTTTCCCTGGAGGCATCGTGGCAGCAAATCTGGATTCAGATCCTCAGATATCACTGGGGCTGGGCAGGTGGCTCAGTGCTTTATCAGTGGGATTAGTCTTACAGGTGTTTCTCAAGGCTGGGGACTGGGGACTGGTGAGGAGTCTGATCCCGGAGCCTCCCCCGACCCCAATTCAGGAGCAAAGGGGCATCTATCTAGATTCTGGGGTGTGGGTCTGCTTTTTCTACTAGAAACCGTGGGGTGTGAGGAGGGGGAGAAGCATTGGGGGTCATGATTTCTGCTCCTCTTCTGCATCTGGGGAACATACTCAGCTTACACACGGCACACAGGAACTGTATGTACATCGGAGGCGTGCATTTCCAGTGTTGGAAGCAGCGCGATGTCATAGAAAGAGCTCTGGCCTGGGACACTGGTGGGCAGATCCTTCTCTGTCCTCCCCCCCAGTATTTAAACAAGAGGATTGGACCAGATGCTCTCTGAGGCATCTTCTAGCTTCCCTGTCGCTCAGACGCACACACAATTACACCCTCCAGGCTGAGAATCTGGGATACCGGCAAGGTTCGTTAGCTGCTTCTTTTTCCAGAAAGCTCTCTCCCACACACCCTGAGGTTGCTGATGTAACCAGGACCCTAACTCAGGTCCCAGTTGTGCCTGTATCCGTCATTCATCAAACAGGAACGGGGTGCACCCAGGTAGGCGCTGGAGCTAGACAGATGAGTGGGGTGCAGGCCCTGCCCGGAGGAGCACATGGCCCAGGGAGGGGCCAGACGAGGACATGAAGGGTTGCATCACGCCATGGTCAGTGCCACTCTAGGGCTATGAATGAGGCTGCCTGGCACACAGAGAGAGGATGGGCACATCCATCTGTCTGGGGTGGAGTCAAGAACGGCTTCCTGCCGAAACTGGTTTGGCTCAATGGATAGAGCGTTGGCCTGCAGAATGAAAGGTCCTGGGTTCGATTCCAGTCAAGGGCATGTACCTTGGTTGCGGGCACATCCCCCGTAGGGGGTGTGCAAGAGGCAGCTGATCGATGATTCTCTCTCATCAATGTTTCTGGCTCTCTGTCCCTCTCTCTTCCTCTCTGTAAAAAAAATCAATAAAATATATTTTAAAAAAAAGAAAAAGAAAAAGAACGGCTTCCTGGGGAAGGTGACCCCTGGGCAGACCCTGCAGGGCGAGCAGGAGTCACCTGCCCGAACAGGGATCAAATCCTCATGTGCCCACAGCAGGGATGCCCTCTCAACAGGTGCTTGCCAACTGCCACGGACACAGTGCTTCCTCTAGACACAGGTGTCTCACCCTGTCTGTTCCCCCGGGCCTGACACAGGGATGGAAACGGTGCACACCACATGGAAGCCCAGGGGAGCCCAACTTTGACACAGACCCGCGACAGCAGAGCGGGGACCCCAGCAGAGGCATTTTTGGCACGCCAGCATCGGATGCTGCAACCTGTGTTCTGTGCACAGAACACACTTCCTCCTCTGCCTTTTCTTTTCTTTTTTTAAAAAAATATATTTTATTGATTTTTCATAGAGAGGAAGAGAGAGGGATAGAGAGTTAGAAACATCGATGAGAGAGAAACATCGATCAGCTGCCTCTTGCACAGCCCCCACTGGGGATGTGCCCGCAACCAAGGTACATGTCCCTTGACTGGAATCGAACCTGGGACCCTTTAGTCCGCAGGCTAACGCTCTATCCACTGAGCCAAACTGGTTTCAGCTCCTCTGCCTTTTCTTTCCTTTTTTCCCTTTCTGCTGAAAGTGTGGCGGAAGGCACGTAAAACCTGTTGGCTTCTGAGTGTCTTCTGACCTGAGCTCTCCTCGGATCCTACTTAGTCACGGCAGGCTTCTTGGAGGAAGTGCTAAGAAAGAAAGGTGAGGACGAGCCTGACTAACGCGGCTGGCATCTCAGCCAGGGGAGTCTCCCAGGGCCCCTTCCAACCCACACCCATGCCACCACCCTCCCCTGCGCTTGACCTTTGATCCTCTAACTTACCTCCCGCCAAGCAGAACCGGGCTTGACCAAGTCCTCTTTTTTCCCCGTGTAGCGGGGCTGGGCACGTCCCTCAAGTTCATGGTTCGTAGCTTTAAGCCAAACTGGTTCCGGCTCCCGCCCAGCATCTGGACCTGGGGGACCCGCTGGCTGCGGCTCCTTCTGGCCGTGCATTACCTCGGAGGCGGCGCCCGGGCCCCGCCCCCTCCCGCCGCAGGTTCAAGTGTGGGCTGGGCGCTGGGCGGCGAGGAACACTCCCGGCTCGCCCAGCAACCTGCTCCCTGCTTGGCCGCCAGGCTGCGGGCCGCGGGGCCGGAGGGACGGGACCCGGAGCGGCGCTGAGCGGTCCAGCCCCGAGCTCTCCAGCGCCCGAGCCCGCACCGCGCCGCCGCCGGTCTCCGGTCCCAAGTTCACGGGCGCCCCGGGAGGAGTCGGCTCGCGCAGGAGGCAGCAGGCAGGTGGCGCCGGCTCGGGCTGGGCGGCGTGGAGCTCGCTCGCTCGGCCCCGCGAGGGTTAAGCCTTGCCGGCTCCCGCTGCCCGGCTGGCGGCCAGCTGCCTCCAGGGAGAGGCCGGAGCCGCTGCTGCCCGGACCGACCCGGAGGGACGCCGTTCGCTGGGGCTGCACCTGACCTCAGACCCCCTCCCCGCCCCCACCCCTGCCTCCGGGAGGAGCAGAGAGTGGGGGCTGCGGGCGGGGAGCCCCTGCCAGCTCAGCCTCTAACCCCCCCCCACCCCCACCCCGGGTGGCTGGAAAGCCAGGGGGGCAGCGAGACACGGAGATGGCCGATGAGCCCGCCTGGCTGGACTTGCTGGGCCGGTGGACCTACGGAGTGGACCCCGGCGGGAGAGTCTTCTTCATCAAGTACGTTGTCCGTCTCTCGTTGATCCTTATGTCTTCAAAGTTGTCGAACTTGCACGGTGGTGGCAGGGCTGGGGGGCGGCAGGCGAGGGCAGGGGGAAGCGGCGGCTGGGACAAGGGGCATGACTAATAAGTTTACCACACGCCGGTTTGAATGGGTCTCCTCCCGCCTTTTCCTGGGCGACCAAAGTCCAGCAGGGACTCGGCATTCCTGCGGGCTGGCAGGGCAGGGCCAGGCAGGGCAGGGCCAGGTAGGGCAGGTGCCGGCCTTCCCTCGGCGTTTTCTCTTCTGTGCAGCCCACGGAACGGGCCAGGGCTGGGTTCTTTCTTTCTTTGTTGCCCCCCACCCCGATTCTTAAGGGAAGACTTGGGCTCAGTGACAAAATATCAGGGGACCCTGCCCCTACCGCCCAGGCCCTGGCGTTTCCTCACCCCAGGACCCCATGTCCCCAGGCCCGCAGCCTCTCCTTCCGGCGTCTCTGCGGGGCTGTGGTCCAGGGGAGGGAGGGGATGCCCACTACATCAGCATTCCTCGGAGCGCGGGCCTCTGCTGCTCGTAGTAATATATTAGCACTGTTCTATTAATTCCATAAACCGAAATGGCTTTGGCATAATCTCATTATAACAGAGGGGCCCCGCCGGCGCGATTTTGGCCGCTCGTCCTATAGTCATGCTTTGCCAGGAGAGAAATCTCCCGAGAACACAGCGAGTCTACAAGCCTGGCATCCCGAACGGCCCCCCTGCCCAGGATGAGCTGTCCCTTCCTCGGGAGAGCCACACGGAACAGGCAAGCGGAGGGCACCTCCGATGCGAGGTCCTCAGGTGGGGAGTGCTCGGCGGAGATGAAGCCACTTGTTACCAGGGCTCAGACTCCGTCCAGTGTCTGCTGACTTGAGCCATTCCCCTTCCCCGCCTGTGCCCGCAATTCCCCTCTAGTGTTTCTCGGTTTCCTCGTGTGCTGTAGGCCTTTCTTCTGTAATTATCATCACTGTGATCATAATTGAGGTTGCAATTAGATGATCTTAGAAGTGACCTCCATCGAAGTTCTTGATCCTGCGTTAGATTCTTAAATAACAGAAATTCCCCACTATTAAAATTGGAGTTTCCACCGTCCCTGGCTGGAGACTTTATTGCCCATAAGAATCACCCGAGGAAATTATGAAAAAGGCCGACCTGACGCTACCTGCAGGCGCTCAGAAGACCTGGGGAGGAGCCTGGGGATCTGAATTTCCACACGTTCCTCCGTTTTTCTGATGAAGGATTAATCTGACTCTCCACTTCTTTCTTCCCAATCTCATTTGCCTTCTGGCTTCTCTTCTTCTTTCTTTCTAAAGTATTTTTATTAATTTCAGAGAGGAAGGGAGAGGGAGAGAGAGCGAAACATCAATGATGAGAAAGAATCTTTGATCAGCTGCCTCCTGCACGCCCCATGCTGGGGATCAAGACCGAAACCTGGGTGTGTGTCCTGACTGGGAATCAAAACACGACCTCCTGGTTCATAGGTCGACACTCAACCACTGAGCCACACTGGCTGGCCTTCTCTTCTTCTTCCATTCCACAAACTTCTATTGAGTGCCCACTGCTTTTCTACTGGAGGGCTAGGCATTGGAGATAAGGAAGAAAAAAAAAAAGAAAAAAAAGGAAAAATATAGGTGTTTTTTTTTTTTTTTCTTGAAGGGGGAAGAAAGAAAATGAAAATAAATACTTAGGAAATAATAAAATACATTCTAGAGGATTTTCATGGTGCTCCAGGAATACAAGGAAGAAAAAACGAATGTTCTCCAAGGAGGAAACATTTGAGCTGCTTCGAGAGGAGAGAGGCCACAATGAAAGGGGCCTTGAAGCAGAGGCTTATGGGAAGGAGGGCATGATGGGTGCCAGGGCACAGGTTATCGAGGACACGAGGGGGTCTCCTGAGATGGAGTGGAGGTTGCGGAAGATGTGGTGGGATAAGGGGTGTGAACCTGATTCTGTAGGCGAAGGGAAAGCAAAGATTTTAAACAGAGGACTAGCATAGTCAGAGCTGCGTTTTAGAAGGCTCCCTCTGGCAGCTGCATGGACGGGATGGCCTGGGGTGTGGGGAGCGGTTAGGAAGCAATTGCAGAAGGTCCAGCTGATGGGGAACTGCATTCGGATGCTGAGAACAGAAGGGAAGGGGAGGGTGAGGTGGGAGAAAGGGGGGTGGAATTGAGAGCACTCATGTACTGCCTGAATGTTGGGAGGGAAGGGAGGAAAAAAGGAAGATTTGAAGATAAATCTCAGAATTGTTTACGTCAGATTGACAGAGATCCAGGAGTATGGGAAGGGGAACAGATTTTAGGGGAGATAAGTTCAGTGGGAAAATTCCAAGCTTAAAGTCCCTGTGGGATATTCAAGAGGTGATGTTGGCCGAAACCGGTTTGGCTCAGTGGATAGAGTGTCGGTCTGCGGACTGAAGGGTCCCAGGTTCAATTCTGATCAAGGGCATGTACATTGGCTGCGGGCACATCCCTGATGGGGGGTGTGCAGGAGGCAGCTGGTCGATGTCTCTCTCTCATCGATGTTTCTAGCTCTCTATCCTTCTCCCTTCCTCTCTGTAAAAAATCAATTTTATATATATATATATATATATATATATATATATATATATATATGATGTCTAATGGGACAGAGCTTGAAGATAAGGGCCTGGGCTGGAGAGCCCTGAGAGCCATCGTGTGGGAGTGGAACCACCCAGGAGTAGGAGTAGGTGAGAGAGCAGACAGGCGGGTACCCAGGCAGCACCCACGTTTAAGAAAAGGACAGAGGGGAGAGAGGATGGAGACGGCCAGGAATCACAGAGGTGGACAGCACCAGGGCCAGGGGAGGTGCTGCCTCAGAAGGTGAGGAAGAAGGATGTTAGGAAGAAAGGAAGAGTCAATAGAGAAGTCAGACGTGTCTGCTGGATGCAGGAACTGTGGGGATCTTTAATGACCACTAGGAAAGTGGCTTTAGGGGAGGACTTGAAACAGAACCAGTTCGCAGGGGTTGCTGAGTGGGAGACCAGGAAGTGGGGACAACCAGAGGGACTGGTTTCCAAAGGGAACGTTTGCTCCCTAAGAAGGGGAGCAGGAGACAGGAGCTGGAGGAGGAGGCAGCACTGAGAGGGGGGCCGAGGGTCAGACCGTGGAAGACACAAGCAGGAGTGAGGGCTGAAGGAGAGGAGGAAGCAAACAAACTGGCTGGAGCCCCGGAAGAAGTTTCTAGGGCCCAGCTAAGCGTGGAGACTGCGGATTTGCAGTGACATCAGCCTTCCCAATTCCACAGGGTCCCCATCAGCCCAAAGCTGGATGGAGATAGCGGGTGACTGCATTGTTCTGGCCCAGGGGCCTGCATGGGGCGGCCCGGGGGAAGAGGAAGTTGAGGGTGTGGTGGGGCTGTGTCCATCCCTTGACCTCATGATTATTCATGATATCCAGGCAAACGGAGGGAGCTGGCAGGGTGAGAGCGGGAGAGGGATTAGGGGCCAGAAAGTGTCAGGGTGGCGGGAGAGGAGGTACAGGAACGAATGTCCCCTCACACCCACAATTCAGCGCTGGCCGGGTTTAGTCTTCCTCAGCCGCCTCTCCCATGGCCTCCCAGGACCAAAGCCCAGCCCAGCTGTCATCCCCGAGGGCCCCCAGTGTCTCCAGGGCCCCCGGGGCACCAGACCAGCCACTGTACCCCTTCTCTCCTCTCCCTAGAGGGGCGGGTGAGCTGGGAAACCTCCTCCTGCGGAGCCTGTCCAAACGGAGGGAAAGATGAGTGGAGTCCAGAGAAAAGCAAGTCCATTCCACACAGGGATTTGGACCTGAATGTTCCTAGCAGCTTCCTTTGTCATGGCCCCAAACTGACAACCACCACAATGTCTACCGGCAAGCGAGTGGAGGAACACACCCCCGTATGGCCTACGATGGAGTACTACTCAGTAACGAAATGGAACAAGCTGTGCACTCACGCTACCCCCCAGGGGAGGGAGGAAGGAAGAAGAGAAGGAAAGCAACCAAGGGGTCTAGCTTGTATGAGTCACTACAGCATACTCTAGAAACTCTAGAAAATGCGATCTAACCTGTAGTAGCAGGAAGCAGCCTTGCTGCTGGGGGGAGGGGAAGGTTAGCAAAAGCTGTGTGTGTGTGTGTGTGTGTGTGTGTGTGTGTGTGTAGAGAGAGGAATTACTATGGGGGGGCGGGGGGAAGAAAATTTGGGGGAATTCACTTCTTGATTTTTGTGGTAGTTTCATGAATATATATATATATATATATATATATATATATATATATATATATACTTTAAATTAAGCCAGACTTTTAAATATGTGCAGTTTATTATCTACCTTGCTTCAATAAACATTTTGCGAGCCCTTCTTAACAGAGTTGGTTATATTCATTAAAGTATTAATTGTAGCTTAAAAGCACTGAGTGTCCTGGGCCCCAAGGACCTCCCACCTCGTAAGCTGGGTGACACAGGTGGTCTGAGAGTCGTCTGCTCCACAGACCTGGATTGGCCGAGAAGGTATGGGAGAAGGCAGTGGCACGTGGCTGGCGTGGGCCGAGAAATACCGACGGGCCCTCTGCCCTCGGGTCCTCGGCCAGAGCCCAGAGGATCTGCCCGCGGGGAGCCCACCCTGCTGGGAGGAAGCTGTTAGAGAAACTCAGGCTTTATGGGGGATGGATCTGGGTCTGAATCCCAGCATCATCACTGACGGACGGTGTGGCTTTGGGCTGACTGCACCCCTCAGAACCTCACATTCGTCCTCTGAAAATTCCTAATGTGTGGGGATGCTGTGAATGAAAACACATGGAGTTACAGACACCCAGGGACTGCGGGCTCCGCTGGCCTCCTCCTTCCTTACCCACCGAGGAGCTGCCCCCTAAGGACCTTCCCTGTTCTTCCCACGTGACTTCACCATCACCTCAGATGCCACCTCCCTAGCGAAGCCCTTGTGCTGTTCCTCTTCTTAACTTCACCCCGGTTAGCGCTCCTTCTCTGTGATGGGACCGCACTGTGCTCGGCTGTTACAGGGGTTACACTTCCTGTCACATCACGATGTGATTCGACTGTTAAACATTGCGGTGCAATTGACATACAACATTATATTGTGCCGCTATCTTCCCATGTTTGTTTATTTGGGGTCAGGGATCTGACAGTGTTCCTCTCTGAATCCTCAGCGCCTGCTCAGTAAATGCTCTGTGCATGTGAATGAATGAATGAATGAATGAATGAATGGAATGGGGATGCTCCATCTCAGGTGCCTGGGATCGGCCAGTCGGTGCTGATGTGAACTCGGAGCTGACATTTTCTTACTGGTTTTCTACAGTGATGAGGAAAAGTCAACCAGTTGGGTGCACCCTGGCACGAAATCACCCGTCCAGAGTGGATTCTGCTCCAGCCCAGGTAAGAAGCTCCTCTGCCCCTGTTTTGCAACAGAAAAGGAAGCAGTGGTGTCCATCAGTAGATGAGTGGATAGAAAGCAGTGGCATATGTACCCAGTGGAATACCACTCGGCTGTAAGAAGGAAGAAAGTGTTACCCTTTGCGAGGGATGGAGGGACCTGGAGAGCACAACGTGAAGTGAAACAAGCCAGTCAGAGGAAGACAAGTACCGTATGCTTTCACTCATAAGTGGGGTCTAATAGACAAACCGAATTACCAAGTAAAATAGAGACAGATTCATAGACAGAGAGCAGACACACTGCTCTGGGGGGAGGGGCTGTTAGTAGCGGAGAGTTTGAGAAAAAAAAAAAAGAGAGAGAACTCATGGACACGGACAACAGTGTGGTGATTGCCATGATGGGGGATGATATAGAAGAGGGCATACCCTGGCCGATTTGGCTCAGTGGATAGAGCGTCGGCCTGTGGATTGAAAGGTCCCGGGTTCGATTCCGGTCAAGGGCACACGTCTGGGTTGCGGTCTCCATCCCCAGTGGGGGGCCATGCAGGAGGCAGCCAGTCAATGATTCTCTCTCATCATTGATGCTTCCATCTCTCCCTTCTAAAAAAAAAAAAATTAAAATAAAAATAAGTAGAAGAGGGCATAGAGGGGCTAAATGGTGATGGAAAAAGAAAGTAAGCTTTTAAGAAAAAAAATAAAAGGACGCAATAGGTTGAGGTGGCAGTAGGACTTTCCGTTGGACTTTTCCTTTCTCCATGGAGGGGCTCAGCGGAACCTTGCGGGAGCGTTGATGCTCACTCTCGGGTCTTCCCAAGCCTCCACTCTACAATTAGTATCTGGGAAAGGCCTCTGAGAACAAAGGCTTTGCTCCCCTCTCGCCTCCTGCATCCTGAGCACCCCTGGCCTGGGCAGAGCGCCGCCCCCAGAGCTGGACCCAAGGACCTGACCCCCATGGAGCTGTTCTCTCTCCGGGCTGCCAACGCAGGCGCCACCAGCCAGGGGCTGCTGAGCAGCTGAAATGTGATTAGTGTGACTGAGGAACTGAATTTTAAATGTTAATTAAGCTACATTTAAAAAGCCCAGGTGCCTGGTGGGAACTCCCTCACGTTGGGGGAACCGTAAAGAAAAGGGGGCAGGGCCAGCCCTGATTGCTTACTTTGGAGCAGACTCCATTCCCAGCCTGAGGGGAACAGCCAGGCGAGTGGGAAAGGGGGGGCACGTCCAGGCAGAGATTTTAGCCTAAAGTGAAGAGGTCAGACAGGCCTGCGGGACTCCAAGTGAACAACCAGTTCAACCAGTCGACCAGTAGTCCCCTTCGGCCACCAGAGGCCCATGCGCAGGGGCCTCCCAGCTCTTGGCCTGACCGCAGAGTGGACACGTGGCTCTGAGCGCCTGGTCCCCCTGGGGCACGGTGGCACTGCGGGGCACACTGGGTTAAGCTGTTCACTTGCCCACAGCCTGCTTTCTTTTAGATTCCAGCCTGCAATCACCGTGGTTCTATAGCTGGAAGGGATGTCAGGGATTCTGGAGTCCAAGTCCTTCATTTTAAAGTAAAAAATCTGGGGAGGGGGGAGAAAAGGAGGTCCTCATATAAGGTGACAGGAGATTTGAGTTTGGGTGGTGAGCACACGGTGCAATATAAGATCTTGTAACATAGAGACCCACACCTGAAACCTACACGTTCATGTGGACCAATGTCGCCCCAATACATTTTAATAAGTAATGATAATAATGATGATGATAAGAAGAAAGAAAGTCAAAGAGCAGAGAGGAAGTCCCTGGCTCAAGGTCAATAAGTAAAGCGAAATTGGGGTTCAATGCGTAAGATGTAGGGGTCAAGGGACCTAAGCTCCCCCCTCAACTCTGCTTTCTATTTTTTTAAAAAATCTGCATTATTATTATTTTTAAAAATATATTTTATTGATGTTTTACAGAGAGGAAGGGAGAGGGAGAGAGAGTTAGAAACATTGATGAGAGAGAAACATTGAGCTGAGCTGAGACCGGTTTGGCTCAATGGATAGAGCGTCGGCTTGGGGACTGAAGGGTCCTGGGTTCGATTCCGGTCAAGGGCATGTACCTTGGTTGCGGGCATATCCCCAGTGGGGGTTGTGCAAGAGGCAGGTGATCGATGACTCTCTCTCATCGATGTTTCTAACTCTCTATCTCTCTCCCTTCCTCTCTGTACAAAATCAATAAAATATATTAAATTAAAAAAAAAAAGAGAGAGAGAAACATTGACCAGCTGCCTCCTGCACACCCTCCACCGGGGGTGTGCCCGCAACCAATGCACATGCCCTTGACCGGAATCAAACCTGGGACCCTTCAGTCTGTAGACCGACGCTCTAGCCACTGAGCCAAACCGGTTTCGGCTCTGCTTTCTGTTGCTGTGCCGTGAGCAAGTGGTTTATTTTCCCCAGGACTCGGCTTCCTCATCTGCAGAATGGGGAGAGGGAATGAACCTCAGAAAGGCTGTAGCACAGAGCATGCAAAGAGGCACCATAGGCCAAGGTGACCGCGCTTGTTATTGTCACTGTGGTGTTTTTGACAGACAGCGAGCCTCCTGCCTGGGGGCAGAGTTGTTTGTTTCTGTGCTTCAGCTATTTCCAGTCTGACCCTGCCCACTTATCAGGACTCTAGGTGGGACCGGAAGATGAATAAAAAGCCTGGGAGCGGATTCTTTCCATTTTGGCTGTCGCCAACTGGTTGTCCAAGGCAGGGAAGGGGTTAAGGTGCCCCCGAAGCTCGCTGGGAGGGCAGCTGCCTCAGCGGGCACTCCGCCTGGACCAGAATATAAGCACCCTTGGTGTTGCCCGGGCAGAGAGGGCCGTGTGGAGGGAAGTTGCTGGAAGAGGCAGGGGAGGACATCGTCCTTCTGGCCTCCTTCCCAGCACATCACAGTGGCAGGATGTTTTATGATTCTGACCCAGCGGGGATCCCTCTCCTCGGGGAGGCTGCCAGCCCCACGCCCTTCTGAATGGCAGGGCCCTCCCACAGGGCCAGAAGGGAACAAGTGGCATTTATGGAGCAGCGCGGAGGGAAGAATGCGAGCTTTGGAGGCAGCAGACCAGACTCACATTCCGGCTCCGACACTTCCTGTGTGACCTTAAGCAAGTTGATGAACCTCTCTGGGCCCCAGGTTTCTTATCCATAAAAATGTTCAGGACAATGCCCATCAGGTAGTGTTGCGGTGCAGAGGAAATGGGGTAGTCGCGGTGAGATGTGTAGCTCAGAGGAGGGAAGCACTCGCTGAGGGGTAGCTGCTACTGTTATTTCTCTGGACCGAGTCCTGGGAGGGGAGGTGGGCCTGCTGACAGCCCTACTGTGCTGAAGCAGCAGCGTTACTGGCACCAGCAACTATGGAAATAGGCCCTCGGTAAATATGGGTAAGTCAAATGAATGAATAATGCCTGGGCTCTCTGCTCTATGGAACCCAGCTGGCAATTTGGCTGGAGCGATTCAGACCTATTAGTGTCCTATATAATGAAAGGCTGATATGCAAATCGACCAAATGGTGGAATGACCGGGCGCTATGACATGCACTGACCACCAGGGGGGCAGACGCTCAACTCAGGAGCTGCCTCCTGGTGGTCAGTGTGCTCCCATGGGGGCAGGGAGAGCCACTCAGCCCAAAGCCGGGCTCACTGCTGATTGGCGGGAGCTTCTCCTGCCTCTGCAGTAGCACTACGGACCCCTCCAGGGATGCCCCATGGGGAATGGACCTAAACCGGCAGTCAGACATCCCCCGAGGGGTCCCAGACTGCAAGAGGGCACAGGCTGGGCTGAGGGATCCCCCACCCCATGCACAAATGTTGTGCACCGGGCCTCTAGTATAAAACCTTGGGCATTTGGACTGACCAGAAAGTTGGCGCTGATGTCAAGAGAACCTGCCCCTGTTTGCCAACATGTCAGCCAGGGGCCTCTTGCTCCCCAAAATGAATGATCTCCCCCAGATCCTGCCTTGGGTTTCTCAAATGGCTCCTTCACCTCTGTCTGGGCTGGAGGAGCCCTGCTCACTGGGGAGACAGGACGCCACCCAGGGAGCTGTTTTGGAAGGGCGGGCAGGATGACGGTCACTCAGAGCTGGGTGGCCAAGCCTCCCAGGGGCCTGCCCAGGCACCTCGGGGCCAAGGTCAGCTTCCTCAGCTCTTCGGTCCTTGCTCCCTCGGCGGGTCTGTGATTTTCATTCAGCATTTCCTATGGACAACTTTTTTTCCAGAAGTGCTATTAAAAAATTTTTCCCGGGACTGATTTCCTAGCTCCGTGGTCGGCAAACTCATTAGTCAACGGAGCCAACTAGCAACAGGACAACGACTGAAATTTCTTTTCAGAGCCCAGTTTTTTAAACTTCTTCTAATGCCACTTCTTCCAAATAGACTAGCCAAGGCCGTGGCATTTTGTGGAAGAGCCACACTCAAGGGGCCAAAAAGCTGCATGTGGCTCATGAGCCGCGGTTTGCCGACCACTGTCCTAGGGCCTCGGGGTCTCATCTTGAGCAGCAGAATTGGCAGTAATAACACTGAGTGCTCATTGTTCGGTGAGGCCTGGGCAGGTGACCCAACCTTGGCTCCAGCGCCCATGGCTGTGATGCAGACAGTCAGTGGATGATCCTGAGGACCCTCCCAGGGCAACCACCGGTGTGTTCTCTGCTGTGCCCGGGGGCTGGCACAGAGCCCTGCAAAGAGCAGATGCTCCATAAGAGTTTGACGAATGAACGAGTGAATCCTGTGAGGTGACGACTCATTTGGTCCCTCCTCATTGAAGTGGGTTGGAAACAGACCAATAATAATGGACACCATGGGTGAAATGGCCTTTGCAGGTGTGGCTCAGTGGATAGAGCGCCAGCCTGTGGACGGAAGGGTCCTGGGTTCGATTCGGTCAAGGGCACATACCTTGGTTGCAGGTTCCCCTCTCGCCCGGGACTCTGGTTGGGGCTTGTGCAGGAGGCAACCAACCAATGTGTTTCACATCCATTTTGGTCTGTTATTTTTGTTTCTCTTCCACTATCTCTAAAAAAACAATGGAAAAATGTTCTCGAATGAGGATTAAAAAAAAAAAAAGTGAAATACTGGTTTGAACGCTGTTGGCTTGTCCGAACTTTCCTGGCTCTCCCTGCGCCCACCCCTCCTGGTGCAGGTGGGGCAGCGGGGCTGAGCAGGCGAGAGGGTGACTCTGTGCTTGTGCTTCCTCACAGGTCTGCCCAGGGGCTGGGAGATGGATTCCACCCGGGAAGGAGCCGTGTATTTCATCAAGTGAGTACGCTCCCGTCTCCCCATGGGCCTGCCTGTGTGCTGGCCACCGGTGCCCTCCTGAGTGGGGAGAAGGCTCAGGGGTCTGGCTTCTCACCGAGGGCTTGGCTGGGGCCGCTCTGTCGCCAGGAGGTGTCACAGACAAACATGGGTGTGTGTGCATGTGCGTGTACGTGCGTGTGTGTGTGTGCGTGTGTGTGTGTGTGTGTGAGGCGTGCGTTTCTGTAGGTGTTGATATTGGCCTGTGAGCGCCAGTGTCAGCCGTGGGAGGTTTCTCAGGGAGGGTGGGGTGGGTGGGGCGCTGGGCTCGGCTGCACGGGTGGGAGGGAGATGCTAACAGAGGAGAGGCTGCTGCAGACACAGGACAAGGGGTCCGAGGAAGGAGACGGCATTGCTGCCACGGGAGACGGGAAGTGAGCCGGTGGGAGGGGAGGGCTGAGTGGGGTGCACACACCGGAAGGTTGGGTGGCCCCTGGGCTGCTTCCCTTGCTCCTGCTCTTCTGGAGGGGGCATTGCGGTCCTGACAGTGCCAGGCGTGTGTCCCGTGCTCTGTGTTTGTCCAGGGGTGGGCCAGCCCCTCGGTGGGCTGGGAGAGCTCATGCTGTCAGCAGCGGAAGGTGCCACCCTCGATGTAACCATGGAAACAGCCCTCCGGGCCGGGATGGTCCACATCTACCCGATCGGACTCCCTTCCCTTTTTCTTGGCCTGGGTCTCGCCACCTCCAGGCTGGGTCCTGGCGTGGCTCCTGTGGGTGAGGCTCGGCATGCTCGGGCCTGTGGGCCTCTCCGTCTGGCCTGGCCTCAGACTCTGCAGGGCTGGGAGAGAAGACGGCCGCCCAGAGGGGGCCCCTACCCTCTTCTTTCCTTCCCCTCTCTCTCTTCTTTGAAATCCTTATCTCCCTGTACCATGAGGTCACCTTTCCATTTCCGCCCCAAGGCCCGCCAGCTCTTACACCAGAGTCTTAAAATCAGCACCAGAGGTGATCTGACAAGTGATCTGTTTGAGAAATTGTTGTGACATCACGCGGCTCTCCTAGCCTGAGCTTTCCCAGAAATTGAACCCAAATTCTTCTTACATCAGTTAGGACTTTGTTCCGTGGCTCCTTGAAGATGCCGTCTTAGCTCTCGATGGTGTGCATTTGGCTCTGAGATTGCTGACGGAGCATTACCATCTCTTCTCATCAGTCACAAATGGCTTTGCACCTGCTATGGTCTGGCCCTGTCTTCCTCTCTCACTGCTGGCCAGCCACGGTGGTTTTCATCCTTTTCCTCATCACGCCAAGTTCATTCCTACCACAGGACCTTTGCATTGGCTGTTCTCTGCCTGGGAACGCTCTCCTCCTTTTTGCCCATCTGCTTCAGCGACCAGTCTAGAGCACGGCCAGCCTAAACTCATTGCCTTCCCATCATCAACACCTACCCCAGGTTCGTTAGCCGCCCCACACGGCAGAACCCTCTGAGACAGGCTTGAGCCCCTCTCCTTCGGCCTCTCAGCTCTCCCGTGTCTCTCAGCCCACCCACTCCTCATCCTGAGTCCATGCCCACGTGAGCTCTCACCTGATTTCCTGCCTCCAGGCCATGCTGCTGCAAGAACGCTCTTTTTCTACAATGCAAATTTGGTCATTTCATTCTCCATTGGAAACCTGTCATGCTTCCAGCTCCAGGATAAACGGAGGCACCCATAAGATCCTGCCTTCTCCAGCCTGGCCTCCCACACTCCCCAGTTTGCCAGACCCAATGGCTGTGGTTCCCTCAACACTCACCTCCCTTCCACGCTTGCCGGTGCTAATCCCTCCTCTCGCACGCCTTTCGTCTGCCTTCGAACACGGAACTCTTCCTTCCAGACTCTGCTCGTTGCGTCACTTCTTTAGGGAAGGAAGCCCACCTGTATTGTAATTGCTCGTTCGCACACGGTCATTTTCCCCAGAGCAGTGGTTCACAGACTTGAGCATGCATCAGAATCTCCCGGAGAGCTTGTTCAGACAGAGAGCTCGGCCCCCACCCCTCGAGTTTCTGATTCAGAGAGTCTGAGAATGTGCATTTCATAACAGGTTCTCAGGTTATGCTGGTACCTCCTTCTCACACTTAGAGAACCACTGTTTCTAGACTGAAAACTCACTAAGGGCAGGACGAACACATGGTCGGAAAGTCTGGAAACAGAGATGATACTATTTTATTACATACTCTAGGCCTGGTGCACAAATTTGTGCACTGGTAGGGTCCAGCTCACCTGTCCCTGATGGGGGCCATCAGGGGCAGGCCGTCTGGGGTGAGGGGCGATGGGTAGGGAAGGCCGGAGCAATGGGCTGCAGGTGTTCTGCCAGTCGGCTCTGCCCCCAACTGGGGTGGGGTGCCCTCTTGGGAGTGGGGCCAGCTGGGGCAAGTGGCTATGGGCATTCCAGGTATTCTGGTCATTCTGCCATTTGGTCGATTTGCATATTACCCTTTCACTGTATAGGATTGTAGCAAACATCAACAAGCCTTCTATTGTGCATTCTTGTCTGTTCCCAGACTTGCTGGCCACTCCACATGTCAGGAGCAGCAGGGGACTCTGAGAGCTGAGCGCCTTACTGCATGATTTCATTTAATCCTCACTCCAGTGTTGTCAGGGAGATGCTATCATCTCTAACTATTTGAGCAAGCAAACTGAGGCTTAGGAACACCTGTTCAATGCTGTGAAGCTTGTAGAAAGCAAAGCTGGGGTCCAGCCCCACATCTCCCCGATTTCCCAGGCTGTGCTCTTAGCAGAATGCTCCACTGTCCCCATCCCTGGCCCGGGGCTCGGACAGGGAGGTGCTCAACAAACCCTGACTGACTGACGGAATGAAGGGCCCACTCTCCTTATCTACAATCCACTCCCTGGAAAGGTTTATGACGTTGGTTGGTGGGTGAGTTAGACACTCTGAGGACCCCAGCCTTACATCACAAGATGTAATAATAAAAGTGAGATAGCCCTAGCCTGTGTGGCTCAGGAAAGATTGCCTGTGCACCGAAGGGTCTCAGATTTGATTCCCGGTCAAGAGCATGTACCTGGGTTGCAGGTTCCATCCCTGACCACAGTGGGGGTGTGTGCAGGAGGCAACCATTCTATGTGCCTTTCATCTCTCTCTCTCTCTCTCTCTCTCTCTCTCTCTCTCTCTCTCTCTCTCTCTCTCTTTCTCTCTCTCTCTCTCCCTCACCCTCACCCTCTCTAAAACGCAATGGAAAAAAATATCCTTGGGTGAGGATTAACAACCAAAAAAAGTGTGGTATTCAGACAATGTGGGAAGCTATTTTTTTCCTCTAGTGCTGATGAGTCAAATTTCAATGAACAAATATTAACCTTTGCCCAGAGTCAGACACAGAACTGTGTCAGTAAGTCCTTCCCTTCATGGTGCTTGGGAGATGGCTCTCATGGTATCTACAACTGGTGTCGTTGCTGAAGCGTACCTGCGGTTTGAAGGTGTCATTTACGGGGAAGGCGTGTTGCAGAGAAAAGAGCAAAACAAAGGGTTAAAATGTGGGTAAAACCCATCGCAAGCCTGTGTGTGTACCGCATCCTTCCAGGAGAGGGAGCCAAAGCACACGTGATTGGCCCGACTAAGGCCTCAAGGGGTTGGTTCAGGATGGCTCCTCAGGCTGACCTGAGCTGGTAGAGCCACATCTCAGCCATGGTGGGTCTGGTAAACTTCTTTCAAAGCGTAAACATCTGGCTCTGCTCCCCGTGGGCCTGCTGAAGCCGCCAGCTGCCGGGCTTGCCAACCTGCCTCCAGTAGCACCTCTCTCTCCAGAGTAGGTGGGGAGGGCGATGTGGCAGGGACCGAGCCACACCCCTGCTGACCCTTGCTCCCAATCTGGGCCCCTGCTGCTCCTCCCACCGGGGTGCGGTGTCCCCATTGGCCATGCCCACCTGGCTCCAACCCTCCTCCCGCCCAGGGAGCCCCACCCAGCCGTTGTCACTTCCTCCTTGTTCTGGCCTGATCACTTCGCCCAGAAGGTGCCAGAATAGGCAGTCCCTCGGTCTGTGCCTCTAGCTCACCCATGAGTTGCTTGCTCATCGCCACACGGGCTGCGGGAGGTAGGGACGCAGAAGCCAGGGCTCTGTGCCCAGGTGGGACACCCCAACCTGTGGGACCCCAGAGGCAGCAGGGCCCCGGGGAAGTGCAGTGGAGGTGCCAAGAGCTGTTCTGCTGACTCCAGAGGGCAGATGGGACACAGGAGAGGTGGCAGGGCAGCATGTCGGGTAGTTAGTGCCCATCCTACCTCTACCCTCCGAAAGGGTAGAACAATAAAGAAGACAGATGAGGAGAAAAGAGAGAGGTCAGGGCTCAGTGCAGACAGGGACACGGAGGCTCGGCATTCAGGTAACTTGTTCAAAGTCCCTCAGCCGGTGAGATGGAGCTGGGTTCACACTCAGGCAGGCCCTCCAAGGTCATTCCTCACACGGCTCCCTTTGGCTCCCCAGTTGCCATGTTCTGGGCGGGAGGGAGCCCATGTGGACGTGGCTGAGTGAGGGATGGGCAGGGCACGTTTGGGTAGCGCCTCTAAGACCCGGTGATGGGAGTGGCCTGGAAGGCAGGGCGGACCTGAGTGTTTAAAGAGTTGCGGACCTTCTCTGGGCATCGGGGCTGTGGCTCCCGAGCAGAAAATAGAACCACTGAGGTATTTTCTTAGGAAGCCATCCTCCTCCTCCTCCTCTTCCTCCTCCTCCTTCTCTTCCTCCTCCTCCTCCTCCTCCTCGTCCTCCTCACACTCTTCCCAGCCCAGATGCTTCTCCTTTGCTGCAGAAACAGAGAATTTCCATTTGGCCCAGGGAGTCTGTTTTCTCTGCTCCACTTCACCGTCCTGGTTGGAACTCTAAGACCCTCTTGCAGTATCTCCTCCATCTTCTCTCCAGAACGAGGGCACTGCCCCCCCCCCCCAGTCCTGCCTTTGGCCTCTCAGCCCCCAAGGCCACCCAGATCCCCCAGAAGCCTCAGTGCATCCCCTCAAGCTTCTCAGGGGATCTGTGGGTTCGACTGCAGCCCTCGCTCTGTCTGCCAAAGAGGGAACCCTCTGAGCAGGCCCATCTGTCCGTCTCCTGCCTTTCCCGGCTGCCTGAGGATTTTGTGGGGTGAGGGCTGGGGTCCTTGTCTCTTCCCCCATCCTCCCTGCCCCCTCCTGGGTGCTGTAGTGTCCGGCCCCAAACTTGCGTTGTTCCATTGGCTCCTCAAGGCCAGAGCTGCCCCCGGAGCCCCGCACGTTTGCCTGTCTGGAAGCCGGCTCTTCCCTGCCGGGACCGCGGCCTTGCCAAATCCTGGGGAGCCAGGACAAGTGGGTTGGGCTTAACCGGTCCCGCCTGGCACTGGGCCTGCACCCGGGACTTCTCTGCCACTCCAGCCAAGTGGCCTTCCCTTGGCTGATGAGATCAGCATCTCAGCTGGGCTGGGGGAGCTGGGGAGGGGACCTCAGGATCCTCTTCCCCCGCCGAAGCTGCAAGCAGGTGCATGCTGCTCTAACCCGGGGTTTCCGCTCCGGCCTGGGAGGGGCAGGACAGTCCTTCCGGCAGCTCTTTGTGGAGTGGAGTGGGGTTTGGATCAGATCCCCTAACACCCGCCCCCCTCCTCCAACAGGGCTCCTCCTGAGCCTCCAGGGAAGTCTGCAATTCTGGTTCTTCCATTAGTAGAGGGTTTTTTTGTTTTTTTTTTTTATAAAGGCTTCAGTTGGTAAAAATGATGCTTATACTCAGCTTATATTTAAAAAGACCCACAGAGAAGTATATGTAGTTGTATTTGAGTGAAGAGGTTTAGTTTAAGAAATTAAGTTGTTCTATTAATAAACATTCAAAACGGAATAACCGTGTGGGTGGGCCCCGCAGACGCCCCTCCTCCAGCCCCTGCCTCCTGAGATGTGCTGTATTCACCTGTTCCAGGCGGCAGCTTCTGGGTCTCTGGGTGGGACTGGCCCGATGAGCTGGCTGGGAAGCTGGGGGGGGGGGGGGGGGGGAGGAGGGGAAAGAGAGACACTCCATGTTCGATCCATCTTTCTGAGTTTGGTTATAAAACTCAATATTTCTATTGCACATATCCATTGTCACAGAGATTCTATTCTTTTCTGGCATCCACAAAAAATGTGAAGAAGAGCCGATACCGGTTTGGCTCAGTGGTAGAGTGTCGGTCTGCGAACTGAGGGGTCCCAGGTTCGATTCTGGTCAAGGGCATGTACATTGGTTGCAGGCACATCCCCAGTGAGGGGTGTGCAGGAGGCAGCTGGTCGATGTTTCTCTCTCATCGACGTTTCTAGCTCTCTATCTCTCTCCCTTCCTCTCTGTAAAATATCAATAAAAATATATATTTTTTAAAAATGTGAAGAGAGGGAAACTGAGGGAGGGAGCTATAGAGAGATACATAGACAGACAGAGGGATAGATAGATCTCTTAATGGTATGGGCTTGTTTACAGCAGAAACCGGGCTGCAGTGCTGCTGTCTGAAGCCGCCCTTCTGCCTCTGATCCTCATAATGCAAAACACAGGTGCCCCCTGGGTCAGCCAGCGTCTCTGCCCAAGGTCCCGGGAGGCCAACTTGGGTGTTGAGGATCTAGGTTCCAGCATCCTGTCATGGACTGCAACCAGCTCTAGAATGTTCTTTCTTTAAGTTCACTGTGTTGGGGTAAGGAAGGGGGGTGTGAGGGCACTAGGGCCCTGACCAAGCCCTCTTGATGCCCAGAGATGTGCCCGCCTCTTGGGTGGACAGCCACAGGGGTGCAGGCCACCAGAGACAGGCCTGGCCAGCCAGAGCCCTGGGCACCTCCCGGCTCCCTGCATTCCGGGTGAAGAACTGGAAAACGCAGCTCACACGGAAAGCGGCCGGACGCCCTGTGGGGGGCAGCCTCGTCCCGGTGGAGGAAGGCCAGGAGGGCCAGGCGGCCGTACCCCTCCCCTCCCGGGGCTGGCGGCATGGGTGGTTAGCAGCTTGTCGCTGGTGTAGATGGAGTTAAACCTTTCCGGGGACTATTTACTCCTGATCCTAAGTGACAGCTTGGGGAGGGAGGGTCACGTGGCCCTGCAATCCCCTCGGGAGCCCACGGAGCATGCCCAGCTGCTTCTGCCTGGGAAAGATGCTGGATCCCGCAGTCCCCGCAGCAGCATCCTCGCCCTGCGCCAGGGACCTGCCAGCCGGGGCGATGACTGATTAGACCCGATCGGACTGGAGCCCCGCTCTTCCTTCCGAAGGGGCCCTGAGGGGCGGGGGAGGAGGACCCCAGCTTGCCGGAGCTGGGGGAGGGGTGCTCTGGGGCCCAGAGAGTTAAAGCGTTCAGCGAGGGGCGCGCACCTCGGAAGCCAGCCGGTGAGTCTGTTTTGATGCATCATGTAGACGAGGTGGGAGGAGGGAGGTTGGGCTCTGGTCCCTGCTGGCAGCCGCCTGTCCGGGCTGCTGGCACCACGATGCCACTGCTTTCTCCTTCCTTATTCTTGGCAGCGTTACTTGGGGATCATGGATTCGGAGAATGCTAATTATAGCCCTCTCTGCGTCCCCCCACCATGCGCACCCCCCCCCCAGGATCCCTAGCAGGGGCTGCTGTGTCTGAATTGCACCTCCTACGTGGGGCCAGCTTGGGGAGGCCAGCTGGGACCCCCCAAACTAGCTGGAGCGAAGAGGCCAGCCCCACCCTGCCTCTGTTCTTGCCAGGAGGACTGTGCCGATGGCCGGCAGGAAGGAAGATGGAGGGAGGGCCCGGGTCAGGCGCAGGTGGGAAGGGCTGGGGTGAATGTCTTTTATGGGCCCAAGATCTCCTAAGGCTCTTGGGCTCCTGGGGGCATCTGATCTCTGGGGTCTATGGTCAGGTGGGGAGCACCTGGAGGATCAGGAGCCGGTGTGTGTGAGGGCATGGGAGGGGGGGCGCTAAGGGGGCAGGTCTAGGTCTACAATATTGGGACCAGGCTGCACCTGGATAAGAGCCTGAGGCTTCTTGTGTGAGGTTCTGGGTGAAGGAACGAGATTGGGGAGCTGGCAGTGAGGGGGGTGAGGGGCTCTTTGTAAGCACAGGCAAGCCAGGGAAGAGCCAGGAGGGAGGGAACTGTCCTAGGGTGCAGGGGTGGGGGGAAGCAATGGGTGGGTATGGGCTCAGAATCAGAGAACAGGGGACTGCAGCCTTCAGGGCTTGGCAATCCTTGCCCATCCCTGTGGGCCCCCGCCCTCATCCGGCCATGTGGGTGGTGCGCTCCACTGGGAGCCCCGGTGAGCCGGTCTCTGCCCGAGCCCCGGGGTCCAGATGTCCAGGGGGCATCACAGGCCACTGCCCTACAGGCCCCCGAACCCTGCCTCCAGGCCCCCTGGAGGAGCAGGGCCTCCACCTCATTGCAGCTGCCGTTAGCACGGGCGGGCCATGAGCAGGTCCTGTGCTGAGAGGCGGGAGGAAGGGCTGCAGGCCCAGGCCTGAGGCTCCTGCCACCCCCGGGGAGCTGGGGGGAGGGGGGCAGCAGGGCCCAGTGGACTGGGAGCCGGCAGCTCTGCGTCTCCTCCCCTCTCGGAACTCGGGGCTGCAGATAGGAATCATGAAAGCCCTGGGTTTTCCCATCAGGGGCCAGGCGGCAAATGTGTTACTCCGAGCGTAATTAATCCTGGGCTGCACAGGCTCCGGACAATGGGGGCTTTTTTTTAATTTAATTTTTTTATTTTGCCAGATCGGCTTCTTTTCCTTCTGTGCAGGAAGGGGACCGTGCAGACGCATTACAGATAATTACCTGCACCCCGGCTGCCTGGGTTGACTTGGGTTCTTGCAGCTCAGAGTCAATGAAGTAATTACTGAGGAAGTCAGTCAACCAGGCAGCCAGCCCTGGCTTTTGGGCCGATCCCAAGGCCTGTGGGACGGAGATGCCCCCACCAGGCCAGGCCTGTGTCCCAGGGCTCAGAGGAGGGGGCTGGCGGGGCCCAGGGCCTGGACTGGGAGAGATGGAATGAGAGTGGGCCCCGGCCAGAGTGAAGACACACGGTGACAGCCAGTTCTGATCCGATGGCCTCTCTGAGCCCATTTCCTCTCTGTCTCCCTGCAGGCCGTGTAGGGAGGGTCCCTGTGGCCCTTGGCACTGAGCATTCCCCATCCCCGCCCCCCCCCCCCCCCCCCCCCGGGATGGTCAGGAGGAAGAAGGCTGAGACGGGGCTGCAGTGCCAGGAGTGGGGCCTGGCTCCTAGAGGTTTTGCTCTGGTCTGAGGCGATCCGGGAGCCAGAGCATCCATGAGATGACTTTGGCAGGCTTGTCTGCAACCTGTTAAAACCAGTTAGAGGCGAGAGGACATACTTTGGGAAACATCAGAATAAACCAGGAGCAGAGAGGAAGAGGAGTTGAGAGCAGGCTGAGAGACCCTGCTCCCGGGGGCCTTCTTCGCACCTTCCAGGGTAGCATTAGCTGACCTCATACACTGACTCTGGTCTGAGTGTTAATGAGAGGGAGTTGGTGCACCAGCCTCGGGGTGATGGAAGGGATGCCCGGCTGGAATTCCAAGACATGGGTTCAAATCCTGGTCCACATGAGCAGCTGTGTGATTTGTAGCAAGTCTTTGTTTTCTGGTGTGAAGCATGGGGTTAGTATCGTTACCCACCTATCCAGTCGACAGCTAGGTGAGTGATGCCGATGGAAGTGCTTTCTGAACGGCAAATAATTACACAAATGTCGTTAGTATCAACATGGGTATTTGAACAAGTTCATCAGAAGGTGATGCTTTGACACCAAGGCCAGACAGGCGCCGAGGGGTTCGTGGGAAATGTGTTTCGGCAGATGGCATTGAGGGTGACCCTCAGACTCTCCCAGGTCATTACCTGAGTCTCGGTTAGGGTCAGTCCTTATTGTGTGAATTCAGGAAATGGGGCCAGGCAGTCAATGCTGACCTGACAAACATCCAGGGACCTTTACTCCTGCAGGGCCTAGGAATCCCCTCCATGGGGGAGCGGAGGTCGCTCCTGAGCTCTGACATCACCAAGTCCACCCGGTCTAGCTTGACATTACCCGAGAACCTAAGTCTAGGATTGCAGCTGCCAATTTGCTTTTATTTTTTTAAATTTATTTTTAAATTTTTTAAAAACTTAAAAAAATTTAAAAACATTTTCTTATTGATTAAGGTTTCACATATTTGTCCTCAACCCTCTATTCCAATCTCGCCCCTCCCCCCCCCCCCATTTCCCACCCCCCTATTGTCCTTGACCACTGATTATGTATGCACACAAGTCCTTCGGTTGATCTCTCCCTTTTATCCCCACCCTCCCTTTGAGGTCCAACAGTCTGACCCATGGCTCCTTATCTCTGGGTCTGTTCTTGTTCATCAGTCTATGTTGTTCACCATTAATTTGCTTCTAATTAGTCTAATACTTGCCTGTTAAAATCCACCTCGCCTCTGGTGGTAAGGTCATTTTACTGATTTTGCTTGGCTCCCGAGTTCTCATCAGCTGGTGTAGATGGAGTTAAACCTTTCCAGGGACTATTTACTCCTGATCCTGGGGGTTCTCGGGGGGGGGGGGGGGGGGTGCGCATGGTGGGGCCATCCAAAGACTGCAGCCAGCCTGCTTGCCTCAGCTGAAATGGTGGCTGCCCCACTGGGCAGCTGAAGGGTTCGTGGCTGGAAGGGAAACCGGCTTTTGGTGAGGTGGGATGGTGGGTGGGACAGTGTGCTGATGGAGGGGACATTAGACGTGTTAGGGTCATATGTAAGGTCTAGAACCCAGGTTCTCTCCTTGGAATCCAATGTTTTTCCTCCTTTGTGCCTCAGTTTCCCAATCTCTGAAATGGGGGTAATAATTCCTGTCCTGCCTGTATCCCTGAGGTTCAAACAAGTTCATGTAGGAAGTGGATCTGTCTAAAACAATGCAACATGAAACGGCTTTATCACATCCAAGTGAGAGCTCTTTAAAGTTACACAGGTGGCCCCGGTGTGCCTGACTACTAGTTTCTGGACCTCTGTCTAGTAATTCCTCGTTCCCACTCAGTCTTCTCATACTGCCCACACTCCCCCCAACCATGGGTGACTGAGGGTGTAGCACATAGTAGTAGGTGCTCAATAGATGTTGGTTGGGTAATATGAGGCTTTGGATGAGAGGAAGTTTGGGGAAACGGTCATGAGAAGCCTTTGGTGTCAGAGGTGGGGCCTTTGTTTCCCATCCTGCTCAGCCCTGCCCCTCCCTTCACTAGACGGGGCTGCTTCAAGGCAAGAGATGGTCCTAGCCATCTCTGTCCTTGTGATGTCGCATGCAGAGCCAGGCACAGAGCAATGGTTTGATCACTGCAACTTGAGTGCATGAATGAATGAGTGAATGAGACAGGGTAATGTGGTAACGAGTGCATGGAATTGAGAGTCAGATGAATAGAGCACTTTCCTTTGGCAAATATTTACTGTCTGTTCACTAGGTACCAGGAAGGTACTAGGCTGTAAATAGGAATTTTCATAGTCTAGTAAGGCGGTAGACGTGTGAGCAAACAGTTGTCTGTGTAGGATTGGGACATAGGTTACATATGTTGGTGGGCAAGAACTGAGAGTGACAATCTCCCAGGGAAAGGTTCCCAAAGGAGGGGACCTGTGGGTGGGTCTCATCAACTTGGAAAAGTCACATAATTTTTTTGGGTGTGGGTTCCCTCAGCTACCACGTGAGCAGACTAAAGTCTCCCTCATAGAGGCAAGGACGAAAGAAAATAATATGAACAAAACATCTGACACCAAATAATCTCTCTCTCTCTCTCTCTCTCTCTCTCTCTTTCTCTCTCTCTCTCTAAATATATATATACTGATTTCAGAAAAAAAGGGAGAGGGAGAGAGAGATAGAAATATCAATGATGAGAGAATCATGGATCGGCTGCCTCCTGCATTCTCCTTACTGGGGATTGAACCCCCAACCTGAGCATATGCCCTGACTGGGAATCGAACCAGTGTCCTCTTGGTTCCTGGGTCAGTGCTCAACTGCTGAGCCACGCATGGCCTGGCTGAATAATCTATATAGATATATAAAAGGCTAATATGCAAAGTGTCCCCTTGGAAGTTCGACCAGGAGTTCAGGAGTTCAATTACTTGCTTTGACAGGCTCTGACCACCAGGGGGTGGCGAGGAATGAAGGAAGCCTTTTGGCAGGCGGCTAGGGAAGGGAGGCCCCAGCCAGCAGCTGGAAGGAAGGTCCTGGCCAGCAGCAGGAAGGTCCCGATCGGCCTTGATCACTGGCCAGGCCCAAGGACCCTACCCATGCATGGTTTCGTGCACCCGGCCTCTAGACTTTTAATAAAGGTTAAACATGTTTTCTTGAAGCCAGGCCAGGTGGGTTGGGGAGGGACAGGAGCCAGGAGCTCAAGGAATCTCGGAAGCTGGTCCATATTTCATCTTAGCTCTACTAATTAGTACCTACGTGGCCGTGAACAAGTGCCTTCACTTTCCAAAGCCTCAGTTGCTGTACCTGCAAAGTGGGGATAAGTTTGTTTTGTGGATCAATGGAGAGACTTCACCCAAGGCACTTAGGTCGTGTGTGGCACATAGTAAGTGCTGAAAGTGATAGCGCTTCTTTGTTATCATTTCCAACATCTTTCTTGGAGAGGCTCACTGTGCAAGACACACACATGTTGCATGCATGTTAACTCTCCGATGTGCTCAGAGAGGGAGGAGGGGGAGGGGGGATCAGGGTTAGGCTGAGTGACAGCCAGTGGCTGCTTAGTCTGAGGAAATTCCTTGAGGCGAGGTGACTGGAACTCTTGAAAGGTTGGAGGGACCAGGCCTGAGCAATGAAGTTGGGGGTGGGGTGGGGTAGGGCCATCTTGTGGCTCATGCCCCAGGCTGGGGGAAGTCTGCCTCCTGGGAAACTAAGAGGTGGCCCCCTGACAGCAGCATGTAGGTCCTCCTCACCCCCATCTCCACCGCTCGCCGGGGCTAGTCCTGATGGCGAAATCGCAGCGGCTCAGTTGCCTGTCTGGTCCCCTGACCTTCCTGAACAAGACAGCCTGGCAGCCATGCTGGGTTGCCTTGGCAACTGGCAGCCTCCCAGCTGGGTTTCCCCGGTAACCAGTTGCTGGTATTGGAGGAGGGGGTGGTGAACTGGGGGGGAATCAGCCTCAAAAGAGGCAGAGAAGAACGGGGTGGACCAAGAGGAAGACAAACCCCAGATGCCCCCAGCACAGCCCTCTCTTCTCACCCTCACCGTAAGGGGAGAGCCTGAGAAAGGCAGGTAGGGAAGGCCGCTGCGCTGTGTGTGTGTGTGTGTGTGTGTGTGTGTGTGTGTGTGTGTGTGTGTGTGTGTTGAGTCATCTCGGCCAATGCAGGACGCTTGGTAGATGCGATGGTGCGACGCGCAGGCGCTCTCCTGGGCCGTGACAATGGCAGCGTGGTTCAGAGGGGAAGCCGGGGCCGTGGGAACTTAGCTCTCCATCCTGGTCCTCCGCCCCCTCTCTGCGCTCTAGCTTCCTCACCTGTGAAATGCAGCTGCTAATGTGGACTTCCAGGGGCACTGTTTGGGACAGTGCCCGACAGTGTCAGTGGTGGTCCCTCCTCACCTTCCAGGCTGGTTTTCTAGCCGCGGATGCTTTCCAGCCCGTGAGCAGCTGGTATGGGAGAGCCACCCTGGTCTGAGCCCAGCCATGGCAGGGCATGGAGGTGGGAGGGTTAGAAAACTCAAGAAACCAGAGACACGGCTCTCACCCTCACGGAGTGTGCTGTCCCAATCTGCCTAGGGCTGAGCAAGGAAATGGGGGTCATCTGGTGGATCACGCCCCAGACTGGGGAGGCCACCTCATGGGAAACTAAGAGGTGGACCCTGATACAGCAGCTTCCTTCCCTTGGGCACATGGGCCCTCCTTCCCTCCACGGGAGCCAGTCCTGATGGCAAAATCGCAGCAGGAACATCTGCAAGAAATTCTTCAAAGCAAGGCCTGAAATTTTTTACTAAAATCAGTAGGAATAAATTTTTCATCCTAATCCAGCAAACCTCTAGTTTCCTGTTTTATTGAGACTAAGTCTGGTCTATTTTTAAAAATATTTTTTTATTGATTTCAGAGAGGAAGGGAGAGGGAGAGAGAAATAGAAACATCAATGATGAGAAAGAATCACTCATCGCTGCCTCTTGCATGCCCTCTACTGGGGATGGAACCTGCAACCCAGGCATGTGCCTGAACTGGGAATCAAACCATGACCTCCTGGTTTATAAGCCGATGCTGAACCACTGAGCTACACTGGCTGGGCTAGTCTGGTCTATTTTGTGCGTGTGTATGCTGTTGCTTTTTTTTTTTTTTTTTTTTTTAAGATAGTCTGGTTCAGCTGGTGTGATTCAGTGTTTGAGCATTAACCCATGAACCAGGAGGTCATAGTTTGAATCCGGGTCAGGGCACATGCCCAGGTTTAGGGCTCGATCCCCAATAGGGGGCGTGCAGGAGGCAGCTGATCAATGATTCTCTCTCATCATTGATGTTTCCATCCCTCTCTCCCTCTCCCTTCCTCTCTCTGAATCAATAAAAATATATATATATATATATATATATATATATATATATATATATATATATATAAAATATATTTTATTGATTTTTTACAGAGAGGAAGAGAGAGGGATAGAGAGTTAGAAACATCGATGAGAGAGAATCATCGATCAACTGCTCCTTGCACACCCCCTACTGGGGATATGTCCGCAACCAAAGTACGTGCCCTTGACCGGAATGGAACCTGGGACCTTTCAGTCCACAGGCTGACGCTCTATCCACTGAGCCAAACCAGTTTCAGCAAAAACATATCTTTTTTAAAAAGATAGTCTGACCCTCCAGCGTGATTTCACACCAGCAGTTTGAGGAACACTAAGAGAAAAGACAAACTTAAGCTCCTCGGGCTTCTCTCGCCTTCCGTGTGATGTGTTATCGGTTGGATCCTCACAACTCCAATCGCTGAGGTCACAGGTCAGAGGTCACGCGAGTTACCCAAGGTCTCTGTGGCTCAGGTTCCTGGCTGCCCAGTGTTTTTCTTGCTGCAGGAGGAACGGAAGGGTTCTCTTTACAGAAGGAGAAACTGGGAGCTAAAAGCGAGGCCCTGGGCCGAGTCTAGCAGTGGGTGCCCCCTGCCTGTTGTTACGGGGACGGGAGAGGCTGGGTGCCCAGAGAGCTGTGAGCAGTGCGGCTGGGCCCCACTCAGGCTGGGTGGCCCTCCGTGCTCCAGAAAGCGAAGGGGAGGGTGGGGCTGGCTTTTCTGATTGCTCTGAGGGAGGGGCTGGGTACCACTGGGAGGGAGGAAAGGTCTGTGTCAGGGTCCTGGGGCCCTGCCCCGTGAGTCAGGCTTCGGGGAGATTTTCTGCCAGGAAAGCCTTAAGCCAGTCCCCAGAGAGGCCAGTTTGTAGTTGTCTGTCTCCAGTGAGACAAGGAAATGATAGCAGGAGGCCTGCCAAGTGCGGACTTGACCGCAGGGTCAGTTCAGCTGGGGGAGAGCGTAGCGCCAGGCAGCGAGGTGAGGAGAGGCTGGGCGAGGTGAGGAGAGGCTGGGCGAAGTGAGGAGAGGCTGGGCGAGGTGTGGAGAGGCTGGGCGAGGTGAGGAGAGGCTGGGCGAGGTGAGGAAGGCTGGGCGAGGTGAGGAAGGCTGGGCAGCAGGGGCACCAGGGGCTCGGAGCGCCAGGCCGGGTGCTGCCCCTCTCTGTCGGTGGCGGGATGAATGAGAAGGAAGGCCTGGAATCAGAACCAGGAGCACATGGAGGAATCCCCAGGCTCGGCTCCGTTTTCACCCACGCTGGGAGAATCCCGCCCGTTCCGCCATCTCTCAGGCCCTGGGTTCCCCATGTGTGGGCACCCAGCGGATGGTGCCAGTCCCCTCCCTTCTGGCCAAGGACTTTGCCCTTTGCAAACAGAAGACCGGGCACGCCAGGGGGCATTTATGGCCGAGAGGCAGTTCCCTTCCGTTTGGGTGTAGCTCCTCTCAGAGCTCACAGGGCCTCCAGCCGCGGGGCCTGTGGCTCTGGGAGGAGATGGGGGGAGGGGGGCAGACATGGGTGGTGCTGCTAGCCTAGCCCTGTCCTTGTCTCTCTAGGCTTCTGGTTCATTTACTTGGCACCCGTCAATCTGAGCATCACGTCCAACCATAGAAAGAGAGCAGACAGCAGTACCTCATCCAGACTCCTGGTTTCCGGCTCCGGTGCCTTAGTAATGCGTCCTCCAGGGTGGTGGGTGTGGCGTGGGGTTCTGCTGAAACTCTAGTGGGGGGTATGTTCCGACCTGAGGCTGGGTGGACGGGGGCGGGGGCAATGGTGAGTGTCCATAGGAGAACCCAAGCGGTTGTGCCTGATGCTCAAATAATGAGCTATCCCACTGTGAAGGGGGATGAGACCCTTATCTCTGCTTCTCTATACCGATGTCCCCAGGGCACTCTGTACTGGGTTCCCTCCCGCGTGTCCCAGGGGCTCTGATGAAGGATCTGCATGTCTGAGAAGACGAACTCAGGTGGGGGAACAATCATAATTGGAATTAACCAATGTCCTCATGTTTCCGCTCGAATGAAGGCACATTAGCGAGGAAGATCAGGGAGATGGCGCCAGGGGAAAGGGGAAGGAGCGGGGATCTGTCTGGCTCCACTGTGTCCTGACACCCTCCGTAGTCACAGCTGTCTGTGGCGGCTCAGGACCTCCCGGCTGGCCGGCTCCTCTCCTGGGAGAGGCAGGAGGCAGGTCGACGCTGCCTCCTCTGCAGGAGCGAGAGTGTGTGCATCGGAGCTCGCAGTTCGCTGTTGGTGTGCATGTCGGCAGGGCCCACAGCTGCTCATGGCCTGGTCAGGGGCCTCTCAGACCACACAGAGGGCTCGGAGGCCGGGCTGGGCTGGAGGGAGATCAGAAGCCATCTCTAGTGCTGGTCCTTCCTCCCTCCTGCCCATGTGCTCCAGGAGGGGGATCACCTGACAAGGCAGCAGACCCTATCACAGACTTCTTCTGAAGTTCACAACAGTGTCTTCACTGAACCCGAATAACCCTCTGGTATTCCGGTCCCAGGTGTTTCTGCTCTTCCCTGATATCCTTCGTCATGGTCACTTTCTGAGAGTGAGAGAAAGAGAGAGAGAGAGAGAGAGAGAGAGAGAGAGAGAGTGTGTGAATGGGGGTGATGGCAGGGGAAATAGGGTGAGGTCTTCCCCAGTGCCTCTGATCCCTCACTATTACTATCAAAGGACTCAGCAGAGAAAGGAGGGTTTGCTCCAGTGGCTTTTTTTGGGGTGGGGGTGGGGGTGGGGGTTGGGCAGGGGAGGGAGAAGTTCACGGGTGGGAGGAGGGGGGACGGGAAGGCTCATGGCTGATCCTGCTGTCCTGTTCAGGGCAATGAATGCTACAGTGTCCCTGTTAGGGTGTGGTGACCCAACCAGCTCCCCTCTCTCCAGGCCTGCGCAGTGGGTGAGGCTGTGCCCAAGGCACAGGGGTCCTGAGAGGGAATAAAGAGGGAGGGCCTCAGACCTGCCTCCTGGCCAGGCCCGGAGGTGAGGAAAGCAGGGAGAGGAGGAGAAACAACCTGAAGAGCAGGAAGGGCATCAGGGCGGAGCTGGACACACGGAGGCGGGGAGGGCTCCCAAGAGAAACCCGGAGGAGGGCCAGGGTCCGAGGGAGGCAGCGAGGGTCAGCAGTGGTGGGGCTGCCTCTGCCATCTGTTCTGAAGGCAGAGGGCACTTGGCCACTTGGAGAGTCCAGATCCCAGAAAGGACTTCATTGAATTCCAATCGGGCCCAGCATCTTCCAAATCTGGTGTTGTCGGAAGCAAAGCCATGTCACCCGCGCTGAGACTGACTCAGTTATATTATTTAAAGTGACCTTTCATCGGCTGAAACAGCCAGCTGGAAATAGTTGTTCTGAAATACTTGTAACACATATGTCCTTCTCTCTGATAAATGTGTATATCCTCACAGTAACCAGCAACCTGCCTTACAGTCGCTGGTGCTTGACCCCTGCCTTCCCACCTCCCTGGGCATTCTGCTCAGGGACGGGGCAATACGCAGAGGGTAAGAGAGGAGGTCGAGATTTCAGATTTCAGCGGACCCTTGGACAATGTGGGTCCGGGGCTTTGAACACCTGCACCGTCGAAAACCCACTTATAGCTAAGTCTACCCTCTGCATACGTGGATTCCCAATGGAGGAAATGACCTTGAGCAACAAGGTCAGTGGAAACAAATCTGCGCTTACGTTGGTCTGAGCAGGTCAAAGCCATGTTGTTCAAGGATCAGTTGTATTGCTGAAACCGGTTTGGCTCAGTGGATAGAGCGTTGGCCTGAGAACTGAAAGGTTCCGAGTTCGATTCTGGTCAAGGGCATGTACTTTGGTTGCGGGCACATCCCCAGTAGTGGGTATGCAAGAGGCAGCTGATCGATAATTCTCTCTCATCGATGTTTCTAACTCTCTGTCCCTCTCTCTTCCTCTCTGTAAAAAGTCAATAAAATATATTTAAAAAAAAAAAAAAAAAAAAAGGATCAGCTGTATTTTCCCATGGAGCTCAGAGCCAGGCCCATGGTCTCCGGTCAGTGGCGGCAGGATTTGCAGGGTAGATTGGCTCGCATCCTTCTATGCCTTTCTCCTTGGAAATGTGGGCTTGTGATTCATGGGGCACTCTCATAATGTCAGCAAGGTGCTGGCCCGCAGTGTAATTTGGGTTAGAAAACACTACATCTCTTACATGCTTTTTATGATAACTCTATATTTCTTTTAAAAAATATATATATTTTATTGATATTTTACAGTGAGGAAGAGAGAGGGATAGAGAGTTAGAAACATCGATGTGAGAGAATCATCGATCAGCTGCCTCTTGCACACCCCCTACTGGGGATGTGCCCGCAACCAAGGTACATGCCCTTGACCGGATTCGAACCCGGGACCTTTCAGTCCGCAGGCCAACGCTCTATCCACTGAGCCAAATCGGTTTCGGCTGATAACTCTATATTTTTGAAAGGAGAGAGCTATTTTCAGCCAGTTTAGAGGAGTTCATCCCTCCCACAAGAACCTCATGACATATCAGGTTTGGGAAGTGGGCGTCAGTGGAAGCTCATTTGCATAATTCCCACAGTCCTTCGGCTCAGTCGGTAGCCATCCTGGGTAATTGTCCTCTGGTCACGTCCTCTCTACCACACACAGCAGAGTTGGTGGGCAAGTGGGTAAGTGTAGCTCCTTTCAACTCTGTGCTCCGGTGTCAGAGGCCGGATCCTAAGTGGACAGACCGAGACAGGAGAGGGGCCTGGCATCTCGCCTTGAAAGAAACCTTCCATTCCTTCCATGTCTCATGGCAGTCGCCTTGCCGGCCCCCACCCATGGCCAGCGGGCACACCTGCACCCTCCCCCACCAGGAGCCTGCTCCAAGGAGCTCCTTCCATCCATGGACAGCGTCAGCTCCTGTCCTTCCCCGATGGCGGTCTTACACTCTCCTTTTATCGACCGTTCACTCTGGTTCCAGTTGGGCCTCGTGGCCATTCCTTCCTGGGCTCCCTGGTTTGTCATCCTCTCAAGAGTCAGAAAGTGTCCAGACAGTAAGACACAGTGGGGAGAAGTAGGCTCTGGGGTCCATCGGTCTGAGCTTGCACCCAGCTCCACCCTCACCAGCTGTTACTCTGAACCCTTATCCTCTCTAAGCCTCCATTTAGCCATCTGTAGACCCTGAGTAACGGTGGTGCTTACCTCATAGGATTGCTGAGAGGGTTAAACAAGTTAACATGTAAAAAGCGTAGAGCAGTGCCTGCCAACTCTCAGCCCACCCAGGGCCTGGTAGCTTCTCGTTTCCTTCTACCTGGGCTGTGTGGAACTGAACACGGTCCTCCAGATGCTGTCTCCTCAGCGGAACTGATGCCCTCTGCTTGACAGTCTGTTTCCATGATGTCAGGCGATGCTTGCAAATCACTGGTGTTTAAACTGAGCTCGTTGTACTGGAATCCTCAGGTGGCTTTTCCCGGGATGGCTGTGAGGTTAGCTTGCCCCTCGCCTACATAAAAGACGCGTCTGCTTCAGAGGGCAGGTCAGTGTCGAGGGGAGTCCCGAGAGGCCCTTTATGTTGGTTCCAAGCACACATGTCCCCCCGCTGAAGCCGTCTGGCCCTTTTTTATTACACTGCGCTGCCACTGGGGCTCCATTTGGAAAATCCCTTGACCCACGCTGGCCTGCAATAAAATCCCCTGCTCCGTGGGCCATTTCTCTTTCACTCTTCTCTGCGCTCGCCTGTCAAGTGAGCCGCGCATGTGCTGCTGGGACCTTCCTAACTTCCAAATCCAGCGCCTCTACTTCTGCTTCCCGCAGGTGCCCCATGCATATTCACAGGTAAACCTCTGTGACCCTCTACATCCTTGCTCTTCATGGGCCAGCAACATCTACAGCCCCGAGGAGCTGGTTAGCAGGGCAGACTCTCAGGACTTGGCGGTGCCAACCTACCAAATCTGAATCTGTGTTTGAACAGTCGCCCGCAGACTCACATGCTCAGGAAAATTTGGGAAGTACTGCTCTGCATTATTCCGCTTGGGGTAGGCATGAGGTTGAGGGGAGGGGAATCCCATCTTCCAAGATCTTGCGATCAGTCCTGCTGACCAGGCTCCTGGGGTCAGACACAACACTATTTCCGGCTATTTATCTCAAACCCTCCACTTTCCTAATTTGCTTCTTGGAATGCCAATAGAAAGTTGTGTTTTTGTGTTTTTTTTCTTAATAAAAAACTAGAGGCCCTTTGCACTAAGATTTGTGTAATAGGCCTTCCTTCCCCTAGCTGCCGGCACTGGTTTTCCTTCGGCATCTGGGACCCAGGCCTTCATTCTGGTCACCGCCTCCCATCTTTGCTCCTGCCAGAGCCTTCAGTCTTCTCTGCCCCACCCTCCCCCTCATAGCAGGTGCCTGCATATGCAAATTAACCCACCATCTTTGTTGGGTTAATTAGCATACCCACCCTGATTGGCTGGTGGACATCACAGAGGTACAGTCAACTTGCATATTTCTCTTTTATTAGGGTAGATTCATACATTAAAAACGTCTAGATTGTGTTTTCCCTGTTTTATGAGTAACATGCGCTTGAGCATATCTCAAACCTTTGGATTATATATACAACTGGAACCTTTTAAGTGTTAAATGTCGGGTTTTGCATTGATATTTCATTTGCTGATGTGAGGCCATCATTATTTCCAACTTCAATCCCCATCTGTGTAAGTGTGCTAGCCATCCTCCCAGCGTTGTCGTTGTCAGGAGCAAGTCTGGTAGCATTGTCTTCTGCGTCTTCATGCAAATCACAGGTGAAGACTGGGACATGGCGGGTCGGGAACAGACCCCTGTGGGGCACCACTGGAAGCTCATTGCCCGGTTCAGGCAATGTTGAGCATAAGAGCTGCATCCCTGTAACCAGACACGCTGGTGGGAGCTGGGGCTCTGCTGCCAGCTGCCTTTGCCACCTTTGGCAAGCCATGGCTGCCCTAGACTCTTGCTTCTTTATCTTCAACTGAGGAAACTGGAAGACTCACCAGCATCTGCTGGGGTGCATTAATGAAATGTCTGTGTCTGAGCCCCCTCACTCAGAGATCCTGACTCTGCTGATCTGTAGTGCACCCAGGGTTTAGTATTTTATAGAAGCTCTCTGGAGCCCTAGCCAGTTCGGCTCAGTGGATAGAGCATCAGCCTGTGGACAGAAGGGTCCCTGGTTCAGTTCTGGTCAAGGCCACATGCCTGGGTTGTGGGCTCGATCCCCAGTAAGGGGCTTGCAGGAGGCAGCCGACCAATATTGATGTTTCTAACTCTCCGTTCTCTGAAATCAATAAAAATGTATTTTAAGAAAAATAAAGACCCTCTCTGGGTATGCTAGTGTGCGTCTGGGATTGAGAACCATGGGGCCACAGGATCTTTAAGGTGATGACATCTTCTGGGGCCTCTGGCCCTACAGCCTGAGCTCTGCTGGCGGAGGTCTGTGGCTGCAGGGACGGCCTGCTGGCTGGTGTAGCGCAGTGGTATGCATGGGGTGGTCCATGCAGACCACAGGGCACCTTTGTGGATGCCTCCTATCAGCTGCTTGATCTCCTAGCCTTTTCCTCGGAACAGAATAATCATCTTTGAATATCTGACATTGGCTTTTTTCTGTGTTTCTGAGCGTGCTGCCTAAGAAGCCGAAGGCCAGAGTAGGTCAGTTCAGCATAAGTGAGTAGGGACGGCTGTCTGCCTGGTCCTCTCTACCTTCTGTGTCTTTCCTCTATAACAGGGTGCGACAGTGCCTCTGAGGCCCTGCCTTCCTCTTCATCTCTTCCCTCTGGCCCAGGGCTGCTCCATTCGGGGCTGTGGCAGCTCCCAGGAACCTTGTCAGCCAACATGTGAATGCACACAGCCCCCTCCGGTTCGGGTCACAGCACCTGCATGCCCGACTTGGCTCATTCCGGGAACGACTGGCGTCTGCCCTGGGGCTTAGGATGTTGCTTTGCGTATCCCTCCTTGAGTAGGAGTGCTCAAGATCTGCGTTACCTCGTCCTGTCTGGTGGCTGCCGGGTGCTGGGTGCTGGGTGCTAGGTGCTCTGCAGTGGGCTTGTTAAATAGAGCTTCAGCCGGCTGATTGACTAATGCGTGAACATTTAGCTACCCCGGCCAGCCGCCTCTCAGACAGCCGTTAATTGCAGGCACGAGAGTGACAATAATTATGGGATAATGGGCGGCTTTTGTGTGAGTCCTTCTCCCTGCACTATGTCAGCAAACATCCAGGATTTGTTTTCTAACACTCAGCTGCCCTGCTGCGGAGACACCACCATAGACCCTTCTGTTCATTCGTCACTGTCATCCAGCCCAACCCAGCCCTGCCCCCTCCAGGGCTTCACCCACACCCCCCGGGGACAGAGAGCCTGTGCCCATCTTCCAGAATATTATCTCCCAACCCCCAGGCAGCTATGACCTCATGGTTGGTGTTTGTGAGGTTGAATTGATGCTTCACTAGAAAGTAGTACTTAATCAACCCTGATTAAAAAAAGGGTACTGAATACTACACTCGGCCTCATCCCACGGCCCTTCTCCGTTCACTGGTTTATGTCGTTGTAATTTGTGTGTAGCCTTCTGTCCTGTGTCATGCATTTTCTTTTGTTTGATGTTATTTTATATAAACACTTCAGATATGACAATGGTCCGTGAACGTGTCACTCTAATAGCTGTAAACAATTCTGTCATGTTACTCCATTACTGTATAGCTCTTCTCTTAATATTGGGATTTTGGGTTGTTTCCAATTTGTTGCTATTATGAATAGCTCTTCTCTAAACATCTTTCTATGTTACTGATTTCCCTCCAGTTATTTCCCAGGGGTGCATTGAATGATGAGTTATATTGATCTGGTAACATGTTGGGAGGAGTTGGGAGGAGTGGGGAGAGTTGAACTGATTCCCTCTCCTGTCTCTCCCAGTGCACAACTTCTTCTCTTCGCACCTCTTTTCCTGTCCATTTTGAGTGTGATCCTTGCTCCAACACCCCTACTAACACCCCAAGTTAGTGATGCAGAGACTTGGGGTTCTGGTTACTCATTGCTACATAATAGATCACCCCAAGATGTGGTGACTTAGAAAAACAATGTGCTGTGACGTCCCAGGGTTCTCTGAGTTACCTGGGCTCAGCTGGGCTGTCTCCTTGCAGTTATCTGAAGTCCGGACTAGGCCGGATGGCCAAGGTGAATCCTCACATGGCTGTCACCTGGGAGCTCAGCTGGGGCTGTCAACCTGAGCACCTCCACGTGGCTGCTCCGTGTGACCTGATCTTCCCTCAGCGTGGCCATCGGTTCCAAGAGGAGGGGGTGTCTCAGAGAGAGTATTCCAAAGGCCCAAGTGGAGATTTTAAGGTGTCTTATGCCCTAGCCACAGAAGTCATACAACATCACTTCTGTTACGTTCCATTGGTCAAACTGAGTCACAGCCCCACCCAGATGCAAAGGAGATGGAAAGAGATTCTACTTCTCCATGGCAGGAGTTGCAAAGAATTTGCATTCACCTTTGATCCTCCACCAGTGAAGACAGAAAGCATCCTATGAATTCTTAAGAGACGCCAAATGAGAGACCCTCTCCCTTCATTTCCACTCCAAATCCTGCCCATTCTCTCAGCTCAGGGGTCATGTGATCTCATTCTAGAACCTTCCCGAATGGCCCCAGGAGTCAACTCTTTCCTTGCATTCCTCCTCCCTCACTTTCCTAAACTCCCAAGGCTCTGAATCTGTGTCTGCCTTTGTCTCACACAGCTCTTGCCATACGTCACAGCACTCAGTGATTTAATGGACTTGGCTCGCTATGTTGTCAATTCCTGCTGGAAGGCAGGGATTCTGCCCCGTCCTTCTGACTCTCTACCTACGCGACCCTAAAGACCCCAGAAAGTCCCTGGCATGTAACAGGGCTTCTGTAAGCCCCATTCCCTTCCTCCTTTTCATACATTGGACATCCACTGTCTGTGGAATGAATGAGTAAATTATCTTAATGAAGGAGGGGCAGGGAAGAGGACAGACATCTTAGTTCATGCCAGTTCACCTAACATTTGGTGTGTGCACTTACTAGTACGAGCTAGGAGCTTTGTATAAATGACCTTACTTAATGTTTACCACAGCCTGCGCTCAGTTGTATCTCTGCTTTACAGATGTTGAAGCTGAGGTTCAGAGATTTTAAATACCATGTTCAAAGTGACATCGGTGGGTCACAGAGAAAGTTGTAGATTGGCACGTAGGTCTTTGGGAACTTAGTTCCAATGCTCTCTCCTGAACGCTTAACCTCTTAGAACCTCAGTTTCTTCCTCTGTAAAATGGAGAGAACAATACTTATCTCATAGGATTGTTTGGATGAAAGCAAATAAGACGTACAGAACCTCCAGAACTCGGTGTAGGCACGCACTTCCTGTTGCCCATCATGACGTGGCTTCTTGTTCCCAAGGGAATGCCAAGCACTCTGAGCCTTTCTGGTTACTGATGTAGTTGATGGAACTGCTCTGTCACCATCTTTTTTTGGAGAGGGGAGGGCTCTTCACCAACACACCAAATTACTCTGGCACCACACTTCCTAATTCCTTGCATAGCCGTTTCTCCAGTGTGACCTCCGCCTTCTTTGTTATCACAGTGCAGACAGCCAGGTCCCCAGTCACTCAGGCGCTTCCCCAGCAGCTGAGACTCGGAGTCAGCCCTCCCACATCCACTGCTTTTGTTTGCTCTTTGAAAATCAACTCCAACAAGAGCTCATTAGTTCTCCCTTTCCTCCTCATCTTCATGCTCACATGCCCTCTACCTCTCAGCTCCAATTCATCTTCTGGTCTCTGTCTCGTCGCTTACAAGGACCCCATTCAGGATGCTTCTGCAGTGGGATGCTTTGCCTGGCGAGTTAGGACATGGACCAGAGGAGACATCAGCGCTGTGAAGGGGGCTGCTTGATAGAGCTGAGGACAGGGATGATTTATGTCTTTCCTCCCCTGATGTCCTTCTCGTGTATTGCTCTGGCTCTGGACTCTTCATTTTCTGGCTTGAGACGCTGCCCAGGATGGGAGGAGCTGGCTAGTCTAGGCGTCCACTAGTCTGGTCTGGGCTCTGTCCCTTCATTCCAAGCTCTGTTCCATCTCCCACTCCCCTGCCTGGCCACTGATATATAGCATCGAGTTGCCAGAATCACACAAGGCAGAGGAGGTTGGACTTTTTTCCCCCCCTTAACTCTTCCACACCCTTCCCTCCAAAGGTCCAGACAGACCACAGTTTCTTACGGATCTTGTCTCCCTGCCTGCAGGCTTTCTTCCTTTTAGCGAGGTTGTTTGGGAGACTGCAGGGCCCTGGGGAGGGGAGATGAAAGCCATCCCAGCAAACCACCCTGTCCAGACCCTGTTTTCTTTATCACCCTGGTCTAGCACTAGCAGGGGGCTCCTCACAGACTGCTACCGGCTTCTGTGGTTCTGTTCCAGTCTGATTCCGTTGCTAGGTGCCTGAGTTTTGACAGATCTGAAAGCGCAGAAAAGCATTCTCTGTCTCCATTGGCTTTGCATATACTTTCCAGCTTTCCAGGGCTAAAGCACATCTACACTAATAAACAGGAGTAAGATGCAAATGGACTGTACCTTTGCAATGACCACGAGCCAATCGGGAGTGAGTATGCAAATCAGACCAACAAAGATGGTGGGTTAATTTGCATACACAGGCGCCAAGCGGCTGGGAGCAGGGTGGGATGATAGCCATGGTGATGACGCAGGCATTCGCACCACCCCAGCCATTCTGGGCCTCTGGGCAGTGTGGGAAGGTGAAAAGGAGGCTCCAGGTGGAGTGAAGGCAGTGCCAGCAGCCAGGGAAAAGAAGACCCATTCTTGCACCAATCTTTGTGCATCGGGTCTCCAGTCTAGTATATTCCTTTATGTTTGAAAGCTTGTGGTGGGGTGATCCCGGGAGGTGGGTGGCCTAATAGCATGCAAGCTGACCAGAGTCTGGTCTGATGGCCTCTCCTTTCACTGAATTCCAGTGTCTGGTAACATTTCCAGGGCATTTACGTTTTCAGTTGTAGGGTGGTAGGAGATTGTATTGGATAGATAAACTGGGGCTGGATTATGTAAGGGCTTGCATTTTGACCTAAGAAATGTGGCCTCCATGCCGTAGGCAGTGGAGACACCGAAGGCTTGTGAGCAGGGCATGACCTAGTTGTCATTTGCAGAGAGCAGGGAGACCAAATTCAGAGGCATCCTTCATCTGCAGGCAATGGGCCTGGGGGTGAAAGTTCAGGCAGGCTGCTGGCTCCTGTGTGACCTATAGCCTAAAGACGACAGAAGATGTGTTGGTAACGGGGGCTTCTGGTGACACTGAGAGCTATTTTAGGGGCTAAGGGTGAGGTTGGGAATCCAACTCTTAGGGTAAAGTCTTAAAATAAAGTGAGTGACTGGAGGCAGGAGGGTTAGGGCCAGGGCATAGGAGGGTCATATCTAAGGGGTGCGATACCCCTTACACAGCTCCTCCTGATGTTAGAGAGGTTTATATTGGGCCCCTCCCCTATGCAGGGGCTTTTGCCCTGGAACAACTTAGAGGCATCTCTTTTATAATATATATATATATTTAAAATTGATTTCAGAGAGGAAGAGAGAGAGAAAGAGAGAGAGAGAGAGAGAGAAACATCAATGATGAGAGAGAATCACTGATCAGCTGCCTCCTGCACGCCCAACCCTGGGGATCGAGCCCACAGTCCAGGCATGTGCTCTGACCGGGAATCAAACCAGGACCTCTGGTTCATAGGTTGACACTCAATCCCCTGAGCCATGCCAGCCAGGCTAGAGGCAACCTGGCACAATTATTGGCTGGCTATCAAAATTGAGGCAAAGTGACAGAGGTTGTGGTAGGACAGTGGCTGGGCTGGGGGGATTAAAAGAGCATACAGATTTGCCCATGTCATATATGTACCATCTTCCCTGTTACATGCGCAGAACAGCTGGCCCTTCCGTGCCCCCCTGGGGGGGGTTCAGCCTTGACTACCCAGACAAGAAGTGGGGGAGGCCGAAACCGGTTTGGCTCAGTGGTAGAGCGTCGGTTTGTGGACTGAAAGGTCGCAGGTTCGATTCCGGTCAGGGGCATGTACGTTGGTTGCAGGCACATCCCTGGTGGGGCGTGTGCAAGAGGCAGCTGGTTGGTGACATTTCTAGCTCTCTAGCTCTCTCCCTTCCCCTCTGTAAAAAAATTAATAAAAATATATTTAAAAAAAAAAAAAAAAGAAGGCCGGGAGAACATGACATGAATCCCTGTCCGTCAGCTTTCTCCCAAGGTCACTGTTGCCTCTGCAGTGCCGTCGCTGGAGCTGGGGCTGCCTGGTGCTGCTGCATGTCTTGTTGCCATAATCCGGTTGCTCTGGGAGAGAGCAGGGGAAGGGGTAGCTGCTCTGCCCTTTCAAAGATGCATTTGAGAGGGAGCCTCCTTCAGACTGTTCTCCGGTCCTGAACACAGCCTCTCCCCTCCCCCAGAGGGGCCTTCTCTGCGGCCTTTCTCTGGTGGGGAGGGAGGGAGGGACTCGGTCCAAGGGGCCCAGCCTGGGTGTCTATACATTGAGGGGAGCTGTCTGTAGTGCTGGGCTGAGGCCAAGCTAAACACCTCCACACCCGTGTTCCATCCATCCTGCGTTTCTGGCCGGCTGGGGACGGGGTCAGGGTATTGTCTGTAGGTTAACCCTTGGGAGGCCCAGGGGGAGGAAAGTCCAGCGGGAAAGTTTCTCTGTTTCCTAAATGGGCGCTCTCACCAAGTCCGGAATGGCAGGCCCTCCTCCCGCGGTGGTCATATCAGAGACGCTGTTTGGATGCTCGGGGTTTTAGCACAGAAATGCCAGACTTCAGCAGGAAAGGTGGCTTGGCTTCCCAGTCACCTTGCCTGATGGCCCTCGGTGGCGGGGCTGCATGGCCTTTGTCTTGTTCCCCCGTGCAGCAGCGAGCCTCACGGAGCTTCCAGGGCTAACGCACATCTCCTCCACACCACCCGCTTCACCCCGTCCCAGGCCTGCCCCCAGGGAAGGTTCCTGAGGCGGATGCTCTTCCATCCCCAGCCCTCCCACAGCCAGCATCGCATTACTCTTGGCCTTCTGCGTTCCAGACCCGGCCGGACCTCGCAGAGGGACCTTTTGCTTTAAACGGGCTGATTGAGATGTCCTTGTCTAGCAGAAGCAAGCTGAGTGGACACGTCTTAGTTTTTAGGGAATGTGTGTCCGTGAAACCGGGGCCTGCCATAGAACAGCCTGCCTTTGGCCCCCAGGTTCGCTCGGTCTGGAAGTGGGAGGCTCCCTCCCGGTCCTGGTAGCCGGGCCGGGCGGCTCCCAGAGGCTGGAGGGCAGGAGCCAGGAGTTCCTCCCAGAGGGCAGGGCAGGCCTGTGCGTTGGCGTGACCGCCCGCTGAGCACAGCCTGGGCTGCCCCAGCGGTGAGAGCCAGTCCCCTCAGATGTATGACCTCGGGTCACCCCCTCCGAGCCCCAGCTGCCAATCAGCTGAGCACTAGACCATGACCTGAGCTTCCCTGCTGTGGATTTGGGAGGCGACAGCGAAAACAGTCAACGCATATGCACAGCTATGGCATGCCCGAGGTTATATGAATGTTATTGTATTCTGAGGAGGGCAGGCAAGTCTTGCCGTCCTAGGTTTCAGCCCCAGTTCCTTGTGGAAGCTCCTGCAGCCACGTCCTCCAGGGTGGGCTTGGACGAGAAGGCACCGTTGGCTGTGGCTTGTCTGCTCCCCCTAGGGTACCCCTCCTCCCCCCACTCTTTGAGCCAAGCCCGGATGGTTAGAGGAACCCCATCAACCCACAAATACCAATCCCAGGGCCAGATCCTGCCCCCCCCCCGCTCCCCACCTTCCTGTCTCCTCCTCCCTTCCCCTTTCTTGCAGTTTTTCATTTCCTCCTGATGGAGCTCCTGGGCAGGGTGCCCGGGGCCCGGGGGCCTGAGTGTCCTCTAGCCCGCTTTGTCCTCTGCCTTCTCCTCACTCCGACGGCCGGCCCTGCGGAGCCTGGCAGGGACCTGCCTCCTCCTGAGAGGCGTGGCGGGGCCTCGGTTTGTGGTAGCGAAACCTCGCCCTTCTAGAGCCTCGCTCCTGGAGTGTGGCTCCTGCGTGCGGTGCTCCCGGCTCTGCAGGTGCAGCCGAGGGGGGACCCGGCCTTCATAGCGAAGCCCGGGAGGCGGTTGGTGCTGCCTGAGTCACTCAGCCGTCTGTCGGGGGCAGAGCCAGCGCTGGGCCTCAGCGCTGGGACAGCACTGGCATTAGTCACGCGCTTCCTCGACTGTCAGCCAGGGACTTGGCTCACGTCCTCGGTGCCCGCGGGTGAGGACCGCGCCGGCCTGGCCTTGTGGGCGGGTGGACCCCCAGGTGCCCTTGGGCCCCGGGGTCCCTGAAGGTCAGTGAGTGTGAGGAGGTGGGAGGCGGTCACCTTGTGGGCCCAGCACGGTCATGAATATGGAACAGGCACCTAGAATGAATGCGGCGTTGACTCTGAGTCCCCTTCAGCGCTGTGCCCACAAGGGCGGGCTCTGGGCAGGCTCCCTGGCTCCCTGGATTGGCCACCTGGTCTGAGGTGGAGCCGCCCTTCCGGCCTCAGCCCTCAGCCCTCAGGAGGCAGGTGGGTGAGCCCACTGGTCTCGTCCAGGAGCAGCTGCCAGGAGGTAGGACAAGCACCAGCTGGGCCAGGAGGTGCTGCCAGCTGGTGCCCAGACACCCCTCCTGGGCCTGGAAGGGCGGGGAACTCTCTGGGGGGAAATGGTGTTGGCAAGGGGAGTGGGGGGGCTGCGGAGCGGGGTGGGGGTCAGTCAGGTTCTGTGTTCCTGGGGCCTCTAACTCTCCGGCTCCGTCTAGTCATCCTCACGCCTTATTGTGGCTTCTTTTCCCCTTGTCCCTCTCCTCCCCTCCTTTCATCTCCCCTGCTCTCTCCTCCCCTCCCCTCCTCTCCTCTGTCCTTTCCTCAGCTATATCCTCAGCTCTGGAATGTGCCAGGGCTGTCCCTCTGTTTCCTCCCTTCCCAGGGCTCCCCCAGACACCCCGTATCCTCCCCTGTCCCTCTGAAGTCTCCATCCCTTTCCCCCTCGGCCTGCTCTCCTCTCCCCTGAGCTCCGTGATCAGCAGCACCAGGAAGTGCTGCAGGGAGGACCCGCCTGGGAGGTGCCAGCTGTTTGCCCAAGGTGGGGTTGGCGACAGCTTGGGCCCCCGGGCTGGGCTGGGCTGGAGCGCGGCCTTGAGTGTCTGGCTCTTCTATGGCCTGTCCGTCCCACAACGGCTCCTGTCTCTCCTCATCCCCTCCCCCACCCGGGCACCCGTGGAGGCAGCAAGGCAGCAGGCACTTGGTCCAGTCGCTGCAGGTGCTGCGTTGCGGTGGCACCATTGCCCTTCCCGATCCTGGCGCAGTGAGACGCTCCGTTCAGTGCGGGGCTGGAAAGGCGTGGTTCTCAGCTCTGAGCCAGGATGGTGGGGAGGGGCTGTGGGCTTTGGCTTCAGAAGGCTGAGTGCTGTGTCTGCACCACCGGCCTGCGGTGGGACCGTGGGAGGTTGCTTTTTCTTATGTTGCACGGGCCCTGCCTCTGTCGGAGGCCTCAGGGGGATGTGGCTGTGGAAAGTGAGGGTCACTAGTTGCAGGGGAGCTGCTGGGAAGGGGAGCAGCCTGGGGGGCCTCTCCCATCATGCTCCCCATGTGGGAGCCGCAGAGGTCACAGCCAGCGCCTGCTTACTGCGGGGTGCTTATGGCACCACAGTGATGAGCGAGGGGGGGGGGGGGTCTGGTTGCTATTTTAAAAAGTTTTATCGCAGCCCTAACCGGTTTGGCTCAGTGGATAGAGCGTCAGCCTTCGGACTGAAGGGTCCCAGGTTTGATTCCGGTCAAGGGCATGTACTTTGGTTATGGGCACATATTCAGTGGGGAGTGTGCAGGAGGCAGCTGATCGATGTTTCTCTCTCACCGATGTTTCTAACTCTCTATCCCTCTCCCTTCCTGTCTGTAAAAAAAAAAATCAATAAAATGTACTTTTTAAAAAGTTTTATCGCAGAGCGTTACACACACATAAAAGTAGAGAGAGCAGTATGACAGCCCCATGTGTCTAAGCTTCAGTAGTTTTTAAAAATATATATATACATATATTTTAAATATTTTTATTGATTTCAGAGAGGAAGGGAGAGGGAGAGAGAGATAAAAGCATCAATGATGAAAGAGAATCATTGATCGGCTGCCTCCTGCACACCCCTTACTGGGGATGGAGCCTACAACCTAGGGACATGTCCTTGGCCGGAATCAAACCTAGGACCCTTCAGTCTGCAGGCCGATGCTCTATCCACTGAGCCAAACCAGCCAGAGCAAAGCTTCAGTAGTTTTGAAGTCATCTCATGGCCAGTCTTGTTTTAGGTTTACTCCCAGTCCTTTCTACCTGCTGATCATTAGGAAGCAAACCCTGGCAGCGTATCATTCCATCTCTAGAGAGGGACTTAAAGAAGTCATTATCACGCTTCAACAAAATTAGTAATTCCTTAATATAATCAAATAGTTCATTTTCACATTTCTCTGGTTATTATGTTTCCCCCTAGTTTTCTTTTTAATTTGCATCCAAATAAATTTCTGTATGGTGACTGGTTGTTATAGTTCTAATCACTCTTTAAAAAACCTTTTTTTATTGATTTCTGAGAGAGGAAGGGAGATATAGATATTTTTTAAAAAAATGTATATTTAGCCGAAACTGGTTTGGCTCAATGGATAGAGCGTCGGCTTGGGACCTGAACAGTCCCGGGTTCGATTCCGGTCAAAGGCATGTACCTTGGTTGCGGGCATATCCCCAGTAGGGGGTGTGCAGGAGGCGGCTGATTGATGACTCTCTCTCATCGATGTTTCTGGCTCTCTATCTCTCTCCCTTCCTCTCTGTACAAAATCAATAAAATATATGTTTAAAAAATGTATATTAAAAAAATCAATGAATTAAAAAATATATAGTTTTATTGATTTCAGAGAGGCGGGAGAGGAAGAGAGAGATAGAAACATCAATGATGAGAAGGAATCGTTGCTCCAGCATGCCCCCTATTTGGGATTGAGCCTGAGATCCGGGAATGTGGCCTGACCGGGAATCGAACCATGACCTTTTGATTCTAGGGTTGTCGCTCACCCATTTCTATTCTTCTTCTCCTTTTTTCCTATCTTACAATGTTTTGCTGGGAAAACGGGCTCATTTGTCCTGTAGGGTTTTTAACCTTCTGCCTCTGGCTGATTGCATCCTCATCATATCATTGAACATGTCCCACTGTCCCTGTGTGTGTGGCTAGACTGAAGGCTTCGTCACAGGCAGGCTCCTTTAATTTATTTATTTGGGGGTGGGGAGTGGCGTCGGCATCTATCGGGAGACACGCAGAGTCTGGCTGTCTCTCCCTTTTGTGACCCGAGCAGCCTGGGTGATCATTGCCTAGATCCGTGCACTCATTACGGGCTAATTGCCTATTAATGACTTTCTCTAATTAGAGGTTACTTCTTTCATCCCCTCGTAAGTGATCTCTTACTTCGGAGAAAGGCCTCCTTCTCTGCGAGGCGCTGCTGAGGAGGCCGAGGCCACATGGTGATGGGGTGGAGCGCTCCCACCGTCCTGGCTGCTGGTGGGTGAGTGAGGCAGGCACCCCACAAATGCCAGGTTGGGAGCCCTGGGTCAAGTCCTTGGAATCTGCCTGCATGTAATCAAATTTCAAGTCTTTGTGTTGATGGAGGGAGTCGGGGCCGGAGACACGGCTGGTAATTTTCCCGTTTAGCTCTGAAACACAGCTCAGCATCATTTAATCAAATTAGTGCTCAGACACAAATCTTCCTGGCTATCCCCCGTACTCACCCCTGGCTCCTCCTCCTCCCAACTGCCTGACAATAACTTCCTATTTGTACGCTATTCTATAGTTTGCAGAGCACGCGAGCATGTGTGTGCACGAGAGGTTGAGGAGAGGGAAGCACGGGGGTCAGCTTGCTTGGGTGTGATTTCTGACCCACCAATTCGGAGTTGCCTGGCCTCGAGCAAGTTCGCTGGCTTCCCTCTGCACGTGTCTCCATGGACCTTACAGGGTGTTATGAATATTCACTTAGGTCATGTAAACAGTCCCCCGCACATAATAGGTGCTCATCAAAGGATAGCTCTTCTGCTCGACCCAGGATCTACCTTTGAGAACCCTCACGTGCTACATAAGGACAGGGTAGTGGCAGACAACTGAAATTTGACCGTACGTCTTGGATGTAGAATTGTGCGCGCCTTGTTCCAGAATCCGTCATCAAGGAGGTCTAAGCAGCACTTCATAGCAGTTTCCTCCCTTCTCACCCCAGCCAGGGCTCCAGCCCAAAGCCTAAGGATTATGACGCTGTGTCCAGAGCAGTCAGGGAACTGGCTCTCTGAAGCACAGAGTCAGCTGTGCCTGCAGCGAGAAAGGAAACCTGGCCACCTGGCTCTGATGCCTGCTTTGTCCTGTCCTCAGGAACGGGGGCAGAGGGGAGGGACGGGGAGGACGTGGGGTTGGCTTGGACCCGCTCTTGTATTTTTCCCTCTTGGAGGCCTGGCCTGTCTCTTGCCCTTGAGGAGGCCCCCTGAGGCCTCGGGTCTAGAGAGCCAGGTGACCAGGCCTCCTCCCCGGCAGCCTGTGGTCCCCTGGGGCCTGGCACAGCTGCCGCCCATCTTCCCATGCAGATCAGAGGCGGAAATCTGCAGTCAGACAATTAGACACAGCAACCTGCCTGGGCAGAGGACACGCCAGTCACCCACGGGGCTCTCGGCCTAAGCGGGCCAGAGACTCCAGCCCAGGGAGGGCTCCTGGGAAGGCCTGGAGAGAGAGAGAGACTGGTAGGCACCAAGCTCATTTGCTCTGTGTGAGCTCCTTATCACTGGCTATTTCCTGTAACTCCTCCTGTGCCGGCCAATACAGACCAGATAGCATTTGCAGGCCTTCAGAGAGACACGGGAAGGAATGGAGCTGAGGATAAACAGGAAGCAAGGCCTTAGTCCCAGGTGGGGAGAGGTCGGAGGGCTGACAAACAGAAGCAGGGGCATGGCCACACACACACACACACACACAAGATTCTGGGGGGCAGGGGGGAAGATACTGGTACATAAAAGACAACACAAAATGTTGTATTTCTGTTTCTCTGGGCTCCCGTGTCACATCCTGGAGCTACTCCTTTTCCCGGGAGCTCAGCCTTGTGAGCTGAGCATGTGAGCTGAGAGCGGCAGCGGTTCCATCCCCGGCAGAGGAGACGGGAGGAGGGGAGCCACTGGGGAGAGGCAGAAACCCAAGGAGCTCCTTTGCCCTTAATTTCACACGACAGAGGCTGCTGTGCAAAGTGGGCTTCTGCCTGGCCTGTTGCCAGCCCAAGGGCAGGGCCCTGGGGTTTGAGCAGAGAGCCAAGTTCAAGGGCACATGGCTCTGACCCGTTGAACTCATAGCCAGAGTGGGGATGATGGCGGCAGGAGACACTGAGTGGGTCGGGTGGAACTGCCCTGTGTCCCTGTGCCTAGCTCTGGGCCAGCTCTCAGATGGCTCTCCTGAGGTGTGACCCGGATGAATGAATGGAGGAGCCAGTCAAGGAGAAGGGAAAGAAATGGGACTATGCATCTCCTTCGACCCTTTTCCATCTCTCGCTTGAACCTTAGGGTTGGACGTAGGGCTCGGGCTGTAAAAGTTGCACGCTAGGTTGTCTCTGCCTCACAGCTCTGCTTTGTGAGTGAGCTGGGCTGTGGGCTTCTCTTCTTTCCTTTTATCTCCCGACTCTGCACGTGCTCACTTGTGTGGGTGCGTGGGGACAGAGTGGAGTAGCCAGACATGAACTCTCCAGGGTGAGGGTTGGGGTGGATCTGTAGACTTCAGCTCTCTGCGCCTCCCTTCCCCTCCCCGGGTCCTCAGTGAGTCTCCGTTTCTTTCTCGTGGGTTGCGCATAGCGGGCGCTGCTCACACGTTGGTTGAATGAAGGAGTGACTGTAAGCTGGCCAAGGCAGAAGGGAGGAGCTTTCTCCACCCGCACTTCTTAGTGGCCCGTCCCTGGCCCTCTTCCCGTCCCTGGCCCTAGATTAGGACAGACTGCCTTTGAGGGAAGGAGGAGCCCGGTATCCACTCCTGTCCTCTGGTCTTCTCTCTCATTAATGTTTCTAACTCTCTGTCCCTCTCCCTTCCTCTCTGTAAAATAATCAATAAAATATATTTTTAAAAAAAGAAAAAGAAAAAAATTTCATGTGGTGCCCATGGGTCGTTGGGCACCGGAGGCCTATTTCAGGTGTGAGCCCTTTGGGTGGGTGACCAGTTTTTCCTGGTCAGGCTGGGACTGGCTCCGTTCTAAGTACCAGAAGTCCTGCATTCTGAGACCCCCTCAGTGCTGGGCAAATGGGTAGTGGGCCACCCTGCCACGCTGGTTGTTCTCTCTGCCCATCTCCCTCTCGCTCAGTTTGCCTTTGTCTGTGTTGCTCAAATCACAGGGAACCTTTCCTCCTGCCATTCAGCTTCCGTGGGCTGACCCGGAGATCTGCACCCCGAGGCCACATACCCCGGCGAGGCCACATACCCCGGGCGCAGGAGGCATGCGTCCCTATCTCCCAGGCCCTCAGATAAGCAAGCAGCCCGTCCCCCTGCCTGCGGTTGGTCTGTCGGGGCTGCTGAAGCGTAGCCTGGAGGCGGCTCCTGCCTGTCTGCAGCCGGGAGCTCCCAGCAGGTCTTGCATTTCTGTCTCCTCTTCTCTAAAGAACTCCAAGCATGGGCTGGGGCCGGCCTCCCTCACCCTAACACAGCCCCTATCTCAAGGAATAAAGACCATACAGGCACTGGGACGCCTAGTAAGAAATGGGAAGTTGAGGTCTGTGGAAGGGTTCGTAAGCCACTGGCCCAAAGTCACAGAGAAGCACTGAGATCAGAATCCACTGGGAATTCCCACTGTCAGCACAAAAGGACGGCCTCTCCTGCTCCTAATGCCCTCTTCGGAACCCTGTCCCTCCCAGGGAAGGTTTCCTGAGAGGAACCTGACCCAGAGCCCCCAGCCCTGTCTTGGTGCTGAGGCTTCCCTAAGTGCCAGCCTCCTTCTGACAGGGACCCAAAGTCACCAGAGCTGGAGATGCCCAGCCCATCCTCCCATCCCACCCCATCCCACCCATCCCATCCATCCCATCCCATAAAGGGGTTATTCGCCAAGGACCCACGTATCCTTGTATAAATCTTGTCCCGATGACACACACAACTCTGCCCTCCTTAGCCCTGCCCTCTCCTCCAGGGGTGGCTGAATGCTAGAAAACGTCTCCCAATCCTTTACTTGTACCAGGCCTGTTGGCAATCAAGTCAGAGGTGGGCGTGGCTCAGTGGTTGAGCATCGGCCTATGAAGCAGGAGATCATGGTTTGATTCCCGGTCAGGGCACATGCCTGGGGAGTTGTGGGCTCCATCCCCAGTGGAGGGCATGCAGGAGGCAGCCAGTCAATGATTCTCTCTCATCATTGATGTTTCTCTCTCTCTCCCTCTCTGAAATCAACTTAAAAAAAAAAAAAAAAATAGGCCGAAACCGGTTTGGCTCAATGGATAGAGCGTCGGCTTGGGGACTGAAGGGTCCCGGGTTTGATTCTGGTCAAGGGCATGTACCTTGGTTGTGGGCATATCCCCAGTAGGGGGTGTGCAAGAGGCAGCTGATCGATGACTCTCTCTCATCGATGTTTCTAACTCTCTATCTCTCTCCCTTCCTCTCTGTACAAAATCAATAAAATATATTTTAAAAAATAGATAGATTCTCTCTCATCATTGATGTTTGTATCTCTCCTTCTCTGAAATCAATTAAAAATATATGTATATATATTGATTCTCTCTCATCATTGATAGTTCTATCTCTCTCTCCCTCTCCCTTCCTCTCTGAAATCAATAACCAATAATATATATATATATATATATATATATATATATATATATATATATATATATATATATGTCAGAGAGAAGAGCCGCTCCTTGGGAGGCAGGCCCCTGGGAGCGGCAGGACTCTGGGGTGTGGACAGTGCAGAGGATTCATGAAGTCCTTGTGCAGCTAATCACAGAAACCTCCCCCCCCCCAATCCCCAGGCTGGGCTTTTATTTCACCTCATTACCGCCGTGACTCATGCAGGCTCATGCGGAGCCTCGGGGCCCAGGCAGAGGGGACCGCAGGCCTCACTCAGCACTCAGCAGACCGGTCACTCAGCGCGCCGGTAATGAGGACGGCGGTACCTGGGTGGCGGGCGCATCTGGCCTGGACTTGGCTAACGCGCTGGGAGCACCGCTCTGGAGTCCGTCTGGGGGTGCCACTTCGGGTGCGTGACCTCATTTTGTCTCATCCGTAACGGGGAGACGGAAACAGCCACCTTGGACGTGGTGAGGATGCTGGGAAGGTGAAATGAGTTACGTTTGGCATCATGCCCGACACAGAGTGTGTGCTCAAACCGCTGTTATTGTTCTCTGGCTCGTACCCTCCGCCTGTGCCTCTCTAGTGAGGTGTTCGTTCATTTGACAAGTGTGTACTGAGTGCCCGCTGCTTGCCAGGAATACAGGACCAATGGGTGTAAACTTCCCGGCGGCACAGCATTTTCCCGCACCCTCTGTTTTTGCTTCCGCCCCCCCTTCTTCCTCGACGTCCGCTGGCGCTGACGGGGTGGAAAAGTGGATCGTCACCTGGTCCCATCCAGCTCTCTAAGAGCCCGGTCTGCGTGGTGCAAAGGCCACTCGCCTTGGGGGCCGGGGGACATGACTTCTATGGAGGACCTGGCTGGTACCCAGCTGGGGTCACTTCCTCTTTCCGGGCCTCAGTGGTTCTATCTTTCAAATGGAACCATAGCCCCTTCCAGCCTACCCAGGAGGGGTGTGGTGCAGATGAAATGTGATAATGGCTGTGCAAGCGCCTTGCTGAGGTAAAAGCCCTTTGTAAATGTCCCGGGCTGGGATGGAACCAAGAGGGGGCAGTCCCCAGAGCTCCCCATCTGAGTGTGGAGGCGGGGCTCCCCAGGAAAGGGCCTGAGGGTGACTGACAGGAACGCAGCCTCCGGAGGGCACTGAAGGTCCAGGGCCTAGTCCAGCCTGGCACACAGTAGGACCAGGAACTGCCTGGCAGATGGCTGTAGGTCCTTCGTACTTGTTTGTCAAATGAACAAGTGTACCAAGCAGCTCCAGCCAGTGTAAATGCAGGGAGGATATGACGTTCAGAGGAAACACAAAACTAAGGCCTATCAGGGCTGGCTTCCGGGAAGAGATCATTTGGGTTTAGGATAGAACCGGCGGCGGCGGCAAACTGCGGCTCTCGGGCCACGTGCGGCTCTTTGGCCCCTGGAGGGTGGCTCTTCCACAAAATACCACGGCCTGGGTGAGTCTGTTTTGAAGAAGTGGTGTTAGAAGAAGTTTAAGTTTAAAAAATTTGGCTCTCAAAAGAAATGTCAATCGTTGTCCTGTTGATATCTGGCTCTGTTGACTGATGAGTGTGCCGACCACTGGGACAGAAGAAGGAACAGAACCTGCATTAGTGAAACAACAGTCCATGGGACAGGCAGGGCATCTACAAACCTTCGGCTAGTCAGCTGGAGTTGGGGCTCACAGAAGAGTGAGAGGAGTCGAAACCGGTTTGGCTCAGTGGTAGAGCGTCGGTCTGCGGTCTGAAAGGTCCCAGGTTTGATTCCAGTCAAGGGCATGTACATTGGTTGCGGGCACATCCCCGGTGGGGGGTGTGCAGGAGGCAGTTGGTCGATGTTTCTCTCTCATCGACGTTTCTAGCTCTCTATCCCTCTCCCTTCCTCTCTGTACAAAATCAATAAAATATATTAAAAAAAAAAAAAAAGAAGGGTGAGAGGAGTGTTGGGGAAGAACCCTGGAAGGCCAGGCACAGAGTCACAGCTGGGTCTTGAGAGGAAAACGCTGGGTAGAGAACTGCAGGAGCAGCGAGAGGCGTGTGACGGTGGTTGGTGGGGGACTGGGTCACGCGGTGCCGTCATCTGCTGCCTCCCTCCCCGTGAGGGCAGAGTGCCAGTGGTTAATGGGTCTGGACCAGGGGGACATGGGTTGAGGCTTCAGGAGTCTGGGACCACCAGTCAGGCAGCCACCGATGACTCTCTGAAGGTGGCAAACGCTGATGGCAGCCCGTGGATGAGCTGTCCCCTTGGCTTCCCGGGCAGGGTGGGGAGCCAGCCTGAGAACTGCGGTGGCAGCAGGAGAGAAAAGGCACAGGCCAGGCCATGTCCAGAAGGCTGCCCGGGCCGCTAGAATTAAAGTCATGCTGTTCAGAGCCTTGAAATGAATAGGCCATTATTTCCTTTTTTTTTTTTTTTTTTTTTTTTTTTTTTTTTTTTTTTTAATAAAAGAAGTCCAGGCACACAGGCCTCATCTGTTAGTGTATTTGAACTGGGCAGCATGAGACTAAGGGCAGGAGATTGTCAGCCCTGAGATCTTACCTAAGCTCTGCCACCTGCTGTGTGACCTCAGGCAGGTTTCCCAACCTCTCTGGACACCACTCTTGTCATCTACGAAGGCTTTTGTCAGGGAGTTCATCTCAGGAGCGTGTTGGAAGTACGGACCAGAGTGCCTACATAGCACATAGCAAAGTACGCGGCGAGGCCACGGTTTATGTCTCCAGCTCCTTCCTCCCCCCCAACCTTTAAGCTCCTGCGAAAGCGGGGAGGCAAGGCCTGCAATGCAGAGCCCACGGCAGCTCCTGGTGCCTGGTTTTCCTGACTCGGCAGCAGCGTGGCCCTCGGTGCCCATCTAAGCACGAAGGACACCAAACCACAAGACTGTCTTTCTCCCCTTGGCAGCCTGGCACCTAACAGTGCCTGGCACAGAGCAGACTTTTACTAAGTATTTGTTGAGTGAAAGAGGAATTTGACATGGTCCTTTAAGTTCACTGTCTGGCAGGGGACACAGACTTGTAGACAGAGAATTAAGAAAAATAAGATGAGCCGAAACCGGATTGGCTCAGTGGATAGAGCGTCAGCCTGCAGACTGAAGGGTCCCGGGATTGATTCTGGTCAAGGGCATGTACCTTGGTTGCAGGCACATCCCCAGTAGGGGGTGTGCAAGAGGCAGCTCATTGATGTTTCTCTCTCATTGATGTTTCTAGCTCTCTATCCCTCTCTCTTCCCCTCTGTAAAAAAATCAATAAAATATATTAAAAAAAGAAAAGAAAAATAAGATGAGATGGGCAGGTGCTGTGGAAACAGAGGAAAAACACCTCTGTGTAAGCACTCTTGTCCGGGCTTCAGATGCGCTGTTTTTCTTCGTCTTTAGATGAACTCTCTGACGAAAGCCTTCGTAGATGAGAAGAGTGGTGTCCAGAGAGGTTGGCAAACTTGCCCGAGGTCACACAGCATGTGGCAGAGCTTAGGGAGGACCTCAGGTCTGGGAGGAGGTCAGGAGCAGCTGTGGGAGCAGGTCTGCGCTGAGCCTTGAAGGATGGGGAAGGGGTGGGGGAGGGGCTCCACAGAAGGAACAGAGTGCCCAGAGGTTGGGATGCAGCAGGCATGGGACCGGAAGTGCATCCCCTGACCAGGGGCTGGGGTTCGGGGAACCGGTCAGGGCTTTCAGGGGAGGGGGCTGGAAAGCAGGCGGGCAGCCTTACCCCGGAGAATGGATGGGACCCTCTGAGGGTTTCAGCAGGCAGGGACGGCTTACTGCCGCTCCCCTTTGCCCCTCCTTAAGGCCCCGTTCAGGGGAGCTGCCTGAGGATTAGAGAGGTGGTGGCCTGCCTGAGGGCACACAGCACATTGGCTGCAGGGTCAGAATGGGAGCCCAGGGCCCTTGGCTTTGACGGAGTGGCGCCTTATGTATGGACTGTCCTGTCCATCTGCCCCTGGTGCTTGGCTCTGTTGTTCTGTAGGTGCTCTCAGGGGTCATCTGAGCAGCTTGGCCCCTGGCTAACGCTCTCCCGCACTCTGCCTTGCAATAGCTGCCTTGTCCAATCTGAGAGCCCAGGTGACTGAGCCCAGGCCCCTCCCCCAGCCTCTCCCCCCGCCCCCCTCCCCCAGTTCTTTGGCACAAAGGAGAAGCCACAAGATCTCCTGGAATTGCTTCCTGCTTCACTTCCAGGTGCCTGACTGCCTGGCATGGGCCAGATTTGGCTCGAGAATTTGTTTTTCAAAAGAGATGAGGCAGGATTTGCAGTGTGGTGGCATTATTCTGGATTTTAAGGAGAAGGCCAAGACCCTCTCTGCTTCCCATCCCATCTCCCTATTCCAGGGATCCAGTTCCAAGAGGTTGCCCAGGGCCAGCATGCCTGCCTATAGTAGGTCTTCACAAGCATGGCCCATGTGGGGAGGGGTGGGACCTAGTACTTTCCAGAAAGGAGGAGCGATGGGGGCCTCTCGGGTTCAGCCTCCATCTTCCCCCCCTCCCCCCTGCCGGGAAATTCCAGGGAGAAGCCAGCTTGTTAAGTCTTGGTTTCCAGTTCTCCCGAGTCAGGCAGCGGCCAAGCCTGCTTGGGGCCCCTCCCTCTAGAAGCCGCCCCCCTCCCCCTCTCGGCGCCTCAGGGAGGGACCAGAGCTTGTGTTTGAGGTGAATCCTGGAGGAGGTTTCTGTTGGCATCACCTGAGCAGCACTCCCCGAAGTCCACCCCACCTCCGGGTGGGGAGTCCAGTGTGGGGTGTCCAGCCGCAAGCCCTCATCCTGCCAAATCCATCCCCAGTGTCCAGGGCGAGAATGAGCCTCCATTTATCAGGGGCGGGAGGTGAGGACCCCGAGGCAGGAGGGGTGGGCCCCGGGGCAGGGCTGGGCGCGAGGGGGCACTGGCCCTGCTCACTTTCCGGAGGTGGGACAGGGGAGAAGGGGGCGCGACGGAGCAGCAGAGTCTGGAGTCCCGGGGACTGCCTGGCCTTCTCGGCAGCTGAAAGCCCACCCCTCACAAGGCAGGGCCAGGGCGGGTGGCAGCCTGTGTCCACGCGTCCCCCTTAGACTTAGACCAACAGAGGCCCTGGTGCAAGGCCATCGGCTGGAGGTGACCATTATCTCTTGGTACCTGGTCCCACATGTGGAGGGACCCTGCCCACAGCCCCCACATATGGAGAGAACCTGCCCCCTCCCCCCGACATGCGGAGGGACCCTGCCCACAGCCCCCACACCCATTTGGGACAAGGGGCTGCTGGGAGGCTGCGTACTCTAGGCTGGCCCATTGGGAAGGTCCCTCCTGTGGTCCATTCTGAGTGACCTCCAGCTGTCTTCCCCGCAGCTGTCTCCCAGCCCCCCTGGGGTTCTCGCAGGGACAGGGTGTGCTCCAACACCCACTTCCCATCCTGCCAGGAAAGCCGGGCGCCCACTTCCCATCCAGCCAGTGCCTCCGCTCCCTGCTCAGGCCCGGTGCCGCCTTGAATCGTTTACAAAGGTGGGGCGTGTGTTCCAGGCCTGTAGCTGACCCCGGCCGCTTCCTGCTGGGGGTCAGCCTCAGAAGGTCATCTTATCTATTGATCGTTGGACAGTATTTACTGAGCAGGAGCCTCGTCATGCCTGCGGGGACCCCACAGCCTGGCCCATGCACTCCTCCAGCTTCAGGGAGTGACGAGGAACAAGCAAGACCCTAAGTACAGAGCAGTCCCCACTGTGCACAGTGTGAACGCATAGGAAATGGGGGTGATGCTCACCTCCAGCATGACCCCTCTCCTGGCCAAGGGCCAATGTTCTCCCACCCCTCACCTGTGTCGCTCTATCTGGAGCGCCCACCCGCCCTCTCAGAGGCTGTTGTCCCTGTGCCACTCCCTTCCCGTTATCTCCCAACTCCATCATTCCACATGCCCCCTCGAACCCCGACCTCCCGGTGTGGGCTGCCTCTGAGGGCGATGGGTGGGTGGGCTTGGTTTTGGGGTGTCCAGGAACAGAATCGAGCTCCTCAAGTTGCAGGGACAAAGCCTCTGGCACTGTGGATGCTTGGAAAATATCTGGAATACATGAACCACTCACACCCATATCTTCACGCGAGATCTGCTGCCTTCAAGGTTGTCTCGCTCTGGTGGCTGGAGAGAAAAGAGGGACGTTTGGGGAGAGGGTGGGGTTGGCATGGCCGCAGCTGAGATGCCGAGGCCTCTGCGGAAACACTGAGAGGCTCTGGCTGGGTCAGACGGAGCAGTGACTATGGCATTGAATGATGAGTGGGGACGCGGCCTTGGGCACCGAGACAGCGAGCGAGGGAGGCCCGTGTGAATCAGGCAGGGGAGGCACAAGCCCTGGAAATTTCTGACCAAGAGAATAGCACGTTGGCCGGGGACCACACCTTACACAGGGGACGTTGGCTGTAAACCTAAAGCGCCATGCACCGTCCTAAACCTCCTCTTATCATTCCAAGTGCTTCTTGGTGTCTCACCTGAATCTTTTCTGCTGTAATCAAAGTCCAGCTTGTCTCACCGGAGTTGGAAAACAGCTGGCCGGGGCCCAGGGGCTGGAAAGAAATGTCATTCTCCCGTTTCTGTCGGCGAGAACCCGCATATCTGGTGGGATAGGAGTGTGTTAGGGTTCCGGGCCAAGCGGGCAGGGCCCGGAGCACGTGCGGGCACGGAGGGCCTGCCCTGATAGAGGCGCCCACCTCTGCACTGATAGCGGGGTGTGGGTTCGGGGTAATCTGAGCCCCTGTGGAATGAGAAGGCCTGGGTTTGTCCCTGAGGTGCTGCTCTCCTCCCCCTCACCATTGCTGGCATCACACTGCGTCTTTGAGAAGCCTGTGGTATCTACGCGGGCATCTCTGGCCTCCGCTCCATTGTGAAGGGGCTGATAAAGGTCTCTGAGTCAGAGATAAGGGCTCCGGAGGAGAAAGATAAGATATTCAAAGGGGCACAGGAGACAGGTGAAGGGGGGGGTCTCACTGTTTCTCACCCCAGCTTGTGGAGGTGCCCATCTGATACCCGAGAGGGGACCTGCCAGGAGCCACGGAGGCACAGGTGTCTGTTCTCTTCCAGGCTCCCGCTCAGACCATCCCCAGGAGAGGGGCAGTGGGCATCAGTCCCAGTCTGCCCTGTCCTCCGAGGGTCCCCCTCGGCTGTTGCTCTTGTCCCCTTCCCCCCACCTGTCGTCCGCAGCAGCACCCGAGGGAATCCCAGGGATGCCAGCTTCTGAAAAGGAAAGATTTTCTTCCACAGATCGTTTTTTCTCCCCCTGGGCTTCCAGGGCAAGTGGAACATTCCATTTAAAGGGTGAAACAGGAACAGGTGAGCTACAGTGCAGACCAGAGAGGACTCAGAAACACAGGTGGGAGGGGTGCCGAGCCACTCATGCTGTCCACCGCCACCTCTGCCACCTCCTACCAGCCTTCTCGGGGGCCCCTGGCTACCCATGCCCCGACCCTGAAATGCCAGCGTGGCGGGATATGGCTCTGGGACTCCTAAGGAGGCCAGGTAGGTGGACATCCTCTCAGAATGCCCTGTGCCTCCCATCTGGGGGACCTTGACTTTCCCACCCCCCTGGGGCTGCTGTGACCCACAATTCTGGGGGCACCATTCACACTGAGCTCCTTATGGGAGTGGCGCCCCCTGGGGTTGTGGCGAGGCAGGGGAGTCTGTGCCAGCTGATAAGTGGGAGGGCAGAGTCAGACACTTTTCTGTGTTCTGGGCAAACAATGGGGACCTTTCCAGGAAGCTCGGGGGAGGGAGCTGCCTGTAAGAGGATCCCCGGTGGATGCTGTGGGGTAGCTTGCACGGGGTTCTGCGTTTGCTGCTGATGGTTTCATTAGACACCTACACAGTGCTCTCTGCTAATGGCCGCGTCTCCCAGGGAGATGGCAGACAGGAGGGTGGGGGGCCTCAGCGTGCGGGGTGAAGGCCTTAAGGGTAGCGCCTGGGGAATGGGGGCAATGGAGGCTGAGCATTGTGGGGTGTCCGTGGGCTAGCACAGAGTATAGACCACTGAAGAGAGGGGGTGTTTTCTCTGTGGGACTGAGAGGCAGGGAGCCTGGGGTCGGCTGTTGTCTCCCGTATTAACATCCTGTGTGTGTGAGCTCCAAACTCCTGGCTGTGGCTTGCCCTCTTGGGCAGGGTCACTCCTGGTGTCCAGCTACCCCCTCGGGCCAGACGAGCTCGGGAGCGCGCGTGTTTCTGGGGGCAGGTGCCCTGAGATGGAGCAGTCGGGTGTTTTCCCAGGCCCCTGTGGTCGGTTGGAGAGAGCCAGGTGGAAATCCCGCTGATTGCACGGAGGGTGCATCACTGAGCCTGGTGAACCCCGTCTCCGTAGACGGTCAGGCACCCTTCTGGGATTGGAAGCTCAGTTTTGGTAACGGGCAGGGGGCCAAGCTGCACATGTTTTGGAGCTGCTCTGAGGCTATGCTAGAGGGCACCGATGCAGGGGACCGGGCCGACTGGGTGTAAGCACTGCAGTTATTCTGTGCCACCCAACTCATCTTCCTAGAACTGGGTGGTGGGGATGTGGGGCAAAGAGGCCCCGGCCCTCTCCTGGGTGAGCCAGGCAAATATTTACCCAAAGAAAGGCGCCAGGGCCCAGGCAAGCGTTGTGTTTGTGCTGCCCAAACAATGCCAGGCTTCATGGGCGTCCAACCACCAAGCCCCATGGGGAGGCCGGAGCCAGCCCCTGCGAAGGCCGGGCAAGCACAGGACTGGGCGCCGCGTGGGAGCCAGGGAGAGGCCGCCGTGCCCTTGAACGTCGCTGGGGCGCCGGCATCCTGGCTTTGCTCTCGTTTTCTCCGTCCCGGGAAGGCCCGAGTACATCCAGAGGATGGGCGTGTGAGGGGGTGCAGGCAAGAGGAGCATTGGCTGTAGACTGTCCATCGCTTCTGCTTCTGATGGAAACGATAAAGAATCATTCCTGTGGATTTCAGAGACAGGGGGACGTTGATGATCTACTGTCATGAAAGTCTGGGTTGTAAGAAAAAGACTGCATTTTGAAGCTGGGCAGACCTAGTGGTTTTGTTTGTTTGTTTTAATATATTTTATTAATTTTTTACAGAGAGGAAGGGAGGGATATAGAGAGCTAGAAACGTCGAAGAGAGAAACATCGACCAGCTGCCTCTTGCACACCCCCTACTGGGGATGTGCCCGCAACTCAGGTACATGCCCTTGACCGGAATCGAACCTGGGACCTTTCAGTCCGCAGACCGATGCTCTACCACTGAGCCAAACCGGTTTCGAGCAGACCTAGTTTTGAATGTTGACTTTACCCCTGTGTGGCTTGGTGTAAATTAGCGAACCCTCTAATCACAAGTTCCCTGTGGTATACAATGGGATTTTTAAGACCCATTCTTTGCCACAGGTGATTGTGAAGTGTTTTTTTTTTCTCCTATAAAGAAAGCAGGCAATTACTTTTATAGCATAACCTGAATTCATGCTGGGAAGCAGGAAAAAATGACTATATTCAGTTTTATTCAATAAGCACTGGGAGCAAAGGTATTTCCAGTCCCAACGAGTCAACACTTTTGTGTCTTTAAAAACCCCCTCTGAGCATCTCGAGAGGAAGAAATATTTGAAAACCCTATTATATTTGGTAGCGATCATTAGTGTTTAGTTACCCATTCAGGAAGTCTTTTTCTGGTTAGTTCCAGAGCAGGAAGCATGGTGAAGCAGAAAACCATGCTCACAGCACTCTGCCGCAGACAGGCTGCCTGGGAAGGAATGGGCGCCTGGTCTCTGCAGAGTTCAGGCGGCAGCTCAGGCCTGGATGCTGGGCAGAGCTTTTCCTGCGCCAGCATGTGATCTGGTTCGGGGACCACCAACACTTCCCTATCCCTGGAGGCCCATGGTCGGCAAACTGCGGCTTGAGAGCCACGTGCGGCTCTTTGACCCCGTGAGCGTGGCTCTTCCACAAAAATGCCACAGCCTGGGCGAGTCTATCTTGAAGAATGATATTAGAAGAAGTTTAAGTGTAAAAAATTTGACTCTCCAAAGAAATTTCAGCCCTGACTGTTTGGCTCAGTGGATAGAGCATCGGCCTGTGGACTGAAGGGTCCCAGGTTCGATTCTGGTCAAGGGCATGTACCTTGGTTGCAGGTGCATCCCCAGTAGGGGGTGTGCAGGAGGCAGCTGATAGATGTAACTCTCTATCTCTCTCCCTTTCTTTATGTAAAAAATCAATAATATATATATATATATATATATAAATTTCAATCATTGTACTGTTGATATTTGGCTTTGTTGACTGTTCTAGGCTAATGTTCCAGAGATTGGAATTAGGGGGAAATACCCAGGGGCCTCCCGATTTCCTTCTCCAAAGCACAGCCCCCTTTTTTGGAGCAGAGCTTGACTCTGACATCTTTCCTCTCCCTAAATCACATGTGTCAAACACAAGGCCTGCGGGCCAAATCCAGCCCGCCAGGCCTTGCAATGTGGCCCGCACCGCACTGTCATCACTGCACTCCGCTGTCAGTTTATGACATTGTCAGTTTATGACTGTTCAGTAAACCATTCGGCCCGCGATTTAGGCTGGATTTTAGATTTTGGCCCCTTCTCTGATTGAGTTCGACACCCCTACCCTAAATGCTTGTTCCTGCTATCCAAGGCCTCGCACTCCTGTGCACTCTTGCCCTGCTGCGTGTCTCAGACTGGCTTCTATTCCAGATGGATCTTTCCCTGTATTCCAAACCATCACCGACAGGATGGGAGATAGCAATCAGGCAACTGTTGACAGGATTCTCACCAGGTGCAAGGCACTGGTGGAGGAGCTGAGCCGGGAGGCAATACATAGTCCCAGTCCTTAAGAAGCTTCTGTTTCCTGTTTGGAAATAAGCTTTACCCAAGTAAAAAGTTGGGTAAAGGCTGTATAGGGTGACAGTTGAGTGGTAGAGAGAATGATAGGAGCCACAGACAATGGTAGGGAGAGGACTAGGGAGGAGTGGGCTGAGGTCCTGTGGTGAACGGGACTCCCCAGTGGGTTTTGGACACTGATTACTGTTGGGGTGAGAGTCTGGGTTGGGAGAGAGCGAGTCAGAATTGACCTGGCAGTTAGAAACCTGATTGTGTGAGACGGTAAATGTAGACATTGATAGAAGTCGGAGAACGTAGATGGGGAGCCCGATGATGATGAAATGTTTTAAACGTGCACGGATTACAATATTCAAATGATACAGAATGGTATTCGGTGGAAAGTTCCTCTCCTTGGAGGTCACTGTTAACCAATGTCTGCTGGTCCTTCCTGGGATGCTCCAGGCCAGTCTAGGCTGTGACCATTGGCCAAATCTGGCTCGTCACCTAATTTTGCATGATCCGCAAACCAAATATGACATTTATAATCTTAAATAGTTGGTGGGCCGGGGGAAGAGATGAATAAAGCTTTGTGTCACATTAAGATTATATGAAATTCAAGTTTTAGTGCCCACAAGTAGAGTTTTTTTTTTGAGACAGCCATGCTCATTCATTTATACTCATTAATTTATGCTCATTTATACTAATTTGTTTATATTAATTAATTTATGCTCATTTGTTTACCAATTACCTGTGGCTGCTTTTGTACTCAAAGGCAGAATTGAATATTTGCAACAGAAACTATATGGCCAATGAAGCTGAAAATATTTTCTATCTAGCCTTTTTCATAAAAGTTTGCTGATCCCTGCTCTAGGCATTATAGTCATACTAGAGGCCTGCTGCATGGATTTTGTGCACTGGTGGGGTCCCTCAGCCTGGCCTGTGGGAATTGGTCTAAAACCAGTTCTCCGACATCCCCTAAGGGGTCCTGGATTGTGAGAGGGCAGTTCTCAGGTGACTCACCCCGGGTTCTGGGTGCATCACTAAGAACTGCAGTTCCTGCATTGAGTGTCTGCCCCCTAGTGGTCATTGCACATCATAGCTACTGGTTGGATGGTCAGTCACTTAGGCTTTTAAATATAGAGATAGGTAGTTACCAATTATTTTTAACCTGGATAGCACTAAATTAATTGCTTTCCCCATCATATCATCCTTTACTTACCTTGGGGACTGTACCATAATATAGTTAGTCAGTGGGTGGTGAATCTTAATTTCATTTTAGACATGCTGAGTTGAAGACAAAGACTACAGGCATATCTTGGGGAAATTGCAGGTTCAGCTCCAGACCACTGTAATAAAGCAAGTTGTAATCTTTTTGCTGGTGGAGATTCTTGCCTTCACTTTTTTTTTTTGGTTTTTTAAATATATTTTTATTAATTTCAGAGAGGAAGGGAGAGGGAGGGAGAGAGATAAAAACGTCAATGATGAGAGAGAATCATTCATTGGCTCCTGCATGTCACCCACTGAGGATCGAGCTCACAACCCGGGCATGTGCCCTTGACTGGAATCGAATCTGGCTGAGGCTCTATCCACTGAGCCAAACCAGCCAGGGCTTGCCTTCACTTTGTAAAAGACTCAACACCAGTGAAGCTCATAAAGGGAGTGTGCCTGTCGTTCTGGGGAAATGCTCATGGGGCTGGAGCTGGGAGCCAGGAGGTGGAGGTGTGGGAGAGTCTGTGACCTTGGTCTGTAAATAAAGCTCCCCCGTTAGCGACGCGAAGCGTTGCATTCCGAGTCCTGTGCGGTGACCCGTGAATGTTACTAGTCAGAGTGACATAAAGACAATGAACGAGAAACATTAAACCAACACCCGAAGGAACAGTAAACACTAAAGGCAATTTAGAGTTACCCTTTGAGTCAGAGGGAAAAGGGAGTGGGCATGGCAAACAGAGCCGGAGGGCGGTGGGTCTTTATTGAGTGCCTACTGTGTGCTACTGCCTCACACTTGCTACCGTATTTAGTCGTCACTTTCTCAAGTAGTGCCATTTACCTCATTTTGCAACTGAGGAGACTGAGGCCCAGGAAGGTTACATGACTTTTTTTTTTCACATTCAGTGATTCAAGTGAGTATCTAGTTGTATCAAAACATGACTCCATCTGACATTAAACCTCCTCCTTCCATTCTACCACCCAAGATGCCAGATAGGGCTGGGAGTGCCTCCCCGGCTTCATTATATATATATATATATATATATATATATATATATATATATATACACACATATATATATGTGTGTGTGTGTATATGTATATGTGTATATGTATATGTATATGTATATGTATATGTATATGTATATGTATATGTATATATATATATTAATTTCAGAGGGGAAGGGAGAGGGAGAGAGAGATAGAAACATCAATGTTGAAAGAATCATCGATTGGCTACCTCATGCATGCTCCCTACTAGAAATGGAGCCCACAACCCCAGGCACAGGAATTGAACCATGACCTCCTGGTTCATAGGTCAACGTGTAACCACTGAACAACACTGGCCAGGCCCTCACCAGCTTTGATAAGCCATTTCATCTTCCTGGCCTCAGTCCCTTATCAGCAAAACGAGGTAATTGTCACCATGATTTCCCTTCCCACTCTCACATGGCCTGGTTCTTATTACAAGAGAAACATTAGGGAAAGGGGTTGCTCGTAACAGCCAGACACAGGAGGTTGGAGGCGAGAGGAGGGGAAGGAGGAGCAGGGGAGAAAAGGGGAGTGGGGAGAAAGGTGCGTTGAGCCGTTGCTGTACTCCAGACCAGTCTTGAATCTGAACCTTCAAAGACTATTATTCCTTGATGTGGAGGAAGAGTCTAGCAATTGCTTCTAAACTGGGAACTTGCTCACCATCCTTCCTTCCATGACCCTGAGCGCCGCTTCAGCACCTGGACTTGAACTGCTGGAGGGGCTGGGGTTGGGAGAGAACGGACCACGCCTGACGGGTCTCCCCCGGGCTGCAGGGCTGTGCTCCGGTGTCTGGAGGAGCGGCAGCTAGAGGGCTGTCTGATGTTACAGAGCTGCAGGCAGGGTGAGGAGGGAGGGGAGCAGGGCGGGCGGGTAAGCCGTCCGACCAAGGGGCCAGGGCGTGAGTGTGTTTATATAGGACTCGGCCAACATGCAGTTTCGGATTTCAGACCCAGCTTTATCGGGAGACTCCCTGGTTTTCAGTCAGTGCAGAGTGGAGCCGGGAGACAGCTGACACGAGCGCCTTCCTTGGAAGGCCGGGAGCTGCCGGGCTCCGGGCTCTCTTCGCTCCCTCCTTCCCTCAGGAGCTGCTTCCACCACCCTGGGCCGCTCTCTCCGGTCTGGAGTAGGGTTTCATTCCTTCCCAGGCAGCGGTCTGAGTCTTCCAGCATGGAAGGTAACATCTGGGGTGCGGGGGCCTGGGCTAGGGAACTGTGGCTACCCAGCTACCAGCCGAGGGCCAGGGAGAAGGATGCACAGGCTGGGCAAAGAGGAGTGGTGAGTGTGTGTGTGTGTGTGTGTGTGTGTGTGTGAGAGAGAGAGAGAGAGAGAGAGAGAGAGAGAGAGAGAGAGAGACAGAGAGAGAGAGACAGAGAGAGACAGAGAGAGAACATATTGGGGCATTTCTACTATATTGAAAGCAAATCTTTTACTCCCTTTTTCTTTCATTTACCCCCTTTCTCTCCTAACAAATAAGAATGTCCCATCTTCCTTTGGGGTCTCCGATGAAGACGTTAGAGAACACTTCTGACGTCTAGAATGGGGCTGCAGAGGGGACGAGGGGACAAAGATCTGCAGGGGGATGTGTGCCCAGAGGACCGAGGCCCTGAGCCAGGCCTGCTTGAGCGGGCATTGGGAGCCTCCTCATCAGCCCGGGAGTCCCGGAGCTGCTCGCACGATGGGAGGTGGAGCCCGCGTGAACTCCAGCGAGGGCTCCATGTGGAATGAGTTTCACCTGCCTAAGGGATTAGAGCTGAGGAGGGCCATGTGACAGGAGCACTTTCTGCTAGTGCCTGGGCAGGGCAGGGTGAGGCCAGTGTGTGGAGCGGGCGGGGCTTGGCCCTCTCCCCAAAGCAGGCATTTGGATGAGGAGCTGACAGGTGGGGAAGGCTGGCCGAGTGTGGTGCTGTCTTCCCAGGGTGCTCCTCAGTGGCCAGGAGCAGAGATCAAAGGCATGCCTCATGGGGGCGGGGGGAGAGGGAAGAGGCTGGTGATGTCATTCCAATGGGCAGCCCATGCCCTGATCAGGGTCTGGCAGGAAGGGTGGGTGGGCCAGGCCAGTGGGACTCTGCAAGAGGCTGGAGGTGGCTTTGAAAAGCCCATTTGGGTGCCGAGACAAGCCCAGGAAGCGCGTGGTGGAGTGAGCTGCAGGCAGAACGTGGAGTGGGTGGGAAGGAGTAAGGAGAGGGGACGGAGGAGCCCAAAGCTCTCAGACATTCCAAAACTGCTGCCAACCAGGGGCCCAGCTCTCAATATAGATGTCACCCAAAATAGTGAGCGGACCAGCGTGGGCTGCTGACTTCGGAGATGGCAGAGAGGTGGTGTGGGCTGGGCAAAGCGCACAGGACACACGTCCAGCACGAGACATTGTATAATGCACTCGAGGCTACAGCTATCCGTTAGGCAAAGTAATTAATGGGTTGTGCAGTCTGGTTACTTTGGAAACTACGGGCATTTCTAAAAATTCGTTTTTATTTACATCATCAACTGCTTCCAAATAGAATTCCAGTGTCTTTGTATATTTGATAGATGGTGTGGTGCATAATTTTGGCTAAAGGTAATAATAACCCCTCCTTATACAGCCGTGTAGTGCTTTTAAGCCTGGAGTGCACTTCATAGGTTCAATTTAGCGGATGTCTGTGGACCCCTGTTCTCTCTGAGGTCCTGTGCTATAGATTGAGCATGCATAGCCGGTAAGGCATGGTTCTGCCCTCAGAGATCTCACAGTCTAAGCGCAGTCCTGTAAGGAAGACAGAATATCAGTCCTTCATCAGAGATGCAGACACTGGAGCCAAAAGATGCAAAAGGGCAAGGATTAGGATCAAGATCTAACTCCTTTAAAAAAAAAAAAAATAGTTTATTGTCTGGCCCGTATGGCTTAGTGGTTGAGCTTCAACCAATGAACCAGGAAGTCAGGGTTTAATTCCCAGTCAGGGCACATGCCAGGGTTGCGGGTTCAATCCTCACTCTTTCTCATCATTGATGTTTTTATCTCTCCCTCCCTCTCCCTTCCTCTCTGAAAATAATAAAAATATACTTTAAAATAAATAGAAATATTATTAAAAATAGTTTATTGATTTTTTTATTTTTTATTTTTAGAGAAAGAGAGGAAGGGAGAGAGTGAGAAACATTGATGTGAGGGTGCAACATTGATACAAGAATGCAACATTGATCTGCTGCCTCCTGCAAGCCCCCTACTGGGGATGGAGCCCAAAACCAGGGCATGTGCCCTGGACCAGGAATTGAACCTGCAACCTCCTGGTGCACAGGACGACACCCAACCAACTGAGCCACACTCAGCTCCTGATCCAGTGCTTTTTGTGTGTTTCCCCTGCGCACCACCATATCTATCAACTTCCTTCTACCTCTTCACACCCCCCCTCCCGCCCCTTTCCCACTGAGTAATGCACAAGAGCAATAATCTGTGGAAGGCAGAGGGGGAAACTGCCCCTGAATGGAGTCAGTCCTCCCTGGGCTCCTAATGGTGCAACCGCAATGGCAGCAATGGGCCTGCGTCTGTTACGTGTAGATTTGATGCTGCCACTCACCAGAGACTGCCTTTGTATCTCACATCATTCCTAACTTGGGACAGTCTGGCGTCCTCCCTTCCCCCCAAATGATCTGAACAGATGAGAGAACTGTGAAACTCAGGGGCTACCCTGGAGGTAGCTGCTCCCTGAACACTGGATTTATAAAACCACCACCAACAGTTGTTCAGATCTTTGTAGTTGACAGAGGGGATTTACCTAGGCCCGTGGTCGGCAAATTGCGGCTCACAAGCCACATGTGGCTCTTTGGCCCCTTGAGTGTGGCTCTTCCACAAAATCCCATGGCCTGGGCGAGTCTATTTTGAAGAAGTGGCGTTAGAAGAAGTTGTTTAAAAAATTTGGCTCTCAAAAGAAATTTCAATCGTTGTACTGTTGCTATTTGGCTCTATCGACTAATGAGTTTGCCGACCACTGGCCTAGGGGAAGAGTAGCATATTTCTCAATTCCCTCCTTCCTGCCACGTCTGCCCTGTCTAGGCATCCTGGGAGGTCCAAATCCCAAAGCTTAGGGCCTTCCTCTTAGTGTTTAGGCTTAAGCGAGAGGTCAGTCTGGCCCAGTGATGATCTCATTTGGTGTGTGACCGCATTTTCTCCAGTCTTAGGTGAAATGACAGAAACAGAGAGCATGCTGATTTTTTAAAAAAATATATTTTTATTGATTTTTTTTGTACAGAGAGGAAGGGAGAGAGATAGAGAGTTAGAATCATCGATGAGAGAGAGTCATTGATTAGCTGCTGGGGATATGCCCGCAACCAAGGTACATGCACTTGACCGGACGGAATCGAACCCAGGATCCTTCAGTCCCCAAGCCAACGCTCTATCCATTGAGCCAAACCGGTTTCAGCTGATTTTTTCTTTTTTAAGCACAATGTATTTAGTTTAGAGAATTTGGGGGAAGGGAGGCAGGGGATATATTCAAAGATTCATTCGGAGGTTATGGCTTTCTTATTCTTTTCATGAGCCGATGGGGAGAGTCAATGGTAGTTGGCCTTTTTAAATGTCCTTATTTGGAAAATTTAACAATTGGCAAACTTTTAATGGTTCCTTAAATTTCATTTTTTTTTTTTTTTTTAAATTTAACTGGTTCATGAAATCCAAAAATCTTGCCTCCAGGCAGGCCTTCTCCAGACAGATGAGAATCTCCCTAATGAGGGCTCTTTGGAGAAGGTTCCAGAACACTTGGATTCTGATCTTGTCTTCACTGTTCCTTCCCTGTGGGTTCTTGGATCATGATAAACTCAAGTTGTCTTGGTTTCCCCATTTTTAACTTGTGGGAGGTTCCTACCTTCAGAACAAGGCCACGGGCACAGGAATGCGCTCCCACCTCTGTGTCAGAGAGACTGGCCCTCTTCCCGCTCGGAGAGGCTCGGGGTCAGGCCTTGCCGGCTCCTGTTCCTGTGATCATCTTTTGAGAATGATGAATGTCACCTTCTGTCTTTGGAAAGCTGGGGGGGGGGGGGGGGGGGGGAAGGTTGTGGATTAGATTATGGGAGCAGCCTGAGGTATATTTCACATTTGGGGTCTTGGTATCCAATGGTAATCATTTGGAAACACCTTTGTAACCAGATGGTCAAGGGTCAAGGGCATTTAAACATCTTGCTGTCAATTTACGGTGGATTTTGCCATAACTGGTTTGGCTCATTGGTTAGAGCATCGGCCCGTGGACCGAAGGTACTGGGTTCCATTTCAGTCAAGGGCACACTCCTTAGTTGCAGGCTCAATCCCGGGTGAGTTCGAGAAGCAATGTGTCTCTCTTACGTTGATGTTTCTCTCTGTGTGTCTCTCCCCCTCTCTTCCACTCTCTCTAAAAATTAATGAAAAAATATCCTTGGGTGAGGATTAACAAAACAGGAAGGAAGAGAAGAAGGGAGGGAGGGAGAGAGGGAGGGGAGGCAGATCTTCCTGCGCTCTCAACTGGAGCTTTTCTAGATCTGGAGGCTCCCAGAGGCTTAAGTGTCTGAGTCGTCTGCCTTCTGAGGAGTCAGGCCTGGAACAGCCACAAATAACAAGTATGTGGGGATCCCCAGGCAGCCCCAGCTGCCAGCCCGAGACACGTGGTCGTGGATGCACATGTGTGCAGACTTGTAGGAGAGAAATCGTTTAGGGAAAATTCGTTTAAAATCACCCTAGGAATGGAATAGATGCTCCATTTTTGAGATTTATTCAAGACCCTCGTTCTGATCTGGAAGTCCAAGCCCGCGGCATGAGATTCTCCTTGCCAAAAGGGTTCTGGAAGGTGGAAGGCCAGGATAGCGGCACAGCCCTGAAGAGTTGTGCTAAGGGAAAGTCTGCACCTGTGCTTGATGACAGGTACCACGGACCTATTCAAACAGGCCGAGGGAAAAGGACAACATGAGAAAGGATCCGAGAAATGCAGATGGAAGATCTCTGCCATCATTTATTTGATGGCTCCGCTTTGGTTTGGGGCAGGTGAGTGATAGTGACAAGGCAGTGGTTCTGAGCCTATTTCTGGTCCCCATGCTGGTGGCTTTCCCAAGGAGGCTTTAATGAGAACTTTGTCCTAAGTTGGGACACAGAGACGTGGAGCACAGTCTAATTCTTGGGGATAGGATCTCTTCTGAGATCAACCCAATAGGGCAGAAGGCGTTAGCCATTTAACACGGCTTTTTCTGGTGGTAAAGTTCAGCAAAGATGGCCCCCATCCCTGTCGTGGGGAGGTTATTCAACTGGCTGCAGGATCTTGGGTAAGTCCTTTCCTTCCAGGGCCTCAGATCTCCCATCTGTAAAATGAGGGAGTTAAATTTGATTACCACCATCCTATTTGTTTAACTGTGCACGCCTCAGCCTCAGAGGCAGACAGCCGGGCCTTTCCCAGAACTTGAGGTAGACTTTGCCGTTGCAAGAGGAGAGCCTACGGTCACTTTCAGAATGGCAGGCCTGCTTACTGTCCAACAGCTGCTGGAAAAGGGGCCGGCGGACGCAGCACGAGGCAGGCCTTCTCCACGCAGCAGATACACAGACTTTTGGAACCAAGGGCTCCGAGGACAGCAATTGCCCGATATTGTTCACACTTATTGGCCAGGGCTGGGTTCCCATTTAAAAAGCCTCCTGAGGCCACGAAACGCATCAGGAGGAACACGCCAAACCTGTTCCACTCTCTGTTGGATGTGATGGTTTCTCACCCCAGAACATCCCATCTTCATCATCCCCTCTCAGCATCTTTCCCTTTCTTCAGTTCCCACCCACTTTGGCCCCTTCCACCCTTAGCAGTTCCCCGGGCTCAGCCCTCTATCCCCCCGGGAATGCCTCTGGGGAGCAGGTAGCACAGAGGACGCTGAGGGTGATGAGGTGGAGAGAGGGCTGGAAGCGGATGAGGTGGGGAGTGGGGAGGCATGCATGCTAGGAATCCTCAGGCATGTCTCTACCTGAAGGCCAGCCCAATAGCAGCTCTGCCTCTGCCAGCTCTGCCGGCTGGGAAAGCAGCAGCTCCTTAAGGGCTGCTGGGCTGGCCTGTGGCTCACCTCCCTGCCCCAGGCCAACTCGAGTTCCGGGGAACTGGCTCCAGGCTGCAGGAACCCGGGGACCCAGGAGAGATCCAGACTGTGATGGGGCAAGCGCTCTGCTTGGCTCTCGGCATCTTCAGCTCAAATAACTCCGGTGGCTCTCCTGAAACCAGGGGTTGGGTGAGCAGTAGAGACAACTCCAACTTGTCACCTGAAACCAGAGGGCCCGTGGGTTTCAGAATGGTGACATGGGACACAGGCCGTGCATGACCTAAAACCTCCAGCACGGTCAGGAGCAGCGCCAAAACCAAGTACATTAATATCTCCCCAGCATGACCCATTTAAAGAGCCACGTAAATGGGATACGTGAAAGACTGTGGCGTCTCCTGCCAGTTCAGGTCATGCTCTGCTGCTCACGAGGGTCAGATCATGTCGGGCTCTGCCACCAGGTGAGAAAGGAGTTCCCCGTTTTCAGGAGTTTGTGGAGTTGGGAATGCTAGCCAGTCGCTGCAGTTCTGAGCTGCCTGCCAAGTCCTATCGGGGGCACTTAGCACTCCCATTTCACAGGTGAGGAAGCGAGGGCTCCGAGAGGGTCAGGACTGCCTGATGCCATTCAGCCGATGAGTGATCCCGGTCCGGGTCCGTCACCTCCAGAGCCAGGCTGCTCGGTGGGGCTATTGCACACTCACCTCCCCAGGAGCCAGTGGAGGAGAGGCAGGATGGGGTGGGAGGCACTTTCTGTGCGCCTGATAGGTCTCATTTGCTTATACACTGACTCCTGACATCCTGTAAAGGCTCAGAAGACAGAAAGCTCACGTTCGGTCAGCGTCGTGGCTTCCAGAAGAAGCCAGCTGGTTTTGTGGGGGCTGTGAGAGCCAGGAGCAATAGAGTCATGCTGGGTGTTGTGAGAGAAGCCTCACCTGTAGGGGGACACCCCCTCCCGGTGAAGAGCCCTGGGGTGCGCAGCCCTCCCTGCCAGGAATCTTCCCTTGAGTAGGAACCGGACTCGAGAGGACTGTCTGGAAGGATCACAAGCCCCGGATAAGGATGAGGCTGATGTGCAGCTGGAAAGGAGGAAAATTCAATTAGGGGGCTTCGCTGCTCTTCACCAGTGATGTGAACAAGGTCAAGGGAAGTACTAATTCAATCTGCTGGACACACAGCGTGTGCTTTTAATACTTTATTGGGAGGATGGACATGGGTCTGGTGTCTGGGCAACGGCATAGGTCACTCCTCTCCCCCTACTTCCTAAGTGCTGGTCAATGGCAGCCGCCATTTCTGGATCATATAAGATATGAACTCTTAATGTCCGGGCCCACGAGTCCTGGTGGTGCTGTGTGGCCAGCGTCCTTCACTAGGAAGAAGCCCATTGGTAGGTTAGTTGCCATAGGAACAAGGAGCATCTGCTCTAGCCAACTAGAGAACAGATGGGGGGAAATATTCTTAAAGGGACCATTAGCTCATGAAATCGGTGCCAGGAAAGTAGGTTTTCCTAGGAAGACCGGAGGAGCAGATCAGACCCTTTGGCCTGCGAGGCCGTGAGGCTCTAAGGCAGCAAACCCACAGACGCTGGAGAAAGAGCACAGGTTTGCCCTCCCTGAGTGGCGGCTGTCCTGTGGGATGCGTGCCAAGCTCTGTCTGCTTGTTGGTTCAGATCTTTCCAAGCCTGTCCCTCAGCAGTGCTCACCAGCGCCTTCGTTAGGGATCTCAGCTCACCTATGGCCCCACTTTCTAATCCCCCATCAGCTCCCTCCTAACCCTCTCAGCTCCCTCCTAACCCCCTCAGCTCCCTCCTCACCCCTCAGCTCCCTCCTCACCCCCTCATCTCCCTCCTCACCCCCTCATCTCCCTCCTACCTGCCTCAGCTCCCTCCTAACCCCTCAGGGCTTTTCTGAATCTCCCGGTAGAAACTGATCTACTTTCTCTGACATTACCCTTCCTCAGTCCTCTCGGCAGCCTGTCTCTAGGCCAGCAGAGATCTCCCAGCACGGTCTTCTGCTGCCCTTGGGCACACCTGCCACTCCTTTCCCTTCCCTTTCGCCTCCCTGTCTCCCTCGTGCCTGCGGAGCTGAGGTGTTGCCCTCCCGGCCCTCCCCTGCTACAGCTGGGACTTCAGAGTACATGCTCCCGAAAGTGCTCAGAGAGCCTCCCCGCCGGAGGGGTTATGGTGAAGTCAGAGAGATGGGGTGGACACAGACACCTACTGGGACCAGCAAGCTGACGCCTGTAGTGTGGTCTTGCCGTTTTGTTCCTCTCCGGCGCTGGCTTCGCTCTTGCTCTCCCTGCAGAGGCCTCTTGACCTCCGGCCAGTGTCCAGGGTAGGAAGTTGGCCTCCGGCAGCTCCTTGTGTGCACGTCACCTGGAGAGAAGGATCTCTTCTCTCTCAATCCCAGATCTTACCCTCCACTGGCTACCCGTCACCAAGAGAGTGTGCCAGGCTTTAGAACATGGCTATTTCCACAGCATCGATGCGGGTATCGGGTGAGGGCAGTTTCTAGAAAAGGGTAGGTACTTCGTACTGTCACAACACTAGAGGCCCGGTGCACGAAATTCCTCCCAGCTGCTGGCACCGGCTTCCCCCTGGCACCCGGACCCGGGCTTCCCTTGCAGCCCTGGCTTTGTCTGGAAGGATGTCTGGTCTAATTAGCATATTGTGCTTTTAATATTATAGATTAGCCCTTCTTGGTCCTCCATCCAAGCTTAAGGAGTTTGATGTGGCGAGTTTACACACTCCTAACCCCCTTAGTCAATTCTCTCCCTGGGGATGGACAAGACCTACTAGGTAGCAGGCAGTGTGGCCAAAGGAGCCCAGGGCATGGCTGTGGTGTCATTGCCACTGCCTGTGGGTAGGGAAGGCGTGGGACCTGAACTCGAAGGCCATTCAGGCCCCTGCCTCATCATGGGTAAGGCTCTCTTCTTTTAGCAAAGTCCTTCCTAGGAGATTTAATCGTCTCGTCAGACACCAGGGAGTCAGCATCCAAAAGCTCATCACTGTCTGTGAATTCAGTCAGTCCTAACATAATTGAATCCACCTCGGGCTCAGGAGGGTGACCATCTTGTTTAGGTTAGGATCCACTTAGCGACTCTGAAATCGTCCCTTTTGCTTCAAGCCCCAGAGCAGAGACGAACCGAGGGGTTGATCGCATAATCTCTTCATGGTGCTGTACCCCGTTTCCTTTATGTGTCCTTCATGCCTTATCCCCCCAAATCTCTCACCCTGCCCGGTGTAATGGCAGCCGCGGAGCAGAAGCACTGGGGCTGGGAGGGTGGGAGGCGGCCCGCTTGGCTGTGCTCTGCCAGGGCGTGTGGGGGAGGAACGGAGAGCCGAGCACTCCCCTCTGGTCTTGCCTGACTCCCCTGGAGCCTGGAGGTGGGGGTGTCTCCGGGAGGAGGAGAGGGAGGGCCTGCAGGGGCCCAGGAGCTGGGCTATTTCTGTAACAGAGCGCATTTGCAGCCAGCCGCAGAGGAGGTCAAACTCTGGGCGCGGGGCTGGAATGTAGGGGGCCAGGGGGCTGGGGGAGCTGTGGTTTCACCTCTTCTGGCAGCGTGGAGGGCCCCTGCAGTGCCCTTTGGGGAAGGTGGGGCTACCCACAGCCAAGTGCATGGGCGGGGAGGGCCCGGGCCTGGTGTGGGTGATGGGGATGGTGTCATGCATCAGAGGGGGTGGGGGAGTCAGGCAAAATACAAACCCCCGTTGCAGTGAGGGGGAGGGCTTAAACCCAAGGGGTGGGGGCTCTGATTCTTGCTCTCAGCCATAAAACAGCTCAGGCCCGGGAAGGGGAAGAGACACGGTGCTGGGGCCGGGCCAGGGGCTCAGATGAGCGCAGGTGAGTGTGCAACAAGGTCGGGGATACTGACAGGCGTGGGGCCAGCTTCCCGGGGAGTGATGCAGCCAGGCCCCTTCACCTGCACTGGTTCTGCAGGGTCCTGTGTCATTTGCATTGGCAGGCTCTCTTTTCTGTCTGAGGACACCCCACATTGGATGGGCTGCGGGGCCCACAAACCCTGGCTCTGTTTGCACTTGCAGCAGCATCTACTCCCCTGCTTCCCCTCACTGCCACTTCACACAGCCCTCTCCTCTGCTCTCCAGCGTCTTCTGGGTCGAATTCCTGGTCAAACAATTTGCATATCAGGCTTTTATTATATAGGATTGCCCGCTCCAGCCCTGTCTTTGTTACAGGAGGGCCATCGGGGCTACACCTGATGAGGCTGCTTGACCTTTGACCAGCCTGCCCTTGGCCTGCTCCTCTGTAGTGCCCTACATGTAACCTGCTGGCGTTGTCACTTTGTCATGCTCTGGGTCCTCCCAAACCCACACCTTTGAAATGGGCAGATGGCTCCCGGTGGGAATCAGCCCGGGAGAGGGGCTTTCCCGAAGAACCGGAATCACTCAGGACTCGGTGGCCTCTGTTATCCTCTCTTTGACTCTAGGGGCAAGGTGAGGCCCCGTCTCATGTCCAGTGGGCCTCAGGGGCAAGCACTTGCCCATGTGTTACATAGTGGATGGGTACAGCGAAGGCACTGGAACTTGTCTTCTCAGTTGACCCCAGTGATGTAACCCCAGAACTGACTTGCTTTTTTTTTTTTTTTTTTTTTTTAAGACAGAAGGATTACCTGTAAACTATAATACCTTTATATTGATTTCAGAGAGGAAGGGAGAGGGGGAAAGAGAGACATCAATAATGAGAGAGAATCATTGATTGGCTGCCTCCTGCACAACTCCCACTGGGGATCAAGCCTGCAACCTGGGCATGTGCCCTGATGAGGAATTGACCTACCCTCCTAGTCCATAGGTCAACGCTCAACCACTGAGCCATGCTGGCTGGGCGAACTGACTTGCTTTTTAACTTCCAAGTGTGATAGGACACAGGAAAGATTCACCCCCAGTTCACAGAGGGCTGGGGGCAGACCACCCTGAGCTTCTCAGGGGTGGGTTATTCTGACTCCTCGGGAAAAGGAAGTGGGAGGTGGCGTTAGGATATTACAAACTGGATTTAGCAATCTCCCAGTGCCATCTTGATGGATAACTTCCTTAGGAGCAATAATTACGCATCCATCTTCATGTATCAAAGTGCTGAGGGGTTCCATCGTCACTAGCAGGCCATTGCTTCCCATGAGTGGACAGTCCAAGGCGGAGGCAGGTAGTAATAATTATTACTGACATTTATTGAACGCCTACTGGGTGCCTGAACTCTCTTAAAATCTTTGCTTGTATCATCTCATTTAATCCTTTAGAAGAAAACAAACAAACCATGAAGCAGGCTCTTGTACGAATGCTTCTTACAGCTGGGGAACGAAGGCAGAGGGAGATTAAGTCACTCACCAAAGCCCCTTAGGTGGTAACTGGTGGAGCCAGGACTTAAGCCGGGGCAGTCTGACTCGAGAGCCAACAATCTCAAGGCCAGTGCAGATCCAAGTCAGTAAAAATAAACCAGGAGATTAGCTGCAGGATGATGCACGAGAAGGGAATTTCGATTTGCACAAGAACGCGAAGTGGGAAGAGAACTGCCTTTGGACTGTGTCCTGGGCTCTCGTCCCAGCCCACCCACTCCCTCAGTGCAGCCTTGGGCCGCTTACCTGGCCTCTCAGGATTCTCCTCCATCAGCCCAGGACGGGCACTCGCTAGTGTCATGGCTTAGGTGAGCGTGAATGTCCTTTTTCTATGAGGATACCCCCAAGTTTTCCTGGGGAGGGTGCAGAGTAATTCAGGAATTCAAGGTTCATTCTTTTTTTTTTTTTCTTGGAGAAAAATGCCCAACCAGCCCTCCACTCTCTGGTCAAGACTTCCTGCCACCAGCCTTCTCCACAGTCCCCTCTGGTGGCTCTCTGGCAGCGGTCACCCTTTGGGGCTCTCTTCATCTTTTATCCCCCCTTTAAAAACGAGGATATTCTCTTGCAGTGAACCAGTTCAGGAAATAGAACGTTGCTGCAATACTATTTTCTTCCATGTAGCCCGTATTCAAATTTCACCCGCTGTCCTAATAATGTCACTAAGAGTTTAATCCAGGACCAGATTTCTACCCCCCCTTAAAACGGGGGGCGTTTCTCAGCCTTTTCTCTGTTAATCATGCACCGAGGATGTTTGAAGAGTGCAGGACGCTCCCTAGTCCTTCCTGCACCTTGTCCGGTCCCCCCATCTCCCTCCCCCTTCCCCAGATTCACAGGCTAAGGCATTCTCCTCAGGCTCAAAATGTAAGAGGATGTCAAAGGACTCAGTAATCAAGATAAGTAACATTTTCCTCCTTCCTCAGAGGGACCAGAAAGAATCCAATGAGATAATGATGGGAGTTGCTTTGTCAGCCATAAAGAGTTTTACTTAATATTTTTTCCGCTTCTGTCCTTAAACAAATAATCCTTTATTTTCATAAAGACCATGCTCAGCTCGGCCACATTATTTTAATGCAATATTTAAAAAAAAAAAAAAAAAAAGTATGAACGCTGAAACCGGTTTGGCTCAGTGGATAGAGCATCGGCCTGCATACTGAAAGGTCCCAGGTTCGATTCCGGTCAAGGGCATGTACCTTGGTTGTGGGCACATCCCCAGTAGGGGGTGTGCAAAAGGCAGCTGATCGATGCTTCTCTCTCATCGATGTTTCTAGCTTTTTACCCCTCTTTCTTCCTCTCTGTAAAAACTCAATAAAATGTTAAAAAAAAAAAAAGTATGAAAAATTTCACGAAGAATAAAATTTCAACCTTTTCAATAAAGACCGGATCAGTACCAGTGCCACTCCAAGCCATGTGGGAGCCTCGAGCAAAAGGGAAACTCTGTAATACTGATCCGGTCTTTATTGGAAATAACTTCATTCATCGCAGATTTTTTTTTTTTTCATGAATGTTTATTTAAAATTTTGCATTAAAATAGTATTAATCCCGATTACTGAGTTTTTGCAGGTTTTCCCATCATCCTGTCCTCAGAACAAGGGGGAGGGAGGTTGGGGCCCAGCCAGCACTATTCTTGCGCCCCAGCCGGAGGAGAGGAGGAGGGAGGATGGGGAACAGAGCGAGCAGGAGGGAGAGGAGGGACACGGAGGCCTGGCGTCCAGCCGGGGCTCTGGCCTGGAGCCTCTAACAGCTTCCAGCTGCTTCCACACCCACCCGACTTCCTGCCTTGGGAGGGTGCTGGGTTGGATTCCCCCGCCCCCCCCTTTCCTCATCAGATGCGTGATCTAATTAGATCCTTGGATCCCCTCAGGTATACCAGTCTTCCCGGTCTTAACACTGACCGCTCGCTCGCTCTCCTTGATGGAACCTATTCCGCCCCTGGATCTGCCCCTGTTTTCATCCCTCCTGGGAGCCGCTTCCAGGTCTGTGGCTGGCCGCTGTCCGGAGCATCCGCCCAGGGCTGGGTGAGCACTGCAGCTCAGGTCCACGTTCCCCACGGCTCTGGGACAAAGCCGGCCGGGGACGCAGGGAGGGTGTTCGCCAGGCTGCAGGGGCACACAGGTAGCAGGAGAGAGATCTGGACCAGCTATAGGATTTTCTTCTATGCAGCCCCTAGGAGCTGGGGTATATTTACCTCTTTAAGCTTCGGGGGTTTGCTGAAACCGGTTTGGCTCAGTGGATAGAGCGTCGGCCTGAGTACTGAAGGGTCCCGGGTTCGATTCCGGTCAATGGCACGTACTTGGTTGCAGGCACATCCCCAGTGGGGGGTGTGCAAGAGGCAGCTGGTAGATGTTTCCATCAACGTTTCTAACGCTCTCTTCCTCTCTGTGTAAAATCAATAAAAAATATATATTTTTTTTTAAAGCTTCAGGGTTTATATATGGGAGGTTTTTCTTGTTTTTTTTTTTTGTTTGTTTGTTTGTTTTGTTTTGTTTTTAATGAAAGTGTTAATATTTTTCCGCCCACCTCATAGGGCCATCAAGGAATCAGATGAGAGAATGATGAGTGTGCTTTGGGAATGTAAAGGGTTTTATGCGATATGATCCCTTCTGCCATAAAACAAATAATCCTTTCTTTTTATAAAGACCACATTCAGGTCGGCCACATTATTTGACCCAAATCACTGGGAAGAGTCCTGGCCGATTCAGGGGCTAAGCCCATCCCTGCCTTTAATCAGCATTTCTGTCAGACTGAAGCAGGTCACTAGGAAAAGCTGGGCCCTCCCCCGCCCCTTCCACATTCCATCACAGTGAAGGCATAATGGGTGGGCCAAGAGTAGGTGGATGGTTTTTTTTATTCAGTGTCTCCGCTGCAGGCTCCCCCTTTTATATACCTTTATTAAGGGTAAAATTTGATATGTTTTGTGAAACTATACCCACCATTAAAATAATGCATATCTATGCATTGTCCCAAAGTTTCTTCCTGCCTCCTGGAAATTCCTCTATTTTACCCCCTCCCCAGGTAACTTCTGATCTGCTTTCTGTCCCTATGGATTAGTTTGTATTTTTAAAGCATTATATATAGTGGAATCAGACACTATACACTTTTATTGGTGGAGGGGCTGGCTTCTTCCACTCGGCGTAGTTATTTTGAAATGCATCCATGTCGTGGAGATCAGTAATTCACTTCTTTTTGTTGCTGAGCAGATTCGTCGTGTGGGTGTGACGCTTGCACTGTACTCACCTTTTCATGGACTTTTGGGTGTTTGAAGTTTGGGGTCTTCCAAGGCAGTCGCTCTGACCACTTGTGTACAATCTCTGTGTGGATATATGCTTGCGTTTCTTTTGGGTACAAAACCTAAGAGAATCAGTGGTTTGTTTGATAACTGTATGTTTAACTTTAAATGAAATTGCCAAGCTTTTCCGAAGTGGATATGCCATTTACATTGTCACCAGGAGTGTCTGAGTTCCAGGTCATCCACCTTTGTGCCAATACTTGGTATGGTCAGTTTTCACTGGCCCTATTCTGTTGGGTCTGTGGTGTTAGCTCATTTGTATCTGCCTTTCCCTAGTGACAGTGACATTGAGCATCTTTCCATGCACTTTGATATCGTATGTCTTCTTTGACGGAGTGTCTGTTTAAATCTTTTGCCCATTATTTAGTGTGTTTTTGCCATCTTCATAGTAAGTGTAATAGTTCTTTATGTGTGCTACATAAAAGTCTTATGCCAGTTACATGTCTTGCAAATCTCTTCTTTTAGTGTATGGCTTACCTTGTCATTTTTGTAACAGTGACTTTTTGAGTGGCAAAGTTTTTTATTATGATGAAGTTCAGTTTATTGACTTTTCTTTATTGTTGGTGCATTTTGTGTCAAATTCAAGAAATATTTGTCAAACCCAAAGTCACTAAGTTTTTTCTCCTGTTTTTTTTTTCTAGTTTTAACTCTTATATTTAGATATTAGTTGATTTTGAGTTAATTTTTAAAAATCTTTTTTTAAATTTATTTTTATGGAGAGAGGAAGGGAGAGGAATAGAGAGATAGAAACATTGATGAGAGAGAAACATCGACTGACTGCCTCCTGCATGCCCCCTCCTGGAGATCTAGTTCGCAACCTGGGTATGTGCCCAGACAGGGAACAAACAAGCGACCTCTTAGTGCATGGGTCGACACTCACCTACTGAGCAACACCACCCTGTTCTCGAGTTAATTTCTGATGTTTATAGGTCAGGATTTTTGTTTTGTTTTCGTAGGTGATCACCAGTTCTCCCAGCACCCTGTATTGAAGAGACTATAGTACCCCACTGACTTGCCTTTTTACCTTTGTTGAAAATCAGTTTACCATATATACATGATTTATCATTGAACTCTTCTGTTCCGTTTATCTATCTAAGTTTTAATTTGAATGCATTGGGATGGCATTGGTTAATAAACATTTATCTATACATCGACATGCCAATACCACACTTCTTGATTACTGTAGCTTTACAAGTCAGTAGTCTTGTCTTTCAATGTTATTCTTCTTTTTTCTAAGTTTTACTTATTCTAGGTCCTTTGATTTTTCCATATACATTTCATAATCAGCTTGTCAATGTTTACAAAGAATTTGCTTGGATTTTGTTTGGGATTATGCTAACTCCATAGAAAAATGTGGGGAAATTGCTCTCTTAACAAAATTGAGTCTTCTGGTCCATGCAAACAGTTAATCTTTCCCTTTATTTGGATTCTAGTTAACTTCTCTCCAGAAGGCTTTGTAGTTTTCAGTGTATAGGTTTTGCATATCTTTTATAAATTTATCCCATATTTCATATTTTAACACTATTGTGATGTTTTAAATTTTTCATTGTTTGCAGCTAGTATATAGAGATACAACTGATTTAAAAAATAAAATAAAATATGGATTTTGTGTCCTGATCCCCTTTTAAAAACTTAACAGAACAGGAGCCTGGAAATACCGAGGTGCAGGGTATTTACGTGATATGCTAAGCATTTAAAATGGCATCTAAAACATCAGCATCTTTCCCTGTTTTAAGTCACGAGCACATTCCATTAGCAGCCCTGTGGTCAGCTGTGGCTGTAAAAGGTGCCAGAGAGGGGGGTGGTATGGTGCCTCTGATCCTCCCTAGGCAGTGCTCCCAGGTTTTGGGGGTATGCGTGGGGGTGAATGAAACAGGTGACAGTGCAGTGTAGCCCCTTTAAGAGACCAGGGCCAACCAGCCATCCGCCCCAGGCAGATAAGATAAGGCCCCTGGCTGCATTAAGCCCCGGTCCTGAGCCACAGTGGCTGGGCTACTGATAGCCAAACAGGAACCAGCAGTGATAAGGAGAAGGTGCCAGCGATCAGACCCTGGCTGGCCAGAGGTGGGGCAGCCCCATCATCACCCATCGGAGCTGGAAGGAGAAGAGAGCGTTCATGTGGGTGTGAGATCGAGGGCATTTGCATTCTCCTGCGTATCTCATCGTAGTCACTATCGTGGTTTAAAACCCCCACTAGACGGCACATAAAGGCTTTCTATGGAGCGAACGTCCCATAAATATGTTTATGGAGCTCTTACTGTTCTCTCCGCTGATAGCTTTGCTCTGGTGAGATGCTCTGATACAGGGTTTGGAGACTACCTGACTTTTTTTTTTCTTTTTTTTTTTTTTTTTTTCTCAAACTAGTAAAATCCTGCCAGGGACTTAACTCCAAAGAGCCTGGAGCTGCTCACTTGTACATACTAGTATCTGTGTGGATTTACATACAGCCTACAGGTGGATGCTTTTGCTCTGGATTTGGATTTCCCCAAATCAGCGGCCAATTTTTAAAGGGGTGAAGAGGGGATCGGTGTCTCCCCATCCCTGCCCACCTTTCTTCTGCAGCCTGCAAGGATGTAAACACGATTCCTGCCACTTGGGCCTGCAGAGACTTACCTGCGGCCACGTGGTGTGTGCAGACCTGAGCAGCCCTCCGCCTGCCAGGATGTCTCCCCTCAGCTCCAGGTGCCGTTCTCCAAACTCCTGCGTGAGGCGGGCCGTTATTAAGCAAAGAAACCCTCTCGCTACACCGCCAGGAGCTGAAATTGCTTAGCCACCGGCAGGGACTGTGCCCTGGACCCGGACAGAGGCCCTTCCGCGGCCCGCAGCCTACCTCCCGGGGCCTCTGTCCCAGGGCTGGGCATGCTATGACTACCTTTGTCTGCTCTCCCTCCACCAGGAATAAATAAAAATATCCTCCCTCCCCCAGATCCCGGCTCCTCGATTGGCCCGTGAAGCAAATATTTCATAATGTGGGCTCATCCAATTGGGCATCGTGCCAGGGCCCGGCGCCTCAGGTTGCGAGGGAGCTCCAATCAGGCGGGGCGGCCGGGGCGGCCGGGGTGGGACCAGAGGGCTCCCCTGCACATGGGAGGCAGCGTGTCTGTCGCTCAGGTGCGTGGCGGGCGGCAAGGTGGGAGCTGCCGCTTCCTCGGGGCTGGGAAGAGGGGACGGGGCGGCCCACCAGCTGGCTGGAGCCGGCCCAGCGCAGAAGGGGTTAAGGCCAGCCAGCATGTGTGGCTGTTAATGATTGCTACCCCCCAGGGACCTGGTGAGTATTAAAGGGAAGCCTTCTCCCTATTGCCGAGTGTGACAGGAGTGAGAGCAGAGGGCCCGCCGAGCGCTCCCGTGGTGAGTGAGTGTTTGGCTGTCTGTCGTCTGTCTGTCTGGGTGGCTCTGGGACAGGTGAGGGCACACTAGCTGTCCCCGTGTCTTCCGCTGGAGCCAGCTTTTGTTGCAACCGGACACAAATCCCCAGCTCTGGAGCCAGATTTCTGTATCCTTCCCATTTATTGGGAGGAAGCCTCCGGGACTGGGCTAGTCCATGCAGGGGGCGAGCTACTGGGCACGGAAGCCCGAGATGCAAACCATTGTTCCGAGGCGGAGACAATGGTCCATGGCCACCCCTCACACACACAAAGCTGCCGCTGCCGCTCTGCCTGCCTCTCGGAGCCTTTGTCTCCCGCTCCGGGCAGAGCACAGAGCGCGGCCTCTGGAGGGCCGACCTCCTGGGACAGCTGGGGAGGAAGGGGGACGGGCGCGGCCGGAGGCGCGGAGCTGTGCCTGCCCTTCATCCCTGTCATTCCGGCGTGGAGACGTGGACGGGAGACACGGCGTCTGTCGGGGCCGGTGCAGAGAGTTGGGGAGAGAACTCGTAACTCTTGAAGAAGACCAAGTTGTCATTGGGAAGCAAAGTTGGAACCTAGGAAGAAAGGCCGCCGATCATTGGGGTGCAGGTGCTGGCTGGCTGCTGTCCTCAACTTCCCACTTAGGACCCTCAGTCCCACCACCTCCAGAACACGGCTCTCCCGCTCCGGACCCGTCTCATGGCGAGTCCGATGGAGCAGAGTGTGGCCGGAGCTCCTGCTCTGCTGCAGGGGGTGGACTGGCCGGCTCCCCCCCGCTGAGGTCCGTGTGTACGGGCACACGCACGTGACAGAACGAGGGCCTTACGGCCTGCAGCGCAGGACGGTTGACTTTGCCCCGAAGCCTCCGGGAGCCCTTTTGTCCCTGGCCTCTTTCTCGGGAGGAAGGCGGTTGGGGTGAAATCATGGTCTGTGGGAGGCACCGAGAGCACCCCGTGCCAGTCTAGAGGCAGATCTGAGAGATAGGGCTCACCCACAGGCGGCTGGCTCTTCCTGGTGCTTTCTCCGGCCGGCCTGCCCGCGGGCAAACAGAAACCAGGCTGAGCGAGGGGGCGGCGCCAGCCTGAGCGCCGCGGGGCGGTGAGAGCACCACAGCGGGTTTCTGGGCATGTGAGCCGGGCCGGAGGGGCAGGTAGAGGCTGGGCCACAGCCGTGCTCTGCCTTGTACCGGGACCGAGCCGCCCTGGGACCAGCCTTTGGGAGTGGAGGGTGTGCAACCCGAGCAGTCTCCCCAGAAGGGCTTGGGGCACCCCTCTGCTGTTACCATCCTGAGAGTGTTGCACGGGGCCCTGTGAATTTCGCAGCGCGTGCTATGCCCAGGCCCGGCCAGAAGCTGCAGCAGCGGGACAGTCACTCATACGCTCCGACAGCTGTAGGCAGCGGCACCTGTTCCTCAGGTGTCACTTACCAAGCCTGGCTTCCGTCCTGGCCCAGCCCTGCCTTCCCCTCTACGACCGCCCAAAGCGTGTCCTCCTGTCATGGCCCGTCTTCTTTCAAGGCCACCGCAAGGCAGGGGACAGGGAGAGAGCAGCAGTGTCCCTTACCCCAGTGTTTCCCAACCTTCTCTCATGATGAGAATCACCTGGTGGAGTTGTTAAAACACAGATTCCTGAATCCCAACTAAGAAGTGCTAAACTAGAATTTTTGAGAACATATAGGTAAAATTGCATACCTAACTTAGTGCTCTGTATATAAAATCTGTCTTAGAGCACTAGTTAAGTATACAATTTTACCTATATGTTCCCAAAAATTCTAGTTTAGCACTTCTTAGTTGGGATTCAGGAATCTGTGTTTTAACAACTCCACCAGGTGATTCTCATCATGAGAGAAGGTTGGGAAACACTGCCTTACCCGATTCCCTTTCTCCCCCTTTCCCTTCCTCCCCAGGCCCCCTCTTTCCTGTCTGGGCTCCAGGCTGGGGTCTAGGCCGGGGAGTACCTCTTCCATCCTCCCTTCTCTAAGCCACAGCTGCCCAGGAACACACCCTGGCACCTGCGTCACGTGCCATGTGCCAGCACCCGTTCCAGCCAGGTCTGGGTGGGGACAGGGCAGGTGCGCGAAGGAAGACTCCTAAACCACTGTCCTTGGGGCAGCTCCTAGGCCCCGCCCCCCTCACTGGCGTGTCTTACTCTGGATCAAAAGACCCTGCAGACCACCTCCTCTCCCCGCCTCCAGCCTTGGCCAGAGGTTGGCCAATCCAAGTAGAAAAAAAAAAAAAAAAGGCAGGCGGGAGGAACACGTCCCTGTGTGTCTAGACTTTTTCTCCTGGACTCTTCCCCTTTTCATCTCTCCGCTCTCACCTCCCAGAGCCCACCGCCACCTGCCCCAGCAGGGCTGTTAGTAACCACCCCCTCCTGCCCCGGCAGGGCTGTTAGTAACCATCGGTTTATACTCTAGAGGGGGGGTCGCCATACATATACTGTTTTTAAATGATGGATTATCCAAATTAATTTTAATTGGACTTCGAAATGTATCATTTGGTTTTAGATTTTTCAACGTTTTTGTTGTTGTCGTTGGCGTAGATCCCTCTTTCTCTTTGTTTAACGGAGGGCGGTGAGGGCACGTGTGATTCCCCGAGGACCCTGAGCCCTCAGCTGAGAGAGGAAGAGCGGGTGGGAGTTAAGTGTTAGAGCTGGAGAGCGGCTTGCAGACACCGAGCCCAGCGCCGGCCCATAGGCTGCCCGGCCCGTGGAGCTGCCACAGCCGTCCCATCCACCGTGGCCGCCACGGCCGCCACAGAAATGTGGCCGGTCTGACGGAGGAACTGGATTTTAATTGTATATCATTCGAATGCATTCATTGTAAACAGCTACCTGTGACTAACGGCTGCCAGGTTGGCTGGCACAGACCTGAGATAGTGCTACTTGCTTTATTATATCCCTTTACTTTATCAATGGTTGTGACACCAGCCACTTACTGAGCAACTACTAGGTGTCAAGCATTTCGCTAGACTAGCAATGTTTAACCGGTGCACCGCAAGAACTTCCAAAGCACGCAGTGCCTGGCTATGTAGGCAGGGGCACTGACCCCTTTCCCCTTAGATCAGGGGTCTTCAAACTACGGCCCGCGGGCCACATGCAGCCCCCAGGGGAGTCTGATCCGGCCCGCCAGGTTTTTTGGGCAGTGAGCGCAGCCAAGGTGTTACAGTAGGAATTAGTAGTTCATATAGTCCGGCCCTCCAGCTCTCTGAGGGACCGTGATCTGGCCCCCACTTTAAAAAGTTTGAGGACCCCTGCTAGATTGTCAAGTAAAAAATGACAACGGCCAGCACAGCAATAGCTGTCCAAGCTTGAACCATAAATATAAAGGTCCTATATGAGGGTTGCATCTTATTGTTTACATTGCATAATAAGGTTGCACCTTATCAGTTAATTCTTGGTACCAGAGAACCTTATATACAACTATAGGTAAAATCACTTTTATTATTATTATTATTTTAAATTTTATTGATTATGGTATCACATAATTGTCCTCATCCCCCCATTCCCATCCCCAACCCCCTCCACATATGCCCCCACCCCCTTGTTGTCCATGGCCACTGGCTAGGCCCATATGCATGCAAACAAGTCCTTTGGTTGATCTCTCCCTCTTACCCCCACCCTCCCCTCCTTTCCCTCTGAGGTTTGAGAGTCTGATCACTGCTTCTCTGTCTCCGGGTCTGTTTTTGTTCATCAGTTTATGTTGTTCATTATTTCCTCTAAATGTGTGAGATCATGTGATTCAAGAAATACCCTTGTAAGAACCAAAACTGAGACAATCCATAATAGTTATGCTGAGAGGCAAATGAATCAGTCTGTAGTGAGTTCCTTTCTGGGCCAACAGTTCTTTTGAGTCCCAATTTCAATGTCAAACAGTTCCTTATGTGTACATGTCAGCCATGATATTTCAGATCTGGTTGGTGGACAAATGGTGGTGATACAGGTCTGACTGCCTCTGGTTTGGTCCTGGGCATCCTTCAGTAACACCTAGCTGCTGTCTGCTGGTATGGCGAGGCGTCGTCATATTATTTTTTTGTAAATCAATCAAATTTATACTTTTGTCAGATTGACAAAATTATATACATATTTTGGTGTGCCGCAGAATTATAGTAATCAGCTTATGAGTGCCCAGAGATGGAAGGGCTGGAAAGTGCTGTCCTAGATGCTCAGTGTGATCTTGTTTGATCCCCCAGCAACTCCAGCACCGGTCCAGGTTACAGATGCAGAAACTGAGGCGCAGGAAGGAAAGAGCAGCGACTCCTGGCTCCGGGAGCCCCGCCCCGCCCCTTTCCCTCAGGGCAGTCCGCACAGTCCATTCTTTGTCCTCAGCAGACAGCTTTCTTCCAGTGTTCTCCCAGGCCTTTCCCCTCCGAAACGTCCCTTTCTGCTCTGAGGTGCCACGGGAGCTCTGACGGGTGTCCTCAGTCCTCAGAGGGAGAAGGCACGGCGACCCTCCAGGCACGGCTGGCTCCTGGCTGGATCCGCTGGTGGCCCGTCTCCACGCTCCCTTTGGGTCCCCCCCCCCCCCCCCCCCCCGCAGAGAGCAATGCAGGACATCCCTCTGCCCTCAGAGCGCCAGGCAAGCTCCCCAAGCACATGGAACGTTCCAGACTCAGGCTTGGCAAAGGTCACGTTCAGAATTTCCCACAATCAATGTGCGTCCCCGCCGGCCTCTCCCTCCCAGACCAGGGGGCACATGCAGCTGAGCCTCCCTGGGCCCCAGGAGCATCTCACCCTGGAGCTCTGCTGCCGTCCCACCTGCCTCCGCACCCTCACCCCAGGCACCTCCCCTTCCCCCCCAGGGAAAGGCTCCCTCCTCCGGAAGTAGTCGCCCAGCTCCTGCTCTCCCGCTCCCACTGATTCATTGCTCTCCTCCTCCCCACAAACCCTCTGCTTTGTAGACTCTTACCAGAGTCCGGCTGGCCAGTAGGGGAGGGGGCAGGGAGAGGAGGAGCAGATGGAGAGCCTGCCCATGGGGATCCCACGAGAGGCTCTGAGGCTGAGCTCTCCTGCCTCTCCCACTCACAATTCAACACCACAAAGCAGAATGCACCCGCCCAGTGGCCAGACCGAGCCGGCCTCCCCGGCCGCTGCATCCGACGGCCATCGGGTCCTGCTGTGTGCGAGGAGCTGGCCGGGTGCAGTGACCAGGGAGGCTAGGCTGTGTGCAGTGTGGGTGTGGCTGTCCTGCCCCGCCTCTATACCTAGATAGCATCCCCGCCCCCCCCCAACACACACACACACACAGTCCCCAGACCTATGCCCACTGGGGTCACGAGTGAGAGGGTCTGTGCCTTCCATCCCTGTGTCCCCCAGAGGCCTGTGGAGCTGGAATGGTCCTGGACCACGAAACTCTCTTCCTTCTCCTTCCTGAACACAAGGCTGGGCAGGTAGAAGGGACGGGGGCAGCCAAGGACACGGGAACTCTGTCTCCTCTCTCCTTTCAGCGTAGCCGGGGCAGTGGCCTCTGCGGCCCTGACTCTAAAAGGGGCCTTACCTTCCTCCCAGCGTCCGTGAGTGGAGCCCCTTCCCTCGGTTCCGCACCACCCCCCTCCGGGCACTCTCCGCCCTCCTCCTCTGCCCTCTCGCCTGGTGGGAAAGTGGTGCCGTCCCCCGAACAAGACGCCGCTTATTGCCATTGTTTCGTTCTTAAAAGGAGGGAACTAAGGCCCAGAACAGCCTGTCCCTCTCCAGTTGCTGGATGGGGATCCAAGAAGGCATTGGTAGCCTTTGAGGGTGTGGCGGGAGGGACACCAGCCCAGCTTCAGACAAACACTTACTCTGCGGAATTCTTCCCCGCCGGCCGGCCGGTCACGGCTCTCCGCGGGGCCAGAACCAAAGCTGCTGAGCGGGGAGCCGACGACCTTGCACAGGCGAGAGGACAGCTGGGCCGCCTCAGCCTCGGAAGGGTAGGGGGTTGGGTGGGGCTCAGCTGGGGAGGAGGGGTAATGAGTGATTGCCCTGCCCTGCCTCTCAGCACTCCTTCCCCGTGGCTGTCAGGAGGAGGCCATGTGGAGGTTGCGGGGAGGGGATGGAGCCTCCCCACCTTCCTAGCTGGCGGAGCGGGTCGCTCAGAAGGCAGGGCTGGGAGAAGGAGGATGTGGAGCTGGAGCCCCAGGGAGCTCCTTGCCCTCCTCTCACTGTCCTTCCCCTGCAGGAGCAAAGCCACAGCGAGGACGGAGTGTGAGGGGCCCCGGGGACGGGCTGGCCAGGTTGTCACGTTGGGGCAGGGTGTGAGGGGCATCCTGCCCATGGCACTCTGGGCCAAGAACACCCATTTTTAACACAGTGAAGGGACACTGTGTTCGGACAGTTAAGGAGCGGCGATCCCAGGAGTGGCATTCGGTGATGTAGCCAATGTGAAGGACACGGGAGTCTGGAGGGCCCTGAGGGGCGGAGTGTGTCACAGGCCAGGGCGGGGGGGAGGGCAGGCGGAGGAGGCTGGCAGAGCAGCTCTTTACCAACCAGTAAGGAAGAAGCTCCACATTTTAGTAACCGGCGTGGCAATCTGAATAGCCACCCTGGCTACCTTCATTCTCGGAAGACAAAGGAATCCTAAAGTGAAATCATCAGTTTGATGATGAGATGGTCCAAGTTAGGGTAGAAGATCAACATGAAGCTTCTCCACGAAGTTCCCCTGAGACATATTCATATTCCCCACACACACACACATTTACACACACATTTACATGCATGTATACACACACGCACATACATATACACTACATACATTGCATGCGCATAGGTACACACATACATTACAGGCATGTACACACATAGACATGCCTACACTTACACATACTACACATACAACAAACTCATAACACAAATATACATACACATGACACACAGGTACAAATTTACACTCATACACAATAGACATGTACGCACATAGACACATGCACACACCACAACACAGACACATCACATGCAATACACATACATACATTTACACACCACGACACTCATGCACCACATTTACACACACATGTCACACAGACACACTAGGCATAGGCACATACTTCACAAACAACACACACACACATACACAGACACACAAACTACACAATGCACACAACACACAGACACACACTCAGGCCTCACACACACATACACACATTTATACATGCTCACATTCACATACGCACACAGAGATATACGCATAAACACATATATGCACCTAGACACGTGTACACGTGCACACAATGAGCCTGACTAAAGAGTACACAGGCCCTCCCGCCCTTCCCTGCTGCCTTCGGCTCCCCCTCTCCTGTTAGTGAGGAAAGGGAGGCAGAGGCCCAGGGCCGGGGTTAGGAGATGCTACAGTGAGACTCAGGGAAGGACATCCATGTGGGGTGGGGGAGGGAGACCTGGGTCTTATTCGTGATTTCCACCCCTTGGCCCAGGTTGTCACGTTGGGACGGGGCGAGGGGCAGATGCCTGCATGCTGCCCATGCTGCTCTCTGGGCCAAGAACCCCGTGTTAACACTTGGAGGGGCACTGTGTTCAGACAGTAAAGAAATGGCGAGCCCAGGACTGGCATTCGGTAATGTGGCCAATGTGAAGGGCACGGGAGCGGACTCCCTGCAGCCAGCTCTGTGCTGTCAGCCTGCGGTGCAGGCCCACGTGGTGTGGCCCTCCCCTGCGCGGGAAGCAGGGAAGGAAATGCATTTAGGCCCCAAGGGTGGGGAGGGGGTGAGCACTGGCAGAGTTAAGCAAGAAAGAGCAGCACAGGTTTACCGAGCATCTTCAGAGGTCTAAGCTCGCTGGCTTCAGTTTGGAAATGACAGTGGTACAGGAGGAGGGGCGGGGCCAGGGCGAAGAGGAGAGAGAGCAAGTGCAAGTGTGACGCTGGCAGCTGACGGGCGCCCCTCCCCCCCCCCCCCCCCCCCGCCCCAGCCTGCACCTGGTGTTGGGTCGGTGGTCAGCACATGGAAAGGAGGCCGCGTCCTCCGAGGGCTCCTCACTTGCACGTGCCCAAAGGGGCCACCAGGCCTGACTCTCTGGTGCCTCTTCTCTGTGTGCGAAGCAGTGGGGACCACAGAGGGACTCTGGCTGGCGGGCAGAGGTTGGCTGGGGAGCGGATGTTTTCCCAGGAATGCCTGGGGGCGCTCCAGGAAGCGGGCACTTCGGGGTTGCTGGAAATGTAAGCCTGGCTGGTTTTTAATTGGGACGGAATGCCGGCGCAGATAAAGTGCCTTGAAAATAATGATGCGATCCAGAGGGGGAGGAGGAGAGAGAAAGGAAGCCAAACCTCTCCCACCTTCTCCTCCTCTGACCGCAGAAACTCTCCCTGGAGTGGGGACCGCGTTGGCTTGGAATTTGCTAGGGGGAGAAGGAAGCGAGAGGGCGGGGTCAGAGGCCGCCCTGCCGCCCACTCACCTCGCCGGCCAGCCGGCCACCCTCCATCTAATGAGCTGTGCTGCCAGAAGCCAGCGCCGTCTGAGGATGAGGAGGCCTGGCCAGAGCTAATTCTCATCAGCAGATTCTCGGGAGCCATGGAAATGAAGGCCTGGCGTAGGGCAGATAACCGAGGGGCCTGGGGCTGCAGGGAGCTGAGTGTCTTTCTCCAGTTGTTGAATATTTATCACAGTGGGAGCTCTGGGCGTCCAGCCTGGGTGTGTGTGTGCGTGTGTGCGTGTGTGTGTGTATGTGCGTGTGTGTGCAAGCATGCATGCCTGCAAGGGCTGTGAAGACCCAGGTTGCATGTGCTGCTTTTGACTGTGTGGTGCCAGACATCATTCCGACAGAGGCCGGCTCTTGGGGGAGAGGGGGGGGGTTAGACGCCTGGAGAGGGACCAGGACACTTGTCCCTGCAGTGAGGCTGTCACGAGGACTCGGAGGCTGCGAGCGTCTCTGGAGCTGTGGAAAAGCCCCGGGAGGTGGAGAGACACGTGCCTGCCAAGCGGAGAGGACTGCCTCCCCTCTCTGTCGCTCATTGGTCTTGGCACTTCTGGAATGCCAGCCCCGCGTGCCCAGCCTGCTGGCGCCTGAGACCGTGTGACGTCATTTTCTACCCGGCACCTGGCATACTTCTCTGTTTTTTAAGCAGAATGATCATAACCGTGATATCTTATGCACAAAACAGTGCACATTTTGGAAGCATGCAGCTATCATTTTATAGGATTAGAAGGTGTCTCATTTTCACGCGAGAAGTCAAATCAGAGTACTACTTCACACTGGATCTTGGACCGGAAGCCTGGTTTAGCCAATTTTCTTTCCACGGATGGCACTGCCCCGGAGGCCGCCTTCATAGGCACAGAGGCCAAGGTGAACACCTAGGGGGCAGCCCAGGAGTTTAAGGGTGCTCCTGCCTCCACCCCCATACCTACTTTGCTGCCTTTCCCCGGTGGCATTGGGGGGTCCATTTGGAGGTGTAGAACCACTTGTCCTTGAGAAATGGAGGCCCTTTGCTCCCCCAGAAGAAAGGGCAGAGGAGAGAGAAATGGCGGCCTCCCCGTTTCCTCCTTTAGTGTTCGGCACCTGCTAAGCTCCTGCTGGCTAACCAGCCGTCTGTGCAGTTCAGTGGCAAAGGAAAAGAACCCCGGCTAGACATTGTGGGTGCCGCGTGCTGACGTAACCAAGGACCTCAGAGCTCTCAACAGGCCGGGCAAACCCTTGAGCCTTCCTTCCTGTTCCCCGTGCTGTTCTTACTGGGAGAAGTAACTCAACCTGCAACTTGAGCAGAGGCTGTGGGAGGCCCCTGAGCGCAGCCCGAAAGGAAAAGGGGGTATTTTCGCTTCTGGAGGAAGAAAAACTCATTTTCCCCATGCACCTCCGCCCCCTCCTCCTGAGCCGAGGAGCTTAATTCTCTTCCCCTCCTAATGAAGATGGATCCGAGCCAAGCTGGATAGTCAAGGGGGAGCCAGGCAGGGGAGCCGAATGAGGGAGCGAGGGGGCAGAAGCAGCTCCTCTCGTGGAGAGGAAGTAATTAATTTTAAGAGAGCAGAGATAGGGAAGCCCTTGGTGATAGAATGTCAAACCCCAAATGCAGGTGGATAAAAATGAAACCGGAGCAACTCGAGTTTCTTTTGTTCATTCACTGGCTCATTCATTCAGCAGACGCCGAGCTCCTGCCGTGCATGGGCAGATGCCTCAGGAGGGCACCGGGGGAGGCCCCCAGTCTTCCTGCCCATAGCGGGGCACAGGGAGCTGGTGCGAGGGTGTGGCATCTGGGACCCAAAGCCTCTTGCCATTAGGACAAAGCATTTGCAAACACACCACCCAATCAATGTCTGAGCACACTGGCCTTTGGAGTTCAGGATTAGTTGCTTCAGTATCAGCAGCTGAGGCCCCAGCTCGTTCCCTCATGGGTTAAACAATAACGCTGTCCCTTTGCTTTTCTGGTCATGGATTGCGTTGTTCTCTGACCGCGTTCTACCCTCGGTCCAAAAATTCGATTAGCCCTTCCCTTTCGGGGTCTGTCGTGACGTCACAGGCTTGCCGTAAACAACAGGCCATGACGTCAACAGAATCCCTGGTGCTGCTCAAAGGACCTGCGTTGGTCAGAAAGGATTCTGTCACCCGAAGACAAACATGGAATAATCTGGAAAGCCAGAGGACCTGGAGATCGGTACCAGCAGGGACATCTCGGCAGTACAAGACAACAGTGGGTCTGGAGCCTTCTTTGCTGGAACGCTTTACAAGCAAGCAAGGCACTGAGGAGACTGGAGAGCCAGCGGGCGTGCCTGGAGGCGGGGGATGGAGGAGGTGACCTTCAGAGGCCCTTGCAGCCCCAGGGCCCTACCCCACGGAGGATGTCCGGAGAAGGGGAAACTGGACCATCATCGGCGGCACGGAGAGTTCAGGGGAGTGAACGGCACTGCAGCTCTCCTTGCCCTTGAGCAGATCTGACGGTGCCAGCTGGAGGTCATCTCATCGCATCTGGAAGATTTTCAGAAATCAACACGCAGTGACCCCGAGCCCCTCTGCTGCCCTCTTCCTCACGCGCTCTGGGAAGAAGCCTTCCTCCCGTGTCTCCTGAGCAAAGAAGCTGGTGTTTGCTACCAGCCCAGCACCCGCTCCACGTGCTCCTGCGCTGGACCACCCCACGCCGAGAGCAAGCGAGCTGGCGCTGTGTCTGAAGGGAGCGCGGGGGACTTGGCAAAGCTTCTCTCGGTCTGCTCCTGTCCAGACAGAAGGAGGCTGGGCAGGCTGGGAGAGGAGAGAGGGGACTGAGCCACCCCGGCGCCCGGGCAGCAATAGCACACGAATCCGGAGCTGCATTTAACCCCTGAGCCCACAGGATCGGAGCATCCGGGCTGGGAGGCGGCAGCAGGGAGGACCGCCTTTCCCCAGGCCGGCTGGCTGTGTTTCTGCTGTGCAGACAGGCAGCCCCAGCCTCCTCCACCTGCCCAGCCGCGCTGTGTCCTTAGCTCAGGGAGGTCTGACTGGCTTGAGGTTGCACACCTGCTCCCCATGCCTATCTCCATCTCAGCGTCTCCTCCTGGGGGACCTGGACTGGGAGGAGCAGCCCTGCTCGCCTTACTCTGCCGGGAGCACTCTGAGGGGCTGGGTGCTGAGGAGCCACAGGCCCCCTAGAGCACCTGGGCGCCCTTCCCACCACCTGGGGAGAGCCCGCCCCTTTCCCTCGTGCTAGAGCCGGGAGGGGGGTGAGCAGCAGTGTCTGGAGCTCGGCCAGGGACCGGAGGACTTACTGCTCAGAGGATGGTAGGAGCAGGGTGGCTGGGAGGTCCTCCGAGGCTGCTGAGCGGGGACGGAGCTGCCAAAACGATGCTGAAGTTCCGGGCCGATCGCCGGGTCAGGTAGGGATCTCTTCAGTGGACATAAGCGGAGCGAAGTGAGAGCAGGCGGCGTTGGCGGCTCCTCGGGCCCGGGCTTCAGAGTGTGGGGTCTGCCGACCCGCCCTGGAGGCAGGAGACAGTTAGGTCACAGTGGCTGCTGCATTGCAGTGCTTGCCAAGGGGAAGCTGTGCTGGTACTGGTGGTGCCGGGCTGGAGAGAGGACGTCATTTGTAGGGGCTGCTGGGTAGAAAGTCTGGGGCAGGGAGGAATTCGCCGTGCCCTGAAAACAGTGCCAGCTGACAGCAGACTGCGTGCGTCTGCACGTGTGTGTGTGTGTGTGTGTGTGTACACGAGTGCCTGCAGGAAAGGTGTCAGCAGCGTTAGCAAAGGAGCGTGTAAAGCACAGGGGACTGGGGTGGGGACCGGTGCTCTGTGCCACATGGAAAAGCAGAGACCTTGGCACCTGAAGGACCTTTGTTGTCAGACTGCCCGCCCCCTGGGCCCTGGGGGGCAGAGCCAAGGATGAGGGTGACTGAAAACAGCTACCCATCCTTGCAAAGGTCCCTGTGGGTAAGCTGAGGAGAGCATCCTGGTTGTACCTGGCAGGGAGGAAGGAAGAGAGTTTGAGAAGCAGGAGCAGGTGATCAATATACTAATGTTAGAATCCAGGCCAGATGGACACTGGCAGGACAGGGTCCTGGCCAGCAAGCCCAGGCTGCAAAACCCAGATTTCCCCTAGGCCAGTGGTCGGCAAACTCATTAGTCAACAGAGCTAAATATCAACAGCACAACAATTGAAATTTCTTTTGAGAGCCAAATTTTTTAAACTTAAACTTCTTCTGACACCACTTCTTCAAAATAGACTCGCCCAGGCCGTGGTATTTTGTGGAAAAGCCACACTCAAGGGGCCAAAGAGCCACATATGGCTCGTGAGCCGCAGTTTGCCGACCTCGGCCCTAGGCTATCACCACCACCCGGCTGTGCTCCCATCTACTAAATGCCTTGGAATTTGATCTCAACATGGTTGGTTTGGAAGCTGAAAAAATACCCTTTGATATTATCTTTAGCTTCAACAGACAGCCTGGGGACTGGGATGTGTCCTGGGGCTATTGAAAGGGTCTCCAGAAGGTTCTTTTACTTCTCTTGTGCAGCTGAAGGGACCAGGCTCAGGTCTCTTTCCCGTGGCACCAGCTGACCAGCTGGCCCCCGCTGTGGGAGTGCTAGTGTGGCCGGCGTGAGGACCCACAGCCTCGGTACAACCTCAGCAGGCTCTGTCTGGCTGTGTCTCTCCAGGGCTGGGCGAGGAGGACTCAGCACCCTTCCAGCCCTCACTGGCTGCATGCTTGAGTCTCCTACAACTTTCTTGCCAGGTGGTCCCCTGTGTGGCGAATCCATCTCAAATGGCTGCCTTCTGTGGCTTAGACACACTGTACCAGCTCCCTCCACGTTCATCTCCTTCCCCATCTCCCCAAAGAGCCACCAGGGAACTGGCCTGGCATTCAGTCAGCTGGGTGGCACCGCAGGACTTTCCAAAGGAGCCTCCACAATATTGCTCCACAGACCCCGCCCTGGCCCATGCCCCCTGCTTCCTGCAGGCTGTCCTCCCAGCACCCTGCTTCTGGGCCACACATCCCTTCATTCGATCTGACTGTTGAGCCAGCACTTAACCTTATTGTGGGACATGCCCATAGCTCTTAGCCTGGGAGACCCTGGACTGAGTGTGTGTGTGGGTGTGTGTGGGGGGGAGGAAGAGGGGGGAAGAGGGGGGAAGATGGGGGAAGAGAGGTCCCAGCCCAGGCTCAGGAATGGCATTTCTGGATCTTGCATTTCTCCTAAGGAGATGGAACACAGAGCAGCAGGGGAGGGAGTCCAAGGTCATGGGAGGATTGTCTCAGCAGAAATGAGTGAGCAGTTTTTATGTGGAGCACTGGCGGGCCTTGTCCCTGGGAGGGGAAATACCACACATGAAATCCTGGCTGTTGGAGTCCCCTCCCTGCCTGCCCCACACCACAGGTTACGGGGGGCTCACTTCAGCCTCAGGGGTGTCTGGTAAGTAGTGAACACTGACCAGAGAAAGGTGTCTTCCCCCAACCTGACTGTGCTGCTCTGTCCACAGCCCGGCCTTCCATTTGCTTCCGTCTTACCTCAGGATCCCACTGGAGGACAGAGGGACCAGCTCCCACGTGGTCGCCGTCCCGTCACTGCCCAGGGACAGTTCATCCTTTGCGGTGCCTCTGCTTTCCTCGTCTTAACCACAACTTCTCTCTTTTGCCTCCACAGCCACAATGAAAGACGGAACACCTTTCTACACCCAGTGACTGGCCAGGTCCCGGAAGAAAACAAAAAATTTGACTTGAAAACGTAAGTTTGCCCCACTCCCTGACTGCCCTTCCCATCTTTAGCCACCTCCCCCGACACTTCTCCTCCGGGAAGGAGCAGGGAGGAAGGGGGAAAAGAGAGCAAAGGGACTTAGGGCCACTCCCCTCAGTTCAGAGGATGGACACTGCTGAGACCCTTTGGATTGACTCCCTCATCTACTTTCCCCAAAACGTAGCAGGTCCTGGGTTGGTGCCTCTCACAGGCTGGGCTAGAGGAGCGAGTCAGGCCGGAGTTGGGCACACCACCCAGGGGCCTCTGAGGGGAGAGGTGAGGGAATCAGGTACAACCATGGGAGCCAAATGCCAATTCCACTCGCTCTGCATCTTGGCTCAGTGAGGGGAAGAAGAAAGATAATTAAATGACTCTCATAGTGCGCTGGGCTATTGTGTCTTTTAAATTATAAGGGAAAGGAGTTCCAGAGTACTAGGGTTGAGGTTTTTTGTTTTTTTTTTAAAATAAATTCACAGGAAAAAAAGAGGAGACACTGCAGGATTACTGGCAGATAGTCTCAGAAGAGCTGAGGGAGTAGCTGCGATGACCTCTTGATAGCACCGAGGGATCTAATTTTGTGCTGATGTTGGAACAGGGGGTGGCAGGGTGGGACAGGGGTGGAGGTTTCCGTTATTTCTCGGTTCTGAATAGTCTCTTTCTTCTCTTCCGGTCAACCTGAAATCAGATCGGCCTTGGACATGTCCAATAAAGCAGGTGGAAAACGCCCGGCTACCACCAACAGTGACATTTCCAACCACAACATGGTGTCCGAGGTCCCTCCAGAGCGGCCCAGCGTCCGGGTGAGTCCAGCCTCCAAGGAAGGCTGTCGGTCAGGAATCCTGGGAAACGCAATAGCCTGTCCAGCTCTGTCTGCAGGCTCCAGTGAGCAGGTGAGGTGCTCGGCCCAGAGCCTCACAGAATACCAGCATCTGCACCAGGGGCTCTCCACCTCGGCACCGTTAGCATTTTGTGTTGGGTAATGCTTTGCACTGTGGGATGATTCATTATAGAATGTCGGGCAGCATCCTTGGCCTCTACCCACCAGAGGCCAGTAGCACTCACCATGTGACAACCAAAAATGTCTCTAGACATTGTCACGTGACCCCTGTGGAACAAAGTTGCCCCACCCTCATTGAGAACCACTGATAACTCATGAAGGACATGGCAGTGGAGAGCTCAGAAAGGGAGGAGGAAGGAAGAGGGTCTCCGGAGTAAGAAGTAATCCAGAGAAGAATGTTGCTGAGAGGTCAATGTGATGAGATCTTACTTGGATGAAAACAACCATGGGGCTTAGCAACACTATGGTAACTGGACGCCTGACTAGGGCAGTTCCAGTGGTGTGATGAGGGTGGAAGAGGAGGTGGAAGGGGAGATGGAAAAACACTGAAGAGTAGACACTGTTCTTCTAAGAAACTAGACAATCAGTGGTGGTCTAGTCATGCAATGGAGTACTCTCCAAAAATTTAACAGACTAGATTTGTATATATACTAATAAAAAAGTAATATGCTAATTAGACTGGGTCGACTGGCCATCTTCCAGACATAAGACTTCCTTCCAGACAAAGCCATGGTGGTTCCGGCTGAGGAGTGATCAGGCCGGCAAGGGAGAGCAGTTGGGGATGAGATTAAGCCGGCAGGTGAGGACAGTTGAGGGTGAGATCAGGCCTGCAGGAGAGGGCAGTTGGGGGCAAGATCAGGCCGGCACAGGAGAGCAGTTAGGCAGGCAGGATGACCGGCTCGGAACGATGCTCTGGAAGCTGATGGTGATGAGGACTAAACAGGGGAGATCCGTGGTGCCTCAGGAGAGAGCTGATGCCAGGATGTGGGAGAAGGGTGATATCCACATGACAGTGAGGAGCTAGAACCCTTGTGTCCGTGTTCCCAGCCCCGTGGTGTGTTGGACACTGAGAATGCACATGACTCTGAGAGGATGGTGGTACAGGCAAGGTACATGCAGCTGAGTGGGTTCCAGAAAGCACGATGAGGGAGGAAAGGAGTAAGGACAGTAGCAGAAGGGTAGGCCAGGAGTGAAATGAAAAATCTTACTTTCTCCCCAAGGAAACCCCAAAAGGCCCGCTGAAGTCAGACAGGCAGGATTATTATCTGAGCCCGATTTTGGAAATAATAAAAAAAAAAGTCAGGCTTGGTAACACATCCGTGATTCACACGTGGGCCTCCCAGCATGAGGGTGCCTCGGGCTACCCCAGGGCGGTATAACCCAGAGCCGTCCAGCTGCTCCCCTGGCCAGTGGCAAGGGAAGCAGGAGAGGGAAGAAGCCAAGCTAGCTTCTCTCTGCCTCCCCAGGCCACCCGGACATCCCGCAAGGCCATCGCCTTTGGCAAGCGCTCACACTCCATGAAGCGGAACCTCAACACGCCTGTCACCAAGGCGGGCTGGCTCTTCAAACAGGTGAGGCCCCTGCCCTCTGCCCCATGCCCAGGGCTCTGTCTCCCCTGTAGCACTGTGATTCCTCCGGGCTCACCATAGTCCGCGTCTGTCTTGCTACGTCCTCCCATTGCTCATTTGGTATATTTCTGTGAATAAGTCTGCGGATGTTATGAACGCTCAGAGAAGTCAAGTATCTTCCCAAAAATCACACAGGAAGAAATTGGTGTCATATTTGGGAATGCAGCTAGATTTCCTGATGGGCGGATACAATGATTTTGAAGTGTGCTAGGTCACCCCCGCTATGGGAGCAGCCTGCGGGCTCCTCCTCAGCTGGTCCTCTTGCTGTGGCAGGGATGGTGTCTCTTTAAGTCTCTGTCCAGTAGTTCTCCCCATTGTCCTTGCCACTGCCCCTGCCTGCCCTCTGCTCACTCATTCTGGCTCATTTCTTGCCCTTTATATCTCCAGAGGGGGTGGAGGGGAAAGGAGAGGGGAAGCCCCAAGGCCAAAGATGACAGAACTCAAGGTCACAGGCAATGACCCCATGTCAGGTGCCTGCATCCGGGATCTCGAGGGGGTTGCTGCTACTTGTCAGTGGCCGAGCTGCCACCAGAGGCGGGATGTCCTTAAAGTCAGTGCCGTGCTCCTCTCGTGACCTCCGCTCCTCCATGCCCCGCTCACAGCCCCTCCGTCTGTCTCTCCCCACGTGCCCGCAGGCCAGCTCCGGGGTCAAGCAGTGGAATAAGCGCTGGTTCGTCCTGGTGGACCGCTGCCTCTTCTACTACAAAGGTGAGCCTGCCCCAGGCCTGCGGGGGCGAGGGCTCACCACCCTCCCATTCTGCCAGACCGCTACCAGCAGGGAACCTACTGGCCAGAGCATGTATGCTGCTCTGCCTCCTGTCCCATGGACCGCGCGATCCGGTCCAGGAAGGCAGCGGGTCTTGTCCATTGTGTTCAGCGCAGGCTTAGCAGGTGCTCCGTCCACGTGGAATAGACGCATAGCCCCAGCTTCTGCCCTCTTGGTCCACCCAGCACTCACTCCCGACCCTCTCCAAAGCGGAGGAGGGCAAAGATCTGACAGCATGGGTGCAGCAACCTCGAGGAAGGTGCTTTTAAAAAGGACACAGCAGCCGAAACCGGTTTGGCTCAGTGGTAGAGCGTCGGTCTGCGGACTGAAGGGTCCCGGGTTCAATTCCGGTCAAGGGCATGTATGTTGGTTGCGGGCACATCCCCGGTGGGGGGTGTGCAGGAGGCAGCTGGTCGATGTTTCTCTCTCATCGACGTTTCTAGCTCTCGATCTCTCTCTCTTCCTCTCTGTAGAAAATCATAAAATATATTTTTTTAAAAATTTAAAAATAAAATAAAATAAAAAGGACACAGCAACCCTGTCTCAGGGGGAGCACAGAGGGAGCGAGCAGGGTGGTGACGGCGTGGTCCTGTCCCCCTGACGCAGGGCACAGGGTAGAGAAGGGTGAGATGTCTTTGCAGCAGAAGGGGCTGTGCCCCTTTCCTCTGCGCCCCTCTGTGCCCTCCATACCCGGGAATGGCAGAGCCCTGACTCCTCTGGGCCTTCCTGGAGCAACTCGGTGAATCATTAACTTTGGCAAACAAAGGCTGTACCCAGTGACACGCACCCTCCCCAGTGCTGCCATTCCTGTGCCCTGAGCTGCTGCCACCTGAGCTCTGAGGAGAGAGCAGGACGGGGATGCGTATGCAGGTCGGGTCACAGAAGAAACCCCGAGCTTGGGGCAGAGGAATCTGCCCAGGCTGGGCCTCCAGGACACAGTGTGAACAACGTTGGGGGAAGCCAGGATCTCCTCAGAGGAGAGACTCTGGGCGTGGCCTGAGAGAAGAACCTTAAACATCTGTGCATGTCCAAGGGCACTGCTCTGGGGGCCCCTGTCCACTGAGGTGCTCTCAGGAGACCCCCTGAATGCAGGCCTGGGCAGTACCAGGCAGAGCCGTCTCCTCCAGGGGCTGCTTTCTTGGTCTCCAGGCCTGGTCCCTCCTGCTCCTTCGGCTTAGCCCTCCTCCGGGTACCACGCTGAGGTCTGCACAGGAGGCTGGACGCTGGGCCAAGGACCTTGTGCCAGTGAGGAGTGAGAGGAGAGGGGGAACTAGTGGAGATTATGAGCCCTAAGAGATTTCTCCTGAACTCTCTCTGGGGGGTTGCAGCATCTCCAGCCCAGGGCATAGGAGCTATTCTGGGCAAGTGGGGAGTGTCTTGCCATGCCCTCCTAGCGCACCCCCCAACCCCATCCTGTCCCACACCCTGCCCTCCGGGCCTCCTGCCGACAGCTGGGTGCCCGACTAGCTAATCCGTCAGGCTCCTCTGGAGATCCAGGATGAATTATGTAACAGCATGGTGGTTAGCCTGATGCAGGGACCAGAGGGCCAGGAGGCCATGCAGGGGCAGGAGAGCCCTGAGACACAGAGATGTAGAGAGTGTGCATGTGCGTGTGCGTTGGGAGGGGACAAAGCAAGCTGCTGGGTGCCTGGGGGAACCTTAGAGACAGTTCCCCAGAGGAGCCAGACCACAGAGGGCACCGTCCACGCCCCACACCCCATCCCGCCATCTCGCTGTGTATGTGAGACGCTGGAGCAGTCTGGTGCTGGGCAGGCACTGTGCCCGGTGCAATGGAGGGGTTAAGAATGACAGCGTGGGGGTCAGACTCCCGGGGTTCAAAGAGCAGCCCGCCACTTCCTACTTAAGTCACATTGGACAAACTGCTTAACCTCTCCGAGTCTCAGCAAACGGGGATAACAGCAGCCCCTGTTCACGGGACTATTGAGAGGGTTCAGCCCAGGAAGGCATTTCCCTGGGGACAGTGTCTGACGCAGAACAAGGGGCTCTGGTTGGTTTGCCTGCTTGTGCACTAGAATGTCAGCTCCCCGAGGGTGGGGCTGCTGCCCTGTCATTCACCTCCAGCCACGCCGAGAGCACGCCCCAGTGCCTGATCCAAGAGCATACTCCTGGAGGTGCGGTGTGCAGAGCACAGCCTGTGCGGGTGTGGGCGGCCCTGTGTGCCTACTGCAGACGAGCAACAACTGTGCGTCTGTTTATCGTAACAGGGCTGACGGGCTCCTGTCCCCTCTCCTGTACACACACACACACACACACACACACACACATGCGCACGCACCTCACCTGCCTCTGTTTCCTGACAGATGAGAAGGAGGAGAGCATCCTGGGCAGCATCCCCCTCCTGAGCTTCCGGGTGGCTGCGGTGCAGCCCTCGGACAACATCAGCCGAAAACACACCTTTAAGGTCAGTTGGCCGGAAATCCCTCTCCCAGGTCAGATGGGGGCGGGGTGAGGGTGGGGGGCCGTTCTCCTAGAGCACAGGGGGGTGGAGAAGGGTCCAGAGCCACCTTCCGAGGAGTCGGAGTGGTAGTGAGGGAGCGAGTGGGCAGTGCCCTGGGCTCCATGCGGGCTTCCTGAGGCTAAGCAGAGGCCGTGCGGGACCCCATCCTCTGTCCCGGGGGTTGGGTGGGTGACCTCCCCAGGGCAGGCCAGTAGAGGGGTGCTTCGGTGGCACCCCAGTTTTTTCCTGGGAGGCTGGAGGAGCGTACCAGCTCTGTTAGGATAAATAGCGATGCATGTAGCCCATTGTTTTCTGAGCCTGGGGACCCTCTGCCCAGCGGCCAGGCACCTGGCAGCGAGGCAGGGCATGGGCTGGAGGGAGGCTGAGGTTCTTTCTGGAAAGTCTTCCTCCCCACCGTGGGCCCAGGGAACCAGATCTACAGCAAACTGACCGGCATTTCAGTCTTTAGCGGAAATCGGGGGTTGAGTTTCATTATAATCAAGAGCAGCACACCTCATGGAGGCAGTTGGAGAGAGTGAGTGTGCTCAGCTGCCCGCTCAGCACGCTGCCCCGGAGCCCCCTGGGGACCAGCCCCTCAGAGGCTGCAGCTGGCTCCTCCGAGGCAGGGCTTGTTCACGTTTAAAAATGCACGACCTGGTAAACACGATTTGGGTATTTTATGATGACAAGGCTCTAGATTCCTTTCCCTTTTCCAAACATGAAATTGTGCTGCCGCCCGTGTGTTTTCTCAGCACCAAGCCCCCTCTCCCAGTGCAGAGTCGCTGCCCAAGGCCCTGCAGCCCTAAAGCTGAGCTGGCAGGGATGGGGTCACCTGCAGGTCACCCCAGGTCAGGTCCCGAGCCTCCGAATCCGCCTCTTCCTGTCCTCCCCCTTGGACCCCCGAGAGGCGAGAGGCGGTGGGCCGCACACACAGGTGCCGCTCTGGGGACAAGGAGGGGCTTCCCTGCACATAATTAGTTTCCAGCCCCCCGGGGTCCTGGCTGCCGGAGGTGTGAACAGAATGAACAATTAATAAAGCTCGGGCTCCGGGGAGCCGGCTCTCGCTGTGGAAACAGGGCCGGGCTGTTGAGCCAACAGCAGACGCGCACGCCCACACAGGCAGACAGCCTGTCACCCGCCCGTGTGACAGACACGTGTGCAGACGCGTGCTCGGAGCTCGGCCGGCCTCGGAGGAACACCGATGGCTGGCACCCCCACCACACACCCCAGATCTCACTGCTGGGCCTTCACCGCCCTCCTCCCTCCCCGTCCCCCAAGGAGCTCGTGCCTCTTTAAGCCAATGGGAGAGCAGTGCTCCGTGGCCACAGAGGGCTCCAACCCCGGCTGTTCAGAGGCCCCTCCCCAGGGGAGGGAGGGCTGCAGTCATAGATGGAGGCTTGTCCTGCTGTGGCCACCAAGTGAAACTCTTGGGTGGCTGATAATGAGCTTGACTGTCCCTGCCTGGCCCACTGCTGAATGCAGGACCCCTTCCTGTCCCAGCCCCAGCCCCAGGGGGCTTGGTGGACCTCACCCCACTGAGGCGCCTCCCTCCATTCTCTGGTCCCCTTTCTGGCTCCAGGCGGGTGTTCCTCCCACTGCCCTTCAGCCGCCCTGCCTTCCCCAGGCCCTCTGCCCCCCTCCCTGTCGCCAGCAGCTGTTCCTTGGCCCTTGCTCCCTCCTCGTTTCCCCGGGGGCATGTCCTGTCCTCCAGCTTGACCTTGACTCTTCAAGTGCAAAGAGCATGCCTTTGCCTTCCCTGCACCTGGTGCCCGAGCAATGCTCTGCTCTCGGAGGGTCACAAGATGCTGAGCATTGAGCTCACTCGCTGCCCACTCCTACCAGCCCCGGGACACCCCGAGGGTCCCGCCCGCGTCCCTCCTCTGCGACACCCCTGTGTTCTCCACCGCAGAGGGCTCATCTCAGCCCTGGTCCTCATGTCCCTGTGTAGTTCAACCCCCAGACACCTCCTCACAGCGTCGCTGCCTTTTCCTCAGCACCTCCCTGCCTCTGTGCTGCCCCTGCTGAGGGTGGGGACGGGCAGGGTCCAGGGGCAGGAGGACCAGCCCTGCCCTCACTGGGTACGGGGATGTGCCCTCGCTGGGCACGAGGATGTGTCCTCGCTGGGCACAGGGATGTGTCCTCGCTGGGCACAGAGGATATGTCCTCACTGGGCACAGGGATGTGTCCTCACTGGGCACAGAGGATATGTCCTCACTGGGCACAGGGATGTGTCCTCACTGGGCACAGAGGATATGTCCTCACTGGGCACAGAGGATATGTCCTCACTGGGCACAGGGATGTGTCCTCACTGGGCACAGAGGATGTGTCCTCACTGGGAAGGGCTCCTGCCAGAACGGTGTCCTGTGCGGCAGGCAGGGGCCGCGATGGAATGTGGGGCGTTCGGAGGGTGTGGGTTTGACTTTGCTGCTCAGGAGAGCCCTGGCGCGTGGTCAGAGGAGCCCCGTCTTCTCTCCTGTCAACACTCAGAGCACCCAAGGGGTCAGAGGGCCACGGGAGGTCCCCAGCGGAGACTTAATCACGTCTGGCTCTCAAGCAGGGTGGGATAAACGTGCTTCTCCTGGGAGACCGGGGTCTCACCTTGCGGGGGGGGGGTGCGGAGGTCCCACATGGACTCTGGCCTGGAGCTTCTCATCCTTGGGCCCAAGAATCTCGGCTTTCACCAAATAGGCCCCCCCCCTCAGCCCTCTGCCCCATTCCATAGACCAGAGCTGGGCAGGAACGAGGGAGGGTTAGTCCTAGGAATCCTCTCTCCACCAGCCCGGATTCCCTGGTGCAAGCTCTGCGCTCCCCCTCCTGGCGGCTGAGCTGGCATTGCTGGGTGCTGTGGTCCCAGCGGTAACCCCGAGCAGGAGGGGATTGTTGGAATAGCCTCCGCTTCCTCCCCTCCTCCCCACTCCCGCCATGTGGTCTCTGTCTCTCCCTCTGGTGTTTGGTTGACCTGTTCTCTGCTCTCCTCCTCCTGACTGCGTGAGGACCCTCCTCTGGACAGGACCTTCCTTCTGGGTTCCCGCCCGCCGCACCTGCTCGTGGCCGCCGACTAGGTAGCGTGCTCTGCCTGCGTGCATGCCCCTTGCATGCCAGGAGAGGGCCAGGCCATCTCTGCACGGAAGAGGCAGAGCTGGCTTCTCAGAGACCCAGCGATCTCTCCCAGACTCTGGCTAATTGCCCTTCAAACCAAAGATAGAATCCGATGGGCGCGCGGGCGTGGTAATTGTCCCTCCTGCTTCCAATCACCTCAGGCGGGGCAGGTGAGCTCGCCCGGGCTGCCCCGTGATGTCCTGGAGAGCTAGCCAGGCAGGCACCTGGCACCCGCTGGAGCTCTTGGGGTACCCGTGGGCCACCCTCCTCCCCTTGCCCACGTGGGAAGAAGAGCTGCAGGCCCCAGGAAGGGTCCTCCTGACTACCTGTTCCGTGTCTTCTCCCTACAGGTGACCGTGTGCTGGGTGGACGAGGCCGGGGCCAGTTCCACGCACTGCCTCTCCCCGCAGGCCGAGCACGCCGGTGTCCGCACCTACTTCTTCAGCGCCGAGAGCCCCGAGGAGCAGGAGGCCTGGATCCAGGCCATGGGCGAGGCTGCCCGGGTCCAGATCCCCCCAGCCCAGAAGTCCGTGCCCCAAGCTGTGCGCCTCAAGTGAGTGCCGGGGTCCCAGGCCTTGTTGGGGGGAGTGCTAGAGAGAGGAAGAGAGAGGAAGGGCCCCTCTTGGTGCCACTGCCGAACCCGGTGTGCTGACAGGAGCACAGAGCAGGGTCCCGGGCAAGGCCATCTCAGAGCCGGTGGTCTGTTCCCCTGGCCGGCTCTTCCTCTGCTCTCCGAGCTGGTGGAGGCCAAGAGAGAACCGGGTTCTGGTGGGGCCTGTCCAGGAGCCAAAGGCCAGGGTCACTTGCTCAGTTTTTCTGGGCTGTGCAGGTGAGGTACACAGCCTTTACAGAAGGTAGACCCGGGTTTAAATCCCAGCTTGGTCACGTACACAGTGTGACCTCCGTGTTAAGTGGCTTCACCTCTGTGGACCTGGCCTTCCTTGCCTCAGAGGCAGCAATCATGATCCTCCTCGTAGGCCGTTGTGAGGACTAGCCAGTATGCAGAGTGCTGGGGTGTCGTGAGCACTCAGCACATGGCTGTGCCCATCATGTGAGCACTCAGCACATGGCTGTGCCCATCATGTGAGTGAGCACTCAGCACATGGCTGTGCCCATCATGTGAGTGAGCACTCAGCACATGGCTGTGCCCATCATGTGAGCACTCAGCACATGGCTGTGCCCATCATGTGAGTGAGCACTCAGCACATGGCTGTGCCCATCATGTGAGTGAGCACTCAGCACATGGCTGTGCCCATCACGTGAGCACTCAGCACATGGCTGTGCCCATCACGTGAGCACTCAGCACATGGCTGTGCCCATCACGTGAGCACTCAGTACATGGCTGTGTCCATCATGTCCCCAGCCGCAGTCTAGGCGCCTGTCTCTCCTCGAACTAGTGTTGAGTAGATGTTACAGGGACCCAGAAGGAAGTGTCACAGTGCAGACTCCAAGTCTATGCACATGCCTGAGACATGTTGACCAACCAATGTCTCAACATCAATGCTTGAATGTGTTTAATTTGAGAAACTCTAAGGAGAACATTGTCATGAGATTCCACCTCAGCAGGGCTGTCCATTTGAGTTTGGCATCTGCTCTGGGACAGCATGCTTCCAGGGGTTCGCTCATCATTTCATAAGCATCTACTAGGAAAAGCAATGTGTGTGGCACTCAGTCGGGTACTGGGAAGACGAGGGAGCAAACTTCTGATGAGTTCCTGCCTCGTGGAGCTTATATTCTGACAAGAAGTCAGTCCCGGGAGAAGCTGGCTTTGGGAAGGGAACTAGCATGTCTCCATGCTGTGCAGTTTGAGGCCACAGCTTCTGCCCGGGGCCTCCCCGGTGTGGCCCCACCCGGGTCCCCAGGGAGGCACGGTGCTGAAGGGAGTGGAGTGGCCCGCAGGAGACCTGGAGGGCAGAAAGAGACGCCCCTGCAGATGGGATGACTTTTTCTAGTCACTGGGCAACAGAATTGCAATGTAGTAAATTCGGCTCCCATTGCTACCTTTCTGCCCATCCTCCTCCCCTCCCTTCTTCCCTCCCAGTGTACCACCCCCCACCCAGCTCCGTGCGGGGCTGGGATCTCTCACGCCATCTCCCTTGGCACCCTGCAGCCACGAGAAGCCGGACTCGGAAAACACGCCACCCAGCAAACACCACCAGCAGCAGCCCCCTCACAACAGCTTCCCCAACCCTGAGCCCGAGGCCAAGACGCGAGGGGAGGGCGACGGCCGAGGCTGCGAGAAGGCGGAGAGGAGGCCCGAGAGGCCCGACATCCAGAGCGAGCCCCTGGCGAAAGCCAATGGCATCCCAGCCGGACCGGAAGCAGCCTCAGAGCCAGGCAGCCCTTACCCTGGCGGCCCGAGGGTCCCCGGGGGCGGGGAGCGGCCCCCCCAGCCCAACGGCTGGCAGTACGGCTCCCCGAGCCGGCCTGGGAGCACGGCGTTCCCGCCTCAGGACTCAGAGAGCGGGGGGCGCCGGCCGAGCTTCCCCCCACACGCCAACCCCGACAAGATCGCCCAGCGCAAGAGCTCCATGAGCCAGCTCCAGCAGTGGGTGAACCTGCGTCGGGGGGTGCCTCCCTCCGAGGACCTTCGGAGGTGAGGCCCGCGGAGGGGCAGGGCCGAGGAGCTGGGGTGCTGGTGCCTCTAAGGGCAGGGCTGGGGGAGTAACAGGAGAGGCACCCCCTGTTGGAAACCTTCTGGAAGCCAAGAAAGCCCCAGGGTCCCCGCTTGGCCAAGTCCTTTGCCGCCCCCATGGCTCCCTCGGCCGGATCTTGCTCTCTATCTGCATCCTTTGCAGGAAGGGACAGAGCACCCAGTGTCTCTGCACAGGGTGTGGGGGACCCAGGAAGCAGGCAGGCAGTTTGGGAGGGTCCCAGTCAGACATCTGCCCCCGGGCTTCTGGCCCCCCTACAACATCCTGTGTGTCGGCGTCGCTGCCAGCAGGAGGCTCGTGGTCACCCGCCACGCCAGCCCCTTCCCTGAACGGCCCTGACTGTGTGAGAGCCACTGTTTATGGGCCGCTTTTCAAAAGAGAAAAGAAACAAAGTGTTGCCACTCATTGACCCCGGTTCTGCCCTCTGTACCAACCGACTCCTTTCTCGAGAGACTGGCTTTCAAACAGGGGGAGGTTCTCACTGGGCCCGGGGGCCGGGCAGTGCGGGCAGCGCGGGCAGCGCGGGCAGGGGCTGCTCCCTGCCGGTGGGCTGGCGCCGGCCGCCGCCCTGCCCGGAGAGCGAGGCCTCCGTTGGCTCAGGTCCCATCGGAGCGGGAGCCGCGCTTTGTTCCTCCGTGCCCTCCCCCTGTGCCCGGGGCCCTCACTCTCCTCTGAGCACCTCCCGGACAGGATCTGATAGATCCACTCGCAGATAGAGGAGGCTAATGGGGCTTCCAGTTTCTCCCGGGGGCATTGCATTTGAAGAGACAGCGATGGGCCGAAACCGGTTTGGCTCAGTGGATAGAGCGCTGGTCTGCAGACTTAAGGGTTCTGGGTTCGATTCCAGTCAAGGGCATGTGCCTTGGTTGCGGGCACATCCCTAGTAGGGGGTGTGCAAGAGGCAGCTGATGGATGATTCTCTCTCATCAATGTGTCTAACTCTCTATCCCTCTCTCTTCCTCTCTGTAAGAAATCAATAAAATACTTTTTTTTTTTTAAAGAGAGAGAGACAGCGATGGAAGCTCAGGGTGCTGGTTGAGGGAGGAGCTCTGAGGATGGGGTCTTCCCTGAACCTCTGGACACAAACCTGGTGCCCGGGCTGCTCCCAAGGCCAGCCCGAGGCACCCCTCACTCGATCACCCCTTTTCCCGGCCCCCCTCCAAGCTGGAGGGCTCAGGGATGCGGCTGGGCAGGGCCGGGCCTACTCTGTCCACGTCTTACACCGTCCTCTCCTCCCTCAGCCCCTCTAGGTTCTACCCCATGTCCCGCAGGGGCCCCGAGCACGGCGGCCCCTACTCCTCCCAGTTCCCCGACGATTACCAGTACTACCCGCCGGGCGTGCGGCCGGACAGCATCTGCTCCATGCCCGCCTACGACCGCGTCAGCCCGCCCTGGGCCCTGGAGGACAAGCGCCTCTCCTTCCAGCGCAACGGCTGCGGGTGGAAGGAGCCGGCCGGCTACGGGCGGCAGGACGGCGGCACCGTCTGGATCCCCAGCCCCTCCCGGCAGCCCGTCTACTACGACGAGCTGGACGCGGCCTCTGGCTCGCTGCGCCGCCTGTCCCTGCAGCCCCGGTCCCACTCGGTGCCCCGCTCGCCCAGCCAGGGCTCCTACAGCCGCCCCCGCCTCTACTCGCCCGTCCGCTCGCCCAGCGCCCGCTTCGAGCGCCTGCCGCCCCGCAGCGAGGACCTCTACGTGGACCCCACCGCCTACGTGATGCGCCGGTCCATCAGCTCTCCCAAGGTGAGCCGCCCGCCAGCCTGCCCCCCATCCTCACCCCCGGGAGGCCCCCAGGAGCCCCACGCCACCTGCTGAGAAGAGGGGGCGATGCGGGGGCATCTGGGACGTGGGGACACTGGGAGCCACTGGCCCTGGGGTTCGGTCCCCAGGAGAGCTGCCCCGGGGGATGTGCTTTGCCCCCCTAGGAACGATGCTTTCTGTGTCTGAGGCCAGATTATGCCGTGATCCCTCATTCTCTGTAAGAGGGCAGCGTGGCACTGGTGTCCAGATCTGCAGGACTGAACAGATCATGGCCAGGATTTTTTACAGAGAGAAAGAGAGAGGGATAGAGAGTTAGAAACATCGATGAGAACTATCGATCAGCTGCCCCTTGCACACCCCCTACTGGGGATGTGCCCGCAACCAAGGTACATGCCCTTGACCAGAATCGAACCCGGGACCTTTCAGTCCGCAAGCCGACGCTCTATCCACTGAGCCAAGCCGGTTTAGGCAAGGCTGTCCCTTTTAGTTCGGAGTCTGCTCCAGGACAGGATGCAAATATTCCCTAACCTTGGACGTCAGTTGGTGGGGAAGTCCGAGTCCCAGCCAGACCCTCTCACCTCTCCAACCCCCTTTCTCTTCCAGTATGATTACCTGGGAGACAGGCGGCCAGTCCCTGCAGGGCTGTACCCCTACAACTACCCACCACCCCCTACGGTTCACGATAAGATGGTACGTCCTCTCCTCCCCGACACTCCGCTCAGGGCGGCTCCTCCCGGGAGGGCTCTGTGCCCCCTGCCTGGCCCGTGTGGTTGTTAGGAGCCTCTGGATACCTCCTTCCTCCCCGGCCAGGGCTCTGACCCCAGCTGAGTTGGGTGCCAGAGGCCCCTTCTCAGTGATGCAGGCAGAGACGCAAGGGCAGGTCTGGAACGTTGTGATGTCGTTCCTGAGCCTCTGGCCTCAGAGCAATCCTGCAGCTCGTCCGGGGCCCTGGACAGGAGCTTGGATTGCAGGCTGGAAGCCTTTCGGGCTAGAACTCCCAGCAGGCACAGCCCTCCAGCCTGTACCCCTATCGCACCTGCTTCTGCTCGTCCTGGCTCTGGGGAAGGAGGCTGGCAGGGCTGGGGGAAAAGAGATGCCCCATATGGTTTCCTCGTTCCTCTCCCTCTGCTGTGTCTTTTCCTAAGACATTTTGTCTCCACCTGGAGAACCAGAACTGAGGGGCAGGTGGAACCCTCACCCCCCAGGCCTGCTGCTGTCCCCCTCTCTGCACAGCACCCGGAGGCCAGGGTGGAGGAGGCCGTACCCTCTCCTCCTCTGCCAGCGTCCAAACCCCAGCCAGACCCACGTGAATGGGCCCACCCAGAACCAGCAGATTTCCCCAGAAAACTGGGCACCCTCTGCGGGAGGTGCTGACCAGGCGACTCAGTGGCTCTTCCTCACCCGAAAGGGCCCGCCGACCAGGGCCCTCCAAGGGGCCCCCGTGTCTCTCCATGGCTGGCTTGGGCGCCTGCCCTCACCCTCACCCCTCACCCCCCTTCCCCAGGACTCCACTGCAGAGAGGCCTCCTGTCCTTGCCCAGCTAACTCTTAACTGCTTTGCTTCCTTTTTACTGTTTTCTTTTGTCCTGTTCCTGTTTGTTTGTGTTGCCGTTGGGCCTCGGGTCCCACGGGTAGGATGAACTGTTAGACCTTCAGTTGCAAAGAAACCTAGAGTATTTGGATCAGCAGGTAGGCAGAGCTGGTGCCCCCTCGCCACCCCTGCTCCTGTCCCCTCCCCCGCTCCTTCCCGCCTCCTCCCCGCCTCCTCATCCTCCATCCATCGCACAACCTTTGTTGGCACAACCAGGACACAACAAAGTGGCCTATATTTTGGTTTGCGCCTTCACATCCCTTCCCTTCCGAGCTCTTTAGGGCAGCTGGGAGTTTCCCGGGGAGAGGAGAATGTAAATGGCTCCATGAATAATTAATGCCACCTCCCGTTTGTTCAGCCAGATGGGCCTGCCCCGGGGACAGGCAGGAATTTGCATCTTTGCTGGGGAGAGTAGCACCATGAGATGCTTGGGCCTAAAATGCTAGGGTTTAGTTCAGCGGGACTCTGGGAAATTGTCCTGTTAGACTCTGCAATTCGCAAACAGATGGCAGCCGTGTCCTGGGATGGCTTAAAAACTCTATCGATTCAGTGTATTTGTGGTTCACATACACACACGGCATACGTTTTCCTGCGAATTCACTAGGGTGGACAGAGGGAGTCGTTTCAACCCAGGTTCCCGGATGAGTGTCCTGAAGAGGCAGTGACGGTTCCCGTGGGATGGAAGCGATGGGCTGCCTGGGAGGGGCTCCAGGGCGCTCTGCCCATTGGCCACCTGGCCTTGTAGGCTCAGGGGGCTGTGGCACTCACAGCCAGGGGTCAGCACGCTGGGCATTTCTCTGAGCACATCCTCTCATGCTCGATCTGTGCTACAGATCATGGGAGGAAGCCTGGGGTGGTGGGGGAAATCATAAAGGTAGTAATAGCGACAGCAATGGCCGCAACTACCAGAATCGGGTGCTTCCTCTGTGCTCGGTGCTATTCTAAGCACTACACAGAGCCTAACTCATTTAATATATATATTGATTTCAGAGAGGAAGGGAGAGGAAGAGGAAGAGAGAGGTAGAAACATCAATGATGAGAGGAAATCATTGATTGGCTGCCTCCTGCAACCCAGGCATATACTCTTGACTGGAATTGAACCTGGGGCCCTTCCGTCCACAGGCCAACGCTCTATCCACTGAGCCAAATCAGCAAGGGCTTAACTCATTTAACCTCGATAGAAACCCTGCAAGGGGCGGGGGGTGCTGTGAGTCTCCCCTTTTATAACTGGTTAAACTAAAGCACAGAGAGGCTAGACGTGGGCTGAGGGCACACAGCTGGTGCATGGCAGAGCGTGGACTAGGGTTCTGAGCTTTGACCTAGTTTATAGCCGCGGAAACATCTAGTAAATGAAGATGCTCGGGTCACACCCCAGCATGGTGGTGTGCTCTCGGGGCTATCGAAAGAAGCAGAAGCACGCCATCAGAGGCGGTAACTATGGTTCTGGTCACAGCACGTGACAAGCACCTCACTGGGCCTCGTGTCTTCGTCACTCATCTCACAGGAGGCCTTGGGCATGGGAAGCGCTGACACCTGCATGTCAGTCAGCGGGGAAGGCAGTTAGTTCCAGAAAACAGCCCTGTGTTGTCCAGTCCCTGGGGATGTCCAGTCCGTGGGTAACTGGGAGGCCAAGCCTGAGCAGGCCTGGAAGCCCTGACCCCCAGCCCCAGAGCTGGCTCTGCTGTGCCCTGGGCCCATCCGCAGAGCCTGGCTGTCCGGTTAATCCGTGCAGACAGCAGGCCTCTACAGGGGCGTCTGTCCTCCCAGAGGGGCGAGGCTTCAGAAATAACCTTTCAGAGTTGTCCTCCTCACTAAACAGATATCCTAGGTATTCTTAAGAGGCAGTGTGACAAGATAAGCGCCCCAAACCCAGAGCCTCAGCTCCACCTCTATCGTTTACAAGGAGTTTTGCTTTGTTGTTGTTGTTTTTTACCTTGAAAATGTCACTAGTCTCTCTGGGCCTTTGTTTTCTCAATTATAAAACAGTCATCATAGAAGCTGCCCGCCCTGCCTCCCGGAGGCATCGGGGGAGTCGAGTAAGAATGCATATGAGAGCACGTTATCAGGCGTGGGCAATAACTGCTGGTAATTGCTGTTCTGTTTATTTTATTGTTCTTTTTCCTTCTAAAACTCAATTTCAAATATTACTGAGAGCCCTTATTATGTATAAGGCACTGGGCTAGGTGCTCTCTCTTATGTATAAGGTACTGGGATAGGTACATCTTCTGTCTCTCTAGACTCCGGGGTACCATCCTCAGAGAGGCAGAGTCTAGAGAGACAGAGGATGGTACCCAGGAGTCTTCCTAGAGACAGGCCCCTCCTGGGCTGAAAGAGCTCCAGTCACACCAGGGTGGGTACAGGCCTGGGTGGGGCCAGTCCTTCTTCTCCAGATCCACTGGCTGAGGGGGGAGAAGCGAGGGGAGGGCTGTGGGGGGAGGAGACCAGTGCACGTCCAGGAAGGGCCTGGCCTCCCTGCCCTCTCACAGCCGATGTATTGGTAGAGCTGCCTTGTCTTCCATACACACAGGACACAGGCATGACATATAGGTAGCTCATGTCAACATACACCCATGTGAATACCCCATGCACAGTAAATACAATATACCCCCCACACAGATTCTAAGAAGACAATGATCAATTCTAGTTCAGATCCTTACAATGTGGTTGATGTCCTGGTGACTTACCTATTTCACAAAGACTCAACCTTATGTCAAAATCGCTGTTTTGAAAGTCTTTTAAATGACATGTTATGCCATAGAAAAAGTTTCCAATTAGGCTAGTGAGATAGAACAATCAGATTTCAGAAAGCCTTTTAAAATGCTGTAGGACCTGCCCCTCACCCATCCACAGCACACAGGAGCAATGCCGAATTTGGACTGCCACCCAAATGGTACAAGGAACATACACGTGGGCCGATACAGATTGGAAAGACAGGGGCAAACATGGGGGGCCTCCCGAACTGGGAACCCAGAAGATCTGCCCTAAGGTGACCCTACCCCTCCCCTTCCTCACTTCGCCTCCCTAAACAGCTTTTCCCGTGCTCTTCCCCTCTGCTGCCTACCCCTGCAGATGCATTGAGTTAAAGGGACATAGCCAAGGACGCTCCCTAATAGGCTCACTTTTGGATGCCATCCCCCTGGATCCAGTGGGGGAAATGATGGCATTTCTGATTAATTTGTTTGGCTCGTCCCCCCTCTTTCCCTCCATCCCTCCCTCCCTCGCCTTTCTTACTTTTTCATTTGTCAAATAGTCTCCCCCTCAACCCCCATGTTCCCAGTGACCCTTGAAACATGAGATAACGTGTTGGGTGAGCAGTGCTCCAATACCTGGTGTCCCTTTAACATGGCTTGCTTGTTTTGGCCTCCTTATTTGCTCCCTAGCGTCATCCAAGACCGGCATGGATGCTACCAGCCCAGCTCTGGAAACCATGTTTAGCAATCCTTCCTACTCTAGAGCCAAGAGGTGGGCAGGGGCTGGGGAGAGAGGCCCGTGCCTCGGTGTTTGGGAAGGCCTGCCCAGAGGCAGCTGCTCTTTTCCAGTGGTTTCATTTAGTCCAAACGGTGGGAGACTGGCCTTTGCAACTGCCAGTGTGGTCTTTGACCAAAGCAGTGTGCGAAATGCGAGCGAGCTGGGGCCAGGAGATGACCCACTTGACCCACGTGGGCGAGACCCATCATACTCAGGCACCCTGGGGCAGCGGTCCTTGGGCCGGGACATCTCAGAGCTGCGAGCAAGGGCGCAGGGACCTCCCCGCTCCCTCCTGTGGCCTTTCCTCGGGGCAGCTTCAGAGCTGGTGCTGAGAGGGAGTTCACAGAGGAAGAGTGTTGGGTGAGGCCAACTAGAGGCCAACGAGAGGGTGCTGGAGCCCCCAAGAGGGCCTGCCCCCTCGCCCCCCTGTTCCATGTCCTGGCAGGCGAGCTCAGGAGGGTGTGGGGAAGGTCTCTCTCTGTGAGTCTGAGTGTGAATCGTCCGTTCCTCCCTCTGCTGCAGATGAGTGAGAGTGAGACTCTCATCAGTATGGTGAACCGCATGGTGGAGAGCTCCTCCCCCAGGGCCCAACTCTTCATGCAAGTAAGACCTCTGCTGGCAGCGTGGGCCCTGTCAACACCGTGTCAGCTGCTTGTGCATGGTCCAGTCACCCCACGGGGATGGGGCTTGCCCCGCCCAACCCACTCATCAGCCGGGCCTCAGCTCCCAGGCTCCGCCCGGTCTCCCTCCTTCAACGCCACTGTGTTCCCTTCATTCTTCATGTTCACGGGCAAACCCACGTCCCATCTCCCAAACCATCAAAATAGCACCGACATCTCATGCCTGCCAGGGACCACGGATCTGCTCTTTAATGCTTCTGTTTTATATTTGGCATCTTCTCCACAGGCATTGCTGGGGGTGAGGGCGTGGGTGTGTGATAGGGAACCATTCGAGGCCAGCGGTGTGAAAAGGGTGCTGTGGTTGCTGGAGGCGTCACGGCGGGCAGGGAGCATGTGCCGGACCCAGAGACACTTCTGTGTGTATCAGTCCTGGTTGAGGCACCAGCCCTGTGACTGGTATTCAGTCCCCTAGGTCAACACGTCTCAAGTATTTCCAGTGCTCGTTCCATTCTCCCATGCCTGACCCTCAAACACAGCTGAAGGGTAACTGTTGCTCTCAGGGTTGTTACCAGCAAGCCCTCTGGAAGCTACACACGCTTGGCGTCCCTCTCAGCAGTAGGTCCTACAGCTTTGGGAAGAGGAGACAGCCAGAGCTGAGCAGCGCCTCTCCTTCTAGAATGGGCTGGGACAATAGGGATGGAGCCTAGGCCAGGCCGTCCCAGGCTTCCCTGCCAGGGGACAGAGAATTAGCTCAACTCAGGGGCCCAGGTGGAAGCTACCAGAGGTGGTGTACTATGGCTTCTGGCCAAAACGGAGCAAGGGTTGTCGCTTTCCCACCTCCACACGCCCTCTGTGCCCTGCCGCCGTAACCGGCCTCGTGTTCCTGCAGGTCCCTCCGTACCCAGAAGTGTTCCGGGACAGCGTCCACACCTACAAGCTAAACGAGCAGGATACGGATGTAAGAGCAGCGCTCCTGCTCCCTCTGTCCACTCCACCCCTCCTGCTGCTGCTCTCGTCCTCAGCTCCTCCATCCATCTCTCTCCTCGCCGCTCTTCACACACGCGACTCATGTTCTCTCTCCCTGCAAAGACGACATTCTTCCTGTCCCTCCTCACCTCCTTTCTTTTCTCATTCTTCCCCCTCTCCCCGCCTCCCACTCTGGCTGTGCGTTTCCCCCTGAGCCCGAGGCCCCGTGTCTTCAGCAGTGGGATCTGCTTCCTGCAGGAACTCAGACTTTGCTAGGAGGTCAGTCGTAGTCTGTAGGTAACTGCCAAGAAGAACATGGCTGTGCCCCAGCCCTCTGGGAGCCTCAGGGGAGCAGCAGACACCAGGTGCCAGCAGGTGGCAGCATTGATTCCTATACGGACAGCCTGATAGCAGGTTCTGCAGGAGTGAGACCCTGTGAGCTGGTGGGTCAGGGTCAAAACAGGTGGCATGTGAGCTGGCCTTGAGCTAGCAGGCGCAGAGGGCACAATCTGGTTCCGGGGGAAGGAGCTCAGGGGTGTCTGAGGAATGTCATGAACAGAGCTGAGCGCATAGAAAAACACAAGTCTTTCCGGAGGAGAAGTTTGGCCCCGCCTGCTTTCTCCCCAGCTGCCCTGGCCTTGTCTGGGGAGCAGATCCGCCCAGCAGGCCTGGGAGAGGTTCCATCCAGGCAGGGACCAGACCTCCGAGGGACCCCGGCATCAGCCATCTTGAGACCCTGGAGAGGGGAGGGGAGGATAGGTGGTGGGGACCATGAAGCCCGTTTACATTGTTTGCTGGTTTTCTGAGACTGTTGTTCAAACACCCTACCTACCCCTTGAGTCCATATCCCCTAGGAGGCCAGGAGGGCCAGGCCACGTTACCTCCCAACCCTCATGAGTTAGAAGACCTGGGAGGATGGGAGTGTAGGAGCCTAACGTTTGGCGTTCGGCCCTCTCTTGACTCACTTCCTCAGAGAATCAACACACCTCCCCTCCCAGTGGGTTCTGGGGAGTCGGGCTCCCAAGGTAAAGACCACCTTCCTGTTCCCAGGAGCTCCCCAAGTCAGGGTGACAGGCTAGGCTTCTCTGCAGGGGAGAGGAGGCGGTATCCAGAGGCCGGGCCCTGCCAACCCAAGTTCCAGGTCCCCATCAAACGTGTCCTTCACCCCTTCTCTCTCCCTTCCTGCCCCCCCACTCCCTCCGGACCCCAGAAGTTGCTGGGCAAATTGTGTGAGCAGAACAAGGTGGTGAGGGAGCAGGACCGGCTGGTGCAGCAGCTCCGAGCTGAGAAGGTGAGAACCAAGGGGTGGCCTTGAGTGGGGGCAGGTGGTGGGGCGAGAACTGGGGGGGAGGGGGCGGTGGGGGGGGGGCTGCTAGCTCCATCTTGACTAAGCGGAGAGCTTCGCCCTCCTTGAACTTCTGTCCTGCCCTTGCTCTCCTGGGGAGCCTCAGGCAGGGTGAGGACAACCTCCACTCATCGGCCTGGGATGCTAACAGCCCCAAAGAGGGGAGCTCAGGGCCACTCCTGGCCGCCCCTGCCTTCCCTCAGGAGAGCCTGGAAAGTGCCTTGATGGGGACCCACCAGGAGCTGGAGATGTTCGGGAGCCAGCCCGCCTACCCAGAGAAGCTGCTGCACAAGAAGGAGTCGCTGCAGAACCAGCTCATCAACATCCGGGTGGAGCTGTCTCAGGCAACCACGGTAGGTGACCACGGTCACCAGAGCGGGTCTGCACCTGCCAGGAGAGCCTCCCCTCCCCGGTAGGGCTCCCCGAATCCCCGGTCTCCCCAGAGGGCCGGAGCAGGGTGCTCCCGGGGAAGGACACAAACACAGACCGGATCTCTGCCTTGCAAGGAGACAGCCTGTAAGTCAGGCTGCTTGCCCACAGTCTCCATGGCACTGGTGAACTTTCCACCAACCATACCTGCCCCAGGTTGGGGTGAATTCAAGGCCCCTTGTTTCCTTGGCTGCTCTGGCTTCTCCCCTGGAGAACCCGGACCCTGGCAGCGATGCTGCTGCCTGGTCATCCCCGTGGGCCTGGGGCAGACCCTCCCAGCTGACGGCCTGGGTAATAACTCGCAGGGAAGCAGCAAACGCTCCCGGAGAGCATGGCCCAGAGAGGAGAGCACACCTCCAGAGGCACCCCCCTTCCCTCCGTCTCTTTTCCCTTCATCCTCCGCTGTCCATGGCCCCGTCTGGGAGAGCAGGAGGGGGAGGGAGCGACGCTCCCTGCTCCGGCCTGTCCACGTGTCTGGAGAAGATGCTATTTTCTCTTACTTGGTTTGTGGCTCTGGTAAGGCTGGTGCTTGGCTGTCATTAGCATGTCACAGGCCTGTGCACTCTCCTCCCGGCCCTCCCCGGATCTGCCAGCCCCAGGCCCCCCAGGCCCAGTGGCAGGAGGAGAGGGGTGCTGGGCGAGCTGCTCTCTCAGTAACCGCTCCCTGTGCAGGCCCTGACCAACAGCGCCGCGGAGTACGAGAGCCTCGAGTCGGAGGTCTCCGCCCTGCACGACGACCTCTGGGAGCAGCTCAACTTGGACCTCCAGGTGACCGGGGCCCGGGCAGGCGGGGGGCCGCATGTGCTGCGGGTCTGCCATGGTCCTTGTGGCCAACAGAGACCAAGGTGGCGTCCGCTCTTGCTTTAGAGATTTCAGACTAAAGACGAGGAGTTGGTTTCTGGGACCAAAGGCCAGATTCGGGACACTTCAAAGGGACTCCAAATCTCAGGATAACGTGGGGTTCTTTTTCGGTTCCATCAAATGGCAGGGAGTGAGCCCAGGAGAAGCACAGGAGCTCGTTAGATGCCAGGTGTTGTATGACTGAAGGATTGAACAGACATAAATAAAAATACAAGATTGGTACAAAGCTCCCTCAGGACAGCAGAAGAGTAGGCAGTACAGGCTGCACTCAGGCATTTAGGAAGAGACCTCCTTTCTGGGACTTGTTAGAAGCATGACGCGCTGACCATGAGCATGTTGTTCTCTGCCTCCCTCTGTCTTTTCTCTGCCCAGCTCACTCCTCTGTGCCCCCTCTCTAGCTGGCATTGCAAGCCGTTTCTCTGGTGTGGTTAAGCCCTGCTTTCCCTGGTTTTCCTTCTGGTAACAGAACTTACCACCCTAGCATTGCAGCTGGTTGGGTGGAGCGAGGCAAAGGCCTGGTCTGAGGACCCAGGGGGTCCGTGGGCGATTTTAAGAGGCAGGGAAGTGTGACCAAGAGCGCCAGCTCTTGGAGCAAACAGACCCAGATTCGGGTGGTGGTCGCACAACTTACTCCCAGGTGGCTGGCTGAGTCCCTTCGTCTCGGAAGTGGGGACAGCTGCCACCCTGGCCTCCTAGAAACGTGCGGCCAGAGCAGGTTAGTGTCTGCAAAGCACTCAGCGCGGTGCCCGGGGCAGGGGTGCTAAACTAGAGGTGGCCATCATTTTTCAAAGAGTGGGTGCTGTCATCAAATACAATCCATGAGCACTTAGGCGTATGCTGGGGGTGGGCCTTACAGACGAGCTACCTGGATCTGAAAGAAACCAGGGAACTGGAGCGCTCAGCCTGGAAAGGGGGCTACCCTAGAATGTCCACCTGCGGGGCCTCCTCTCCATGACCTGTCTCCCCCAGGGGCTCGGGGGCAGGTCCCCACTCTCTTATGGCTCCTCAGGTTGACCTGACGGGGCTCTTTACCCTAATGACAGAGTCCTCTCCTTAGCATTCAGAACTGTATTTCATAGAGGCTGAGGACACAGAGGCAGCCTGGGAGAGAGACAAATGTGCTAGAGAGTGTGAGTGAGTGAGTGAGTGTGTGTGTGTGTGTGTGTGTGTGTGTGTGTGTGTGTCTGGTGTGCGTACTGGAGATGTGTGTGTGTTTAGTGTGTGTGTGTGTGTGTGTGTGTGTGTGTGTGTGTGTCTGGTGCGCGTACTGGAGATGTGTGTGTGTTTAGTGTGTGTGTGTGTGTGTGTGTGTGTGTGTTACACTCCCTCGTGCACAGGGCTCCTGCCTGCTGCTGGCCTAAGGGAGGTGGGGAAAGGCCTGGGACACTCCTCAGCAGTCACTTCCTTTGACCTGCTCTGTGGCTGTTGCAGAACGAGGTGCTCAACCGGCAAATCCAGAAGGAGATCTGGAGGATCCAGGACGTGATGGAGGGGCTCAGGAAGAACAACCCGTCCCGGGGCACAGACACGGCCAAGCACAGAGGTGGGCGCCACCCCTGCCAGCCTCAGGCCTCTGGCTTCACCAGGAATGCTCTGTGCCCTGGCTCCTCCCACACCTGCTAGCTCGCCCTCTAGGCCAAGCATGTCAAACTCACTGCCGGCGGGTTTGGCAGGTTTATGGCCACAGTTTGATATGCTTGCTCTAGGCCCTCACTCTGTGCTCAGAACCAGCCATGACCTCTCAGGGCTCCAGAGTCCTCCCCAGAGCCCTGGGGTGGTGGGTAGGACACCCTTATCCTCCCCTCCCCAGAACAGACTGGATATACCACTCAGAGATGCTGTTGACCCTGATACCCTAGATTTCTCCCCAGAAAAGGTCAAAGAGCAGCTGGGTGTCCCCAGACTCTAAGCCCACTGGCCCCTGGATGGTCTGAGGTCTCTACCTTAGTGTCTTCCTTCAGCTTGGGACCTTGGCCTGGCTGGCTTTGACATCCTCTCCCCTGTGCAGCGCACCTCCCAGCTGATGGCCCAGCCCATGTACAAGTCCCTCCGGCAGGCTCAAGGGACCTTCCCATGTCCTTGAATCCCGCCCTGCCCTCCCCACCTACATAGCCATCCATACCCCAGGCCACAGCCCTGCCCACCCTCATCTTTCTCCTCTTGTTTTCTCCAAGGAGGCCTTGGCCCCTCGACCACCTACAGCTCCAACAGCCCTGCCAGCCCTCTCAGCTCCGCCAGCCTCACCAGCCCCCTGAGCCCCTTTTCACTGGTGTCTGGCTCTCAGGGGTCCCCCACCAAGTCTGGGTCCAATGAGGTAAGCTGATGAAATGAAGTAGAAGGTAAACGGGGAGGGAGGACCGGGTCCTCATTTGCCTGAAACTACACAGATTCTGTGCCCCGTCTTCCCCAGAGGCCTGCAGTCCGAGTGCCTCTGCCTGAGGGGCGTTTTCCCATCTAGTGTGTGACCTTCCTCCCATCTCTCCTATACCTGCTCTGGTCTTCACCAGCATCCCTGGCCTCCTTCCGGAGCACCAGGATGGGGAGCAAAGATATCAAGCACTCGATAGGAATTTAAACCCAGCGTTGTTCTAGGAGTGATGGGGTGAGGGCTGGGGGACAATTTCCTAGTCAGTTGATTAGCAAGCGTTTACTGGCTCTACTGCGGGAGAGGGTGGCAGGAGGCCCGCTCCGGGTACCCCTGCATGCCCACGGCCTCCACTCAGAGGGCCCAGAGCCCAGGGGGACCGAGGCCGATAGACAGCAAACCAGCCTCAGGCACGTGGTGATGTGTGTCTCAGTACTGAGCCATGTGGTTCAGACTGTAAATGCTCTGCTCTTCCAGAGAGGATGGGACTGGAACAGGACCTGAGGCTTTGGCACAAGTAGAGGAACAGGACGAAGTGTTGGGACAGATAGAGGAACAGGAGAAGTGTTGGGACAGGCAGAGGAACAGGCTGAAGCATTGGAACAGGTAGAGGAACAGGAGAAGCTCTGGGACAGGCAGATGAACAGGCTGAAGCTCTGGGACAGGCAGATGAACAGGCTGAAACATTGGAACAGGCAGAGGAACAGGAGAAGCGTTGGGACAGGCAGAGGAATAGGAGAAGCATTGGGACAGGCGGAGGAACAGGCTGAAGCATTGGAACAAGTAGAGGAACAGAAGCACTGGGACAGGCAGAGGAACAGGCTGAAGCATTGGAACAGGCAGAGGAACAAGTGGAGCGTTGGGACAGGTAGAGGAACAGGAGAAGCGTTGGGACAGGTAGAGGAACAGGAGAAGCGTTGGGACAGGTAGAAAAACAGGCGAAGTGTTGGGACAGGCAGAGGAACAGGAGAAGCGTTGGGACAGGTAGAGGAACAGGAGAAGCACTGGGACAGGTAGAGGAACAGATAAAGCGTTGGGACAGGCAGAGGTACAGGAGAAGCGTTGGGACAGGCAGAGGTACAGGAGAAGCGTTGGGACAGGCAGAGGTGCAGGCCATCGCAGGCATAGGCACTGGCGGTAGCACAGGTACAGGGTGGGAAGGTATCATTGTGGCCACGAGGAGAGAACTTTGGAGAAGAGCTGGGAGTGATGGGAGTGTGCGCAGGTGGCTCAGTGGAGGTGGCCTGAGGGCCAGGCACAGCTGGTTCTGCAGGTAGCTGTGTCCAGGCCACAGGTGGGAGTTTGGGTCCAGGGCCCCGGGTCTCCGCGGCGTCTGCCTCTGCTAACGCTCTTTTCTCCTGCTCTCACAGCGCCTGCTCTCGCTCCTCCTAATGCTCTGGCTTCTCTCTGCCTCAGGAGCCCGGCCCACCGCGGCCCCCCCTCCCCAAAGCCTACGTGCCCCTGGAGTCTCCTCCCACCGTGCCTCCACTCCCTAGCGAGAGCCACTTCTGGCCGTACCCCAACTCCCCTTCCTGGCACTGCAGTGGCGAGACAGCCAGGGGCCAGGTACCCAGCACCCTTGGGTCCTGGAGGGCAGGGGTGGAGGGAATGGGACAGAAGGCCAGGTGAGGGGCAAGGGGGGACAGGGAGTCACTTCTGCGTGCCCGCACTGAATTTCTGCTGGGCCCTCTGTCTGCGCAAACTCCGGAATGAGGAGAAGCCGGTGGGACACTCACACACGCCCTCTTGCCCCTCTTTGCTTTCTGTGGACAGCGGGGGAATGAGCTGCTGCTCTACCCTGTGCCAGGCTCCTGGGGGCCCCTGGCTGTGGGTGGTGGTACGGCCTTCTCCCTGCCAGCATGACCAGATGATGGGAATCAAGGGACCCCCACACACATACTGGTCCTGTCCTTGTCCACCCCAGGCCCCAGCCCCCCATGCTCTCTGTCTCTGCCTCTGTCCTCTCTGGGGCCCACCACCCCTGGAATATAAGGGTGCAGGCCCCCTCTCCCCTGTTCGGGCCTCCCCTCTCGCCTGGATCCCTAGCGAAGATCCAGGAGAGGCGTGTGGTTAGGCTCGGAAGAGGTTGCACGGTGAGTAAACATCCTGTGCCCGAAACCGGGAAACTCACATTCTCGTCTCAGCTGCGGGTGTGTGCCTAGCCCCGAGGGCCTGCCTGGTGAGGTGGGCAGAGCAGGGAGCGGCACTGCAGTCCCAGGTGAAGGCAGGTGTGTGGCTTGCCGTGCGCCCCAGCGGGGCTGGAGTGGAGCTTTCTGAGCTCTGGCCTAGGCTCCTTCCTCTGCGGTCCTCACTGAGACTTAGATTCTTCAACTGGACGGAGGGATGGGGGTGGGGGAGGGGGCAGGCACAGAATGGAGCAGATGATGGCTGAGGTCCCTACTGGCCTCAGGATTCTGTGAGCCACAAGCTCAGTGCCCCTTTCCTGCCCCCAAAGTCCTGGTCCCAAAGCTCGCCCGGTTCTTTGGCTCAAGTCTTGGGCAGGATCCAAACAGAGTCCTCAGAGACCCTTGGCCTGATGGCCCCTCCGCTCTGGCTCACTTGGTGCTTGCCGAGGGGACTGGCCAGGTGGAGGGGCTTCCCAGAGGCATGAGCCCTCCTTCCCCACGCCCTGGCCAGCCTAGTGCCTCACGCCCTGGCCAGCCTAGTGCCTCCCTGTCCACTTCACAACAGGCACACGCAGAGTGGCCCTGTCCCAGGTTTTCAAGGGTTTGCATGCCAACCATTGCCAAACAAAGAACTATCACCGGGGCCTCCTTCCTGGCAGTCACTCTTGCATGAAACACCTCCTCATCCTTTCTTCCAGCCCAAACCAAGCTACGACCCAAGCAAGAGAGAGTCCCACCAGACCTCACCCCCGGACACGTCGAGGGACATCAGCCTTGTGCCTACCCGGCAAGAGGTGGAGGCAGACAAGCAGACGGCTCTCAACAAAGGTATCTCCTGCCCTGTCTTCCCCTAGAACTGAGGCCCGGGGTCAGAGAGGAGCGCAGGGCGGTGCTCACTCATACCTATGGAGTGCTCACCCGCCCGGCCTGTCTTTTCCACGGGAGGTGGGGGGTGAGACCCAGCCTCTCTGAGAAGCAGTCCCGCCCCGTCTCTCCGCCTTCCTCTCTCCATGAGGCCCACTGGCTGCTCTGTCTCCCTGCAGTTGGCATTGTGCCCCCGCGGACAAAGTCGCCCACTGAGGAAGAGGGGACCCCATCGGGGGTGGTGAGGAGGAATGCCAATGGGCTCCCCAACGGCCTCTCTGCCCGGGTAAGTACCCCTGCGGGCTCTGGGGGCTTGGCGGGCCTGAGCCAGGCCAGGAGCCCAGGGCCCTGAGTGTCCACCACCTGTCGCTCCTGTTCAAGAAGCCCAGGGCTGGAGGCGGGAGACAGAGTAAGCAGGAAAGCCAGCAACCCCAGCCAAGGGGTCTTCTTCAAGGAGGCGTGCCAAGGGACAGGAATGTGTGCACAATAAAGATAAAAAAGCACTGAGCAAAATTACTACTATGACATACAGATGTGGCAGAAGCCAGTGGTCAGAGTCGCGTGCTTGCCAAAGCTGTGTGTCGGGGTCCTAAGGCCACTAGGAGAGGAGCAGAATGCCACGGGCTTGGTAGCTTAACCCACAGAAGTTTACTTTCTCACAGTGTGGAGGCCAGAGGTCTGCACTGGGGGTGTTGGCAGGGGTGGCTCTTCTGGAGGATGAGGGAGAGGCCCCACCCCCCCTGCTCAGGCTCCGCCCCCTCCCGCCCAGTAGATGGTCATTGCTGGTGAGCCTGGGTGTCTTTGGCTTGTGGACACATCACTTCGCATCACCTCCCCCATGTGTCTTCTTGTCTCCCCCTGAGGACACCCACTATTGGTTTTAGGGTGGCCCTGATTCAGGATGCTCTTGAGACCCTTAATTTAGTTACACCTGCAAAGACCCCCTTTCCAAATAAGGTCACACTCACAGGTCCTGGGGGTCAGGACGTGGACACATCTTCCGGGGACCGCTATTCCATTGACTACAGGCAACTTCACAAGGAAGGGGAATCTTAAGGGATTAGAGCAGCTGAAAAGGCTGGGGGGAGGGCATGCACCTCTCAGAGCCTCGTCTCCCCCCGCCTCCCCCACCCACAGCAGGAGCGCCCCAAGAGCGCGGTGTTCCCCGGCGAGGGCAAGGTGAAGATGAGCGTGGAGGAGCAGATCGACCGCATGCGGCGCCACCAGAGCGGCTCCATGAAGGAGAAGCGGAGGAGCCTGCAGCTCCCTGCCAGCCCTGCCCCCGACCCCAGCCCCCGGCCCGCCTACAAGGTGGTAAGTCCTCCCAGCCGCCCACCGGAGTGACCTGACAGTGGTCAACACTGCCTGCTCCAGGGGGCGGGGGCGGCCACCTGGGCTGGAGTCCGGGGGGTAGGCTGGGGGTTAGAGAGAGAGGGGCCGGAATGCTAATGGGCTCCCGGATGGCCTCTCTGCCTGGGTAAGTACCCTTTAGGCTCTGGGCACTGGGAGGCTTCTGCCCACTGGGCGAGGAGAGCCTGCTACAGGCGTTCCCTTCTTTTCTCATACATTTGTATTGATTTCAGAGAGGAGAGGGAGAGGAACTCAATGATGAGAGAGAATCATTGATTGGCTGCCTCCTGCATACACACAATGGGATTGAGCCCACAACCCTGGCTTGTGCCCTGACTGGGAATCCACTGGTGACCTCCTGGCTCATAGGTCAACACTCCACGCCAGTCGGGCTGGGTGTTTCACTAGCTCACACACAGGATTGCCTTGATTATTTTGGTTGAACCGAATTACATACCATTCAGGTAATAGAGGGCAGTGCGCCAACCACCACCCACAAGTGGCCACCCCTTACCAGCGTTTCCAGCACACTTTCTGTGGCTGAGCACTGGGCCGGGGATCATTGGCACGGCTCAGTTCAGCTCCCCGTCCCTTTCCCGTTCTCTGCCTCATCCTTTCAATAGCCCGGGTTTGGAGTTACTATCCTTAGAGAGAGAGAAACCAAGTCACGAGAAATCCAGGGAGTCTTGGGCCACACAGCCGTTAAATGCAGTGCTGGGAGGAGCCCAAGGCATCTGCCTAACTTTTCTTTCTGAAATATGCCAAAGTTGTGACTCATAGGTCCTGCCCTCCAACAGTTCACATCCCAGTTGGTAGATTGGAACTTCCATAATAATAGGAAGTGGTTAGAGACACTAAGTGTAAAACACTGAATCTGCTGCCCAAATATATGCCACAGGAGGTGACGGAAGGGCATGGTGGGGGCGGGCGGGGGCACGCTGGTGAGAAATGTTGATGAAGTCCCGCCTCCGGTCCTGGCAGCGGGCAGGCTCTGGACAGGCAGTAGGCAGAGTGGCTCTGCAGTGGGAGCCGCGGGGTGGCAGCCAGACCGGGCGGGCCAGGCAGGGACAGTGGGGGCACGCATGGTTAGGGCGCCCAGGAGGCTCGGGTAGAAGCGGAGGTGCCCGTGTCCCCAGGTGCGTCGCCACCGCAGCATCCACGAGGTGGACATCTCCAACCTGGAGGCCGCGCTGCGGGCAGAGGAGCCCGGCGGGCAGGCCTACGAGACGCCACGGGAGGAGATTGCCCGGCTGCGCAAGATGGAGCTGGAGCCCCAGCACTACGACGTGGACATCCACAAGGAGGTGAGCGGAGTCCGGGGGGCGGGGCGGGCAGGGGCCCTGAGAGGGATGGAGTGATGACCTTGGTCCCCCACCCCCCCCACAGCTCTCCACCCCTGACAAAGTCCTCATCCCTGAGCGGTACATCGACCTGGAGCCGGACACGCCCCTGAGCCCCGAGGAGCTGAAGGAGAAGCAGAAGAAGGTGGAAAGGATCAAGACGCTCATCGCCAAGTCCAGGTAACTGGCCTGAGGGGACCTGTACTCTTTCTGCCTCCCCGCCCCCACGGCACCTAGGACACCAGCGCTCCAACCCATGTCCGAGGGGACCCCAGCCTCCCCCAGAGTGGAGCGAATAGAGGCCATGGCTCAGGGCAGCGATCTGGGCCTGGCCCTCTGGTGGGCCCAGGAGCAGCCCATGGGTGCCCAGAGGGACCGTGAGCTCACGCACATGCTCATCCAGACACATTGACGGGCTGCCTCTATGACTCCTCCCCTCCAAGGCAGCCCTAAACGTGCACTTGAACCTTCTAGTTCGTTGTAAAGCATTGTGGGTAAGGGTCCCCCTTACCCACATGTGTTTCGCCAGAGCTTGGGGGGACCAGAGCTTGCACATGCCCCCCTGCGGGCCAGCTGGACATCCTGTCCCCCCACCATGTCTGTGTGTCTGTGCCTCCTCAGTATGCAGAACGTGGTGCCCGTCGGCGAGGGGGATCTTGTGGACGTGCCCCAGGACTCAGAGAGCCAGCTGCAGGAGCAGGAGAAGCGGATTGAAATCTCCTGTGCCCTGGCCACCGAGGCCTCCCGCCGGGGCCGCATGCTGTCTGGTGAGAGGGGCCGGGCCTCGCTCTGCCAGGGACATGGCCGACCGACCACTTAGGGGAGGAGGCACGGCGCTGGCAGGAGTCAGGGCTAGAGAGGAAGAGGGCACGGGCAGGCTGAGCATTGACGGGGCGCCAGGTCCTGTGCTAGGCTCGGGGTGCAAGGAGGCTAAGGTGCGGGAGCTCAGAGCAGGGAGCACCCTCCTTGCCCCCATAGAGCAGGATGGCCGCGGCCGTGCAGGGAGCACAGGGAGCCACTGCACCGGGGCAGGTTGGGGGCACAGAGAAAGGTGTACACTGACGTGACTGGGAAAGTTCAAAGTATTTACCAGCTGAGGGGTGAGGGCCAGGTATTCCAGGGTTACCCTTCCCTTCTCCTCCTTCTTATTTGCTCAAGGATATATATATCAAGGATATTTTTCCATTGATTTTTAGAGAGAGTAGAAGGGAAGGGAAGGGAAGGGGAGAGGAGAGAGAGAGAGAGAGAGAGAGAGAGAGAGAGAGAGAGAGAGAGAGAGAGAGAAATATTGATGTGAGAGAGACACACTTATGGTTGCCTCCCACATCGAGCCTGTGATCAAGGTACATGCCTTTGACCAGAATCAAACACGGACCCTTCAGTCTTCGGGCTGAGGCTCTATCCACTGAGCCAAACAGGCGAGGGCTCACTCCCCCTTCCGGCTGCACATGGAGAGGAAGGATGAGAAATAGCGTGCAGGCAACCCAGGGCTGAGCGTGCTAACCATCGCCACGTTGGCTACGGACCCAGCACTCTTTCCCGCTAAGGGAAGATGATGAGTCTGAGGGGCTGACTCACGCGGGTCGGAAGGGCAGCAGGTCCCAGGCGGACACCGTGAGGTCAAAGTCAACAGGACTCGCTCTCCTCAGCCTGAGACATCCCGGGGGGAGATGAGAGTGTAACAGGCAAGCACGAGATGAATGAAGGTGGGGAGAATGAGAGGGATTCTCTCTGAACGGGAGCGGGGAAGGTAGAGGCGAGGCAGTGCCGAGTCACGAAGGCTGGGAGATGACAAGGTGGCCGGGATGGAGAGGGAGAGGAACAGAGGGGGCTTTGGGGCCGGCCAGGAGGGGTGCCCCGGGAGGATACCAGGCTTGATGACTTTGGTCCAGGCGGCAGCCGCAGGCGCTGGCCACGGGTACAGCAGCCTGTGCAGGAGTCCGTGGAGGGGATGGTGTTTCCTGGCGGTGTTGGCGAGGATTCCAGTTCCAGCTGCCCGAGGCTCCGATCCCTCCTCCGTAAAATCCAAATTACGACACGGTGTGGCGGTGCGAGGAGGACACGGTGTGTGCTGAGCGCCCAGCACAGGGCCAGGCGCCCAGAAGGTGCTCAGTAAGCTCCCCGCCAGCTGGGGCAGCAGTGGTGTTGGTGATGGTGGTAGCTAGTGCTCGTTGAAACGGCCGTGGCTGGAGTAGGAAGAGGAGCCATTTGTGTTTTTCTAGCTCTTTTCAATAGGGCTATTTTCAGAAACCAGCGGCTTTGGGGCTAAACAAGGGTGTCAGTCAGCCTTCAGGAAGAACCTAGTAGCAGTTGGGGTGCAGTGGGCATTAGCTGGGTGTCCTGGGGACGCCCCTGGAGGTAGTTCATTCAGAGAGAGGCTCCCCTTGGGCTGGAGTTGAGGTCAAGGAAAGCCTGGGGCCAGAGGCCGCAGAACCAGTTTGGCTGCCAGGGGGCCCCGGCCAAGCCTCCCTATAGTTCCGGCTGAAAACGCACTTGAACCTGCCCAAGATCAAATTCCACTCGCTCTGGGCAAAAGGAAACTTCCTCTTTCAAGGCTTAGAGCGCACAATATTGTTCTTAATCCTTTCCTCCGCCCCTGCCCCAGCCCCTGGCGCTCTCTCGGACAGTCCGGCAGCCAAAGGCTCCACGGAAACAAAACCCACCGGCCTCTCAGGTTCCGCCCCACACACACAGGCTTACATTTCGGGATCTGTGCACTGAGCACACACGGTCACCTGGGCTTTGCCAAAACCCCAGCTATTTAAAAAATGGCTGTGGATGGGCCAGGCCTCAGACTTAGCCCACTGTCCCCATCACCCACCGTCCATGGCCCAGGTGCCCAGAGCTGCTGATCTGCCAGTGAGGCACAGTGAGGACTGTTCGGGGGCACCCATAGTATGGGCACCGTCCGTGCGGGGGGCCTGTGTGCATGGGGTGCTGGGCATGGCCGTGTGGCACAGATGGTGGTCAGTGATGAATGTGGCAGCGTTGGGCCATGACACCCAGTGTGCACGCAAGTCGGCACTATAGGGGAAGGCGGGGCAGTGTTCAGGTCGTGTACACTGAGTGGCCAGATTATTATGATCTCTGGATGCATAATAATCTGGCTAATATGCAAATTGTCCCCTCGACCAGGAGTTCAACCAGCAGGCAGGCCAGCCAGCCACCCATGTCCCTTCCTTCTGGCCAGGTGGGCTGGACCCCACCCATGCACGAATTCATGCCCCAGGCCTCTAGTATATATAGATATAGATATAGATATAGATATAGATATAGATATAGATATAGATATAGATATAGATAGATAGATATAGATATGTGTGTGTGTGTGTGTCCCTGCGCAAACGCATGCGCAGGGACACACACACACACACACACACACACTCAGTGGCCAGATTATTATGCGTTCAGAGATCATAATAATCTGGCCACTCGGTGTATATGGCATGAGGGCATGTAGAGTATCTGAATCAGTATTGTTTGTAGGTACGTATGTATTTGTGTGTATTCAAGTATGCAGTATGGGGGGAGGGAATGTTTGAGTAAAAATATAGGGGGGTGTATGTATGTGCGTTCATGTGTGCAAAATGTCCACGGGTGTTATGTGGAGATGGTTATGTATGGGTTCAGGTGTTCTTGGTAAGCTGTTGGAGTGTAGGTGCTGTGTCCAGGGGGCCCAGTACAGGGTGGAGGCAGTATTTATGTCCATGTTCGTGTGTGATTGGCTTTGTTTGCAGAACGAGGGACGATAACAACGTTCGTGTGAATTTTGTGCACAGTGTGTACATTGCAACATCTGTGAACTTCTGTCTGCGTGGGGTGTGGGAGAGCAGTCTCATGAATGTGAGTATGTGTGACTGGTTATTGGCGCAGGCATCTGTGGCAGGATTGGGAGCACAGGTATAATATCACATCTGTTCGGCACATTCCTGCAGCAGAATCTTTCTTGCTCTTACTGCTTTAGGATCATTCAGAACAGCCTTCCTTCGCTGACCTCTGTCAGGGGTTGCCCTGAGGGTTTTTGAATGGTTCAGACCTGTGTGTAGCTACATTCAACGCTGCCAACCTGTGACGCTTTTAAAGTTATATCTGCTTTTTGCCAACGATTTTCTCTCTTCAGTTGTGCCTTCTTATGGATGTCCTGGGTCCCTCGATTCCTCTTTCTTTTCTAATTTTCTTGTTTTCACTCTCCCGTGGGCTGGAACCCCAACCAGGCAGCGCCTTAGAGCCCCGAGTAACTCAGGGTCTCTGACTCCAAGGAGCGCTTCCGAGTCACTGGACGGACTCCCTGGTGTGCATTGTACCATCAGCTTGGCTTCCTTGAGGCAGTCCTTGCTTAGCTTTTGAGTTTTTGAGCTTTTGCGGTTTTAGAAACCGAGGTTGCCAGAGAAGTAGCCATCGCGATGCAGACATGCACAGGAATGTGTGTTCCGGAAGCATCTGTGAATGCATTTGAATGTGAAGTTACAGGTGTGCTGAGCCATGGGCACACGTGCGCGCGCACACTCACTCACACACACACACACACACACACACGAACCTGAGTTGTGTGTAGTAAGGATATGGCTTAGCTGCATCCCACGCACAAAGTCCGAGTTGTGTGTGGGCAGACATGACTCCCTGCTCCATGTCCTCGGTACATATGTGGTGTGTGCACATGGGTGATGGGCGGTGCACCGGCCCTGCCTCCTGCACAGGGCAGGGAAGGTGGTGAGGTCAAGTGAGGAGAGTGGAGGGGGGAAGAGCAGGGAGTGGGAGTTTAACATCCAGATCCTTCTCTCAGAGTAAACGTGAGACCCCAGTGGGGTCTGGCTCTGCTCTGAGCCACAGTGAGGCATTTGCTCGGCTCACTCCTACTTGCATGCAGCTGGGCTGTGGCTGCACAAGGGCCAGGACTGCATAGAGCTGGTCCCTGACAATGCCCGTCTCCCAGTTCTCAACATGGACTGACAGTGATGACAGAGCAAAACCCCATTAACCCAGCCTCAGCACCGTGAGGCTTGTAGAGTTGTTTTGAGGGAAGATGGCAGTTTGCCTTCACTGGGCTGTGCTCAGAGTCTCAACCAACAGGCAACACGCTTCTTTCTTTTTAAATACTTTTTTTTATTGATTTCAGAGAGGAAGGGAGAGGGAGATAGAAACATCAATGATGAGCCCTAACCGGTTTGGCTCAGTGGATAGAGCGCCAGCCTGCGAACTCCAGTCCCAGGTTCAATTCAGGTCAAGGGCATGTACCTTGGTTGCAGGCACATCCTAGTAGGGAGTGTGCAGGAGGCAGCTGATCAATGTTTCTCTCTCATCGATGTTTCTAACTCTCTATACCTCTCCTTTCCTCTCAGTAAAAAAAAAAAAAAAAAATCAATAAAATATATTTTTTTTTAAAAAGAAAGAAACATCAATGATGAGAGAGAATCTCCAAGCCATGTGCCCTTAACTGGAATCGAACCTGGGACTCTTCCGTCTGAAGGCCGATGCTCTATCCCAGTGGTCAGCAAACTCATGAGTCAATAGAGCCAATATCAACAGCACAACGATTTAAATTTCTTTGGAGAGCCAAATTGTTTAAACTTAAGCTTCTTCTAATGCCACTTCTTCAAAATAGACTCTCCTAGGCCCATTGTATTTTGTGGAAGAGCCACATTCAAGGGGCCAAAGAGTCACATGTGGCTCGCGAGTCTCAGTTTGCCGACCACGGCTCTACCCATTGAGCCAAACCATCTAGGGCAGGGCACACGCTGCTGAGTTACCAGAACTCGCTCTCAGCCTCTTCGAAGCCTCCATTTTAAAGAAATCCATTGACATGGCAGTCACCTCACTTCGATCGTCAGAAGGCGCCTCCAGTCCCTGTGCACATTAGGGAGGTTTGTGCCAGCTTCCCCATTGTCCGGGGGAGGGGAGCCTTGGGCCCGGAGGCCAGGCCTGGCCCCGGCCCCAGCCACACGGGGTCCCAGCAGGGCCTGGATTGGGCCAGGTCTCCCCCAAGGCCAGCCTCTCCTCCCCAGCGCCCCCAGGCCACTCTGCCTCGGCTCGGGCAGGTTCCCAGGCCCCACTGTTCTCTCTGCTTGTCGCCTGGCCTGCTCTCTGCCCTCTGGGGCAAGACCTGCCTGCTCCCCGTGCCCCTCCCTGCCCTCCCCCCCTCCCCATTCACCTCCCTGTTCATTTCTGTTTCCAGTGCAATGTGCCACCCCAAGCCCTCCCACCTCCCCTGCCTCCCCGACTTCACCAGCCAACCCCCTCTCGTCTGAATCCCCACGGGGCGCCGACAGCAGCCATGCCATGCGGGTCTGAGCGCGGACGTAAGCACTTTTCTACTGTATTTCCTCCGCCCCAGGGAGGGGGACCCCTGCCCTCACCCCCATTGAGCCATCTGCACCCTCTCATTCTGGCATTGCTTCTGCCCTCCGCCCAGTGCCTGGTCGCTCCCCCCACCCCCACCCCCACCCCTCTGCTTGAGCCCGGTGTCCCCTCTCGGGGTCCCGGTGCCCAGTGCTGGACGGGGGCCGGCGGGCAGGGCGGCTGCTTGGAGCTGCAACGCCAATGCCATGGGCTTTGCTTCTCCGGAAGCAGATGGAACAGAGCTGAGGCCTCCCGTGTCCACTGTCCTGAGAGGGCTTCCCGGACACCCTCCCCTGTAGCTTCCCAGACACCCTCCCCTGTAGCTCCTGTCACAAACAGCCTCAGGAGCCCCCAGGAGCCGTTTCCCCCAGATCTTCCCTATCCCGGACCTCACTGCCAGTGACAGTAACGCCAGGCTCTATAGCCACAGGCTGTGCCCGTCCTTCCCCCCAGCACAGGGCGCTCGGGGCCAGGCAAGCAGAGGGCACGTGACTGCGGTCTGTTTCTCTCTCTCTCGGGGTCTGACCAGTCTGGCTCCTGGGGAAGTGTCTGGAGTCTGCTCTGTGCGCCCCTTTCTCACCGATGTCCCTTTTCTCCAGTGCGAGCCCTGGCGGAGGCCACCGCCGCGAAGCTCCCCAGAGCCACCTTCTGAAGCCCTGCCCGCGGGGCCCCGGCCCTCCCGCCCCGCGCTCTCCCAGGGAAACTGCGAGGAGCCAGGCTGAGGACCGGGATGCCGCCAGAGGAGCGGAGCGCGGATGCTTCAGCCCCGAAGCCCTCGCGGCTCAGACGCGGTCCCTCCGGGCCTGAGATGGAGCGGGAAGCATCCTGTCCGATGCCCGAGTCACCGGGCGCCCAGGCCTGACTGGCTGGGGTGGGGCTGGCCCTCCTGGAACATTCCCGGATGGAGAAGACAGACGCCTGGGGAAGATGCTCTGGACCATCTTAGGTTGGGACAAGAGGCGAGGAGCAGAGGGACGCTCTGCCTCTTGCCACCCTCCTTGACACCAAGGACAGCACCTGCCATCATCCCCTTCCCATCAGCACCCCCACCCCACGGCCCCCGCTGTGCCCGGAGCTGTGATCCCTGCCGTGGGTGCTCCTTTGCGGACCCGTGGAGACTAACCACCCTGTCTGAGCCAAAGACAAGATGACGAGATGGGGCCTCGCCTCGGCTCCCCGGAGACGGGGCAGGCTGGGAGAGAGAGCAGGTCTGGGCGGTGTGTGGGGAGGTTGGGAAGGGGGAGGAGCAGGAAGGAGGTCCTAGGAGAGGAAGGGAGAGAAGCAGCAGGGCTCATTGGCAAGTGAGGGGACAGAGACGGAGGGAGGAGGGGAATGGGCTCCCGGGGTGAGGCTTAGCGTGGTGCCAAGTACCGTGCCCGCTGTCGGCTCTGCCCTTCCACCTTGTCCCCAGGCCGATGCGGAGGCCCCAGGAGGCCCCACCGGTGAGCAGACGGTGGCCTTCAGCTGACATGCTTGGCATGGGGGCAGGGAGGAGGAGGATGAGGGCGCTGGGTAGGCCAGTCCGGGACACACCGGGCCCTTTGTAGGCCTGGGCCTGGTGTCTGCCGCCGGTTCTGAGCTCGGGGCAGAGGAGGAGCTGTCCTGTGTGGTCAGCCTTGGGGCCTCTCCCGGCCATTTTGGTGGCATTCTCTGGCATGTGCTGTGGGCCAGCTGCCAGGGTGCCCAGGAGAGGCAATGAGCCTTCCCTGGGAGGCCAGATGCCAGGACCCTGCCACCCACCCGCCCCCAGCCCCAGGCCCCCCAGACGAGGACCTGTGGAGGCTGTACCAAGGACTCTGATCCACATGACAGGGTGGCCAGTGCGGGAGAGACAGAAGCAAACTCATTCTTCCTCTGCTCCGCCCGCCATGAGATGAATGTAGCCAGGAGGAGGGAGGGGAGAGAGTGCGGCTCAACAGTCTGGCTCCTAGGCCTTCTCTCGGCCAGAGTTGCTGCCTGAGACGCCAGCCTGACCTCCAGCTGCCCTAAGACCAACTACCTTACCTCCCACCAACTCTTTCCTCCTTCACGGCTGGGCTGTGGCAGTTGCTGGTTCATATGCAAGTAAAGGTGACAGTTCATTCAACAAACATTTACTACCGAGCACCATTTATGTCCTAGGCACTGTCCTAGGTGCTTAGGAAGTCGCTTCTGAGGGATTGCAGACTGGGGCGGGTTCCACGTGTCTTCACTCGTGGCAGGTTTTTGGCTACATTTCCCGTCTGTAGCGCAGCTCGGGCACCCCACACATCCTTTCTCCCCGCCCCCCCCCCTTCCCCCCTGCAGCCTGGCAGGTGGGGTTGGCTCCCAGCTCTTCCTCGTTCCCGCCCCTTTCTCCATCCACGAGACACAGGTTTTTCAGGGCCTTCCATGCCTTCCCCTTCCTTTATCTGTCTCTCCATTTTTTTAAAGTGATATTTTTAAGAAATACATGGAAAATACCAAGGATCAATGTCTGCTCGTCTGTCACCTCCTGTTCCATAAAGCTGGCCCTTTATGTTGCTTTACATGCCTTAATATATGTTTTACGAAGATGACACGCATTGTAGGTGTATGTGTCAGATACGTGCTGGTTTGGGTGTCGGGTCCTTTCCCGGGTCGCCTGCCCAGGCCGCCTTCTCTCCTTGGCTCTCCGCACCGTTCCCAGCATGCTGCGGCCGCACCCCAGGCCTTGGATCCAAAGAAGGGGAGAGAAAGGCTTATTTTAAGACAGATCTATTTTACGCTTTTGTTATGAAAGCAAATCTATTTTCCAATGTGCAATGCCCAAATGGAATTGGCCAGCCACGGGAGGAGACCCGGGTGGCTGCCTCCAGGTCCGGCCTCCACCCCGCCCCCCTTCCCCGGCTGCTCCCTTCCGCCCACCGCCCGGTCTGCGGAGGGCTGGCCCAGCCGAGGGCATCTCCCCGGGCAGGACGTGCTCTCGGAAGTCCTGGTGGAAGGGCGTGGTCACACTGCCCGCTCTCGATGACCCTCTAGGGCTCTCGGGGATGAGTCCTGTGGAAGAAAGCATTGAAGTGTGTGCACATGAGCGCCCCACGCAGGCACCGCCCAGCGATGTGCTCCCCGCCTCCCTCCGTCACCTGCTTTGGGGTTGGGGGCAGGCAGTTTCATGGCCGCCGGTGCCACACACGAATGTCAGTCTGTCCCTTGACGGACCCAGGGTATGGTGCAAAGGCCAAAGGAAATGGTTTGGGATTCCCTGGTCCTTCGGCGCAGACGAGTTTGAGTTCCCTGGACTTCCCACACTCCTTTTCACGTGGCCGCTGCTCTGGGTCGCGCCGGTGGCATCTGTTTCACTCTGTGACCTTCCTTCTGGGGGCTGTTCCTGAGGGCCTGGCACCTCAGTCTGGCATCCAGACTGCGGAGTCCACTCCTGGGCTGAGGAGGGTCCCTCAGACATTGTAGCATCTCAGCCTTCCAAATGGCTTGTCCCTGGAAGTAGGCCAGGGGCTCTTGCTTTGTACAGACCTGGGCAGGAGTGGCGTATTTTGTCCAGATCTGGAATCTGGGGGATTGGAACCTCTTGCAGAGCTCCCGGCCAGCATCGGAAGCCTGACCTCCCAACGTGGCCACCTACCGGCCCCTGCTGCCAGCCTCGCGCATCATGCTGCGGATGGATGGGGCCCGGATGGAGGCCAGGGCTGAGAAACCCACCGGGGTACACTCCTGGTCACTGATCTAGAGCCTTCCCAATGAGCACATGACCTCCCCGACCAATAACCGGGAGGCTGCCATCAAATATTGCTACTGTCACTTTAAAGGTTTTCTGAGGTTGCAAGCTGTGCACATTTTTCTGCCTTGGCAAGAGGCATGTTCTCGGGGCGCGGCTGACTATAGCAAGAAGAACCCAATTCCTTTCCCCTTTAGGCAACCCCACCTGGAAGCTCTTAAAACTAAGGGAAAAAATGAAATACATACCTATATATATATATATACATATATATACATATATCTATTTATGCACATATTGGGGCCAATCTGATTTGCTAGTAGTAGACAATAAACTGTACAAGGAAATGTCTGATCTCAGTGTCTTTATTTAGCATAAAAGTGGCCTTAGAAGAGGAGTTCAGGTTAGATAAGCAGACAGCATCTCTGCCAGGGGACCGGCCGCTGTAGCAGCCCCTGAGCATCTTTCTAGCTGAAGCCCCTCCCGGGGAGGGGGCGCCTGCCCCAGAGGCTAAAGTTGGGGTCCGCTCTCAGCAGCCGGAGAGCCCCCATGCGTGAGCTCTGCATTTGTATATTGCAAGTTTGTATAAAGCCAGCACGGGAAATAAAATGGTTTGTACAAGTGGTGCGTGTGTGTCTTGCCCTCCGTGTCCGTGTCTGCCTGCAGCTGGCCTCGGGGTTCATGGCCATTGACGGTGTGTCTGGGGCCAGGCCTTCCCGAAGAGCAGAGCGGGTTCAAGCACATGGACCGCCACCTCAAGCTGCATCACCCCCTCCCTCCCTCCCGGGCAGCTATCCCCAAGTTCTCGAAAGAGTGCCACCTCCCTGCGCCCGGGGAGGCTGCTATGCTGCCAGCACCACAGTCACCGTTTTGGCTCAGGGGACCCCAGATCAAGGCTTGTGCCAAGGTCTGTGCACCGGGAGCATCAGATGCTCCGGGCCCTGGAGCCTTCTCCTGTTTGGGTCTGAGACAGAGGGTAGGACTGTAGGAGACACTCTCGGCCTTTCTTGGTGACCACAGAGTGCCCTGTGTTTCTGCTGTAAGGGACAAGAAGGCGTATGATTGGGAGGAGACGGGTGTTATCAGAAAGGCCGCTCAAATGCTTTGCATCCAGCCTCAGTGCCTTTGGTCCATGTCTCTTGGTTATCGGTTATTGGCACTTGGTGTGAAAGACTGAACTAAAGCCTCTCAATTGGAATCTTTCTGTGAACAATAGGAGTCAAGAAGCCCTGTAAATTCTTCATATATATATATATATATATATATATATATATATATATATATATATATAATGATTTATTACAGAGTGGAAGGTAGGGTGATAGAGAATTAGAAACATCAATGAGAGAGAAAGAAACATGGATCAGCTGCCTCCTGCACACCCCCTTCTGGGGATGTACTCGTAACTAAGGTACATGCCCTTGACCAGAATCGAACCTGGGACCTTTCAGTCCGCAGACCGACACTCTATCCACTGAGCCAAACCAGTTTCGGCCCTGTAAATTCTTTCATCTCAGTTTCCTCATCTGTGATATTTGGGGGTGGGGGCCGGGGGGTAGGGAGAGAATAGGAACCCAGGACTGTGGCCGGCCGAGCTGGAGTAAAGCAGGATACCTGGGGAGAGAGGGCAGTGTGGGTCGTTCTGGGAAGAGAAAAAAACAGAGAGGAGGTGGGAAGGCGAGTGTCCTCTAATTGCCGATGTTGCCCTGGGCTGGTTCTAATGGCTGATTTTGAATCCTGGACGTCTGTCCTGGTCCCTAAAGCAGTGTTTCCCAACCTTCTCTCATGATGAGAATCACCTGGTGGAGTTGTTAAAACACAGATTCCTGAATCCCAACTAAGAAGTGCTAAACTAGAATTTTTGGGAACATATAGGTAAAATTGTATACTTAACTAGTGCTCTAAGACAGATTTTATATACAGAGCACTAAGTTAGGTATGCAATTTTACCTATATGTTCCCAAAAATTCTAGTTTAGCACTTCTTAGTTGGGATTCAGGAATCTGTGTTTTAACAACTCCACCAGGTGATTCTCATCATGAGAGAAGGTTGGGAAACACTGCCCTAAAGGGCCAGTAGGGTAAGTACAAATAAGGTGACTATTTGGGGGACTTTGTAACATCCCGGGGAGCACGATAGATCCTGATATCCTTTGTGAATCGGGGAGAATTGGGACCAGGTGTCGGCTCAAGACAGAGGCCGTGGGGCTGGGAAGGTGTCATGGAGAACTTGTCTGTTTCGGGGCTGCCTCTGTGTCTGCGGCCCCACCCAGGCCGGAGCCCGCGGCTTGGAGAGGAGGAGGCATGTGGGGGCACCACGGGCATCACTGTACCCACGATCAAGGCCGGTTCCTCTCCGGGCATGATGCCCACAGGTCCCTGTCTGCCCCACTGGATTCAGGGCCCACGCAGCCCTCAGATAGAGCCAGGCTGGGGCTGGCAAGCAGAACAGCCACTAGCAATAGGCCTTCCAGAGCGGGGCTCTGATTGTGCGGCTCTGACTGCGGCCATTCATTCCTAAAGGGGGCGTGTCCGTGCCAGGAAGGAGCCAGGCTTCTGACCTGCTGCCGCTGGAACCGGGAACCGGGCCACCCGCACCTCCCACCCAGAGCCTCCGGAGAAGAACTGGCCCCACGTCGCTGAGACGGATCCCAGAGAAGATGATGTCAGGCTCATCCCCTCCTCAGCTCCTTGCAGCACCATGAAGACGTGCACAAGTCACTACACCCCTTGCGTTTCAGTGTCCTCACCTGTGATATGTTAATGCCATTTATAGAGCCCTTGGGAAAATCCAATGAGAAAACGGAAGAAAAACACTTTGAAAGTTTGAATGCACCCAGCCGGTGTGGTTCAGTGGTTGAGCATCTACCTATGAACCAGGAAGTCATAGCTCCATTCCCGGTCAGCACCCATGCCCAGGTGGAGGGTTCGATCCTCAGTGTGGGGCGTGCAGGAGGCAACCAACCCATCAATGATTCTCTCTCATCATTGATGTTTCTGTCCCTTCCTCTCTGAAATCAATAAAAATATACATATATTAAGAAATAAGTTTGAGCCGAAACCAGTTTGGCTCAGTGGATAGAGCGTCGGCCTGCGGACTGAAGGGTCCTGGGTTTGATTCCAATCAAGAGCATGTACCTTGGTTGCAGACACATCCCCAGTAGGGGGTGTGCAAGAGGCAGCTGATTGATGTCTCTCCCTCATCGATGTTTCTAACTCTCTATCCCTCTCCCTTCCTCTCTGTGAAAAATCAATAAAGTATATTTTTAAAAAATAAAAAATAAGTTTGAATTCACTTACAAATGTCAGGGATGGAGGTGCTGCTGTGGAGGTCACTCAGCTGCCTGTAGGGATGAGGGGAGAGGGAGGATGTCTCCTGAGGTCTCCCCTTTGCCACCAGAGCTCCATTCAGCCCTCCTTCCACTGTCCAGTTCAACGCCTCCAGCCCCAGGGCCCAGGGCACTCCCCCAGGCCTTGACCACATCTGGTCAAGGTTGAGGGCCAGCCCCAGCCTTCCAGGGCCCAGATCCTCCTCCCAGGGGTTGCCCACTACGGAGAGCGGCTATAGTGTTTGGACAGGTTCAAGCCTCGGACTGATGAGAGGGCACAGTCCTCTCATGGCCACGTGCAAGTCCCAGCTTGGAGGGCAGTGCCCTCCCAGCACAAACAGCTAGAGTTGTAAGCTTGAACCTATGGTCGGAACACGTGGCCCCACGTGCCTGAGTGATATAGGCTGCAAGTAAACAAAGCTTGATCAGGTGCATGTAACTGAGTAGGATCGAAACCCACGGGAGTGTTGTAAACATCTTGACAACGCCTTTACTTTGCCTCGTGGCATCTGCTATACAATAAAGACACGGCTGGTGGGCGCTGTCGCTGTCTCTCCATCAGAGAAGCAGTGTCTCACCCAGACCCAGCTTTCATTCTCTTGTCTGTCTTTTCTCCATCCTTCACCGCCCCCGCTCAAGTTCACCCTTGGCCGAGGGTGGGCAGTGGGCAACCACTCTGGGCCCCTCTCCGGTGTCCAGTGCTGCCATCTGGGAATCGGGCCAGGAGGGCCCGGGTCCAGGAGAGTTCATTCCGAGTTCTCAGGTGAGCTGCATGGCGGGGAGAGAATTCCATGCTGCTGTTTTGCTCACTTGCTTGGGAGCAGTTTAGAACCACAGTTCAGATGAGAGAAGTCTTCTGTGCACTAAAAGCAGAAACATTAATGACAATAGTAATTGTTATAACTATGTGAGGAGACTAATAACAGTGGCTCCTGAAAGTGTGTGCTGTGTGCCAGTGCCCAGTTCTCTGCCCATGGCATGAGTTAACTCACTGATCCTTGTTATACTCTGTGTGAAAGGCACTGTCAGTACCCAAGGACCTGGGGCACAGAAAGGACACAAAATGCCCAGGGACCTACAATGAGGCCGGGGTGCCCTAAGAGCTTAACTTACCAGTAGTTTTTTTTTTCTTTTTAAAAATATACTAGAGGCCTAGTGCTTGAAATTCATGCACAGGTAGAGTTCTTAGACCTGGCAGGCAATCAGGGCCAACTGGGGCCCTCCAGGGCCTTCTGTCCCTGACTGCCAGTTACTGGCCAGGGCCTTCCTTCGTTCCGTGCCACCCCTGGTGGTCAGCAGCGCACATCATAGTGAGTGGTCCAACTCCTGGTCAATTGAACTCCCAAGGGGACAATTTACATATTAGCCTTTTATTCTATAGGATTGATTTCAGAGAGGAAGGGAGGGAGCAAGAGAGAGAAACATCAATGATGAGAGAGAATCATTGATCAGCTGCCTCCTGCACACCCCACAGAGGGGATCAAGCCCACAACTGGGGCCTATGCCCTTGACCAGAATCAAACTTGGGACCCTTCAGTCCGCAGGCCAGCGCTCTATCCACTGAGCCAAGCAGGCTAGGGCAACTTACCAGTGGTTTCAATGAGGGTGGCACCACCTGGAAATTGGGAGAGGGGGTACTAAGGGAACAAAACTCTTGCTGGCGTTCAGTGGCGACAATGCACAGGGCATCTCCACACTAAGTCCTGGTGCTGCACACCTTTATCCTGTGCAGGGGGGCTACACAGCTTCTGTAGGAGTTGTGCCATTCAGAACGGTACTGAGAAGTTTTTATAAGCCTCTATGTTTTTTGTAAGCTTTGTGAATAACTCAATAAGGTAGGAGATGGTTATTAAGAAATAAAGGCGCTGTCTCAAAATTATTGAATGATCTACTGCCTGCATTGTCTGCGCAATACGTTATAACGTTTCAGCTTGTATGTTTGGTTGAAAATGAGTCCAATGCAGGAGGGTCTTGCTGAATAAGTAGACACTGAATGTAACATAAACATTTAACAGAGGAGATCTGAGAGAACCAAACCGCATTAAAGCAAAGATCCTTGAAATGCGGGGGCTCTCTGGATCTCTTGAGTAACTGTTTTTCCAAGTTATTTCCTGTTTTCGCTGAACTTTAGATTTTTTTAAGGGTTTGCAGCCCAGGGGTGCACACCTCTGCTGTCAGGGTTACCTGCGGAGTAGTTTTGGGGGTTGCCTGTGGTGTTTTATCTTTCTCTCATGCTGTACCAGGCTCCACATGCAATTGCTTTGAACCACTTAGCTCACCATTTCCCTTTCCAATCCATCCTCTATTCCCATTGCCTATCGGAGATATATGCACTCCACAGCCTTTAAGATCCTCCAAATGGAATTTCACCCAAACCCACGGTGGCATTTCAGTTCGGAGATCTGTGTGTCTGCGATACGCCACCATTTCCCCATTCTGTGCCGCGGCGTAGGGACCGAGGACAGCACCTGTGCATTCACGCTGCTTCCTTTGGCCCCACGTGGCCACCCCTAACTTGCCTTGCTTTCTCCTCCCTACTGAATTATATATTTTTAATTGATTTTTTTTTTTTACAGAGAGAAAGGGAGAGAAAGAGTTAGAAACATCAATGAGAGAAACATTGATCAGCAGCCTCCTGCACACCCCCCACTGGGGATGTGCCCGCAACCAAGGTACATGCCCTTGATGGGAATCAAACCAGGGACCCTTCAGTCCGCAGGCTGACTCTCTATCCACTGAGCCAAACTGTTTTCAGCTCCTCCCTGTTGAATTTAGGTTATAACCTCTTTCTCTTTTTATATGCACGTACATCCGGTCTGTTCTTACCCACCTAGCTTTCATTCTTATTCTAGTATTTACTCCCTATTACTCCTGTAGGTTTGTTTTAAATTACACAATGGCTCTAGTCTTCTATTTCTTATAAATTCAAATCTATTTATTATAAGTAGGTGCAAGTAATCTGCCTATGCCATTTATGTCCTCTGGTAAGTCTCACCTGTGTATTTGTATATTGAGAGGCATGGTATTTGATTACACATTATTTTTCTCTGTTATAACTAGCTTTATTTGTATGAGGGATGTATGTACAATAGATTAGCCATGACACCTATGAACTTCATTTCAGGGTGGAGGGGACATTATAACAGGGATGCTGGCTCTCATGGGGCTGAGGACCACGGCCCTACAAGGGGAGGAAGGAGTTCGGAGAGATCCCCCCCGACCTCTCTCTTCAGGCTCAGAGGGAGGAAGGGACACACCCGTGTCTGCTCACCTGCTGGAACCAGGCTTCCTCGACAGCCCAGCCCTCCCCCAAGGCCAAATTCACCTTTTATCTGCCCTAGCTCAACCCCACAGGCCAAAGCTGGGGAAGAGGAGGCGGAGCCCTTGTGTGTGGAACACAGCCTGGCACTCCCAGGAGATCAGCAGCAACAGGTTTTACTCAGTTGCTTGGCGCCCCCTAGGGCAGAGCCTGGGTACTAGCGCAAAAGAAGCAAACTGTACACAAGATGAATTTCGTGGCTTTTCCAAAGGAAACACAGATTCCAACTCTTCCCACACACCCTCCAGACCCAGTCAGGAGCCTGGGCGCGCCTTGACCTCCGTTCTTTATGTGAAGTCCACGTGGTGCGGAGGAGCGGAAAGCACTGAACTTGACCTGAAGGCAGGGGGGCGGGGGAGAGGGGACCGTAGAAGGCAGGTGGAATATGAGATGCTCCAGGGGGCCAGCACCTGGAGGGACAGTGCCCCCTGGGAGGAGGCAGGGGAAGGGAGCCTGTGACTTTCAACAGCCATTTGTGTGTGTGAGTGTGAGTGTGTGTGAGTGTGTGTGAGTGTGTGTGTGTGTGTGAGTGTGCGTGCGGAGGAAGTTAATGATTTACCGGAGGCTCCTTTCACAACTTACCAAGGGTCAGCTTCCCTCGAGCATGTACCAACTCAGATCTCTGTTCTCCTCGCCCCGGCCAGCGTGAACCTGGGAGGCCCCCCAGGCAGCCTGCGGCATGATCTCCATCACTGAATGGCAGAGTGAGTGTGCGGGGCCCTGCGGTGGGGGGCAGGGCTGGAGCGGGGTGTCGGGGCGAGGTGGGGGCCGAGCTGCCCCTCCCAGCGGGGATCTCTCTGTGGGAAGTCTGTGCCGAGGTGACCTCTGGAGCCATGGCCCGGAGCTGCCGTGTTGGCATCCTCGCAGCAGGTGTGGCTCCTCGGCCTGCCGGGGCTGCGGGCTGGCTCGAGGCCTCCAGGAAGCCAGAGGCTGCTGTTGAGGGAACTGGCAGGTTCCACTTGGGGCCCTTAAACCCGGCGTGCTGCCAAAGGTGGGCCCAGGAGGCCGTTGCCCATTCAGACATCTTTCCCCTAAAACTCGCCTAGGGTCTTCTATGGCCCCGGGTCCCTTCCTACTAGGAAATAAACTCAATGCTGTTCCCCATATCACCATATCCTTGCTCCTAAACCCTCTTCCCTCGCT